>NC_134113.1:1342500-2592500 GCF_040939455.1 Microcebus murinus | reverse complement strand
TTCTCCATAGTTCTGGATGCAACAGAGCCAATTCCGGCCTTTCCTTTTTGAAGAGTGGGAAAAATGTTAATTGTGAGTCCTGATCCTATTCTGTGAACCTCAATTCCTAGCCTGTATAACGGGGATAAGGACATCTGGCCCACAGAGGGATGCTGAGGCCCTGCAGGGCACAGGGGCTTGCAGCCGTGAGGGTGGCGTGTGCACCTCACAGGGCGCTGCCAGTTTCGCGGGGGCTGCTACCATGCTCCGTGCATCACACGTGTTTCCATGACTTGTAGTCAACAAAGCACACTGGATTGATATAGGATGCTTCCCCTTGCTTCACGCATGCAGAAAGGATGGATAAAACATAGCAAAAGATTGTAACTACATATTACAGATCGAGAGCGAGGGAAACCATCAGATACCAGAAGTAAACGGGGCTCAAAACCAAGGAGGCGGATCCCGAGTTCAAGTGCATTCAGAAGCAGGTACAGGGCTGCCGCGAGCCCCTGGCCCCGGGGGCTGGTGAGAACTGCTGGAACTAAGTTTCCTTCATAAATTTGGGGTCTGACAAAGGCTGCCACTCCAGTGACTGGGACAACCAAGTGGGGACCCGCTGTATGCCAGGGCTTCCCGATTTGGGGGTGCCAACGCCGTGATGCACACAGTCCGTGTTGGCACCAAAGAAGCCATAAAGGGAGAAGTGGAAGCCACTTGGCTCTCATGATGCCAGTGCCAAACCACCGCGCAGGGACGTCTCTGCCACCTGGGATACTCGGAGCTCCCGTGAAAACCAATTCTCCCCTCAAAGATGCACTTGGAGTAAGCAAATACAGAGAATTCGCAGCACAAAAGAGAGCTGGCATTCCAGAACTGCGGAAAACAGGGCAATCAGAAGATTTTAAAGAAAGTATCTGTGAGTTTTCCAATAAGTCAAAGGAATAGAGTGCATAGACCCCAGAAGGGCATTATGAAGATAGCAAACAGGTCATTTAAAAAAAGAACCAAGTTCTAGGAATGTAAAATATAGTCAATGAAAAAGGATAAAGGAGATTTTTATCACCCCTGTTACTATTCCTAAGGCAAATTGTCTTAAGCATATAAAGTTTTTCTCCTTCCAGTCTTTGCAAATATGGTAAGGAAGTTAAAGGTGACCAAGTCCCCACTACTCTCTCCACGGTGGGTTTATAATCTATTGAGGGCTGCAGGTCTCAGACAATAACAGCAACCCGGAGCCTTTATTCATATTTGGCTGTGTCCTGGCACAGAGATCAGCCCTTTGTGAGCATCAAATCGCTTAATTCCAACTACAGCCCTTCCGGGGAGGCCTGTTGTTACCCGAGGCTCAGGGTCAGGACCCTGCGGGGTCCTGGGTGGGGCTGGACCCGGACCCAGGGCCGTGGACTTCAAGGCCAGGTGGTAAAATCTCGGAACGCTGATCACGGGAGAGCCCCTGGGGCAGTGGAGGAACAAAGGAAGCAGCCGGCTCGACCGTGGCTCACGTGGCTCACGTCCACATCTGGGTCCATTTGCCAAAAGTGTCAAGGTCAATTTCCGTAGTAATTCGTTTAGTATCATTGCACTGTTTTACGAGGATTTTAATGTTCTGTTTTTTTGGCATCGATTCTGTTTCCCTGCCTTGCACCGAGGCACCTGCCTCTCTGTTAGCCCTGGCACTTGGCTCTGGCAGCCCTGGTGTGCTCCCACCTCCAAGCACCCGTCTGGGTGGTACGAGTGACATCCACCGAGAAGCTTGATGGCTAAGGGCAAGTTCTAGGACAGGGAGATTCAAGTCCAGCAGCCGCGCCTGTGGTTGCCCGGGGCCCCTGGGATCGCTGAGCTGTTTACCACTGGTCCCAGCGACAGGCTCCGGACGTGGTATCCATTATGCAGATTGATCGCGCTTCAGGGAGTGGATCAGGAATGCACGGAGCATGACAATTGGTGGAGTTAATTGTAATTAATGACTAGGAAGCCCTTTAAGAATTCAAAATTAATTCAGAAAGACACATGTACGAATCCAGCGTAGGCCCGGCCATCTTTAAATGCTTCACATTGAATGCCTATTTATCAGAAGCGTATTTTTTCAGATGTGCTTTTAGAAGAATAAGTCAAATATGTTCTTCAAATATCTCAAAGTACGGTCCCCTCCTCACTGAAAAGGTTGGGGTTGGGGGAGACAGGATTTTCCAGTGCATTCAGACAGACTGTAAAAGATGCTGCAGTCTCAGTCGGCCAGGAATTAGGCCACCAACCATCAGGGAATTTGCTTTAAGTTTGGGGATTTTAGGTAAAGTGGTAAGTTCCCATCCTAGCCCTGTTGGGCACTTTATTTTATAAAGGAAAGAAGTACTTTGGCATGTAGAGGAAAGTAGGATGTGGGCACACTCACACACATTTCCTGTGAGAGGGGTTTTACAAATCTAGAGTGTGGAAGAAGAGAAAATTGGAGGCCCCCCTACTATGGTGCGGTAAAGACAGCTGTAGCTTCTCTGATAACCCCCCCCCCCATTACAGACACGATCTAAGCCCCCTCCCCTTGAATATGGGCAGGCTCTGTGATGCCCCGCCCTAGACTATGGCAGCCACAACACTGTGCCATGTTTTAGGCACAGTCCTTGGGAGAGCGGTAAGTGTCACTTCCTGTATCTTCAAACGACCGAGCCACCATGTTGTGAGGAAGTACAATCGGCTGCGTGGACAGACTTTATCTGCAGAGGAGCTGAGGCCCCACTGACAGCACCCACCGAGCTCCAGCCTGAAAGACCATTATGGATGGACTTGCCCACCATCTGGGAGCGAGTGGACCCTCCAGCCCCCATCCAGCCTGTCTTTACCGACCTTGTGGAGTAGGCATCTTTACAGCAAGTTTTACATCGGGTGGTCCCAAGGACAAACCGGGCGGCACACGGAGGGTTGGAGAATCAATGTTTATTTCGCTGGCGGGCTCAGAGGGGCCTCGCCACCAAATTCTGAGCACCGTCCACCCAATTTTTCCCACTTTTATTAAGTTGGGGTGGTCCGAGGGGTGGGGTACCAGGTGTAGTTTAGTTGATGTGTCATGCAATAGGTTAATATCATGTTGAAGTGCCAGGCAATGGACTTAGTGCTATGTTGATGCCAGGCAATGGACTAGATGATGGGCCAGGAAACAGGTTAGGGTTATGCTGACGTGGGTCTTCCCTGAGGAGTGGGGGTCTCCAGTGCCTGATATGCCAAGTAGCCCAGTAACAGATGGGGGTTTCCCTTATCAACATGAGCCATCGTGGCTGGGCCCTTCCCAAACTATGGATTTGTAGGCAAGGGTGAAAGCGTGTTGATGGTTTAAGCTACAAAGATTTGTGATAGTTTCTTAGGCAGCAATAGATAACCAGAAAAATAATGAAATGAGCTATGTGAGAAATTCCTTTCCTGCTCCAAACAAATATAAATGTGTTAAAATAAAGATACTCACAGCTTATTTAATATTTAAACATATAGCATTCATTTTTGAAAACAAGCACACGCCCATCAATTCATGACTGCATTAATAAAATGTGGTATATGTATACCACGGAATACTACTCAGCTTTAAGAAACGATGGTGACATAGCACCTCTTGTACATTCCTGGATAGAGCTGGAACCCATTCTACTAAGTGAAGTATCTCAAGAATGGAAAAACCAGCACCACATGGACTCACCAGCAAATTGGTATTAACGGATCAACACCTAAGTGGACACATAGGAGTAACGTTTATCGGGTGTCGGGAGGGTGGGAGGGGGGAGGAGGGGATGGGTGTATACAGCCAAACAAGTAAGATGTGCAACGTTTGGGGGATGGACACGCTTGAAGCTCTTACTCTAGGGGGGAGGGGGGCATGGGCAATGTAAGTAACCTTAACACTAGTACCCCCATAATATGCTAAAATAAAAAAAATTAAAATTAAAAAAAAAAATAAAAGCAGCCCTGGGGACTCCCAGGTGCTGGGCGTAAGAAAGCCCGCTGGTTAGCAAAGGGGAGCCCTGGGCCTGGGGCTGCTGGCACCAGACTGGCGCCAGGAGCTGGATTCCAGCGCCTGCCTCGGGTCTGGAGCGAAGACTGGAGACGTCCATGTGTCAAAGGGAGCTAGACCTGGGCTGGGGTCTGCAGAAAGCATACAGCAGGCATGGGTCCACCCAACGTGTGACAGGAACAGAACACCTCCACCCAGCCCGGAGAAGCAGGCGGGAAACAGGCCACCTTGGACAGCGACGGCCTCTCCCGAGTGGGGAGAGCCGCACGGCCCAGCCTGCTTTGGCGTCTCAGCCCACACGGCGCCGCAGTGCGGAAACCTGAAATCAGAAATTAGGGCTCACACCGATCTCGAACCAGGGTCTCAGGCACTTCCAAAATACCGTCCTGTGGAAACACCTTCACATTCTAGGGAGCCAGCAGGATGGTGGCATAGGTCCACCCAGAGGGAAGTGGAGCTGATACGAAAATGTACAAAGCACAAAGAAAATGCACCACGATGAGGGGGGGTCCGCAAAGAGCATGCTGGAGAATTCGCCCCCGAGGAGCTAGACGTGATAGAGCATCCCGCATGGCTTTAGCAAAAGCACGATGAAATCATCCGAGAGGTAAAGAAAGGGATGGGATTCATAAAATGGGAAGAGGACATTATTTTTATATTTTGTTTTTTCGAGACAGAATCTTGCTCCGTTGCCCGGGCTAGAGTGAGTGCCGTGGCGTCAGCCTAGCTCACAGCAACCTCAAACTGCTGGGCTCAAGTGATCCTCCTGACTCAGCCTCCCGAGTAGCTGGGACTACAGGCATGCGTCACCATGCCCGGCTAATTTTTTCTATATATTTTAGTTGTCCAGATAATTTGCTTCTATTTTTAGTAGAGACGGGGTCTCACTCTTGCTCAGGCTGGTCTCGAACTCCTGAGCTCAAACCATCCTCCCACCTTGGCCTCCCAGAGTGCTAGAATTACAGGTGTGAGCCACCACGCCCGCCTGGAAAAGGACATTATTAAAAACCAAAACAAAAGCAATTATAGGGTTGGGAAATCCAACCAAATGACAGCGACTAAAACATCTCTCAGTAGCTATTTTATGTGAAGAGGGTTGGAAGCTGCGCATGAGCAGACCAGGCCAGGGGTGCAGCTCTGAGATGGGGCAGCGAGGAGACCTGGGACCCCACCCAGCCGGCTCTCTCGGGCCTGCGGGACCCCTGCCCCGTCGTGCACTCTGTCCCCAGGTTCATCCGCAGCCCCCAGGCCCCTCACCCTCACTGCATGCTGCGCCTAGACCCCGCACTTCCCTGCTTGCTGGTACTGGAAGGGGTTCTTTCTTGCTTGGAGTCGAGCTTTGTTTGAGAAAGTGTTTTTTGTTGTTAGGACTTATTCTGCATTTCTTATGTTTGGGGCATGCAGCGGGCTTTTAGCTCAATGCATCACGTTTTGGCTGCAGATTCCTAGCAGAAATACTCAAGGGCTGCACAGTCTAATAGAGTAGCCGCCAGCCACATTCAACCCAAATGAATTAAAATGACATAAAGTTAGAAATTCAGTTAAACAGTGGCTGCGGTTCCTCAGTTCAGGTGCTCCGTCTGCCCTGGCGATGGGCAGGGGAGGGTGCTGGGCGGCCTCTCCCCCACTGCACACTGCGGACGGCCAGCGGGACAGGGCTGTGTGGCCAGGAGGGTCCCGCCGAGGTCGTCACGGGTTGGAAGCACGGTTGCACGGTGCACTCAGAATCCGCGTGCACATGAATGAGTCCAGGTTGCTGCAACACAGTGTGTGGGTGACAGTGCAATTCAGCAACATCCGGAAACGGCCCCCTCAGCTCCCCGAAAGGAGCCCTCTGCAGAGGGCGGGGGACTCCCGTTCACAGGGCGGCAGGCAGCGCCCTGCGAGTGGGCGCGGGAAGGTGCTTGTTTGGGCAGGAAGGTCCGACCAGCTGGCCAGTGAGATTCCTCCAGGGAACACTGCCACGGGGAATGAGTCAGAGGCACCCCTGGTGGCTCCCCTGTGCCCCGCGGGTGGCCGAGGAAGGGACAGTGAGGCGGAAGAAGGGAGTGTGAACAGCTACGTGGCCTGTCCCTCCTCCCAGCGACTGCAAAATCCTGCATCTGTGGGATCTGGGCACGGAAATCTCAGGGAGCCGTTTCCAGATGTTGCTAAATTACGCCAGAACCCACAGCACCATATTGCAGCAACACCGATTCATTTATGTGCACACAGATTTTGACATGAACTGCATTTCAAAACTAAGCAGAAACGGGGAGCTGCAGCAGCCTCTGATCGGTGTGATAGGAACAGAGGAGATGAGCAAACTGTTTAAACAGGAGCAGAAACAGTTGACTGGAGAGGTTTGCATTACAAAATGAATGAAATGGAGCGTCTTGCGGAGATGGCCCCCCAGCCAGGCATCAGCGATGAGCGGGAATATCCTCTAGGTGGCGGGGGTAGCAGAGCAAGGTTTGAGCACAATATGTCCTCAGTCGGTAATGCTGGAAAATGCGGCCCTCAATTTGCAAGAGAAGCATGGAAAAATCTGTCAACATGGCAAGCAGGGGAGCCTGGCTAATGAGTTTCTCATTTTGAATCACCCAAGTGCCTGGTAAATTCCGGAGTGACGCCCGGGGGCCCCATCCATTTAAGGTGGAGGGACAGAACATTAGGCTGGAGAAAGGAGGGCTGCGGGAGGGACCAGGAGGGGCACAGAGAGGCTCCAGGGACCGCCGGCAGCACCGATGGGCCCCGCGTACTGCAGCCGCCGGGCCAGACCGCTCCGGACGGCTTCACCCCTTCCCGCTCAGCCCTGCGCCGCGCTCTAGGGCTCCAGGGATGTGCCGGACCTCAGGCTTGTCTACCTGGCTCACCGTCTGGTGGGGTTAAAACTTGTTTTGGAAAAGGCTGCACTTGGAGTGTGGCCTGAATTCTATGGAGAGGTCGTCCCTTCTGAGAGGTGGGGCCGGGGTGGCCTGTCAGTGTCCCGGGGCTGCCAGAGGCAGTGCCACACCCCGACTGGCTGCAAACAACAGGAATTTATTCTCTGGAGATGAGAATTCCAAAGCCACGGTGTCTGCAGAGCCACACTCTCTCTGAGGTCCTCGGGGAGGGTCCTTTCTTGCCTCTTCCAGCTTCTGACATTTGCTGGCCTCCTCGGCTTGTAGACGCACCACGTGAGTCTCCGGTGTCCCTGTCCCAGGGCCATCCCACCCCGTGTGCCATTCTCCTGGTCTCCTAAGGGGACCAGTCAGCGTGGATGAAGAGCATGCCCTCGTCCCGAATGGCCTCCTAACCAATCACGTCTGCCGTGACCCTATTTCCAAGTCAGCTCGCATCGTGGGGTACGGGTGCTTACGCCTTCAACATGTCTCTTGGGGGGATACAGCTGAACCCCGGGCAGACAGACAAGAGGAAACTTTTCCATTTCCTCCTCTGACTGTTCCTCTTGGTAATAAGTGGGTAGATAATCCCCCCACCCAGAGGGATGGCAGCAGTTGCAGGAATTTCCCCGGTTGGAAACCAGCGAGTCCCTGACCTGGTGCTCCATCCGCACGGCCACCTGTGCAGCTGCTTTCTTACCTGCGTCATCAGTCTGTCCCCGTCTGTCTGGGTGGCTGCCGGCCCTCTTACAGTGGGTCTCCAAACCCGCCCCACCCCGCCCATCCCGGCCAGAGTGACGGCTCTCGAACACAGGTGTGACCTACCCAGAATCCTAAAGGGGGCCTTAGCACTTGCAGGATAACATCCAGTTGCCTTGTAATGACTCACCAGGGCTCTGCTCAGCCCCTTCCTGCGCATCTGCCCAGCACCGCCGTCTCCGGAAATAGCAAGCGTTCGCGGGACCCTGCCGCGTCCCAGGCACCGGGAGTGCACGCCTCGTTGACGCCTCTCAACGCACTGGGTGGGGGGATCACCTACCCACTTATTACCAAGAGGCACAGTAGGAGGAGGAAATGGAAGCACAGGGGGTGCAGTTAACTTTAAAATGGTGCCGTGTTTCCCCCCGAAAATAAGACCTACCCATAAAATAAGCCCTGGCAGGATTTCTAAGCATTTGCGCAATAGAAGCCCTACCCCGAAAATAAGACCTAGTGACGGGCGTGGCCACGCAGCACATCTGCACAACCCGTGCGTGTCGTCGCGGAGTGGGAAAGAAGACGAGCAGCCCTTCTCCTCTGCCCCGTGAGAGCTCTATCGCTCGATATGACACGAGAGATCGGGGCCGGTGGTTCTAAAGGAGATAGAGTCTCGAGAAACTCAGGATGGAATTCGGGGTTTGGAGAATTCAGAAGAAGACGACTTAACTATGTTTGAATAAATGTAGATGGTTGTACCATACTTAAAAAAAATAACAGATCCCCTGAAAATAAGCCCTAGGGTGTCTTCTAGAGGAAAAATAAATATAAGACCCTGTCTTATTTTCGGGGAAACACGGTATTATCCAAATGAACGTGTCACTGTTGCAGGACACACAGCTGGCAATTCCCGGAGCCCAGACGTTAAACCCGGCAGCCACGTGCTTGCCACGTCCTCTCAGCTCCTGGTCCTCAGTGCTGGACCCTGAGCCACGAGCGTCCCAACCCCACCTGTTGGCACGTCCTGCAGCAGGTGCTGCGTGCTCCAGCTGCGTCTGGGTCCTGCTTCCGTCCCTTCTGTAAGTGCTGTCCACCTGCAGAATCCAGGTATAGAGCCACCTACCTGCAGCCTCCTGATCTTGGACAAAGCGGACGACAGTGGGCACTGGGGAAGGGGAACCCTGTTCTATAACTGGTGCTGGGAAGGTTGGACGGCGACAGGAGGAAGAATGGAACAGGACCCCTGTCTCTCACCGCTCGCAAAATGTAATTCAAGATGGATAAAAGACTTGCGTGTAAGGCACGGAACCATAAGAATTCTAGAGGGAAATGCAGGAAAAACTCTTCTAGATAATGGTGTAGGCAAAGAATTGGTGAGCAAGACCCCAGTGGCAATCACAGCAACAACAAAAATAAACAAACGGGGTTTTTGTGCATTGTGCTTTCCAATTTCTTGGAAATTGGCCTGGTTTTCCTTCTGTCTGAAGGAGACGCTTTGTGGTGTGGTCAATTGGCAGCACATTATCTTATTACGTTATTTTTATACCTGAAATGCCCGTATTTTACCTTCATTATTACATGGTGGTTTTCCCGAGCACATCATTCTGTCATTGTTCTCCGAGATACACGGAAGGTATCATCTCCCCCTTTCTGCGGCGTCCCGAGCTGCTGTCGGGGAGTCTGGCTCTGGCTCCTTAGCAGGCGACATTTGTCCTCTTTCTTGCTGCTGTTGATGTCCCATTTTCGTGTGATATTTTCCTTGCTTGCTCTGTAGTTTATTATGCATTTAAGTGTATTTTTCTTTCCTTTAAAAAAAAATGTATTCTCTTTGTGTTTTGTGAGGTTGCTGGAGTGTGAGGGTTGGTGCCTTTCTTCCGTTTCTGAAAGTTGTCACCCGACATCTCATCAATACGCGCCCTGCCCACCTCTGTGTTACCTGCTTTCGGAATCCCGACGGACGCGCCCTCTCCACTGTTCTCCTCCTCCCGAACCTGTCTGTCTCGGGCATCTGTCACCTCCGTGTGTTTGTGCCACATCCTGCCCTTCTGCCCAGGGCAGCTCTGCGCAAAATCGGCTGTGACCTGTCTGCTCAGGTTTTAATCCAGTCATAATTTTTAATTTGATTTCCGGACGTCTACTTAGTTGCTTTTCAAATCCGTGTCTTTATTTCTTGTCATCTCTTGTACTTTAAGCATATTTAAACGTTTCTGTTTCTTAAGGCATATTCTACACGTTTATTTCATATTCCAGCTTATACAGGTGCGGTGGCTGAGGCTTCGTGGCAGTGGTAGTTTCTGCGGGCTGTCGTGCCTACCGCCCGGTTTTTTTTTTGTTTGTTTGTTTGTTTGTTTATTTTGTGATTTTTGACCACAGCTCGTTTTTTTTCTTGTAACTTTATATGTGGGGATTATTGGAGACCTGTATGGAAGGTACATTCTGAGTTAGAGAATCTGTATTTCTTGGGTCGTTTTCAGCTCAGTGTAGGACAACTTTAAAATAATTTCTAACTTGATGTAGTTTTTTTTTTTTTTTTCTTTTTAATCGCAGTTGGTGTGAGTTCAGGCTGCAACACCACACATAAGGACTGGCTTAGGGTTTCCAATGATTAGGGGAGTTTTTCAGTTTTCCTCCCACTCAGCAACAGCTCTGAGCCAACGTGGGTTCCTCATTGTCTTTCTCCAAGTCTCCGCGCCCCTCTAGGATTCCATACACCTAGGGGAGCTCTCGGCTCCGCGTGGGGTGCTGGGATGGGGCACCCCTCTTTGGGCTGCCCTAGCCTTGTCCTCTGCAGCCCAGATCTGCACGGCTGTCGGCCAGAAGGCCGCGTCTTCGGGATTTAGCAGATGTTCGGAGGATCAAAGCCGCCTTCCGGGTCTCATCCCTTTCCGGAATCCGGCTCCCACACGCTCGGTCCCGGGGGATTCGGGATTTCCTGCCCAATTCAGCAAGGCATTTCAAAAGGGATTTTGAGAACATTTTACTGGGCGTGTTTAGTTGCTTTCAGAAGGGTCACTCCTATTCTGTGTTTTGTAACAGGGTGTCGTTTCTTTTGTCGTTAATCCTGCACTTTCCCCTTCCGCCTCTGTCCCCACCTCCGTTCTGCCTCTCAGCCTGGTAAGCACCCGCTCTGATAGGCTTGCTGAGAGTCCTCGCCGTGGAAGCAATCCCTGCAAATACTTAGCGTCGTGTCGCATAAACGTCACTCCAGCTTTACACACGTGAGTATGTGCCACAGCCGTCACTGCCCCCGCCCCACCCCTCGACTGCGTTTTGGGGGTGCGCCATGCCCGAGTGTCCCCTTGCTACTGCGTGTGGTGTGCGGTGTGGGCGGGTGTGTTTGAGGGCGTCCGCCTCCTGTTACTTGCTGCCCCCCTGCAGGTGGGCACTTTAGGTGAGACGGTGAAAAGTCAAGTCGGCATTCTAGAATTGCTCTTCCTCGGCGGGGTGAAAGCTGGTTTTGCCGGCGTGGCGCCTGGACAAACAGGGGTGCCCCACTCTGTTTCGGTATCGCGGTTTATTAACTGCTGGTGGAGATTCTGGGACAGTCGAGTGAGCCACGGCTCTGACGCAGGTTCCTGCTGCGTCCGAATGCCCGTGAGCCCCCCCCCCCCCCGCCCCCCGCCGCCCCTCTCCTGGTGACCCTATGACCCTCTGCATGGTGACGCGGCTGTGGCATCCGTCCCAGGGGACCCCGGTGGGGACACAGGCAATGCTTCTCCTACCCTTTGTCCAGTTGCACCTGCCGATCCCCGTGGGACCCGAGGACACTCTCAGAGGTTCAAGAGTGACTCGCAGGTGTCCAGAGCCATGTCCCGGGGGGGTGGGGGGGTGTGCAGGGTCAGAGGTCAGATTGTGAGGAGCCCCAGTTCTGTTCTTCAGGGGTCTCCAAGGAACAGAAACAACAGGAGATGCATATATAGAGACGATATCTATCGCCTATCAAGCAACAAAGAGAGTTTATGTTAAGGAATCGGCTCCTGCTATCATGGAGGCTGGGAAGGCCAGGTCAGGATCTGCAGGACAGGCCAGCGGTGGGCAGAGTCCCTTCTAACTTGGGGAGCTCAGGCTTTGTTCCCTTAAAACCGTCACCTGGTTGGGCGAGGCCCACCCGCCCGGAGAACAATCTGCTTTACTGGAAGTCCACTGACTTACGTGTTAATCCCATCCAAAACAATAGCCTCGCAGAAACAACCAGAATAATGTCTGAGGAGATATCTGGGGGTGCCGTGGCCCAACCAGGTTGACCCATGAAATGAGCCATCGCACCGTGGACGCCAGGGAAGGTTGGATGGCAACGGGAGACGCTCTTCACGAGCGGGTGATGGCCGGAGCTGGCGACATGCAGGCGTGTGGAGCACTGGTCACGGAGTCATGGTCACTCGTGTCTCGGTCTGCCTTCTCCGGGCCGAGAGCCCCTAGAGCGTGGGGTCTGCACCATCCCCCACAGGGTCCTGCAGGGCCGGCTCACCGTTATTGAACCGACAGAGCTTTGTTACATCCCAATGTGCGTCTTCCTGGACGCGCCTGCTCTGACCTCTCAGGTGCTCAGCGAGCTTGTCATCCATCCACTCCCCGCCCCACGTCTCTGCTTCCGCCAGTCTGCTGAGCACGCGGTCTTCTGCGCAAGGTGCACGCCCGGCCTGGGGGGAGGGGCTGGCTCCGAACGGCACCGGTGGCACTGGGGAGCATGAAGGGCGGCCGGGCTCGCGTGGGTGGGTGGCTCTTTGTGCCCTCCCTGCCTCTGGCCCAGGCAGGGAGGGCACAGTCAGGGTCGAGCTCCCCCTCTGGCCCTGACTGCAGTCCTGGGGGAGGGTCCCCCATTGTTCCCACCTGGGGGAGAGCAGTGGGGAGGGTGCAACAGAATCCTGACCAGGCGACCTTCATGGGAGTCGTCTCTCTTGCTGTCAGGTACACCCTGCGCCTGCTCTCTGTGTGTAACCGAGCGCTGCGCGGTCCGTCACCCAGGCCCCCCAAGCCACTGCTTATGAGCCCCCTTGCGGCCCCGGACCCCCCCTCCAGCAGGCCGCTCTCTCTCCCGCTTCTCTCCAATTCTGCTCAGGCTCCTCCCTTGGTCTGGAACCCTCGGCTTCCCCTCCCCCGGAGACACTGCTCATCGCTCAGGGTGAGCTGGCTCTGCTCCAGGGAGCTTTCTGTGACTGCTCGGGTGGGCTGAGCGTCTTTCTCTGAGCCCCGTGACGCCCCGTCCTTCCGCTGCAGTAGCCTCACCGGCCTCCTTCCCTGCGGCGGATTCCGAGGCTGGGGGCCGTGTTCCTCCTCCTGCATTTCTGCCCCTGGGGTCTAGCGTGCAGCAGGCGCTCGATCTGTGCTTTCTGATTAAGAGAGTGAGCAGGCGTTGGGTCCTCCTCTTTGGAGGGCAGGCGGTTGGCCCGCGGACATTAATCACTGTCCTCATTATGTTGTCCTTTCCCGCAGAGGAGCAGCCTGCGCAGGGCTGGCGAGGAGCAGGGGGCTGCCCCGGGCGGCCGAGCCCCTGGCGGCTTGGCGAGGTGGCTGCGGAGCCTGGGAAGGTATTTATTTGTCTCATAACCCAGAGCAATGGATCCTGTTTCCTTGCTCACGTTTATGAGTAAAATGTCCTCGTAGGTTGTTCAAAGAAGCAAGTTTTAGACCATTAACTTTTTTTTTTTTATTTTACCTTTTATAGGAGTTTAAATAACAAGGTGAGCGCGGAGCACAACACAGGGTGATTATGAAGCAGTAAAAGGCGTTTAGAGCACTCGTGGGGCGGGCGGCGCCGCTCGGAGCCGGGGGGAGGAGGAAGATTGGCTGCGTTGACTCAAAGCACAGCATTTATCTAACCTTTCCTCTTCATGGAGTGACTTGTGAAAAGAGGGGACCGGCGTCGGGAAGCTGCAGGTTGGCCGGCAGCGGCGGGCAGGGCTGCCCGTGATTCTGAAGGTCGGGGCTGGGGGCAGAGCTGGCTTCTTCCAGAAGGTTCCCAGTGGGGCTGTGGGGCTGCTCACGCCGCGGGGGAGAGGGCGCTGGGTTGAGTGTCAGAAACCCGGGGTTCTGACCCCACCTTCCCCACTGTGACCGGTGACTTGGAGCAAATCACTTGGCATGTCAGCGCCCGAGGCTCTCATCCGTGCAGTGGGGAAGAAGGGTCACACCTGCCTCTCAGCTGTATTATGGCAGATAAATGGGACAGGGAGTCTGAAATTGCCTTGGCAGTGAAAACAATGCCAATTTCAGTTATTATTTAAAATACCGTTATGTCATGTTCTTTATCCACAATAACGGTCACTGAGTAGGCTAAGGAAGAAGGGAGTGGTGGGGTGGGGGCAGCCAGGCCAGGTGCCTTGATTAGAAATAGAGGATCCGGAATGTGTCCTGGTTTGCCATTCCTGCCCCTCTGCCCTTACTCTCTCAGTTTGAAGCCTTTCCGATGATGACACCTGCGCTAACATCCCACCACCGATAGCGAGCGTGCACTCCCTGTCGTCTGGGCAGGGGAGCGAGGGACACATCCATCACCTCCAGCTGTTTGCTCTGCAGGCTCTCTGGACCTCTGGCGCTGTCTCCTTTGGATGTGCTGGTGTTAATCCTGGGAGACATGCAGAGATTTGAATATGAACTTGGGCCCAGGATATTGGAGCTCCGGGACCCACTCGGGGACATGCTGAGCAATCTCAGAGGCTGGATGTCATGCCGAGACCTACCTGTGCATGGATGAGAGCTGTGGACGCAATCTCCAAAAGCAAAGCATGAGGACTCCACTGTCCCCATCCTTGTCCGTAGCCTCTGCTGTTACGATGTCAGGTGCCCTATGACAGGCATGAGAGGGAAGGGCTCGTTTGGGAGGCAACTGAGGAAGGAGGGGGAGTCTTCATGGGGTTTGCAGTCTAGGAAAGGAATATTGCATAGTGTGAGGCAGATATATATTTCTGGGAGGAAGATAAGACAAGGAAGGGGGCTCGGAGGTGTTGGGGCAAATTTTGGGCAGGGTGGCTGGGATGGCTTCTGTGCAAAGTGACCCGTCGCTGAAGACCTGAGCGAAGTGAGACATGGGGATATTGGGGCTTTGGAGGAGGGCGTTCCAGGCAGGGAAATAGCAAAGGGCTGGACATAGTGACTGACATGAGCCATCATCTGTGAGGAGGGAGGGAAGACGACAGTGGATGAAGACGGACAGGAGCTGTATGGGTGGCAGGAGGTCCCGGTGGGGCTGAGGATGGTTAGGTGCGGGTTGACGGGGGAACGAGCAGGCCAGAGTGTAGACTGTGCTCGGAGAGCAGGATCACTAAACAGGCATTGCAGGTGTTGCCACTACGAGGTCTAAAGGTGACCGAGGGTGGCTTTAGATGGCAGGCTGCAAGCAAGAACCCAAGAGGACGCCGGAAAGACACCTGTGTGGATACTGCAGTCACCAAGAGTAACGTCAGGTGTAACGGGACTGTGACAGTGAGATAGGACCTGAGGTCTCTGAGGAGTGCCCAGGGAGGAGCAGGTGACCTCAGCAGGGAGGGTGGCAGGGCGTAGCCAGGCACAGGGAACTCGGAGCTGGTGTATCTGGGGGAGGAGGAGGGGAGAGCAGTCTGAAGCCGGAATGACAAGCAAGGATGACACTTGCCCACCTTCAGGCCCAGAGGCACAAGTGGCTACAACCTTCTTCCTGTGTGCAGGGGGAGGGAAGCCAGGAGATTACGAGGCTGAGTCCTGGAAGAGTGTGAGTGCACTAAGTGGACCTGGGGGTGTTCCACACAGAAAAGACAGCTGGGCTGGGGTTCACTGAGAACCTGGGGAAGAATCCAGGCTTTCAAGCCAGTAGACTTGGGTCTAAAGCCTGAATCTATCACTTATTATGGATAAATATGGGTGAGTTACTTAACACCACTGACCTTCTGGCTTCTCATCTGAAATTGGGAGATATTGTTTCCTTCTAGGATTGTCACAGAGGTTAAAGAATAACATATACACTTTGATGGCCAGTCACTAACATTTATTAGCTTTCACTTTTTTTCTCTGTGACCAGATTTATTTATCTGTAAATGTATAATACACATATTTGGGCTGTCATATGAATTAAATGAGGCAATACAGTACCCATTTTCTGGTTCATAAGATCCACTCAAATCATTTCTAAAGTTAGCTTTACCTTTCTAAAATGTCCCTTGTCTTGTAAAGTGGGGATAGTCCCCCATGCAATGTTCTCAAAAATACTCTTATTCTTACTTAACTTCATTCTAAACCAGCAGGTTCAGCAGTTTCTGATAGAGAAAAAAAAAAAAAGTAAACCAGCAGGTAGGAGGAAGAAACACACCATAGACTTACACTCATGCACTAATGGCAATTTCTAGGTCTACTATGATAGTTGTGTTCAATCTAATTGAAGCGAAATTGGAGTTGATTTAATTATTGGCATTTAGAATACTAAATTTTGCTGGATACCTGTGCATTACATGGAAATCCAAAAGAACCCCAAATTCCAGTAAGTGATTAGTTCATTATGTAGACTAATTGCTTTTATAGTTATAAATAAATTCAAAATATCTCGGATCTAAAGTGCACACCTGTGTACTAATTGCTTTTCCGAGAGCTGTTTCCATGGCTGCAGAGTAGACATCCTGCCACCCACAGATAGGATGGTGCAGGTGGGTACTGGAGACAAGTTTCAGACAGGGCACATTCATGCCAGAGCTTCAGCACCACAGGTCTGGACAGCTCCACGCTGAAGACTCTACCCTAGCTCGAATTTGAAAAGAATATTAATTAGGTCTGAAAAATATTTTTCACCAGCGAGAACACTGGGTCTCAGGGATTTCGGTAGCATCCCCAAAGCCCCATAGTGAATAAAGCAACAATCTGGAGCCAGCGCCCTGGTGCATTGGCATCTAAACCCTTCGTTCTCTGTTCAATGACAATTGGTGGAAACAATGCTTTCTTGGGAACATTTTTAAAAGAAACTAATGACCAGAACTCTGGATGCTTTAGTTAAATATGTGCATTTTAAAAAGCTTGCCTCTGCCTGAATTTGCATAATCGTCCTTTCCCACAGGCCAAAGTTACCTTTTACTCTGTTTAATAGACTCAATGTTGCATTATTAACAACCATATGCAAAATGATGACCTCAGGGGGCTCCTTCCCCCCACAATGGCTCCTTCCCTGATTGCCCACCTGTGACCTCTGTGGCCTGGTCAGCTTCCTAATGGAGCTGGAGTGATTCTCTGGCCCCAGAGTCTCATGGAGCCTCATCGGCTGAGGAGTGCTCAGGGCTGGGAGAAGGAAGCCCGAGAGAGGCAGAAATGACCTTCCTTTCTGAGCTGTGAGCACACATACAAGCCCTTCCATCAGAATTGAGCAGAGAATGGTGTCTGAGCCCATCTGTGCTGCTAAACAGAATACCTGAACCTGGGTAACTTACAAACTGCAAACATTTATTTTTTACAGTTCTAGAGGCTGGAAAGCCCAAGATCCAGGCACCATCAGGTTTAGTTGTCTGGGAGGCTACACCCTTAGGAGGGGAGGAAGGCTGTGTCCTCTCACAGAAGAGAGTGGAAGGAAGGTTCCTGAACACCATGTGAGGCCTGTTTTATAATGGCCTTAGCCCCATTCACGAGGGAGGAGTCCTCCTGGCCTAATCACCTCTTAAAGGCCCTGCCTCTCAACATTGTCACATGGGCCACACCTGAATCTTGGAGGGAACACCTTCGAATCATAGCATTCTTACCCTGGCCCCTCAAAATTCATGTTATCACACACACAAAAAAAATATGTCCACTCTATCCCCATAGGTCTTAACCCATTCCGGCACCAACTTTAAAGTCTCAAGACTGAGAGTCCCATCTTGATGTCCCTCTAGGCGAATGGTTCTCCAGGTGTGAACCTGTGAAATCAAATAACTTATGTGCTTCCAAAATACTCTGGCGGGGCAGGCAGAGGATACACATTTCCATTCCAAAAGGAAGAAATAGGCAAGAAGAACAGGGTAAGAGGTCTCACGTGAGTCTAAAATCCAACCAGGCAAACAACATTAAACCTTGAGGTGGAGAATAATCTTCTCCGACTCCATGCACTACCTGGACATGCTGGGGCAGGGGTTGGGCCCTCAAGGACTCAGGCAGCCCCAGCCCCGCGGCTTTGCTGGATGCAGCCCCCACAGCGGGTCTCACAGGTTAGGGTCGGGTGCCTGCAGCTCTCCTGGGCTGAGACTGCACACGGCTGACTCTGTAGGTCTGGGATCTTGGGGGCAGCCCTTGTCCCCGTGGCTCCACTAAGCATTGCTCTAGGGAGGGCTCTCTGCAACAGCCCTGGCTTCACAGCTAGGCTAAGCATTGTCCTATGGGAACTCTAAGTGGCAGCTCTTCCCTGTGTTGAGTCTCTGCCTGGACCCCAAGGTGATTCTTGAAACCTAGGTGGGGGAAGCCATGCCCCCGTAGCTCTTGCACTCTGCACACCTGCAGAACTAGCACCATGGGGACACCATCAAGGTTTGCAGTGGCTCCAGCTCTGTCTGGGCCACACTGCTGGGCAAGCCGAGGACCGCAGTGCTGGAAGGCAAGAAGCAGATGAGATAGCCCTCGGGGCAGCCCTGGGAATTGAACCCCAAATGCCCTGGGTTCCTTCATGGAAAATTTTTATGCCCTGAAAGCCCTCGTACTCTGCGCCTGTGTTGGGCATAGCAACCTCGAAGGTCTCTGAAGTGCCTTCAGGGTCTTCCTCTTGACTACATTAATCTCATCAAGAGGGTCACTGGGCCACACCCTTGGATTTCTCTCCTAAACACACTTTCCTATACTTTATGTGGCAAGGCTGAGAAGCTCCAAGTGTTTGCATTCTGCTTTCCTTTTACTCACACATTCTATCTTTAAATCACTTCTCTCTTCTCACATTTTACTATAACCAGTTAAGAGAAGCCATGCGGCACCGGGCATGGTTTTCTGCTTAGGGATTTCTTCCATCAAATATCCTAGTTTATGACTAAGTTCTGCCTTCCACAAAGTCCTAAAAATTGAACATGACTCAGCAGGTTCTTTGCCACTTTATAATGGGAATGTGCTTTTCTCCAGTTTCCGATGAGGTATTCTTCCTTTCTACCTAGGACCTCATCAGAATGGCCTTTCCCATCCCTGTTTCTCCCATTGTTCTGTTTATGGCCAGTTGAGTAATCTCTAAGAATAATCTGACTTTCCCTACAGCACTCCTGTTCTTCTGAGCCCTCATCTAAATTGCCCCTAATGCTTCATTAGTGGAAATACAGGCTTTCTTCACCTATCACCTCAAAACTGTTCCAGCCACTACCCATTACCCGGTTCCAAAGCTGCTTCCACATTTCTAAGTATTTGTTACGGCAACACATGGCCACCCTCGGGACCAATTTCTGTCTTAGTTCCTTTGTGCTGCTATAACAGAATCTCTGACACTAGGTAATTTATAAGAAACCAGAATGTCTCCATTTCTGTATTTCTCACAGTTCCAGAGGCTGGGCAGTCCAAGATCAAGGCACTGATCTTGCAGGTGTGTCTGGTGAGGGCTGCATCCTCTGGAGGAGAAGGACACTGTGTCCTCACGTGACAGAGAGTGGAAGGGCAAGTGACAGATGTCGCAGGAAGCCTCTTTTATGAGGGCCTTCATCCCCTTTGTGAGGGAACAGCCCTCATGGCCTAATCACCTCTTAGGGGCCCATCCCCTAGTACTGCCACACGAGCAACGCCTGAATTTTGGAGGGCACACATTCAAGGCATGACGTAAGGCCATGTAATTTCTTTTTTTTTTTTTTTTTGAGACAGAGTTTTGCTTTGTTGCCCAGGCTAGAATGAGTGCCGTAGTGTCAGCCTAGCTCACAGCAACCTCCAACTCCTGGGCTCAAGTGATCCTGCTGCCTCAGCCTCCCAAGTAGCTGGGACTACAGGCATGTGCCACCATGCCCAGCTAATTTTTTCTATATATATTAGTTGGCCAATTAATTTCTTTCTATTTATAGTAGAGACGGGGTCTCGCTCTTGCTCAGGTTGGTTTCGAACTCCTGACCTCGAGCAATCTGCCCGCCTCGGCCTCCCAGAGTGCTAGGATTACAGGCCTGAGCCACCGCGCCTGGCCCATTTTCTTTCACTTTTTATTTTGAAACAATTTCAATCTTACAACAACAAAACAAATTGCAAAGATAGCACCCTTCCCCTGGAGAGAGATCCTATTGAAGTTTCACAGATTTTCCCCTTGATATTCTCTATAGCCAAAGGATCCAATCCAGAATCACGCATCGTAATTTCTCATCCTCTTCAGTACATTTCTGGAACACTTCTAGACTTTCATGCCCTTATATTTTTGAAGATTACAGGCTGTTAATTTTATACAATATCCATTAATTTGGGATTTTCTGATTACGCTCCAGGTTATGTGTTCTTTGGCCCTGGTCCCTGGTTACAGCCCAGGTTATGTGTTCTTTGGCCAGAATATCCCATAGGAGATGTTCTGTAGTTGCCATTGCAGCCATCAGGTGTCACGGGAGGTTCATTTCTCTGTTATACGTGACGTTAACTTTCATCACTGTCCAGTTAGCTATTGCTGTGTAACAAACCACTTCAACACTTAGCAGCACAAAACAGCCATTTTATCATCTTAATGGTTTCTGTGTACCAAGAATTCAGGAATGGCTGGAAGTTGAGAGTAGGGCTGTCACATGTGGCTGCAGTGAGATAGTGACGGAACCAGCGGTCAGATGTTGTTCTTTCTGTCTTCTGTAGTCTTGGGACCTCTCCAGTGTGGGTCGGTTTGGGCTTTCCCATACCATGTGGGAAAACAGGCTCAGGGGTGTTGGACTCCTTCCTTGGTGACTGGCTTCCCTGGAGTGCACATAAGAAAACATGCACATCCTCATGTCCTAAGAAAACATGTGGAAGTGCCAGACACATGTATGACCTGACCTCAGGTGTTACTTGCACCATACCCTACTGGTCGAGGTCCTGATATACACCAACCCATGTTCAAAGGGAGAGGTTACAGCTTGCCACTCAATGGGAGGGGTGTCAAGGTCATTGTAAGAAGAGCACATGTCGCAAGACATGTTGATGGGGGCATCTTGGAAAATATAATCTGTTGCAAGTACTTGCTCAAGGCAGCGTCTACCAGATTTCTCTCCTATATGATTACTTTTTTTTTCAATTTGTAAGTATTCTGTGTGGAGATACCATGAGAGTACATGAACTGCCATTTCTCATCCCTTTCTCACCCATTAGTTTTAGCATCTTTTGATATTTATTGCTTGAGTTACTTATTGCTATGTAGGTTGATAAATGATGATTTTCTAATTTTATAATTTTTCTACATTTATTATTTGGCATCCTTCTGTAAGAAAAGAACTCTCTATGCATTCATTATCTATCCATATCAGTAAGATTCCAATGTTATTCAAAGGACTATCATATGTCACTATCACAACTTATTTTGATGCTCATTTTGTCACAGATTTGACCTGTGGGAGCCCCTCCAAATTGATTTTTCATTCTTTTTAAAAACCAGTGGCGTGGTTGAAGTATAATTGAACGCTACAAAACAAAGCTGCTATACACAGCTATGCACAAGTCTTTGAAGGACATAGGCTGGCATTACATTTTTGGCAAATAAATACCTAAGAGTGGAGTGACAGGACCCACTGTCATTCAGTGACAGTGACAGTAGGCGTGAGTGTAACATTTGAGAAAACTACCGGACCGTTTCCCGTAGTTCCCAGTTTCCATCAGTCCCAGTGTCTCCATATCATCCTCAGCACTCGGTGAGGACGACATTTTCAGTTTTAGCTGTTTTAGCGTGTGTGTGGTATCTCATTGTAGGTTTTCGTTTGCATTTCCCCAGTGACTGGGTGGTGCTGAGTACATTTTCACATTTTCACACGCTCGCTTGCCGTATGTGTAGCTTCCTTGGTGACGTCTTTGTTGTCGAAATGTTTGGCCTTTTAAATATATTAGGTTGTTCATTTTCTTAAGTTTTGACAGTTATTCGTATTAAGATATTTGGGGTACATGTCTTTTGTCTGATATATGATTTGCAAATATCTTCTCCCAAGCTGTGGCTGGCCTTTTCATAGAGGAATGGAAGAGACGAGAGCAGAAATCTTTGTGCCAACGGCATATTAAATGGGTGTAAAATTCTGGTTTGGCAATTTTTCTTTCAGGATGTTGAAGATTGTTTTTTTCTTTCTTCCTTCATCATTTCTGATGAGAAGTTGCTTGCTTGAGTCATTTGTGATGAAGAATTTACTGTTATATTTCTTTCTGGTCCTTTGTGTGAAACATGTCTTTTTTTTTTTTTTGCTTGCTTTTAAGATTTTCTCTTTATTACTGGTTTTGGGAACATTGGTTATGAAGTGCTTTGGTGGGTTTTATTAATCTGTCTTGTGCTTGGGTTTCATGGACCTTCTTGGATCTGGGGGATTATAGTCGCCACCAAAATTTGGAGTATTTTTTCTTTCTCTTTACTCTGCTTCATCTTGTCCTCTTTCAGGGACTCAAGTCACATGTATATTGAGCTACTCGAAGCTGCCCCATAACCCTAATGCTTGTTCCTTTTTCTAAAATTATTTTTTCTCTGTGTGTCTTATTTTGCACGGTTTCTATTGCTGTGTCTCCAAGTTCACTAATCTTTCCTTCTACCTTTAATCTTATTAGGTTTATTTGTCCTCCCATGCATTGTAGTTTTCATCAGTAGACATCCAGTTTTAGAAGTTTTTGTCTTTCGTCTTCCTTTAACATATGTAATTAACTTCTTGAACATGTGGACCGCAGTTATGATAACTGCTTTCATGCCCTTCCCTCGCTAGTTCTGCGTCATTTTGGGGTGAGTTTTGTCTGCTTGTCTTTTCATCTGGGTCACATTTCCCCATTTCTTTGTATGCCTGGTGAGTTTCGGTTAGAAGTATGCCAAGTATTGCGAATTTTACCTGGTTTGATGTTGGATATTTTGTATTCCTAAAACCATTCTTGAGCCTTTTTTCTGGGATGCAGTTAAGCTTCTTGAAGCAATTTGATTCTTTCAGGACTTGCTTTGAAGTCTTGTTAGGTGGGAATTAGAACAGTGCTGGGTCCAGAGCTAGTCATTCCCCATTACTGAGGTGGACCTCTTCTCAGTATTAACATGATGGTAAAAAAAAAAAAAAAAAAATGAGCTTTTCCAGCCTGGCTGGGACAGGCATTCTGGGTGGTCCTGTGTGTGCATTGGTCACTGTTGTCTTTCATCCTCTCGGACGGTTCTTTCCCTGGCCTGACTGTGACTGTGTCCTCCCCGTCATGCTCTGATCAGCTTTCACGGGGACCCCGTGCGTATCTCTGCAATTCTCTCTGTGCGGCTCTCCCCTCTCTGCTGCCCTGCCGAGGGTAATCCCAGCCAGCATAATCCCTGCAGACTCTCTGCTCTGTCTCCTCAGGTCAGGGAGTCCACTGGACTCTGCCTGGGTGCCCCCTACCCACACCGTGGCCAGGACACGCTCTCGGAGCCGTGAGCTGGAGCAATCGTTGCGCTTCCACGTTTGTTGAGCATCTCTCGGGATCATCCTCTCTTGCTGCCCGCTGTCAAGGTCTTGCAAACCACGGTGTCACATGCTCTGCCTGTTGTTTGTTTAGGGGGGGTATAAACTCAGTGCCTGGAAGCAGAGATCTTTCCAGTGTCCTTCTGACACGCCCCCATCATCCGTTGAGCAATTCCTGACCTTCTGACCTGCCGAGCTGTTCCAGCCTCATCTTGCTCTTTCCCTGCCCCAGGCCTGGAGTCAATCATTTCTCCAGGGGCCCTGGTTCCTTTGGTGGGCGATGGTGATCAGGTGTGATTGGGTACTAGGAGTGCTCACTTTTGCTGGGATGTCCTTGCTGCAAGACTCTCTCAGTGAAGAAGGTCTGGTGATCTGTGTGTGCATGGACACGTGCATATTTGCACCTGAGGTCATTTACACGTCTGTGTATATTGGAACTGTGAGCTTCCAACATCACCTGTCACCCCCACCCAGCGCTGCAGGCTTCACTACAGCTTTCCTCTGTCCCGTTCTGAAGTTGCCTGTGTGTTTTAGAGCATCATCTGAAAACAAAGCGGAGGCGCCAGGATACCCCCAGTGGTACTGAGTCCTCCAGTGAGGTCCAGGGTGTGGCCCAGCGCTGCTTCGGGTGATGAAGACAGCCTTCGCCTGTGGGGAGCTGGACACTCGGAGGCAGCAGGCCCAGGCTGGACCTGAGGCTGCGGCCGTCTGTCCCCAGGACGGCCGACAGCTGAGCTCCAGCTTCCTTGCCCACTGTACAAGGATGGTAGTGACAGTTCCAGCTCAGCAGTGGCGCCTCCGTGGCAGCGGCAGGTAGCTCCGAAGACTCCCCGGGCTGACGTGGGCTGGGGTCCTTGCTGCTGTGGGAGAGGGTCAACCTCAGCGAGGGCTGCGGCTCACGGAATCGCCAGCTCGTCGGGGCCAGAGGCGAGAATGTAGCATCGTGGCACCATGGCTCAGAATAGTCCCAGGGAAGAGCAAGACGCTGACAAGCAGCTCTTTTCTCTGCATTTAGTTATCCGTAGCATTCCCTGCCTGTGTCCTCTGCTCTAGGCACCGCGCCAGTGCCGAGGACATCGGGCACTGCTTGTCACGGAGCTTTCCTTTCTAAGGGATGGCACGTGTGCGTGTTGGGGGTGGGGGTGAGGGGCAGGCTAATGGGTGGGAAGTTTCCAGGGAGCTTTACTTCCACGATCCCTGGGGTGGTGTGAACAGAGGCTTGCCTGTGGAGTGGCAGTGGCTGGAGGAGAGTGGTTAACCGCTTCGGGACTAGCGTCGACTGTAGCCGACAGCCACAGATGGATGCGCACAGCCCAGCGTCGACTGTAGCCGACAGCCACAGATGGATGCGCACAGCCCAGCGTCGACTGTAGCCGACAGCTACAGATGGACGCGCACAGCGACTTTAGCCCACAGCTATGATATGACTTTTCTAATTTTTCATTTATCAAAATAAAATTGTGAAAATTTAAAAATAACGTAACGAAAACATATGTATATGTTACCTATTCTGATTTATATCACAAGTTAAGCTGCCTGCAAAGTAAAACAAGCTTTCAGTGCTTTCAAGCTTCCCTCATCACACGAGAGCAGAACGGACTTGTCGTCAATGCCCAGCACAAACTATGTGTGGACCGTGAGTGCCGGCTGTGGGCAAGGCTTCACGGCTGGTGAGCGCCATACCGAAGTGGTTAAGGCTTCAGTCCCTGCTGTGACTGGCCAGGGGACCTGCCCAGACAGTCATGTGCTTCTGTAGACCTCAGTTTACTCATCTGTAAAATGCTGGTGGTTGGGGGAGGGGGACGGGTCAGCGTCGGGGGCTGGGGCTGCCAGTCCAGCTGCCAGTCCCAGGCCTTTCTGCCGCTGACAGCCCATGCCTAGCAAGGTGCCTGCCTGTTCTGATGAATGAGTGAATACATGAGTGGGTGAATTTCACGTCTTGAGGCCCCGATCCCACCGGTCAATTGACCGGTGATGCTCGCCTGGGCCCCGCCCTGCGACAGTGCCCCGCACGCGATCCCTGCCGTGCGCACCTCCCCGACCCACCGTCCAGGCTGCAGGGAGCCTGCTGGGCGGCCGCCATGGGGCTGATCTTCTTACAGCTCGTCACTGACCGCAGAGTTCTCTGCCGACTGTCACCGAGGCTCACTGCACCTCACACGCTTCTGAGCGTGTCCCGCTTTTACGATCTCATTGCCTCAGCATCACAGCTTGAGGAGGGAGTGCCATTGTCACTCCCCATCCGAAGACAGGGAAACCGAGGCACACAGAGGCTAACTGACTCCCACGGTCACAGAGCTGGCGAGGGAGGGAGTCCAGGGCAGGGCTGTGGGGCTGCCAGGACTGTCCTGCGTAGAAGGGGCCGGGCGGTGAGCAGTGAGCTTACGTAAGAGCACGATGATCAGTATTCAGGACCCGGGAGGGGGAGGGAAGCTTTGCAGCCGCTGGGGGTG
The DNA here is from genome assembly GCF_040939455.1 of Microcebus murinus. Taxonomy (NCBI): domain Eukaryota; kingdom Metazoa; phylum Chordata; class Mammalia; order Primates; family Cheirogaleidae; genus Microcebus; species Microcebus murinus. Next base: position 2,567,032 of record NC_134113.1, on the reverse strand, counting down.
GGGGAGCGGGTGGGTGGGAGCTCAAAGAGGATCACGAACCCTTTAGAAATGTAAAGTGCTGTAAATATTAACGACAAGGAGCCCGTTTTCATAATCTCCCGTTTTTCATTGTGTTGCAAATTCTCCCCCATTTTCTTGCTCTCTGGAAAGATGAAGGCAGCCTGTTTAATAACCGTACTATTAGCGAGTTATCAAGTATTTGATTGCATCTTCCAGAATGCACCTCAGTGGCTGGGGGATCATTTCACATCTGCCTTTTCTACTCACGCTCAGCAGTTCTTGCCTCGTGGCCGGCGCTCCTCCGTGTAAAATTGTCTGTGTATGGCGGGTGAGGGAAATTATTTTTTAAGGGGAGGAGAAGAGTATCCAATTTACAGATGTCTTGTGTAATGCACGAAGCAAGAATGACTCTTCCCGGCCCTGAGCGCGGATAGATTTAGCAGGCGTCAACAGAATGCTGGAATGGGTGTCAGACGGAAGCAACTTCTTCATAAGGGCCTCAGTAGGACTCACGCGGTGAACTGCTGTGGCATCAAATTCGGGGCGTGTCACACCCTCCTCCTTCCTGCCCCGCCCCTGCTGTGGTTCTCACCCTGTCTGGAGTGACCTGGGGTGCCCGCTGGCCTCTCCTTCCCCCGATACGCCACGATCCCGGAGCTGTTTGCTGTGGCCACGCCCAGCTCCAGGTGTTTACCTGGCATAGTAGGGTGAATGGTGTCCCCCCAGAAACTCATGTCCACCAGAAACCTCGGAACACGACCTTATTTGGAACATCTGCAGGCGTAATGAGCTAAGGATCTTGCTGTGAAATCATCCTGGATTTAGGATGGACCCTAAAACCCAATGAGGGATGTCCTTATAGGAAGAGGAGAGAGGACACAACAGAATGTAGGAGGAAGGCCACGTGGAGACAGCAGGAGATCAGAGTGACGCGTCCACAAGAAGTCGAGGAACCCAAGGGTTGCCGGTCACCACCGGAAGCTGGGGGAGGCCTGGCTCGGGTTCGCCCTAAGGAGCCAGCCCCGCCCACACCTGCTTCCTGGCTTCTGGCCTCCGGAACTACGAGAGTCACCTGTCTGTGGTGTGAGCCGCCAGCGTCAGGGGCCTTGCACGGCAGCCCCAGGGAAGGGCCACAGGTGGCCTTCCAAGCCCTGCTTCTCTGGGACACCGTTCCTGGCCACTGTCAGCTGTCTCCCACCCCGCCCGGCCCTTCCCACGGAAGCCCCAGTGAGGCCAGGGCCTCCCCCTGGCCGCCTCCTTCTCCTGGCGCCCTGTGCCCCCCTCCCCGCCGTGGTGCCGTGCGGTCTGTGCCTCTCATGCCTCTTGTTTCCAGGGAGCTGTGACAGTCGCTTTTCGTGGCGTTGACCCCTTCCTGTTGCCTTGCAGTCACCTTTATAGATGAAGACCCACCACACATCATTTATTTTGAATGCCACGTGGTCTGTAGTCTTGACAATAGGGCTACGTGTTCTAGAAGGGGTTATCTGGGGGTGGAGGAGCCTGGTGGGACCGCCCCACCCCCTGATGAGAGGAGATGTGTCTCTGTAGTCCTGCTGCCCGCCCGGCGCTTTTGGGCCATGCACCTGCTCAGCCCCAAGCCCCGCCCCAGAGAGCTGCTGCTTCTCGGGGCCTCACGGCATCTCCCCTAAGGACGCTGATGCATCTGCAGCAGGATGAGTTCTCTGAGACGAGGCCCGGGCCTGAGAACTGACAGCAACTTCATCCTGTGGCTTATTCTTCCTGCCTTGCTCATGAAACCAGTGCATCTCCTTATGATAATAAGTCATCAAAATTCAATGAATAGTGAACCCTCTTAATAAAATGCAATGTCTGCATCCGCGGAACCACCGAGCGGGCACGCTGGTGTTTGTCCCGACTCCCCCGGGACGGTTAGGCACGGCCAGATCCGCTGCCGGCCGAGCTCCGCGCTGGTGTTTCGGCCCCGCCGGGGGCCGCCCCTCCCGCCGGCTCCCCGGCTGGCTTCACGTTGACGGCTTCGGCGTTTGCCGGGTAACCCCATAAAGAAGTCTCTTAAAATGCATCTTTGAAATTCTGGCGCTGTCTCCTCCAATAAAAGCCGTGGAAGGGAAATTTCAATAAGATAACTCAAGAACATTTAATTTTCTGCTCCTTTGGACTTGCTATCTTATTACAGCCATTCAGTTAGCTAATAAATGTCCAATCCTGTCCAATCTTCATGGTGAGCAGAGAGGCTGGGATTTAAATAATTGGATGGAATGTCTAGGGGGCAGCTTTTAGCCGCGTCTGCCCGCGGAATCGGCGGGCACGACGTCTGGCCGGATTTCCGGAGCTGCCGCGTCTCAGCCTGGCCCGTCTGTCCTCTCCGAGCGGCCCTGCGAGCGGAGGGGCCTGTGCGTGGTGTCCGGGGGCCGCGCGGCAGGGGCAGGGGCAGGGGCATAGCCGGCGAGGGCCCTGGTCTCTTTCCCAGACGGGAGGGTGGGTCTGGGCCGCCCGCCGAGGGGCCCGGAGAGACCAGCTGTTCTGCAAGGGCGTCGTCATCTCGCCGCAACACGAAATCCACACCCCGCCGCGCCACGCCCGCTCACCTGGCAACCGAGGGAGACACAGCCTCATCCTGGAGACGGCAGGTGGCTGAGGGCTGTGCCTGAGCAAAGCCCATGCTGCCCTGGGCTCCACGTCCCTGGGCCTCTGGGGGCAGGTGGAGCCGGGCTCGACCACACCCTCTTGCGTCCAGTGACCCCGTGCGAGGCCGTTCTGCAGGGTCCGGGGCGGGGGGCTCCCCAGGCCTTGGTGTCAGCTGTAGCCAGGCGGAGGCCTCCTGGGGGTGGCCGCTGCCTTCCCCAAGCTGTCATGTGTGTGCCTTCCCCGGGGCCACGCTTGGCCTGGGCGAGCCGGTCTGCAGGGCCGTGCCTGCCCCTGCAGGGCCAGAGCAGGTGCACTGAGCTCCAGGTGAGCGCCCGGCTCCAGACCCTGCACCTTGGCTGTGGCCTCCTAACAGCCGTGGGAGGAGGGTCCCTCTGAGGCCACCTGGGAGAAGACGTCCATGGCTCAAGCCACGCTCAGCAAACGTCAGGTTAGCGCTGGACGTGCAGCTGACCTTCCTGATGCCACCCGGGCGGCTGCCGTGCTCTGGGGACGCGGGCCTGGCCCTTGGCTGCTCATGGCTGCGTCCAAGGTGGACGCAGGCGCAGCCCAGCCGCCGACGCGATGGGCGCTGAAAGCTGGGAGAGTCTGGGGCTTGGGGGGTCTGGGGTCTACAGCCTGAGCCCGGGAGGCTGAGTCCCCGGCTCTAGCCTGCAACGGTCGGTCAGGAGGTGTTAACCCGGCAAGGAGGGTGGAGCACAGCGGCCATGCAGCTAGCAGAGGCATGTGGAGGTCTGAACCACAGCCTCCGTGGCCAAGTCCCAGGCACCTCCCATCGTCTCGGGGCTCGGGACGGAGGAGTAAGAAAGACCCCCTGGGGAGCCCTGGGTCTGCACTCACCCGCTACGGCAGTTACTGAGACAGTGGCTGAGAACTTGGTGGCCTCCGTTTCCTCATCTGCAAATTGGGAATGTGAGTGGCGCCTCCCCCGTGAAACGCTTTGCTGATGGAAGACGCGGGGCCCTTCCTTGTGGGTGGGGTGCGTCCGGGGGTCTGGGCCCTGAGACAGTGAGGGCTGAACCAGGACCTTGCCTGGGCACCCAATTGCAACCACCAAAGTGTCCGTACCATGTGCTCCTCCCAGGCAGGGCACGGGGCGAGTGGAGGAGGTGGCCCCGGCCTGGTGGGGGTGCCACCTGCTGACATCAATGGGCCAGGGAGGGCCCTTCCTGACTCCTCTGGGGCCCTGGGTCTGAGCAACAGTTCCAAGGCTGGAGGCAGTGCCTGGTGGCCCTGGGATTCTGCAGAGGGTGAGGTCCTGTGCAGTTCCCAGGACCCTTTCCGGGATCCGGGCACCCTGCTTCTGCCCTGGGTGGGCAGGGGTGGGGGCGCCCAGGTGGGCACGGGGCGGGTCTAAGGCTGTGACTTTGGCCGTGACACTCCCAAGTCTGGTCACCATGGTGCTGGGTCTGTGAAGCGCAGGCACTGCCGTGTGTGCATGTACACAGCTCAATCCGGGTCACGCGGTTTCCTCCATGTGCAGCCCTGGGGCTGCATGTCAGCACACAAGTGCCTCTCCCTGTGTGTGGGCACGTTGTGCTGGTTTTTGCTGTCGCATCACGAAGCAACGTGAGTCGTGGCTTAGAGCAACGCAAGTTTGCCAGCTCCCAGTTCCCGAGGCTCGGTGTGTGGCGAAGCTCGATTGGGTTTCCTGCTGAGGGTCTCGCGAGGCTGAGATCCAGGTGTCAGGTGGGCCGGGTGCTTATCCGGAGGCTTCCCGGAAGGATGTGCTTCCGAGCTCACACTGTCACGGCCAAATTAAGTTCCCTGTGGCCGCAGACTGCAAGTCCTATTTCCGGGCCGGCTGCCACCTGGGGCTGCTCACTTCACTGCTGTTAGAGGACACCCACATTCCTTCTCATGCGGCCCCACAATCTGCAAGCCCTGCGCCCCAGCCCGAGAAAGCACTCTGCGCTTCCGGACTCAGGCCCACCTGATGTCCCCTGCCTCAGGGTCAGTGGTGCGTGCCGCAGTAAGGGTGACGCTGCATCACATTCACGGTCTGCAGATTGGGGTGGGCGTCTTTGGGGTGCATCTTGGAAACTCGGCCCCCACACATGTGAATGCTTGCACTTCGACCCACAGGCCCCAGAGCCTGCAGGGGCTGGGCCAGGCGGGGACGTCACCCTGCTCCCTGCCCTCGAGAGTCACAGTCCTGCTGGGAGACAGGCAGACACCAAAGCCTCCTTACAGCAAGTGCCCGCTGCAGGTCCCAGAGGTGACAACGAGCAGAGAGGGACGGCGTCAACCTGCCCGGAAGGCACCTGGGCTGGTTCCTGGAGGGGAGAACGGGCGTTTGCCGGGCTCGGGGACGCACTGTGTCCTGGACAGCGTGTGGAACCTTGTGTGTGTGCGGGCAGTGGCACCGCCCAAGGGGGGCACGAGGGGAGGCAGGGAAGTCCACAGAGGACTGCGATCGGCTGGAGTTCCACTGTACAGATGGGGAAACCGAGGCTCATCTCTCAGGGCCGGAGTTGGAGGGAACTGGAGCAGGTCTGTCTGCGGCCTGCCCGGGCCCCTGGACCCTGGGAAACATTCCCAGGAATCCTGTCTAAGGGACGAGCCGCACACAAATGAACGCTCCATTTTTTTCGGTCATATTTTCCAATAACCAACCGCATAAACAGCCTGATGCATTAAACAAAAATCAATGTATTTCTGCCCCGCAAAGGATGCTTAATGCCCTGCCATAACTCGTGCTATCTGTTTGGACCGGGAGAGAGATGGCTTTATTCCCCCATAACTCTTGGTAGCACAAGCCCATTGTTCACTTTGTGACACGGCGTGCCGTCATTAGTCACCTGGGGGGAGAGCCGGCGTCGCTGGCTGGCTTGGAACCCGGGCTGGGGCCTCGCTCGGGCCGGGGTGACCGAGGTTCCCAAAGCTGCCTCTGGCTGTGCAGAGAGTTCGAGGACTCGGAGAGCTTCCCGAGTCTGTTGCCTCTTTACCCGAGGCGTGGCCGCGTCCCAGGCCTCTCCAGCCTTGAGCAGCATTCTGCAGAGCTCTGACGCTCAGCTCCACGGTCCCCGGGGACAACCCCAACCCTTCGCCGTGCTTGTCCCAGGAAAGCAGGTACCGCTAACTTGCAGTCGTCTGCAGCGTGGTGGAGACGTTCCTGCTAACTGGCAGTACGAAATGCTAAATGGAGCACGGTTTCATATTAATGAGCTGTTTGTCGACACTGAGCGCACCGCCTGCCTCCGGTAGTTGCCTGATTGCCGTTGGCTTGTCTGTGTTGTGGGTCTCCCAGCATGGAGCTGGGCCTCCGCTCTCGGCCGCCCTCACTGGCTGCGGCTTCCCTCCCCTCCCCCGGCTTGTCCGTCAAGTCTCTGGTGACAACAGACGTCACTAACTGAGCGTCCAGGCACGATGTGAGCCTCTGTGATTCCCAGCGGTGTTCAGGCCTCGCAAAGTCCTGTGTTCCCCGGCAGAGAAGTCAAGATGCTCTCCCAGCGTCCCTTAGATGTGGCTGTGCCACTCCCATTTCTGCCCTTGTCATCTGCCACGTGGCCCCCTGCTCTGAGCTGTCCTCCGCTTGGCCCCCTGCTCTGAGTCATCTGCCACGTGGCCCCCTGTTCTGTGTCATCTACCACGTGGCCCCCTGTTCTGTGTCATCTTCCACGTGGCCCCCTGTTCTATGTCATCTGCCATGTGGCCCCCTGCTCTGTGTCGTCCTCCGCGTGGCCCCCTGCTCTGAGTCATCTGCCACGTGGCCCCTGCTCTGAGTCTGCGGCTTCCCCTCTTCCGTCTCGTATGAGGACACTTGCCCTGGCACGCGAGGCCGCCACATCACACAGGGTGACCCAGCTCTTTCGTGCCATCACGTCTGCAAAGACCCTTTTCCAGACAGCGTCACGTCCACAGGTTCTAGGACGTGGACGTAGCCTTTTGGGGACCCCGTCCAGTCCACCACCGGTGGGGAGGGCAGGCCAAGCCCGGTGTCCCCACCCGCTGGAGAGCCGAGTCCAGGCCTCAGGGGCAGGGGTGGCCCCATTGGGGGGCTCTCTGGAAGGCCTGGGAGCCATCAGGTGTCCATTAAGCTGCCCCTCTATTCAAGCAACAAGTGTTTATGGGCAGATGACAAGGACGTGCATGGCCACAGCTGGCACAGGGACCATTCCCAACGCCAGAGGGAGGCAGACAGTGAAGACAGTAATGTCTGTCGTTGGTCTTCACTGCCGGACGCCGCCGACTCCCCCACGTGCAGCTCCCGGCTTTGCTTGTTTGAGCCCCTCACGCTGCCAAAGCCCCTGCTGCTCCCCAGTTCTGGCAGGGGAGGGACACCAGGGACGAACCGGAAGGTGGTCGGCGGTTTGGCAACGTGCTGGACTTGGAGAGGCAAGCGTAGGTCTTGGAGGAGCCACCAACGGGGGTTTCAGGACCAGGCAAGGCTGCACACCCTGCCTGGCCCCTCGGGACCGTGCCTTGAACTGTCACTCACGACCTTGTGAGTCGCGGTCCCCACTCCCTCCCGTGGGGGTCTGGGTGTGAGGCCTGAGTCACCCCGACCCCGACTGTCCACACAGTCAGCCCTGCGTCCAGGCCCCACCTTTGGCCTCGTGAGAAGGGGGAGTTGGAGAGCGAAGCCCTCAGGGGTCAGGGAAGGTGAGTCAGGCAGCTGGGGCGCGGTCAGTGTGGGCACAGGGCTGCCGGGTCCCACGGCACAGCCCCAGGCTGCCCCCCGCGCCACGACACGGAGACCCCCGGCACCCCGGCGGCAGCAGCATTTCAGGGTGGGAGCACCTGGCATTTCCCGGACGGCCGGAGGCCGTGGCCAGGGTGGAGAGGCGAGTGAGAGCCCAGGCCAGAAAGCCACGCAGCAGCTCGAGGCCTGCGGCAGACCCACCGTGGGCCCGGAGCCTGCGGGAAGCCAAGGTCTCACCTTGAATTAGGAGTCGCCTTCTCTGATATTCACAGAAGCCTTGTACTATCTGAATATTTTATGCAAACGCTTGCAAATTTGACTCAGAGCCTCCGAGATCTGACGCCCTGACTTGATTCTGAGGTTTGCTCCTTTCTCCTTGAACAGCTGGACTTGCTCTAAGTGGAGAGAGGGTGAGATCAAAGCGCCTTCATTCCCACAGTGTGGCCTGGGTGCCAGGGAAGGGCACTCCTGGGCGCCCGAGGGGTGGCGCAGCGATGCGTTTGAAAGCAGGGTCTGGTGGCATCTGGGCACACGGCACCCACAGCGACACCTGCCACCACGGTGGGGCGATGGTCAGAGTGCTCAGGCCCGGTCAGGGCTGGGTGTGCAGATCACTGGCCCAGAGCAAGCTCTAATCCTGCTGTGAACGGAGCAGCAGCTGGGCAGAAGGACAGAGGAACACACAGTCGCCGCCTGCCCGTGGCTGCCCAGAGGCCTTCCTGGAGGAGGCAGCTGCGGGGCTGGATTGCAGAGGGGGACAAAAGGCAGCCTGAGGGGCATTCAGACAGAGGGGACAGGACGGCAGAGGGAGGGGGTTTGGGCAAGGGCAGGGCTTGGAGCGGCCGAGCAGGGGGAGGCTGGCCAGGGCATCCCGGTGGTGGGTGGGCGGTGGGGCCGGGTCTGCCCCACAGAGGGGAGGGGGCTGCCCTCTGCCAGTCTCGGTGAGCCGGCCGCCGTGTGCCCGGATGCCAAGGTCAGCGGGAACCAGGCATGTATGATTGGCGGCTGCGTGTGTCCCCAGTCTCTTCCCGACATTCCCGGTCTCCGGATGTCGTGTATTGTCTGGGACTCCTTATCTGGGGCCTCCAAACCCACTCTCTTAATGGGGTGTATTTTATGCCTTCGGGCTGTAATTAACCGGCGTTTTCCACCATTGCCCAGCGGCAGAACGTTAAAGAAATATTTCCCCCAGGCTGGCAGAGGCGGAGCTGGAGCTGTGAAGAATCGCTCTTGCAGGACACCTGGCGAGGTGTCTGTGTTGTTTAGCAGAGATAGGACGGAGAGGGGGGCCGCTGTGTTTCCTTCTTTGATGCACAAGGACAGTCGTCTTGGCGCGTGGCCGTCACACAGGGCTGGCGGGGGCGGGGACGCGGGAAGGGCAGCGCTGGCTGGAGAGGCCACAGGCGCTGAGCAGCGGCCGGCAGGTCCCAGCAGGGAGGACGGGAAGAAAGCAGAAGAGACAAAAGATCCGGGGGGCGGTGGCCCAGGAGGCTGGGGGCGAGGAGAGGCGTTCACTGAGGCCGCCGGAGGCGGGACGCAGACCACGCAGCGAGCGCCAGGTGCGTCCATCTCCCCATCTCCTTCGCATGGCTTAATCCTCTCGGCTGCGAGGCCAGCTGCCTATCTGCGGTTTGCAGCCGGCCAAGGCGCAGCCAGGAGCCCGGCCCAGGCGCCCCGACGCGGATCTCTGCAGAGCGGCGATTAACGCCCACTGGGTCCCGGCAGGCCCGCGTGCTGGGGTCGGCTGCGTCAGCACACGGCACCCGGTGCCACCAGCCTGGCTTTAGGCCTCTTGCTCTCGGCTCCCACGGCCCGGCGCCGCCGCTCTGCCGTCCTCAGGGCCTCCCTCTCTCAGGGACCAGAGGCCACCCTGGGCGGTGGGGGAGCCGCCGGAAGTGGCCTTGGGTGGGTGGGAACCCCGCCCTGTCTGGAAATCCCGCCTGTCCTTGGCCCCGCCTCTCCTGGCCGGGTGTCGGTGTCCCCTGCACCCGTCCTGGGCCTGAAAGTCCCCGCTCTGCTCCCCGGTGGCAGGTGGAGGAACAAGACCCTGAGATGTCCACGGCCCGGTTGGTCCCCAGACCCTGTGAAGATGATGCCCCTACTTGGCAAGAGGGGCGTCCCAGGTGTGAGGTTAAAGGAGATGGGGGGAATTGTCCTGGGTTATCCGGGTGGGCCCAGTGTCACTGCAGTGTCCTCCCGTGAGCAGAGATGAGGGTGGAAGCGGATGACGGGGTGCTGGGACTTCAGGCCCTGGAGGTGGAACGAACTCAGAGCTCTGTCCCCACCCAGGGCGACCCCTGTCCCCACCCAGGGTGGCCCCTCACGTCCCTGCTGAACAGCCGACCGGCCCCGACGAGAACCCTTGGGGATGGAGACGGAGCCCTGCCCTGGAGATCCCAGTCCCACAGCAAGAGCAGTTTCCATGCTCCAGGCGGACTCCCCTCCGTCCTCGCTTGTCAGGCTTGCCCAGGACCCCGGTGGCCGGGCAGAAGGCCACAGGAACGTGGGAGGACCAGCTCGGAACCTACACGGAACAGGGCACTCGAGGTTAAGGGAAGCCCTGTGGCTAACGGAGCCGGGATCGCCGTGTCATCGGCCCGCACGGAGATAGAGGGGTCCGTGCCAGTTTTACAGGTTGGTGCCAGTTTTCCCGTTTAGGTAACTGAGGCCCGAAGAGAAGTGGCTTCCTGCATTCTCATCCAGCACTTGTCCTGTTCTGTTCCAGGCCACGTGGCTGGGTGGCTGCCCAGGCCACGGGAGGGTCTTAGGCACTGACGTGAGAATCCCATGGGGCCAGGTTTCTAACTCCATGGTCCAGAGCGTGTCCTGCCTCCCCCCCGTGTCCTCCGGCTTCATTCAGACTCAGCTGCCACCTGGTCGTGGGCAGCCACGCCCACCTGCCGAAACCTGCGGGAGACGCCCAGCGGGAACCCTCCGTAGGAAACTGGCATGGAAGAATCCGGGAAGGGGCGGGCTTAAGACGAGATGGATGCCCAGGAAACGATGAAAACCAAACCAATCACGGCACGGCTCGTGGCATTTTTTTTTTTTTTTGAGACAGACTCTGATTCTCTTGCCTGACCTAGAGTACCATGGCGTCAGCCTAGCTCACAGCAACCTCAAACTCCTGGGCTCAAGCGATCCTCCCGCCTCAGCCTCCCGAGTAGCTGGGACCACAGGCATGCGCCACCATGCCCGGCTAATTCCTTCTATTTTTAGTCGTCTTTGGCTAATTTCTTTCTATTTTTAGTAGAGACAGGGTCTCACTCTTGCTCAGGCTGGTCTTGAACTCCTGAGCTCAGGCAATCCTCCCGCCTCGGCCTCCCAGAGTGCTAGGATTACAGGCGTGAGCCACCGCGCCCGGCCCTCATGGCATTTTTAATAAAGGCTGCTGCTGAGAATGATGAGGTACCACGTGCAGAACCCCACCCCCCAGGGTGTCCCTCGTGCCGCTTGGAGGCAGGAGGATGCCGTCCGGGTTATTTGCGCCTTAAATTAGTCTTTGCTCAGCCTTAGACTCGTGCCAGTGGTGGAGGCAGAGCCCTGGCCTCCTCCTGAGGTGTGCAGGTGGGGTGACGCGGCCCAGTCGCTCTCCCGGCCGGGTCCGAGGCCCACCTGCCCCATTTCCCAAAGAATCTGGAACCGGGACTCCCGGAAGTCTCGGCGTTCCTCCTCTGCACAGCTGTGCCTGCCCGGTGGCCCCAGGACGCAGCTCCGTCCCTGCTGCTGAGCAGATTTGGATCCGGGAGAGCAAGGCCCGCCCCTGCGGAGCTGTGCCCCTGCGCGGCTCCCAGGGTCAGCCCCGCCCTCCTGGCTCCCAGGGTTGGGCCGGGACCTTCCCTTCACCGGGGACAGCCCCAGAGAACCCCTTCCGCAGGCCGTGGTCGGGGGCTCTCAGGAAGGCGGAGAAGGAAGCACACGGGCGCCTTGTCCCCCACGCTCCAAGGGGTGGGGGCTGCTGGCATCTGCTCGGGGTGGCCCTGGCAGTTCTGCGGTTTGAGCCAGTGACCGGGTGACTCTCCATCTGACCCCGACAGCCGTACCTGTCCCGCTCTGGTCCCCATGGGCAGCATGCCACAGTTGATGCAGCCTGCGGAAAGTTCCGGCAGGAAGGTGGGGCAGGAGCAGAGCAAGGGAAGGCGTGGTCCTGCCGCCCTGCCCAGGGTGCAGGTCCTGGGTGTCCTGTGGTGGCGCCTGGCCCACAGCCACCCCACAGCCACCCTGTGTCTGCCTCCTGCCCCACCCCCACCCCGCCCGGAGGTGGCTGTGGCTGCCCGCGGTCGCCGCGCTCGGTGGGCCTGTCTCCGGGGTGCTTCTCCGTCCTGCCCCCGTTTCCGTGAATAGTCTTCATTAGTTCTCCAGTTCAACCTCTGAGTGGAATCCTGCTTCCTTCTGGGAACCCGATTTCTCCAAAGTGGCATCGTGATTAATTCGATGCGTTTAATTACTAAAAGGACATCATCGCTCTTCCACTTTGCTCACAGCCCTTCCCCCCAGGCCTGGCTCTGGCTCTGAGGCTCAGCGCCGCCCCTCCCACGCCCACCCGCACGCCACGCTCCTCTGGCCTGCCTGCCCCCAGCGTCCCCCTGGGCACTCCGCGTCCGCCCTAAATGGGTTTGTCGAGAGAGAATCATTCTCTAACTTGGTGTTAGTCACTGTGTCCACCAGCGTTTCATCAGCTTAAAGCCACAGGGTCCCCACGGCCAGTGACCCTCCCCAGGCAGCCCCCCACGCCACGGCAGGTCTGGGCGGGCTTCCGAGGTGGGTTCCCGGTGGGCTCTGCGGCTCACTGCCACACCAACGTCCTGCTGGCTTCCGGAATGCTTCTCCTGCCTGGATTTCTAACAATTTCTCTTCTTTCCTGGAATAGCTGCCTTCAGGGTGCATGAGCCCGGCCCCAGGCACCCGCCCATCATCTGCACTCAGCACTTCCACGCACAGGGGCTGGTCCACGCCGACCGGCCACCTAAACACTTCTTGGCATGGAAACAAATTAAACTCTCTGTCAGTGCCGTCAGGCCCCTTCCCTGGGACCAGCCAGAGTGCGAGTCTTTTGCCTTCCAGAATCCCAGCAGACCTCTCGTTGTGGGTGGGCAGTGCCTGGGCCCTCGGTCCTCTGTTCCACCAAGCACGGGCGGTGGGGACACTCCGGCCGACGAGCAGCTTTCGGCGGGGCTGGCCCTGTCCGTGGGCCGACCTGCCCAGCTCCCCGGCTCTCTGCACTGCAGACGCCCCCAGGCCGCCTGGGCTCCAGGGCTCCCCTCTCCTCGGGCATCCAGCACTCATGACACCAGGCCCCGGCCAGGCACGGTGCTGAGGACCGGGCAGCGAGGGACTGTCGCCTGCCTTTGGGGACAGCGAGAGAAGCCGGGGAGAACAGGAAGTCACCTTTGCAGTTTGGGGGCCACACCTGGGGCTGGCAGGGTGCCGGGCGCTTTGCCTCGCCACCCCGTGCCTGCAGCGTGTTGGCTCGAGCCCTCACACTGCTCTTTCGTAGCTGAGCAGAGGGTGGGGACTCAGAGGGTCTCCCTTCATCCCTTCCTTCCCCTATCCCAGCTGTGGCCGAACGCACTGGCTCGCCGCACCCCCTTTGAGGTTGGGCAGGACGCCAGGCGCCCACCACGTCCGCCCGTCCCTGGAGGGCGGCGGGGCACTGAGCCCTTCTGCCAACACGGGCTCCTTATTCCCAGCATGGCCCGGGCGCCCCAGGTCCCCGGGGGTCTGCTGTGAGTCTGCCCTGACCACTCCCCGCCCTCCCGGGCCCTCGGCTCAGCGTGAGACCTGGCCGTGAGTCGGCTGCGGGGCCCCCGGTGGCAGCAGTCCCCGCCTGGCGCTGTCCCCTTTCCCCTGGCATCACTGGTCACATGCTGCCTCCTTCCTTCTGGGCAAGCCGAAACTCAGAGTCGTGCCGAACGGATAATCAATTTCAATAATAAGTCCAACGGGTTTGCTTTTGTTTCCAGAAAAACTCCCACGGAGAGAGAGGGGGATTTTTTAGGCGACTCCCGGGTTGCATGTCACTTCTGAACTTGGGCCTCCAGCTGCGGCTGAGCTAACTGAGTGTAGAGCATGAACAAGCAGGGACAGAGTCACTTCCTTGCCCACTGACGGGGCAGGGCCGGCTCTCCAGACACCGCCAGGGAGTCTGGGGACCGGCTCCAGCACAGGCCCCGGTGGCCCGAGCCGTGGGGACATGTCACGGCCTCCGTGTCTCTGTGCCTCACGTGTTGAAATGCCATTTCAGAGCCAGGTCGCTTCTCCTGGAAGTATCTAACTCGCGGCTTCCAAGACATAGGGGTGTGTTTGCCAGACACGCCGTACCGTGGCCTCCACACGGCTGCTGCAGAGCCACGGCAAGACACTCACGTCGTCGCGGGGCGAGGCCGGGGTTCTGCACCACCTGTACGCTGCCATCTCTGCGGCCGTGAGCTCCTGCCTCCTCCGTCCCTGTGTGTTTGGGACTCAGAGCAGAACACGGCGCGTGCTGGCCAGCAAGTGCCTGCTGGCTGGGGCAGTGAGTGGAGCCAGCTCCTTTCCATCTGTCCCTGTGTCCGGGTTCAGGAGACGTCTGACCAGTCGCAGTTCCACCTGGGTACCTGCAGTAGTGACCAGGTGCTAAAGCTAAACACCACGGGCACACACAGCTCTGTGAGATGGGGACGGGGCAGGAACAGAAAAAAGGGATTAATCCTCTGTGTGCACACCTGCCCCTAGACGGGCCAGAGGACAGCATTGCGGGTCCCATCCCTGTAACTGACAAGGCCAGGGTGCACGTGAAGATCCCTTGGTCCCGCACTCAGTCTGTATTGGTCTGTCCTCAGCCAGCACCCCGCTGGCCAGGTTCTTTACCTTGGAGAGTGGCCCAAACTTTATTCCAGGGGTTCTGAGCCCCTGGCAGCCCTGTATGTAGGGGTTTCTGTCACCTCCCGCCGACTTCTACCCGGCACCTGCAACACCGGCCCATGCCCCAGAGGGTGCCCTGGGTTCCTGACACACTGTGTCCTGTCCCCATCCCTGGGTGTCGGGACAACCGCCCCAGACAGCACGGCCACCTCCCACCTCTGCCTGTCGAGTGGCGCAAGGAGTGTGCGGTGGCCGCCGGCCGTCTCAAGCTGCGGCTCAGCGAGACAGTGACTGGGGTCCTGCTGGAGAATCCCCCCTTTGGGGGCCAAAGTTCCCAAGCCAGAAGAGCTCAGAGCTGCACAGACGGGAGACGCGATCTTTGCGATCTGACTGGGGGAGAGAGAGTGAGCAGCACGGCTGTGCCTCCCCCACTCGAGTCCCGGACAGGCACGTTCCCGCCGTGAGCTCAGCAGCCCAGCCCTGCACCGCCGGGAGGGTCTGACAAACAGCTGGGAACCCTGGGGCTTAGAACGGCACCCATTTGTTACCGCAAGGCTGGAACCAAGGCTAGCCCGCGTTCCTTCCCGGGCCGTGGGGCGCTCATTCAAGCTCACGCGGTTGTCGGCAGAATTCAGTTCATGCGCAGTTTTAGGACTGAGGTCCCTGTTTTCTTTTTTGCTGCTGTCCAGAGGCTGCTCTCGGCCCCTAGAGACCACCTGCAGTCCCTGCCACACCAGCTGCTCACTCTGCGGCTCTCCTTGGGCCCCTCCTGCTCTGGAGCTGTTCCTGCAGGAAGGACTCAGTGTCCCTTAAAGACTCACCTGAGTGGGCCAGGCCCACCACGGATAATCTTCCTGTTGTTTAATACAAAGTCTCTAGGTGCGGTGGCTCACACTCATAATCCTAGTGCTCTGGGAGGCTGAGGTGGAAGGATTGCTTGAAGCCAGGAGTTTGAGACCAGCCTGAGCAAGGGTGATACCCTATCTCTACAAAAAATAGGAAAAGTAGCTGGGCATGGTGGTGCACACCTGTAATCCCAGCTGCTGGAAAGGCTGAGGCAGGGGGATCGCTTGAGCCCAGGAGTTGGAGGCTGCAGTGAGCTACGACGATGCCACTGCACTCCAGCCTGGGCAACAGAGCGAGACCCTGTCTCAAAAACAAACAAATGCCACATAAGTCAACTGATTAGGGACCTTAATTACAACTGAAAAATCCTTTCTGTTGTCACCTAACATAGTCACTGCAGTGACATGCCAATGTGCGCACAAGTCCTGCCCGTACGCAGGGAGGGATGACGTGGGAGGTACACACCAGGGCACGGAAGCCGTGAGGACCACCTTACCATTTGCCTACACACGGCTGTTATTTCTGGCTCAGCTCACACGCCTGCCATGCAGCAGCACACGGCTCACAGAGCCCCGTCTCCGGGCAGACCCACAGAGAGGCTGTGACCGGGCAGTCACGGAGGATGGTGTGCATGGTGAGACCAGGGCCCCC
The DNA here is from genome assembly GCF_040939455.1 of Microcebus murinus. Taxonomy (NCBI): domain Eukaryota; kingdom Metazoa; phylum Chordata; class Mammalia; order Primates; family Cheirogaleidae; genus Microcebus; species Microcebus murinus. The sequence continues at coordinate 2,551,422 of NC_134113.1, read as the reverse complement.
TCCCCTCTGTCCCCCTCCACCAGAGTGGCTTCTTGGCTGGAGGCCATGCTGACGGCGGCACTGTGGCAATGAATCTGGCATTCGGAAGGCCGAGAGTGGTGGTGAACTGGGGCAGGCGGGCAAGGCCGATTCCTACTCGGTCTGAGCCTCAGACTCCTGCTGGGTTAGAGGGCCGCACGCGCCCTAATCAGCCTGCGCCCTCGGGCTGCGCCCCAGACTTGTGCCAGATGAAGGGTTCAGGGCTGGTGGTCAGCAGTGGTGGCCAGGCCAGCCCTTGACCAGTGCCATGCTGGCCTCCGAGGCCGCTTTGCCCCCAAGCCCAGCGAGCACGCATGGGGTGGCTGGTGGGAGAGGCTGGTGGAGTCTGCAGGCATGTGAGACCTGGTCTTCTGGGGACACATGGAGGGCCCTGGGCACTTCCACTCTGAGAATTCCAGCTACTTTCCCTCCCAAGACACTCTGTGTCCACCCCGCTCTTGTGCCTCAGTGTCCCTGAAGCTATCTGTCAATCAGGAACGGTCATGGACCTGCCCCTCTGGCCGTCAACCCCGTGCAAGTGGACTGGGAGCCATGCTGCGCGGAGCTCTGCCCACTGGGCTTTGCATGCCCTCTGACACCTGCTCGGAGAGGCTGGCTGCACCCCTGGGGTGTCCCCGGGGTCATGGGGTGTGTGGCCGTTGCAGACCAGACTCGCACTTCCCCTCAGCGGTGTGCACGCAAGTCCCCGTGAGGCTGCACGCCTCACCCGGCAAACCCACAGCATCCTTGGTGGTGTCCTTCCCGACAAGTCCAGTCCGTTTCCCGTGCATTCACTCAGCAGACACGTATGAGACGCCTGCTGTGTGTCCTCCCGGCTGCCAAGCACAGAGAGGGAGTGTCACGCCTGCGGTTCCAGCCCTGGAGGAGCCAGGGAGAGAGGCAGACACACAAAAATAAATAAAGTCCGCTTCTTATTCAATCCTGGTGCGGCAGCTAAGGAAGTGGAGAGTGCAGTGCACCTGTTAGTTGGCCAGTGGCCCCACAGACAGCCAAGGTCCCGGGACCTGCTTCCTGCACCTCCCTCGACTTTCCGCCCCTCCCCGACCACGCCCTGGGGGCCCGCGTGCTGCCCCAGACCGTCAGAGCTGCTGACGAGTGTCTCCGCTTCCAGTCTTGCCCTTTCAATAATCTCCCTCACCGGACGGCCCCAGAGATTTTTGGAAAACACAAGTCTGGTTGTCATCCTGCTCCGAGAAGCACACCGTGTGTCCACGTGTCTCCGGAGGTGCGGGGTGCTCCCTGCCCTCCTCCCCGAAGCTCTGCTCACAGGCGTCCTGTTCCTAAAATACCAGCTGCCCCGGCAGGCCGGCGCCCCATGCTGCTTCCTGTTTGTGCTTTCACGATGCTGTCCCGGCCTGGAGCGCTTTCGCCTCCACTTCACTCCCCAAAAGGCAGCTTTTCAGCTTTCAAACCCTGTCGAGTCCTCATCCTCTGTCTGGATTCTCTCTTGAAAACCCCAGACGGAGATAATCACCCCTCTTCACATTGTTTTTCTATGCCTCGAGCATCCCAATGTCACCAGACGTATCACTTCGGAGGGTGATTGCCTGTTTACGGTGCAGCCGTATCTCGTATGGTGCTCGGTTCTAACGTCACCCAGGAGGTGCACATTGCTTGCAATCAAAATTACCCCTGAAAAATCCCCTCGGCTTGCCCATGAGGAGCAGTGCACGGGTCTGAGGACGGACCGCCAGTTGCTGTGGCCTGGGCTGGTCGCCGGTTCACTAAGACCCTCGAGAGTCTTGGTTTCCTCGTGGATGCAGAGGGAGCCACTGCTTGCCTCCTCCACCGTGGGGAGGGTTGTCTTCCTGCTTGCTCCACCGTCAGGGAAACTAGAGCACCCTCGTCCCCTCCAGGGGCCTTGTGGGCTGGCCCGGGTCTCTGCACCCTGGGGCGTGGGTTCCTCACGTGCCTGGTGGTCGTGAGCCCCCTCCCCGGCCTCCGTGCCCTCTGCCCAGCGAACGTTAGAGACTGCAAGTTCCCCCGGAGTAGAAACGACAGGCCTCTCACCTCCAGCGACCTTCGCCGTTGGAAATGCACTCTGCAAGGTCAAGGTTGTCTTCCGCTGACACCTGCCTCCCGGGGCCCTGTGCGCCCCCAGCCACGGAGCTGTGCAGAGCTGTCAGCCACGGTGGCCCAGGCGGGACGGGCTTCCCGCCCTTCCTGTCCACTCTTCCCTGCAGACGAGCTGTGTGCTCTGTGCAGTCATTAGCGGGGTGGCTTCATCACGCCAGAGTCTGACTTGTAGAAGTCTCTGTGATTGCTCCAGGATTAAACAATAAATTGCACGGTGGCATCCTCATTTAATTCCTTATAAATTAGCATTTCCTGATACATGTTTATAAACATACGCTGCAAATAGTCTTTCTCTGCGTTTTCGGTCCAGTTCCTTACGCCTCTTAGAGAAAGGTCCTGAACCCCCGGGGAAAGTGAGCTTGAGGCCCGGGAACGGCGGGAGGGACAAGGGTTTGCCGGGTCACCAGGACCTGGAGTCTTTGCTCCAAAGCTGGGAGCTGGGGCCCCCTTTCCCCCGCCCTTGCCCAGCACCTGGTCTCTGCAGAGAAAGGCGTGGCTTCCCGAATGGGGCAGTGGGGTGGGCTGTGGTTTTCATTAAATATTTTGAGATTAAAGAAAAATATGTTGCAAGTAGTCTGAGCACTAAGAAACTTGAGATACTCACTCAACATAAAGAAATTCATTGATACTCAACATAAAGGTTTGTCAGTGAGCATCTTCAATCTGAAGATACAGATGATGGGAACATTTGCTACAGTAGGACAGGGGGTCGCAGCCCAGTCTGGTGGGCTGTGTGATGGAGGGAGGGCAGGGAAGTTAGAGGACGTGAGGGAGGGTGGGTCCAGGAAGGCTTCCTGGAGGAGGTGACGCTTTGGCCTTGAGTTGTGACCAGAGTGGCAGACTCTGGGAGATCCTCAGGTGGAGGGGCCGGGAGAGAGAGGTTATCCCGGAGGCCTGTGCCGAGAGCATGTGGGCCGGGATCCGGGGAGGCCAGCCTGGGGAGTCTTCATGTTTTCACGTCTCCCCGTCTCCCCCCGTCCCATAGGTAGACACCGCTTTCCTCGACTCCTCTCCCCCGGCCTCCTTCAAAGCGCAGATTTTCTTTTCGGAAGCAGGATGTTCACCAGGCACTAAATGAACGCGCAGGAGAAGGGCGCGACCCGCCAGCCTGGGGTGGGGGCAGGACGCCCCCTCTCGGGAGACGGGTGGGCTCCGGACGCCCCCAAAACCTCTTGCGCTGGCTCCGGCACGGGGCGCCAGCCGCGGAGCCTCCCGGGACGGTGGTCTTCGGTCCCGGGAGACGGAGGCTGGGGAGGCTTCGCATGCAGGCGCCAGCCTCCAGAGGGGCTGGATGTGTCGGGGACGCGCACGCCCAGGGTGGCATTGACGGCCTGTCCCCCACTGCGCACGGCAGGAGGTCCTGTGGTCCCGCAGATGCTTCAACTCAAACCCGCCACGCCCCGCTCGGGGCTCCTTGGCGCCTCCGTGGGTCTGGCGGGCCACGGGCCGGGACTCGGGCGGACGCTGGCTCTGTCCTCCGCGAGCTCTCTGCAGCCGGGTCTCCTGGGCGTCTCTGGGGACACCACGGGGCACGTCTCAGCGACTGAGGAGCGTGGGATGACATCTGTGAGTGCAAAGCCCAGTGCACAGAAACTCGGGCTGCCCGGACTAGTCTGTTCCCGCGTTCGCTCTTGCTCGGACCCCCCTTCGTATCTTGGCTGGGCCGGCTCCTCACTCGCCTGCAAGCGCCCTTCCTCCCTGCCCGTGCTCCTGGCGCCCGCCGGGGCTCCGCCCGGCAGCACCTGCCACGCTTCCCCGGGTGGCCCCTTCCCCTCTGCCCTGCCAGGGTGGGGCCGGAGCGCCTGGCCCCGGGAGCTCCTCGGAGTGCGCGTCCTGCTGGAGCAGGCGTCCTCAAACTACGGCCTCAGGCCGGGGTTCTTGCCCGTTTGTTTTTTTTCTTCAAAATAAGATATGTGCCGAGTGCATAGGAATTTGTTCATAGTTTTTTTTTAAAGACTGTAGTCCGGCCCTCCAACGGTCTGAGGGACAGTGAACTGGCCCCCCCTTTGAAAAGTTTGAGGACCCCTGAGCTGCAGTCTGCGACTTTCTGGCCGAGCACAGATCTCGAACCCGTGCCGGGTGCTCTGTGTGCGTTTGGTAAACCAAGTGCTTGCAGGGAAGTGCACTCCCCACCCCCCCGCCCCCATGGGGGGCGCCGCAGGGCTGAGAACTCCCGTCTGCCTGGAGGGAATAGCATGTGCCCCCGCCCTGCCAGAGTTCCCGTCACAGCTCCCACATGTAGGGACACAGGGACGTAGGGACACAGGGACGCAGGGACGTAGGGACGCAGGGATGTAGGGACATAGGGACGTAGGGACATAGGGACGCAGGGACATAGGGACATAGGGACGCAGGGACGTAGGGACATAGGGACGCAGGGATGTAGGGACATAGGGACGCAGGGACATAGGGACATAGGGACGCAGGGACGTAGGGAGGCAGGGATGTAGGGACATAGGGACGAAGGGACATAGGGACGCAGGGACATAGGGACGTAGGGACGAGCTTCCCGGAAGCCAGAGGAGCGGGAGGGGCAGGGCAGGGCCGGGTGGCTGGTGCTGCTCACGAGAGCCTGGTGTTAAGTTCCAGAGGTTCTGCAGCCGTGGACGTCATGGCGGTGGCTGGACATGGCCACGTTGGCGGTATGTACCCCACAGCTGAGGGTGGCAGCTGCACGCCTGACCACCCCACCCCACCCCACCGAGAGCTGCGTGTCGGGCGCTGCCCAGCACATCTGTCTGGCCCACGGCCGGCTCCCGCCACAGGGTCCTTGCTTTGTGGTTTGCCCTGGAGCTCCGGGCACCGCTTTCTCACAGCCTCCGGGCACCGGCGTGTCATTTCCTCTGCGCTCGGCGTCCAGAGAAGCTCGCCTCCTGCGGCCGCACCGGCGTCCTCGTCCTGCCCCGCGGTGCCTCCCAAGGGCGGCAGGCGGGAGGCAGCGTGGCTTCCGCAGAAGGCTTAGCCCTCCAGCGAGGCCTTGTCCCCACGTGACTTGCAGGTGACTCAGACGCTCGGGGTGGCCGGCGGGGCTCAGGGCGGACGCAGTTCAGCGGCAGGTGCCCTTGTGTTCCCAGGTGTGCAGGTGCGCCCGGCGGTCTTGCGGCCTGGGCTGGGATCCGCTCCCCTGCCCTGTCACCCGCACCGTCAGCGCCCTGGCCCCAGAGCAGCCACGCCCACACCGCACGGGCGGCGCGGGTGGCCTCGTGTCGCAGGGGGGATTCCTGCCGGCAGGCTCAGTCTCGCTGCAGGTGGGAACACCACGCGGGGAGCGGCACAGCGACCCTCAAACGCCGGTTCTGGCTGACACCTCCAGCTGGGGGCCCAGCGCCAGGCCCCGCGGTCTCTGCACGGCCAGTCCACCCGTGACCCAGTGCCCGCCACAGCTGTGGGAAGCGGCTGCTCCGTGCCTGCCTGCACGGCCATGGCTGTGTGCTTCAGCCACGCCCCGGTTGTCACTCCCACTGCTGTGCACTGTCACCCCATGTGTGTTACCATTGCAGTGTGTTGTCACTCCCACTGTTGTGTGCTGTCACCTGTGTGTGTGTTACCATTGCTGTGTGTTGTCACCCCCACTGCTGTGTGCTGTCACCCTGTGTGTGTGTTACCATTGCAGTGTGTTGTCACTCCCACCGCTGTGTGCTGTCACCCCATGTGTGTTACCATTGCAGTGTGTTGTCACTCCCACTGCTGTGCGCTGTCACCCCGTGTGTGTTACCATTGCAGTGTGTTGTCACTCCCACCGCTGTGTGCTGTCACCCTGTGTGTGTTACCATTGCAGTGTGTTGTCACTCCCACCGCTGTGTGCTGTCACCCCATGTGTGTTACCATTGCAGTGTGTTGTCACTCCCACTGTTGTGTGCTGTCACCTGTGTGTGTGTTACCATTGCTGTGTGTTGTCACCCCCACTGCTGTGTGCTGTCACCCTGTGTGTGTGTTACCATTGCAGTGTGTTGTCACTCCCACCGCTGTGTGCTGTCACCCTGTGTGTGTTACCATTGCAGTGTGTTGTCACCCCCACTGCTGTGTGCTGTCACCCTGTGTGTGTGTTACCATTGCAGTGTGTTGTCACTCCCACCGCTGTGTGCTGTCACCCTGTGTGTGTTACCATTGCAGTGTGTTGTCACTCCCACTGCTGTGCGCTGTCACCCTGTGTGTGTGTTACCATTGCAGTGTGTTGTCACTCCCACCGCTGTGTGCTGTCACCTGTGTGTGTGTTACCATTGCAGTGTGTTGTCACTCCCACTGCTGTGTGCTGTCACCCTGTGTGTGTTACCATTGCAGTGTGTTGTCACTCCCACTGTTGTGCGCTGTCACCCCATGTGTGTGTTACCATTGCAGTGTGTTATCACTCCCACCGCTGTGCGCTGTCACCCCATGTGTGTGTTACCATTGCAGTGTGTTGTCACTCCCACCGCTGTGCGCTGTCACCCCGTGTGTGTGTTACCATTGCAGTGCGTTGTCACTCCCACTGCTGTGCGCTGTCACCCCGTGTGTGTGTTACCATTGCAGTGTGTTGTCACTCCCACCGCTGTGCGCTGTCACCCCATGTGTGTGTTACCATTGCAGTGTGTTGTCACTCCCACTGCTGTGCGCTGTCACCCCGTGTGTGTGTTACCATTGCAGTGTGTTGTCACTCCCACCGCTGTGCGCTGTCACCCCGTGTGTGTGTTACCATTGCAGTGTGTTGTCACTCCCACTGCTGTGCGCTGTCACCCCGTGTGTGTTACCATTGCAGTGTGTTGTCACTCCCACTGCTGTGCACTGTCACCCCGTGTGTGTGTTACCATTGCAGTGTGTTGTCACTCCCACTGCTGTGCGCTATCACCCCGTGTGTGTGTTACCATTGCAGTGTGTTGTCACTCCCACCGCTGTGCGCTGTCACCCCGTGTGTGTGTTACCATTGCAGTGTGTTGTCACTCCCACTGCTGTGCGCTGTCACCCCGTGTGTGTGTTACCATTGCAGTGTGTTGTCACTCCCACCGCTGTGCGCTGTCACCCCGTGTGTGTGTTACCATTGCAGTGCGTTGTCACTCCCACCGCTGTGCACTGTCACCCCGTCACTCCCACTGCTGTGCGCTGTCACCCCGTGTGTGTGTTACCATTGCAGTGTGTTGTTACTCCCACTGCTGTGCGCTGTCACCCCGTGTGTGTATTACCATTGCAGTGTGTCGTCACCCCCACTGCTGTGTGCTGTCACCCCATGTGTGTGTTACCATTGCAGTGTGTTGTCACTCCCACTGTTGTGTGCTGTCACCCCGTGTGTGTATTACCATTGCAGTGTGTCGTCACCCCCACTGCTGTGTGCTGTCACCCCGTGTGTGTGTTACCATTGCAGTGTGTTGTCACTCCCACTGCTGTGTGCTGTCACCCCGTGTGTGTGTTACCATTGCAGTGTGTCGTCACCCCCACTGCTGTGCACTGTCACCCCGTGTGTGTGTTACCATTGCAGTGTGTTGTCACTCCCACTGCTGTGGGCTGTCACCCTGTGTGTTATGACTCCCTTGCTGTGGGTGCTGTCATGCCCGTGGCACCGTGTCCTCCCCACCCTCATGGCTGCTGCATTCTCACACTGATCGTCTGAGCTCGGGTCACCCCAGACCTGGCGTTTTTCCATCATGACTAGTTTATATTCTCACCCCGAAGTTTGCCAAAAATATGGAATCAATTGTTTTTAATTATGTCCGTCTTGTACACTCCTCGTTGCCGGGACAGCTCGATAGCGCTCCACCATCCAACAGCCGCAGGAGCGCTGCTCAATACCCAGGATGGAAGGCTGGAGTTTCTTTTTGTTCAACTCGTAAACTATTCTTAAAAGTGCCATATTTCCCTGCTTCAATTGCTGTTCTCCCCTTTACGGCTCCTTCATTGTCCTGTGTCTGCGGCTTGAGCCGTGTTCAATGCTAATCACGCCTCCTGGTTTACTGCCTGCAGACCGCCGCGTGGAGGTGGCCAGCCGGGCGGCGGGGGGAGCCCTGGGAGGTAGGCGGGTGGCAGCGTGCTCCCGCCCTGCCTGGCTGTGTGTCCCTGGGCACCAGGGGAGCCTCTCTGTGCTCAGGCCTCCGTGCTTGAAGGGAGGGAGGCAGTGAGCAAGCACCCCACCAGCAGGCTGGGGCCAGCGCGGCCAGGCACGGTCCAGGGTGGTGTTTATGGGGAGACACCCGAGGGACAAACCCAGCTTGAGCCCTGCTGCTTGGAGGAAAAGGGGTGCGGGCGGCAGTGCAGGCGTCTGTGCCCGGGCCACGTGGGTGCTCCTGGTGGCGTCTGGAGGTCCCGAGGGCCCCACAGCCAGGGCCAGTCCCGGAGCAGCTGAGGAAATGGGGGTGGCGTGGAGCAGCGAGAAGAGCCCGGCATGGCCTCAGGACACCTGCGCGTGGGCCCCGTCTCCACGGGGCAGGCTAGGGCCGCTGGGCACACGCCCCGGCCCGTCTGGGCTTCCCTCCTCTGCTTGGAGACTGCGTGGTGTTGTCTGTGGCCGCCCTCGGGGTGCGAGGGTCACGGGAAGTGACCCACAGCGGGGACTGCCTCCACGTGGCCTCACGTGGTCTCTGTCCTTCCAAACACGGCCACTGTGGGGCGATGGCATCACCCCGGCCAAGGGGAGGGGCGTCCAGGCGTGGACAGGAGGCTCTGCATGGTCGCCGTGCGCGTGTGCCAGCCCACGCAGGAGACCTCTGGGCAGGACCACTCTGTGCCAGGCAAGGCGGCTCGGCGTCCACGATTCCCATCCTCTGTGGGGCCCGGCACCTCCCAACACGCATCCCCACCTCTGCTCCCCACCTGTTCTTGCTTTTCGGGTTCTCCCAGCCCCACTTATCACTTGGTGTCTGGCTACTCACCTCCTTCTTGGAGAACCCTTCCCCAACCCCCTCCTCCTGCACCTTCACACTCTAGCCAGAATTAGCCCGCTCTGCTCTGTGCTGCCAGCATCCTTCATGTCTCTCCCTATCTCCTGCCTGTGTAGAGCAGTGACCGCTTCTTGCCCCAGCTTTCACTCCCCAGGAGCCCTTCGTTAAAACGAAAAGTTCGGTGAGTTTTTAGCAGGCCGTCGTGGATCCTCCTGGGAGCACTTTGCACATTGCCTGACATCCTGGCTCCCGAAGAGGGAGGCGGAGAAACCGAGGCACGTGGGCACAGAGGTGCAGTGCAGGGCACTCCATCACCCGGGTGTCCCAGGTCCTGCCTACGGGGAGGGGCTCAAGGTGCATGCCCCGTGTGCACCCCGAGTGTCGGGGGACAGAGCACCCCGGACACAGGCCCTCCCGTCCCCACCTGCCTGGCCCCAGCAGCAGGGACCCTCTCACCGGCTCTGCTGCAGGGCGCTGTGCGCGGCATGAGGCTCCTCACCTTCCTTGGGTCCTGGTGCCGCCTCCAGGACTCACGGGGGCCCGGGGCCACGGCAGCGGCACTTTCACGCCTGGTCCCGTCCCCTGCGTGCGGGGGAGTGAGGCAGGTGCATTCCCAGGGGTCTGTCTTCCGTGACATCATCTGGGAAATGGCCCTGGCTCTGCAGCCGGAACACCTGGCTTCAAACCCAGCTGTGCGACCTCGGGCAGGCTACGTGATCACCTGCGCCCTGGGGGCCCAGTACCGGTAGGGGTGACGACGGCCACCCAGGCATGTCGACAAGGGCCGAGCGCTCAGCCCGGGGCTGGTACTGGGTAAGCACCTCGCATGCTGTGTTCGCTGCGGTGACTGCGCCGAAGGTCTCCCCATCCAGGTCTTCTCCCGGGGCCAGTCTCCAGCTGCCCACCCCACACTTTCCACCCGCCTCAGGGGGCGTCTCAACCCCCAGATGGCTAATGCAGAACCCCTCACTTGTCCCCAGACTGGCTGCCCTGCAGGGAAAGGCCCCACTGTCCGCCCAGCAGCTCCACCTGCAGACCCGCCAGTGGTCCTCACTCCTCCCCCCAGCCTCCTCCCTCCACAACCCGGGGGACCACCACACTCTCCCCAGCTCCCCGCCCACCCTGGCTCCACCTAAGCCTGGCCTCCAACGGCCCCCCAGGATGACATCCATCTTCCCCTCCATCCCCTCCCACGGCTGTGGGCAGCGAGGAAGCATCGGAGCTTGTGTTCCTTTACCCGTCACCCTGCGACCCCCCAGGGCTCAGCACCTTAAAACTACGGAAGCCACCTCCTGGCTCCTGACCACCTGGACCAGGCACAGCTGGGCTTGGGGGCTCTTGCTCAGCTCCTCCTGAGCTGTACACGGCCCTCGGGTTCCACCCAGGAGGCTGGGAGTGGCTTGGTCACGTGGCAGCTCAGCGAGTCTGGGCAGATTGTTCCACTGCTGATGGGGCGGGGAGGCTGCGGGTGGCACAGTCCACTCGGTGGTGTCTGTGGGGCCCCGTTCTGGGTTGGCCCCTGCCCCAGGCACAGGGTGGGGAACAGGGCAGAGGTGGCTTCTGCCTGCCTGAAGCATGTCACTCACAAGGAGAAGGACAGAGGGCAGAAGTGCTGCGTGGGGCAGCAGGTGGCTGTCATAGCCGGGGTGCTGGGTGGCTCCCCCTGCACGTGGCAGGAGCTCAGGCTCCAGGTGGCTTCTGGGCAGGGGTCAAGGAAGTCCTCCTGAGGGGGACCTGGGGCTGCCCTGGGGACATAGGACACCCATCAACCCTCCTGGCACACAGCAGGGGCTCCACAAAGCGAGTCCCCTCCCGCGGCCACGGCGCAGGTGGGAAAGGCTTGGGTAGCAGTCGCTCTCCAGGCGAGGAGACGGGACGCGGAGTGAGAAGGGCGCGGGGTAAGTCCCCTCTCCCACCGTGCTGGCCTTGCTCCTGGAAAGGAGATCTGGGACGATAATTTGAATGCGTAAGCCCCATTCCAGCACAGTTATTGATGCGCACGGGAAGAATACATAAACGCCTGGCAAGGTGCGCACTCGATTAGCTCCCTGATTATTTATGTACCCCCAAGAAGCGCTTCCTGGAGGGTGACGAGCATTTGTTTCCTAGATGGAGCCCAGAGGACTGGCCCTGCCGGGAGAAATCGGATTATTGGTGCTCTGACAATTGGGTTTACACAAACTTTTACCTCCAGTTATTAAGAAATGCAGAGAATTTATATTCAAGTGGCACCGCGGTGCTCAAGGAGCAACCGGCCGGCTCCCGGCGGCCCCTCCGGCCGCTGCTGCAGGGTGGGGCAGAGGGAGGGCCCTCCAGGACCAGCTTGCGGGGCAGAGGGGGGCCCCTCCAGGACCAGCTTGCGGGGCAGAGGGGGGCCCCTCCAGGACCAGCTTGCGGGGCAGAGGGGGGCCCCTCCAGGACCAGCTTGCGAGGCAGAGGGAGGGCCCTCCAGGACCAGCTTGCGGGGCAGAGGGGGGCCCCTCCAGGACCAGCTTGCGGGGCAGAGGGGGGCCCCTCCAGGACCAGCCCCCCTCTGGGACACGTGGCCGGGGTGGCCTGGCTGGTTCTCCCACCCCCATCCCGGTGGATTCCCCGCCATGAACGCGCTCTGTCCAGGGCCTGCTACTTCCGAGCAGAAGGCCAAGAGATGGGATGAAACCCCATCCTCCCCAGCAGGAGCCCTCCACAGCCGGCCTTAGGAGAGACACAGGAAGTGTCCTGAACAGGGAGGAAACAGGAAGTGAGCCTGTCTCAGGAGAGAAACAGGAAGTATCTGGCACAGGGAGGAAACAGGAAGTGTCCCACACAGGGAGGAAACAGGAAGTGTCCCACACAGGGGAGAAAGAGGAAGTGAGCCTGTCGCAGGAGAGAAACAGGAAGTGTCCTGCACAGGGGAGAAACAGGAAGTGAGCCTTTCTCAGGACAGAAACAGGAGGTGTGCCCGCCTTAGGAGAGAAACAGGAAGTGTCCCGCATAGGGAGGGAACAGGAAGCGTCCTGCACAGGGGAGAAACAGGAAGTATCCCACACAGGGAGGAAATAGGAAGTGTCCCACACAGGGGAGAAAGAGGAAGTGAGCCTGTCGCAGGAGAGAAACAGGAAGTGTGTTTGACTTAGGAGAGAAACAGGAAGTGAGCTTGTCTCAGAAGAGAAACAGGAAGCGAGCCTGTCTTAGGAGAGAAACAGGAAGTGTCCTGCACAGGGGAGAAACAGGAAGTGAGCCTTTCTCAGGACAGAAACAGGAGGTGTGCCCGCCTTAGGAGAGAAACGGGAAGTGTCCCGCATAGGGAGGGAACAGGAAGCGTCCTGCACAGGGGAGAAACAGGAAGTATCCCACACAGGGAGGAAATAGGAAGTGTGCTGCACAGGGGAGAAAGAGGAAGTGAGTCTGTTGCAGGAGAGAAACAGGAAGCGTCCTGCACAGGGGGTACTGTGCGGCCCCCTGTAGAGAAGGGAGCTGAGTTGCGTGGGTCGGCACACCCAGCACAGCCCTACACCCCCACCCCACCACCAAGAACAGCCCCCATCCCCTCCCGTCCCGAGTTCTTCTTTTCCATCTCTCAGTTCCCGTCTGTGCCGCCCCTGCCTGAGGGCTTCAGGCTTCTCCCCGTGCTTCAGCCTCCTCTGGGAGCCGCCTCTGGGAAGCTTCCAGGCCCTCAGCCACCCTGGTCACCCTTGGACCCACCGCCACGGTGCTTGATGTGCTGTTTTCTTGACCCTGCTTATTCATCCGTCCCACAGGGAGTGCTGGCCCCATCTCACCCATGTCCCATGGCGTCTGCATTTCTGGGCATACGGGGGTGGGGGTTTGCCTATGTAGACTGTGTGGTGTGGGGCTGGCTCTGTCCACGGGGCCGGGAATACTGTGTGGCTGAGCACTGGGGCAGCTCCAGCCACTGGTGTCTGGCTCAGAGGACACCACGGAGACTCTTAAGGCTGGTTCTTTTGCAGCGTTCAGGATGTAGTCCACTGCCACCCCAAGCTGACCATCCTGTCCCCCTCCCATGAGGGCCCCCTGACCCCAGTCCTGCCTCCCCAGGCCCTAGGTCTGTGCTTTCCAATACAACATCCACGGCCACATGTGGGCACCGAGCGCTAAGCATGGCCGTCGGCCTCGGGAGGGGCTCAAAGTGCAAACTAAACCCTAGATTTTAAAGACTTACGTTGAAATAAAGAGTGTCAAGTGGTTCAATCAATTTTTTATATTGGATACATATTGAAATGATAGTATTTTGGATCTATTGTATTTAATGATCTATATTATTAAAAATTAATTTCACTCAAAGGGTACAAAGTTTTAATTAAGCAAAGTAAGTTCTAGAGACCTATTGCACAGTGTGGTGACTGTAGTTAACAATAATATACATTTGACATTTGTTCAGAGAGTGGATTTTAAATGTTATCACTACAGAAAATAAACATATGAAGTGATGGATATGTTCATTATCTTGATTTACCCATTCCAAAGTGTATGCATATATCAAGGCATCGTGTTGCATACCATAAATATTAATATATATGATTTTTAGTTGTCAATTAAAAATTGATTTCACTTTTTTTTTTTTTTTTTACTTTTAAAAAATGTGGCCACTATAAAATCTAAAATTGCATATGGGGTAGACTGGGCGTGGTGGCTCACGCCTATAATCCTAGCACTCTGGGAGGCCGAGGCCAGTGGATTGTTTAAGCTTAGGAGTTCAAGACCAGCCTGAGCAAGAGCGAGATGGCGTCTCTACTAAAAAAAATAGAAAGAAATTAGCTGGACAACTAAAAAATACGTATATATAAAAAAACAAGCGGGGCATGGTGGCGCATGCCTGTAGTCCCAGCTACTCGGGAGGCTGAGGCAGAAGGATCTCTTGAGCCCAGGAGTCTGAGGTTGCTGTGAGCTAGGCTGATGCCATGACACTCAGACCTGGGCAACAGAGTAAGACTCTGTCTTAAAAAAAAAAAAAAAAGAAATTGCATACAGGGCTCACATTTTTAGCTTGTTATGTCTGTACCATGCAGCAGAGCTCCTCAGCCAGACGCCGGGCTTGTGGCTGTGCTCTGACAAGTGTCAGTTGTGATGCCTTCACAATATCCTTAACTTGCCCGTGCCTCAGTTTCCCCCTCTTCCCAGTGGGGAGAAGGACATTAAGCTCAGGGCTAAAACACCATTGCAGTACTCACGTAACGTTAGCTATTAGCACTATTTGTTTCATCGGTGCATTTTAATTACCTTGGCTTTATTTTCCTTTGTCTCACTTACCAGCCTATGGGATGACCTGGCTTAATCACCCATGTGCTTATTCATGCGTGGTCCTGCCTCCTGTGTCAGCTCTGGGAATGCAGGGACTTGTCTGTTTTGCTCACGGGGTGTCCTCAGCCTGGTCCTGGGCCCCGGCACACAGTAGGAGCACAGGCAATGCATGCCGAATGAATGAATGAATGAATGGATGATGAAGCCCAGCTGTGGTCCCTCGCGCCTTTCCATCCTATCTGGACACTTCCACCCACTCTGCTGGAAAGAGGCCGTTAGTGTGTGGCATAAGCACGCGTTTATGACATGAATGAATGATGCGTGAGCAAAGTAGGCATGTGGGAGGGCGGGAAGAATGAAGGCTGTTCTGCAACAGAGAGAGGAGAGGAGTGTTCCCATGCTCCCTTGCTTCGTGCCAGTGTGGGATCCCAGGGACAGGAGTAGGGGCTGCTGGGAGCTTGGGGTGTGAGAACACCAGAGTATGAATGACCTTTGTCTCCAAGCTGACCCACCACTGGCTGACCCACGCCTCTTCGTTCCTGCTCCTCCCCTGCCACTCAGTGACTTGGGTGGTTCCCTCCAGCTCCCTCTTCCCTCTGTTGCCCAGCTGCTTCCTGAGGGCCTGCTCAGCCCTTGTGATGGTTCACTTTATGCAGCAGCTTGCCGGGGTCACAGGGCGCCCAGATATTTGGTTCAACATTCCTTCTGCGTGTGTCTGTGTGGGTGTTTCTGCAAGAGTTTAGTGTTAGGACTGAGAGACAGAAGTGAAGTGGATGCCCCCCCAAGGGAGGTGGGCCACATCCAACTCACTGGAGGCCGGGGCTGTCGTGGCCCATTTGCAGGATGGAGGATGAACACATAACACAAAAATAATACACACAGACACACACAAAGATGGTTACAAGACTGCAGCGCAGAATGCACCAGTCGTTTTATTTTTATACCCCCAAAATCAAAGTTAGTTCCTTGTACGTGCCCGCCCAGGCATTGCAGCAATGGCCATACATTCCGGAACATGTAGCCTAAGGGTACAGATGTCCCTGACTTAAGGTTTCCAGGCAGTTGCTCGAGGTGCCAGGCATAGATCATAGACTGAGATTAGCAAGGTTGGGCAAGGCAGCCACAGGGGGCATTTTTTGTCCCCAGTTCCTCTTAGGCTGATCCCCTGAGGCTGTGCATGGCTTAGGTTGCCCCTCCCTTGAGGGGTCTTACCTGTCCTTGACTAACCAGCCATCTTATGGGGCAAAGCAGCAATCAAAAGAACAATGTGCTTATTGTGTAGCCTCCAGGCCCCCACTTATCGTGGGGCTGGGCAGCTCTTGCCTCAATGCAGAAACTCAGGTCTATTGTCATGCCTCTAGGCAGCAACCGTGTTTGTCACAAGGACCCTGTCTGGTACACATTACTTTCAAACGCTCTGGGCAGAGCATGCACATTACTCACTAAATTTAATTCTTAAACTAGGAAAATATATGTCAGTCCCCTACACTGGGCAGGACAGGAAGGTGGGGGCAAGGAGGCCGAGGCTCAGGCTGGGGCCCTGGTCTACGCCCTGGGACGAGGACTTAACCTATTGGCTCCCTGGTTCTCAGGCCCCTGGACTCAGTCTGGAACTGACACTGCTGGCTTCCCGGGGTTTCCAGCTCGCAGACGGCAGACCGTGGGACCTTTCAGCCCCCATAATCATGGGAACCAATTCCTTATAATAAATCTTGTTCTGGATATGTGCATATGTATCCTATTGGTTTTGTTTCTCTGGCAACCCTGGCTAATACAGACCTCCAGCAGGGTGTACCCCCACACCCCTGCACCCCCAGACTGGCAAATTCGCTTGAAGCACAGAACCCCCAGGAGCATGGAATCTGATCTCACCCCTCGTTTTGCAGAGGGCTGAGCGGAAGACCCCGGGAGAGAGAGGTGTGTTGGAAAGTGAGACGGCAAGGCAGTTGAGGAAGGCGAGAGCAAGCACGCTGACCGTTGCAAACAGAGAATTAAACATCCTTGACTCTGGTTGGGGGAGGTCACTGGGTCCTGCAGAGACAGGGATGGGGAGCACGGTGGTTGCTGACCCAACTGTGACCAGGCTCCTCTGAGCCTCTCCTGGACCAGGCCTTGACCTTTCCCTGCCTAGCGCACTTTTAGCAAAGATCCACTTGGCCAGTTCACTGAGAATGCACCACCCTGATATCTAATCAGCTCCTCTCTCCCTTCCTTGGTAACTGCTCACCTTGGCCTGCCTCCAGCTAGAGTCCTGTCACCTTTAGCACAAATCCCCTGCCCTTGATATCTGATATCTGATATCTGATATCTGATCCAGCCCCTCCTGGGAGCCCCCCGTCCGCACGCGGGAAAGCCCAGCTGTTCTTGCTGCACTCGGAGTTGGGTCAGCCTCTCTCCTCTAGTGCAGTCGTCTCACTAAAGTTTGTCCTGACCTTTTAAACAGATCTGATGAATCGTTTTTCTATTACATCGTGAAGGGGACCGTGGACAGTGGCGGGGGGCGGGCAGGGGCAGGAGGAAGCCTTTGCAGGGCAGAGCGAGTGGCACTTTCTTTAAAGACCACAGTGCACCTGGCCCTGAGTTAAATGTGCGGAAGCTTCTGGAAGAAGAAAAATCCAGGGCTTGCTTCTGAGGACCTGAGGAACCACCTGCCTGGTTTTGGGGGAGCCCTGTTGGGTTCAGATCTTCCCCTAAACTCTCCCCATCTGTGCCTGCCCGGGCCTCAGTTTCCCCAGGTGTGACGTGGGCCAGTGAGCGGAGCAGCACTCACGTGCCAGCACTCAATTGTGAGGTCCTAGCAGGGTGTCGCTGTTGGGGTGTCCTCCCCGCCTGTAGCCAGTGCGGGGGCAGCGGCCGCCATCGTTTATAGACCAGGGCTGGGGCTCAGAGAGGCCGAGGGCCCTGCTCAAGGTCACAGAACCACTTAGTGGCGGGGGCCTGGCCGGGCTGCAGCCCGCATCCCCCGGGAGCCGGCTTCCTTATCAGCCGCCCGGCAGATGTGCGCGGAGCCCCTGGCTCTGCACTCGCGGCAGGCCGGCGTCTGACCCCCAAACACCAGCCACTTCTCTCTGTAACCGCGTCAGAATCCTTTATCCCTTCTGAGCTCTGACCCAGAAAAACCCCATTTGCGGAGCACAAAGCCTGCCGCCTGCTTGGAATTCGCGAGCGCATAATCGCTCCCTTCAGATGCCGGCGCTTTGGGTGGAGAAGGGGGAGGCCCGGCCGGCAGGAGCCAGCCCAGACGGTCGGCGGTGCAGGAGCGCAGGGGCCGTCCCTCTGCACCTGGATTCTTGCTGGACCTGCACCGGGCAGGGTTTGTTTTCCTGTTCTGAATAAACGAAAGACTGAGCCTTAGAAGAGAATGGCCTGGGCGGAGGAGGCAGCCCCACGCAAGGACGTGGCTGGGAGCCGAGCTCTTCTGGGCATGGCCTGGCGGCTGGGCAGGGACTTAGGGGCAGAGGGCTCCAGGGGAAGGGCCAGTTATCAGAGATTCCGAGACATCCATGGAGGCATTTTGGGGCTCCAGCCCCAGCTGTTAGAGACCATCTGGAAATCAGGTGCAAGCCCTGTGCCCAGGACTGGGGCTCCCTGGGCACTGAGGACATGCAGGGTCTTCATGGACATCAGACAGGTGCCGTGGGGCGGTGGGCCGGCACTCTCGAGACAGGAAGACAAGTGCATGTCCTTATTTTCCTGGCACTTTGGAAATCCTGGCTCCTCCGTGTTACTTACGGAGCACCAGGCCCGTTGATGGACACAGATGAGCATTCCAGCAGGACAGACCTGTGCTGGGAGCTGTCACACAGATGACCAACCTGGGCCTTTTCATGAGGGCTTCCCAGTCCAGAAATGGGAATGGGACCAGAAATGGTCCAATAATGGTCAGGGGTGAGGTGAATGCGTGGCAGAGCTCTGGGGCCAGAGACAGAGGGGCTTCAGAGGTGCATACCAGCCTGGGACGTGAGAGTGATCTCACCAAGTTCCCAAAGTGGAAGGAACATTTCAGACAAAAGGAGCCACATCTGCCAAGGCATGAGGATGAGGGGCAAGTGTTGGAGTCTCCAAATACAATTGCTTCTTTTATCAGGGCACCAACCCCATTCATGAGAGCCCCACCCTCACAAGCTAATCACCACCTGAAGGCCCCTTTCTTTATCCTGCTGCATTGGGGATTAAGTTTCAACAGAAATTTTGGAGGGGTCACTGTCGTTCAAGCCACAGCAGAACACGCATCCTGGGCAGGATGCACAGGGCAGCTGTATGAGGGACACTGGCAGCAGACGGGTGCAGTGGAAAGGAATCTGAAAGAGCTCCAAGCTGGTGGTGAGGTTCCCACTTTATTTTCCTCTGATATTGTCCCTACTACACTGGATGGCAGCAAGACATATGGAGGAGGCACCAGTGACAGAGAGAAAGGACCTGAAGAAGGGCCTTTCCTTTCTGTCCTGAGGAACCGGAACATGTACGCCCAAGGCTGAGAGATAAGAGGGAAATCCATTGTTTTGTTATTTTTTTCTTGTTATCCATTTTCTCTTGCCCCAGCCCCCTAGGCAATCAATCTCCCTAAGGTGCAACAGAAGTGGAGGGCCATTCTTCCCTCTGACCAGAGGTGGTCCTGAGATCAATGGAGTGAATTCCTGTTGCTCGTTCCCCTCTCTCCTCCTGTGGTCGGATGCAGGCACAATGGAGAATAAATGGCAGAGGAGAAAAACGGCAGGTTTCTAGCACAAGGACTGCAAAAGAAAGCTCCAGGGAACCAAGCACTGCTGGGGAAATCATGAGGAAGAAGGAAATCTGGGAGTTAGCCTATAAAATGGTTCATCTTCAAGCTGTGCATGAATGGATCTGGCCTGAATAGCACGCCAGAGACTTTGAGAGCGATTGTCCCCAGTCCCGGGTGGCACACACTGGAGGGATCTTAATAGCACTGCAAAGGCTTTGGAAACTGCTCTGACCCTGAGACACAACCTGCAGGAGGAGGTTCAGTTCAGAACCTTGCTCTCAACGTAACCACACTGATTATCTACAAAACAAAAACATCAATGTTATCCATAGGATTTAAACAAGACTCAGAGACTCTTCTAATATAGTATCTAAAATGTGTGAGATACAATCCAAAATTAATTGGTGTACAAAGAACCACACAAGGGCAACTTGTAAGGTAAAAGTCAATCAACAGACACCAACACCAAGGGGATACAGATGTTGGAATTATTAGAACACTAAAGTAGCTATTAAAACCATGCTCTAAGAAGTAAGGGCAAAACCTCTGGAAATAAACACAGAGATAGAATGTCTTGGCAACAAAATAGAAGATGTTAAGAAGAACCAAATGGAAGTTTTAGAGCTGAAGAATATAATGATTGAGTTTTTAAAAATTTGCAGATGGACTCAATAGCAAATTGGAAATAACAAGAGAAAGAGTAAACTGGTAGATAAGTCAATAGAAATGATCCATTCTCAATACCAGGGGGAAAACATATTGAAAAAAAAATGAATGGAATCCCAGGGACCTGTGAGAAAATAACAAAAGGCCTAACATTTATGTCATCAGAGTCCCAGGAAAGAGAAAAAAAGAACATGACGCAGAAAAAACATTTGAAAAAATACTGGCTTGAAACTTCCCAAATTTGAGGAAAGACATAAACTTATGGATTCAAGGACCTCAAACAAGGTAAACTCACAGAACTCTTTCCTAGAAAAATAAAAATGAAACTGCTGAAAACTAAATAAAAAATAAAAGGCATCCAGAGGAATACCCTGAATAGCACGTAAGGATATAAAATAATTCAAATTACTACCGATTTCCTACAAGAAATCAGAAAGGCCAGAAGGAACAGATACCACTTTTATAATGTGCTGGGGAAAGAAGAACTCTTGAGCTAGAATTCTATATTTGGCAAAACATTTCTTTCAGCAGTAAAGGTGGAAAAGGTAGATGAAGAAAACTTAAGAACTTTTGTCAGCAGACCTGCTCTAATGGAAATGCTGAAGGTAGCTTTTCAGAAGTGAAGGAAATTATGCCAGATGAAATTTGGAACATTGGGATGAAGGAAGAGCAAAGGAAATGCTGAATATCTAGATAAATATAATAGACTATTCTTCCCTTAAGTTCTTTAAAATAAGTATGACCATTGTAAGAAAAATTATAACATCGTTTGACGGAATTTTCAATGATTATAAACATGCTGCAAATGAATGCTACAACTTAAAAGGAGTGTGAAAGGAACTATATGATGCTTAGGTTTCTATATTATACTTTGAAGTGGTAAAATATTAATTCAACTATGAAAAGTTAAGTAAGTATATACATTTTAATTTCCAGGCCAATCACTAAAATAACTCTGCATAAAAGATATAGTAAAAAACTCAATAGATAAAATGATATACTAGAGATACTAGAATAATCTAATCAGAAAATGGGAAACAGAAAAAAATAGAATGTAAATAGTTTAAATATGCATAACAATTAAAAGACAGAAATTGGAAGTAAGTCAAAATGGTATGATTCCATTTGTGTGAAATGTCTAGACTAGGCAAATTCATAGACAGAAAGTAACTGAGTGATTTCCTGGGGCTGGCTCAGGAAAAAGGTGCATGACAGATAAAGAGCATGAGCTTCTTTCTGGGGTGTTGAAAATATTCTAAAATTAGATTGTGGTGATGGTTACACAAGTCTGTGAGTACACTGAAAACCAAGCAACTGTATGCTTTAAATGAGTAAGTTTTATGGGATTTGAAACATATCTCAAATAAGGCTGTAAAATTGATGAATTAGAAAATAAAAAAATAGTATAATTAAATTATATTTTTTAAAAGATAGTTTATCAAAATTGATAATAAATAGATGCAACGATATGCTGTTTTAAAAAAAGGCATTATGTGTAACCAAAATGTTTGTATCCCCATAATATTATGAGATCAAAACAAAAGAAGGAAAAAATATCACTTTGAGTATAATGATATGGGTAAGTTAAAAGTAAAACAATAGATAAAAGTAACAATAGATAAAAGTAAAATAGATAAAATAGATAAAAGTAACAATAGATAAAAGTAAAACAATAGATAAAGACATGTCATGTCATTCAAAGGAATCCTGGAATGCTTGTATTAATACCAGGCTACATACATACTTCAGAGCAAAGAAAATTATCAGGGACAAAAGGGGGCATTTCAGAATAATAAAATGGCCAATTTACCAAGAATATCTAACAATCCTGAATCAGTTTGCATGTAAAAATACAACTTCAAAATAAATGAAGCAAAGACCGATAGAGATAACTGAAAGAAGAAACAGACAAATCTGCAATTACGTTTGGAGACTTCAACACACTTCTTTGTCAGTAGTCAGTGGGACAAATAGAAAACCTGCAAGGATCTCGAAGACTGAACACCACCATCATCTCCGTCCGCTAAAGGGACATAAATGACGTTAGTATAATGCTTCAACCAGTAACAGGAGAACATGCATTCTTTTCAGGTGTACATGCTCATGCCCAAACTACCTTGACAGTAGAACTAGACAAAGAGAGTACAAGAAAAGGGTGCCGCTGAAGATCAATATCTTCCACAGATAGACACGCAAGGAAATCGAGCAGACTGAGTCCAGGAATATTAAGAAGTCTGAAAACAGTAGACACTGGCATGGATGCAGAGAGAAAGGAGAACTTACACACTATGCGTGGCAGAGGGTGGGGCTGTCTCTCCCTGCCCCCAGCACGGGGAAGGGCTCCTGGGTGGTGGTAAAGAAAAAATTATTCAGTGACACTTGGCAGAGCATGGTAAGGTGGGCTTTACTCAGAAGCGGGGAGACAGGTGTAGGCCCCACTGCAATGGGATTTTGCAGGGCTGGGGAGAGGTTGGGCTCAACCCCAAATACAGAGTGGCAAGTGGGGATTCTAGCCCGGGAGCAGGGTGTGGGGGTCAGGGAATGGGGAAATGACTACGAGGAAACGTCAGGGGTGAGGGGGATTCTGGCTAACCTGGCCCAAGAGGACCTTGCTGAAGACAGGCGGGGGTGACCAGCCCTCACCCGGGAGAGCCGGGGGATGAGGGACCCGTCCCACGGTGGGGGCGATCGGATTTGGAGGGTGAGGGCTTCCTAATGAACTGACTCAGCGGGGTTCTTGCTAAAGCCCGATTCTACGAGGAAGCGCACGGATGGTTCTGGGAGAAGGTTCCGGAGCCTGGCTAGAGCCCCGCCGAGCAGAGGATCTCTGCCAGGGCAACGTGTCCACGCCGGACCCGGGCCTGCCCTTCCTCTCGCCCTGCTAATGAAGTGCCCTTGTGCGCCCTGGCGGCTCTCCATGAAGCAGGGGCCAGCGAGCACATCGGCACGGAATAATATCTCCGATAAATTTCTGCTCCCCAGCCTGCGCGGTTGTGTCAACTTGTTAGTGGGCCTCTGGGAGCGCCGCGGTGCATACTGATGTCGGCTCATGCCAATTATGAGGCTGAGTGATGAAACAGCCTTGTATCATCTCGCCAGTGCATGGGAACAGCAGGTGAATGCTATAGTTTATGATTTTCAATTATAAATCAAATAGACTGAGCTCTCGGTTCTCTTAATAAAGGCCGTAAAAGCACTGGAGTGTGGACAGGCTTCTGCCTGGGAAAGGAAAACAGGTTGAGTCTATAAGGGATCACTTGTGTTGTGTTTTTCTTTCTGCCGCCGTTAGGTGCATTCAGTGTTTGGGAGGACATTTTGGAATATGTGCGCCGGCAGGAGCTGGAGGCAGCGGGTCCCGTGAATCACCGTGGCTGTTGCCTGGACAACACATCCAACAGCCAGGGTCATCCCGTGTCCTGTCCCACCAGCTCAGCTTGACGGGGACCGCAGCCCCACCCGTGGGAGGTCCCTCGGCAGAGAGGTCAGGGCATTTCTGGAAGACCGCTGGGGACAGCATTCCCGCTGGACCAAGAGATGCTGGTGTGCCTTGTGTTTGTCATTGGCTCAGGAGTGGATGGGGGAGACCCAGTGACAACTCTGTCCATATTGGGAGAATTTGATATTTCCTCTGAGCATCCTGACTCTGCCTGGACAAGCCGACTAATCTTGGGCCGTGCTGTGGTTTGAACGTCCCCTCCAGAGCTCATGTTGCAGTGGAACTGCCAGCGTTGAGTGGTGGGAACTTTAAGAGGTGATTAGGTCACAAGGGCTCTGCCCTCTTGAATGGATTGATGGGTGAGATATCGCAGGAGCAGGCTCTGGATAAAGGGGTGAGGTCAGCCCCTGCTTTCTCTCTGTCTCTCCTGAGCTTTTTATGTGATGCCTTCTGCCTGGGAACCACCCTGGCCAGAGGCTGGCGCCGTGATCTTGGACTCCCAACCTCCAGAACCACGAGCCACATAAGCCTGCATTGTTTGTAAGTGGCCCGGCTTGTGGTATTTTGCTCTAGCATCAGAAATGACTAAGTCTGGCAGTGTCCCTAACTCCTCTTTTCCCAACTTGCTTCCTGTACCGACAGTGAACACCTTGATAATAGACCACGAATGTTAACAAACAGACCCTGGGCCTATTCTCGTTAGTGTGGGGAGGGGAAAGAATAGGATGGTGCCCGTGAAAAGAGAGCGAGGAGACGTGGTAGTCGGACAATAGGGAACGAGCACATGGGCAATTAATTAGTGTCTGGCTGAAAAAACCTGAAGACACAAAATTGATGCAAAATGTGGAAGGCAGGGAAGAGGAGTTTTCTCCCTTAGAAAAAAACAGCTCACCTATCAGGTGGAAAGGCTTGCCATATTCAATTCAAAACGAGACATACCCAGTGAAGAATTTAAATTATAAGGATAAAAAAATTTTTGTAAATATCTCGGCAGTAGCGAGACGTTATGCCAAAATGAACAAAAATCCTGTTGGCCTCACGTTTCGTCTCAGCCACGTTTACTTCTCAAAGACAAAGGGGCCGTCTCTGCCAGACGCTTGCCAGGTGTGTGAGTGGGTTTTTACTGCAATGAGCCAAGGGCCCAGGAATGTCCAGGTGCTGTGGCCAGTCCTGCTCTGTGCAGGGTCCCCTTAGGGTGGTGTGTGCAAGAAACAGTAACTGCTGCAGGACAACAAGTGGCAGTCCCCAAGGCAAGTGTCTCTGAGAGCTGGACCAGGGCAGCCCCCACTTTTTTTTTTTTTGAGACAGAGTCTTACTCTGTTGCCAGGCTAGAGTAAGTGCCGTAGTGTCAGCCCAGCTCACAGCAACCTCAAACTCCTGGGCGCCAGTGATCCTCCTGCCTCAGCCTCCCAAGTAGCTGGGACTACAGGCATCCACCACCGTGCCCAGCTAATTTTTTCTATATATTTTTAGCTGGCCACTTCATTCCTTTCTATTTTTAGTAGAGACAGGGGTCTCGCTCTTGCTCAGGCTGCTTCCGAACGCCTGACCCTGAGCGATCCTCCCGCCTTGGCCTCCCAGAGTGCTAGGATGACAGGCGTGAGCCACCGCGCCTGGCCCAGCCCCCACTTCCTGTCTTCCAAATCCCTCGGATCTGCCGAGAAGGAGCTGGATCCATGTAGAAAGCGGAGACCTGGACACTGCTGTGCCGAGGAGTCAGCTCAGCTCGGTGGGTCGCAGCAGAAATGGTTACCACGAGGTCACGCTGGAGTAGAGTGGGCCACTCATCCGAGATCACTGGTGTCCTTATAGAAGGGGGAGGTCTGGACACACACAGGCACGCCGGGGAGATTCCATGCGAAGACAAAAGCAGAGACTGGCACCTGCAGCCCAGGGCTGCTCGAGACCAGCAACCACCAGCAGCTGGAGAGGCTTGGAGCAGGTGCTCCCTCAGAGCCTCAGAGGGAACCTTGGACCTGAGACTCGCCTCTAGTGTTACAGCGACTGACCGGGGAAAGAACCGAGCAGCACACAGGGAGCCGGAGAATCAGCCTTTATCTCGCCGGTGGGCTCAGAGGGGCATGCCGCCAGACTCTGAGCACCGCTTCCTTATTTCTCTCCAGTCTTGCACATTTCTTGGGTTACACACAACCAATCAACTATGAACATGCAAAATTATCCAATCAGCAGCGGGATCCAAAAGCCTCCAATCAGCAGTAGGATCCAAAAGCATCCAATCAGCAGTAAGCTTCACATGTATCCAATCAGCAGTGGACTTTGCTTCAGGCCCCCGGGGGTGGGTGGGTGGAGCTGTTTCCTATCACTAGATCTGTGAAGAACTGGACGCTTCTGTTGATTCAGCCACCCGGACCGGGGCACTTAGTCATGGCAGCCCCAGGAAATGACGCAGCGACCGCTGAAGACGGGGTTCAGTGAATGCCCTGGACTCTGGCCAGTCTGCGCGAGAGCCTCGCCCACAAAGGCATATAAGGTGCTCTGGGCTGACTTCTGTGTCCTCCCCCCCCAATTTGCATGTTGAAATCCTAGCCCCCAAGATTATAGCAGTAGGAGGAGCAGAACAGATCTTGGTTGCAGACTCGCCCAGACAGCCAGCCTCTTCCAGCTGTTTGGACTCCAGGACTCGTGAAGTCGACCCAGTTGGGAAACACCTTCCACCAGGAAGTGGATGAAGCTGCCATGTGATGATTCTCGAACCTGGAGGGGGGATCTCGGGTTTTTCTGCCCTGTTGGCTGGGGGAGACGGGCTCAGAGCCTTCAGAGCTCAGGAGAGACCAGCAAGGCTGCCGTTGCCTCCAGCCCCTGCCCTTTTCCGGGGTCTCTCTAAGCGTCTCGTCAGCCCTCATGACACCAACCGTGTCCCCAACGTTCCTTTGTTTTTTCTGCTCTGCTTTTGCAAGCACACCTGTCCCGCTGTCACCGCAGACAGGTGAGATTGGGAGTAGAGTTGAGAAACAAACCCATGAATCAAGGGTCTCTGATTCCTGGGGTCTGTGTCTCCTGTCCGTGAAAAACACCGGCTGGCTGCACAGGTCTGTCCTGTCTTTGAATGAGTGATTTTTCTTGCAAACATGACGTATACGTGACCACAAATCTATGCCTGCGCAAGAACCAGGAACCTTGGATACCCCACAAAGTCCATTTCGCCCCGATGCCAGCCGCCATGCATGCACCCATGGAGCACCACTGGTTACCCAGATGCTGGGTTTTCACTCGAGTTAAGGTGGCCCTAACAAGCAAGGGATTTGCCTGTGTACTACTCTTCCACCCAGACTTCCTGCAGCGGGGCAGAAAGACCCACAAGACACTGTTTTGGAGAGCTCTGCTGAGGCCTGGAGGTCTAACTATTTTCCCCTAGAGTCTGTTTTGTGATCTATTCACTCAGGCTTGCTTACGGAGAGAGAACAGGGGGGAGAAAGAGTGTCCACCTGTTCTGCCAAGGTTTTAAAATAAAACCTCTATAATCCAATAATTTGGTACCTAATCAGGGCTGATTGAATGGGGCTGATTGATCTTTTCAGGTGTTAATGCAGTAGGCAAAGGCTCACACACGCACCTGCGGACTCTCTCACACGCAAAATCCCTACACAACCTTTGTTAGACATCATTTAGAGCTATTAATATCGTGCCAATCCAGCAATACATGAAACAAATTAAGAGCTCAACGGTGATAAAGCTATGTTGTAACAGGATTTGTTTTGAGCATTGGCATTATCTAAATATGGAACAATTTTTGAAAATCCTCAAGGAGAGGAAAAATCTTGTAAATGATATATACAATTTACATATATTAATATATGCATTATGTATACACATATATAGAAACAGAGAGGGGGATATTAAATGAGTGAGGATGTGCACTAGGAGGAGTGGGAAACGGTGAGGATACCCAAGGCTTTGTCTGAGCCTGAGGCTCCTCAGTGGCACCTTGCCACTAACTGCGTGAGCCGATGTGGGGTTGGGTGCTGGTGGGGCCGTGGATGCCCGGTGTTGGGTTCACACAGGAGGGCTGCTTTTGTCCTGTGACGTGAGTTCAGACGTCGGCCTCCTGGGGATGGTTGTGCTGCTGGAGACTGGACCTGCTTCGCTGTCTCTGCTCCATGGTCACCGGGTGGTCACTCGCCCTGACTCTTGGGGTGCTCAGCGTCTGAGATGACCGTGGGAACTGCTGAGCAGCGGTGGGGGGGGGAGGAACAGGACCTGATGACCTCCTGCAGTGTGTCCCCTTCCTCAAGCCCCACTCCACAACTTCCCACATCTCTGTCCAGCACTTAGCCCTACGACTCTCCCAGCTCTCCAGGGGAAATGGGGCCCTGTAGCTGGGCACAGTGACGCCTTAGATAAGGGTGGTTTGTTGTTGTTTTCACCAAGGATAAAAAAGAGAAGGGATGTCAGCGGCCACCTGCCCAGCTCTGCCACGGAAGGGCAATAACAGATCAGACAAAGCATTCGCAGAAATTCCAACCTTAGTGACAGACACAGAACGATTCACGGCAAAACACATCACAACACAAGGCTTATGATTTTGTAGAGATAAAAGGTAAACCCACAGATATAGAAAACCTTAAGACTAACAGATCATTATATAGAAATAGTTAAAAAAAAAAGAGTATTAGAATGTACCTGAGACATCAGCAATAATTGCATGTCGGTGGCAAAGTCACTAACACACCACCCTACTTCTCTGCGTGTTAGTAAAATGAATCATCATAACAAATTATAAATAATGACTCATAATAAGGCAATGTAGGATCTAAGTGGTATTATTAATTGGAATAATTTGCGCGTTCACTCACATAAGTGCTGACGGCGTGCCTACTATGTGCCAGGCACCGTGTGTGCCGGGGCGCAGCCCTGCAGAACAGTCTCCCGTCCCTATGAAGTGTACGTTCTGGCAAAGGTTGATTGAAAAGACATTGAAATATGAATCCTGCAGAGAATATC
Source organism: Microcebus murinus (assembly GCF_040939455.1). NCBI lineage: Eukaryota > Metazoa > Chordata > Mammalia > Primates > Cheirogaleidae > Microcebus > Microcebus murinus. The sequence goes on along the minus strand of NC_134113.1, from coordinate 2,523,434 downwards.
TCTCCTTTTCCAGAGCCGCTCGAGCATTTATAATATCGGATGAACTCTTTAAGGCGTGAAGAAAACAGCAATCTATTGTAAAAAGCACAAATTGTTCAGGTTACCTTTGCAAATGACGCTGTCACAAAGCAGGAAAATAATAAGATGATTTTAGAAAGATGGAATGTAAACATTCTCTTAACTCACTATTAGAAGCAAAAAAAAAAAAAAAAGAAAAGAAAAGAAAAGAAAAAAAAAAAGGGAAGGAAACAATATTTCAATTATAGACCATGTTGAACACTATGTACCCAAACTCAGGGCATTCAGCCAGAACAATCCTCAAAGAAAAAACTCATAACTAGAAATTACTTTATTATCTAAAAACAGAAAATGATATCCTAAATATAATAATTAGATTTGTTAGCTTTGGGTGCCTAATAAACCACCCTAAAACTTAGTAGATTAAAACTGCCATTGTGGGCCGGGCGCGGTGGCTCACGCCTGTAATCCTAGCTCTCTGGGAGGCCGAGGCGGGCGGATTGCTCAAGGTCAGGAGTTCAAAACCAGCCTGAGCAAGAGCGAGACCCCGTCTCTACTATAAATAGAAAGAAACTAATTGGCCAACTGATATATATATATAAAGAATTAGCCAGGCATGGTGGCGCATGCCTGTAGTCCCAGCTACTCGGGAGGCTGAGGCAGCAGGATCGCTTGAGCCCAGGAGTTTGAGGTTGCTGTGAGCTAGGCTGACGCCACGGCACTCACTCTAGCCTGGGCAACAAAGCGAGACTCTGTCTCAAAAAAAAAAAAACAAAAAAAAAAAACTGCCATTGTGCGGGGCTCTGCGGTGCGGCTGGGCTGTGGCTCTGATCTGGGCTGGCGGGGCCGGTTTCTGCCGGGCTCTTTCTTGTGTCCGCGGTCGGCTGGTGGGGAGGGCGGCTGACCTGGAATTGCCTTAGTTAAAGGTCTGGCGGTTGGCAGGCTCTAGGCTGGGGTACATTAGTTCTCTAGCATGTGGCCTTTCTTTAGCAGGCTGGCCTGGGCCTATTCTTACCATGGTCTCAGGGTTCCTAGCGCAGCAGGAGAAAGCAAACCTCATCACAGCGGTGCTTGTAAGGCTGTGTCCCATTTGCTATTAACCCGTGAGCCAAAGCAAGTCACATGGCAAAGCCCAGAGTGAGCGTGGGCAGGGACTGACTGCCCAGGGCAGGGAAACAGACAGGGCAGCTGCCCAAGCCCTGCTTCTTGCTAACGATCTATTGCAACTTTTGATTAAAACACATAGAAAAACCACCGAAAAACAATGTTGCAAAAAGCAGGGAAATGATTAAATGTTAAAGATACAAGCGGAAACAAGTGATGTAGAAAGTAGAAAGGAGGCAGAGTGAGGAAATATATTCAACAACTTATTCTTTGTAACAAAAACAAGGAAATCGATAAACACCAGCAGGTGGAAACAACAAAATAGAATGAAACAACAGAACAGAAAAGGCAAAACTGCAGTAACTGCAGTAACGGCGGAGGCCAGAGCCTGGCGTTGCGTGGGTAGGACGATGCAGAGGCATATATGGGACATACTGGGGCGATGGAAGCATCCCATATTTGAGAGCAGTGGTGCTTCCATGACTACGTATTTATCACGTTGAATTGTATCTTTAATATTGGAAAAAAACCTTTCATTTCCATTTATGAAGGACTGGTTATTTCAGGCTGTCCCTTCCACTGACAACAAAGGTAAAAGCTGGGGAATTGTAACCTTTTTAGAGGAGTTTAAGCACCTGTGATGGGAGGCAAGAGGCCTTAGTGGGCAGTCCTAATTTTCTACATTGTTAGTGGAGTGGTGGTGACTTGGGCATATTCACTTTGCAATCATGCATTGAGCTGTAAATCGTTTATTTTATATACTTTTCTATAGAAATGCTAGGATTACACATACACTGCCAAATAACTCATGGATAAAGGATGAGATGATAGTAGAATTAAACGTATTTACAATTACATGATAACAAAACATTATACAGGTTTCTTTCTGTGAACTTTAGAGTCTCACTTAGACTGGAAAATAGTGAACTGAGTACCCATTTTAAAGTAAGAAAAAGAACAGAATAAATGCAAAGAAGGAGAAAGAGATAAGAGAGTAAATTAACAAAATAAAAGATAAAGATACAATAGAGAAAATCCACATACACAGCCACTTCTTGAGAAAAAAAGCAACCAAATTCATGTATGACTTACCACGTAAAGAAAGAAGACACAAATAAACTGTATTATGATGAAAAGCAAGCAATAAGCACAGATAAGTAGAGATTACAAACACAAAAAGAGAATACTCTCAGTATCTACTTGCCAATAGCTTTCATAATTTCAAAGAAATGAACACATTCTTAGAAAAATGTAACTTACTGGAACTGACTCAATAATAAATCAAAAGCATTAAATAGTACTATTTATAACCATTATAGAAACTGAAGCACTTAAGAAACCTTTCTACAAAAACAAAAATAAAATAAATAAATAGGCCCAAATGAATTTACAGTTGAGGGGAAAAAAGAGAGAGAGAGAATATTTTCTATACTATTCTATGACACCAACATAACTCTAGAACCAGACGAGGATATTCCAAGAAAATAAAATCAACAGGCTAGTCTCACTCATAAATATGATTTTAAAAATCTCAAATAAAATATTAGAGAAGAAAAATCCATTAGTATATAAGGAAAAAAAACAAAAACAAACAAACAACAACCACAAAACACCACAACCAGATTGGGTTTATGTCAGGAGTGCATAGATGGTTTAATAAGGGAATTTACTTATTAAATTAACAGATTAAATAAAACATACCTTCTCAATAGATACAGAATGCATTTGATAAAATTCAACGGTGGGCCGGGCGCGGTGGCTCACGCCTGTAATCCTAGCACTTTGGGAGGCCGAGGCGGGCGGATTGCTCGAGGTCAGGAGTTCGAAACCAGCCTGAGCGAGACCCTGTCTCTACCAAAAATAGAAATAAATTAATTGACCAACTAAAAATATATATACAAAAAATTAGCCGGGCATGGTGGCGCATGCCTGTAGTCCCAGCTACTCGGGAGGCTGAGGCAGTAGGATCGCTGAGCCCCGGAGATTGAGGTTGCTGTGAGCCAGGCTGACGCCACGGCACTCACTCTAGCCTGGGCAACAAAGTGAGACTCTGTCTCAAAAAAAAAAAAAAAAATTCAATGGTGATGCATTTTAAACACTCTTTGTAAATTATAAATAGAGACTTTTCATAACCCACAAAAGAATGTAGCAAACCTGGGCTAAACATCGTCCCGCAGTGGGAAATGTTGGACATTCTTTAGCTCAGGGAGGCGGGATACCCAGTCTTACCACAACTTCCTAACACTGCACGGAAGGGCTTGGCGGAGAACGCATTAGCATGGGGAAAAGACATGGGCCAAAGGATTGGGAAGAGCAAATAGAGCTGTCAGCATTAGTAGATGACACGATTACTTAGAGATTCCCCAAGAATCCATGCACTACGAGTGTTTAGCAAAGTGGCCTAATATAAGATTAATACAAAAAATCCCCAACATAAAGAGAAGATGTCACCTATAAGAGTATCCAACGATCAAGCACTCATGAATAAACATGACGGAATATGTTCAAGACCTTTACAGGGAAAGTTATAAAACGGCAGTAAGAGGTATTAGCAAGGAGTAAACAAATAGAAGGAAAACGCATGGATAGGCAGGAACACGGTACGGTGAAGATGCAAACTCTCCCCAGTTTGACGGAAAGAGTCAATGCACTTCCAATTACATTCCCCCCTGGCTGTTTCTAATGATATTTTAAAGATGATTCTAAGCATCACACGGAAGAGTAAATTGCCAAGAATGACCAGGCCACTTCTGCAGACCTGGGAGGACCTGCCCTGGCAGGTGGATTAGGTGCTTCTGTGGTAGTGGCTTAGCCTCTGCAATACGGGGCAGAGAGAGACACCTTGGCCACGGAAAGGACCAGAGAGCCTGGAGGCGGACCCACAGCCGTATGGAGCTCTGGCGACATGAGAGAGATGGCATGTAGGATCAACGAGCCAAGGAGGAATTATTTAATAATAGGCTTATTTAAACATGGAGTCCACTCAGAAAAAGGCAAAGTTGCAGCCCTGTATTACACATTATGCAAAAGCCAAATCCAGATGGATTAAGTACTTAAATGTCAAAAATAAATCCTTAAAACTCTTAGTATAAAACACAAATGAATATATATATATATATATTTTTAGGACTCTGGGGAAAGAATGATTTCTTACACAATTCGAAAACCTTTGATTATAAAAGAGAAGATTGATAAATTTGACTATATTAAGATTAAAGACTTTGTCGCAAGATTAAAAAAGTGAAAAGGCAATTTACAAATTGAGGGATATTTCCAGTATACGAAATTTATAAAAGATTAGTATTAAGTATATGCATATAAGACATATGCATATACAGAAAGCATGCACATAGAATGAACTTTCACATACCCTATAGCCCAGAAATTTGACTCCTGGGTATTCTGCAAGAGAAGTTTCACTACAGCGTACTAGGAGGAATGCCTGAGACCGCTCATATCTTCACGAAAGGAAAAGCTGGAAATAACCCAAATTCCCATCCTCTGGAAAGTGGACTAACAAACTGTGATCTACTCAGACATGGGATATTGCACAGCAGCCAAAACGAATGAACTACAGCACACAGAAGGATGGGTGAGTCTTAGTCAGCATGAAAATGAGAAAAGTTTAAAAATATTTCACATAGCATATCAGCCTTTTACAAGTTTAAACATAACTGAAAGAAGAGCACACACCCGTTACGAATAGTTATTCACACAACACAGCCACGCGAAGGGGACCGGGCGTGGGGGTTGGGGAGACCCATGTCCGCAGCTACCTGGGCGGGAGGACGGGGGTGGGTCACGGTGCGGCCACACGGACGCCAGTGACGTCAAGACTCTGTCCCAGAGTTTGCTCTGAAAGGCGACTATTACATCGTTACAAATAGCCGATTTTGAATAACTAAGTAGCAGAAGGCCGCGAGGGACCATTGATGAGAACATTCCAGGCGCCGTCTCAGTGCTGGTGGCTGCCTCACAACTGGCGCCAGAAGGTAGCGGCACAAAGGACAATTTCCTATACAAAGTGCAAGGAATCTGGGGGCCAGGAATTCAGACAGGACGTGGCGGCAGCATTAAGGCAAGGTATACAGCTAGTGTTACAGCTCTTGACCGGGGAAAGAACCCAGCAGCACACGAAGAGTTGGAGAACAGTCTTTATTCTTCCAGCAGGCTCAACCAACTTCTGACTCCCATCCTTGTTCTCCTCCTGCTTTTATACCCTTGGTAGGACTCAAAAAGCACCCAATCAGCAACAAGCTTTAACATCCAATCAGCAACAAGCTTTAACATTCTAATCAGCAACAAGCTTTAACATCCAATCAATCAGCAACAAGCTTCAACATCCAATCAGCAACAAGCTTTAACATTCCAATCAGCAATAAGCTTTAACATCCAATCAGCAACAAGCTTTAACATCCAATCAGCAACAAGCTTTAACATCCAATCAGCAACAAGCTTTAACATTCCAATCAGCAACAAGCTTTAACATCCAATCAGCAACAAGCTTTAACATCCAATCAGCAACAAGCTTCAACATCCAATCAGCAACAAGCTTTAACATTCCAATCAGCAACAAGCTTTAACATTCCAATCAACAACAAACTTTAACATCCAATCAGCAACAAGCTTTAACATCCAATCAGCAACAAGCTTTAACATCCAATCAGCAACAAGCTTCAACATCCAATCAGCAACAAGCTTTAACATTCCAATCAGCAACAAGCTTTAACATTCCAATCAACAACAAACTTTAACATCCAATCAACAACAAGCTTTAACATCCAATCAGCAATGGGATTCAAAAAGTATCCAATCAAGATCTCGCAAGCAGTGCAACCCATGGAGCCTATGGGTGCCACCAAGAACGGCCGGGTGGCCGCAGTTCTCCCTGCCAGCAGGGAGGGTTTGTCTCTGTGCCTCCATGTTGGTAGCCTCGTCTGGGAGACAACCGGGGCTGGCTGGCCCGGCGGGGCTCCTTGGACACTGTCACAATGTCCGCGTGGCTCTCCAGGCGGGCTCTCCGGGTTGGTGACGCCATCTGGGCTCCTGAGTAGCGCTGAGCAAACACAAGACCCAGCCTGCGAGGACAGTGCACCCTCCTGCCCTAGTTACCTGTCGGTGGAGACAGGTGGGAGGTGAGGGGGCAGAGGGCAAAGGCCCCCTGTGTATGGAAGCCCCCGGCGCGGGGCCCACGCTGGCGTGGCTGTCTTTGGAGAACAAACTCTGCCACAGTCAGGAACCGAGGCTAATAACGAGTTTAATTCTGTGCACCTGGGGTCCAACATGCAAAAATAAAAACAAACTAAATGGGTAAAAACAAATCGATACATTTAACTATCAACAGTAAAATTACTACAGTGTTCTTGTGTGTGCTCAGCAAAGATGAAAAAAGTGAAGCACTCGCTACAGTAACGCAAAGAGGGTCCAGGGAGGCAGGAAGGGTGTTTGGTGATAAAGTGAGATGAGCTCTGTGCGTGGGAGAAGGTAGGAGATGCGGAGGATCCTTGGTCATTATTAGGAAGAACATATTTAATGGCGAAGATTAACATTGTAGCGTATCTTTTAAATAATGTAATATGTAGTGTTTAAAGCAACTGCTAAAGAAAAAATTATTCCGTAATGCTAAAGTGCAGTGAGGCAGACTTTGCTCAGGACCACGGCGACAGGTGCAGAGGCCGCTGCAGGAGGTCTCGCAGGTAGGGCGAGGTTGGGCTCAACTCCGACTACAGCTGGGGCGGTGGGGTTTATGGCCAAAGAGCAGGCAGGGCTGGTGATGGATGATGACTAAAGGGAGTATGGGGTGGAGGGGGCTCTGGCTAAATCCACCTAACAGGATCTTGCTGGGGACAGGCCAGACGACCAGCCCTCACCTGGCGTGGTGGGGGCATGAAGGGACCTGGCCAGGTGGTGCCCAAACATGGGGAGTGGAGGCTGCTCATGACACTGTCTCCTCGGGGCTCTTTGCTGAGACAGGATCCCCCCAGGACGTGTGCAGGGGGGCCCTGGAGGAGCTCAGAGGCCTGGCTGCAATCTGGCCCAGAAGAGAATCTTTGTCAGTGGTCCCGTTGTTCAAGGAAAGAAGAGACTTTCGTCTTTCCTTGAGCATTATGAGCCCGTTTTCTCACTTGGCCGCCCTTTGTTCCTTAAGCACTTCGGTGTGGCGCTCACCGGCCGCGAGACCTCGCCCACGGCCGCACTCACGGTCCGCACGGCAGTCTGCGCTGGGCGTTGACGACGCATCCGTCTTGCTCTCGTGTGATGAGGAAAGCTTGAAAGCACTGAGAGCTTGTTTTACTTTACAGGCAGCTTTACTTGTCATGTAAATATCAGAATAGGTAATATAGACGTATATGTTTTCATGACGTTATTTTTAAATGTTCACAATTTTATTTTGACACATGAAAAATTAGAAAAGTCACATCCCGGCTGTCTGCTACAGCCGACGCTCGGCTGTGCGCATTCACCTGTGGCTGTCGACTGTCGTCGACGCTCGTACCAAAGTGGTTAAGGACCTGCCGCGTCACCTGTGGGCCTGGGCAGCCGAGGACGTCGGCCGGGCGGTGTGAGCCAGCGGCCTTTAGTGAAGGGAGTTAGTTTAGTTTCTGCAGAAATGAAAGAAAAACAAAGAACGGCAATTGGAAATGCAGTTTCCAAGTGCAGAGGGCGGCCGGTCAAGACGATTCCCGGTGCTGGGCTGGAAGCGTCTCCGTCTGGAGGAGTGAGGACAGGTGGCAGCCACCTGACAGACCTTCCCGGTTGGTAGCTCAAGTGTCCAAAAGTTGTCCAAACGTGCGCTGTTGTGGGGCATTCCCTGAAGTCTACGTCGAGTCCTCCAGCTGCAGCCGGCAGGGCTTCAGCAAAAGAGCAGCTTTAATTTCAGTGATTCCAAGCCAGGAGGGCAGGAGAAAATCGGAAATGTTCGCTTGCAGAGCTGTAGCCAGATATTCGAAGAAACCAGAAGAATTCAGGATCCAGTCCAAGTTGCCAGTGGACAGCAGAACCTCAAGGGAAAATGAAACAGGGCTAGAATCTAACGTTGGGTGCACTGTAGTTTCCTAAGGAAACAATTTTTCTCTCTAGAGCCACAGCCCTTTCTACAAAGATACCCAAAGTAATACTGATTTGTTTGCAAAATAAGTTTATTCTCATTAAACTTGGCCTGATTATTTATGTAAGTGCAGCAAGAACAGTGACAGTTCACAGAGGCTGTTTGTAGGTTTGCTGGGCTGGAAGGTGGATGAGGAGTCCCAGGCTGGGCTGGTGGAAGCCTCTCGAGGCTTGGGATCCGAGCTGGGGACTCATCATAAGGCTTCCTCATTGCACCTGTAGATTTGGGTGAATTCCTCTTTTCTTGAGGTCCCCAAATACCCTGAGGTTCCTGGGCCTGCCAGGAAGTCACACGTGTAAGGCTGGAACCCTCAGGGCGGTTTCTCCAAGCTGGGCTTTCTTGAATCCATAAATTCAGCCTCAGCTCTTCACAACTGTCTGGTGGTATCTGAAAGCATGACCCTCCAGCCAAAGTCTTGGTTCTAGAACCAGTGTTTCCAGTTGTGTCCTATTGCAAGGAGGACAGATTCTTACTGAACGTATGCAGATAACTACATGGCCATCAGAATAAGAATCTTCATGAATAGTTTCCGAATTCTAGAGGGATCAAGTAGAGAGAAAAAAAAAGAAAAGTAAATGTTTTAACGTTTGTTCATGAAAGTACCCTCTGCCAAATTGCTATAAGCTATAGACAGTTTAAAATGAAAAAAGTTTTCTTAAATTGATCAATGGAAAACAAAACATGTAAAAATCAGCAATATTTTAAACAAACGTTCATTAAAAACGTGCCCTCATCGGTTCATTTGGTCCCACGCAATGAACCCCATCGCTGGCTGACAGTCGGGGAGCTGTTTCCTGAACCCAGGAGTTTCATTAAAGTTCCAGAAATTCGTATTCCGTTCAATGGTAGGATCACGACGTTTTCAGAAACCTGCGCCTGTCAGAGTCTTTTTCACAGATCTCCTTGGAGAGGAAGCGATTGTGGCTTGTAGCTGACTGCAAGCACTGTCAGAGCAGAATTAACGTAAAACAATAACAGTCTGGGATGAAAGAACTTAAAACGACTATCGTTAAAAATCCGATGAGAGTTCCTTGTAACAGTGACACAACTGACAAGAAAATTCAGTTATTTCTGTGGCACATGACATTTTAACATAATAACTAAAATTATGACTGATAACATCAGATTTACAGAAATGTGATACAATTTCTGGAATACATATTAATAACACAGCCACGTGAATTCAACTCTGGAAAGGTTAAATACCTCTTATTTCAAAATGCTTCCTATATAAGGTAACATATCAAATAAGCTTAATTAGCTTCCTTCCTTCCTTCCTTCCTTCCTTCCTTCCTTCCTTCCTTCCTTCCTTCCTTCCTTCCTTCCTTCCTTCCTTCCTTCTTTGCTTCTTTCCTTCCTTCCTTCCTTCTTTCCTTCCTTCCTTCTTTCCTTCCTTCCTTCCTTCCTTCCTTCCTTCCTTCCTTCCTTCCTTCCTTCCTTCCTTCCTTCTTTGCTTCCTTCCTTCCTTCCTTCCTTCCTTCCTTCCTTCCTTCCTTCCTTCCTTCCTTCCTTCCTTCCTTCCTTCTTTGCTTCTTTCCTTCCTTCCTTCTTCCCTCCCTCCCTCCCTCCCTCCCTCCCTCCCTCCCTCCCTCCCTCCCTCCCTCCCTCCCTCCCTCCCTTCCTTCCTTCCTTCCTTCCTTCCTTCCTTCCTTCCTTCCTTCCTTGCTTCCTTCCTTCCTTCCTTCCTTCCTTCCTTCCTTCCTTCCTTCCTTCCTTCCTTCTTTGCTTCCTTCCTTCCTTCTTTGCTTCTTTCCTTCCTTCCTTCTTCCCTCCCTCCCTCCCTCCCTCCCTCCCTCCCTCCCTCCCTCCCTCCCTCCCTCCCTCCCTTCCTTCCTTCCTTCCTTCCTTCCTTCCTTCCTTCCTTCCTTCCTTCCTTCCTTCCTTCCTTCCTTTTTCCCTTTCTCTTTCTTTTCTTTTCTTTTTTTTTTTACCAGAGCCTTTCAGACCTTCCAGGGGGCTCTGGAATGTCCCAAAGTCAGTTCAAGGTTGAAAAGCACTTGCTTTAGAATTCGACTTTGGGAAGTTAGTAAAAAAAAAATGTCAAAAAAGTTTAAAACACTCAATTAAATATGATCTTAGCGATCTATTTAATCAAAGTGATGATAAAAGATTTCCAAGGCAAATACAGAAGATTTCATAATGTGCACAAAAACTAAGCTCTTTTAATATTGAAAAGACTCAATTTTCTTAAGTAATCAAAGACCTAATAAAAGGCAACACGAAATACAAGAAATTATCTTGGTAAAATACAAAATCTTCATCTCCTAGGCCAATTACCTAAAAGATTAAAAAAAAAATCACTTCACATTCTCAGGTTGGTACTCCAAGAAAAGTTTGTTATTTTAACAGAAAATACCAAATTCTACTTTGTATAAATGCACTACCTGAAACTAATTTTTAATACAACTTTATAAATAAATGGATCCAATCTCAGTGAGCTTTGACCATGCAAGGCAAGATTTTTCACAATCGTTTTATAATCTCTCTCTTTAAAAATATTATTTTTCTGCTCTTGCAACTGGCAGGCATCGGGCCATTCCTTTCTACCACGCGTCCTGCTCAAGGTTGAATTTATACTTTTATGGTTGTAAATATCTGTCAGACACAACCCACTCCCCCGTGGCCAGAAAACCCAGGCAAACATGTATGTCATTCATGTATGTCATTCAAACATGTATGTCATTCATTATTTTATTTTAGCGTATTATGGGGGTATAAGTGTTAAGGTTACATATATTGCCCATACCCCCCTGCCCCGTCGAGTAAGAGCTTCAAGCGTGTCCATCCCTCAAACGTTGCACATCTCACTCGTTGTGGTTGTATATACCCCTCCTCTCCTCCCCCCTCCCACCCTCCCGACACCCGATAAATGTTACTCCTATATGTCCACTTAGGTGTTGATCCGTTAATACCAATTTGCTGGTGAGTCCATGTTGTCTGGGTTATATTTAATGCTGAAAGTTCTGAGGGCATTCTTAATTTGATTTTACCAACAATTTTAAAACTAGTTTTTATTTACCAAAGATCCTGCCATACATATCACATGAACTTGAAAAAATAAAATCATTTGGGTCAGTTTCTATTTTTCCAAGAGAGTCTTATGAACACTTAATTTATTTGAGCATTGATTTATCCCTAAGCTAATTTGAGTATTTTCGTCGGGGTGGAAAAATATCACATATGCATAACATGCAGACATATGTGTACACATACGTGAACATACAGACAGCTGCAACCTGATCTTACGGCTTCTCATTTCAGAAACTTCAGTCACGGGGCAGTAACACACAGCAATACAGACTCACTCCGCTTTACATTTTTATCTAAATCGGGTTTCTGATGGACATGGGACAGTCGAGGGCTCGGTAAGGGCTGAAGCTCTTTACCCACGTTGTGGGGAGGCTTTCCGAGTTTTCATTCGCCCGGTTTCCAAGTAGTTCCCTGTTTTCTCTTTTCAGCCTCCACTGGTTACTTGCAGGGGCTCCTGAGCCCCCTGAGAGCCAGCGGAGGGTGGGGCCTGAGCTCGAGCGACTGAGGGTGGGGTGGGGACAGGGTCCGGCAGGGTGGACAGAGGGCAGGAGGAGGCCGGTGTGAAGGGACATGCCAGAGGGTTCCAGGGCAGAGCCGGTGGGGCACGAGGCCAGGGGGTTTGAGGAGAGGGCTCAGGTGACAGAGGGAAGGAGAAGTGGGAGCAGCGGGTCCGGCAGAGGGAAACCAGACAGCAGACAGGCCCCACAGGGACCCTAGCCCAGGAGTCTGGGAACAGTCCCGCTTGGGGACAGGGAGCCCCGAAGACCGTCCAGCTCAGGGGCTGCCCTGCGGCGAAAGCCGGGCACGCTCACCTGCTTCAGGGAGGGACCCAGGCCTCGAGAACCCACGTCTGTCCTTACCAGCTTCAGGGGACACTCGTCCGGAGCCATGGTTCAGGACTCCTGGTCACTTAGGAGTGAAGACGGAGGCTTTGAAGACATATGCCTCCAGTCCTGGCGATGTACCTGGGGGTTCAGGCACAGGTCTGGTCCTGTGCAAGTCCCGGCACCAGAACTGTTAAAGAAGAAATGATTCGGTGACGCTTGTGAAAGCAGGACGAGGAGGATTTTGTTCAGGACATTACGGTAGGTGCAGGGACCTCTGCAAAGGGGATCTCGCGGTGGGGAGAGAGACTGGGCTCAATCAGAACGCAGGGTGGGCGAGCGGCATGTTCCGCCAGGGAGCAGGTGGGGGCGGGGGTGGGAAGTGACTAAGGGGGACATTTGGGGTGAGGTGGACTCTGGCTAAACCAACCTCAGCCGGGTTCTAGCTGCGGACAGGCCGGGGTGAGCGGCCCTCACCTGAGGGTCGTGGAGGATGAGACACCCGTCAGGTGGTGAGGGCGGTCGGATACGCAGGGTGGACTCATGCCATGCTGACCCTGCAGGGCTCTTTTGCTAAAACTGGATTTCTAACTAAGTGCCCAGATGGGCCTAGGGCAAGTCCCTGGCTACTGAGATCTTTGTCACAGCAAAGAAAAATGAGCGCAAGTAGGAAAAGAGATCAAAGAAACAAATAAATACGATGGCCAAAGCAAAGCAAAAACAGGGTGGCAGAAATAGCTCTAAGTCCCCGAGTCATCACAGCGAATACACCTGCGTTGCACTGCTCAGCAATGCACAGCGAATGCACCTTGTCCCTCGTGGCTGGGAGGTCACAGCAAGTTTTCAAGGACGCGGCTGTCCGTGGAGGCCCCTGGAAGAGCACGAATCGGATTCACTGTTTGTTCCTCCCGTTGTTCTCCCTGGGCCTGGAGACTAGTTTCCGTCAGCGGCCTGCTTGTGTGAGTGGTGGGGTGGGTCCCCGGGTGGCGCTGGGGCCTGAGGGTTCATCGCTCGAGGACGTTCCATTGGTTCATGTATGTCCGTGAACCAAGCGAGAGAGCCGGAAGGGCTGCACCCTGCAGGCGTGTCCGGGCCCCGGGCCGCTGACCTGGCCGCACCTGGAGACTCTGTCCAGTGATGATCCCAGAGGGACTGGATTTGGGGTTTTATCGCAGAAGGTGGCGTTTCGCTGGTCCCCGTTTGCACCAAGGAGACTGCACCAGCACTTACTGTGGGGACCGTGCGGAACGAAGGGGGTGGACGTGCCCCGAGAAGAAGCCCTCAAGGCCTGCTCGGGCAGGAGGGCTTTTCGTTCCATCGGGCGGCGGACTGTGGGCCGTGCTCGGCCGTGGAGGACGAGCTGTCTCTTTCCTTCCTTTGAGTGGACATATTCCCGGGGCCTCCATCAGCTCTGCCGTGGTGACAAGTGTTCCCCTGGGAGGCACTTTCCCCCCGGGCGCCGGGGAGCTGGTATTTCTCCCCAGCCTATTTTCAGCAGGTGCCAATTCCACCAACTGGGGGGTGCTGGGTTCGAATTCACCACTCAGCATGGGCGGGAGGCAGAGAGCCGCTCACCCCTCGATGGGCGAGCGTGTGCTGGTTCCTGAGAGCCAGCGCTTCCTGAACTGTCCTTTCTTTGTTGCTGAGAGCGCCGCATTCTAACGAGGTCCCCAGACAGCCCCTCCCGGCACAGGTGGAGGAGTGGTCGGCCTCATTATTCCTCACGCGTGACGAGAGGGAGGGGGGCGCAGGAGGAAGGGAAGGGAGCAATCTAAGTAGGACTGTTCGCCGCCTGGGTCCTTCTCTGCGTCGTCAGCGGCGGGTGGAGTAAGAAAGTCGGCTGATGTCTCGGCTGAAGCCGTGTGGACTGGGAACACCGGCGAGTAGCAGGGATCTTGGAACAAAGACAGCCCGGCGTGGCGCCCGGGGCTCTCGGCTTGCTGGACCTTGTGAGCCGCGCAGGCCGCAGACAGGTGGAAGTGTCCATACCTGCACTGCCCCCTTGCACGGCCTTCCCTGCCCGGGAGGATCCCGCCTCAGCGTCCCGCGGGCACGAGCGGCCTGTCGGGGACGGGCCGTGTTCACATCTGGGGTCCAGGAGGCTGCTCCCCGGGCCCTGCCGTGAGTGTGAGGGTCCCTGTGGGAGGGAGCCCACGGGTGGGAGGGAGGCCCGTGGTCTCCAGGGTCGGCCAGGGCTCCTCTCCTGTTCCTAAAAGAGGACGGACATCTCCTGGGATCCAGCCCGGGAAACCGGCCCTGCTTTCCCGGCGCCGAGCGTCTCTGTGCGGAGGAGACGGGTTTTTCCTTCCCATCCGTTCCCCGCTGCGTAACAAAGCACCGCAAACCAAGTGGCTTAAACGGCAAACGTGCGCCATCTCACAGTCTGGAGCCAGAAGTCTGGGGTCAGGGTGTCGGCAGGGCCGGTCCATTCTGAGGCTAAGGCCTGCTCCGGGCCTTGCCCCCCGCTCTTCCTGGTTCTCGGCGACCTTTGGGGTTCCCTGGCTTGTGGAGCGTCACCCACCTCCGCCTGCGTCTCCACGCGGCGTTCTCCCTGTGCGCCTGCGTGTCTCTGTCCAAACCCAGGTGGTGCAAAGACTCTCCTCGGGTTGCATCTGGGGTGCAGCCCACTCCACTGTGACCTCTTCTGAACTTCAGTGTATCTGCAGCCGCCCCATTTCCAAATCAGGTCTCATTCTGAGGTTCTCGGGGTACACGACCTCAACATACAAATTTGGGAGGGGGCACAGCCCAACGCATGACACCATCACTTCCGTCACAGGCAGGAGACGCCCCAGCAGGCCCTTGCAGGGCAGGGTGGGGCGGGGCAGGTGCTGTGGTCCAGGCCCAGCCCCCCTTTGGGGACACAGAGGTGCCCGACTGCTCTCCTCCCATGTTCACGTTGACAGTGGCCTCCTGGGCACCGGGATGGCCCAGAGAGACCGTCCTCGGGGTTCCAGGGCCAGGCGGGTGCTGTGGGCGGGTCTTGAGGACCCAGGCTGGGGCATTTGCAGGGCTAAGAAGCTGCACCTGCAGAATCGGGGG
The DNA here is from genome assembly GCF_040939455.1 of Microcebus murinus. Classification (NCBI taxonomy): domain Eukaryota; kingdom Metazoa; phylum Chordata; class Mammalia; order Primates; family Cheirogaleidae; genus Microcebus; species Microcebus murinus. Next base: position 2,508,308 of record NC_134113.1, on the reverse strand, counting down.
TGGTGAGAGGTGGGAGCAGGTGCCGCCACGTGGGCTCCTTGCTTGGCACCGGGAACTCGGCCTGGGCCAGGTGGACCTGGAGTGGCAGACTGAGGCTTCCAGGGAGTGACTGAGTCAGATTCCGTGTTCCGACACCGTGCCTGGTCGTATGCACTTGTGTTCATACGTGAGAAATGCCGTGCTAACTGCCGTGGGCAGTAATCTAGAGAGGGTGGTGGTTTGAGCCTGTGTCCTCAGACTCTTCGATATTCCTCTTCGGGAGGCGGAGCTTAGTTCCCTCTTCCTGGGACCTGGGCTAGGCTGGATGACTCAGCTGAAACAATATGAATAGAATGGGCGGAAACAAAGGTACTGCTCTGCCTTGGTCCCCGCCCTGGGGAGGACACTCGGCAGCCCCGTGGAGAGGGCCTCGTGTTGGGGGACTGAGGCCCCACCCAATGCCACCTAGGAAGGCTGCCAGCTCCAATCTAGCCTTCAGATGATGGCAACCTCGTGAGAGACCCTGGGCCAGACCACCCCGCTAAGCTGCCTGATTCTTGGCCCTTGGAAACTGGGTAAGCAGCAAATAACTATTGTTTCAAGTCACTAAAACTTGGAACAGTCTGTCATGCAGCAATAGCTACCTAGGACAGAGGGTGGGATCAGAGGTTAGGGGGCCTGCAGAAAGACCTGGGACTTCCACTGGCTGGACTACATTTCCCAGGGTCCTTTGCAGCAAGGGGTGGTCATGTGATCACATTCCCAAAACAGGACGCAGCAGAAGGGAGGACCCAGAGCATCCAGGGCTCTGGGCTGCAGCCTGCAGGAGGTCTCACCAGACTCCCCCTCCTTCTCACCGGTGGCTGCCCATGACCACAAGGGTGGCAGAGGGACATCTGGGGAGACCCGCCAGCCCCTGATTCTCAGGGATCTGAGCAGCCTGGAAGAGAACAGCCACTCAGGGGCAGTCGGTGTAAACTCTGTCCGGGAGACACAGCCCTGTCAGCTGTCTGTGTGCGTGGGGTTCGCCTGGCCCTGATAACTACCTGTCCACCTTTACTGCTACTTTCTGCTTTTTCTAAAATGTATATATACACACACACTCCCTCTCTCTGTCTCTCTCTATATACATACTATGTATATACACATACTATATATAGTGTATATATATACACTATATATAGTATATATTATTTACAGTATGTATATATCTATGCATATCTCTCTATATATGCATACTATGCATATATCTCTCCCTCTCTCTGTCTCTCTCTATATACATACTATATATATGCATACTATATATAGTGTGTATATATACTACATATACTATATACATACACTATATATAGCATATATACACTATATATAGTATGCATATATATATAGTATATATAGAGAGAGAGACAGAGGGAGAGAGTGTACATGGCTGCATATATATATATATATATATATATATATACACATATTATATATAGTAAAAAGTTTAGCCAATATAGGACCGGATTAAGAAAACAAAAGCAAATGCACTCCTAGTTCTGTCGCTCCAAAGGCACTGTTAACATACTGTAGACGGTTCCTCCTCGCCATTTTTCTGTGCAGAAACACATATTTTTAAAAAGTGGAATATTCTTTGTATGCTATTAAGTAACCTACTGTTTTGGGCCTCTTTTTTTGAAATAGCTTTTTCCCCCCTAAGCCTCAAAGTATTATATGTCATCATAAACACACATAAAATATAGAAACGTCTAACGTAGCAAACAAGGATGCACCATGACTCTTTGAACTCCAAGGGCTGGAATTTCGTTGTGATACATCCTATTAGATTTTTTTGGACACATATTACTATTTAGATAAGAGGAGTGAATAGATGGGGGCAGGGATTTTTGGACAGCACTGTCAAGCTGGAATGGGGGCACCCCAGATCGTTTGGTAAGGAGATGTGAAAACCCTTTGTAGTATGTCACAGACATGGCTCACGAGACAGTTCACGCATGCAAAGTATCATCTTGCATTGGGGGGTCCATACAAGGTAGATTGAACGGATCCTGCATTCAGATTACTTTTAACTCGTTATTGTACGGGGCGCTTTGGCAAAGATTCTCGTATGTAGTAGACCTGTGCACATGGCTGGCTCATTTCCCGAGGATGAGCCCTGCAGGAGGCGGTGGTGGCTCAGAGATGGGGCCACCTGCAGTGAGTCTGGCACCTGGAGGGGGTGTGGCCCACCTGGGTGCGTGCCTGCACCTGTGCCCCGCACCTGCACAGATGCCGGAGGTTACACTTCTTTACGATCTGGGCCAATGCAGTGGACACACGCGTCTCGTTTTGTTTTACCCTGTAGTTATTTAGCTTCTAGTGAGGCTGAGCATATTTTTATATATTCAATGCCGTGGCCTGTTTCCTCTCTATAGGGGCTTCTTTGTTATCAGTGATTTGTAAAATCTCTTCAAATATTGAGGAAATCAGGCCGTTGCCTACCAGTTTATTTGCCGGTTAGGTTTGTTCCTGGTCCTTCTTTTGCTCATGTGGTTTTTGTCACTGCTCCGTCACTTGGTAGATTTGTTGGTGGAGAGCAGCAGAAAAACCCTCATGCAGCAGTTATGAACATAGGATCGCTTCCCAGACGATAGCAGTAAATAACACCTCACAGATTAAGCATCTGAAAATATTTCAGATCTTCTCTTCCTCTGGGATTGATTTCGGTGTAAGTGGCAAAGACAGACCTGTCCCATCATTTTCCCAAATGGCTAATTACACCAATTACATTGCTTGGAAAGATTCCTCCTTTTGCCTCTGATGTGAGACATCACCCCATCCTCACCTCTGTCCCCCCCTTCTTGCTCTCTTGTCCTGTCTTTCTCTTATATTTTGATGTTAATGGCCATATTCTTTTTTTTTCCAGCATATTATGGAGGTACAAATGTTAAGTATATTGTTACGTATATTAAGTATAATGTTACGTATATTGCCCATGCCCCCTCCCCCCTCGAGTAAGAGCCTCGAGCCTGACCATCCCCCAAACGTTGCACATCTCACTCATTGTGTTTGTATACACCCATCCCCTCCTGCCCCCTCCCACCCGCCCGACACCCGATAAATGTTACTCCTATATGTCCACTTAGGTGTCGATCCGTTAATACAAATTTGCTGGTGAGTCCATGTGGTGCTTGTTTTTCCAATCTTGAGATACTTCACTTAGTAAAATGGGTTCCAGCTCTATCCAAGAAAATACAAGAGGTGCTATACCACCCTTGTTTTGTATAGCTGAGTAGTACTCCATGGTATACATATACCACATTTTATTAATCCACTCATGTATTGATGGGCACCCGGGTTGTTTCCACAGCTTTGCAATTGCAAACTGTGCTGCTATAAACATTCGAGTGCAGGTGTCCCATTTGTAGAGTGTCATTTGATCTTCCATATTCTTTTAATCATCGTTGCTTTGTAATTGGCTTTCATATCCAGAGTGAATGCGATTTTGTGATTGATAAAGCTATCGAAATCGTGATTCCATGTCCCCTTGGGCCCTTCCTTTCTCCCTAAGGTCTATGGTCTGTAGAAATAAAAATATACCTTTCCATTTAATTTGAGCTGCTCTTCCCTCTGTCCCTCTGTCTTCTGCTGCACAGCAGTCATGGGGGGAGAGACCCCACCCCTGGCTGCCCGTTCTGGGGGACTCGCACCCCTGCCTGGGCTCTCACTCCAGCCTCAGGAAGGCCTCCCTGTCCCCCAAGCCGAGCGAGGCCCAGAGAACCTGTTTCTTTCCCCTCCTGTCACTTCCACAACTCACAATCACATGTGTACTCTTGCATGACCGTGACACATCCTCAACACATGGTCCCTCCCCTTGCCACTGGGCTCTAAGCCCCGTGAGGCGGAAACCACGTTCGCCGCCGTCTGCCTGCATCTGCACGGCGTGAGCGTCCCAGACGTGCTTCTGAAGGGGCGAGTGAGGTCTGACCTCCGGGGGACGCCGAGAGCTGGAGCCGACTGTCCACCCCCTTCCTGTCCACGCCGTTTCTCGCGCTCCGCACGACCTTGCCGAGCCAGCCTTTTGCTCTCGCTGCATCCTCTGCTGGGAACCCCTCCCCGCGCCCTCGTCCTGCGGGCCCTTACGCATCTCTCCAAGTGGAGGACAATCGTAGCCTTCTTTCTGGAACCTTCCAGGGAGCTGCGGGTGGAGCTGAGCCGTCCCCACGGCAAGGGTGGGAATGTCTGTGTCCCCTGACATCCGTATGCTCGGATGCCGCCCCCAAGGGGGTTGGTGGTGTAAGAGGGACCTTCTCGAGGACGGGGTCCTCAGGACTGGGATCAGCGCCTTTACAAGAGGTTCGAGGAGCTCCCTCCACGCAAGGGGGCGCAGCAAGGGGGCCCCGTCCACGGACAGCAGAGCCACCGTCTCCAGACATCAAACCCGTGGCACCTCCGTCCTGGATTCCGGCCTCCAGGACCGTGAGGAACAAATTTCTCTTGCTTTAAGCCGCCGGCCTGTGGTGTTGCACGTCGCCCAAGTGGCCAGGACAACCTCACGTTCCCGCGAGGCCTGCCGCTCCGTGATGGATCGGTGGTGGAGCCTCCGGACAGACCCCCCCACCCCCGCCCCACCCGGGAGTCCCCGAGTCCGTGGAGCCTCCCGAGCATCAAAAGGCATAAAATGAACTTCTCTCCAACAGAATAAAGTGGGAAATCCATCCTATCGATTCAAATACCAAGGGGCCTTTCTAATTTGGAGTTGGCAATCGCTGCTTCCTGTTTGTGTCTTTTCCTTCTGGCTGAGGCTCCAAAGTACTTTGTACCTTAAAAAAAAAAACCCACGAAAACCCCTAGAATTTGCTCTTCTCTGGGATCAATCTCTGCTTTAGTCTTGTTGTCGCAATTGTGCGCCCAAATCAAACCACTTGATCGGTGCTTAATTTTCCTCTCCCCATGTGTCACCAGCCGCACCTGTTTGCAGACGGGCACGCCCTTCAGAACAAAGACGGAAAGCCGCCGCCCGCCCGCCATGGCTGCCGGCCCTGCTGAGTCCCAGCCACTGGGCTTCCCGCCTGCAGCAGCTTCCTTTCCAAACCCCTCCGGTGCCCGGCCTTGCTGTCTCAGCTCTCAGGGAAGGGTAGGCTCTGTTTACGTTCAGAGGTGATACTGCCACACAGCAGAGAGAGCAGCCAGGGTGCCCGTTCTGGTGGCCTGGCGGGTGTGGGCGTGAGTGGGAGCAGGACAGGCTCTGATCGGGCAGCAGCGAGCTGGGCGGGGCAGAGAGAAGGGGCCACTGGGAGTGAGGACCACACTGCTCCCTCCTGTGGGTGCTCCCAGGGCCTGCTGGAGTTCGGATAGAAGTGGCAAAGCCGGTGCACGGAGGTCTTGCAAGCCCTGGCTTGGTTTCCCCAGTAGGTCTGTCTCATAGCACGGGTGAGATCGAGCACACGCTTAAACCAGGAAACCGACGCTGCACAGCCCCAAGACCTAGCCTCGGGCGGCCGTTTGAATCAGCAGTCCCAGTGGATGCGATTCTCAAACAACAAGGAAAACCCCATTTCCCAGCCACCCACAGCAGCTGCTCCAGGCCCCGGGCCTGGGCTGAGGGCCCCACGCTCCTCAGCGCCGGCTGTGTTTGGGGTGGGGACCTGGGCAGGTGACCAGGGTCCCGTGTGTGCTGGGGGAACTCGCCGTGCTCCCGCCAGTCTGGGCGTCCCCAGCTGTAGAACGGGGGTGATCTCGGTCCCCCTCTTGCGGGCTGCGGGAAGACTTTGCTCTGCTGCCATGGGCAGAGCAGGCCCGGCTCCTTGCTGGCCCCGCCCTGGCCTGCTCCCCTGACACCGGCCGTGCAGGTGGAGCTCTGTCCGTGCCCAGCCTGGGGGGTTCTGAGGGGCACAGAATGCTCTGCTCTCTGCAGGTCTCACCGTGCCAGGCCTCACGCCACCCTCGGGCCCCGCCCCTCCCATCCCGTTTCAGGCAATGGGAACTGGAAGGGGAGGAGGCTTTGCCAAAGGCACTGATGAGTTTAATGGTGGCAAAACCTTGGGGGGCAGGAAGTGCTCATGGACCCCTGAGGGTGGCTCCTTGCTAAGGGGCACCATCTCTCCAGAACCCTGGAGGTGTGAATGGAGCCCCAACAGCAGGCATCCTCAAACTACGGCCCGTGGGCAACATGTGGCCCGATGAGGACATTTATCTGGCCCGCCAGGTGTCTTTGCCACCGCTGCCTGTCCTGCTTAGCAGCCGACTTGTCCTGGGCCCACAACGCTCTCCAACGGGACAAAGAACTGGACCCCTGTTTAAACAGTTTGAGGACCCTGCCTAACAGCACAGCTCACACTGCGCAGAGGGTCGATGCCTGTGGTCCCCTGAGCATCTGGAGTCATGCCGGGGCCTGGACCAGGTGCTGTGCGGTCCACACTCCCCGGGCAGCTGGCCTCCTGGGCTTCCTCGCTGCTGGGCCGGGTCTGCCCGCCTGCCCTGAGCAGCCTGGGTCGGGACGGGCTGGCACCTCCTGTGTCTTTTCCCCACTTCTCTGCCGGAGGCCAAGCAGCAAACCCAGGCCGGCTGGTTCCCGGGCCTGGCTCCTTTCCCTCAAGCTGGGATCCGGGAGTTTGGGCTACTTGGGGGTCAAGGCCTGAAACCTGGGATTGAACCACGCTTTCTGGGAAAGCCCCACCCCAGGGACTGGGGGTCTCAACACGAGGCTCTGACCGCTGGTCGTGACCTCCCGGGCCACATGAGGGCTGGCCCGGCTGCACGTCCCTTTGCTGGATACAGACTGACCCCTTATTTTCTCCATTTTCACTCTGTCCCCTGAACCCCTGGGCCTTTGCTGACACCTCCTTCTCCGGACACGCCACCTCTGTGCCTGCACCGTATCTGCGAGACAAGCCCCAGAACTCTGAGCGGTGCGTGCCTCAGTATCCCTCATCGCAGTGCCGCTTTGTGCTTGTGATCACATCTGTGCCATGGGCCAGGTCAGCCACCCGCGGCAGGAGGGCAGGGAGGGGCCCCTGTTCCGCACGGTAGCGCCATGCCCGGGACCCAGTGGGTACTTCCTGCCCCGCGCCGAGGGCGTTCTTGGCCGCCTTCCTACTAGACTGTGACCTTCTCCAGGGCATGGGCTGTGCCACCTTCACGTGGTACCCGGAAAGCACAGGGTGCTCTGTGCTTTGACTTTGCTTGACTCAGTGCTGAAGGAACGATGTGGGTCAACCCAGCTCCCTTTTATATCTGGCCGTGACTGTCCCACCCGGACCCGTTCATTCATTTATTCACCCGCAGATGTTCACGAAAGCCCCGATATACATCAGGCACGGGGCTGGGGACACACACAGCGTCCACGCCTGCCCGACCGCTGGGTGGTTCCGCTCACGCAGGCCGCTGCGCTGGGAGAAGTCCACGGCGTCCTGCCCGGCTCTCGGCGGCTGAGAAAGTGCACGTCACACTCTCGGAAGGGCCCGATTCCCCTACGCGCTCCCTTTTAATCGAGTCAGTCTTCCACTGCACGCTTTAACACCGTTAGAAGCAAATCAAAATTAATGAGATTACCTCCTTTGAAATGTTATATATAATTAACCTCAAATTAAGGACAATATGCGTTTGAATTCGCCAATCAGTAACACCTTGTGACTGCCGGAACACACAGCCACAAATAGGAGGCGTTGACGCTCACCTGCCAATTGGAGTCATGCATGAACGTCCCCAGGAAGGTAGCTCCGGGGACCCACCGGTGGAGTCCTCAGCCACGGCCAGGGGCAGTGGAGGGGAGGGGTCCGGGCAAGGACTTGCCCCCATGGCCAATGTCCCAGAGTCCCCCCCCGAGGCGTCCAGCTCGGACTGTGGCCCCGACAACCTCCCCCATCGCCTCCCGCCTCCCTGGAGCTTCCTCTCTTCCCGGCCGCGTAGGGCCGAGGCTGCGCTGGGCTCCCGCCAGCGTCACCGGCAGCACCTCCCGAGGGGACCCTATCACTCCCCCCGCTCTGCCAGCGTGCCGTAGCCTGCGTGGTTCCTGCAACCCTGCGGGCTAATGCTTCTCCCTGCAGGGGAGTAAAGCAACTTCCCAAAGCCGCGTCACCTGGTGTTGATTTAACACAGCTGCCTGCCTGGCAACGGCATGGCAGGAGGGACAAATGGGCAGCGGAGACACGAGTATATAGAATAAAGAATGACCCCGATGACAGAGCCTCCAGCTCTGCCTGGTGGTGTCTGCCTCACCATCTCTCCAGCGCTGCGTCGTTCAGGTCTCACAGGAGCCTCCCGAGGCTTGTAAGCTTGTTTTGGGATTATTGTATAATTGGGGAAACTGAGGCCCAGAGGATGGAAATGCCTCCGCCGGGGCTGCACCATGGTGAAGGGGCAGCGCCCAGATGCTCTGCGGAGGCGGGTGACCCTGGGCTCCTGCTGGGCTAGAGACCTCTGCAGGGGGAGCCCCCCGCCCCTCCCCCCGCCCACCAGCATCTGCCCCTGCGCTGGGCCGCTCCTCAGCGCAGCTGCCGTGCGCCTGGACACGCGTGTGGCGTGTCAGCCACAGCACAGAAGCCGCAGTCCTGAGCGACGCCTCTGCCCTGGTCTCCTTCCTTGCCCGCCTGGAGAGAGCGCGGGCCGTGTTCGTGGGCCCCTCCGTGTCCTTGGCCTCCGTCACTGCCCCGCAGGCTCACGCCCATGGGCCCGTTCTGCCGCCACGTTTGCCCACCCGGGCAGCCCGGCCCACCCCGCGCCAGCCCATCCTGGCCGTGCACAGACCGCGTCCCTGTCCTGGAGCCTTGGCGTAGGGGCTGCGCCGACCCGAAACCGCAGAGGTGATGCTATCTGGAGGGCGGGTGTTGGTAGACGAGATTGAGGTGAGGCTCCAGAGGAGGCCAGGCCGCGCCGGGACGAGCCCTCGGGAAGGACGAGGCCACGGGAAGATGGCGGCTCACGCTGGAGAGAGGCGGCCCCGGGCAGCGCACACCTGGGGCTCCAGGAGCCGAGGAGGCAGGAGTGGATCCTCCCCTGGAGCCTTGGGACGGACCGTGGCCCCGCAGACACCTGGCTGCAGACTTCTGGCTCTAGAACCGAGAGAGGATAGATTCCTGCTGCTCCGAGTCACCGAGCTGGTGCTAATTTGTGCAGCCGCCCAAGGAAGCGGATCCGCTTCACGAGCCGCTAACACGTGTCGTTGGCGTTGGTTTTTGCAGGATGCCTGTCAGGGGTCCCGTCCGTCTCAGGTGAACCTGGGGTGGGCCGGCATCCGGATCGGCACAGAAGCATCCCCTGTCCTCCCAGGTAGGGTCAGCTCCTCGGGCCCCGCCCCGTGCTCACCTCCTGCTCCGGCGGCTTCCGTGTTGTGAGGTGATAATCTCCTCACTGCAGGTGCCAGCTCCGCACGGCTGTGCCTCTGCAAGGTGTTGTCCCCAAACTCAGTGGAGCCCCTCAGATGCAGATGTGCAGCGATGGGTGGTCAGAGGGGTCCCTGTGGCTCGTCCGGAAGCAGAAGATGGGTTCAGTTCATGGGGCATGTGCCACGTGCCTGTCGACCACGTGAACGTCCGCACCGCTCTGATTTGGGCAAACCAGTTCAGTTCGGGTTGGCAGACGTTCACCGAGCCCCACTTCCACCAGGCACGGGAGTGGGGAAGGACACATCAACAGATCGAGTTGGGCTTTGATTTTTTTTTTAAATTTCAGAATTAGCTTGTGATTCATCAAGGAAAATTTTGAAAATATAATACACGTAGGTGAAAGGAAAAGAGGTGTGACTCACAGGCCTTCTGCCGGGAAGCCGTCACTCTGCGGACACAGGCCCAGGTGTGTGTACGGACCGGGGCCTGCTTATACACCTCACTTTGCTACTCCGCCTTCTGCTCCTCTCACGTCTTTCCCTGACGCTTAAACCAGAGCCACGTGGTTCAGTAAGTGGCCGAGTCCCGGCGTTCAGCCGTCTCTTCTCGTTCATTTAATCCTTTTCCCGTTGTAGGATGTGTATGCTTTCCCAGTTTTTAAAATATCGTCATTATTTTGAACTGAAAATTGGTTTTAAATTGTCGAATTCCTCCCCGTCACAGAAAAAGTGCCAACAGCGCAGAGGGGTCTGCAGCAGCAGCAAGGAAACCACCTTGCCCCTCACGCCGGCTTTCGGAAGTAGCAACTGCTAATAGCGCCTTTCTGGAAAGTGTGCACAAGCATCTGTATCTCCCTACATTATTATAGCTGTATAATTCAAGAAATTCAAGATGCGTGTCTCTATCAGTCGGCCGATCTATCGCTAGGTGCTGGCCAGCCGTCCTCTCTACAGAACGGAGTCATTTCGCGTATGTGACCCGCGTGCCCTTTTCACTTCATGTTCCTGATCCCCCTTCTCGGATCAGGGCGTGTAGATCTCCCTCATTATGTTTGACGTTTTGTGTTCTGGAAGTTTCCAAACGTGTGTAAGGGTGCCAGGCGTGGTGCAGTGGACCTCGTGTGTCCCTCTCCCGCCTCCTCACTGTCCTGCCCCGTCTCACCTGCTGCTCACTGTCCTGCCCCGTCTTACCTGGGGAAGTGAGGAAGCCAGCGCCAGGCCACACGGCACTCGGTCCTTAAACACGCCAGCGTCTGTCTGGAAAACAGCGCTGCAATGATAGCACGATTGCTGTCGCTATCACACCTAAACATTCTGCAGTAACTCCTCAGGGCAACAAAGTAATCAGGGTTCGGATGTTTCTAACTGTGTTTTATTGTTTTAGTCTTTCTCTGACCCCTGAAATAAACCAGGTTCACACCCTGCATTTGCTGTGGCGTCTCCTAACCTCCCGTAACGTGCGTGTTTTCCCTCCTCCTCTTTCCTTTACCCTTTCGTCTGTTCCTTGTCCTGGAAACTTTCCTCGGTTTCGAATCTCGATGACTTCTTTCCCGTGGTGTATGTACCACGTTCTTTGGGCACAGCGCGCTTTTTCCTGAAATGCTCGAGAGTGATTTTAGATCGAGGCCCCTTTACTTGCAAACACGTCAGCGTGTATTCCTGGCAACAGCCGCTTTCTGTTTCGTGTCTGCAGGTATGAAAGTCAGAGGGTGAGCAGTGGAACAACGCTTTTATCTTTTTGCAGACCTTACTCAGACTTCACCAGACGTCCCAAGAAGTTTCTTTATGGCAATAGGACACCCCGGGCACGTGCCACGTTCCGTGGGCTGCTCTCGTCGGGAAGGGTATCTCAGTCCACCTTTGCCTTCCATAGCATTGCCCTTTGGGACGGTGATTTTGTAGAATGCCCCCTTGGTTGTTTGTCTGACATTTCCTTAAGATGCTATTTAGCGTGTGCGATTTTGACAGAAATAGGCAAAAGTCATGCTGCATTTCCTCAATGTGCCCCACCAGGTGACACGTGGGGCTGCATGTTCCTTTGTGCTGATCGCTCTCTGGAGGGGCATCGGCCGGCGTTCTCCGCCAGAGCACCATGGTTTCCCCTTTGTCATTAGCAAGTACCAGGCCAAGGGGTGGTTTGAGTGTGTGTGAATGCTCTGTTGTCCCCCAGATTTTACCCTGTAGTTGCAGCATTTTTCGATGACTCTTGCCCCAATCAATTACTATGATACTGGCTGCCACAGGGTGATTTTGTAATTCCACATGCATTCCTTCCTCGTTCGCTAGTTGGCTGTCTACTGCCGGGAGCCTTCTCATGTGCGTGCATGTCCGTGTGTGTACACATGTATGCGTCCGTCCATCCATCCACCCGCCACTCACTCACATTAGCATGGACTTAGATCCCTGCATTCTTCAATGACTTACAATCCTTTAGTCTTTTACGATTACTAAATTGATGCTCGAGTCTTCCCAGGTTTGGCCGGAGGGGCTCACGTGTGATGTCGGGACCGTGTGTAGCAGGTGGGGACAGAGACGGGAAAGGCTGTTCTTGGAGCTGAGGGTGTGGGTGGGTCCTGGTGGCCGGGACCTGTGGGTTAATAGGTCTCAGGGATCCCCCAGCAGCCCCCGCCTGGATTAGGGGAACTATGGATTATGCGTGTGTGTGTATGTGGGGTCCAAAGGTCCAGGAGAAGTCTAAATCGTCCCTTTTTAAAGTAAGGACTTTGTTATCATCAGAGACTAGCATCGTGAATCAACTGGTCTCCAACACAGGGGCCTCTTGAAGAGCTCTGACTAGGGAGGGGTCACATGCCAGCAGCCCGTCACCTCTACACAGTTGCTTTTGTGGATCGGATATCAATGCTACTAATTCATGCTTTGTACCTGGATTAAGGGGAGTACCTGCCATCCTGTTCAGATCCAGGCTTCACTCACGGTCAGCCTTGTCAAACACGCACTGAGTGAGTTGTCTCGCCACCTCTGAATATTAACTTACATATGGAATGAGTAGAGTCGAAAAATCATAATTTACATCCCACAGCAATTTAACTTGTTAAAGGTACAGCTCAGCTCATCTTCCAAGTGTCCGAAGAGACCAGCGCAGAGTGGCTTTGTCTGCACCCCCAGGAGAGACCCGGAGCTTGGAGGCCTGAGCTGCCGGCAGAGTCGGGCCAGACACAAGCACACAGCTAAGGGAACAGGCGCACAAGGCCGGTCCCCACCAAAGCTGGGCAATGCTTTAAGCAATGGTTTATTATGATTTAGGAGGCAGAGAATTGCTTAGCATATGGTCAATAGAAGCTATTTGCTGTTTTCATAAGCCATTTTTCATATCATTAATTTTTTGTATATGTTTCATTAATTTTCAGGGTAATCCATATTCCCCTTTCCTGTGAAATACATCACTGCAGACTTAGATGTCTTCTGCAGGTAGCCAGGAAAGCCTAAGCCATCCATCGTTCCTGGTCTGACTAGTTGTGCAGGAATTGCAGACACACGGAACTGACCGAGCCGGCCATCGGCTCAGTCCTCGTTGCCCGACAGAACTCACCTGTCCCCCAGGTCAACTTCCCCTCCGGCCCCCAAAGCACACGGTGCCGGGGTCGCCCTGTGTTGTCGTGGCGAGAGATGGACTCGCTTCTCCCCGGCAGGGGCAGGCGGACGAGCTGCTTGGGGCAGGCATGGCCTCCTCCTCGAGCCCCCAGTGTCTGGCCCTAGAGTCAGCCAGGTGTTCAGCAGGTGCCAGCAGGTGTCGGTGCAGTTGGGACCGACACAGGAGACGCCCTGCAGGGCTGGTCCAGGCCCCTGCCCTGAGTGGGGGTGCAGGGGTGCTGATGGGCGTGTATCCATCTCTGCCCAGGCAGGGAACACCTGGGGCCTGTCCCTGACCAGTGGGACAGGTGAGTGATCCAGGTCTGAGGTCGTGGCGAGGGTGAGGATCTACGCAAGCTCTCACGGCCCAGAGATGCTCACCGTGGGCTGGAGAAGGGGCTCCAGGATGGTGGACGACCTATTTGGAAGACGAGCCCCTCTGTCTGTCTTCGCCACGGTCCTGGCTCCCAGCGGGAGGATGGCGCAGCCCCTTCCGTCCGCCACGGGTCCTGCAGTCTGCAAGCCGGTGCGCTCCGCGGTGGAGGGAATCAGACAGTTTTCAATTGTTTACTTGACAAATACGACTGAGCAGTCAGTAAGTTATCTTTCAGATTACCCTGTCAAAATAATCGTGACACGGGGCAATGATAGCACGGCTCTTAGAAGGCGGGATGGATGTTTGCACCAACAGCTGCAACTGGCCTCCGGGGTGTCGCTGATGGATGTGGCAATGCTGGGGGAGGGAAGGAATTGGATTCTGTCACAAGTTTGAATTCTGCAGACACGCCACCGCCCCACCCCCCGGGGCTGCAGCCTGTGCCCCGGCACGCACGGAGCAGGGCTCGGCCGCCCGTGTGCACTGCAGAGTTTTAAGCCAGGAGACACGGGCAACCGGCCACGCACAGTCCCTGTCCGAGTCTGGTGTCTCGGGTAGCAACAAAGATTGCAGGATCCCTTGCCTACGGCGGTCAAGAAGGAGAGCGTGGGCATCCACGTTAATGAGCCTGATTGCAGGGGGCGACCTCGACCCGGAGCCGGCCAATTAAGCTCCGACCTACCAGCATTTCAAAGCTGGGCCTGCTCGCTTGACCCTGGGTAGGGTGACGCGGGGTCAGAGTAGGCAGGAAACAGAAACTGTTATAATGAGCGTGGAATGTGAAGTCGGGGAGCTGTGTCATGCACCCCCCTGGCATCATGCTGCGCCGCTCTAAGGAGCTGAATTATGCCCCCTTGTTCTGTGACATGGAGAAGATATCGCTGGCCCCGTACCCAGGTCTGGAGGCCGCGGAGGAGCAAGGGGTGCGCCGGGCTCTTCCCTGTGCGCAGCCGCGGGGAGCGAGCGCTCTGCCCCGAGCACGGCGCGCTCGCCTCTGCAGGTGCTGTGGCCGGTTCCGAATACTCACCTTGGAAGACAAATCCGCTTATTAGGTTTAATGCTCAAAAAGGTCGTGACAAAACAGGACGACCCAAAGTGTGAGCTGCAAAGGTGACGTTCCTGATTAGCTGTTTTCTCCACTCCAAATGGCCGTCCTTGTCCCTGCCCACCTGGCGCCCTTGCAGAATGCAGCCAGAGGTGGGAGGGAGGCCAGGTCTCTGCGGATTGTGGACCAAGCACACCCGGGAGAGGTTTGTGAGCCTTAATCGTGCAGCTTCTGAACGTGTGGGCGTCGGGGGTCTTGTCACCGGCTGGGCCGTGGTCCGTGTGAGAGGCGGGGCAGCTTCCCTACTGGCTGTCGAAGGAGCCAGACCACAGGTGTGTCTCCCTCTGGGGGATTCCTCCAGGAGACAAGGGCCAGGGGAGGCGTGGAGGCCAGGTGTGGCCAGGTGAGCAGGGAGAGAGGGCAGTGGGCTCTGGGTCGACACTGGGTGAGTTGGCGTTGGTCTCACCGAGGGTGGCTGTCCCAGGGTCTGGGATGGATGGATGGGCGGTGGATGCATGAATCTAGCGCTGCCGGACTCATCGGCATTTTGCAGGCGGCCTCCCAGTAGCCGCGCCCGCGTGCAGGATCTGAGAATTCACTGACAAAGGACACAACCTGCCCCGCCCCCCAGCGTGCCCCGCCCCCCAGCGTGCCCTTAGGAAGCCCCAGGCCACCGGGAAGAAAGGTGACCGGTGGAGGGTGGGGGTTTGCACCAGAGCTTCCTGAGCAAGGTGTCCGGGCTGTCTTAGCTGGTTACGAGGTGTGCGTGTAACGAAGGAAACACACGCTTATGCGGAAGGACCCACATCCTGCTCGTTTCCTTCCGCTCAAGTGTGATTCTGTGCACGAGATCCTGTTCAATGAACTGCCCCGCCGCTTGCTTTCTGCACTTAACAATGTGCTTTTGAGACGTTTCCATGTCGGGGGGTCCGTCTGGTGGAGCACTGGAGCCGAGCCCCACTGGGCAGCGAGAGCTGATGGTTACATTTTTAGGAGTCTTGTGAGCCGATTGGCACTGCATTGGTCGCTTGAGGTCTGTCATGGCAGGAGTGCTAAGTTTGCACGACAGAAGCCACCAAACACTGGGAGTCACCTCCCCACCTCCCCGGGAGAGCCGGTCGTCACGATTCCCCTGCACATCCCTGGGCCGAGCCCATTCTGTGTGGCAGCCACGGAGCATTGACCACGCCACAGAGCAGAGCCCATGTGCTCACTTCTCCCTCTTATTTATTATTTATCTTCATTTTTTAGGGACAGGGTCTCACTCTGTCACCAGGGCTGGAGTGCAGTGGCCCAATCATAGCTCACTGCAGCCTCCAACTCTTGGGCTCCAATGATCCTCCTGCCTCAGCCTCCCCAGCGGCTGGGACTCCTGGCCTGGCCACCACACCCTTCCTCCCTCCTCTCTTCACGGCCGTTTCAACTGCTCCCAAGGGCTCGGAGACTGAATGGACGTCCACGCGTGTGCGTCTGTGCGTGTCGGTGCACACGTGTGCTCTTTTCCGTAGCATGCATTCGCGGCATTGCTGTGGCTTGGATGTTAAACAGCAGCTGAGAGCCGGCGGGAAGCGGGCTGTGCTCAGGGTGTGCAGACGCTCGGGCAGCGGCAGTTAAATCCCAGGGGCAGGAGCCGAGCCTGGGGCTCCACGGAGGGGCCCAGCCGTCGGAGAGGGAGAATGTGGTCTTTATAACGACTGGTATTGCTGCTAAACCTGACGTTTGTTGGTCACTTCCTCTGCCGGTCTCCGTGCAGAGTGGTTTCATGCGTATAAAGTAACCTGCAACCCCCCCCCCCCCCGGAGATGCCCACCAGGGAGACCCTGCTACTAGTCTTCCTTTCACAGACGAGGAAACCGAGGTGAGAGGACTTGCCAGGTCCCGTGGCTCGGAAGGGGTAGGAAGTCCAGGAAGTCCACACTCGCCTGTGGCCGGGGGACTTTAGAAGGGCTGCTCTGACCTGAGTCTGGGGCGTGGCCAGCGTGGAGGGTGGAAAGTCAACAGTCCAGATGGAGATGATGAGGTGGGTCAGGGTCCCGGGTCTGCAGCTCCAGCCTCGTCCTCCTGGCAGGCTGGGCTGTCCCTGGCCCTCCGCCAGGGCTCACGGAGGTCCCAGGTACGTGTCCTTTGGGACCATCTCAGGCACCTGCCGGCTGGGAAGCCGTCCCCAGCCGTGATCACAGTGGCCCGTGTGTCCTGCTGTTTGTACGCCGCTCCACTCTGGTCTGTCGTGGACACAGCCACTCCTTGCCACCCTAGGCCCTGTCCCCAGGGCCAGGCACTCCTGAAGCTCGGTGGGTGTGCGTGATTCACGTGGGTGTGCTTGGGGACACCGGGGAGCTGACGTCCTTCTGCCGCTCTGGACACGCAGGGCCGGGCCTGGCAAGCCCGGGCCGACAGGAGCGACATCTCCCAGATCACGGGTATCAGAGACACAGACTCACACAGGCCGTCAGTAGCGGCGACGGGATGGAGCCCTCCATCAAGGCGCGTCATGAAAACAAACAACGTGACAGGAGCCACATCAAGAAATCTCGTCGCCCACCACGAAGTGCCGTTCGCTTCGGGGTGAACACGCAGCATCTGCCTGACCCCACGCGGTCCCCGGCAGGCGGCGCCGGGGCAGACTCGGGGCTCCGGGGCGAGGCGGGAAGCGGGGACGGGGGAACGTGCCGGAAGCCCGGGAGGAAGGCTCGGCACTGGCTCTGCCCAGGAGTGGCAACGCCAGCCGGGCGCCCTGGTCCAGGCGCTTGCCTTTGCCGGTGGCAGGAGGAGCACACAGAGGGGACAGTGGCCCCGTGGGAGGTGTCGGAATCAGAACGAAGTCATGTATGTTTCTTTAAAAAAAAAAAAAAAGGGTAAATACAAATAAAGCCGGGGCGGGCCGTGAAGGTCGCGCTGCCACGTGCAAACGCCGGATAACTGCACAGCCCACGGCCTTGCACGACGGCCATCGGGACCATGCACACAGACGCCTCAGTCCAACGGCCTCGTGTCTGGTGGCGTCATCACTTCGCGTCCAAGCTGCAATGCTCACGCTTGTGGCTCGGGGTCCCTCGCTGTGCCCTTGTCTGGGGCACGGAGTGGCCCGAGGGCAGGTCACCCCTCTCGTTCTGCAAAGGCGCCGGCTCTCCAGCGCTGGCCGTGTCCCCCCTGCACCCTCCGCCTTCCGGGGCCACCGTGGGACACGGGTAGCTCCTTTGTCATTATGAGTGTCCCGTTATCCCACGTGGGACCCGCGTCCACTCCCACCTTCCAACGAGCAGCAGGCCCAGGGGAAACTCAAGACTCGCGGACGGACGGGGCAGGCGCGGCTGGCGGGAGGGAGCCGGGAAGGGCCCGGCCTGCAGGCTCGGACCCTGGGCTCCCTTTGTGCCGTTGATGTGGCTGGAGTCTTCCCGCTGCCCGCCCCACCTCCTGTTTGTCCCCCCCCCGGGGGCGGGTGTGTCCCCCTCCACCCTCCTGATGTGCGTCACCTGTTCCCACCTCCAGGTGCCGGACTGGCCATGTCCCGGGGACTTGGCGGTCCCTTTCCACGCGGCTCTCGGCACGCGGCGGGACAGAAACGTCCTCCGCCTGCGTCTGTGATGGCGGCCAGGCTGCCTTCCCGCTGCCTCTCGCGGGGCCTCGGTCCAGCTCCTGCTCTCTCTGGGCCTCGAGCGGCATGCCTCAGTTTCCCCTCTGGGAGCTGAGGATGGCCTTGAGAAAGTCAGGTTTAGAATCAGAGGGTTTGGTTCACGCCGGGGTTCTGTGTCCTGCCAGCTCCGTGGCTTGAAGGCATCACCCAGCCACTCTGAACCTCAGTGTCCTCCTCGGGACACGGATAGACCCTGAGTTGCAGTAGATGCATCTTTACAGGTGGTTTCAGCAGTAACTGCAAGGCCCTGGACCAGAGCAGGTTCCTGGTGTACTTGTCGAATATTTATCTGCACCGCCCCCCGCCTGCTGGTCACAACCAGGCCTGTCTCCTCCCACCGGCCCTGGATCTCGTTTGCTTCCTCCATTGTATTTAATATTGCACTTCCCTATTGGCTTCCCTAGGGCCCAGGGGACAGGGAGTTGTCACAGCAGGACCCCGCTCTCTGGGTGACAGCTACTAGCCAGCTGGCACCAGAGGCTCCCCTCCCCCAGTGAGAGGGAACGACCGCCCGCAGTGTGGACTCACAGGTCTCTGGAGATGCTGGGCTGCAGGGCTCCGTGGCCACTCGGCTGCACGGCAAGGCCACGCTCATGATCAGCAAGTCCCTGCTGCCACTAGCTCCTTGTGGAGAGGTGGCAGAGCAAAGGGGCCCGTCCCTGGACACCCACACGTGTCTGCCCGTGCCTGGCCTCAGCGTGCCACCAGCGGGGACGGCGACAACAGAGCAGGGAGCAGCGGTCACCCGCTGGCTCTCGGCCTCTGACTGCCTCTCGTGTCTGCTCTGCCCCCAGCCGCCATCGCACCTGCCTGAGCCTGTCCCCTCCGGCCCATTGCACCTGCCTGAGTCTGTCCCCGCCGGCCCATTGCACCTGCCTGAGCCTGTCCCCTCCGGCCCATTGCACCTGCCTGAGTCTGTCCCCGCCTGCCCATCACACTGGCCAGAGCCGGTCCCCGCCGCCGGCCACCGCCCGCTCAGCACCTGGGAAGAGACCCAGGTGTCGGGTCGCAGGGAGCGCCGATTCCAGCTCGGCCCACCTCCGAGCCGCCACGCAGCAGCCGCCACCAGCAGAACGTCATTAGAAGTGATGAAAAGTCCATTTCCCTATTTCGCTTCCAGTCCGTTTCCCTAATTGTTTTACGAGAAAATGATTGTTTATGTGGCCTGCAATATGCTGCTCTCGCAGTCCTCGGTGGCCAGCGCACACTGCTCGCAGATCTCACTCCAGCCCGCCCAGCCCGCCCAGCCCGCGCCATCCAGTCTCCCATATGCTTGCGAGCCCCGATCATGCAAACGGCTTGATTAAGTCTTTAATGAGCTGAGAATTTATTCCTCTCACTTCCTACACTCTCAAGTGCTGCAGGACTGTCGGGAAGTTATCGCACAAGCCGACGTGTCCCCGGGTCGGGTCCCAGAAGCCACGTAGAGACTGCTGCTGCACCTGCCCGGCGTGGGGCGTTTCCCCAACCCCGGTGCTCGGCCAGGCCGCAGAATGGAGAGGAAGCTGCGTCTCGTCTGGAGCGAACCCAGACCCGCGCGCAGCCTGTGCCGTGCTCACCTGGGCAGCGTCCGTGCAGCTCTGCTCTGCAGGTGGGGGCTCCGGGCCGGCGCTCCGCACGGGATGTGGCCGCAGGGACCGCCTCGTGGGACACCCGTCTCCTCCGGGGCTGCGGTCTGAGCTCCCCAAGAGCGCCGGGCACTGATGACGGGTAGCTGGGCGGACAGGAGGGGTTCGGGTTTCAGCTCCACAGCATGAGATCTCCAAAAAAAATTTATCAATTTGAGAATGGCTCATCCACGGTTATCTTTCCGAAACAGAACAGTGAAGAATGTCAGGTATAGCGCTTGCAATTAATTGTGGGATGTTTGCTCAACATTCAGGAAGGACTGAAATGTCTCCCTGGCGTGTGCCACACACGTTTTCCGCCGTCTTTAAAATCGACCGGGCTGCTCCTCTCGGTTTGCCCAGTGCCCCGCATGCGGCCCGGCACCAGCCCCGGTGCCCGCCTGCCCCGCCCGGGAGCTGTCCCGGGGCCCCCTCCCGCCCTTCTGCTCTGCCCGGGGGCCACTTGGATGTCTCGAGTGAACACAGAGTGGGTGAAATATTTTTACCTCCTGGCTCCCTCCTCTGTGCGTGTCTTCATGCGGTTCCCAGAGTGTGTTGTGCTGTGTGCGTTCTCAGCTTGTGTTTTTACACTTAGAGCAGTCTCGGCGGCTTCCTGCGGGGAGGAGGCGCTTTGGGCCAACTTCAATTTTCTAATTCCGAGTTTGGAAAGGAAATTTGGGCTAAAAGCTGAGCTTGTCTGAGCACTGCCGGTGGCCTTGGTGGCTGGAGAAGGGATCCTGAGCCCGGTGCGGAGAAGGGGTCACGCACACTACTGCTCCCTGCGTGTTTTGGGTGCGTTCAACACGCCGGGCAGTTTTGACTGGAGGTAGCTGCTTTGCGGGTGCGGGGTGGGTGTGCATGTGTGTGCGCATGTGTCTGTGTGCACTGCGTGTGGCGTGCGGATGCATGTAGTGTGTGGTCATCTGCCTTTCCTGGATGGTGTGTCATGATGAGATGCCGGCAGTGGGGAGAGGAAGGAAACGGCTGAGCAGCCGTCGATGCTTTTACAGCCGAAAAACCTACGACCCTCCCCCTTAGCAGCCCCACCCCTGAGCCCAACCCAATCTGCTGCTCTCACATGTTAACTATTAGTGGAGAATGGTCTGAAGAAAACACGCGTTGTCCCCAGTCGTTCTCCCAGAGAGTTCCCAGCATGCCCTGTGCCGGGGCAACCCCCACGGACAAGGGCCCACCTGTTCAGCCGGCTTCTCCTCCCGAATGGGAGGATTCCTCGTGGTGTGGGGCGGGGCAGCGGGACATGCCCACGCACCTTTCTGGGACCCTGCCAGAGTCCCTTGGGTGCCACTTCACCTCCAGGCCCAGCTTTTCTTCCGGCATCCCCGTGATCAACTGCTGCTGGCCTGTGAGTCCCGTCCCTGCTGGTGGGGTCCCGGCAGGTGTGGGCTGAAGGGCTGAAGAAGGCTGAGCTCCAGGGGCCTGACCGGAACACCTAGCGGCAGGCTGCTGCGGAGCCCACGTGAATACGAGCGTTCCCTGCGGGCTTGCTGTCGTCTCTGGAACCTGCGGCGAGCCCTCGAGGAAGCATCGATGGCAGGTGTAAACGAGAAAGGCAACTCCGGGCAGATCCACTCGAAGCTGCTCGTCAGTTCGCAGGTGGCTGGCAGGGTGGGGGTGGCCCGGGCTGCAGGTCTGTCCGAGGACACAGGGCAGTTCCGCAGGGCACCTCCCTCCTCTGGAACTCGGGGTGTTGGGGGGAGAGTGCAGAACGTGGAGCTGGGAAGGTCCCAGAGGGTTCAGGCACAGCCTTTACCTGGGGCAGGCCATGGTGATGGACCCCTAAGGGGCTGGCTTTGTCCCGGTCACAGTTCCTGTCACAGGTGCACCAGGGCTGTGGTCGTCTTAGTCCTTCCCAAATTGGGCAAACCGTTTCCAGGAACAGGGCTCACCCTCCTCCAGACAGCTCGGTTATTCGAGGCTGCTCCAGTGCCCCCACCCCACCGTACTCACTTGACTTCTGTCCCCTGCAAAGCCCTACCCTGTGGGGCTCACGGTTGGCAGGCCTATACCTGTCAGCATCAGTCTTCGCCGCGACACCCCAAGCGGACACAGAGCCAGGTGGGCTCTGATCGGCCCGGCAAAGGCAATCCCGTTCTCCGGGGAGAGCGGCCAGGAGCTTGTCGCTGCTGAGTTTGTTAGACTGTTATTGCCACTTATTTTCATCTTTACAATTGTTTAAGAGTGTGATTTCTCTCTGACACCAACCCATGCTCCAACTCTCTAGACACTGCTGGGTGTTTTATAATTCAATCTATTAATAATCCCGACACAAGCTCGCAGAGTGAATGCAGACCCTGCTGAGACTGAGGCCTCAGTCCCACTTCACACCCCAGCTGCGGAAGGGGTCCCAGGACACCTGCACTTCTGCCCCGACAACTGCAAATTCAAGGGCATCCACGCCTGCTTCTCGGGTTCCATAATTTGCTAGAACGGCTCACAAAACTCACAGGATAGAAAGCAAGGTAGTAGCTTTACTTACTATTACCAGTTTATTATACTTACTATTACCGGTTTATTGTACAACTCAGGCACAGCCAGACGGAAGAGATGCCTGGGACCAGGCCTGGGTGGGCCTGGGGTGGGGCCTGGAGCTCCCAGGCCTCCCTCGGCACACGAGCCTCTCAGTCGGAGAATCCGCTTGTTGGAGAGTTTTTAAGCACAGATGCTCCTGGATTTACGATGGGTTATGTCCTGATAACCCATCGTAAGTTGAAAATACCCTAAACTGAAAATGCATTTAGTGCTCCTAACCTCCTGAACACATAGCTCAGCCCAGACTATCTTAAATGTGCTCGGAATACTCATGTCAGCCCACGCTCAGCAAAATCATCTAACGCAAAGCCCATGTTGTCATAAAGTGTTGAACGGCCCATGTGATTTATGGACTGCTGTACTGAAAGTTCAAAGCAGGGTGGTCGCATGGGTGTTGGAAGTTTGGTTTCTACTGAGTGGGTATCAGTTTTGCACCTTTGTAAAGTTGAAGCATCATAAGTCAAAGCCCTCTAAGTTGGGGACGGTCTATATGCAATTCATTGTTATTAACTGCAGACACCACACTGTACAACGATTTCTTGAATTTATTCCTCCTGTTTAAAATTTTTATCCTTTAATCAACATCTCCTTCCCCTGCCCCCACCCTGCTCCTGGCAACTGCCATTCTCCTCTCTGCTTCCATGAGTTCAGCCTCACTAGCTCCACGTGTAAGTGAGACATTTGTCTTTCTGTGCCTGCCTTGTTTCAGTGGACGTAATGTTCTCCGGGTTCATGCACGTTGCCCCAAATGATGACATTTCTCTCTTTCTCGGGACTGTATAGTATTCCATGGCATGCACATACCACATTCTTTTTCTACTCATCTGTGGACAGACCCTTAGGTTGACGCCATATCCTGATTTTTGTGAGCAGTGCTGCAATGAACACAGGGTGCAGCTGGAGCTTCAACACACTGATTTCGCATCCTCTGGGTTTGTACGTACAGCGGGATTGCTGGATTACATGATGATCCTATTTTTAGTTTTCTGAGGAATCTCCATACTGGTTTCCATAATGACTGTGCTAATTTACATAATCTACCTTCTCACCAACGGGGTGCAGGGCTCCATTTCCTCCACACCCCCCCAACACTTATTTTTCATCTTTGTGTTGACGGTCATTCTGATGGGTTTAAGGTGATATCTCATGGCCATTCTATAACATAGATGTATTTCAACACGTCATGTTATACACCATTAATTTATACATTAATTTATATTAATTAAAAATAAATTAAGAAAATAAAGACAAAAAAGGTTTATATGGAGCTCAATCTCCAGCCCCCTCCCCTGGGGAGTGAGGGGGGTGGTGGGATGGGATCACCCTCTGGCCATGTGGTCTTTCTAGTGACCAGCCCCATCCCAAGGCCACCTGGGGGCCCCAGGGACACCCCACCCTGAGTGCCCTCATTAGCATAAACTCAGCTGTAATTAAAAAATGGTCCTCCTTGAGAACAATGAGAGATGCTCCCGTCACTCAGGAAATCCCAAGCGTTTACTCTGCCAGGAACCAGGGACGATGACCCAATATCTATTTTTACTGCACCACAGTTAAGTAAGATATTCCTAAAATGCTCCCAAGAGTTATGCACTGGTTGTACAACGAGGCGCCTACCTGGATTGAGTGGTTATCTACACGAAGGAGAAAACATCTATCTGCACACCTCTCCCCATCTCCCTTCCGGGAATAGACATTTCAGCCCCTGAATCAACACCAGACCCAAGATTCCCTTCGATTCCCCATGATCCTCGTGTCAAATGGCCCCATTAGTCAACGAGTCCCAAAAAAATCAATAGCGAAAATGCTTGGCGAGATCTCTGGGCCGTCGCCAGCTCTCTCCTCCCTTCCGCGAATGAAGAATGGCCATCGGGGAATATCGAACCGCAAATAAGTCACATTGATAGGGCACGAATCGTTTGCCCAAGCAATTTTTTTTTTTTTTTTTTTAAAAGCTTCTCAGCCACCCACCCTTCGCGGGTGGGCCCTGATGTTTTGCTTGCTTGGCAAAATTGCTCTGAATGGCGAGACACTGCCGGTGATCCCGGAGCCTGCTCTTCTCCCCCGAGTTTTTCTCTGGGTTGTTCTGCTTAAATTATAATTAGGGGTAGAAGGGAGGGAAGAAGACAGCCTTGCCCTGCTCTGAGCCCTCCTTGTGGCACGAGAGGTGCTGTCTGGTTTCGCTTCTCATTTTGTGTGTGGCAGATTCGGAGCTCCAGGTAGACCGAGCAGTTGGACCAGAAAGGAGCCCGGACATGCCTACTTCAAGCTCCACGTTCTTTGCTATTTCCTTTCTCTTGGGCAGAATGTAAGTGTAGCTTTGGGGGTCTCCAAGGCATGGGCTTACTCGCCATTCCTGCCCAGAAGCAGATGGGCAGGCAGCGATGCCCACACAGGCAGGCAGGTGCCCCCCGTCACTCTGCCCTGTCTTGCTGGCTGTCCTAGAGCCCAGTTCTTCTCTCTCTGGGGAAGTTCAGGCCCTGCATGGCCCACGAGAGTTGTAGTTTAGACCTAGAAGACCTCTGGAAGTCCTCCTAGCTCGTGTGCACCAGGACATTTATCCCTTGAGGCTGTTGCATATGGGGCCATCAGTTGCAACTACAGACATTGCGGAGAACACTCTGGCTTTAAACTCATCCCTGCACCCTTCACCGTCCACACACCGGGCTCTGGAATGTCCCAGGGTCTGGGAGAAGCAGGGAAAAGGGTTGCCCCATTGGCTGTCAGCAGCAGGCGAGCTCATAGCCCCTCTGGCGTGCCGACCTCATGCATGGGGTGTTGGAATGTCCACCTTCCCCCCGGCCCCTGTGCCCCACACCTTGCCCTCCGAGTCACTCCCAGAAAGACCCCACCCCAGTGGCACGACGGCACAGAGCCTGGGTCAGCACCTGAGTCTCACCTAGGACAGGGCTGCTCAGCGTCCTGGACTGTCCACTCAGGACTCCTTGTTATGAGCAATCAAAATAATGCCCTTGGGAACATTCGTTCCAGCAGACCCCTCTGTAAACTTAAAGGGTTATTGTTCATATGTTTCCAAAATAATGAAGGGACTCAGAGGAAACTTAGCCTTCCTTTCACTCAAAACAGCTGGGTGAGAGTCGGGAAATTCAATTACACTCTGCTCACATATCGCGGGGCAGGTGAAAACGTAATTTATTTTACCATTTCATATGGTTTCTGCAATGTTCCTCTGGGCACCAGAGGAAGAAATGTAATAATAAGAGGGGTTTTGCGGTTAACAAAAGAATTTTGCCACCTGCTGTGTTGTGAATTCTGCCACGAGCCTTCGAGGGTGAGTCGTACGGATGAGTACAGGTGGGGAGAGGAGATGACTTGCCACTGCCACCCTGGCCCAGGCCAATCTAGGGCTTTTGCCGTGACTGCTGGAAGATTCTCCTCTCTCCTCGGTCCTCAGAGCATTAAGATCCGAGATAATGAGGCTTTTGTGATCGGAGAGACCAAAATAGACCCCCCTTTATGAACTAAGATGAACTCTAACATTAAGGAAACAAAAGTTACCCTTAGATTGAGGCTTCAGGGTCCAGCGGGCATGGCGAATTTCTAAATTCCTATGGCTACGAAAAGAGCCACACTCTTACCAAACTCACTAACACTAGGAGCTGCCAAGCATATTATAAGACTTCTCCTAACTCTGATTTATAACCCAGGCCACTACAACTCTGACTGGAGAGAGGACCGGCCTTGCAAAGATCCTTTCCTTACCAGCAACTGCAGACCTGGAGTCAGTTCCACCCAGCTTATAGAGGCTATCCTCAGACTGTCTCTGTGTCTTGTGTTTGACATAAACAGCCAGATCCCATCTCATTTTAATGCTAACCCCCCCCCCAGAGTGAGCATGTGATGTATGTTGCGTACATGTTTACTTAATGAGCATGTGCTTGGCCCCCCTCATACGTTTGTATAGCTTTCCCTCCCCACCCCCTGCACATGCTGAACGTGTGACTCTGTTGTATAATACAGACCCCCTGAGACATAAAACCCAACCCGCCCCTTTCCTCTTTGAAGAGAGGGGACCTCTGGGGCATGCGGGAGACTGCCTCCTCCTGGTTTGCAAACTGATATTGCCAACAAAGCTCTCCTTTCTACTCTTTAGCCATATCGGTGGCCTTTCGGGTGACACTCTAAATGCCCACAGTAAAAGGTGGAGACCTAAGAGAACAAATTTAATGTCACGGTACAGTCAAAGCTCCAAGGCTGTGTGAGTGATATTCACGGGGCCGGGGCTTCCTGCAGGTTCCTTCTCTGCCTCCACCTCTCCTCCTCCCTCCCTGGCTGCTCTTCCCCAGCCACCTTTGCTACCGTGTTTCCCCGAAAATAAGACCTACCCACAAAACAAGCCCTAGCAGGATCTCTAAGCATGTGCGCCATAGAAGCCCCACCCCGAAAATAAGACCTGGTAGCGATGGGCGTGGCTACGCAGCGCATCTGCACAACCCATGCGTGTCGTCGCGGAGCGGGGAAGAAGAGGAGCAGCCCTTCTCATCCGCCCTATGAGAGCTCTGTTGCTCCACATGAGAGATCAGGGCCAATAGTTCTAAAGGAAATAGAGTCGCAAGAAATTCAGGATGGAATTCGGGGTTTGGAGAGTAATGATGATGTTCCAGAAGAAGACGACTTCACTGTATTTGAATAAATGTAGATGGTTGTACCGTGCTTAAAAACAATAACACATCCCCTGAAAATAAGCCCTAGGGTGTCTTCTTGAGGAAAAATAAATATAAGACCCTGCCTTATTTTCGGGGAAACACGGTAGTTCCCACTCACCTTTCCAGGCCCTGGACGCGGATGTCTGGGCTCAGTCCGTGGACTTCCCTCCTCGTCGCCTACCCTGGGTGCTCTCATCAGGCTCCATACACCCCAGTCACTCCAGGGGATCCCTCCAGCCCGACCTCTGCCCTGGCCTGGCAGCTGTCCCACAGGGAGGGGGCCCCAGGAGGCGGTGGTGCGAGGCAGACATCTGGATGGACCACACCGAGGAGCTAGGAGGAGGTGGCGAATGGGCCACTGTGTTGAGGGCCACCGAGCCTGAATCTGGTCTGAGAAAGTCCAACCCGCATTGAAGGCAGGCTCTGCGGCAAGGGTTTGCAGATGGGCAGGGCACGCTGAGGCTGGAGGCAGAGTGCCCAGCGAATGGCCCACGTGCCACCTGTGGGTCTCAGCCGTCCTTGCCTTTAGGAGGGGTCAAGGTGATGCTCCTCCTCCATGGCTTCCCCTGCGATGAGGCATTGGAGACCCTGGCTCTGGAGGCAAGACGGTGGAGGTGGCCCTGGCTGTGTGGACCATGTGGGACCGGCTGATACGCCTCGTGTTGGGGGGTAAAATACCGAGCTTTCCCTTTCTGCTCAGGGAGCCGCCCATCCTGCTGGAGGTGTGCTCAGCGTGGCCACCACCCTGCCCACTCCCAGACTTCTCTGTGTAGCTTTTGAGAAACAAATGGGGGTGCAGGGTTGGCTCTTTGCTTCCTGTTTCTCACTCACGCCTAAACCACCAGCAATACTGATGGCACCATCCCTATAGCGTCGCCCAGATCCTGCCCCTTCTCATGACGTCGCCTAAGCCCCCCAGCCAGCCACCTATCCTGCCCTGGCCTCCCCAGGTCCCTACCAGCCACAAGCTACTCAGCTCTTTGGAGGATTGATCTGATCCGGCCACCTGCAGCGAACGCCCGTCGTGCCGCCTTGCCGCAGCGCCTGCCTTGAATGCAGGTTGGACTTTCTCAGACCAGATTCAGGCTCGGTGGCCCTCAACACAGTGGCCCATTCGCCAGCTCCTCCTAACTCCCCGGTGTGGTCCATCCAGATGTCTGCCTCGCACCACTGCCTCCTGGGGGCCCCCTCCCTGTGGGACAGCTGGAATAGCCCACTGGGATTGCCCCACCGACACAGCTGTACCCCACACGGACTGCCCAGCAACCACAGTGACCCCCTTTCTGTCCCAGCGTGACCCGGGGAGCTTGTGCCTGCTGGCTCCAAACCCATCAACTAGAACTTATGGGGGAGACCTGCCTGCCTTAAATCCTGGATCCCGACGAAGGCTTCAGTCCCACAGTGTCTGTCTGTCTGTCTGTCTGTCTGTCTGTCTCTCTGCTGGTTGAGCACTCTGCTGTCTCTTCCCACAAGCCCTCACAGGCCCCCTCTTTTCTCTGGGATCTGCAGGTGACAAACTGCTTCTGTTATTCCACGTGTCCTCTTGTTCTGCCTGCTCCATGCCTCTCCTGACCCGCAACCCGAATCTAACTCCTCCCCGGCCGGGGCTGTCCTGGAGAGCAGCGGTCTTGCTGGGAATAAGCCTGTCCCATCAGACGAGAGCCACAAGGGCACCTGCCGGCATCAGTACGCTTCCCACGAAAGGGGCACCTGTCGCGAGTTGGTCGCACTTGGGCGTCAGGTCTTCCTGGGGATAAAGAAGGATCCCTGAAAGGCGCACCGTGCACACCCACGGCCACCTCCCCCGGGGCCCGTCGGGGCAGGGCTGGTCCCCAGGGAGAGGCCTCGTGACCAAACCAGAGAAAACACGATGTCAGCGCAAAACTTCCTAGTGCCCCACTGTCCTGCTCTCTTGGGGCTCAGGCTCCAGCCAGGAGGGGACAGCACGATGCATCAGGACACCTAGAGAGCAGGACAGAGGGGGCTCCCGGGGGGCTGCCCGGAACCCCGAGCGTGCAGGGCAAACTGCAGAGTGACTTAGCACTAAAGCCCCTCTTCGTCCCGTGTGTCCCGGGCACCAGGGCCTCACCTCCACTGCAGGTGCGTCTGATGGACAGGCAGGTGAGCGTGTGGTCCACGTGGCTCTTCCTCCCCAGAACCTTTGGGGAAGTGTGGCCTTTCATTTGCCTGCTACGCATGGGTCAGACCCTCGCTCCGCCATTGGCAGTGGGCGTCCCTGCGTGCCGGGGGCTGCGGGTGTGTGACAGCCAGGCGGGGTGACCGCCCCGGCATCCTGTGCGGGCCGTGCGGCGGCCCGGCAGGCTCCGCTAACGCGGAGAGTGGGCACCAGAGGCGCCATGCTAATTTTCACGTCACGGCAACCGATCGGGCTAATTAGTGTCGAGCAGAATCACCCTTTGATGGGTCCCCTTGTTGAAATTAAAATTCCAGATTAATCCAGAGGAAAATGCGCACGAGCCGTCGGATTTCCGGTGGACACGGAACCCGCACTTGGGTGGTTTAGAAGCCGGCCGGCGAGGAGCCGTCGGGCCCTGTTCGTGTCAGAACTAAGGTGATGCGATTAGGAAACTCACACCCAGGTGCCCGTCCCAACCAATGTGCCTCCGCGTGGCGCCGAACCCACAGAGGTGATGGATGAACCGTCACCTGGAGGAAACCGAGCTTGGCTGAGCCCCGTGGGCACGTTCCCAGGAGGGAGCGTTTCGGGATGGACCACAGTGGGGACGGGGCCCCCGCCGGCCCTGTGTTCCTTTGCGTCATTCCCTTCCTTCCCCCTTCTTCAAACAGCTCTGGCCTCACCGCTTGCAGTGGGCAAGGCGGCAGGTGTAAGGAAGGAAAAATAATGTCACCCCCCACCCTCGTTCCCCCACCTTTGAGTTTTCTGCTGGGACATGTTTAATAAGAGGCAGATTAGCAAGAGAAAAGCAAACAGAAGTCTTCCACGTGCACCTCTCAGCACACACGATTCTCGGGGGACGGGTAATTCTCAAAAAGGCAGCCCAGAACCCCGGCTCGTATAGATCTTCCTAAAAGCACAGCATGTTTTTAGAGACGTGACAGGACAAGGGAAAGGACTTGGGGTCTCTGGGGACGGCAGATCGTGGGGAGGCAGACACGTGGGGAATCATGGCAGATAGAGCTCGCTGCGTAGATTCCTCTGCAGCCGTCTCCGGGCCGATGAGGCCCGAAAGTCATCTTGGGCGATTTGTCCTTCCTGGCAGAGAGGGGAGGAGGGACCGTTGGTGATTTATGTCCCGCCTTTGCGACAGGCAGGGAGGCCAGAGGGATTTTCTGTAGCTGCTTCTCCTCAGCTGCCTTCGGCTCAAAGTAGCCCCTGTGCCAACGTGGCGTGCTTTGGGCCGGTGGGATCTGCTACCCCCCAGAGGGCCACAGAGACAGCTGCCACCTCCGGAGCACAGATGGAGCGTGGCTCCGTGAGTGGCCTGCATGTCGCAGGTGTGTCCTCCACCCCGCCTCCTGGGCCCATTTCCAGGCCTGGAGCCCGCAGGGGCCTTTCTGGCCTCCTGGAGAGACCTGCCCTGTGCCACTGTGTGTCCCTGACCTGCTGCATGCCCTCGACTGTTTGTGGCACCGTGGCTCCCGCACCAGCCTCTGCAGGGACCTGGAGCCCCTCGGGACGAGACTTGCCTCCCTTAGCTCTGACGGCGAGGGGTTCCCTGTGTCCGAGGTCCGAGGGGGGCCAGGCTTCTCTCCTCTCCCCTGGCCCTCACGCCCCAGCTTTGCAGCAGGCAGAGCTCCCTCCCCCTTGGCTCCCGTGGGGACGGAGCCCCAGGCTGTGGCCAGGTGCCGGGACTGGAGGACAGGTGAGGGCCACCTCAGCAGGCCGGGGCCCCACAGAGCTCTCTCGGGAGCACCGAAGGAAGTGCTACTAGCCCCAAGGCTCGGGAGAGGCCCGCGGCTGCCGCACCGAGCGGGCTCAGCCAGTGTCAGCAGGGTGGGCGGTCTGACCACCGGGGACACTGAGGCCGAGGGGAGTTAGCTAAGCAGAGACGTGGCGTTGGAGCGTGAGTCTGTGTAGGTTGCTTCCTCGCCTGTACATTCAGAATCATAAACCCACCTCTTAGGGGCTGAGCGGCACCCTCCAAAATCCATACACTTAAGTCCAAGCCCCCGGGACCTCGGAATGGGACTGTGTCTGCAGACGGGGTCTCTGCGGAGGTGATCCAGGTTCAGTGAGGTCACACGGGTGGGCCCCGACCCAGCAGGCCTGGTGCCCTGTAAGAAGAGATTAAGATACACATACACACAGAGGGGAAAGACCCCATGAGGGCACAGGGAGGAGATGGCATCGCTAATGAGCCAAGGACAGAGGCCTCAGGAGCAAGCACCCTTGGGCTCAGACCGTGGCCGCCACAATTGTGAGACAACAAAGCCCCGTTGTGTAAGCTGCCCGCATGTGGTGCTTGGTTAAGGGGCCCCAACTCACACACCACCTGTAGGGTTGCAGTGACAAGAGTGATGCCACATTGCAAAATGCTGAGTACGGGAGGCACCCCGAGGGGACAGTGGAGGGCTGTGCCCCGAGCCAGCACCTCAGCCCCCCACCCGCCAGGGCCGTCCTGCTGGCGGAAGCTCAGAACACCCTGGGGACAGAGCCAGGTGCACCCCCGCCTGGCACGGTGCCCCACCCTCCCCACCAGCACAGTCCGAGAGACGTGATCGGCCTTCGAACCGTCTGTGGTTGGGCTTCCAAGGTGCCGTGCTGGGTTCCCTGGCAGGCAGGGTCAGCTGCTGTGCTTTGGCGCCCAATACAGTGATTGGAAATCGGCAGTAATGATGCCGGTGACATTACTCAGCCCTGATACCTGCCATGTCTGCTGTGCACCAAGCCCTGGCCTGGGCACTTTGCGCCCTTTCTTGCCACGACCTTGAAAGAGATGCTATTATCCCTGTTTTACAGGGGAGGTGACAGTGTCCTCCAAGGTGAAATGATCTGCCCAAGGTCAGAGTGAAGTACTTGCCCCAGGTCAAGGCGAGGTACCTGCCTGAGGTCAGAGTGAAGTACCTACCTGGGGTCAAGGTGAAGTACCTGCCTGAGGTCAAGGTGAAGTACCTGCCTGGGGTCAGGGTGAAGTACCTGCCTGAGGTCACGGTGAAGTACCTGCCTGAGGTCAGAGTGAAGTACCTGCCTGAGGTCAAGGTGAAGTACCTGCCTGGGGTCAAGGTGAAGTACCTGCCTGGGGTCACGGTGAAGTACCTGCCCGAGGTCAAGATGAAGTACCTGCCTGAGGTCAGAGTGAAGTACCTATCTGGGGTCAAGGCGAAGTACCTGCCTGAGGTCAAGGTGAAGTACCTGCCTGGGGTCAAGGTGAAGTACCTGCCTGAGGTCAGAGTGAAGTACCTATCTGGGGTCAAGGTGAAGTACCTGCCTAAGGTCAAGGTGAAGTACCTGCCTGAGGTCAAGGTGAAGTACCTGCCTGAGGTCATGGTGAAGTACCTGCCTGAGGTCATGGTGAAGTACCTGCCTGAGGTCAAGGTGAAGTACCTGCCTGGGGTCAAGGTGAAGTACCTGCCTAAGGTCAAGGTGAAGTACCTGCCTGAGGTCAAGGTGAAGTACCTGCCTGAGGTCAAGGTGAAGTACCTGCCCGAGGTGACAGTGAATGACCCACCCAAAGCCACACAGCTGGGAGGCTCTCCCCGGTCCAAGAGCAGCACCGAAGCTCACGCTTTCTCACAGCCCCGCCAAGTGCGGACTGATTATTAATTTGCTCTGAAGCCCCCGCTCGGGGTGTGTTCCCGCTGCCTGGCGCTGCCGGATGACAGAACCCAGACAGTTCACGCCATCTGCTCCCTAAATCTGTCGCTTTCGTTTTCTATTAATTCTCTGCGTTCATTTCCTGTTCACTTGACAGGAGCAGCAGGGAGGGCTCATCTGTCGTCCCCAGCCGCCAGCCCCTGCTTACGGACCCTCTGGGGACAGCTGTCTAAACACGCCAGGCCGGAGCGCCCCGCACGAGCCCGGCCTTGCTGGTCGCAAGGGACAGAAAGCACGAGAGTGTCGCTCAGTAGGCCGGAGCCCGGGGCATCTGGGTAAAGACAGGTGCACCGCTCCTCGTAGGCTCTTTCTCCCCCGTGGGGGTCACCCGCCACCCTAACCTTGTGGCCTCTGTCCTGTAGCCAGGGCGACACGCCGGGTACGTCATAATCTCAATCCCTGAGACTGTTCCTGCATTTGTCCCGAGGGACACTTCGTTGTACGCTTGAGCACAGCTGGGGAGTCTCAGGAATCCGTCCCTGCCGGCCGTGGCTCTCAGCTGGGGTGGTCCTGCCCCCAGGGCGCGCTGGCAAATCTGCGGGCGCTTCCCACGGCCCTGACCAGGGGAGGCACCGCTGACCTCCAGTGTGTGCACCGAGGACGGGGCTCGGAATCCCGCGATTCCGGGACGGCTGCCTCCACAGAGCCTCTGCCCCACACGCCCACGGCGCTGAGGAGCGGGCGTCCGGGAGCTCGCCCAGGGCCCTGGCACCCACCTCACGTCAGCAGCGACTGGCGCCGGTGAGGGACCACGTGAGCTCCCACCTGGGCTTGGGCGTTGCTATTCTCATACTAGAAATGCATTGCCTTTATGGAGAAAGACGTATCTTAAAAATTAGGGGAGGATGAGACACCTTTTACTGCTCTGGGAAGTGGGATTCCTCCCTTCCTCCTCCTCCTCCCTCCTCCTCCCTCTCCCCCTCCTCCTACCCCCTTCCTCTGCCTCCTCCCCTTCCCCTTCCTCCTCCTCCTCCCCATCCTTCTTCTCCTCCTCCTCCTCCTTCTCTTCCTCCTCCTTCTCCTCCTCCTCCTCCTTCCCCTCCTCCTCCCCCTCCTCCCCCTCTTCTCCCTCCCCCTCCTCCTCCCCCTCCTCCTCCTTTTTCCCCTCTTCCTTCTCCCCCTCTTCCTTCTCCTCATCACCCTCCTCCTCCTCCTCCCCCTCCTCCTCGTCCCTTTCATCCTTCTCTTCCTCCTTCTCCTCCTCCTCCCCCTCCCTCTCCCCCTCCCCCTCTTCCTCTTCCCCCTCCTCTTCCTCCTCCCTTTCCTCCTCCTGCTCCTCCCTCTCCTCCTCCTCCTCCTCCTCCTCCCTCTTCTCCTCCTCCCTCTCCTCCTCCTCCCTCTCCTCCTCCTCCCTCTCCTCCTCCTCCTCCTCCTCCCCCTCCCCCTCCGTCACAGCAGCAGGCCTCCCTTGGCGGGGACATTCTGACGGCTTGGCTATTGCTCTGTCATCCGACCTGTCCAACTTCCTGGGAAGCTGTTAGTTCTGGGACTGAAGTGCATTTAGGTTTGACACCCGAGACTACACCTCCACGCTCCCTCCCTGGTGGTCATGCCTGGAGACCCCGGGCGGCAGATGGGTGACCTGGTCCTAGGCCTGACACTGACCCTTGCCACCTGCCATCCTGTGGGGTCCTCCTGTGGCCCTGGTGGCCTGCGGTGCGGTGGCTGTGGGAGAGCCCGGCCCGGCCCGTCCGGCCCTGCCCGGCGCTGCCCGGCGCTGCCCAGCGCTGCCCTGGGGGCTGGCTGCAGAGGCCTGGGCCAGCGAGCTGCTGGGTGCAGGCAGCTGGCCTG
This sequence comes from Microcebus murinus, assembly GCF_040939455.1. Lineage (NCBI taxonomy): Eukaryota > Metazoa > Chordata > Mammalia > Primates > Cheirogaleidae > Microcebus > Microcebus murinus. The sequence goes on along the minus strand of NC_134113.1, from coordinate 2,473,970 downwards.
GTTTTCGGGTCCCTGTGGGCTGGAGCTGCCGGGTGCGGGGGCCTCAAGCCAGCCCCGAAGGGCATGGAGGCCTCCCTGGGGAGCACCTGGGACACCCCCGACCAACTACCTCGCTAAGCAGGGGGCTCCCCTCGGACCACAGAGCGTCCTGTGCCTCCAGGAAGCAGGGTGTCAGGTGGGAAATGCTCTTAACCCCAAATGGTTCACACCAGTGATTCTTGGGGTTCTGAAGGCAAAGTTTAGCTTTGCCGAGGCTTAGCCAGCCGGCAAGGCTGCAGGAGAAGTTGGTGTCGGGACGGAGGACGCAGTCCGGCCGTCCCCTCCGTCCTCCCGGCAATGCTGGAGTCGGCTGGATCTGCTTCCTGCCTTGCTCCCGGGGTGATTTTATGACTGCCTGGCTGATATGAGTATAAAACACTTGAAAACCCACACTGCCGGCAGCCCCGGGGCGTAAAATGCCTCAAAAACTCCCTCTCCTTTAACAAGGTGTATTTTACCTTCCTGCGGCCGAGCACAGCTGGGAAACGGCATCCGAGACAGCAAGGGTCGTTTGTCTCCCGGGCGGGTGAGGACAGAGACGCTTGACTGCGGGGGCTCAGAGATGCTGCTGCTGCCCATGCTCCGGCCCTTTCCAGAAGGATCCCCCCCTTCCTCCTCCTCCTCCTCCTCACTGCAGCAGGCCTTCCTTGGCGGGGACATTCTGCCCGGCTTGGGGCCTGCTCTGTGGTCACGGCTGTCGTCACCCGGTCCCAGCCACAGAAGGGACCAGCCACTCTCTCTCAGTGGAACCGAGGCCCCTCCTCGGTCCTCCGTGCACTTGACCCCCGCCCCTATGCAATCGCACCTGTTACCTGCATGCCAGGCACGTACCTGGGACTCGGGGGGGGGGGGCAGACACCTGGGGAAGTGTGACAGAGTCGGCAGCCGAGAACGTCCCCTGCCTGGAAACGTGTTCATTTCGCACACTTTCCCGCCCTGTGCCTCACTTGTCTTTTTTTTTTTTTCTAAGACTTGATTTCTTAGAGCAGTTTTAGGTTCAGCAAAATTGAGGCGAAGGAACAGATGTTCCCTGTTTCTTCCCTGCCCCCACACAGGCACAGCGCCCCGCCCCCACCAACACCCCCTGCCGTGGTGGCCCATTCCTTACAATTGTCGGACCCACAGGGGCACGCCATTGTCACCGGAGTCCACAGTTTGCAACACGGCTCGCTCCAGGTGGCGGGCTTCCGTGGGTGTGACGATGTGTGAGGGCACGAGTCCACCCTCACCGCGCCGGGCAGTGGCTTCCCCACCCCAAATGTCCCCGCCTGCGTCTCCTTCATCCCTCCCCCTCCCACCACCCGACAACCACGACGCTGTCTCTGTCTCTGTGGTTCTGCCTTGTCCAGAATGTCATATGGTTGCAATCCTACAGCATGTAGCTTCTTCACACGCCCTTCTTTCACTCAGTAATATGCATCGAAGGTCCCCGTGCCTTTGGTAACTAAAAAGCTCATTTCTGTGCAGCGTTAACCCATTGACTGGATTGACCACACTTTACCGGTCCAAGTACCCACGGAAAGATACCTTGGCTGCTTCCAAGTTTTAGAAACCACGACTGCAGCTGCCATGAACATCCGTGTGCGTGTGTCTGTGTAGACACAGTTTTTACCTAACTCGGGTGAAACACCTGAGAGTGCTGGGCCGTGTGGCCAGACTGGGCCTGACTTTGATAGAAACGGCCAGTCTGGGTTCCCACGTGGCTGCTCCGTTTCTCGTTCCCGCCGGCAACGAGCGAGGGTCCCTCCCGCTCCACATGCTCGCCAGCACGCGATGTGGTCAGCGGTCGGGACTTCGGCGGTTCTGACGTGTGCACCGCGTTAGAACGGACTTGTCTTTCAAATCTGTGACAGCGATCTGCCAGCTAGTGGTTTCCAACACGGAAGACAGAGAGACACGGGAGACGACGGTTTGCCGGACTTTGTCATGGTGGAATGACAGGCACAGTGACCCAGGACCTGCAGGGACGTGTGGGGACACCTCGGGAGGGGCCCCAGCCCCCCCGCCCCCCGCCCCCCGCCCCCCGCCGGGTCTCGGAGGGTATGGAGTCGGCCTCTGCTCTGGGTTCTCCTTGGTTTGCAGGGATCCTTCCTCTAGCCCGGCTGGGATTTTGGTCTTTCGGGCCAGCCGTAGGGATGGCCGGCTCTGCTCAGTGGCCAAGACCGGCTCTAGCGCCCGCCCCGACAGCTGTCCCCACTCTGGGCGGGCACGCCCCTCGCGCTGTGCTCCCAGCCGTCTGCGGCTCCCTTTCTTTCTGCATCTTCACCACTCGCAAACACCGGGTTCGCCTTCTGGGTCTGGGCTGCAAGGCGGGGCAGCGCCCACGGCCCCGGCGTGGATCCTGACATGGCTCGGCCCGGGCGGGCTCAGGTCAGCTATCGGCTGCAGAGAACGGGGCTCGTTCTCTCCGGCCGGCAGCAGGCGGGGTCCGGGTGGGGGCGGGGGCTGCGGACGGGAGCAGGGCCTGGCCTGGCCCCTGACCCACGGCGGGCAGGTGGACGGGAAGCGCTGGCGTGTTTCTCCCATCTCTTCAACCGAGTCTGTGCTTTTCACATCCCAAGTTCCCTCTGTCCACTTTTATCATTTTTTTCCCCTTGAGAAACTGGAGAATGTGCTTTTGCCTAAAATTGAAAAGAGTACATTTTTTTGTGTTTTTAATGTTAACTGGGAATTTTTTCTTAAAATGACAGTGCCGGCAAGGAAACCTCCCTCAGCAGAAATGAGGACGGCAGGCCAGGTGGCTCGGGGGGAGGAGGGACGTGGGCAGCCCCCGTGGCCTCTGCTCGGTCTCCCTGTCTTCTGCTCTGGCCCGGATCTGTCTTTGCTCTTTGAGCCCCTGCTCCTCTGCCCACCACTCCCTGCTCGCTTCCTCCCCAGGCCTCTGTCGTCCCCCAGCCGGGCCCTGTGGACACCTGCCGGCCTGCCCCAGGCCTGGCTTGCTCTTTGCTGCCCCCGTGGGCGACCCCGCTCCCCCCACGCTCCGCCACCTCCCGTCCACTGAGGGCTCCCGGCCACGTCGCCCTGCCCAGCTCCCTGCTCTGGCCCACATTCGGGCAGCTGATCGCCACTGGCCGACTCTGCCCTGTACATTTCCGTTTTAATTAGTGGGATTATCCTTCGAGAAGCTGCCAGGGCCGGAGCGTTTGGAGCCATCTGTGTGCTCCTATTAACCTCACAGACAACATCCGGCACGGGGTCGTTTCTGCCGACTCTGCCTTCAATGCTCTCTCCGAATCTCGCCATCTCCAGCTCACGCCGAGGGTCTCCTGGTCTCTCACTGGGGCCGTTGCCGTGTCTCCGAGACCGCTCCTCCTCCCGAGAGCAGCTCGGCCTCCTCGTCCAGCCGTGAGTCCCTGGGCCCGGCTGACCCAGACGCGAAGACCCTCGGCAGGCTCCTCTCGGGGTGCAGCAAGGACGGCGGTCACATCTCCAGGCCGACCTGCCGGTCTTCTGGAAGCGAGAGCCCTGGGTCATCTTGGGGACCCTCCTCGTCCTCCCTCCTCCCACAGTTCTCCTTACCAAAAGTCAGCCAGCACCAAAAACCAAAACAGAAAACCCACAGCCAACCAACAGAACCAAGCCCTAACCGGAGCGCGCACTGCCCTGCCCGGGCTCCCTGGGCACCCCCACCACCCCAGCACAGTCCAAGTTCACGGGCTCCAAAGCAACCCCGAGATTCCAGTTTGATCAGCAGCAAATTCAAACAGCCCTGCGTTCTTTGGCCGAGGAATTCACTTCTCCATCATCTGAACTGTGGTTCTTGACCACGGGTCCTTGTAGGACTTCTGTAGCTACAACACTCAAGGGCATTTCCTCGCTTTCCTCTCCTTCCCTTAACTCATCTCTGTACTTTGTGAAACAAAACCACCACGGATTGGACGCCAGCATTTGTAATTCTAAAACCCTGGAGTATAGTAGATCGTTTATAACCTGGGCAAGTCAAGGGTATTTCTCATTGTCAATAAAACATTTATAGATTGAAAAAGAAAAAAAAAAAGAATCCTACCTGGGGACACTTGATCATACGCGTCGATACGGAGGCCTGGGAGGGGACTGCACAATTTATTTTCGCAGGGACCTTCCCATTAAAAAGTCCTTAAAAGCTGTAGAATTTATCACGTGGAGACAGATCTTTCAGACTGTATAATTGATCTCACAAGGAGGAAGTGTTTATATATTTTCATATATAGGTAGGCATACATGTGATTATATATGCACATACATGTATATATATGTATCCATAGAAAATGTAAAACATCTATAAAATGAAAATACTCTTGGAATTTTGAAACTGCCAGTGAATTGCAGCCTCCTGGGCGAGTTCAGGGGCCAGGGACAGGCAGGCTGCTGGTCCTTCCTATCTGGGAATCTCAGTGCATGGCCTTGTTTCCGGGGGCCGGGGGCTCGTCTCACGCCACCGTCTGTTTCTGCTGCACCAACCCTGTCACTCACCCTCATTGCCCGGTGTGCCCTGCCTGGCTCCCACCCTCCATCCCTTCATTCTCCCGACCCCGACCGGGCACCTGTGTTCTGTGCCAGGTGTCCTGCCAGGGGCTTGGTATGCAGGATTGTGGGTTGGGAGTGGCCGTGTCCTCCTGGAGCCGGCAGCCCAGAGAGTCTCCGTCATGGGGGAGTGAACAAGGGGACTCTGAGCGTGGCCCTGGGGAGCCTTGCCTGGCAGACCCGGGAGGGCGGTGGGAGCCAGTGTCACGCCAGGAGGCGGCTTTGGGCCCAGAGGGAGAGACCAGCACAGGTGCAGGGACCCAGCTGCCAGCTCCCGTGGGCAGGGTGGGGATGGAGCTGGAGGAGGCTGCAGGCCTGGCGGGGCCCAAACCACACAGGCCCCCCAGGTGGGTACGTGGCTGGGCAGCGGCAGTGAGCACCTGTGCACCTGCTGAGCCTCGGCCGGGCCCTCGCAGGAGAGGGGGCCTCGCTGGGTGCAGGAGCTGCAGAAGCAGATTAGGCCTGGAGCCGGTTTTGACGTAAGAATATAGGCAGGAAAAAACCTCAGAAAGGGTCACACCAAAATGTTAACAGCAATTATTTCTGGGTGGTTGGCCACGCGAGATATTAATTCTATTTATTGTTTGTGGTCCTATAATGTTTTAAAATAAGCATGCATCAGATGTCAGGGAGAAATTGACAAACATTATTTTGAAGGCCTATGTTTTTTTTGTTTTTGTTTTTGAGACAGAGTCTCACTCTTTTGCCCAGGCTAAAGTGCTGTGGTGTCAGCCTCGCTCACAGCAACCTCAAACTCCTGGGCTCAAGAGATCCTCCTGCCTCAGCCTCCCAAGTAGCTGGGACTACAGGCATGGACCACCGTGCCTGCCTAATTTTTTTTGTATATATTTTTAGTTGGCCAATTAATTTCTTTCTATTTTTGGTAGAGATGGGGTCTCTCTCTTGCTCGGGCTGGTTTCGAACTCCTGACCTTGAGCGATCCTCCCGCCTCGGTCTCCCTGAGTGCTAGGATTACAGGCGTGAGCCACCACGCCCATCCGGAGGCCTATCTTTTGACTGAGCAATTCTGGCAGGTTTTTTCATTAAGAAACAGCCAGAAGATGAGACGGGGATGGCAGGTGGAACTTGAACCTCTGCAGAGGATGCCCCGGCGGGGTGTGGGCTCACAGCAGATCAGAGTCCACACTTCCAGTTGCCGATGAGACGGTTCAGTCCAACCCGTCGTCTCCCCGGTCACAGGTGGACCCATTGCACATCCAAGCCGCACTCTCTCGACATTAAACTGACGAGGAAATGAGGTGCAAGCGCAGAGCTGGTCGAAGGAATACATATTCATGCTGCAGCCGGTGGACGGCACGATCTGTCTTTGTGATCAGAACGTCCTATCTACCGAGGGCGTCTGCCGTAGCCTGGGCCGAGGGCGGGGCACAGGGAGACAGACACACCTTGCAAAACCGGCGGCCCCACTGCTCAGCCACTCTGGCGAGTGTGCCCGTAATTGCGTTAAGCAAAACAAAGGCCGGCCGGGCGAGGGCCCTGGGGGCCTGCAGTGCGGATATCTCGTCCGCATCAGAGCCGCCTCTCACAGATGAAAAGGCAAAAGCCCTGGGACGTCCAGACACTTCGTGCCATTGATTTATTACCCAACGGTTTACTGGGCACCCACCAGGTCCCAGCAGGGTGCCAGATGCCAGGAGCCCGGAGGAAGCCAGCCCTCCCGGTGCCTGGGGCGATGTCCACAGGGGCAATGGCCCGGGCACTGGGGGTTGGGATGCTCGGCAGCCTCCAGTGGGAACCCCTGGCCAGGACGAGGTCCCGGAAGGGATGTTTAAGCTTGGACGTAGAGGGCGAGGGGGCCAGCAAGCAGGCCACAGGCCCGGGGAGGGACAGCTGGGCGCCACCCTCCCAGGAGTAAGGAGGAGCAGGTGTGCACGCTGCCCGGCGAGCCCAGCATGGACTGGCGGGTCAGGGGACGTGCCAGCCTCGCTCCCCCGCGCGACAGACGGAGCCAGCAGCCGGACTCCACGCCGCTGTGTCCGAATGCGCCGACTGCTTGTGGGCGAGAAAGGAAGAGTGTAGTCAGATAATTGGTTATACTTTTTTTTTTCCCCTGTAAATTGCCCAAATTGCGTCTAAACATTTTGTTGGGACCCCACCTGGAGATCTGAGCCTAAACACAGTCAGCGGCCGTGACTCAAGCGGAGGGTGGCCACTTTTCTCCCCAGACGGGTGCGTGGAGGGGACGGGGTCCCCGGCGAGTGAGCCAGGGTCCCGGCGCGCAGAGGATGGAGCTCTCCTTGCAAACGCTCCCCCCCCCCCCCGCCACGGCTCCGTGGCAGCCGGCAGCAGAGCGGGGTAATGGGATTCCCCGTGCAGGCAACGCTGCTGCAAACCAAACTAATCGCACTTCCACGTAATAAAATTTTCTTGTAGGGAGCCAGGAGTGAGGGCACTGGCCTGTTTTTTTTTTTTTTTTTTTTTTAATAGAAATCCCTGCTTCTCACACCAGGGAGGTTAGAAAGAAGGCTGTGCTGTGCGTGCGTGGATTGGTGGACGGCGTGGCCAAGCGTCCGCCTGCTCTCATCGAGCCGTCCGTCCCGGTTCCTGCCGCGCCCGCCGTAGACGCGTTTGCAGCTCTTGCTGCCGTGCGGGCTGAGCCTTAACGGAGACAGCGGCATCCTCCCGGGTGTGCGAGGGAGTCGAGGATCTCTCCCGCCTGTCTTTCCCTTTGCTGTGTGACCCGTGGTGCTCCTCTGGCTTGAGTTTCCATCTGTTACGTGAGCAGCCGGGCGACCTCTCCCCCGGCTCTGCACCTTTCATTTCCTGATTCTCGCTCTGGTGTGACAGGCAGCCTGGCCTGCCTCCTCCCTGGCAGGGCGGCCCCGGGGGGGGGGGGAGGGCATCGAGAGTGGCTGCACCTGGGCGGACGGGAGGCCGCGGCTCTGCGGAGGGGACGTGCCTGCTGGAGCTGGGGAGCCCGGGGCGGGGGTGGTACCAGCTGTGGGCCGGGCCAGCAGGGCAGGGAAGGCCACCTTCTCCTCCACCTTCTCCTCCAGCACTGCCAGGGCAGTGACCGGAGACTCAGGCTGGCCAGAGATTGGTCTTTATCAGAGAGGGTGACGCTGACCAATCGTGGTCACAGATGGCCCGGAGTTAAATGCTATCACTGAGCTCTTATTCCCAGCGGAGTGGAGGCAGATGGGCACCTCGGAGGGCGCAGAGGCCTTGAGCACGGGGTCGCCTTCCTGGGGCCACAGCGCCGTGCCCTGTGCGTGCCTGCCCAGGGAGACGGTACCGGGCAAGGGCCACGGGAACAGCAGGAGGCGGGCGGTGACAGCTCCGGGCAGCGCTGGGTCAGCCCCTCGGTGTGTGCCGAGCTCCGCTCTGTCGCAAGGGTGGGGAGGGAGGCGGAGCTTCCCCTGCCCTCGGAGGGCTCCCGTCTGGGCTTTACTCTCTTATCCAACAGAGACGCTGCACACCTGCAGGGCCAGGAGCCCCCAAGGGCCCCCTGGGACACAGCAGTGGGCGAGTGAGGTAACCGAGGATGAGAAGGACAAACACCGCGTGCTCTCCCTTCTCTGTGGGAGCTAACGCAGTCAATCTTGTGGAAACAGAAGGGGCATGGACGTTCGCAGAGGCTGGCGGGTGGGGACCCAGAGATGCTGGTCGAGAGGCACAACGTGCCGGTGAGGAGACAGCTCTGTGATGTGTTGCACGGCGCGGGGACCACAGTTAGGAATCGGGAGCCGCGTACCTGGCAGCTGCTGGGAGCACCTTTTAAACGTCCTCGTCACAAACCATGAAAAGCACGTGCGGTGGTAGGCGTGCTAATTAGCTTGACTTAGCCGTTCCGGAATGCACGCATCCGTCAGAGCAACCTGCTGTGCCCCTTTACCCTTTGCACTCGGATGTCGAGTGTGACTCGACACGGCTAGCAAAAATTACAGAGATTAAAATTACTCTTTGAATGTATCAATACTTTGAAATATAAAAAAAAATACAAATAAATAAGTTTGCATGAAAAGAAACTCCAGTTTTGTATTCTACCGCCGCGCTTTGTAAAATCTGGGGTATTTAAAGAATTAAATCTCAAGTAGAATGAGGGAATCGAGAAAAAAGCAAGCGAGTGCAAAGGGTTAAACACACACAATAACGTGTTTTAAACACAGAGGTGGGCGAGGCAGGGGCGCGCCTGCCCTCTTGGGGTGGGGACACAGGGCAGTGGCCCAAGCAAAGCCCAGAAGCAGCCAACGGGGTGGGCTGTGCATTCCAGGGTGCGGCTGGTGGTCGGGAGGCTACTTCTGATTGGCAAGGGGCAGCCCGCCCTGTGGGGAGAGGGGGGCGGAATGTTCCAGAAGCATGGCAGAGCGGTGGGAGCAGGAGCAGAAGTGAGGCTGACGAGGAGCTCTGGGAGACGGGAGGAAAGCAGGGGCCCGCCCTGCGGGGGCATCGGGGGCTCCCCGAGAGCACAGAGCCCCCCGGGGTTTGGAGGGTGGTGAGATCCGACCCAGGTCCCCATGTCCCTGGCCTTGGTGAGGATATGGGGGTGCACGGCGAGTCCAGGCTGGAGACCTCACGGCTCGGATGTGGCCGTGAAGATGCAGACGCTGCAAGGATAGATGCAGGGGTCGTAGGGCGTGTTCCTCCCACGGCCTCGCAGGCTGCCGCAGAGAGACGCACCCCGGAGGACACACCTGGGCTTTGGCCGGAGCGCAGGTGGGAACGGTGCGGGATGGAAAGGCCTGCGGGAAGGGGAGGAGCCCTAACGTCAGGGCCGAGTTAGGGATTCTCAACAAGGTGGCATGGGTTCCGGCGCTACGCACACCTCCAGGGAGGAGGGGTTCTGTTCCCCAGCCCTCCAGCCCCGGCGGCCTCTCAACACACTTTGGCCACTGGGCTGTGGCCGGGCGACTTTGTCCAGTTCCCAGCCTGACCCTCCGGGGGTCCTGTCCCCACTGCTGCCCCCCCCCCACTCCAGATGCTGCCACCGAGTGCAGGGGCAGAGGCAGCCTCAGTGGCGGTGAGAGCGGCCCCGGCCCCGGGCACCTGGGTGCACCTTCCTGGATCACCCCGTCCCGGTCAGCTGGCAGGCGACAGTAGGTAACCGAGCAACCCTGGGCGGGACTGGAGAATGGCGGCTGAGCCTGGCCCAACCTGCTGCTCACACCGCGGCGGTCAGATGCATAGGGCATTTTTCCGCACCACTGAGCTTCAGGCGGCTTCTCACAGGACAGGTAGGTGATACACATGTTCACGTGCAGATGTGGAATGGGCAGCTGGACGTACACGTCTGGAGTTAGCAGGCAGAGATCCGGTCTGGAGGCTCGGTTGTTTGTTTATTGAGAAGCCACTTTGTGCCCGGCTCTGTTTATGCCACTGTAGGTAGGCAGGGTCCCCGCTCACGTGGTGAGTGGACCCCGGCGGGAAGGGCAACACTGGGCAGGCGCCCACCTTGACGCCTGCTTTGCCGGCCGGCATGGGGCCGCCCCACACACGTGGCACCCTCGTGCCTCAAATGTGGCTGGTCTGAACTGAGGTGTGTGGTAAGTGGAAACCCCCCCAGGATGTCTAATGCTTGCATGAAAAAAGTAAGATATTTCCTTTACCTGCATGTATTCATCACACGTTAAGACGATAACATTTTGAATATATGGGGTTAAATAAAATATATCATTAAAATTAATTTCACCTATTTCTTTTTACTGTTTTAAAAACCTTTTAATTTTAGAATAGTCATAGGAAAGTCGCGATGGGAGTGGAGTCTGCTATACGCCACCCTAGTTCCGCTGTGGGCAGCGTCTTTCACTCGGGTGGTGGATTTTCCACAACTGATCAACCGATATTGATACATTATTAGAACTCAAATTCCTGTGTGTCCACGTTGTCTTGTTTTTACCTTTGTTTGTAAGAGGTCCTTTTTCTGCCCCAGGATCCAGTCCGGGATAACACATTACATGTGATTATCAGACTCTAAGACCATCACGCAATTGCAGATCACGTATGTACACAATTGCAGATCACGTATGTACACAATTGCAGATCACGTATGTATACAATTGCAGATCACATATATACACAATTGCAGATCACGTATGTACACAATTGCAGATCACGTATGTACACAATTGCAGATCACGTATGTATACAATTGCAGATCACATATATACACAATTGCAGATCGCATATGTACACAATGGCAGATCACATATGTACACAATTGCGGATCACGTATGTGGTTGGCGTTAGGCATCCTTGGTGTCTTCCAGGACAGCGTGGCCGGACTGAGGTCATCTTGGGGGGAGGGTGCCCACTCCTCCCTCTCAGAGTCCACACTCGTGTCCTGTGCGTCCACCGTGGTGCTGGGAATTCAGTGGGGAGCGAGACAGTGTCCCTGGCCTGGTGGAACTTACAATCTAGGGGGAGGAGAAACAGGAAACACCCAAAACACCCCCCACACTGGTGGTCGGTCTCTGGGGATGACCAGGCAGGGCAGGGGTTGGGGGCAGAGGTGACGGGGCTGCCCTTCTCCACCGAGCGGTCAGGGAGGTACGGTCAGAGCCAAGACGCACAGAAAGTGGGGAGCTCACCTGTGCACTTGCAGGGGTGGGGTGAGCGTCCCAGCAGGGCAGGGCGGGGGCGGGGGCTATTGTGCACTCGAGGCGCAGCGAAGAGGCCCCCGTGTGCACAGTGGAGCGAGGGTCACGGTGGAGCCTGAGGACTGAGCATCAACGGGGTGTGGCCGCGCAGTACGCCGTGGGCACTCAAAAGAGCCGGGTGGCCCTGGCTGCCTCGGCGGGAGCTCCGTGGTCCGGCTGCTGCCTGGCCACACTCACTGGGCTGCCAGAAGGAGCGTGGCCCGGGGCGGGGCAGGCAGACGTCTGCAGGGGCCGAGTTCGCCACGCCTCGGCCGCCAGCCAGACTCACCGCAGTGGCCTCCTGCGTACGGGCCCAGCTGGTGAGGACGGGATTCCTGTCCTGGGCTCGTGGGGACAGCCGAGCACAGCACTCTGCACTGACGGGCGAGATCGCCAGAGGTTCTCAGCCAGAGACCCACTGCCGGGAGGCGGAGCTGCCTCGTGCCACGCCAGCTGCACGGGCTGCCCTCGGGCGCCAGGTGAGCCCCGGTGCTGTGGGAACAGTGGGTAGTGACGAGGAGGATGCTGGAGGGGCTGGTGGGCTTGCCAAAGCGGCTCTGAGGCTGGCGGGGAGTGGAAACCGCTACCCGGGGATGGACAGGAGCCGCGCCTGGTCGGGTGATAGGCGGGCCGTCTGCAGACACAGCAGCCGGTGCAGGCCCGGTGGCCGGGCCGTTCTCTGCCCTCCTGGTTTCCCCAGCCCTCAAGGCACGTGTGACGCTGGCCTCTATTTTAGGCAGCGTATCACAAACGCCGACCTCGTTGCTGCCGTGAAGGGACTTTGCAGGTGCAGTTAAGGTCCCAGCTCGGTGACCCTGAAGCTCGTGGTGGCCGACCCCACCAGCCAGCCCTGCGGCGGCCGGTTTTCCCAGGCTGGTCCCAGAGGAGGAAGTCGCAGAGCCCGGGCTGCAGGGCATCAGGAGGCTGTGGCTCACTCTGACCCGGAGGGGCCTCCTGGTGAGGGCGCGGTGGGCCGTAGGGAGCAAGAGCGGCCCCCGGCTGATGCCGGCAGGGAGGGAGGGGGGCCTCGGCCCCACGACCGAGGCGCCTGGATTCAGGCAACGGAACCAGGCTGGAAGTGGACGGTTCCCCAGAGCGTCCAGGCGGGCGGAGACCAGCTGATGCCCAGGCTCGGCCCGAGGGTCTCTAAGCAGATCCTGGACACGCCTCTCCAGTGTCCGGCCTCCGGGGCTGGTCAGCGGGCAGGCGTGGGCCAGCTGGGTCTGTGGTCCTCGTCAGGGTGGCGGCAGAAAACACACACAGGTGGCGGGTGCCCTGGCACAGAGGGCTCTTCCCAGGTGCCCGCTGCCCCACCGCCCCGTCTTTGCAGGAACGGGACTTTCCGGACGAGCCTCCCGACCACCTGCCTCCCCCCACTCGGGTCTGTTTCCTTACTCACCCCGCACTTGGCGCTGCTAGTGCTCTACCATCATCTCGTCTCAGTGCCGGCCACGAGGCGCTGGGCTCCACGGGGGCTGCCTGCCTCGTTCCCGGCCGGATCCCAGGCGTCCAGGACCATCTCTGGCACGTGGTAGGTGCTCAGTGAAAACTGTCCACTTCGTTGTGGTTAAACCCGAGTGGAGCTCTCCGTTCCTCCTGCTAACTCCCAGAGCAAGCCGGCCGCCAGTGTCACTTCCATCTTCCCAGCCGCTGGCTCTTGGGACATGCCCGAGACCCGATCCTGTCTCTCTGGGAGCCGGCCCCAGCCACCGTCGACCTCTCGACCGACACGAGAGTTTCCCAGCTAGTTTCCCGTCTGGCCCCGTGGTCTAATGTCAGCACAACTCACAGGGCGACCTGTCAAATGGTGTCATTTCCTACCACCTCGTGCGCAAGCCTTCCACAGTTCCCCATCTCAGTCAAGGTGACAAAGTTTGGCAAAGCTCTACAGGCCCCACAGAATGGGACCCCCCGTCTCCCGACCTCTGTACCTTCACTCTTGCCCTCGTTGTTCTTGTCAGCGCACTCCTGGCACCTGCCTGCCCCAGGGCCTTTGCACTGGCCACGCCTGCTGCCCGGGGCACTCTCCCTCAGGTGCCCACGGGGCTCACTGCGCCGCCAGTCCTTGCCGGAGCGTCACCGCTCTGTGTGGTCTCCCAGCCCCGCTGGTGTGAGCGCACCCCTCAGTTCTTCCTGACGCCCTTACACTGTCACCTGCACCCTGCCGATGCACTGCTCACCTCACTTTCGACGTCGTGCCGTTGCTCCCCGCCCCCCACTAGGACGCAAACTCCAGGAGGGACGTTTGCCTGTCGTCGGTCCCCTGGAGTGGTGACTGGGCACAGAACACCTGCAGCAAGCTCTTGCCGGGTGCAGAACACCATGCTATAGCCCCTTTGCATCCGGCTGCCGTGGCACGGAGCTCAGAGTGGCCATTTCCTGACCCGGATCCCGGTGCTGGGTCTGGCTCTGTGGCCTGTGTCACGACGTGGCGGCTGTGTTTTTGTGGGAGCCGTGTCGACACCGATGATAACCCAGGCCCTACAGCCAGCCTGCAGTGGGTCCCTGAGCTGCACACAGTGCACCCAGGAGAGAAGGCCCAGCAGCCTCTGCCAGGCTGGGGTCGGCTGGGGGACAGGGAAGGCATAGACGGCGGCCGCAGCTCTGTGCGTCCGGGGCTCTGCATACGGGGCTCTGCATCCGGGGCTCTGTGCGTCCGGGGCTCTGCGTCCGGAGCTCTGCGCGTGCGGGGCTCTGCGCGTGCGGGGCTCTGCGTGTCTGGGGCTCTGCGCGTCCGGGGCTCTGCGCGTGTGGGGCTCTGTGCGTCCGGGACTCTGCGCGTCCGGGGCTCTGCGCGTCCGGGGCTCTGCGCGTCCGGGACTCTGCGTCCGGGGCTCTGCGTCCGGGGCTCTGTGCGTCCGGGGCTCTGCGCGTCCGGGACTCTGCGTCCGGGGCTCTGCGCGTCCAGGGCTCTGTGCGTCTGGGAGTCCCGAGGTTGGAAGGAAAACAAACTCCCTCCCTCATAAGCGCTCCCTGGTGAAGGCGCCAACACTCCTTGTTACCTGCCCCGCGGGGCTGTTCCCAAACGTCACCCCTGGAGACAGGCTGGGCAGCCCCTCGGGGTCCCTGGCCCCTCCCTCCCCAGGGCGCAGGGAGCTGGTTCCCCGAAGGCCAGTGGAGGCTGTCACCAGGGAGGGACGGGGCCGAGCAGCGTCCTTTCGACCTTCCGCAGCAGCCACCCTGCGACCCGGTCCCATCTCCACCCGGTCCTACTCTATTGCCTGTCACGAGATTATTTGCTTTCCGCCCCGCCTAGAATCGAGCTGGCGAGACGCGGCGGTCGGCGCGCTGGCGGGAGGCAGAGTCATCTGGGTGTGCCGACGGCCTGACGCCGTCTCTCCCACGCCTGCCTGTCACCCAGACGAGGCTAATTAAATACCGGCTGTGCTGTAAACACACTCGGGGTCGTCCCGATTTTGAGTATTTATCAGGTCTTTTTAGGCCTCTCCGAGTGGCACTAAAATGAATAAGTGGCCCACGAGAGCCCCATTCCGCGCGTTTCCATGCGCAGCCCAGGCCTCCTTGTTAGTGGCTTTCGAATGGCTTTGCGGGAGCTGCCAGCAGCCGCCCGTCTGGGATTGGTGGCGCCGGGAAGCGCGGAGCCCCCGGTTATGCTGCGAGTTTCCGCGGCGAGCCGGGCAGGGCGGCAGGAGCGGCCCCGCGGGGCACCAAGGCGTCCGTTTATGGGCCTCTCGGCAGGGTCCGGGCTCGCAGGCCGGCCGGCCGGGAAGTCGCCGTGCATACGCGTGTTTTACGGCGCAGGCCTTGATAATCGTCAGCCCGGCACGCAGAGGGGACGGGGCTCGGCCCCCGCGAGCGCTGACACAGGGCCCGCTCGCTGCCAGCCGGCGTTTCTGGGAGAGTGTTTACTAGTGTAGAGGAAGCGCATTGCTGTCATACGATCGCCTCCCGGAAAACCTCCTCGAGGAGAAGAAAAGCGCTCCTCTCTCCCCGGGTCGCCTCGTCTCCCCACGGCTGGGGACCTGGGCAGAGACGGCTCCCAGGCGGGCCGAGGGGCTGGGACCTGGGAGGCAGCTCGTCCGTCTCCTGCGGCCCGGCCCTGCGCGCCCCGGGCTCCACGCGAGCGCCGCCGTGGCTTCCGGATGGTGGCGAGTGAGCGCGCCCGGGCAGAGGAGAGGGGTGAGGCCGTCCGGCTGTGGCCCTGCGGAGGGGCGGAGGGTGCGGTCCAGCTGTCCGCACCACCTGCCGCCGGTCACCTCGTAGGCCGCTGGGCTGTCGGACCGGGCGTGGCGGTTTCGCGGCGCTGGTGCTCAGTTGGCCCTTACTTTATTTATCTGGTGGCGGCCCCAGAGCGCCAGGGTGGCGGCCAGGCTGGCACCTCCGACACGCCGGAGAGGGGCCCGAGGGCGCTTCCGTGAGCGAAAAGGTGAAGGTCGTCCACTCAGAAAGAAAAGGGAGAGATCGCTGGCTGCGGTTGCCAAGGTCTAGGGTGGGAGTGAATCGTCTGCACCTGGAATTGTGGAGGAGGAGCGAGAAGTGCGTGCACGTCTTGCTGCCGTGCCACCCACCCCAGAGGCCGCGAGCACCGCGTGATCCGTGCGCGGTTAGCCGCTTCTGTGCGCCGCTCACCGCCCGGGACCTCGCCCACAGCCGCACTCACGGTCCGCACGGCGTTGACGACTCGTCCGTCTTGCTCTCGTGTGATGAGGGAAGCTTGAAAGCCCTGAGAGCTCGTTTTACTTTACAGGCAGCTTTGCTTGTCACGTCAATCAGAATGGGCAACATACACATATATGTTTTCATTACGTTATTTTTAAATGTTCACAATTTTATTCTGGTAAATGAAAAATTAGAAAAGTCATATCCCAGCTGTCGGCTACAGTTGCTGTGCACGTTCATCTGTGGCTGTCGGCTACAGTCGACTACAGTGGACGCCGGTACCCAAGTGGTTAAGAGGGAAAAGCCATTCAATCCGGGGGCGGGAGACGGGAGTGGAATCCTGTGGCAATTGACAACGGTCGGGTTTGGTGCTCTCCGCTGGGGTTTCCGGCGTCCTCTGGGGGTCTCGGGTAGCCCCCCTCGGATAAGGGGCCCACTGTGCTCACACCGTGTATTTCGAGTAGCTGCTGATCAGTGAAAAAGCAGAAGGTTTTCCTGTCTCTTGGCTTGTCTTTGCAGCCACGATGCTGAGGCCAAGCTGATGTGGTCTTCCCGGGGATGGGCCATAGGACAGTGTGACGAGTGTGTCCCTACGCCCAGGGTCCCCAGGGTCTGCGTGCTCCTGAGAGCCCGGCGGCCCCTTTCCCCGCCCGCTGAGGCTCTGGCTGAGCAGAGCCAGGCGGGAGTGAGTGCCTGCAGCTCATCTGGGCACCTAAGCTAGGCCCAGCTGCTCCAAAGCGGCCCCCCACATTGATGTCCAGGCGGCCAGCGCCCTGCAAAGGGAATCGAGGCACTGCAGTTCCAGGTCCGGGTTCGATGGTGAAACAGCCACCCACTTAGGACGCCCATGTGAACATGCTACTGGTGCGTGGCCTAAAGTGCCGTGTGCTGCCAATCAGGGAGCCGCTCCTCGGAAGGCACGTGGGTTTTCTGTGGCCGCTGCAAGAAAGTGTCACACACTGGTGGCTTCAAGTAACAGAAAGTTATTGCCTCACCTTCTTGGAGGCCAGAAGTCCAAGATCGAGGCCTTGGGAGGGCTGTGCTCTCTCCGGGACCCGGGGTGGGATGGCGGGGGAGGACCCCTTCTGGTGCTCGGCATTGCTGGGCTCGTAGCTGCGTCCCCCCAATCTCTGCCTCCGTGGTCACTGGGATTCTCCTCCGGAGACTGTCTTCACGTGGCCGTTCTTCTTGCGAAGCCGCCCGTCGCCTTGGGTTAGGGCCACCCTACTCTAGCATCCGAACTGGTCACTCCGCAGTGGCCCTATTTCCAAATAAAGGCACATTCTGAGGTGCTGGAGGTTAGGACGCCAGCAACCCCTCTTAGGGGAGATAGAAGTCACCCCTTAACAGAATGGACAGGAGTTTCCACAGGGCTGATAGCCTGCATCTTCCTTATGAAACTCATGCATGTTCTCAAACATGCATTTTTTCAAAGATGGAGAAAAAGATAGATATCCATAACGTCTCCCAGATAGCCAGTATATCACAGAACATTGTTGACAATGTCAGGATCCTACTTTACGTATACTTCTGTTCATTTTTTTTTTTTCACGTGCTAAGAATTTCTCCGTGTCATCAAGTATTCTCCAAGAGCAACCTTTGTAGTGGGTAAATTGTACCTTCGGAGCAGAGGCGCCTGTCGCAGTTCACCTTTGCCTGGCCGTCAGGCACAGGTGGGCGGCATCCTCTGGCTGGGGCGGGCAGCAGGCCGGGCTCACACCCCAGGCCTGGCCACTGGAGGGAAAATGTCCCTCTCTGGCTCTCCTGCAAAAAGCCCCTGGAGGGGACCCAGTGGCTCTCCCTGGTCACTTAGCTTCAGTGAGGGCCGGGTTCTGTGTCTGGCCACACCCCGGACGTGCAGAGGCCGTTTTCCTTGGAGGCGGAGGAACCAGTCCAGCTGGGGGCAGGGGGAGTGCCGGGCACAGCAGACGCCGCTCTGGATGGGAGGGGCCGAGCTGGCTCCTACTGAACGAGGGGGCGTCTCCCGGGCAGACACAGCAGAGCAGGTGCCACGGGGAGCGAGGACCACATGTGACCAGGCAGGCCACACGGTCACAGGCATGGGCACTCCTGACCACCGTGCAGAGAGGCAGAGCTCGTGGGAAGGGCCTGGCCAGCACGTCGGGACGGATGTCCGAGAGCCCTGTAGGCCACGCTGCAGGGTCCGTGTCCTGCATGCCCTGTGGGCGGCAGGATCCAGGCCCGAGCACGGACACCTGGTTAAGGAGCAGCCCCGTCTCACCGATGTCCCTGCCAACATCCGCGTCCATCTGCGGAGGCCGTTCGGGTGTTTGGGCTCAGGGCGTCTCTAGTACGTGGGCTCAGCCACCGCCCAGGTGCTTTTCTCTCCCTCGGAGCGTCGTCCGGCAGGTGTGGGCTGGACACGGCGGAGCCCAGTCGGCCCGTGCGACCAGGACCCTGGTGCCCAGAGAGGCCAGTGCCACCTCTCTGTCTCGGCCCATCTGGCTTCTGGCAAGACGCGACCACACGCGAGTGCAACGCTCGAGGTGACGCTATTTAAAGGGAAGGTGGCAACCGTCTGACCATGTGTGCCACCCACCTTGTGGGCACAAACGCCACTCACCTCCAAGAGGGGGAAGCGAGGTCTGCTTTGCTGCTGTAGCCTCCGCTTCCTTGGAGCTCTGCTCCCAGGGGGTCCGGGACTGCGCCTGTACCGGCCGCGTCAAATCCGTGGTTAAGGACATGTCCAGGAAAGCATCCTGCGACGCTGGGAGTCTCCATGGCGATCGGAGAGGACCCGCGCCACAAGCCGTGTTGGCTCTTTGGCAGCTGAAGGAGGGCAGGTGAGGAGGGAGGTGAGCAGGGAGGAGTCGGGTGCAGGTGCATGGAAGTTGGGGTGTCCTGGGGTGGCTGGGCTGCTGTGAGGGCAGTCGCGAGAGCCGCGCTGGGAGTCCCCACCCAGGGTGGTCTGCAAGGGTGGACTGGGCTCTCACACTGCCCCACCGGGCTGTGGCCGCCCCCAGGGCAGGGACTACTTCAGACTTAAGCAGACAGAAGGGTTAAACTGAAAGTGTGTCTCGGGCCGGGCATGGTGGGTCACCCCTGTAATCCTAGCACTCTGGGAGGCCCAGGTAGGAGGATCACTCAAGGTCAGGAGTTTCAGACCAGCCTGAGCAAGAGTGAGACCCCGTCTCTACTAAAAATAGAAAGAAATTAATTGGCTAACTAAAAATATATAGAAAAAATTAGCCGGGTCATGATGGCGCATGCTTGTAGTCCCAGCTACTCGGGAGGCTGAGGCAGGAGGATCGCTTGAGCCCAGGAGTTTGAGGTTGCTGTAAGCGAGGCTGACGTCACGGCACTCACTCTAGCCTGGGCAACAGAGCGAGACTCTGTCTCAAAAAAGAAAAAGAGTGTGGAGAACACAGGAGGAGGAGGGGAGCCTGTGGCCGGGCAGGAGGGGTGGGGACTGGCAGGGCACAGAGCCCAGGGGACCCGCACAGGCGGGAGGCAGGGGAAGAGGAGAGGTCACTGGGCAAAGGGAATAATGGAAAAATGAGGGAACCCGGGAGAATGCTATGCACGGAATCCGAGGGAAAATCGAGGCCACGGGGGAGGGAGGGAGTGGCCAACGGTGACCCTGCGGCCACCATGGCAAAGCCATGGTGGAATGACGCTTGCTGGGCTGGTCCTCCCAGCAGGAGCCCACACTGCGGGCCCTGGTGACTCGGTTTCCATCACGCTGTTGACATGAGGACAGACACTGTGGCCTGGTGGGTCCTTCCGTGGGGTCCCCGTGGCACCCTTGTGTCTCGGTGTGACCTCTGTGCTCTCCCTCCAGCCCAGCCTGTGACAAGGGGCCGGCCTGAGACGAAGCTCGAGGGGCCCCGGCCTGTGCTCCCTGGTGCCCCCCTCCCCCCGCCAGCCCCGCCCCCGCTCTGCTGGAGGCTTGCGTGTCCGTCTTCCTGCCCGGGCCCTGCATTCCCAGGAGTGCACCCACGGCTCCCCGCTCTGAGTCCCGGCCACGCAGCGAGGGGCCCGGCCCGGACAGCGCCAGGCAACCTGGGCCTCACTCCATGGCGGGGCCCCCTCCCCGGAGCCCGGCTGCTCCCTGCAAGCTCCAGGCTGCCGGCGCCGCGGGGGGTGGGGGCCGCGGCGCTCTGCTGAGGCAGATGGGGCTGGGGGTGTGGGTTTGACCTAACAAGCTGCAGAGAGTGCCCCGAAACGCGGTCTCCTCTCTCTGACATAAACACAATCTGTCCGCCCAGAAGTGCTGCCACAAACAGACACCAGGCATCCCCAGCCCGGGCGACGACTCGCTCCAAACACTGCGCACTCCCGCGCTCCTTCCCGGGATCCCGGGAAACGTGGCGTGCCGGGGCCTGGGGGTGCCCTCGCCCGGCTGTCCGGCACTGTCCGGCTCTGCCCCGGGTCCCTCCCTGTCCCCGAGTCCTGCCCCTGCTCCCTCAGACCTGCGGCTGATGCACGCCCAGTCTGCGTCCCGCAGGACTCTGCTTCTCTCCGGCTGGGTCCAATGCACAGGGCGCCACAAGCCCAGCCCCTTCCAACAGAAGCAGAAGCTCAGAGAGGTCAAGTCACTGCCTGAAGGTCACACAGCAAGAGAGTGGTGGAGAAAGGCTGCAACTAGGAGTCTCTGGGCCCTCCACACCTTGGTGCGCGTCAAAGGGGTCATCGAGTCAAGGGCTTTCCGCACGGAGGACGCTTCCAGATCTTCCCGGGGAGAGCGCGGACGCCGCATGCACGTTTCTTTGCCTGTTCACGGTGCGGCATTATCCATTTTCCTCATTAAGTTCTAGCCTATTAATAACCAACCATTTGTCTTAATTCAATGAAAAGATGATTGATCCTATTTGCAACCGTTTCGCCGAACCCCTGAAGGTGATGAATGGGCCCTGCGGCGAGGAAGCCTCCGGAAAAAACACGTCCTTGTGCGGCTCCGGGAGCAGCTGTTTTTCTCTCTGTCTCGCCGAACTCTGAGACGGGTTTGTTCTTAAGCATACAGCTGGTGTCCGCAAGAAGCAACGCCAGCGGCACTCCCCTCGGCGAGTGGGTTCCGAGTCTTCCACCCCAGCGTCTTCGGCCCGCGTCCGTGGACGGCGCCTCCGTCCACCTTTCTCTGCGTTCAGGTGTGAGCCACGAGACCACACGCCTGCAGGTCCCTGGAACAGCCGGGTGGTGTTTCTGTCTGGGAGGAGAGGAAGTGAGGCCGCTCAGACTCACTCACGCTGCGTCCAAGCACCGTGCTGGGCTGTGTGCCAGGCAGAGCTGATCACACCTGGGTCCGTTTTAGCAGTGGACACACCTGGAACGCACCTGTCCCATGTGCGGGAAGGCTCCCCGCTCGTGCGTGGCCGGCACTCCTGTGCGTTCAGGTGCCCACCCCCTGCGACCAGGGCGGGTCCTGGCCGGGCAGCCCCAGCCTCCCAGCCCCGCCCACGCAGCCCCTCGGGCTCCACCTGCACCCTACGCCCCGCCAGACCTATCTGCCCTTCTAGAACCTTCCATGCCACTCCTCACTGCCACACCCCACGGGCATGCTCTGTGGTCCGAATGTCTGTGTTCACCCCAAATTCAGGAACTGAGGCCTAATCCCTAGCTTGATGGTGTTCGGAGGCGGGACCTCCAGGGGTGGTTGGAGCCTTTATAGACGAGGCCCCGGGCAGCCCCGGCCCCCAGCGTGTCAGGACGCAGCCAGAGGGCACCGTCCATGAACAAGGAAACGGCCTGCACCGGGCTCGGAACCTACCGGAGCCCTCACCTTGGACTCGTGGCCTCTAGGACGGCGGGAAATACATTCCTCCCGCTTACCAGGCCCTGGTCCATGGCACTCTGTCTCGGAATCCCAGACGGACTATGGCAGCAGGCGATGGATCCCTCCGTCCCCCTTGGATGTGTGGATCCTGCCTGGAAGTCCCTGGGTGGCATCCACAGCACCCCACCTTCAGCTGAGGGGACACACCCCTGCCATCTCCCCCTCCTGGCCCTCCTCTCCCTCAGCTGCCCCCCAGTCCTGCCCGCCTTGCCCACGGGGGGTGGGGGGGACATCTCACTGTTGCCATGCCAACACCAGGATGGCGGGAGGCAAGAGGAGAGGACAGCAGCAGGCTACTGCGCTGTTTCTTGCCGCGCGGCCTCACGCTGAGCACACGCCTCCTCTGAAACATCACCTGAAGACGGAACCATGCTGTCCCCTATTTTACAGCCAATATCTCAAAACCCCGGAAAAGAGTTCTGATCAATAGGCTGTGAGGATGGTGAAAGCCTATTACCAGGAAAGAAACACATTATTAGGAAGATCAAAGGATAATAAGCCTCCCAGGGAAGGGGGGGCCCCTCCGGCGACGCGTGCGTGCGTGAGCCTGGGCCGGCTTTCTCCCTCCGAGTGCGTCACGTGCTTAAGTGGCTTCTCTTATGCTCCTCTTCCATTTGTGTTGCCAAGATGAAATCAAGAATTTGCATGAGATTTTATGTCTGTATGAAGATCCTAGAAGGCACAGGAGCATCCGGGTGTGAGGCTGTCTTCCCGCCTCCCAGAGCTCCATGCTGCGGGCACTGTGGGGACGGCACGCACTGGCCTCCACCGTCATGAGCCTCCACACTTGCGTGGCGCCCACCCCGGATCCCCAGAGCGTGGAGGGGACGGAGCAGAACGCCTGTGACCCCCCGAAACGCAGAGCACCTGGCGTCGGGCTCCTCCTCCTGGCCTCTGTGCAGCTCCAACATGCGGCCTCGAAACCGGCATTCTCTGAGGTCCCCCGGGACCTTGAGACAAGCAGCCCATGTCCTTTCAGCTCCCCAAGCAGGGGCGTGGGAGTCGTGAGAGTTGCACCGTGCGAATCAGCCCATCACCTGTCTAGGCCACCAGTGGAAGCTTCTAGACCCTGGACCTCCTCTGGGAGGTTCTCTGTAAGGAGGGCTTTCCCACATCCTGGGGGGCGGGGTGGGACATTAGATTAATGGAGGGCAGGGAGAGGAGGGAACCCCCAACCCCCTGGGAGATTGGCCGGTGAATTTCAACAAGGGAAGAGGACACATTCCAGAAAACCGGATAGGAGACAGAGTCCTGGAGAGAGCAGTCACGAGGTTCCCATGTCACCAACTGGGGCACAGCCGGACCCACGCTCAGGAGTACCACGTCTGGCAGATGAAAACACTGGAAGTCAGTTCAATTTGAGTTTCAGATTAGAAATATTATCTCAGTACATCTCGGATATTAACCAGAGACACCCTGATACCGAAATGCTCCCTTGTCTATCTGAAATTCAGCTGGGACCCAGCACCCTGCTTCTTACCTGGCCGTCCCCATGCGGGTCCCCGGCTCCAGCCCTGAGTGGCGGAGCGGCCGTCTCATCAGCCAGGCGTTTACTGACAAGTGAGCTCATTTGCTTGCTGGGGTTCTGCTGTGGGACAGGCACAGGCCCAGATGTGCGTGTGGGGGGGGAGGACGGGCCCGTCTCCGGTGAGCTCACATTCTGGTGTTAACCCACTGGAGGCTCCTGTCTCAGTAGGGGTCACACGTCAGCATCACCTGGAGGTCTTGTGTGGTCCACAGAACAACACTGGGCTTTGAAAAATCTCCCTGTCCTAATCCCTGGAACCTGTGGATGTGACACCTTGCGTGGCAAGAGGCCCCTGCAGACGTGACTGAGTTGAGGACCGTGAGATGGGAGGTTACCTGGAGCCCACGTTAAGTACCTGGGTCCTTAAGAGTGTCCGAGGAGGATGTGACAGTGGAACGAGACCAAGGCTGCAGGTGCCACCGGCTCGGAGGGGGAGGAAGGGCTCTAGCCCAGGAAGCTGGAAAATGTAAAAATGCAAGAAAATGTGTTTTCCCTGCAGTTCCCGGGGATTGACGCAGCCCTGCCAACAGCTTGATTTTAGCCCAGCGGGACCAGGTCGGACTGCTGGCCTCCAAAACTGTGATGTGACAAATGTGTGTTGTTTTTTCTGTCACTAAGGTGGTGGTGACTTGTTCTAGGAGCTGCAGAAAGTGAACACGGCTGGTTCGAACCTTCCTGGGCCCCACCCAGGTTTGGATTGCATTGTCCGGGGTGGCCTGAGCACCTGCAGTGTGACAAGCTCCCGGGCATGTCGAGCGGCCGGCCTGGGGCGAGAACCCTGCTCCAGAGGACAGGTGGCTAGAAAGGAGAAGTCCTGCTCCATTTGTGGGGGACAGAGGGGACTAGGGTCCTCTCTCGGCTGGCAGCTGCCCCGCTAATGCTAGGAGGGGTGGCGGGGTCCATAGTGTGCATCGCATGGACCAGACCAGCTGCCGCAGGACCCCCAGGCACCAGGCAGCCGCGAGTGCCAGTCCTGGCACAGGAGCTTCCACTCTTGTTTCCAGGGCCCTGGTCAGGGCCATTGGCACAAGAGAATGAAGCTCCAGGTATCCCAGGAGAGAGAACAAGGAAGTTCTGGGGACCCTGTGGTCTCCCATGTCGGGGCCAGACGCCAGGCAGAGAGCTCTCTGTGATTGGAGAGGAGGCTGTCATTGTCCCCTGGGCACCCTGGCAACTCTGGCACGGTCGCCCTGTAACTAGGGCACCACTCAGCCTCGCATCCCAGGCCTGCCCGGGGCGTAATGACGGTGGAGGCCAAGAGGCAGCGTCACTGCAGGAATTAATGATGCCCGGGAGGGGCGGAGGCTCGCAGAGGGAGTGAGCTGCCCACGGCCGCGCAGACGCGGGTGGGGAGCTGGGGCGTCCCTCTGCGGCCACCTTCCCGCCATCCCAGCAGCCTCTGGACAGCGACAGAAAGGACGAGCTTGGCTGCTGCGGACTGGCATGCTCTTCCTTCTTGTCTCCTGCCGGCCTCGGCCCCTCCCCTGCCCGGCGCTCCTGGCAGTGGATTTATATGTCACACGGCGCCCGCCCCCTCCCAGCCCATTCCAGGAGAAGCCTCTTTGAAGGCAAAATAGATTCCAGAATGATCGTTCACTAAGAGACATTCATCAGCGAGATGTCCTCCATAAAACTGAAATATCATGAGATCGCGCGCACGTGGGCCGGGAGCCGGACAGGCGCTATATTTCAGCGGGGAACACGGGCCGCGCAGAATGCAAGCGACTGTTTTTGATAAATGGGACTCCAGTTTACACTGTTACTTGCTTGTTGGAGAGAGTGAAATGGCCGTTCCATCAACATTCTGGCTCCCAGAACGGCAGGGACGGCTGTCTGCAGCCGGATCCGTCACCTGCACAGCCGTGGGCCTGCCCCGGACACCCTGGAGAGCCGGGCTCGGAATAGCGAGTCCGGGAGACAGGTGACACCCAGAGAGTTGCCATGATGAGAGCGGGGTCCTGGGTCCGTCCGGGGGCTCACCCTCCTCCTCCCCCACCCCCTGCTGTTCTGCCGGCTGTCCTTGGAGGGTCTCTCGGTGGGGACAAGGGCCTGGTGCAGGCGGCCCAGCCACACCTGTGCTCCATAGGAGGCACCTGCATCCTCAAGGCCATGAGCTGCTCAGGTGCCTCAAGGGGACATAAGGTGGACAAGCAGGGGCGCTGTAACCTGCACTTCCTGAGAACCCAGGGTTGCACCTTCACCTCTGCTCGGGCTCTCAGGAAGCCTGCAAGCCTGGACTCCCCACCCCCACCCTGCAGAATAAGAAACAGCACCCGAGGCTGGCAGCCCCTGCCCGAAGCCACACCTGTGTCAGGTGTCACACCTGTGTCAGGTGTCAACTTTGGGATCCAAACCAGCCTTCTGGAGTCTGGCAGCAAACGCTTCAAGGGACTCCGGGCTTGGCCAGTCTGCACTGCAGGTGTGGTCTAAGTCACAAACGTGGTCACAAATAACTGGATCTAATGACAGTAGGCACAACAGCCGGTACGGCGGATCACATCCTCACGGGACTGTGCCGAGTGCATCATGGAGCTCATCCTACTGGGTCCTTTCTCGAAAGGTGCTCTGATCAGGGTCCGTTCTGCAGGCCGTCGTGAACCCTGTTTCGTGGTAGAACTTTCTGTGCATTTTGGCCACTGCCCCTGCCACTGCTGGGCCACGGAGGGCCAGACCCCTGGGGTGCAGGTCAGGGCCAGGATTTCCGTCTGCAGTGGGGGAGAGCCTCGAGGACCCCCCAGCCAGGCCTGGGAGCTCCCCGGGGATGCGGGCGTCCACACCCAGGTGCCCCGACAGGGCGGCTCCAGCCACAGCGCCGGCCGCGAGCGGCTCCCGCCTCCAACGCCGAACGCGCTTTATAGACATCAATTAAGTATTGATTGATAAACGAATGTATTACGATCCTGAGAAATGACTTGGGGCACAGAAGTAATGACTTGTTACTGTGAAAAATAGGCCCCGGAGGCGCCGTGATTTCTCACCCCTGATGGCACCAATTCTGCGCTCGCTCCGGGCAGGAAATAAAAACAGGCGGCAGCGGGATGGGGCCGGACCTGGGGAAATTGGATTTTGAGTTTGGAAGAGAAATTGGGCCCTCGGAGAAGAGAGCGCTCCCTGCACTGCCCGCCTGCACCTCCGCGGAGCCTTCCCCTGCCTTCCACCCGCCCGCAGAGCCTTCCCCTGCCTGCTGTCTGCCCGCACCTGCTCAGCCCCTGTGCGGGGGGAGCCTGGCCTACCTGCTGGCCCTGCCCTTGTCCCCCAAACCCCCAGGAGCCAGCTCGAGGACCCGCCTTGTGTTGCCCCTGGCAGTGGGCAGGTCCGGGCCTGGCCCCCTGCCCTCCCCACGCCGCCGTGCTGCCCATCGGCCGGCCTGCAGTGGGAGCACCTCCCCCAGCCCCCGCTGTGCTCCCTGTGGCCCCCTGAGCTCCTCCCCACCCAGCACTCCGTGACACCTGCCCTGGCATCCCGTCCTTCTGTCTCCAGGGGAGAGTCCAGGGTCCCGAGCTTTCCAGGCCTGGATCCTACAGGCGGCAAGACGACCTCATCACAGGACAGCGTGGGAGTCCACAGGAGACGCCCTGGCAGATGCGGTCGCCGCCACTGGTGGTGGTCGGCCCTGAATAAGGACACATGACTTGGTCACCACGCCCCTCGGAGTCCCCAAACGGGACAGGAGCAGGCTGAGCTCCTGGGAGGGAAAGGGGCCACCGTCACCCCAGCCACTGCCTCGCTCAGTCCTGCCCCTCCAAGCATAGAGACATGGACAGGAGGGCCGGGTGCAATGCGGGGACACGGTGAGACGCTGGCGTTGGCTGGGACCGGCCCTGCTTTCCCTCTGAGCTGGTTATTGAGAGGACAGCGGGCCCAGGGTGCAGGGACCCTGAGATGAGAGCCGGAGAGACACCCTGTGCGCCTCCTTCCAGCCAGACCTGAAAGCTGATCTGCACTTGGACTTTCACTTCTGGGAATCTGCAAATTCCCCTTTGCCTCTGTGAGTTGTCACTCGCACTGCACGAGGATCGGTTAGTGCAGCGCAGCTAACTCCCGGCTTGCAGGCTGGGGGCAGCGCCGCCTCCTCCACACCCCCTCAGGGGCACCTGCCCTGCTGATGCATCTGTCCAGGGACAGATGACGAGAATGGGCCTCGGGTCAGGACGGCGTGGGGCAGGACTGACCTGGGGACCCTGGGTTCCGGCTGTGCCCCTCTGCCCTATGGATAAGCACCCCCTGTGCCCACTGCCGGAGCACGGCCCAGAGGTGGGGCTGGCCCATAATCTGGGCAATGGACGCCAGCCGGGCCCCTTTCTGGTCCGAGAGGGTCGGGAATGGTGCCCCGGATGTTGGCAGCTAAAGGTGCTGATGACCCGGCCCCCATTATAACGAGCACGAGCAGGAGTGTTCTGGAAAGTGTCTGCATGTGAGCTGCCAAGCGCGTGAGTCATCACATTCCCGACTTTAGGCCAGTTCCAGCGCCAGGGTTTGCCAGCCACAGGTCAGGGGGAAGAGGCCTGGCTTCCCTGGTGGGCGGGGAGGGCACCCAGGAGAGCTGGCAGGAGACAGGGGTATTTCTATCTGTCAGAGAGCGCTCGGGCCCTGAGAAACATGGGGCTTGTTATCTCTGCAAAACGCGAGATGGGCCTGACAAACCGTCTGTGATAAAATATTCTCTGGAGAACACCGTTGGCAAAGTCAGGCCCGATTCCGGCAGCGCCGTGGGGCTGGCAGGTGCCTGGGGATGGATGCCGCCACCGCCCTCCCTCAGGGAGCCAGGCACGTGAGCGTGAGCACACCTGTGGGTGTGTGTGAACGTGAGCGTGTGTGTGCCTGAGCACCAACGTGTGTGTGAGCCTGTGAGAAACTGTGTGTGTGTGTGAGTGAGCATGCGTGTGCACAGGTGTGAGTGTGTGTCAACGTGTGCAGCCCTGCATGGTCACCTGCGTGTGTGTTTACCCGTGCAAGCTTGTCTGTGGGTGCTGTGTGTGGGTGCGTGTGTGGGTGCGTGTCCAGTGTTGGGAGACCCCACGCCACCGACCCTCCCGTGGGCTTCTGCACAGCAGCCTGGGCCCTGGGCGAGCCCGGATGGGCGAGGGTGGCCCTGTGGAGCCCGGGCCTGGTCTGGGCCAGGACTGCAGGAAGGGCCGGCAGAGGCACCGTCCCCTTCTCCACCCTGTGCCCCGTCAGACCGCTCCACCCGCCCCTGCCCTGGGGAAAGCCGCCCCTTCCCTCCCTTTGCCAACTTGTGTCTTCTCCGCTCTGACCTGGCAGAGCCCGCAAGGCTGAGGGGAGGCCCCGCTTGCCTGGCTGGCCCTCCCTGCCCGTCTCCAAGCTCCTGGAGGGCAGGGCCGGCCGGAGCCTCCTGTCGCTCTGGTGCATGGTGCAGGGTGGTGCTCACCGTGATGTCCCGCCGTGCCTGGGGACAGACCTGGATCCTTACGCCCTCAAGGCATGTGTTTGAGAACTTGGACTTGACCGTCTCTGGGATGGGAGGGCCTTTGTCGCCCGGACTTGCCACTCTGGAAACCTCTCCCCCCTTCCTGCCCCAGTGACCTTGGGCAGTCCCCTCCGGGTCACCTCTGCAGGACTGAGCTGCATCACCCCGAGTCCCCTCCCGCCTGGAGGGTCCCTTCAGCTTTCCCTGGAGCTTTCTTTGCAAGTCTAGAGCCCCCGTCACACCGGGGTCACGCCCAGCAGTGGCCAGGAGACCGGTTGAGGGTCTTGCCACTGTAGTTGGACCCAGATTTCAGGCAGCTCCGGGTGGAGCCGGAGACGGGATGAACAGAAGGGAGGGGAGGGAGGCAGCTCCACGACCCCTGGCAGAGCAGGGGGAGCGCAGAGGGGAGGCAGGCAGGTGGGGCCAGGAGTCCGTCTGGGACACAGCGGAGACTGCCAGGTGTGCACCCCACGCCCCTCCTCCCCTCTTCCTCAGCACGCCACACCCAAGGGCCACGTGTGCCCACGCTCCTTCCAGAAGGTGGGGGCCAAAGAGAAATCGCAGAGCCGTGGGCGCGAGGGGCCTCCAGACCCAGCCCTCCAGGGCCTAAGCGGGACCTGGCCCTCCGCCCTTTGGCTCCTCCTCCTCCCTGCGTCCCGGAACAGGGGGTGTGACCATTGCCGCTGGCGGCCAGAGGTGACTTGGACGATGGACCCGTGTGAAATGGTCAGAGCAGAAGGACAGACACAGCCTGGCCCTGGTGAGCACGGAGCGGCCAGGCCAGACTCCGGCTGCTCATCTCCAGGCTTTTCTACAGAACGGAAAATTCAAGCAATGTAAGCCCCTGGGCTGCAACCCAGCCTCACTCTCCCCGCTGCAGACCTGTCACGTCGGCGGGTCCTGGGACACAGGCAGCGGGTCTGTCCGTAGACGGGACCCCCCAGAGGAGAGGCTGCTGACGGGCATGTGACGGGGACTCGGGAGAGGGGGGTGTTTGAGGAAAAGCCGCCAATGCTGCTGGGCGTCACCGGAGCGCAGGCGCGCTGCTGGGTTTGGAGGCGCCAGGGGGCGGGCCTGAGCAGGGCAGTGTGGGGCAGGGTCGAGGACAGAGCCGGGCACAGCCCTGGCCACAAGAGGCAGCAGCGGAGCCACGGAAGGCCCCTGAGAGACTGGAGCAGGCGGCAGGTTCCGGTGTAACGAGGGCGGAGACAACCCTGGACCCGGATGGGAAAGGCCCCGTCCAGAAAGGGACAGGGAGGACAGGACAGTCGGGGCACCGTGGCGAGCTGGGCAGGCTGCGACTGGGCGGGCTCTGGGGAACGTCCCGGCCACTGCGGGGCTTAATCGTGGAAAGACACTTGTGGCGGGAGAGCCGGGGAGAGACGGGCAGGTGGGGGCAAGAGGAAAACGGGAGGGAGGAGAACGCAAGGCCCTTTTTCTGTCCCCCATGCCGGAGAGCAGCGGCGCCATCACAGCTCACCGCAGCCTCGGCCTCCTGGGCTCGCTCGATCCTCCCGCCTCAGCCTCCCGGGTAGAGGGGACTATAGACATGCACCACTGTGCCCCGCCTCTAGGACCCCTTTTGCAAGAACAGAAACAAGTTTCAGTTTTGTGCATTTTACACCCTTTACTTGGGGGGAAAAGAAAGCGGCCATAAAAATTGCAGGCAGGTGTGCATCACGTCTTGGCAATTTCCAAAGGATTGCTTTTAATATGATAGGCACATAAAAGGCTTTAAAAGCAGCTACTTTACATATACATTATCGGCTGCTCGCGGAGCCTTATGGTGCCAGGGGGAGAGCGTTGCCATTAACCACGGCTGTGCAGCGGCGGGTGGTGCCTGCGGGTCGCAAAGGGGCCAGGAGCACATCGGGGGGCGCTGGGGGTCACGGGAGGCGACCCTGCAGCTGCCTGTCACAGGTGCCAGACCTCCCGCACCCACCCGGGACATCCCGGACAGGGCGGCCAGTGAGGCTCAGACCTGGTCCCGGACACCCCGGGCCACCGGGAGACAGACACGCAGACGCAGGGAACCTGCTAGGAGAAGCACCTAGATCCGCTGGGGCGTCTGCTGAAACGAGGCGGAGAGATCTTCCTGTGCACAATCCCCAGGATCTTTCCAATGCAGGCGAGGAAGGGGCGGTGCCGCTGTTGCCCGGAAGCTTCTTGAACACCGAGTGGGGCGGAACGTGGGACTCCAGAGGGCCCCGGTCTGAGCAGGGCCAATGTGCAGTTTGCTGCGTGCGGCGGTGAGAAAGGGACTCGCCGTCCTTCTGGAGGGAAAGGACACACGGCAGAAGGCGCCACACCCCACAGCTACCGACGCGTCACTCCCGATGTCCCCCAGGTTGCAGAATCTCCACCCTGCTCGGCCCCCAGCGGGTCTGTGCGGGGACGGGCGGAGGAGGCTGGCGCCTTTGGGGGCAGCTGGTGGCCTGAAGGTCACACCAGGCGCGCGAGTGTGAGTGCAGGGAGGCAGCGGGGAAAATGGGGGCTTGAAGAAGGTCTCCCCAAATCCGAGAGGCAGACAGACCCCGGCTGGCAAATCTGAGTTTCTCACGTGACCTCGCGTGTTGATGCCGTGATGACGCAAGAATCAGAAACATCTCCGGGAAAAGCAGCGGGGTGATGAGAAGACCACTGCTTGTGTTTTCCATTCACTGAAGTTCGGTTTCATCCTTTTGCAAATCTGCCCATTTACTGCAGGCGAGACTTCGGATCTCCACTGAAGTGTTTTGAGTCCCTCGTATTTTTTTCCTTTATAATCGCTTCATTTTACATTTTGTGCACGATACCTGTGCCCGGGTAACTGAAGTCTGACTGTGTTCTTCTCTCCTTGCTGTTTTCTGTTTCTGCGGGGCTTTCCTCTGGCTGGCTGGCGTGTTTCCGTGGTCTTGTGGATTTTAGCGGGAGCTCGTTTGGGCTCCAGCTCTGCCGTGGGGCTCTGGCGAAGGGTCTACGCGAGGGCACGCAGGGCCTCGGAGATTCAGGCGGAGTTTCCCCCTTGCACGGGGGGCTGAGCAGGACACTTCGCACTGCTTTCTGCTTCTGTAGGAAAATCCCTCCATCCTCAACTCACCCTCTCCCTCCCTGGCCCCCTCCTGAGCTCCGGCTTCACCTGGGCGATTTCCTGCCCAGCTGCCAGTGGCCAGGACGGGCACATCAGTGTCTCGCTGTTCCATTGCAGACGTGTCGGTCTCTCCTTGCTTGATGTTGGCAGTTGCTTTATATATTTTGCAGCTAGATTATTATGAGCCTACGGATTGATAATTTTTTTTTTTTTATCTCCCTGGTAAAGAAAGCACTTACTACTCTTTCCATCTTTTTTTCACTTTTTAAGAACTTTAGAAGTTTTTATTTATCATTGAGGAACAGTAATCGTGTACGTTCATGGGGAACCATGTGATGTTTTGATATCTGCGCACATTGCAGGAGGATTAAATCAGGCTAATCGGCAAGTCTGTCACCTTGGCTGCTTGTCATTTTTCCCTTTTCATCCGGCCAGGCGGTGTCGGTAACCCGGCAAGTCCACCCGATCCCGGCTCCACGGGGAGCCAGGGAGAAGGAGCCGTCATTGCGAGGACACTGTGAGCTCCGCCTGCAGGGCCCGCTGGTGCTCCTATCCCTGGGGACGGGCGGACGACGCCCCCGCCGTGGGCTCGGTGACCCGCACGTTTGCACCTGCGAGCTGCGTGTTTACAAACGGCCTGTCTCCTGGAAATAAATCTTTGCACTTTCCCCAGGAAATATAGTCTATAAATCACTGTGACATTTAAGATGGGTATCACCTCCTCCCGCTCCTCTGCCTCCGGGCGCGGGCCCCCCACGCTTGCCGCAGAGCCCGGGGGGTGGCCAGCCCGACCCGGCGTGGCTGGGGGGAGCGGGGACGGTCAGTTAGCAATAAAACCGCTGACACCTTCAAATGTCAGCGCTGCCACCGAAGAAATGACCTTGCGCTGCCTCGGGGAAAGGGTGACTTTGGGAAATGTGAAACAGGGGAGTTGAACGCCCCCTCCACCAACCCCAACATCACATGCGTCCCGGTCTTAGAATGCCCTTGTGGCCACGGATCTCGTTCACTTTTTGGTGCTGTGAGGATCGACATTACGTGTCAACTTGGCTGGGGTGTGATGCCCTGATGTTTGGTCACGTGTGGGTCTGGGTATTGCTGGGAAGAAGTTCTGTAGACGTCTTTAAGTCAGTAGACTTTGAGTAGAGCAGATTACCCTCCACCTGTGGGTGGGCCTCGTCCAATCAGTTGAGGGCCTCAGGAGAAAAGACTGAGATTCCCCCCCAGGAGGAGGGAATTCTGCCTGCAGACTGCCCTCGAACTCCAGACGCCAACGCCGACTGCTCCTGGGAGTCCCACGCTGCTGCCAGCTCTGCAGCCTCCACTTTTTTTATTTTTTTATTTTTTTTTTGAGGTTGAGTCTCACTCTGTTGCCTGGGCTAGAGTGAGTGCCATGGCATCAGCCTAGCTCACAGCAACCTCAAACTCCTGGGCTCAAGCGATCCTCCTGCCTCAGCCTCCTGAGTAACTGGGGCTACAGGCATGTGCCACCATGCCCGGCTAGTTTTTTCTCTATATATTAGTTGGCCAATTAATTTCTTTCTATTTTTAGTAGAGACGGGGTCTCGCTCTTGCTCAGGCTGGTTTCAAACTCCTGCAATCCTCCCGCCTCGGCCTCCCAGAGTGCTAGGATCACAGGCGTGAGCCACCGCGCCCGGCCCTGGGTCACTATTTGCAATCCCATCGTAAGCTTTTCTGTTTGTCCTTTCAGCCTGGGGAGGGGCCGAGGTCAGGGAGACGCACGGCCAGCGCTCAGCGCGGGCTTGCCCAACGCCTGTGTGCGGCGGGTGGTGACTCGGCAGACTGCAGGCACAGCCTTCTGCGTCCTTCCATTCAGATGCGGCTGCCCCGCGTGGCCGCACACCCCGGCGAGCAGACCGCGGGCACAGCTGCATCCACAGACGGTCCAAGGGTCAAACTCGAACCACAGCAGCATGTTACATGCCACGTGGCTTTCGAAGTCATCGTGCGATTTAATCCACCCACACCCCTGGCAGCCAGATCTGAGTGTCGTTTCCCCATGGTGGTGGGGCTGAGGCCTGGGGCTGTCTGGGCGGCGGACTGGGGTCCCCGGTGTGCTTGGGCAGGGGCTCTGGATGGCACCTGCTCCTGCCCGTCAGACTGAATGGCGGAAGGTGGACTCCCGAGGGCGGCCGTGGCCCCTCTTGCCCAGATCCAAGGGTGGCTCCACCGTGGGGACACCGCCGGGCGGGGTGCTCGTCCTGAAGGTTGTGTCCCCCGAGATTCATACGTACAGATCCTAATCCGCAAAGCGAAGCAATTGGGAGTGAGGTCTTTGGAAGGTGGTTAGGTCACGAGGGTGGGGCCCTCACACGTGGGATGAGTGTCGTTGCAAGGAGACCCTAGAGAGCTCTGTAGCCTCCCCCTACCACGTGGAGACGCAGCACCACCAAGACGACCATGTGCCAACCGGGAGGCGGGCCGTCCCGGACACTGGAGAATCTTCCGGCGCGTTGATCGCAGACATCCCAGCTTTCAGAACCGTGAGAAATCGGTGGTGGTTGCTCAGGCCGCCCAGTCTGTGCTATTTGTTACGCACCAGAGCGGACTAGGACAGACGGGGACGTGGACTGGGCAGGAAAGGGACTCGCAATGAACTGCAGGGCTGGGCCCCCTCAAAAGGCAGACGCTGGAGCCCTAACTCCCAGTGTGTTTCGGGGCGGAGAGTCTGACAGGTGATCAGATTTAGATGAAGTCACGAGGGTGGAGTCCCCGTAGAATAACGGGTCTAGTGCCCTTGTGAAGAGTTGGGGAGACCAGCGCTCCCCACCCCCCAACTCGAGGACACAGCAGGAAGGCGGCCACCTGGGGACCAGAAAGGGGACCCAAGGCGGACACAGGCTCTGGCAGCAGCCCGCTCTGCAGGGCCGCGAGAAATGAATTTCTGTGGTTGAGCCACCCAGTGTATGTGTCACGTCACAGCAGCCGAGCTCGCCAAGGCGAAGGTGCAGAGGAACGCAGGGGCGCGGGAAGGGAAGGCAGCTCTCGGGGAGCGCGGCCGGGTTTCTGAGCACAGATGTCTCCGGCAGAAGGGGCAGCCCCGGCGCTGGGCAGTGCAGAAGCTGCTCCGGTCCACTCCCGCCTTCGTATGGAAAATCACCTCGCTTCAACATGGCCAGCAAAAAAGATTGTGGTTGCATTACCTGCAAAGTGAGTATAAGAACAAAAAGAAAGAGAACAATTAGCATAACAATATCGCTACAGGCAATAAAACACAACGGAAAGACTTAGCCACAAAAAAAATCAAAAATTTCAATATTTCAGAACAATCTAATTTTGTTTTTCACAAGAGAACTTGTTAAAAAAAAAGGGGTGTATCAGAATTAAAATAACGCATAAATGAGATGATTGGATAAATAGCAGATAAAAATAGAGTTCACAGCACTTAGTAAATAATTAAAAATAAAAGGGAAAAGCATCATTTCAGAAAAAAGATGAAACTAGAAGGAAGGTAGGAGCAAATAACTGTTACAGACGATGTCACCAGAGAAATATAAACTTTAAAGGAAGAGATATTTTAAAAAGAATGAAAATTCGTGAAGACATTAACCCTTTACGCTCGGATGTCGAGTGTGACTCGACACGGCTAGCAAAAATTATAGAGATTAAAATTACTCTTTGAATGTGTCGATAATTTTAAATATAAAAAGCATCCAAATAAATAAATTCGTATGAAAAGAAACTCCAGTTTTTTATTCTACTGCTGCGCTTTGTAAAATCTGGGGTATTTATAAAATTAAATCCCGAGTAGAATAAAGGAATCAATAAAAAAGCAAGCGGGGTGCAAAGGGTTAAAGTATTCGAAAGCGATGCTGCAGGGACCTGGAAAAGAAGACATGCCTGCCACCGAGCGTTCTAGACGCCTTTCTCCAATTCCTCCTGGTGCAAAGTCTTGCCAGACAGCATCGCGTCCACCCCATTCTCTTTCCTCTTGAAGATTCCTGGTCTTTTTACATTCATGCCCGGAGAATTGCATTTTCATCAGAAGCCCAGTAGTTTTATTAGAGTACGCTTTTATGTTGATCGTTCTGGCTGGATTTCCCCCAAACACGGAGTGTGTATCCTTTCCCAATATTTGTCTTCCCTTAATTGAGGAAATTTTATTTTGTTTTGTTTTGTTTTGAATATTGGCTTTAGTATTCCTTCTGCCCCATGCAGAACGAATCCTGTCATTCAGTTGTGAATATATATATAGTTATTCATATATATTGTTATTGCTCTATATATCAGGGTCATTTTGAAAGAGTGGAGACTGCAGGGGATTCGAGGGGAAGTGGGTAAAAACACACACTCGTGACAGATTTCGCTGCACCACCTTTAGCCCAAGACAAGTCATTAGTGAGGAAGGGGACAGGAGACTTCAGTGACAGGACCAGTGGGTCGCATCCTGCCCATGTATACTGAACTCTGAACTCTGATAATTGGGAATGCCTCTTCTTTTTAAAAGCACATCACACACCCCCAAAACTGACCGTATTTTATGCCACAAAGAGAATCTTATCAAATCCAAAGCATACGCATAATACAATCAGCATTCTCTTACCACAAGCGGCAAAACTGGAAGTTAATTATAGCATTCACAAAGCAAAAAGGCTTGCCCACGAAACATGGTATTAAACAAGTCTTGGAACAAAAGCAAAATAAAGAATGAAATTACAGAATTACAGAATTTCATAAAAATAACAATGCAAACCAACAATGTAAGAATCTATAGAATATGTGTTAGGCTGTTATAAAAGAGTAATTTTAGCCTTAAATAAAAAATGAGTATCATTAAAAAGGAAAAAAGAGAAATAAATGAATGAATATCCAACACAAAAAGCTAGAAAGGAAACAACAAAGTAGGCTCAAAGAAAGTGGAAAAAGGCAGTAATAAAAGTACTAATGAGTTTTAAGGAGTTAGAACAAAAAGCAATAGAACTAACTAGTAAATATATCCAAAATCTGGTTCATAGGCAAACTGGGAGGCCATCTAAAAACAAGTTCTGGTGGCAGTTGGGAAAAGGGAAGCACAGATATACGAAATTGGAAGTGACAAAGGGAAAATAGGCATGAAATCCAGAAGAATCTATTTTTAAGATCACATGATTACATTGTAAAATCGTGTGCAAGTAAAGTGAAATGCCAAGATAGAATAATTTTTTTTAGAATAGTACAAACTACTAAAATTGACCCCATTAAAGAGAGAAAAATCTACACAGACCAGTTACCATTAAAGAAATAGAGGAAGTCGTTATCGATCACTAACTTCTTTCAAACCCCATCGCCACAGGGGAAACACACCAAGTTTTAATTAGATCAATTAATAGCAATGTTACCGAAATAATTCTGGAATAGAATATCGGGAAAGATGGAAAACCCCAAAATTCTTTCTATGAAACAAGTAAAACCCCTGTAACATGACAGAGCTTTTACTCAAAATCAAAAGTACTGACCGATTTCGGTTATGAACATAGAGGCAGGAAAATCTTAGATAAGACGTAATTAGACAGAAGCGAATGGAGTGCATCAAAATAATGCATCACGACCAAGTGTTCATTTCACCAGGAACAGGAAGCTGGTTCAATATTAGAAAACATATTAATATAATCCATCAAAAGAATATAGCTGAGCAGAAATATCATCTGATCATTTCAAAAGCAGAAGAGGTAGTTTACATAATTAAACACATTCATGTTAAAAGCACTTGATTAAAATTAGCAATTGATGTATCTAGACGTTATCGTGCCACTTACGGGCAGATGCAAAGGTCCTTTGGCTAAAGGCAGGAAGGGAACAAGAATGCCTCCGTCCCTCCTGCTGGGGGAAGTGTCAGGCAATGCGACTAGACAAGACGAAGGAGTCAGAGGCACAGGCTGGAGAAGCAGAGGCAAGAATAAAACCATCTCTGTTGGCAAATGATAAAATTACGTATCTTGAAAATCTCCATAAATGAAAGGAAAAGCTACTATCTCACCCCCCAAAGAGTGAGACGGAGAATTTATGAAGATTTGGAAATCTTGTGAATATTATAAAATCAACATTTACAAAGCAGTAGGAACTTCTGCTTCCGGGAAGATGGACTATGTTTCCCTATTCCTCCCCCGAGTCCAGCGAACTCCCAGGACGTGACACAGAGAACGGAGCGCAGGAGGGCTCTGGGGCGGGGAGGAGAAGGCAGGTGACCTTAGCAACCAAGAATCGGCATGGGCTGATTCCCGGGGTTTTCTGACAGCTTCATAGTCCCCAGACTTGGGGCCGAAGAAGCCAGCACCTTGGAAAGGCCAGTGGATGCAAAACGCACACAAAACTCCCCCCAAGCCTGCTGTCTCTAGGCAAAGGAAAGCGGCAGCTCGTCAAGACAGAAACTTTTTAGATAATAACCTCTCTGCTCCAGCAACAGCCCAGAAACACCTGTGACACAGGTCACATCAGGGAGACAACCCTTCCCAGCAGGAAGGGGCTCTCCCTCCCTGTCCCCGTGGGCTGGAGTCTGCAGAGGCCTGGGCCACAGTGAGGACTTTCACCTCCACCCAGCAGCCATGGGGCCCCACCCACCTCGGTGTCCCCACATACCAAGTGGGAGCTGGGATTATCATCCACACCCGGCAGTAATAGGAGCCCTCCCCACTCTGGGTGTCAAGGGGGGACTTCACTTGTCAGTGATAAAAAGAAACGAACAACAACAACAAAAAAGTTTGGAAGGATGGTGTCCCTTCCCTTTCCCTCCCAGGGCAGTGTCAAAAGGAATATTAAAATAATTTGTTACCCACAGACCTACCCTACATCTAAAACAGAGGGCTTAAGTGAGACCCAGAGCCTCATGACATAATAGGAGAATGGCGAGGAGTCGGTAGAATAGCACTCGTCATACCGGGAGTTGGCAAGATCGCGTACGGAAGAAAAGGCGATCACGAGACGCTGGTGCTGAGATGACAGAGAGGTTGGAATTGTCTGGCAGAGATTTCCAGAGCAGCCGTGATGAAAGTGCTTCAATGAGCAATTATGAGCCAGGCTTAAACAAATGAAAAAATAGAAAGCCTCAGCAAAGAAATAGAGAAATAAAGAGAAGAACAAATAGGCATTTCAGACCTGAAAAATACAATGGAAATAAAAAGGCGCAGTGAAGGGGCTCTATAGCAGAATGACAAGGACACAGGGAAGAACCCTCAGACTGGAAGACGGAACAATTGAAACGACCCAATCAGAGCAACACAGAGAGAGTAGGCTAAGAAAACAAAGAAAGGAACAGAGCCTCGGGGACGTGTGGGACTATAACAAAAGACTAAATTTGTGTCATTTTGTCCCTGAAGGAGAGGTGAAAGAGAGAGGGGCTGAAAGGCACTTGAAGTAATAATGGCTGAAAACTGCAGAAATTGGCAAGATACCTAGACCCGCAGGTTCAAGAAGCTGAAAGACTCTCAAACAATACGAAACGGTGGAAATCCACGCCAGCATACATCATAATTAAACTCCTGAAAGGTAAAAACAAAGGGAAAATTTTTGAAAGCAGCCAGAGAAAAAGGCCACCCAACCTAGAAGGGAAAAGCAATGTGAATGACAGTGGATTTGTCATCGGAGACCATGCAGGACAGAAAGAAATGATACAGTGTTTTCCAGCTACTAAAAGAAAACCACTGCCAACTCCAAATCCTACACACACGAAAATATCCCGCAGGAGTGAAGGGGAAATTAAGGCATTGTCAGATGAAGGAAATCTAAGAGAATTTGTCCCCGGCCGACCTACTCTAGCAGAATAACTAAAGGCAGTTCTCCAAACAGAGAGGAAATGATGAAAAATGAGCTGAAAATATCGAGAAGGAAGAAAGAGAAACACAGTAAACAAAACATGGGTAGGTACTGTTGTGTTTTGTTTTTCATCTTGAGTCTTATAGATTACATCTGATGATTGAAGCAAAAAATGATGAGGCTGTGGATCAGAGGAAATATTTAAGACAATTACAAACTAGAGAGATGAAGGGTCTTAAAGAGAGGTAACGTTTCTGTACTTCACTCCAACTAGTGAAAGGACAGCGGTGACAGTCTGTGATAAGTTATATATATGTAGTACAGTACCTAGAGCAACCACTGAAAATGCTACACAGAGAGGGACACTTAAACAAACTACCAGTAAATCAAAGTAGAACTCTAAA
This sequence comes from Microcebus murinus, assembly GCF_040939455.1. NCBI lineage: Eukaryota > Metazoa > Chordata > Mammalia > Primates > Cheirogaleidae > Microcebus > Microcebus murinus. The sequence goes on along the minus strand of NC_134113.1, from coordinate 2,434,239 downwards.
AATTGCTTGAGTAACCCATGGGAAAGCAGGAAAAAGTATTCCCTCACACCCTGAAAAAGGGGAGGGGAGAAGAAGAGAGAGAGAGAGAGAGAGAGAGAAAGAGAGGGAGAGAGAGAAAATAAACAGAAAACAAGAATTAAAATGGCAGGCTTAGGCACTAAAATATTACTATCAATAATTACACTAATGTGTAAATGATCTAAATGCACTAAAGATGCAGACAGTGGAGAGTGGATTAAGAAGCATGACCCAACCATATGCTGTCTGTAAGAAACGCACTGCAAACACAATGCTACAGGCAGGTTGAGAGTACAAGGATGGAAGAAGACATATCATGCCAACATTAATCAGAGGAGAGCAGGAGCAGCTAAATTTATGTTAAATAAAGTAGACTTCAGACCAAAGAAAGTTACCAGAGACAGATAGAGACATTATAGATGATGATAGGATCCATCCTCCAGGGAAGACATAGAAATCCTAACATTGCATATGCCAAACAAAGCAGGTGCAAAATCTGTTAGATAAAAAGTGCTAGAAACAAAAGGAGATATAGATAAATCCACAACTAAGAGTTGGAAAATTCACCTCCCCTGTCTTGAAAATTGATAGAACTAGACAGAAAATAACCAATGTAGAGAAAAGCCTAACAATCCATCAAGGAGCATGATGCAATTGGTATTTGTAGAAGACTCCACTGGACAGAAGCAGAGTGCCCACCCTTTTCAGGTGTCCCTGGAAATAACCAAGATAGTACACATCCTCAGCTTTGACACAAATCTCAACACATTTAAAAAGGGCTGAATTTATACCATGTGTTCTCTGACCACAATGGAGTCACATTAGGGACCAATAACAGAACAGTAACAGAAAAATACTCAAACACTAGAAAACAAAACCACACAGTCCCAAATAATCTGTGTGTCAAAGAGAAAATTTTAAGGGAAATAAAAATACTGTGAACTGAATGAACATGAAAATATAATTTATGGGTCACAGCTAAAGCAGTGATGTTTGGGAAATTTATAACATGAAATGCAAATGTTAAAAACTAGTAAACATCTCAGATCAATAATCCAAACTCCCACCTTGAGAACTTAAAAAAATAGAAGAGCAAAATGAAACCATAGCAAACAGAATGAAGGGAATTATAAGATAAAAGCAGAAATTAAAAAGAAAATTGGGATGTAGTAAAGATGTCAGTTTTATCCAAAGTGATATACAGGTTTAATGCAACACCCATCAATCTCAGCAAGGTTTTTTGTAGTTATAGACAGAGTATTCTAAAATAAAATAGTTCAATTAGTTAAAATGGTTAAAATAATTTTGAAAGAGAAGAATAAATTGGGAGAAATAAGTCTACCCAATTTTATTTTCATTTTTAATTGTGGTAAAATACATATAATATACTATTTACCATCTTAACCTTTTTTATGTGTACAGTTCAGTAGTGCTAGGTATATTCATATTATTGTACAACCAGAATTCTTTTTATCTTGCAAAATTAAAAACATCTCTATACTCATGAATCACCTTTCCATTCCCCTTCTCTCAGCCACCACCATTCCTCTCCTTCCTTCCTTCCTTCCTTCCTTCCTTCCTTCCTTCCTTCCTTCCTTCCTTCCTTCCTTCCTTCCTTCCTTCCTTCCTTCCTTCCTTCCTTCCTTCCCTTCGCTCACAGCAACCTCAAGCTCCTGAGCTTAAGTGATCCTCCTGCCTCAGTCTCTCAAGTAGCTGGGACTACGGGTGTGCACCGCCACGCCCAGCTAATTTCTTTCTATTTTTAGTAGAGACGGGGTCTCGCTCTTGCTCAGGCTGGTCTCCAACTGCTGACTTCAAGCGATCCTCCCGCCTCAGCCTCCCAGAGTGCTAGGATTACAGGTGTGAGCCGCCGCGCCCTGCCTGCCATCTTACTTTCTATCTATGAATTTGACTGCAGTAGTCCCGATTATCTGAGGAGGACATGTTCTGATGTCCCCAGTGAATGCCTAAAACTGAAGGCAGCACCGAACCATATATATGTGGTTAATACATATAAAATACACATGTGTATTTATTTACCTGCTAACAGGTGGATATGAAATACCCGACAGGTGGGCAGCATATAAAGGCCCAGATACGCCGGACAAAGGGAGGGTCCACATTCCGGGTGGGCCAGCGTGAGATTTCGTCTCACTACTCAGAACGGCACAACTCAAAACTTACGAAGTGTTTGTTTCCGGAACTTTCCGTGTCATAGTTTCAGATGGGGGGCTGAGCGCTGGTAACTGAAACCGTAGGAAGAGAAACGTGGATGAGGGGACGGCTGTGCTCCGTGTAGCTCACGCGTGGAATCACACGCGATTTGTCTTTCGCTGTGACCGGCTGGCTTCTCTCGGAGGAGCGTCCCAAGTTCCACCCACTTTGGAGCAGGTGTCACGACTGGACTGCCTGCTTCCTAAAGGCTGCGTGATGCTCCGTTGCCGTGCATGGCACCGTCTGTTTACCCGCTCATCTGACCATAGCTGCTTCCGCTTCTTAGCTGTCGGGAGCAGTGCTGCTAGGAACGTGGCCAGACAAGTATCTCTTTGAGTCTTTTTTTTTTTTTTTTTTTCCGATCCAGGAGGATATATACCCAGAAGTGGAATTCCTGGATCATATGGCGATTCTATATTTAATTTTGGGGGGACCTGCCATACGTTTTCCACAGCGGCTGCTCCGTTTTGCATTCCCGCCGAGAGCACACGAGGGTGCCTGGTCCCCACACCGCGCTGGCCGGCGCGGGCTGTTTTCCGGGTTTCAGGTGGCAGCCACCCCTCACGGGTGGGCGGCAGCACCGTGCTGTGGTGTTGATTGTCTCTCCCCAATCCTTGGTGATGTTGAGCATCTCTTGATTTGACGATTGTCCATCTGTACATCTTCTTTGCAAAAATATCTGCTGAAGTTCTTTGCCCATTTGTTGTTGTTGTTGTTGTTGTTGCTGAGTTGTAGGAGATTTTAAAATGTATTCTGGAGATTAACCTTCATGAGACACATGACTTGCACATATTTTCTCCCATTCCATGGGTGGCCTTTCGCTCTACGGATCGTGCCCTTTGACGTGCCCTCCCTGATTCTGTAGCTGTCGCGATCAAGACGGCGTGGTCTTGCAGGGACCTAGATCGACGGGACAGAACAGGCTCCATGAGGAGACCCACACGGGTCGTTTCATTCAATGCTATTTCCTAAAAACTTCATGTGAATCTGTTTTTATCTCAGAGGGAAGAGTTTAGTTAAAAATACAAGGGGAAAGCATCAATTATTACCACAGCTATAAACTGAACCCTGTCACTGTGTAGACGAATCACCCCAGACATAGCAGGTTAAGACAGCGAGCGCTGATTAGTCACCACTCAAGGGGGATGACCCTGGAGCCCCGGCCCAGGGCAGACGCTCGAGGCCATCCACTGTGAGTTCTGTGGGGCGATGGGGCCGGAGCCGTGGTGAGCCGGGTGAGAGACGGGCAGCTCGGGGACATGGACTCAGGGGGCCGGGCGGGCACAAGGAGGGTGGGCGTCAAAGCACACAGGGCCCAGACCCGGTGGACGCTGTGCTGGCGTGTGAATGTGTGGGCCTGTCCGTCCGTCCTTCCGTCTGTCACCCACCTCCACTTGTCTATATCACACCTGTCCTCCGTCTGTCTGTCCCTCAGCTGTGTGCCATCCATCTGTCCCTCCACCTGTCTTCTGTCACCGTCCAGAAGTGACAGTGATGGTTGATGAGCCTACCTTTCAGGTGGGAGGCCCCAGGTGCCACAGAGCCCGTGGCCCGTGGGTGGCAGAAGAGTGGGAGTTGAGAAAAGCGAGTGGCGGGGCATCCTCCCCTGGCGAGGCCGGTGCTGGACGGCAGCTCTCTGCGCGTGGCTGCCCCCCGGCCCACGCTGCCCACGGCAGAGGGCGGGGGCTGCTCCCCGTCCGGCAGGCAGGAGGCGATTTCTGGGCCGGCGCGTGCGCAGCTCCGAGGGAGTCCCGGAGTGTGGAGGGCGGGTGGGAGAGAGCTCTCCCGCAGCCCTGGCTGCCTCAAAGGAGCAGGGCCCGTGCCGGGGCCGGGACTGGAACTCAGGGTCTGGGGGGCCCCTTCTCTACGTCCCCCCTGCTGTCACCGCTGTCAGCAAATGTGCGTGGACACCCCCTTCTGTGGTGGGGACCGATGTTGCTGGAAATAAATTCCTATTTGCTTTCTTCCACCCCATCATCTTCTTCTGACATCACTGTATTGTAAATTCCTTAGCCTCCGACGAGACACATTCTCTGCAGATGCCTTCACGGTGGTGTCCCTTGGGTCTAGACGTTCCAACAAGTCCGAGGAGGAGGAGGAGGGAGGAGAGGCAGCTCTCCGGAGACGAGTGCTCGAATGCCAGCTCTGCGTGCCACGGCGCTCTGGGTGCCTCTTACCCCTCGTGGGGCCCCAGCGTCCTCCCCCTCGAGGACAAAGCCTTCCTTGCTGACGTGCATTGCGCCCCCACTGTGTGACCGGCACCCTCTCAGCGTTGTGTGAGCTGTCTGCGCCGTTCCCACCACATCCCCGGGAGGCGGGTGTTTGCACCGTCGCTGCTCGCAACGTGGGAGCGGAGCCCGGAGTGTGATGTGCCCACTGCTGTCGTCATCATCATCATCATCATCGTCATCGCCCTTGTCCAAGGTCGCACGGCGGGGGTCCAGTTCCAGCGCTCAGCTCACGCTCCAGAGCCCGAGCCTGCAGAATTAAAATGCTTCCGGGCGCTGGCATGCAACGGCGGGAGAGTAACTCACGGCACCCGTGACACTTTGCAATCGCTTGTTCCCGCGTTCCCTGACGCCCGCCGCTGTGAAGATGGAATCGGCTCCCGCATCCAAGCTGCTGAGTAGAGTGCCCGACCCGAGGGCCTCGCGGAAGCGTCGGAGGGATGCGGGTAAGCAGACCGCGCTCGCTGTCATGCTGGGCAAGCGGCAGGCTCCCCGAGACCCTCGGCTTCCCCCTCCGGCCACGGTCCTGCTCTGCACACAGGGCTGCCTCTGTGGGGCCGGAGAGGGCGGGACTGCCCAGCACTGCCCAGCACCACGCCCAGGGCCACTCGGGACCAACCGCCTGCCTCCCGTCCTTCCAAGGGAGCCGACTGCAAACCGTCCAACACGGTGGCATCCGAGGCCTGGGCGGGGGAGTGTGGGCTGCTCCTCCGTGGTGGACCAGCGGGCCCAGGATGGAACTGGGGGAGATGCTGGAAGCTTCTCAGGCAGAACCTGTGAGGTGCAGCAGTGCAGAAGCCCGGTGAGCGTGCGGGAGGCCCTGCCCTTGACAGGGGGCTGCAAGGCCGCAGGAGGGGTCCGGCGAAGCCGCCTGGGGGTGCACCCCCTGTCGGCAGGGAGCTCCTGGGAAGAGGGCGGCTTGGCAGATTGGGGCGCAGCTTTTCTCCTGGTGCCCATGGGGACAGTTTGGGAAGGAGACAAGGGAGACTGAATGGGGCTGGGGGAGGAGAGAGGGCTGGACATCAGGCTGAACCTGCTGTGACTCCTGGTTCTTCACTTTCCCACTGGATGTCACCTAGATCAAGTTGTCGCCTTAGCCTCAGTCTTCCATCTGTACATTAGAAAAATAAGAGCCATCTCAGATGCTGTTGGAGGCATTAAACGAGGCAGCTGATTGCAATGTATGCTGCATTTTAGGGCCTTTTCTTTCTGACCAGCCAGGTGGCTGTGTCTACACATGGGTGGCTGGTTCTGGGTTTTGAGGCAATTTTGCGTATTAAGGAAGAAGCCGGTGTCATGGAAAGGACTAGTTGCAAAAAGTCACTTTAACTTCTCTAAGCCTTATTTGAAAAGTAAATAAATAAAAAGGATCTAGTGCTTATGATGCAAGGTTGCTGTGAGGACTAGAGATGATGGGGGGAACATGCTGAGAATAGAACTGGGCACACAGGTGCTGCTTAGCACCAGGTTACATAGAGGAATGACAAAGTTATGATGATGTGATGATAGCCTTGGTGACAGTGGTGGTGATGATGATGGTGGTGATGATGATGGAGATGGTGGTGATCATAATGACAGTGATGACGATGATGGTGGTGGTAGTGGTGAAGGTGATTGTGGTGACGATGATGGTGATGGTGATGACAATGATGATGGTGGTGATGGTGATGGTGGTGATGATGATGGTGATGGTGGTGGTGATGATGGTGGTGATGGTGATGGTGGTGATGATAATGACAGTGATGACGATGATGGTGGTGGTGGTGATGATGATGGTGGTGATGATGATGGTGATGGTGGTAATGATGGTGATGGTGTTGGTGATATTGGTGATGGTGGTGAAGATTACCATGGTGGTCATAGTGATGGTGGTGATGATGGTGATGGTGATGGTGGTGATGGTGGTGGTGGTGATGATGATGGTGATGGTGGAGATGATGATGATGGTGTTGGTGATATTGGTGATGGTGGTGAAGATTACCATGGTGGTCATAGTGATGGTGGTGATGAAGATGATGGTTTTTATGATGGTGGTGATGATGATGATAATGGTGATGATGGTGATGGTTATCATGGTGACATTATTGATGGTGAAGCTAATAAAGGTGATAAAGTTAACAAAAATGAACATTTGCTGGCAAGTGTATCTTATCCCCAGGAAAATCTGTACATTGGTTCCGACATTTCAAAAGTGCCAGTGCTTTTTACTTTGTCAAGCACAGAGCTTTTGCACTTGCCCATGTTAATGTTATTTTGGGTGCGAATGTTCCGCTCGATGCCAAACATCCCAGTAGAAACTGCAAGTGCAGGCAAACATGGAAGCGCGCAGACATCCAGATGCAGTGGTATTCTAACTATGCCCACAAATTTAAGTGCACAAGATGGTTATTTTTTCCAGTTTTCATTCTGTCGTTTGGCATTGGACGGTGTCCTTTCTGCACAGACTCTTAGGTGCGATACAGTCTAAAAATAGCGGTGCTCGGTGCTGGGCTGTCTGGGGAATAGCTGTTGGACTCTCAGCTGCCGCAGCTACAAAAGACAATATGCTTTTTGGAAAGGTATTAGGCTGGGGTTTTGTTCTGCCAGTGTCGCTTCAGATGGTCTCTCCTGGAACAAACAGAGACTGCTGTTCCCTCTGCCCAGCCAGGCCCAGGAAGAGAGGAGGGGGTGGAGGAGGTGCTATCGGGCAGATCTGGACTCCAGGCCACACCCCAGCAAGGGGCGCAGTCACATGCACCAGAGCTGGGCACTCACCCCAGGGACCTGCACCACACACGTGCACACACATGCACATACACATAGGCACACACGTACACACACGCAAGCACACATGCAAACATGCAAGCACACACGCACACACTCATGCACACACACAAGCACACTCACATGTGCGCGCACACACACACACACACACACACACACACACACACCGGGACAGTGAAAACACTGCCTGTAAGAGCCTCACACATTTGTTCAAAATACTCAGGGAATTGGGGAAAATTTATGATGGGCCTAAGGTGATTTTCGCTTTTCAAAGAATGTTTTAAACTGTCATAAAAGTGCATTCATTCTTTTTCAGTATAATGTTTTTTCCCCAAAGAAAGACCCTTTAAACCCTTGAAAGTAAAAATCAAATTTATGTCCTTAAATACGATACTGCAAGTAGAGCTGTAAGCATCGAATGAAAACTCAGTGTTAGTTATCCTCCTCCTCCTCTTCATCTCCATCATCATCATCCTCATCCAGCTAACACACTGCAGTTGTTCAAACGGTGTGTGGACGACACAGCGTGGATGTGTAGACACAGGGTCCCGCATCACGCCCGCTCAGGACCGCGACCTGCTGCCTGGAGCTCAGAGTGTGAGAGCAGGGGCTGGGGCTGGCAGGCCGGGACCCTGGAAGCCCCGTGTGGCCTGCCACCTCCAGACTGGGGAGCAGTGGGGGGCTTGTAGGCTGGCTGCGCAGGTCCAGGTGGGGGCCTGGACCCTCCTGGAGTTGGGAGACAGGCCCGGTAGGTGGGTAGGAGGCTGCTTCTGTGACCCGCTTAGAGCTTTGCCCTCCTCAGTGCAAAACAAAGAGTTTCTCTGATCTTGTGCTTTTCTTACTTAATTGTTGAGCGGAGATGGGCCACTCTCTCACTGCTGCGTGGACAGACGCAGACGGAGCTGTGGGGGTCAAAGGCTGTAGGGCACGACGGTCCTGTGTTGTCCAGTGCCCGGTGGCTCCATGTGGCCTTTCACTTGTGACCACATTGCTCTGACCTCTGCTTTCACCCTCTCCTGGCCACTGCCTCTCTCCTGCCTCAGACCCTCTGCTGCCGGACACCTGTGACTGTTCCTCGTTCCTCAGGCCCACCTGGACCTGGAGGACCCAAGACGGTTTCTTCATCTCAAGATCCTTATGTGAATTACATTTGCAAAACCCTTTCTCCAGATAAAGTCACCTTCACGGATTCCGAGGTCCGGGGTATATCTTTTTGAGGGCGACCATTCAGCCCACTGCACCCCCAATGACCCAGGGAGGCACGGCTGCTTCCATGCCCGTTTTAAAGACAAGGACACCGAGGCACGGAAGAGCCCGGTAACGTGCCCAGGCTACACGGAACGGAAGTGACAAATGGTGTCACCTGCAGTAGGGGCGTGAGCCTGTGCCCCGAGGGGACATCGAGGAGAGAACCTCGATTGTCAGGGAGGAGGTGACATTGTGCCCAGAGGGACTCATGGCACACAGACATGGCTGATGCAGACCTGACCCGTGAAGTTGCAGGAATGTGTAGCAAGCACAGCGGCCGCTCAGAGGTGAGTGGTGCTGCTCGGGGGTGTCGAGGAAGCCAGGAGGAGGCGAAGAAAGCACAGGCTGAGGAAATGCGGCAGGCCTGCACACGGGGTGGGGCGCTGGATCCTGTGGGGGGGCTGGCGTCAAGGGGCCTGGGACCCACTACCAACTGATAAGGTTTGGGGTACTCGCTCTGGTCCCCATGTGGATCTCTAGCTGGGGCACGGCTGGGGCTGGATGGCAACTGCGGGAAGCCTGTAGGGGGGGCACTGCACCAGCCAGGTAGGGGCGGGGAGGAGGGCACCTGGCCCGGTGGGGGTGGAGATGGAGGGCACCTGGCTGGGTGGGGATGAGGGTGGAGGACACCTGGCCAGGTGGGGATGAGGGTGGAGGGCACCTGGCTGGGTGGGGATGAGGGTGGAGGGCACCTGGCCAGGAGGGGATGAGGGTGGAGGGCACCTGGCTGGGTGGGCATGAGGGTGGAGGGCACCTGGCCGGGTGGGGATGGAGATGGAGGACACCTGGCCGGGTGGGGATGAGGGTGGAGGGCACCTGGCCGGGTGGGGATGAGGGTGGAGGGCACCTGGCCGGGTGGGGATGAGGGTGGAGGGCACCTGGCCGGGTGGGGATGAGGGTAGAGGACACCTGGCCGGGTGGGGATGGAGATGGAGGACACCTGGCCGGGTGGGGATGAGGGTGGAGGGCACCTGGCCGGGTGGGGATGAGGGTGGAGGGCACCTGGCCGGGTGGGGATGAGGGTGGAGGGCACATGGCTGGGTGGGGATGAGGGTGGGGGCACATGGCTGGGTGGGGATGAGGGTGGAGGGCACATGGCTGGGTGGGGATGAGGGTGGGGGCACATGGCTGGGTGGGGATGAGGATGGAGGGCACCTTGCTGGGTGGGGATGAGGGTGGGGGGGCACCTGGCTGGGTGGGGATGAGGGTGGAGGGCACATGGCTGGGTGGGGATGAGGGTGGGGGCACCTTGCTGGGTGGGGATGAGGGTGGGGGGCACCTGCCGGGTGGGGATGAGAGTGGAGGGCACCTGGTTGGGTGGGGATGAGGGTGGAGGGCACCTGGCTGGGTGGGGATGAGGGTGGAGGGCACATGGCTGGGTGGGGATGAGGGTGGGGGCACCTGGCTGGGTGGGGATGATGATGGAGGGCACCTGGCCAGGAGGGGATGAGGGTGGAGGGCACCTGGCTGGGTGGGGATGAGGGTGGAGGGCACTTGGCCGGGTAGGGATGAGGGTGGGGCACCTGGCTGGGTGGCGATGACGGTGGAGGGCACTTGGCCGGGTGGGGATGAGGCTGGGGGCACCTGGCCAGGTGGGGATGGAGATGGAGAAAGTCGCTGTGCGTGTTCATCTGTGCCTACCGACTAGTTGACGCTCGTACGGAAGTGGTTAATTTAATGCAGGTGCATGGAGCGTCCTCTCTGTGCCAGCCCCGGCAGAGAGGGGAGGCAGGGACTTGCCTTCCCGTGGAGGTTTCCCCCCCATCCTCGTACCTGTCAGTTGTTGAGGGGTTGCTGCACCCAGTGCTGGGGGCTGTCGGGAGGCCTCCCCCTCACCTGGCTTTCATAAACAAGCTCTGCCTGTGGGAACCACCCCTGCTGGTCCAGCTTCACCTTTCCTCTTCTTTCTGGTTCTCTCCGTCTTTCCTTTAGTAAACAGTTTGCCTGCTAATAGCCGTCGAGAATGTCACGTGCATTTACTGGGTTATATTTAAAGATCGCGTCTACCCGTAGCTGCACGGTGGCTGCTAACTTAAGCACAGTGTTCTGCAGAGGAAACTAATGTATCCCCAGGAATCCCACTGTAATTTTCTCTCGGCTCTCTTGAGGATAATGTATATTATTATTATTTATGAACTGATATTTGGTATTAGGATGATGATGATGTTAAGGGTATTGCTAATAATAATAATAATAATGCAGGTTTGCATTTGTGCGCCTCTCTCAGCCTTCGGAGGGTTTTTCTATGCCTCAGTGGTTCCTTCACTATCCTGGGCGGCTGACAACAGTCACCAATGCACACCTGGTTACCGAGCACCTGCCAGCCGTTGTACCTGCGGGTAGGATCTTTGTGTGCATCACTTCTGCCTCTGGAGCCACACGGTAGATACAGGGACCCCACTTTACAAGGAGAAGTGAGGGTGCAGGGAGGGTGGCAGGCATCTGAGCCCCGGCCAGCTGGCCCAGTGGGAGCCACGTGGGGGCTCAGGAAGGGTGTGGCCCTAGACCCCGAGATGCACTTCCGGAGACGGGGCGTGTGCTCAGGCTGCGGGGGCGCCTCCCACACCGCCGAGCCTTTGTGCGAGCTGTTCCCTCCACCAGGAGTGCCCTCACCCCTGCGGGCATGGCCACGGGCACTGGTGTGTGAAGGTCCCTCCCAGCCCCGACATCCACTGCACCCGTGCATGGGGGGACGTAAGTGCTTTCTTACCTCTGCCCACGTCGTGTTAGGGACACGCTGCTGTCCCCCTCCCAGCATCTGCATCCCTCTCCTGGAGGTGTTGGGGCTCCTCTGCAGGGTGACGGGCAGGGGGACATCTAGACCCACAGTGCTAGGAGATGATGACGGCATCGTTAACGACTGTCATTGTCCCTGATAAGCCTGTAGAGGTCCCATTGTTAAGTCCCAGCTCCTGAGTCCTCCGCACCAAGGCGAAGAAAACTCCCAGGTGAATGACATTTATATCATCTCCGACCATAACACCCCTCCTCCTCTGTGCCCTAGGACTGCGGTCCCCAGCCCCCGGGTTGCAGAGCAGTGCGGGTCAGTGGCCTGCTGGGGCTGGGCCTTGGCGCAGGAGGTGAGCGACCAGGGCGGCTTCATCTGTGTTTGCAGCCACTCGCGACGGTGCATAAGCTCCGGCTCCTGTCAGAGCAGCGGGGGCATCAGATCCTCATGGGAACACGAGCCTTGCCGTGGACTGCACGTGCGAGGGGGCCAGGTTGCGTGCTCTTTGGGAAAGTCTGGTGCCTGAGGGTCTGGGGTGGAGCAGGGGCCGCGGTGCTGGCGCTGGGGGGCGGCTGCGAGTGCAGGTTGTCACAGGGGGGCAGAGAGGTTTGGCGGTGCCGTGCCTGTGCTGCACTTGGGTCACCCTGGGACCTTCCCCCGACCTCTTGCCCATGGAAGGATTGTCTTCCAGGAAGCCGGTCCCTGGTGCCAAAAAGGCTGGGGACCACTGCCCTGGGGATGCCTCTCCCACCTTGTGTTCCCGACCCCAGAGCTCCTCGCGCTTGGTAGCAGACAGGTGCACCCCGGCGTCGCCTCTGAGGTGGGGGGAGACCTCACGGCTCCGTGTCCTTGGGCCCCCTCCTCCTGGGATGGAATCAGCAGCAGGCCGGCACCCTGGGGAGCCCATTATCTCCTGCTCTAGAGAGGAGAGAGGCGTAGCGTGCCTTTGACAGCAGCCGTGTGTCAGGAGAACACTGTCGTCCTCTCTCTCCTTAGCGGGTAACTGCCCTCGGTCAAGTGCCTGCTGATTCATGGCTCCACGAGCCCCGTCTGCAGCTGCTACTCGGAGTCCACGCCACTCCGCGTTGCACCCCGGCGTCCCGGCTAAATGCACACTTAGCCCATCTTTCCACACGTGCAGATGTGTGTGTTTATTTGAAGAAAGGTCAGCATAAGCCCATTTTCCCGCTGGCCCTGCTGGCAAGAAGAGCCTCCCTCCGGGGCCGGCTGATCTCCAAGCAGGCTCAGCCGGGCCCCAGGGGCAGCCGGATGAGGGTCTTCCCGTTCCCTGAGCGGGCCACAAAGCCCGGCCTGCAGGCGCCACTCGGGGTACCCAGTTGGGGGTTTCCCAGAAGTGTTGGTTAGAAATGGACCCTTCCTCTACTACTAGTTCTTCCCCTTCATCACCTTCCTCTATCCTTGTCCGTGTCCTGATTTCTCCCCTCTTCCTCCTCCTCCTTCATTCTCATCTTCTTCATCACCTCCATTTCCTCCTCGTCTTCCTCCTTCATCTTCTTCATCACCTCCATTACCTCCTCGTCTTCCTCCTTCATCTTCTTCATCACCTGCATTACCTCTTCCTCTTCCTCCTTCATCTTCATCACCTTTATTTCCTCCTCCTCTTCCTCCTTCATCTTCATCACCTTTATTTCCTCCTCCTCTTCCTCCTTCATCTTCTTCATCACCTTCATTTCCTCTTCCTCTTCCTCCTTCATCTTCATCACCTTTATTTCCTCTTCCTCTTCCTCCTTCATCTTCTTCATCACCTCCATTTCCTCCTCCTCTTCCTCCTTCATCTTCTTCATCACCTCCATTTCCTCCTCCTCTTCCTCCTTCTTCTTCTTCATCACCTCCATTTCCTCCTCCTCTTCCTCCTTCATCTTCTTCATCACCTCCATTTCCTCCTCCTCTTCCTCCTTCATCTTCTTCATCACCTCCATTTCCTCCTCCTCTTCCTCCTTCATCTTCTTCATCACCTTCATTTCCTCCTCCTCTTCCTCCCCCCAGCCATGCACACTAGAATATTTCAGTAAGATACCTTCTAACCACTTGGTCAAATCGGCAAGATCGGCGCTGTGAGGGAGGTGCTGGACCCGGTGGCGGCTGTGGGCAGGCGTGAGGGCACAGTCACAAAGGGCCTCTTTCCAGGGTGACGTTGGCCTGAGATGCCCGAGACCCCCGCCCGGATGCCAAGCTCTGGGGGACGTGAGGTTCTCAGGAGACGTCCGTGGTCCCGCCATGTCCCCCACTTCGCGTGGCCTTGGCCACAGAGCCTGTCTCGATTCCAGCCTCCTTTGGAGCCACACCTGGCCTGGCCGCAGGACCTGGCTTTGACTCACACATCCCGAGCTCAGCCTGTGCTCTGGGTCCGATCTGCGCACACCCATCCCGCCCCAGCTCCGTCCTTGGCTGCACCGACATTCTGGGAAGTTTTTCCACCTGGCCTGACGCTGTCTCCCCGTGCAGGATGGAAGGTGTCTATCGGCTCCTGTTCTTCAAGGGCAAACCACTGACAGTATGCATGTTAGAGGAGCAGGAGCAGGAGGGGCTGGGGTCAAAGGTGGGAAAGGGGTGTGACCTTTGAATGTAGCTGGAGCTGTCAGGTGGCAGATGGATGGGTCTTGTGTAGCCTCAAGGACCACAATAAGACAGAGAGAAGCTGCCTTAGCAAGGTGGGGTTGTCGGGACACAGGGGCCGGTCCCCACCTCTCAGGGTAACCGTGGTGGGGCGGCGGTGGGTTCCCCAGCCCGGGGGCAGCACACGCAGGGCCTGGGCGATCATTCTGGAGGAAGCAAGGTGGATGGTTCAGACACGAATCTGGGGTTCATACCAGGAGACCTCTAGGTCCACATTAAAGTTGAAACTTTATGATTCTGAATTAAAATGGAAGAGCGACTGGAGCCCGGATGCATGCTCAGGAATTCTGCAAGCGGCTTCATTACCAAATTACTCCCTTCCTAATCTCACTCTCGCAATGCAAATGGGCTTACTAAATCTGGTTATCGGGGAAATCTAATTTAATTTCACTGTCTGATGAAGATGACGTCTAGATGGGCTCTATATTCTCCGCTGGCTTTATCGAACGTATTGTAATGTTAAGTGTCTTTGCATATTACATTTTCAGGTACTTCCAGGGGCTGCTCTCAGCCGAGAGTTCCACATCTGAATGTTAACTGCGGAGTCCACTTTGAGGTCACCCGAGGAGCTCTGAGACCCCAGTAAAATCACGTCAGCTGCTCAGGTGCTGTGTCCTCACTCGAAAACATTAGAAACATACGACTTGGCTGCCCGCAGGTTTGCTTCAAAGTCATGCACGACAGAAAACCCCCAAACCTAGGTAAGGGAGAAGTAAGTATTGCCCGATTTTTATGTCCAAGGAAGCCGAACTCATATCCCCGACATCGGGTGCGTTTTGCACATTGCTGCCCTACGGCGACAAATCAATACTTCCGTGGACAGAGACTTCCGCACCTTAAAACTATTTACTCCTGTACCCTGACACCCGGGAATATGGGAAATTACGTGGGGGCTGAAAGGCTCTTAAAAAACATCATCCACTTGTTTGATGAGTGCAAAGCTACGTCTGGGCAACTATTAACAAGCAGAACTTGAGCTGCTCCGTCTCGGGCTCTTTTTATTTTCAGGTTGGAAGCAATTGCTGTTTATTAGCTGAGCGGATCACAAAATGATGGTGGTGGGCACCGTCGTTCATCCTCCTAATTAGCCTGCTAATCTGGGCTTCCCTGTGCCGGCATCGCCACCTTCCACAGAATGGGGGATTTTTGTGTCTCCGTTCCACCTCCCGGAGAAGGTGACCCGAAGGACCACAGAGGTGTTTGCTTCCTCGGAGTGTTTTCCAACAGCAGCTCTCAGGAACCAGAGCCCTGCAGCTGGGGCCACAGGTACGCAGGGGTCGGGCAGGCAAAGAGCTGCTGCCAGGGCAATGCTCTTGCTGACTTTGCCGTGAACACGCCGAGCGCCGGCTCACGGACTGGCCCCGGGGGCAGGACCCGAGCGCCACATGGCGCACAGTCCGCTGCGTACCTGAAACCGTGTTGAGCTCCTCGAAGGTGCCATCCACACGGTCTGGCACAGGCAAAGAAGTGCAGCACTTCTAGACTGCCGGGCTCACGCCCCCAGTGCTCCCATCCAGGTGCAAGGCCAGGCTGCCGTCCAGGGCACAGGGCAAGTGCTGGCTCTTCTTGCCGTCCCAGCCATTCGGATTGCAGCCCCGTGCCTCTGCCTGTCACCTGCGGCTGCACGTAGCTCTTCCGAACCTCAGCAACTTCCCTGCCTTTCGAAGCGCCTTTTGGGCACACTGCTTTCTCAGCCTGCCGGTCTCAGCTCTGCAGACCCCCCCTTGCTCTCTCTCAAGCGTTTCCCCCACAGCAGGAGCCGCCCTCTTCTCTCCGCCACACGTCTCCAGCCAGAAAAGAGGCTCTTGCATCTCAATTCTAGAAGAAGGAGGAAAATCCAGGGGAAGGGGAGTGTCCGCCCTGCTGGGCCCTGCCCAGGTGTGCTCCGCGGCCAGGAGCCCCAGGGTGGAACCGAGTCGTGCCACGTGCGTGCGGGATGGGGGGTGGGGGGAGGGCGGGCCTGGTGGTCCTCGGTGTCAGGACAGGGTGGCCGAAGGCCGAGAGGAGGAGCTGGACTCAGAGTGGGGCGCTGGGGTGCCAAGGAAGATGCTCCTCTCCCTGGGCCCCGGCAGGCTCCGGCCACCCGCCAGGACAGTCACTCACTGCAGTGGGGTGGGGCCACCACGCTGGGAGGGCGCGTCGTGAGCCAAGCTTAATGACTGTGTTCCCCGAAAATAAGACCGGGTCTTATATTTATTTTTCCTCAAGAATACACCCCTATTTTCAGGGGATGTGTTATTTTTTTGTAACTACAGTACAACAATACACATTGATTCAAATATACTTAAGTCGTCTTCTTCTGGAACATCATCATCACTCTCCAAACCCCGAATCCCATCCTGAATGTCTTGCGACTCTATTTCCTTTAGAACCATCGGCCCCAATCTCTCATGTGGAGCCATAGAGCTCTCACGAGGCAGATGAGAAGGGCTGCTCGTCTTTCCCGCTCCGCGATGACACGCACGGGTTGTGCAGACACTCTGCGCAGCCACGCCCGTCACTAGGTCTTATTTTCGGGGTGGGGCTTCTATTGCGCAAATGCTTAGAAATCCTGCCAGGGCTTATTTTATGGGTAGGTCTTATTTTGGGGGAAACACAGTATGATTCCCCAATGGGTCTGAGGTCATTTGAAGGGGCTGTGACCACTGTTTCCCAGACTCGGTCGTTGGATAGAATGGCACACCTGGGAGTTAGCGTGTAGTAAGGGAAGTATTAGCTCATCCACGTTGGAATTTTATATAACATACACACATGCAGGCATACCTCATTTTACTGTGCTTTGCTTTATCGCACTCTGCAGATACTGCATTTTTCACAAGTGGAAGGTCTGTGGCAGCCCGCTTCTAGCAGGTCTGCTGGCCCCGTTTCTCCAACAGCGTGTGCTCGCCGCGCGTCTCTCCGTCAGCACTTTTTGGCAATAAAGCACTTTTTAATTGAGTTATGTACATTGTTTTTTAGATGTAGTGCTGCTGCACACTTAATAGACTGCAGTACAGTGTGAACCTAACTTTTATATTCGCTGGGAAGTCGAAAAATGTGTGCGACTCACTCGATTGCAATGTCTTGCCTTATCGTGGTGGTCTGGAACTGCACCTGGCACGTGTCCAGGGCGTGCATGTATGTATGTATGCACACACACATGTGATTTGCATGTTCACTGACAGACATAGGACATGAAATGTATTGTGCGTGTGAGTGACAGGCGATACATTCGGTGGCTCCGCTGAAGCGGCTCTTGTCCAGGCACGAGGTCATGAGGGGCTGGAGGTGCCCAGTGTGCGTGCCCAGCCTTCCTAGTTTGCATCTGTCCTCAGTGGCCCCCGCACCTGCTCCCACACTCCCCCGTCTCTGTCTTATCACCTGAATGCACATTGAAGTTCTCTGTTTACTTGTCGCTTTCTCCCACGCGGCGGTGAGCTCCCAGGGCAGGTTCTGACGGGTCCTGCTTCCTTCCACGCCCGCCGAGCCTGCAGGATGCAGTTGCTGGCGTTTACCTGGCCGCTCCCCGGGTGCCGTGTCATTTAATTTTCACACCAGCGCCTCGCAGCTGCAGGAGAGAAAAGCGAAGCTCTGTGTGGGGAATGATTTGCCCAAGGTCAAATAGCTAATAAATGACAGAGGAAATTTTAGATTTTCTGATTTAAGTTCTATGCACTTTTGGCTGCCTCACAGTTAGCTCTATGGTAGGAATTGTCACTCTACAACGGAGTTTCTCGACTCCAGCAACAGTGACATCGGGGCCGGATATATCTTGCTGTGGGTGGCTGTCCCGGGCTTTGGGATGTTACGTGGCATCACTGGTTTTTACCTGCCACTTCCACCTCCCACCCCCCGAGGGTGTGTGTCTTCAGACATTGCCAAGTGTCCCCAGGCAACAAAAGTCACTGCTGTATAATAACAGTTTTGCAAAATTGTTCTTTCTGAATATGCTTGTTATGAAAGTTTTAACAGAATATAGGAATCTTCTATCCCTGTTCCCCAGTTCTGCCCCAAAAGACTCCCGGTGACACCTGATTCTTGTTTATGTTTTCAGAGATAGTTCACTCACATACAGCGACACATACTCTCCCTCCATGTCTCTCCTGTGAAACCTAAGCTCTTCTGCTTCTATTTTTATCCAATCATTTGTCTTGGAGATTTTTTTTTCACGTCAGTATACATATATATATATATATATATATATATATATATGAATAAAATCATAGCAAAGAGTATTCATAACATCTGTGTTATTAAGAGTTTAACCTATCAAAAATGAAAGTAAATGTACTTAAATGACTTTTCAGCATCTTTGGAATTAATCATATGATTTTTCGGTTTTGATCAATGAATACTGTGAGTTACATTATTTGATTCTCCAAATATTGAACCATTGCTGAATTCCCAAACTAAACTCCACTTTGCCATGTTGTGGGCTCTTTTATTTCGTTATTGGATCCTGTTTTCTGGTACTCGGGGTGTTTCCAGTACCTATACATGGATGTTCATAAGTGAGACTGGTATCTTCTTTCTTGTGATTTCTTTGTAGTGCTTTGGCTTCACTATAATTCCGTCCTCATAAAATAATCTGGAAGCTTCCTTTCTTTTCTCTGTCCTCTGCGGCAGTTCAGGCAATACTGTAATACCCCACTCTCAAAGATTTCCCAGACCCCATCTTTGAAACTGTCTGGACCTATGGCTTCTGGAGGGCTGTTCTTTTACTTGATAGCTTAATTATTTATTTTTGGTTGATTTATCGGCTTGTACGTTATCTTTTGAGCCCAGTAATATGACACGGAGACCTTAGAATTTACTTTCTCCACTTTCTAGCTCCTCTCTCTTACCCTGTCGCCTGTATTGGTTACATCATTTCTATGTCATGATTCACAATAGTCACCCTCTATTATACAGGCATAATTCCCACGCTTATTTAGGACATAAAACTGCAGCGAAGCGCATTCAATTCTCACATCCATCCTTTTGTTGCAAAATCATCTCCCTACTCACCAGAATTATATTCCTAGAATCTTTGATTGTTCAAAAATATCCGTCTCTCGCTCTGATATCTGAATGCTTTCAGTGGAGAAAATAAAAATTCTTTGAAGATTTCATTGCCATGTTTTTTTTTTTTCCTTTTTCTCCTAGAATTGAATAATTCTTTGGAGTACGCCGAGGCTAGTTAGGTTCTTATTTTTCCCTCCACACGTGTCTGGGTACATCCTCCCGCGTGCTCAAGGCATTTGCTTGTGACTGTCGGACTGCAGTGGGTTTTTAGGCTGCATCTTGGTACTGCTCCTTCTTTGTCTTGCTCTTCCTTAGAATATGGTGGGGCTTTATGGCTTCAGAGTCAAGCTTTATTTTATTTCAGAAAAAGTTTCTTGAATTGTCCCGACCCGTGGGACCTTTTGTTACTCGCGGGGTCAAGGGGGACCTTGCCTGAAAGAGATGAGCGAGAGAAAGGAACGAGACCAAGCAGATGGTTGTCAAGGTCTGCTTTACTTAGATTTTTAGTAGGTTTTATAAGCATACAGAAACAAGGAAGTAGAAACAAAAAAATACAGTGTTGACGATGAGGCTTGGGTCTGGGTTAATCAGCCCCAGTCAGCGTCTTATCGGTATCCTGTTTGTGACTGGTTACTCATCTCCAACCTGGCAGGTGGTCGGGAACAATTGCAGTCAGCACTCCCTGGAGCATCCCGTGGTCAGCACGTCATGGACTGCATTCTTCTCGGAGCCATAGCTGGAATTTTCCAGGGCGAAGTCCGTGCATAGGACGAGTCATAGGGGAGTTGAGGGTCTTTGAGAGTCCTTGCCTCTAACATCGAATTACATCTGTACACGATAGTTTTCTCCTGTTCTTTAGGGACACAATTATGGGCCTGTGAGACTTTTTTTTTGAGGGGGGTCTATCATTTCCTCCCTAATCATCTTAAACTCTCGGCTCGGTTCGGTTTTCCTTTGTGTTGCTTTCTCTGTCATCTCTACGTGTCCCCACCAACACCTTTCCCGGAGCGTTTGTCTGCTGTTGTGCTGCTTCCGAGCGGGTTCATTTCGGTGAACATTTTCCACCTCCTGTGCTCCCGCTGCATGTGTTCCACGAGCTCTCCACGCTCCTGCTCAGCTCTTTGCTCTTTTGCCACGTCCTCTGAGTTCACGGTGTCAGGTCTCTCGAGCCTCTGGTGACACTTTTCCCACAACCCTTCACCACCGGCAGTTTGCTTTCCTCATTCCTTCCTCCCTTCCTGCACCCCTGCCGTCTGCGCCTGCCCACTCCCTTCCTGAGAACCGAGCACCTTGTTGGCGGTGAGCATTGTTGTAGGGTGATGTGCTCATCCCTGCTGCACAAGACTTTCCTGGGCATGGCAGGAACGTATCCCATGACCCGGGAAGCGCTCATTCCCGCAGGTGGGAAGGCTGGTCGCAGGTACCGTAGGAGCCGCTCTGGGCCAGAGATTCTTGAGGGCGGGTCCAGGTGTGGGCTGTGTGGTCGAGTGTGGCTGGGGAGTGGGGAGGAAGGTGGGGGCTTTGGGGACCGCCCATTGCTTCTCTGTCTGTCCTCCTCCTTCTCATAAGTTGAAATTTCTCTCTCTCTCTTTTTTTTTTTTTTTTGGTAGGAAAATTAGTTTTTATAGCATCAGTCTCCCTTCCTAAATTAACAGCATCCATATGTTTTTAAATTCTTTTTTTTTTTTGTACTTAAAATATGCCTGTTCTTACAACTCCCAAAGATCTTTTTTTAAGGTTTTGATATTTACTATGGTTTTTCTTTTTCTTTTTCATTTTAATCTATAAAAAATCCCTACGTCTCCCCCAGTGAATTGGGTGCCTCTGACAGAACACAGGAGAGGTCAGGCTAAAGAGATTTGGCATGTTCGGAAACCTTGGTTAAGACCTCAGGATTCTGGCCCTCTGGGTGTCCTTCTTGGTCTAGTGTTTTAAGACCAAAGTGGAGATGACTTTCCTCTTCTGCTTTTCCATAAGCCAGGAGGGGCTGGGGAAGGAAAGGTGGCCGGGGAGGGGTGGGGCTGGCGGTTGGTGGCCGTGCGGTGGAGGCCAAGTTATGGCAGAGAGGGCGACCTTTGGCCCGTGGCAGTGATGGTAGCGACCCTGGTGTTGAGGGTGCTGGGGGTGAGAACTGTCGAAACTGTCACATGCACCCCAGTGAAAGCCGCTGCAATGTGCAAAGTGTTCCTGAGAATGTCAACAGTTGCCTGACGAAAAGTCTTCACTGGTGGTGGATAAAGCCAAACAACTCAGGAAAAGCCTGGCTATGGCTTGAATATTGCTTGTCCCCACCAAAGCTCATGTGAATTTCGTGGCGGTGTTGGGAGCTGGTGCCTTTAAGAGGCCATTAGATTAAGAGGATTAATCCCTTTCTCAAGAGAGTGAGTGCTCACCCTCCCAGGACTGGATGGGTCACCATGAGGGCAGGCTGTTTGTAAAGTGAGGCTCCTGTCACACTCGGTCCCTGTGAAGCCCCCCACCATGTCATGTTGTGCCAGGAGGCCCTTGCCAGATGTGGCTGCTCAGTCTTGGACTTCCCAGCCCCCAGAACTGTGAGCCCAGTAAACTTGTTTTCTTTATGAATTACCTGATCTCAGGAATTCTGTCATAGCAGCAGTGAGCGGACTAAGACAGCCACCTCTGACGAAACCTGGTGACTGTGCAGGAAAGGATGGAAGGAATGCAGCCGTCTGCAGAGGTCCCAAGCTGTGAGCGGCCCTCAGTGCATCACAGGACACTGAGGGCACCTGGGATGCCCTGATGCTGTTTAATTAGAGAAAGGGGTTAACCTCCGGTGGGAATCCTGCCTTGCCCTGCTAATGAGCAGGTGGCCATACCGTCCTTTATACATCGGTGTGCAAGGAATTGAGTGTGAATGCCTGGTTGAGATGGCCCCATAGCTAATGAAACCATAAAATACGTGATTGATTAGAGGAATGTTTTCAAAAGGTTGATTAGTTTGTTTTCTTTTCTAATCAACTCTGGAGATCATAGAGTTGAGGAGAAAGTGTCAGCTATGTGATATCATTTCCCAGAGACTCTTGCTCAGGAAGACGCCCCCTCAGAGAGCCCCAGATGCAGGGCCAGGTGCTCTCTCTGCTGTCTCCAGGGCGGGCTGCCATCAAGAATGAACTGGACTCCTAAAATGTGTGCATCCTAACACGTATGGGGTTTTGTGAGGAAGGATGGTGGATGTGTGGGATGCATAGCTGTCGCCCTCAGGGAACTCTCTAGAAGGTTCAGGGTTAATAGTGCAACTATGTGGAAAACAGACAATGCCTGCTTCAGCTGGTCAGAGGGATGCCGGTGTTGGCCTAAGAATTCGTGATGACAACACCCAAGGCCACTGCAGCACCATCGATCGAATGTGCATTTGGTGCCAGGAATGATGTCAAGAGCTTTCTAGAGTAAGCAGTTCATCTGTCTGACGCCTCTGAACTTGCTGTTGTAAGTTCTGTTGTGGGTCCCGTTTTCTGGATGAGGAAACTGTAGCGTTGAAAGGCTAGTGAATTTACTGGAGTCACCCTGAATTGGGCCAGGCAGGTCCCAATGTGTGAGGCCACAGTGCAGGAGGTGCGACGTCCCCAAGCTGTGCTGGGAGGAGGAACGGCGTTGGAACACGCTGCTGCAGAGGGCTGTGCTGGGGGAAGCCAGGCGCTGATCTGGGAACGACCCTCCAGGTCCCCTGTGCTGCCAGTCTTTGGGTGCAGGTGGGCACAGCGAGGCATGCTGCAACGCAGGTCAGGACCGCGCAGTGACACAGAATCTCCTAGGTCATTCTGCCCCTCAGTGAGAGCAGGAGCCACTCATTTTCCATGTTGGTATTCTGGGTGTCAGGGAGGGAGTCACGCGGGAAGGTGCAGACAGCAGCACTGCAGCCGGTGTGTCCGAGGAGAGGAAGTCGGGGAGACTGAGGCATGAGCTGACCGAGCCCTGGGCTGGGAGTTCAAATCCTCTGTGGGACAGAGCAAAGCGTCCACATAAACACACAAAAAACACACAAACAGATGCAGTAGACGACATAGAAAAGATGGGAGCACGGAGGAAATTACAGAAAGTCTGCACGGTGGCTGCGGCTGGTTCTAGGTGGAGAGCAGCGGGTAGTGGCTCTGATCCTCAAGGTCTTAGAGGAGGACGGGTTACGATGACTTCTGTCTGCATGAGTGGGTCCTCTGGCCACAGCAGGCTCTCCGGGAAGGACACAGGATGCTGGAAGGCAGAATAATTCAAGGGGAAAATAGTGATGATTCCGGCTCCGCAGGTGTGATGACGGTGTCTAACTACATACCCTCCGGAGCCACCACGCAGGTGAACGCCACAGTCCCGCAGTCAGGAGGGCCTGTAGCCTAGGAGGCAGGTGAAGTAATCAGGTTAACGGGCTGGTGACATCTGGTTCCACCCTTCCCTGTGTCCTATCCCCCTTTGCACGTGTGATTTGTGACTCAGAGAACCACAAGAACCACAGATTGGGATTATGCCAAGGGTGGGGAGCTGAGGTCCCTGGAGGTGTCTGAGTAGTCGCCAAAGCATCTCTCCGCCCAAGAACAACGGGGACCTATTCCCACAGTCCCTGAGAGACAGCACGTCCCCACAGCCGCAGCCCAGACCTCACATTCTGAGGCCCCTTCGCTGTGCAGGAGCGGAGCAGGGCTTTCCCGGCTGCACAGCCGACGCTCGCGAGGCCCCCCAGGGCTGCCATGTCTATGCATGCAACAGCGTGTGGGCGTGGGGGGCACAGGACGGTGCTGGGCGTGTTGTCCACAGAGAGCCTGGGCACAGCCCACAGCCCCTCACTCTCCACTCTCATGGCTCCTTTGCTCTGCGCCACCCGCGGACCACCGCGTCTCTCTCCGATCCCATGCAGGGTCCGGCTCTGTGTAAAGGGCGGGCTTTGTGTCCACGCTTTTCTGTTACACTCCTTACGATGACCTGGATTTTAAATGATCGGGAGTCTCATACCGCAGCATGCAACAGTACCCCGTGCAATACAACCACGGCTTCAGCAGAGCCCTTAGAGCACGTCTTGGTCCATCTCACGCAGCTTGGGGGCTGTGCGTGGGGTGTTTGGCGCCTGCTGCAGGTCCTGCTGCCTGGGTGCCCGCGCCAGGCCTGCTGTGGAGCCTATGGAGACAATGCTGTCTTGTTGAGGATCTACCTTTGTTCCTGTCCTTGGAGTGGAATGGGGTCACTTACACACAGTGGCCACTTCTAAGCATGAGCAGCAGAAGTGGCCTTCATGGCTACACTGCCACTTGCCAGACAGGAGCATCCCCACTAGGGCCAGCATGTCACCTCCATGGCCAGCACGTCCCCCCCATGCTCAGCACCTCTTCCCGTGGTCAGCACGTCCGTCCCCTCTGCGGTCAGCATGTCCCCTCCATGGTCAGCATGCCAGGCCCTGGGGATGATCCAAAGGATGCCTGGGCTCCCAGCTGCTGGGCGATATTCCAAAGTGTCACAAGGATGTGACTCTGGGGACCCGGCGTGTCTTCTAAGCCAGACTGTGATACATATGCTGGCCAGGGCTTCCTTTCTCTGCACACAGCCCCGTTCGTGCCAGGTTAAGGGTGTCTGACCAGGCAGTGAGGTTTGCCCTTCCTTGTCACAGCCGAGCGTGAGCTGGGGCAGTGACTGGCTCTGAGAGCGTGACCTGGGCAGCCCTGTGTTCCAGCCCCTGTAACGGCCGGGTCCAGGCGGAGCACGTTCACTGCACGTGGCTGTGCTCAGAGGGATGGACCTGCAGTGCTGGGGCCACCATTGTAGGCTGTGACATCTGTAATATGAGAATATAATTGCTGTTTTGAGTCCCCCTCATCTACCCCAAGTTAATCCACTGAGGGTCACGTCCACCGTAGTGGGACAGTCCCTGTCTGGCAGGGGACGTGGTAGCTCTGGGCTCAGTGCCCTTTGCACACACATCCCAGCATCCCATAGCTTGTCTGGCTGAAGATTCTTCATTTACAATCCATTTTAAATGCCATTATAGTTTCTGGGACGGGGAGGAGTGTCGGGGTTGGATCAGTCCGGGTTCTGTAAGGAAAACAGAAACAGCCTGAGGATTTTCGAGAAGGGCGTTTCAATCAGGAAATCGGATGTTTTCCAAACTGCTGGGAGGGCTGGGGGCTGAAGTTTGGGGAGGAACTGCTGTCCCCACGCAGCCCGGGGAGTGGGAGCATCATCGGGAGGCTGGACCAGACCCGCGACCTCAGCCCCCTCAGCATCTGGCAGGGACCCAGAGAAGCTCGCCCTGAGTCTGCCGCAGGTTCCGGCTCTCGCGTCCAGCCACTCGTCTGCCACCGCTGTCTGCTGTCCAGCTCTCACGCAAGCGTCCCTCTTGGCCGAACCCTGAGAGCCTGACGGGGACTCCGGGAGTGTGGACAGAGTCCCGCCCCTGCCACAAACACCCTGGAGGGGCGGGAAGGGGCTGAGGGTCTGCGAAAGCATCCGGCACAGCGGGGAATCCTTTGACTTTCTGCACGTGTTCAGGAAGGTCTCGGTACGGGAAGTTGTGACCTAGTTTTCTAAGATGTTGCAAGGGTTAAATCTGAGTCTGGTTCTGTGAACACACAGAAAGGTAAGGACACAAATGCATAACGTCCCTCGGTTAATCATTGTCTCGGTCCCTTCGAGCTACTGTGACAAAGTGACATAGGAATTTATTCATGGCAGCTCTGGGGGCTGGGAGTCCGAGAGCAGGCACAGCCCTGGCGAGGGCTTCCTGGTTCAGGTGTGGCGTCTTCTCTCGTGTCCTCATGTGGTGGAAGGGGAAGGGGGAAGGGGTCTGGCTGGGGTCCCTTTGATAAGGACACTGATCTCCTCCTGACCTGATCACCTCCCAAAGGCCCTGTCCTCACACCAGCACTTTGGGGACTGAGATTTTAACATGTGGATTTGGGGGACACAGGCGTTTTACACCATGGCAACCATCAAGGCACCTCCTCCCACTTGAGAACATGAAACACGACAGCAGCAATTGTAACTGATGATGACATACCTGGCCCCCACCACCACTGCCATCACTGTCACTGTCACCTCTGTTCACCTGGGGGCTGTCCACTCACCTGGCTGCTGGGATTACAAAGCAAACAGCCCAGCTGCTGCTCTGTGCTGGCCAGTCACCTACCCTGGTTAGAAGCTGTGCCCAAAGGGTGCATGTTCTCAAAGTCTCTTGAGGGTGTGTTTCCCCGGGCCAAGGTCACACGCACTCGGCTTAGCATAAATGTTCTTAAATTAAGAAAAAAATAAAAGCTGCTTCCCAGAAAGCAGACTCTGAGGATGGGACTCTGGAGGTGTCCTACTCCCTGGCTGCTGGTGGAGTTGAGGCCCATTGCTGGGGACAGTGGAGAGAATCTTTGGTCCCCAGCGTTCGGGAGCTGTCCGTTGTACAAACTCCCACCTGGGTAAACAGGCATCAGAAGCTAATGGAAGCATCTACACTGGCTCACGTGGAGCCGCTTTCCCGGAACAGAGAAATAGAAGAGAAAAGGACTGTGTTCAGAAGAGAGAAGATGACAGATTTAGGTCGATCAGTCACTGGTTAAGGCAACATGTGAGTCAGAGCCCCTCTTTAAAGAACCCCTGGCTTCCTCGTAGAACTAGCTGGAGACCAGGCTCTAGACTTGATTGCAGAAATGGAGGACTCAAGCGAAGACTTGGGCATCACACATGAAGGCCTCCTTCCCCTAGGTCGGGGCCTTGACGGGGAAGGGGTGGGGCGCTGGGGGTCTTCCCCGACAGGCTGCTGTTGTGGCTGTCCTAGAAGCTTCATTTAAGGCAAGTGGTTCCTTTCTGGATGATAAAAATGTAAAAATCTGTTCACTGTGGCAAGCAACATGCATTTGGTTAGTACTGAAGATATTTTACATGTTTTGTTTTTTTTTTAATTTTTTACTTTTCCTGTCATGAGTTACCAGATAATCCTCCTTGTTCCATTTGCAATTTGGGTTAAAATCTCATTTTTTTTGCATACAAAAAGCACTTTGTCTATTAAGGACATCGGCTGTCCTATATGTGAGGAAACTTTTACTTTGTTGTTTTTTTTTCCTCCGAATTCTCTTTGTGTCAACTTTCTAGCAAAAGGTGTTTAAATCTTTATTGAGTTTAATATATAACGTTTTCTATAAACATATTTGCTTTTTTTTCCTCTTAAGGACCCTGCTTACTTTGAAATGAGGTAAACACTGGCCTACACTTCGTTCTATTATAAATTTCACGATTTTCATTTTTTCCTATAAAGTCTTGAACCGTCTGAGTTTATTCTGGTCCATGCTATGAGATAAGGCTTGCACTTTGTTTCTGTCTGAACGACTACACATCAAATATTCTGGGCCATTTATCGAATAAGCCATCTCCCTCCCTTGAAATTCTCCATTTGCTTCTATCTGTTTCTGGAAGTTTATTGCTCCCTGCGTGCATGCCGGCCCCACCCGCTGCCGTCGGGCCGCCGTTGCTGTGAATAATAACGCAGCCTGGGTTTCACAGGGAAGTCTTTTCCCCACTGTTCTCCCTTTTCTCAATATTTATTGGCTATTCCTGGCTATTTATTTTTCCAGGTAAATCTGAGTATCTTTTTGTCAGGCTGTGGAAATGTTCTAATGAGATTTTGGTTGGAATGACATCAAACGGAGACATTAACCTGGGGGAAATTGGGCAGGGTCGGGTGGCAAGTTTGCTGGCGTCTGTAGACGACCCTGCAGGTGGCCAGCACCTGGCACACCCGTCTTTACACCTCCGGGGCCAGCCTGGGCTCTGCGCACAGCAGGTCCCTCTGCGCCAGCGTGAGCAGGTGCGAGCCAGCCAGCAGAGCTGAGCTCTGGGACCTGCGGCCTCCGCATCTCATGCGGTCCCCTTCCAGGGCCAGGTGTCGCCCCACAGCCTTCTCCTCCCCTGGACTTGGGGCATGAGGAGGAGATTGGTCTGGGTTCATCTTATTTCGTAAAGGCTGGGGGCTCTCCCAAATGCTTTAGGGGTGTCTTGGAACTAATGCCGGCAGCAGCCATGCCAATGGAAGGAGAATCAGGTAAGCTGGGAGGTCCCCTGGCTGGCTGCTGGTAGACCCAGGACGTGGGCCCGGCCTGTGCGTTTCTGAGCCTGCCTCCTGCTCCCTGCAGCAGAGGGTTGCACGGAGCGCGGACCGCCGGGAGCTCAGCTTGGTGGTGGCACACGCGGCATGCATCGCCGCTCTTCACAGGCAGAGCCGATGGAGGAGCACCCGCTTCCTCTGACGCTCAGCCGACGTCCTGAGAGTGTCCACACCTCAGGGGCATTAGTGTCTGGTCAGCACATTGGCACCCTGGCAAGGTTTCCACCAGGAAACACCTCCCCGCCCTGCCTCAGTTTCTTCTCCCGGAGTCGGTGAGGGCTGGGGTCCGGCAGTCTGCAGTCCTGGCCTTCCGGGACCTTCCGTCACTGCAGGTACCTGGGAAGCTGCCCTTTCTGCGACAACTACTTAGCCCTTTGGAGGGCACTTTTCCGTCTGCCCAGAAGAGAATTATTCACACATCTTCAAAACCCAATTTCCGTCTCCCACCGATTTCTCCCCTTTCTCCAGGAGACTTTGATACACCAGAGCTTTGAAGAAGAAAGCCGCCTGTTTCTCGGGGACAGAGTTTCTTAATCTGAGCTCCGTGTACATCTTCCGTGAGATATTCTTACACATTTTTGATCACCGCAGCGATGCTAAGTGTCCTGTCTGGCGAGCCTTCTGATTTTTATTAACTTTTCTTCTTTTCATTTTGAAGTAGGTATCAGATTGGGCGTGGGGAAGGAGGAGGGTGTGCTTTTCCTGGGACAAGAGGAAGCTAACTTTGAGCAGACTCCTGCATTGATAAGCTCACAGCTAAAAAATTGGCTCCCAATCCCCTGCAGTCTCCAATCATTGCCATGCAAATTCGAAAGGCAGGAGCCGCGGGGACCAGCAGCTGGAGTTGGTCTGCATTGAAATGGGAATGGAAGCCACAGTCCCCTATTAGACAGCCAAGTTCCCAGGCAGAAGCAAAGGGAAAACTCCCTTCTCTGTCAAAACTGTCAAATTACTCACCCAGGGGGGATGGCAGCTTCTTAGCTCCTCTCTCTCCAATTACCTGCAGGGGCAGGAGGTCAGTCGGCTGTTCTGGATGTGCCTGCCTGTCCACTGTGCACAGGGCTGACCCTGCCAGGGACAGGTGCCCAGGCTGGCACAGGCCACCTCACCCCTTTCAGGGAAGAGAAGGTGGAAGGGCTGAGGTCTGCACAGATCTCCCAGGAGGTTCCCCTTCCCTGGCCCTGCTGGGAGCCTTGGGAGGGAGGAGGCTTCCTGGTTGTAGGATCTTGACCCACGAACACATGTGGGCTTTGGGTGATGCCGTCCCAGCAGTTCTGGCTTCTGCCGCCTCCTGACAAACGTAACTCTGATTTTGATGGGAGAGGTTTTGCTTTGTTTTTGAAGTTCACATCATGAATGTTTTTTCTTTCCAAATTTCCTGTCATCGCATGTCTGGATGTTCAAAGATTTGTCTGTGAGTCGATTTCTGGCATACGCACTATTTTCAGACTCTGAGAGCGAGGAGGGGCATCCAGTATCAGCGCATCCCCTCCCTCAGCTCACAGGTCGGGACACCGAGAGCCGGAGAGAATGTGGTCACACCCCAAGGTCACTTGGGGACTCAGAGGCTAAGTTGCAGTGTTGTGGCATGGCACAGATAAGGGCCAAGCCAGCCCTTCTGATCTGCTGTCATCCCTCCCTCCCTCCATCCATCCATCCATCCATCCATCCATCCATCCATCCATCCATCCATCCATTCATGCATCCATCCATCCATCCATCCATTCATGCATCCATCCATCCATCCATCCATCCATCCATCCATCCATCCATCCATCCACCCATCCATCCATCCACCCATCCACCCATCCATCCATCCATCCATCCATCCATCCATCCATCCATCCATTCATGCATCCATCCATCCATCCATCCATCCATCCATCCATCCATCCACCCATCCATCCATCCACCCATCCACCCATCCATCCATGCATCCATCCATCCACCCATCCACCCATCTACCCATCCACCCATCCACCCATCCACCCATCCACCCATCCACCCATCCATCCATGCATCCATGCATCCATCCACCCATCCATTCAAAGCATGGGAGGGAGGTGCTGCCCCGTGATGGGATGTGGGTCAGATGGTAGGCGTGGAACTGTATTATTTCCATGGGGTTCAAGGGCTTCAGGAAGGGTATGAGTGAAGGTCACCACATTGAAAGCCATTGTTTGCTAGTGGGGTGAGCAGGGCTGTAGGCACACACCTGATGGAGACAGGGTACACACACGTGATGGACATGGGGTGCACACACCTGATGGACATGGGGTTGTACACACCTGATGGAGATGGGGTACACACACCTGATGGACATGGGGTGCACACACCTGATGGACATGGGGTGCAAACACCTGATGGACATGGGGTGCACACACCTGATGGACATGGGGTGCACACACCTGATGGACATGGGGTGCACACACTGATGGAGATGGGGTGCAGTTAGAGACAAGTGCCATGTGGGTGGAATGGCCCAAGGGTGAAGGCTGGGCTGAGACAGCTTAAAGAGGAGGTGCCTTGGGGCTGGACCTCCGAGCAGGAGCAGACTTCCCACAGTGGCTGAGACAACCTAAACATCATTCTTACAAGCTAAAATGAGGGCTGTCCTGCACGCGCAGAGTGAACGCCGTCAAAGATTAACCTCACTGAACAGGGAGCCGGCGGGGGAGCAGAACCATTCCTAGGAGAGGAATGGAGCTATTGAGGAGCTATTCCTATTGAGGAACGGAGCTCAGATGGCAACCAGGACAGCAGAGCTGAAATGAGCCTGTTCCATGAGCGATGAGGCCGGTTAGCGTCCCCAGGGCCGGGGAGTCACAGCCTGTGGGTTCCTTCCTCACCAGAGAGCAGCCACTTGCATCTCTGCTCGGCCCAGATCCACAGCCTGACACGTAATGTCAGAGTCTGAGTCCTAATCAATAGCAAAGAGCAAGGCAAACAGGTGCATCCTCGAAGAATTAATGGCGCGTGGGTGGGCTATTAAGAACCCATCCCGGTGTGGCGCTGAAAGTCATCCTTTTGCTTGTTTCCAAGGTTTGGATCATTTTTTAAAAAAATACAGGCAGGCGCTGGAGTCAGATGTCCTGTTCACATCCCGCCTTTGCCTCCGGCCTTGTGGGCCTGGGAACGTCCCTCCTCCCTGCCGGGGGCTTGTGCTCCTCCTCCGAGGGGATGGGGACAGTCACCCTGCATGGAGCACAGGTGTGCCCTGAGGACCGAATGAGGCCCACATATCAAGTGCGGGGTCCAGCCACAACTCAATAACTGTCACCGATAACCATAACAGCATTTGAATATTAATGCAGGAAAGTCCCCCAGCTCACAAAGACTAAATGGCTGCTGGCTTGGAGCCAAAGCTACAGAGAGGACAATGACGGGAGAAGGGCCATCAAAGGCATCGATTCCCCTTTATAGAATGAATCAATGAGAGCTCCGGGCCGGCCTGGGAAGCCTCCCGAATCTCCACGCCAGAGGCCTGGACCTTGAGCCAGCCAGCCTGTGGGCGGCCTTCCGACTCCCTGTCCCTCCCCGGACTTCTGCTCTGAGCGGGTCTTCGCCCTGGGACAATTGGCCGTTGCTGTTGTAGGGCATGAGAGCCTCCAGGGTGGGGCTCGTGGGGCATTCTAGACTCACAGGTGGCAGGGCGGGTCCCCCTAGCATTCCCTCGCCACCCCACCACGTTCCCGCCTCCCCGTTCCAGGGTCAGCCTCGTGCCGTGTGGCGCTCAACTGCCGGCACTCTCGGCCACCCGAGTCTCCGTGATTGGGAAGCAGCCCACCTGTTGCGGGGAGCCCAGCGCCTCCCTGGATCCTGCCAGCACCTCTGCCTGGGACCCACCTGAGGCCCTGGCGCATGCGGGCGGACACGCTCTCAGAACGCAGCATCCGCGGTCTACACTCTGACTTCGGGCCAGCACTGCCTGTTCCGCTTCCCGCTTTCTCCCGAGCCCTCAGAGTAATGACCTCTGTGGCTCTAGTGTCTTCTTACGCAAAATATGCTCTCTCTCTTTCTCCCCAAGCTTTCTGCTTTATGGATTTTTTAAAGTACCCTGAGATCTTCAGACAGCGGCTGCCCCTCCGGGCAGACAGATCGGAGCCCTGGGCTCGCAGGCCTGGGCCTCCCGTGCTCTGGGGCCCCAGGTCGCCCCCGTGGAGTGAGGGGCGCCGGGTGGTCCTGGTGTCTGCGGTGGGCTCCCACCCTCGGTAGCGGCAGCGGCAGTCACGGCACCAGTGGCTGACGTGTGTTCCGGGACCCTTGGTCGCTCTACGGCAGAAGTCTCTTCTCCTTCCCCGGCCCGAACCTTCTCCAAGGAACCTTCTCTGCGTGAAGGTCTCTGAGCCAACCACGTGGATTCCAACTGTGGCCAGATAACCATCTAGAGACTGTTCCCATTGTTCCTGCCTCCCCGATAAGGATTTGGAAGTAATGAAGGAAGGCCCCCGAGGAAACAAGATAACAGGATTAAAGCAAGCGAGGGAAGCAGAGCCAGGCCTGTTCGGGAGATGCTGGGGTGATGTGCAGGCAGATCCCTGCTTTTAATCGTCCCGAAAGGGACTGTGCGGGTCCCTCCCCGGACGCAGAGAGCTGTGACTAGCAGGGCGTAATTAAAGTGCCTTCCAAAGGGAGACGCAGCGGGCTCAGGTGGGCCCCGGAGGGCCGTCCTGGGACGCGGCCCGTTTGCGCTCTCTCCCTCGTCCTTATCAGAAGGCCGGGAGACCAAGCTGGGACTCGGAGTAATTAAAATACCTTTAATTGGAAGATTCCGTAATGCCACAGCGGCGGCGTAATTACCAGCCTGTTCCGCGGCCCTCCTGGCGGGAGCCGTTGGAGAGAGCGGGCGCTCCTCTGCTGGGAGAGGCTGTCGGAATTGGAGCCTGGCCGTGTCCACCTGCGGGGGCTGGGGGGAGCTGTCCCTGCACAGCGGGGGCAGGAGAATGCCTCGGCACCTGCTCAGGCAGGACGCTAGGCACGGGAGAGGAGAGGTGGGAACGGAAGGTGGCACCCAGGTGAGGGGCAGCGGCGGCCAGCAACAGCAGGGACCAAGATGGCATGCACACTGTGCTAATTTCTCTTCTCTGCTGCTGCAAGAAATTGCCACAGTCGTCGTGGTTTGGAGCAGCATGGATTTATGAACTGACAGCTCTGGAAGTCGAGGTGCGACGTGGGTCTTCAGAGCTGCCGTCCTTCTGGGGGCCCTGGGGGAGGGAGGTCTGTTTTCTTGCCTTGTCCAGGTTCTAGAGGTGGCTGTGTCCCGTGGCAACAGCCCCTGGGTCTGCAAAGCCGCAGCCGCACCCTCTCGTCTGTCTCGGCTGATTCTGCCTCTGCGGACTCGTCTCCCCCTCGCCTCCCTCCTATGGGGACCCCACTTACCTCGGACCACCCAGATGACCCAGGGTCACCTCCCCATCGCAAATTCTGACTTGTGTAGCATTCCCTTTGCCAGGCAAGGTGACAGGGTCACAGGTTCTGGGGATTAGGGCACGGAGATCTTTCCACGGCCACTCTTCTGCCCGCCACAAGGACCAAGGAGGGGCCGGGAGTTAGGATGTCAGCGAGCCCCTGTTTAACGGGAGACCCCGCACAGGGGAGGAAGGAACGGAATCATCAGAGCTTCGTCCCCTCCCCTCCCCTCCCCGCCCCTCCCTCCCTCCCTCCCTCCCTCCCTCCCTCCCTCCTCCCTCCCTCCCTCCCTCCCTCCCTTCCTTCCTTCCTTCCTTCCTTCCTTTCCCTCCCTCCCTTCCTTCCTGCCTTTCCCTCCCTCCCTTCCTTCCTGCCTTCTTGCCTTCCTGCCTTCCTTCATTTCCCTCCCTCCCTCCCTTCCTTCCTTCCTTCCTTCCTTCCTTCCTTCCTTCCTTCCTTCCTTCCTTCCTTCCTTCCTTTCTTCTTTCTTTCTTTCCTTTCTTTCTTTCCCTTCCTGCCTTCCTTCCTCTCTCTCTCCTTCCTTCCTTCCTTCCTTCTCTCCTTCCCTCCCTCCCTCCCTCCCTCCGTCCTTCTTCCTTCCTTCCTTCCTTCCTTCCTTCCTTCCTTCCTTCCTTCCTTCCTTCCTTCCTTCCTTTTTCTCTCTTTCTCCTTCCTTCTTTTCTTTCTTTCTTTCTTTCTTTCTTTCTTTCTTTCTTTCTTTCTTTCTTTCTTTCTTTCTTTCTTTCTTTCTTTCTTTCTCTCTCTCTCTCTCTCTTTCTTTCTGTAAAATACTGCTAAAAGATAAACTTAGGCACATTGAAATCCTAAACAGTTCGTTTGAGAGGACAGCTGCCCCAGGGGGCAGGGGTCTCTGCGGGTGCCGGCGGGGAAAGCTCTTACAGGGAGGACATGGAAGCAAAGAGACTGTGGGGTTGGTTAAAGAGGAGCAGTGATTTTATTTGAACTCTCCCGGGGTGGAAGTTTCCCGGTGGTATTAATAGAACTCATGCTTATTTGGCCACCTGTGGTTGGCTGAGCTTAAATTTTGTTTTGCTTATGACACAATCTGGGGTGTTAGAGCAGCCCTGGTCTAACAGCTTCCTTTTTAATTATTTTAGCAGTGTATTACACATAACACAAAACCTTATGACATTAATCATTCTAAAGTGGCTTAATTTAGAGGCGTTCGGCATCCAGACATCCGCAAGGCTGTGCACCCATCGGCAGCGCTCGGTCTCAGAACCTTCTCGTCTCCCCACGAGAAGGAACCCCACAGCCACCAGCCGTCACTCCTCGCCCCCTTCCCAGCCCCCGGCAGCCACCCGTCTGCTTCCCGTCTCCCTGGACGTGCGGCTCCTGCACAGCTCATGCAGACGGGTCAGACAACTTGTCACCTCTTGTGCCCTCGGCTCACGCCACTCAGCATAAAGCCCCCAAGGCGCATCCTCGGGTAGCGAGTGCTACAACTTCGTTCCTTTTTACGGGGGACGATGCCGCGTTTCGCGGTCCACTGCATCTGGTGGCGTCCCACAGGGGTGACGTCCACATGTGGGCTCCAGTGAGTGACGCAGCGGTGCATGCTCCCTTGTGAAGACCTGCTCACGCTTGCCCTGGGCACGTGCCCGGGAGTGGGCGGTCGGTCGCTCCGCGGTCGTGACATTGAGGCATCCGTGTCACATCTGGTAACCTCAGAGAAACCCATTCAACACGCGTGAGGGTCCCTGTTGCTCAGAGACAAAGGGCCGGGGACGTGGAGATGGCACGGTTTGTCCCACGGTTGTGCCGGAATGTGGCAGATGTCACGTGGAGCGGCAGGAAGGGCGCTTGCCCAGGGACCTGGGCGGTGGGGACCGACTGGGCTGAGATGGGGGAACAACGGGAGATGGCAGGAGCTGGAGGTGCTGCCTTGTATGTTGCAGCAGCAGGCGGGGCCTGGCCGGGCTAAGGGGGCTGGGCTGGGGCTGGGCACTGACCAGGCTTGGATCAAAGGACCCATCATCCATCCAGAAGTTTTAACCACTTCGGTACCGAGCTCACCGGCCGAGAGACCTCGCCCGCAGCCGGCACTCACAGTCCGCACGGCAGTCTGTGCCGCGCATTGATGACGCGTCCATTTTGCTCTTTTGTGATGAGGAAAGCTTGAAAGCACCGAAAGTTTGTTTTACTTTACAGGCAGCTTTCCTTGTCATGTACATCAGAATAGGTAACACAGACATATATGTTTTCATTACGTTATTTTTAAATGTTCACGGCTTTATTTTGGTAAGTGAAAAATTAGAAAAGTCAAGTTTTGTTATTAATGCTTCAGCCAACGCTGGGCTGTGCGCGTTCCTCTGTGGCCATTGACTACAGTAGACGCTGGGCAGTGCGCGTTCCTCTGTGGCCATTGACTACAGTAGACGCTGGGCAGTGCGTGTTCCTCTGTGGCCATTGACTACAGTAGACGCTGGGCAGTGTGTGTTCCTCTGTGGCCATTGACTACAGTAGACGCTGGGCAGTGCGTGTTCCTCTGTGGCCATTGACTACAGTAGACACTGGGCAGTGTGCGTTCCTCTGTGGCTGTCGGCTATGGTTGACTCTGGGCTGTGTGCGTTCCTCTGTGGCTATCAACTATAGTTGACACTCATAATGAAGTGGTTAAGGACGGTGACAGCTGGAAGGGCAGGAGGGGGACCTGTGTGGTGGCTGTCTCCAGTTTCAAGGACGGCAGTGCTCTTCAGATGTGGGGCATCGCCTGCCGTTTGCACCCTCGGTGCCCTACTGGGGGCTGCCTGCACGTCCTGCAGGCCCCCACACTCGTCCCTGCCCTGCCCGTGCCCTGGTCATTCCTCCCCGAATGGGCGCTCTCCCCTTTCCTGTCGGCCTCGTCCCCCGAACATCTTCCTTCTTCTACTCAGACAAAGGAGCCACAGAGGCGAGAAGGGCACCAGGGAGCACCACACTCCTGGACACTCCTCTTCTGTGTCTGAGCGTGTCATGTGTGGCGGTGATGGCCCCGCTGGCCTCGGGACCTGGCTGTGAGGCTCAGCCTCCTTCTCCACCGGTCCCTCCCAGGAGCCCGCGGCGGGGCTCACACGCTGCTGTGGAAGTGGGCTGGAGTCCCTGCTGGCGGGCGGGGCTTTGGCCACGTGGTGCAGCCTGGCTGACACTGCCGAGGACACAAGCAGCTGCATCTCTGCAAAGCAAGCGGGCCGGCGCAGTGGTGCAGGGGCTCACCCCGTCCGCACGCCATGGCCTGGTGGCCCGGCGCACTGGGCTGTGGGAACCACTTCTTCGTAAGGAACCCCGACCTCGCCTGGTAGTGGCTTTCCAGCGGCCGCCTGGCTCACTGGGTCCCGTCTTGTCCTTATTTTCTACATAGTCTATCAGAAGCATCATGGCACAAATGACATCATAGCAAAAAAACAAATCTTGATCCTTTGGTGCAAATTTAAAAAAACAAAACAAACAGAAAAAGAAAAAGGAAAACAAACACTACCACACAATTTCCATCCCGAGAGATCAGTTCCCAGGGAAAAACAGCGCTCTGTTCCCCGACTGCTACTGGCTCCAAATAAAGGTCGTGATTGAACACATTCAGAGTACTGCGGAGAGTGGCGGGCCTGCCCACGAGACACCTCAGAAAGACAGACAGACAGACAGACAGAAGGACGCCTCAGCTCTGTGACCGAGAGGGAATCCGGTTGGAAGCGAGGAGACACGTCCCGCTGCAGGCAGGTGACCTCCCCGCCCAGCCGTGGCCTGACCAGCTTTGGACAAGGAACGCCGAAGCTCACAGCCACAGGGGGCCGGGCCACCCTCTGCCCGGGACACGTCCACTAAAGTGCAGTCTGGGATCTCATCGTCCACAAGTGCCAGTGGGACTGTTTCCCTTTTCCCAGTCACAAACACGGGTGTTACCATGTTTCCCCGAAAATAAGACAGGGTCTTATATTTATTTTTCCCCAAGAAGACACCCTAGGGCTTATTCTCAGGGGATGAGTTATTTTCCCCTCAAAGCCTCAGCTTGCAGCACTCACAGGATGGCCGGGACCCGACAGGGGGAGCCAACCTTGCTGGTGGGGCTGCCCGCACCTTTCCGGTCACCTCTGGGACAGTCGCTGTCACGACGGGGCAGAGGAGAAGGGCCGCCCGTCTTCTTGACCGCTCCGCTACAAAATGCATGGTTGTGCAGACGTGCTGCGTAGCCACGCCTGTCACTAGGGCTTATTTTCGGGGTGGGGCTTCTATTGCGCACATGCTTAGACATCCTGCCAGGGCTTACTTTATGGGTAGGTCTTATTTTCGGGGAAACAGGGTAGTAACTTTGTGATCACCAAAGCTGCATTTTCGAGAGGCTTTCTCCTTGTGTGCCAGGGTGCAGAAGCCAGTTTGGGGGGCGAGAGCCCGAGGCGGCCTACTCCGGGGCAGGATGCCTCTCTTCCCAGAGGTGACTCCACCACTGGTGGAGCTTGTTCTGGTTAATTCTGATGTCAGCTCGACTGGGCCACGGGGTGCCCAGGTGGCGGATAAAACATTGTTTCTGAGCATGTCTGGGTGGGCGTTTCTGGAAGAGACAAGCGTTGGAAAGCATAGACTACGTAAACAAGATGCGCTTTCTCCAACGGGGGTGGGCCCTATCTGTCCACTGAGGGCCCGAGCAGCACGAAAGGTGAGGGAGGAGGAGTCCTCTGCCCTTGAGCTGGGACGAGCATCTTCTCCTGCCCTTGCACGTTGCAGCTCCTGGTTCCCGGGTGTTCGGACTTGGACTCAGGTCAGCACCTGCCACAACTCCCCTTCTCAAGCCTTCAGGCTGGGATCGAACCTCCTCGCCTGCCTCCCTGGTCTCCAGCTCACGGACGGCACGTCGTGGGACTTCCCTGCCTGCAGAGCAGCGTAGGCCAATTCCCACGATCAATCTCCTCCCATGCCTATCGATATATCTATATATGTGCATATCTGTATGTGGCGTGTTGGCTGCTTCTCTGGGGAACCCTGACTCATACAGGGCCAAAGGTGCATTGTTTGTAAACA
This sequence comes from Microcebus murinus, assembly GCF_040939455.1. Lineage (NCBI taxonomy): Eukaryota > Metazoa > Chordata > Mammalia > Primates > Cheirogaleidae > Microcebus > Microcebus murinus. Next base: position 2,395,916 of record NC_134113.1, on the reverse strand, counting down.
CGCCTCTTTATAACAAACAAGCACAGATGTCCGGCATCCCTTACATTGCACATGCTGTGTTTATTGAACTGGACAGTCAATCGAGAGCAAAGGGCCTTTTGGATAAAGATTCAGCCATCAGCAGTACATTGGCTGAAGGCATGTAGCTTCTCTCTGCCAGTGGCGACATCGTCTCAAGGCCTTTTCCCCTCACCACAGAGACTTCTGGGCGTGGACCAGCACCTCTGGCTTCCCGGAAGTTCGGGGCCTAGGAGCTGTGGAGCTCCCCGGCTTATCCAAGGTGTGGTCAAGGCCTGGTCATGTCTCTGCCCGGGAGTGGGCAGACGGCGGCCCCCGGGAGACACAGCCCCTCTGGGACTTGTTCCTCCAGGCAGAGGTGTGGCTGCCCTCCCCACCGTGCTCCTGGTCCCAGGACACTGTCCTCCGCTTCTGTGCTGGACCCACCAGGTCGGGACTCTCCCTGTCACCTGGGGGTCTTGCTGGGCGGCTGGCGAGCACATGAATGGCTGACCCGCCTGTCCTCACCCCTCCTGGACCGTCCCAGGAGCCTGTCCAGGGCGTCTGCAGGTGCCTGGCACTCCTGACTCGCCATCCTGGGCACTTTACCTCCCACGTGGCCCCGGGGGAGAAGCGGGGAGTAGGGGGAGAACCCCATCCTACAGGATGGGGCAGGGGGTTGAGGTTGTCCCTTGGGGCCCCGCAATTACTTGACACATAGCACCTGTGCCTGGATTTGGGGCACCCTCCTCGTTCTACACTGAAGGGCGTCGGTTTTATTTCAGTGCCTTCTACCCCTGTTGACTGCCAGCCATATTTCTTCCATCTTCCCCTTTTCTATGTCCTGGATCACCAGGCACTGTGGGGCACAGAGAGGAGCAGGCACTGCCCCCCCGCCCAGGGGCTACGCGAGTGAGACACTCCCCGTGGGAGGCAGCTGAGCTCCGTCCGCATTGAGTATCCAAGGAAGGAGGCAGAATCTGGTTAGAGTCATGTGGGTGGAAGCGACAGGTGCAGCTTGCCCTGGCCCAGCCCTCTGGGGGGATGGCCTCGGCCGTAGGGACACCCTGGGCTTCCCTGGACACACCCGGTTCTGTATGAGGCCACCTTCTCACCTGTTCACTCAGACCTGGAGGATCTCCAGGGCCACGCCCTCCCCTGTGGCCGGGGACTCCAGTCCTGGCGCTCCTGACTGCCCCGGGTATCGGGGCATCGGGTGAGGCGGAGTTGGCCTTAGGGGTCTTGTCCACAGATCTACCTCCCTGGGTCTCTGTCTATACTGCAGGGTTGTGGCAACGTTGAGGGGGAAGGTTGTCACGTGATGGTGAGACTCCGCCCACAGAAGAGAATCCGTGATGCAGACGTGTCCACACGTGATGCAGTTTGGACGGTTGTGTCCCCAAACCTCATGTTGAAATGTGACCCCCAGTGTTGGAGTGGGGCCTGGTGGCAGGTGTTTGGGTCATGGGGGTGCAGATCCCACATGAATGGGGGTGCTGTCAGAGGTCCCGAGTGAGAGTTCTCCCTCTGCTAGTTCACAAGAGAGCCGGTTGTTAAAACAAGCCCCGCACCCACCCCTTGCTCTCGCTCTCACCTGTGACACCTGCGCCCCACCTGCTGGCGCCACCATCCTGGTCCAGCTGCAGAACACTGAGCCAAGCAAACCTCTTCTCTTTCTAAGTCACCCAGCCTCAGGTGTTCCTTCACAGCAACCCGAAATGGACTGACACACAGCATGACAAATGACAATACTCATCACGTCATCACAAAGGGCAAACATAATTAGAACCATGACGGTGATGCTATCTGACAGTCCCTGTTTATTTTATTCCAGGGGCTGTGTGGACGTGTCACGTGGCGTCCGCACAACATTTCCAATATCCTGGAGAACTGCTTTTGTCGACCAAAAAGATGATTCGAGAGTCACTTAGGAACTTACATTTTTAAAATTATCATTTGATTTATTAAAATCACACATTTAAATATAACTTCTTTTTCCCTTTTGGATTCAACTTTGATTAATGTTTGATCGCAATTATAAACTTAGATCATTAAATTCCCTTAAGTATTTTAAATGAAATTAATATATGTAATATATTTGACTTTCTTTTCTTTCTTTCTTTTTTTTTTTTTTTGTATTTCAATTGTCTGACTAGCAAACAAACCTTCCAAGCATTTAAACAGTGCTCGTGAATCCAATAAGCTAAGCTAACAAATACGGAACATCTTTAATTCTCTGGGTTTTAATATACTTCGTGAACTTGTAACATTTTCTCATTCCTCTTAAGATAATCTTTTTTTTCTTTTTTTTTTTTAAGGTTGGAAAGTAATATCAAAGAGCACAGTCTAAAGTGTGGGGCTTGCTGGCCAGGCGTGGTGGCTCATGCCTATAATCCTAGCACTCTGGGGGACCGAGGTAGGAGGATCACTTGAGGTCAGGAGTTTGAGACCAGCCTGAGCAAGAGTGAGACTCTGTCTCTACAAAAACTAGAAAAATTAGCTGGGCATGGTGGCATGCACCTGTAGTCCCAGCTACTCGGGAGGCTGAGGCAGGAGGATCGCTCCAGCCCAGGAGTTTGATGTTGCAGTGAGCTAGGCTGACGCCACGGCATTCTACCCAGCTTGACAGAGTGAGACTCTGCCTCTCTCACACTCACAGAAAAGTATAATAATAAATAAAATAAAATAAAAGTGTAGGGGTCGAATGAATGAATGAAGGAGTGATTTGTAAAAAGAAAGCACACTCATGTCACCAACACTGAGATAATAACCTAGAAGCCTCCCTCCTGGTCTGTCCCAGCCACTGTTCCCAAGTTACTGCTATCTTTACTTGTATCACCACAGATTTTTTCCCCTAAATGTATGTAAATAGTGTCATTCAGTTGGCACTTTTCCATGTCTGACTTCTCTCAGACAGTAGCATTACAGACTGCAAGAGACCCGTCATGGCCGTCCGATTAAGGACAGCCACAGGCCCCCGAGACAGCTCTCGGGCTGGCACTGTGTGTCACTTAGCTGTACGATGTGATCTGGCCTGCCTTCAGACTCCACAAAGAGGGACACAGGAGCTGTGTTGGCAGGGGTTGAGAGTCTGCTCCCAGGTCACTGGGGTCAGCCACCAGGGAGCGGCTGAAGTGCCCCAGCCAGCCCCAAAGTCTGCTCATTGGGGAGGGGCCATCTGCATTACCAGCCTGGCTGCTGGGACTGGGTTTGCTCTCCTCCCTCCTCCCCCGCCCGGGGTCTCCTTCCAGGGTCTGGACACGGGCAGTAGCCCAGACTAGATGAGCTCACCAGCAATGGCACCAGGGGCTGGGAGCTTCCCTGCCCAGGATCCCACCCCAGAGTGAAGGTCTGTCTTTCCTGGGGGGCAGGGGTGTTCCATGAATGCACGGGGACTTGGATGTACACTGTGCTCTCCTCTCGCTCCTGCTCCTGTGGGCTTCTCCCAGGATAAGTTCACATATCTCCCCTTGCACGCCCAGGCAACACCGTCCAGTCCTGGGGATACGGGATCCAGCCTTGGGGCCTGTCCTCTGATCTCCCAGGTCCAACCCCGGACTGTGTCAGAGAGGAGCATGCTGGTCCTGGGTTGTGCATGGCATGCTCAAGTGGGCTTCATGTCCCTCCAGTTCCAGGATGCTTTGCTCGGCTGGAGCAGGCAGGCAGCAGCACCAGGGCGGGCTGGTGGGCAGGGAGCTCACAATCCAAGCACCTCTCGGTCCACAGCATGTCTCTGGGAGGAAAATTATGAGCTCTACTCTCCGTGGAAGCTGGTATAGTGGTGTGCCAACAGAGGGGAAGCAGCCACTCCTAGAGCCCCCACTATGTCATCCCTGGGGTGCCTGTGCTGACACACGTGGGACCTGCCCTGGCAAGGAAGAGGGGGAGGAGGAGAAGAGTCTGAGTGGAAGAGAGATGGTCCTCCTTGTCCTTGTCCCAAAGGGTTTACCCAGCTTGCTGCACTCTCTTCATCCCTGCAGGCAGCCCCCCTGCATGCCCAAGCTCTGGGACCACACAGTGGTCTGGGAGCACCCCTGGGAACCACCAGCCCTGTATGGCCACTGCAGTTAGGGCAGGAGTTGGGAAATGTTTGCATGGGGGGACCAGTGACAAGAAAAATGAAGGAAGGGCTGTATCTCCCTGGGGAGCACAATGGGTGGGAAAGCAATATGGCGCCCACCACCTCATCCTGTGTCTATGGTGGGGGAGAGTGACCCAGGGAGCACAATGGGTGGGAAAGCAATATGGTGCCCACCACCTCATCCTGTGTCTATGGTGGGGAAGAGTGACCCAGGGAGCACAATGGGTGGGAAAGCAATATGGCACCCACCACCTCATCCTGTGTCTATGGTGGGGGAGAGTGACCCAGGGAGCACAATGGGTGGGAAAGCAATATGGTGCCCACCACCTCATCCTGTGTCTTGGCTGAGGGAGAGTGACCCAGGGAGCACAATGGGTGGGAAAGCAATATGGCACCCACCACCTCATCCTGTGTCTTTGCTGAGGGAGACCCAGGGAGCACAATGGGTGGGAAAGCAATACGGCGCCCACCACCTCATCCTGTGTCTATGGTGGGGGAGAGTGACCCAGGGAGCACAATGGGTGGGAAAGCAATATGGCGCCCACCACCTCATCCTGTGTCTATGGTGGGGGAGAGTGACCCAGGGAGCACAATGGGTGGGAAAGCAATATGGCGCCCACCACCTCATCCTGTGTCTATGGTGGGGGAGAGTGACCCAGGGAGCACAATGGGTGGGAAAGCAATATGGCACCCACCACCTCATCCTGTGTCTTGGCTGAGGGAGAGTGACCCAGTGGAGGCTGGGAGCCCGGGGCTGTGTTCTTAAGAAGCTTCCAGTTCACTGGCAGCAGCAGCTTTGGGGCCTGTGAGGGTAGAGAAGCTCTCCACCACTTAGGAGTCTGTAGTCTGCCAGAGGTGTGAGGGGAAGAAAAGCAAACACTCCCACCTGCCCTTTCCACGGGGCTCCAAGTTCCTTGGGGACTGATCTCTGCTGAAGTCTGGCTCCTTCCCGCTCTGCTCCACTTCTTCCCGTGGAAACTCTGGTTTCTCTGTCACACTTCCCTCTCAATTGCACCTGAGGTATGTTTTTTTCATCTAAAGTTTTTCCTTCTTTCTGAGATGATCTGGCAAATGATGTCTCTAGCCAGGCATCTTCCATCCTTTCCCCCACATCTACCGTTGATAATTGTCCGTGTATTTATCATTACTGAGATCTTCATTTCTTTACACAGCTTGGAGTTACCATCTAGGGTCCTTTCTTTTCAGCCTGCAGGACTCCCTTGAGCATTTCTTGCAGGGAAGATTTAGTGGTAGTGAACTCTTTCCAGTTTTGTTTATGTGGGAATGTTTTAATTTCTCCCTCATTTTGAAGGACAATGTCACCAGACATAGGATGTTCTGTTGGTAGTTTTTTTTCCTTTGGCACTTATAATATATCTGCCAAGTGCCTCTGATTCTCAAGGCGTCTGTTGAGAATTCTGCTGGTCATCCTATTGGAAATCTCTCATATATGCTTTCAAGATTTGTTTTTGTCTTTTGACTGTTTATAATGTATCTCAAGTGGGTCTCTTTGAGTTTATCCTTCGTAGAGTTTACTGAGCTTTTTGGATGTTTATAGTCATGTCTTACATCATATTTAGGAAGTTCTGGGCCATTATTTCTTCAAATAATATCTCTGCCCCTTCCTTCTCTTCCTGGTAATCCCTCAATGTGTATGTTGGTCTGCTTGATGGTGTTCACTTTTCTTCAATCTTTTGTCCTTCTGTTCCTCAGACTCATTAATTTTTGTCCTATCTTGAAATTCACTTATTTTGTCTTCTGCCTCTTCCAATCTGCTTTTGAATCTCTCTAGTGAATTTTTAATATCATTTATTGTACTTTTCAGCTCTGGAGTTTTCTTGACCTTGTCCATGTCTTAGCTCTTTGAACCTCTTTGGGACATTAATTGTAAAGTCTGTGTCTAGTAGATCCGCCATCAAGTCTTTTTCAGGGACAATATCTATTGTTTTGTTTTGGTTTTTTTTCCTTTGAGTAGATTATATTTTTCTGGGTTTTTTTTTGTTGTTGTTAAAAACTGGACATTTGAATGTTGTAGTGTGGGAACTCTGGAGATATGAGTGTCTTTTTTTAAAGAAATAGATTTCTAAAAAAAAGCTTAAAAATTTTTTAAACAAAAAACTATTTTAGGATATCTTTGTGCCAGGGATCATCCTGAGATATAAACATAGTCTTCTCTGGTCTTTCCTGAGCTTGTGCTTTTCCCTGGGCAAGCACAAGGATTTTCTAAATTCCTCCCTATATGTGCTTGCCTTTGAATATCCTAGTCCTTAAATGATGGCTTCCAAAAAAGAAAAAAAAAAAGAGAAAATGAAGTGGAGTAAAAAAAGCACACTTCCTTTAAATCCCCTGGAAGTTGCTTCAGCTAGAAGGGAAGGTGCTCACAACAATGTGGTGGGTGAGAAGGTTGTGCAACCATGGTGCCCTCCCCTCTGTGTCTGTATCTCTGTGGTCAGAACCAACAATCAGCTGTCATATCAGATCCCTGATATTTGGAGAACAAAGTCCTCACTGCCCCCTGGGCTTCTGCAAGCTGTGTGCAGGCTGCTCCAGGAACATGGATGCACGGATGCCTGGCATAGGCACAGACAGTGGAGGATGAGTAGCTACTGTCAAGCTAGGAGCTAAACTTGACCAAAATTAAGTATTGCCCTTGAAGTTGCAAGCCTTCCTTCCAATAGACTTCAGAGTTCCAGAATATTTACAACAGACAGATTCTGCCTATACGATTGCTTGCTGCCCAGGTGGTGAAATGGATTCCTGGTATTTCCTACTCCATCGTCCTCCAAGAATCCTCTTCGATTTGCTGTCATGTTATACTGGTTCCTGATAACTGGTGATATCAGACTGTCAATTTTTTTTTCTCATTTTTCATGATTTTGTGGGGTTTTTTTGACCCTTTGTATTTCTATATAATATTCCTTCCTTCTTTCCTTCTTCCTTCCTTCCTTCCTTCTTCCTTCCTCCCTCCCTCCCTCCCTCCCTCCCTCCCTCCCTTCCTTCCTTCCTTCCTTTCTCTTTCTTTCTTCCTCTTTCTTTTTCTTCTTTCTTTCTTTCCCTATCTCTGTCTCTCTCTCACACACACACATACACACTCACAGCTGAGATTTTGATTGGGACTACATGGAATCTATAGATAAAATTGAGGGAGACTGACATCTTTACGGTATCATATCTTTACATCTACAGACCAGGTATATTTATTTAGGTACCTTTTAAAAATTTTTAAATTTCTCTAAATAATATTAATAGTTTTAAATGTAGAGTTCATGTTTTATTGGATTAGTAAATTAGTATTGGGTTTTATTTTTTTGATACTATCATAAACAGTAATTTTCAAACATTTTGTTTTCTAATTATTGTTGCTGGGATAAAGACTTAATTTATTCCATATTTTGACCTAATATCAAGAAATTTTTACTGAAGTCCTTTATTAATTCTAATAATACTTATACTTTTTCAATTATTTATATTGGATTTTATTACACACATAACTCTGTTACTTTTAATTTTTCCTTTCTGATTATTATGCATTTAATTATCTCCTGTTTTATTTTAGATACTAGCAGAAACTCTTTCCTTTTACCTGATCTCAAGGGAAAACTTTCAATATTTTCTCAGAAAGTATGATGCTTGCTATATGCTTTCTTCTTTTTAAAAGATAACTTTTTCAGAATAAGAAAGATCAATTCTATTCTTAGTTAGGTACTAGTTGTATCATGGATAAATGTTAATATTTATCCTTTGTACTTTCTCTACCTGGTAGTGTTATATCATCTTTAGATATTTTCAAGAATTTACCATGAAACCATTGGAAATTTTTAGATGTGTGTGAGGCTTTTTAAATTACAAAGTAAAGCTGCTTAATAGACCCATGACTAGATTTTGTATTTATTCCTGTGTAACTTTTGGGAACTTGTGTTTTCCAAGGAATTTATATATTTCATTTAAAATTTCTGAAAATTTTGACATGAAGTCATTCAAAATGTCTTGTTTTCTTTTTAATATCTGTGTAGTCTGTAGTGGTGTCTCCTTGTTATTTGACTATTTGAATATTTTGCCTTATTGCTTATAGCATTATATCTTCCTATTGATTTACCTCTATTGGTGTTATGAAATGCCCCTCCTTATTATTTAGTAATACTTCTTATCTTAAATTTCACTTTGTCTGATGATAACTATACCAGCTTTCTATTGGTTAATGTTTGCATGGTATATCTTGTCACACTTTTTTTTTTTTTTACTGTAATCTATATGTGTATTTATCTTTAACATGTGTCTTTATTTGGTAGCATATATCTGAGTTTTGTTTTATCATTCAATCTGACACTTTGTCCTTTATTTGGAGGACACAGTCCCATTATGTTTGACATAACTGATGAAATATTTTAAAATTCAACTAATTTAGTCATATATTACTTAGTTTTCCATTTGTTCTTTTTTTTTTTTTCTTCTTTGAGACAGAGTCTCACTCTCTTGCCCGGGCTAGAGTGCTGTGGCGTCAGCCTAGCTCACAGCAACCTCAAACTCCTGGGCTCAAAGTGATCCTCCTGCCTCAGCCTCCCAAGTACCTGGGATTGCAGGCATGTGCCACCATGCCCGGCTAATGTTTTCTATTTTTAATTGTTTGGCTAATTGCTTTCTAGTTTTAGTAGAGATGGGATCTCGTTTTTGCTCAGGCTGGTTTCAAACTCCTGAGCTCAAACAATCCACCCGCCTCAGCCTCCCAGATTTCTAGGATTACAAGTGTGAGCCACCACGCCTGGCCCCATTTGTTCTTTGTTTCTTATTTTTACTTTTCACATTCTTTTCAATATGTGGTGATGATAATCAAGTCATCATCATTATTCCTACCTCTATTTACTTTTAGCTACACATTCCCTGTCATTCTTTCATGGGTTGCACTGGGTTTTGATGCATTCGAGAGGCTGTCTCAAACGTGTGCTTTTACCACTTCTGCATCAATACAAACAACTAACATGAAAGTCTAGAGACAAATGCACACACACGTAAGAGCTTCAAGCGTGGGGGGAGGGGATGCATGGGCAATATATGTAACCTTAACACTTGTACCCGCATAATATGCTAAAAAAAAAGGATGCACATACTTGCTTGGGCAGTTGCCTGCATTAATAATAAAACTATTTGAAACATATAAAAATAAATAAATAAAAGCACACACATGTGCGTGAACAGTTTGTTCCCTCGTCAAACATTTTTCTCAGCGTCTCCTCTCCTGTCTGTGGTTTGCAGATGAGGCTTCAGGCGTGAGCAGCTGCTGGCTACCAGAGCCACTCCTCCTACTCACGAGCTCTTAACGAGTGGATCATCTGATCCTCTCAGTATGTCCAGAATACGGGCTTAACTGTCCTTGTCAAACCAAGAGGGCACCACTCAAACAACATGCTGAAACTAAAACAGTGGAATGTATTTCTTGCTGAGCACGGAAGAGCTGTGCTTGTAGGAGACCGTCTCCCCGAACACCGCAAACTACTTGTGGCATTCAGTCTTGTGGCAGAGGAAGTCTTCTGGGACTGGTGACCTTGGCCCTGGATGGTTGCTTAGTGGAATGGCTGTCACTCAAAAGTGTGGTTACTGATAGAAAGCTCCCTCAATTGATCAGGACAGGCTCAACTTCCGTGTTGGTGATTACTCATTGCCATGGCTAAAGAGCAGCCAGTCCTCTCTTTTCTTGAATTTGGACTTTTATTTGGACTTCAATTTGGAAAAAGATAGAGGAATTTTTGTCCTCACTTTCACTACATGCTTGAGAAAACTGAGGTTCAGACAGGTGAGTAACTTTCCTAGGATCACACGTTAGCTGAGAGGCATGTTCAGGTTCCAACCTGAGGTCTACGCAAGGGCCATGCTTTTGTTGATGTACTGCTGTTATTATGAATAGCATAGTGTCAGCATTAATAGTGATAGATTCTGAGGGATGTGGCGGACAGTGTGGAGGGGAAGGGCATACCTCTAACCTTTGCTAGGTAAAGGCAAAGTATTATAAAATCTAACCAAAATGTTAAAAAAAAAAAAAACAATAGAAAACATTTATCGGGTGTCGGGAAGGTGGGGGGAGGGGATGAGTGTATGTGTGTGTGTGTGTATATATATTATAAGTGCAATATGCATCATTGGGGGGATGGACACGCTTTAAGCTCTGACTTCAGGGGGGAGGGAAGGCAATAGCAATGTATGTAACCTTAACACTGTACCCCCATATTATGCTGAAATAAAAAAAAAGGAAAAAAATAGTGATAGTCATAGTAATAGTGGTAGTATTTTGGTTTGCAAGTTCATAAAGAGCTGTTAATCATACTCCTCACCTCTCAGTCTATTATCACCATCATTCCCTACAAGAACTTTCTCACCGTTTTACTTTGTTTTTCCTTTTTCTGGTGTCCTGATTCCCATTCTCCCCGTTCCCATATGACAGAGTTGCTCTTTCTGGTGTATTTTTTATCTGCCCTTAAATATTTGTGCAAAGAACAAAAATCTGATTTTTCAAGGGTTACGTGTTCATCTTAAATTTCCACACATGTTATTGTGCCGCAGATCTCGTATGTTTCCTAATTGTTTTCCACCCAACACTGTTTTAAAAATGCACCGACATTTCTGTATGAACCTCTAAGCTTTCCTTTGCAGCAGGCATCTGCAACCCCTAACCTGTTCCACTCATGGACACCTGGGTAGGCTCTCTGGCTCCCCCGCCACGGACGTGCTGCAAAGTCCTCACACTTGGGGTTCACCCAGGAGTGGGACTGCTGGGCCGCAGGGGACCCCACGGTTAACTTCACCTGGTACAGCCGATTCGCTCTCTGGACTGGCTCGGCGACTAGATGGCCATCAGCAGGGCATGAGGGTTTTGCTTTGCCACACCACCACCATTTATATACTCTTGCAAGCGTTGCCAGTCAGATGGATGTGTGCAGAACCCAACCACACTGCCGGAATCCGCACCTCTGTGGCCCAGGTGAAGTTGTGCGTCTACTTATTCATCACTCAGCAGCCGCTTGAGTTTCCTTTCCCGTGGATGCCTGGGAATATACCTGGCCCAGTTGTAAAGTCTATTGTCTCTACCTTGTTGGCTTTCAACAGCTCCCTGGCATAGTCTGGATTTCCATTTCTTGTTGGCTTTTTAAAGATGCAGACCACCCCCCGCCCCTGCCTGCTCCCTGCCTCTGGAATCTGTCACTTATCCGTTGACTTTAATGATGGTGCTCTATCTCAAACCCAAATTATTAACATTTGTCATGCTGAAATCCCTGTTTTTCCGCCTTAGACTTTGCACGTTTTGGGCATTATATAGGAAGCACATATTCAATTCAAGATTAAAAGTTTTCTCCAACTATGTATTCTATTAACTTTATTGTTATTCCTTTTGCATTTAGCTTTTCAACCAATCTAGAGATCATTTTCTTAGATGTGAGGGAGAGTTCCAATTTTCTTTTCACCTATGAGGTGAGCCATTCGTACTGAACACCATCTATTAAGAAGCCTTAATGAAGTGCGGTGTCACCTCTCTCAGAAATCAGGTCCCTAAATATGCACAGGTCTGGTGTTGGGCTTTCTGTCTTCTTCCACTTTTGAATTTAATATTTCGACACCCAAATACTCTTTGTTTTAAGAAGTAGCATTTTGTGGAAGTTTTTTCATGTCTTGTAAGCCGGGTCCCCTTTCATCCTCCCTTTTTCTGAAATTATTTTTTGCACAGACCTTTGTTCTTTCACATGGATGTCAGAATAAGATTGCTGAAGCCTTAAAAAATTACTTCTGAAAAATTTTATTGGAATCTTATTAAAGTAACGCTTTTGGGGAAAATTGTCATCTCTTCAAATGTTAAGCTATGCTGTTATTGGATATGGTATATTTCCCCTTTACGCTAATCTTTCTTTATACCCTTTAATGAATTTTAAAGCTTTCTCTATAAAGGACTTATGAATTCTTTGTTATATTTACATACGTTGTAGTTTTTCTTGCTATTGTAAATGGCTTATTGTTTTATTTTTTATATGTGTTAGTTAGAAATTGCCAGTGAGAAGAAACACCATTATGTGGTTGGTATCACACCTCCCAATTTTTGTACAGCTCTCAAGGCAAAAATTTTGTCTATTGATTCTGGTGAGTTTTCTCTTTAGGTGATCGTATCATCTGCCAGCGAGGACAGATCGACTCTTCTTGACACTTCCACCTGGGGTTGACCCTTCTCTCAGTTCTTCCATTGCCATATGAGCAACAGTATTCATAAATGAAAAGAGCTTATATTTTGCTTTCAGAACTGTTTTTTAACCCCATTTGGAATTAATAAAACATTTTTAAAATTAATAGAACAGCATTCTCTCTCTCTCTCTCTCTCTCTCTTATTATTTGAAACAACTTGCAACTTGTGTACGTTAAAAATGTTCTATTCTTTGAAAGTTTTCTGTAGCTTTCCTATGGAGCTTTCTAGGCCTGATTTTGTTGTTGTTGTTTTGTTTTTTCCTCTTGGGGGAGGTTTTAATTCTCATTACAAATTACAAATTGAAATATTCTATTTCTTCTTGCCCCAATCTGGAATATTATACTTTTTCCAGAAATCTATCCATTTGCCTATTTTCAAATTTCTGTCTTTATTAAAAAAAAACTTCTGGGCTGTTTGTGTAGCTATTTCCTTTTTTGGATTCTGTGTTTTGTAAATTTGCATCTTCCCCTCATTTCATTGATTAGATTTGCCAGAGGTTTGTATACTTTGCTAATCTTTTAAGGAAACAGCTTTTAGTTTGGTTAATCTTTCCTATTTCATTGATTTCTGTCCTTATCTATTTTATTTCCTTATTTTTCACCCTTCGGGCTGCTTCTGCTTCTCCTTTTGTTTTCTGCTTGAATTGAATGCTTTGCTCAGTTTTTTTCATTTTTCTTACATTCTGAGAAATATATTTAAACACAGGCCGCCAACACTGTGGTGTGGCCCCATTATTTTCTAGTCTTCTTATGCTTTACTCTCTGTCCTGAAGTCTTTTCAGCAGAGTGATATTTCAGTTTTTGCACACATGGTATTTTGTGTGTGCTAATCATTTTTGTTATTGATTTCTGAATTTATCGCATGTGTTCAGGGAATACATGAGCCTGGACGTCCCGTGTGGGACGTGTTGTCTGTCCGACCCTGCCCGTCTTGGTGGCTGTGAAACCTCCCCCCACACACATGTGCATTTTGCTTCTGGATTTTTATTAATCTTGTCAATCAACTTTTATATGCATTTATGCTTTATTGTTTTTGACTTTTTTTTTCTGTTCCTCTAATCTACCCGTTTCTAATAGGGCTTTCTGAAGATCTTGGGCAATAAATTTTGTTGTCTCTATTTTGTCTCATAATTCTGTCAGTTGCTACTTTATCTATTGTGGCGAGATGTTTGAAAGGGCATGTGTATTCATAGCCACTGCGTCTTCTTGATCTAGCGTTCTGTTTGTCAGTGTGCCACGCTGCTCTGTGTCATTAAAATGTTTTTCACCTTAAAATCTGTTTAGTACAGTAATGAACAGTGCAACTTTGTATTTGAAAAAAAATTTCTTATGGAAACAACCTTTGTAAACTATCTACATACTTTCCTTTTAATGATTTCATTCATTAATTTACATACATTTCCATATCCGATTTTATTTCTCATTACAAATCAATACATCAGAATTCTAGAGATTCTGCTTTGTGGGCCCAGGGTCAGTGTTCGGGGACCCAGGTCTGGACCCACGGCGAGGGCTAGGCCCTGGCACACCTGCCTGGCCTGCCTCGCACCTGGCTGCTCCCCGAGTCAGGTCTCTTTGTCAACTTCCCTGCCGGCCTTTCTTCATGTTTACCTTTTTTTCTTCTCTGGATTGTAACATAAATGCACAGTAAAAGCGCCAAACATACGTGCAGGTTGATATGTAAGTCAGAAGAGACTCGGAACCAGCACTCAGGTCGTGAAGTGTCACAGAATATTGCCAGCCGCCTGGCGCTGTTGCAGAAGGCGGAGGAGGGGGAGCTGTCCCCTGGGACATCCTGCCTGGACTTTCTGCATCTCGGCAGCGAAGCCACCCAGGCGGGGGAGGGCACAGGGCCGCCCAGGCCAGCGCCTTGCAGGCCAACCGGCCTCCTCGCTGGGCCGGGTGTGGCTCTGTGCGGGCTGGGAGCGAGGGCAGCAGGGAGGGCGTGGCGCTGCCTGCGTGAGAGGCCGCGGAGTGCCGGGGCCGCTCCTCCGGGTGGGGCAGCGGCCGTCGGGCAGGCTCCCTGACGCCACCTGTGCACCATCTACACTCTGCTCTCTGTGCACGCGCACACACACGCGCACACGCACACACACACGCGCACACACACAGAGGCACATCCAACCTTGCTTATCATTGCATTTTTACTTAAAACAGCCCCGGGCTTCCCATGTCTAGCAGAGAGTCTCTAACATGGCCCTGCACTCTCTTCCTTCTGATGGCCCCTCTGCTCCAGCACTCCAAGCTGCACATGTGTCCCCAGATGCCATGCCCTTTCACACGTCTGTGTCTTCATCCAGGCTCTTCTCTCATCAGGTTCTTCCTCTCCAGCTCTACATACCCGGCAAACTCCTATTCACGTCACACAACCCAGTTCCAATGCTCCCTCCTTGGGAGTCCTCTTGGACCCAGAGAGGCAGAGATCCATAACTCCCTCCCCGGCCCCGGGAGAAGCCTGACCTCACTGTGGCCATCAGACTGTATTTACTCTCCAGTCTGGGGAGGGGACAGGAGCTTCCTGGAGGGGCGGGCTGGCCTTCCCGCCAGCGCCAGGCTGTTCCGCATGGAACCCTGGAGCCATTGGCCGGGGCGGGCTGGTGCGGGGGGCTTGAAGTGAGGACACTTAACTCTGAGACCGCACCTGACATTTATTAATCTCCAACAGACTCCCCAGTCTGGACTTAGCGGAGAGCAAAGGCAAATAGTGAGGCAGGGAGGATTTGCTACATATTTATTTATCCCCCTTTAAATCTCCATGCTGCAAAAGAAGGCGTTTATTTTAAAATTTAAATCGCCGTTGGCAGAGTGCTGCAGGGACTCACTTAATCACCGGCCCTGAGACTGCCTGGTTTCCCGTGCGTCCACGGCCGGGATTTCCCGCCGGCGACTGGGGACGGTCTGGCCGCGTGGACACCACGGCCGCATACCTGCATCTGAGGGGTTAAAAACTAACTAAAACTTCCCCCAAATGCACAACATGAAAAGGGGACTCCTTTAGCACTTCCTGCCTGTGTGGGTAAAGTGGCCTTGTTATAAATCCACAGCCCCTGCACCCCGCTGTCTCCCCAGTAAAGAAATCCGGGCTGGGCAAGGCTGAGCCTACGGATGACCCCCGGCGACCAGCAGCTCTTTCCGGCACTGTGCCGGGAGGGACTCCAGGACTTGGAAAATGTCACTGACATCTCCTGATTCCACGCCTGCCTGGTTTCCCTCTTTCCACGCCATCCTTTGTATAATTACCAGAAGCATCCGAAAGGCCAGTGTGGTCGAGTCCGCCCTGCTAGACACCCCGGAATGGCCCCTCCCGCTTGCAGTAGGACGCTCAGACCTCCCGGCCGGTCCCTCCTCGCCGTCCCCGCCACCCTGCCCCTGCGCCCTCAGCCAGATGGAGCTGTCCGCTGCGTCTCCAATCGGCCGCGGTGCTGGGTTGGTGTTTTCTGTCCATCACAGACAGTATTTTGAAAATTACAGCAAAATTAAATTACTCTAAAGATGAAATCAAAAGACCTACAAAATACAGGATCCACTTTTTTATTATTAATTTCAACAGACATGAAATGACTGTCAATTTTCTAAAAACAACTCTGAGCACTTACTCTCAGTTTTTGCTCTCGTCTCATCACGGGCTGCAGCAAGGGGTTTGGGTGCTGGCGCAGCCCCGAGGACGGCCGTGGGAGCAGCTCGGACCCCAAGATCCCCGAAGCCCCCTGCCCTCATTCTGCTCCCTCTGCGGAGGCTCCCCACCCCCTCCCCCACGGCAGGCAGCTCTCTCTCTCCCCGGACTCCATGTAATGTAGGGCCTCTGCTCCTCCAAACACCTTCCTGCACCCCTTGTCCAAGTCGGTGTCCTCCTCTGATTGCTGGGCCTCTGCCCGACGCCTCCCACCGCCCGGGCAGCAGCGTGGCCGCCGCCGGCGTGTTTCTCCAGGGAACGGGTTGTGTGAGCAGATGCAGAGAAGGGTGGGCCTCGAGGGCCAGGTGGGTTTGACCCGCTGGGTTTAAAGCACGCTGCTGCAGGTGAATTCTTCCACGCCGTGACCTGGGGGGAGAACACAGCCCTGGTGCCACAGATCCACAGGGTGATTCACAAAGACACGGGCACGGTGTCCTTGCGGGCCAGGGACCGATGTCCGTTTGCTGACTCTAACGGGGACCACTGGTGCGACGTCCCTTGCGGATGGTGGGTATTTGCAGGTGGATAACCGTGATCCGCCTGCCCGGAACGTGGGCGGAGGCGAGGAGGACGTCAGGAAGACCCAGGTTAGACGTCCAGAGAAGAGAACTGCAACGTGCGAGATGGAAGTCACGCCGGGCGGGATGAAAGGCAGGCTAGACGTCGTGGAAGAGTACGCTGGTCCTCTGGAAGGCGCGGCCATAGAAACTGTCCGGGCGAGACAGAGAGGACAGAGTAGACTTGGGACACCTGTCACGGCTGACTGGGACGCTGCTTGGTAGATAGACGGCGGCGTTTTGTTTTTCCACCCAACAGCTGACGGACGTTGGCGCTGTTGCCCGCGCGGGCTGTCGCAGGTGAAGCAGCTGTGAGGCTCTGGCGCGTCCCTGCGCAGACACGTGTCTGCGTTTCTCCGGGCGGACGCCGAGGTGTGGAATTGCTGTTTTTATCGCGAACTTCTGTTTAATGTCTCAAGAAATTGCCAGAACTATTTTCCCACCAGTAATACCTGAGGGTTCCAGTTTCTCCCTCCCCAGCAACACCTGCTATTGCCTCTCTTTGTGACTGAAGCCATTCCATTAGGTGTGAAATGGCATCTCACTGGGGTTTTAATTTGCATGTTTAAAATGCCTAATGATCATGAACCTCTTTTCCTGTGCTTAAAGCCATGTGCATGTCTTCATCGGAGTAGTAGCTATTCAAATGTTTGCTTCTGCTTTTTCTTTTTCTTTCTTTTTGTTCTTTTTATAGATTGGATTGTTTGTCCTCTTATTTTTGAGTTGTAAAAATTCTTTGTATAGTCCAGATATAAATCCGTTGCCAAATACATGATTTGCACATATTCCCTCCAGTCTTTGTTTTGTCTTCAGTTCCTTAATGGTCTCTTTTGAAGAACAAAAAATTCTTAATTTTGAGAGAGTCCAATTTATCAAATTCTTTTTTGGAGCATGCTTTTGGTATCATATTTAAGAAATCTTGGCCTAATCAAAGATCACAAAGATTTTCTCCTGTGTTTTCTTCCAGAAGTTTTGAAGTTGTAATGATTACTTCTAGACCTGTGACACATCGAGAGTCAATTTTTGCACGTGGCGTGAGGCAAAGGTCTGAGTCCTCCTCCCCTTCTCTGTCCTCCTCCTCCCCCCTCCTCCTCTTTTTCCTCCTCCTTCATATGGATATTCTATTGTTTCAGCATCGTTTGTTGGGAAAAAACTGTCAATTTCCCATTCAATTGTCTTGGCAGCTTTGTTGAACATCAGTTAGGCGTAAATGTCAGGATTTATTTCCGGACTCTCCATTCTGTCCTGTTGGTCCGTGTGGCTGTCCCGATGCCAGGGCCACATGTTCTTGGTTCCAGTAGCTTTAAAGTAGGTTTGAAATTGGGAAGTGTGAGTCCTCTGACCTTGTTCTTCTTTTTCATAATGATTCTCGCTATTCTGTGACCTTTCCATTGGGATCTATGTGTTGAGATCAATGCATTATAATAGTAAAAAAGCTGCCGGCATTTGAGTTTGCATTGGGTCTATGAATCAACTTGGGGGAGAATTGCCACCTTAACAATGTTGAGTCTCCTAATCCATGAATATGGAAGACTCTTATTTATTAAGATCTTTAATTTACCTCTGCATTGCTTTATAATTTTGTATAATTTTATATAATTTAAATATATGTATAATTTTATATAATTTATTATATAAATACTAGACTACAAGTCTAGTACTTTTTTATTACATTTATTCCTAGATATCTTATTCTTTTTGATGCTATTTTGAATGGAATCTATTTTTAAAATTTTAGTTTTAGTTAGCTCATCAGACATATATAAATGAAATAACTTCTGTATATGGAAATTGTATCTTGTGACCTTGCTGAATCCATTTGCTCTATTGGATTTTTTACTTTCCTCAGGATTTTCTTCTATACATAGAATCATATTGTCTACGAATTAAATGCATAAAGCAAAAATTGGCAAAACTAAAGGGAGATATAGATATACTCAAAATTGTATGTGGAGATGTTCACATTCATCTTTCAGTACGATAGAGCCAACAGACACAAAATCATTAAGGATACAGAAGATAAAAAAAAAAAACTCCATCAACAAACCTGATCTAATTGACATTTATAAAGCACTATGTTCAACGATTGCAGAATTCCCACTCTTTTCCTGTGTGTATGGAAAGTTCAGCATGACAGAATGATCATACGCTATGGCATAAAATAAGTTTCAGTAACGTTTTTATCATTGAAATTCTAAGTGATATGTTCCCTGGCCACAGTAAAATGTGATAGAAAGGAACATTTTACACGTTTTATTATGCCAGTACAACCTGATAAAGACACTGAAATTAAATTAGAAACTAATAACAACATACCCACATAGTTAGCAATTAAAGTCACACTTATAAATAACCTTTGAGTCAAAGAAGATGTCATAATGAAAAATCAGAAAATATTCTGAACCAAATGAAAATGAAAGCACAACATATCAAAATCTATGAGCTGAAACAATGGTCAGGAAAAAATTTACAAATTTAAGTGCATAATTAGGAGGGGATAAAGTTTTATTTATTTTATTTTATTTTTTACTTAATTCTAATTCCATAACAGATTAGGAAGAAAGTTTTAAAGTTAATGATCTACCTTAAGAAGCTAGAAAAAGAAGAGCACATTAATCCCAAGAAAACAGAATAATAAAAATAATAAACATTGGAACAGAATTAAATGAAATAGAGAACCTACAATTAAGAAATTAATGACGTAAACAAAGGTTCTCTGAAAAGGCTAATAAAATTGGTCAAGCCTGAGCAAGACAGATAATGACACACACATACATGCACACACGTGTACACACACGCAAATACACATGTGTACACATGGAGCGTGTGGTGCAGGAGGGGAAAATCCCCAAATTGCCACCATCAACATGAAAGAGAGGACATTACTAAAGGCTCTGCACATCTTAAATGGATATTATAAAAATCTTCAGGCCAGGAATTTTTACAGCTTAGTCTTAATGGATACATTTCTCAAAAAATCATAACTTACCAAAACATGAAGAAATAGAAAATCAGAACAGTGCTATATCTATTAATACATTGAATTGATAATTAAATACCTTTTACAACAAAAATTGGAGGCCCTGGCAGCTTAAGTGATGAATTTAACATTAAAGTAAGAAGCATTACTAATCTCATATACTCTATTTCAAAAAATAGAGGGAAAGGGAATATTTATTTTCAAGTCATTTCATAATGCTGGCATAATTGTGATACTAAAAACTAGCAGAAATATTACAAGAAAATAAAATTACAGCCCAATATCCCTCATTAACATACATGCAAAGACCCAAAGCAGGGCACTAGCAAACAGAATGCAGTGATATTAAAAAACATAATCTGCACTGCTAAATGGGGATTTTGCTAGGATGCAATGTTTGCTTGACATTCTGAAATCAATCGGTGTAATCCGTCACTGTGGGGCCCTCAGTCCCCTCCTTTTTCTTTCCGTGTCCTGAGTCAAAAATCTAGAGGGCCTGGGCTTTTCTGTGACCCAGCCACGTGCAGGTTTTTCCCAGCAGATGTGAACTCACGCAAACATTGAACATTCCCAGCACCAACAAGGACATCCAGGTTGTTGTCCAAGCCACTGAAAGAAACTAGCCCCAGTCCTGAGCCGAACTCCTTAAACCCTCACAAGAGCCCCATCTGCTGTCCGGCAGGAGGGCGCTGAGCACCTCTGTGAGCAAGTCCACTCCTTAGTGCTCTGGACCCATCACCCTGGCTTTCATCTTTCCTTGGAATCCCAACCAGCCCCGCCATGGGACAGTTTGAGGCACTTTCTTGTAGCAACTGCCCTGCCACCGCTTTTGGGGTGACACCAGCAGTGGGTTCAGCAGGACGAAACCATCACGTTGATGATGGATGTGCCTGGAGAACCTACTCCCAGCATCACATACCGGGAAACACGGATGCCTTTGCCCTGAGGTCAGGAACCGTGCAAAGAATGTTTAGATGATTCCTGTGTGACGTTGCACTGCAACTCCTAGCTAGGGTTGGAAAGCAAGAAAAATAAATAAATATTTGAAAGGAAAAAGTAAAACTGTGCACGTTCACAAAATAGTGTTACCGTTTACATAGAGATTTCTTTTTTTTTTTTTGAGACAGAGTCTCACTTTCTTGCCCAGGCTAGACTGAGTGCCATGGCATCAGCCTAGCTCACAGCAACCTCCAACTCCTGGGCTCAAGCGATCCTGCTGCCTCAGCCTCCCGAGTAGCTGGGACTACAGGCATGCACCACCATGCTAATTTTTTGTATATATATATTTTAGTTGGTCAATTAATTTCTTTCTATTTTTAGTAGAGATGAGGTCTCGCTCAGGCTGGTTTCGAACTCCTGACCTTGAGCAATCCGCCCGCCTCGGGATTATAGGCGTGAGCCACCGAGCCCGGCCTACATAGAAATTTCTTAAGCAGTCTAAAACAACAATATGAGTAAATTATCAAGTAAATTTAGCATTGTACATAAAACAAATCAATATAAAATTTATTTTTTTCTATTTAATAGTGGCAAATCAGAAATAATATTAAAACAAATGCATTTATAAAAGCACATAAAATATTTAAAGATAACTTTAACAAATGACATACATGAGCTTTTTATTTGAAAAATAGAAGCATGGCTTGTAAAGTTAAAGAAGACCTACATAAATGGAGAGACATACCATGTACATAGATTGGAAGAGTCAATATTAGTAACACATCAATTCTCTGCAAACAGACCTATAGATTAAATGCAATTCCATTCAAAAATCCAAAAATTTTTTTTTTTGGTAAATAATAAAAATTTGGCTCTAAAATTCATATTAGCATGCAAATCACCTAGAATAAATAAAGTATGTTTTAAGAAGTTGGAAGACTCATAACTGATATTAATGCTTACAGTAAATGGAACAGTGTGTCGCTAGCATACATTTAGGTACATAGATCAATGGAAAATAGTGGAGTCCAGATTGACTCATGCATATAAAGTCAATTGATTTTTGACAAAGATGTCAAGGTAATTAAATATAGGAACAAAAGTCTTTTTTAACCAATAGCACTCTGACAATTGGATATCCATTTAGAAAAAAAGAAACCCATATTTCACACTTTTTACAAAAATTAACAGAGATTATAGTCTTGCATGTAAAAATCTATAACTATAAAGCTTTAAGAAGAAAATCAAAGGCTCCAACTGCAATTCTGGAGCAGGGAAATGTTTATGGCAGGATGCAATGAGCAATAACCATAAAAGAAAATAAATTGATGATTTGAACTTCCTCGAAATTAAAAGCTTCTTCTCATCAAAAAATACCATTAAGAAAATGAAAAGGCAAGCCATGAACTGGGAGAGAGTATTGGCCGCTCAGGGTGGCACTGCGCTGCAATCTTTGCCCGAGACAGGTGGCTCGTTTGAGAGATTACGTAGGATATCCCGTAAGTCCGTTACGGAGGGTCAGGAAACCGTAGAAAAATGATAAATTGCTTAAATAGCTACTTCAGAAAAAGAAGATATATGAGCAATAAGCATATGAGGGGGTTAAAAACTTCAGTATTAGGGAAATACAAATTAAAACCACAATGAAACATCACCTCACACCCAGTAGAGGACTGTGTTAAGGATTAGCACATCAAATGCTACAAGAGTGTAGATTAATGAAAAGCCCCCCATGTTGCTGGTGGGAGTGAAAAAGGGTACCATCATTTCCGATATGTGTTGGTCGGTTTCTTATAAATTTTAATTCTTACCTGCCCTGTGATCTGGTAAGGAGAGGCTACCTGCTCCAAGAGGAACAAAGACACCCTTTCTCAGAAAACTTGCAAATGGAGCTATGCTACCTTTACTCATAGTAGCCGGAAATTGCAAACAACCTAAGCGTGCGTCAACTACAGATGTACATACGGCCTGTGGAATATTAATCAGTACAAGAGAACACTACTCAGGGATAGGATAACTAATTGCTGATGCACGGGGCAGTGTGGAGGAACCTCAGAAACATGATGGTAAGAGAAAGCCCAGAGCACGCGCTCTCTGCTCGCGTTCACGCAAAGCCCAAGCACAGGCAAAGCTAACCCGTGATGATGGAAATTTGAGCAAGGATGGCCCGTGTGGCCGGGGTGACGGCAGGGATGCACGGAGGTGCTCCCTGAGGCCCACACATGTCAAATTTGTCCAACGGTACAGTCGAGATCTGTGCATTTCATTGCATGGAAATTTTACCTCAAATTTTTGAAAAGAGAAATGTGGGGAGTCTGATATAATTTGTTCATAGCCAACATTTTTTTTTACAACTTTCATTATAAATGAAATGTCATTTATAATTTTCATTATAAATTTCCCTTTGAATCTATAGCTAACCATAAACTGATGCCCTGTCCCAACTCAGTAAAAATCTCAGTATTTTGAGCACTGCAAAATATTAATAATGTGAGAGGATTCGGCCCTCCCCACTCCTCCCACCGCAGCCTCTGGTGGTTACTTGTGGGGTGGGGGGGCTGCTCTCTGGGACCCGTCCCCAGGGAACACTGAACCACCCATGCAACGCAGTCCCTTCGCGTCCCACCCTGCTGCCCTCAGTGGTCCTGCACCAGTGGGAGGAAGAAATGCAAAAATAAATATCTCATTTTGCTCCAATGTTTGAGATAGAATTAAGGGATCCTCACTTGAAAGTTATACTAATGCTTTTGGAATAAAATTTTTTTTAAAATGCAAAAATGCTGTTCTTTTCCACATAGTGCAGAAAGGGCCCGCCCTCCCAGCTCTGCTGAGGGGCTCTGCCTGTTCACTGGACAGCGTCTGCCCTGGCAGGGGCCGCTCCTCGCGGAAACTCCGCTCGTGTGGGTGGACTGCTTTCTCTAGCATTGGTACTGGGAAACCCAGACCTGCCAACAGTGCTCCTTTTGTAAGAGGATACACTTTTATGCAAAGGTATGAATGAATATTAAATCATTTTTTAAAAACAAAAATTGAGTGAAAAATGCGCTCTTTTGTGATTTCTTCTTCCATCAGCTGTTTCCACTTTAGTATAAATTATTTTTCCTGCTCTTTCTCTCCGTGGCAGTCGTAACAGTAGGCCACTCAGATCCACTGCTGGGGGATTGGGATTGATGGCGTGGCTCCCAGACCGGGTCCCCCTGGATGCACCACCATTCGTGACCCCAGGTTTTCTCTCAGGCTGTTCCCACAGTGGCCGAGCATGGCAGGGGCCCTAATTCCAGTCCCTGCCTGCAACCCAGGGGACTTCTCTCACCGGAAGCTTTGGCTTCAGGACTCCATGGTTAACCCATCGGCTTAACCAAAATGTTCCCAGGACTGTGCTGCAGCCTGAGCCTGTCTCCAGGCCTTCCTCCCTCTTGCGCGCCCCCCGCACGGGTATCTGACTTACACATGGTCCGAAGGCTGTCCTTGCCTCCTCCGCTCCCTCCCCTTTGTCCCTCCAGGCACTGGCTCAGCAGCTGTCTTGCACGGCCCGTCCAGTGTCGAGTCTGGCTCTCAACAGACACACCCAGCCCAGACCTCCCTGTATGCGTTGTCCTCTCCTTGACTCACACTCATCTTCCTTCTCTCTCTGCCTCCTGTCCCCCTCTTGCTGCTTCTCTCCTTTAGTTTTTCTTCTTCTTTTTTTTTTTTTTCCTTGCTCTGTTTTAATCCCTGCTTGGCTGTCTGTGGAAAGTGCTTCCCAGAGATATTGGAAATCAACCTGGCTGCCCGAGTGCAGAGCAGAGCTGACGGTCTTGCCTCTTCCAGCCAGAGTCGATAAACATGTGCTTAATTAGGACTCCAGCAACCATGAAGACCGAAGACCTGGAGCAGGTTAACCCAGGGACAGGAAACACCTGGAGCTTGGCAGAGCAGGGTCTGTGAGCGGGCCCACAGCTCCGGAGGAATGGAAATCGTAGGAAGTGCATTTGGGTCAAGGAAATGAGGGCACGTGCACCAGAGGGAAGAGCTCTACATCAAGAAAATAGTTCCCTAGAACGCTGTCATTCCCTCATGAACGGAAGTTTTCACATTTAGAATTGATTAGGATATTTAAAATAAAAAAACATTTTTAATTACCAACAAGTTTTAAGAAGAAAATCTGAACTGAGAAGCCTCAAATGGGGAACATTCTTTCCCTGTCATCTGCTGGAGATACAAGCCCACAACCCGCAAGAGACTAAGATATCTCCCCAACTGACATTATGAATCAGTAAATAAATAGTTATGGCAAAATATGCTTGACCAGGTTGCTCTGAGTTTTAGAAACAGCAGCAGTCATGACAGCAACAACACACTTTCTAAGTTCACAGTCTGGTGCCAGAAATACGACGGCTCCATTTGGTCTTCTACAAGAAACAAGGTAAACAGCCCACGAAACGTGACGGTTTAGAGTCATAATGGGAAGTGTTGTGTACATGCAGCAGATTTGGTGCTATCCTACGTTTTTCTGAACGTCTTGCTGAATACAGTGCGACATGAAAAGAAGTAATACGTAATATGGAAGAAACAAACTATCTTTTTTTTTTTTGCAGATGTTTGTCTAATTCAAAGTACCAAACAAAAGAAAATAACAGCATGCCGGAAAGACGCTCAGTAATGAAAGGCTCGGTAAATGAGATGGATAAAGATCAACACTAAGAAGAAGATTTCCTCGTGTACGAATCCCAGCTCAGTTCCTCCCTTGAAGTCTAGACTCGTGTATGTACATGGGCACATACGGTGCCTACTTAATACCACTAATTCAGTCTCTTTCTTCCTCCTTCCTTTCTCCCCCCGGGTATTTATGCAGCTGCTGTACTGTGCGGGCCTTCTGTGAGCCCCCGGGAAACACAAGGGAGCAGGGAATCAGGGAATCCTGGCTGCGTGGACGCCCGCGGGAAACCTCATAGAAAAGAGCACCGCGTGTGCGCGGACACCTGCCGATGCAGAGATGAGGCAGGAGGAGAGAGGGCGTGGTCGGGGAGGGGCCAGGCTTTTGGATGGGCTGCCGGGGGTGGGGGTCCTCACTGGAGCCGCAGAGGTCTGAACACACGCAGCTGCGGAAGGATGTCCACGCAGAAGGCCCAGGAGCTGCAGCGCTGGGAGCCGGCAGCCTGCCTGGGAGTTCCCACGGTGTGGCGGGCCAGGTGTGTCCAGAGCAGGGTGGTGGGACAGGGGCAGCAGGGGGGATGTCATTGGGAGTCCCAGGCCACTGTCAGGACGTCGTCTTGTCGTGGGAGAGACGAGATGCCACTGGAAGACTAAGTGGACAAGTGACGTGATTTCTTTTGACACTCTGGACAGACGTCCTGACGGCCTTCCCACCACACTCGGAAATATGCCACCCCATGACTGCCACGTAACACAGGGCTCTCTCTTCGTGGCCACTCAGGCCTCGATCCCTGGCGTCTTCCTTCTCGCCTTTCTTCTCCCGCAGCTACTCCCAGAATCCACCACCCAGCCCCGCTGGCCTTGCCTGGGTGCATCGCTCTCTGAGCTATAATCAGCTCTCCGGGGCTGGGCAGGCGCCTCCCGACTGGTCTCCTCGCCTCCGTCCTTGCCCCGCTGCCCTGTGTCACGGTGCACTCACAGTGACTCTTGAAATGTAGAAATCGAGCCATGTCTTTTGCAGGCTCAGAATTCTCCAGATGCTTCCCATTACAGTTAGGAAAACAAAAATCAAAGTCTGTGTTGTGGCCTTACAGTGATACAGGATGCTGCTCTTTGTGATCTGGTGATGCCTGTTCTGCCAGCTCAGCCCGTCCCAGGCGCGGGCCACCTGGCTGTCTCTCCGGGACCCCAGCACACGCCCTCTCTGAAGCCTTCACGCCTTCTCTCCCCTCTGTGCAGAATGTTCTGCATGATTCACCAGCTCTCTCATTTTCTGTCTCTGCTCAGACTTTACCTCCCACAGGAAAACACCCCTTGTGAGCACAGTAAACAGACTTCCCTTGTCACCATTTGCAAATATGTACATTGTCCATAAAGTCATCTATATAGTCAACGAAATATCCCCCCAAATCCAACAAAATCGGTGTGTCACTTGACAAACTAATTTGAAAGTTTGTGAGGAAGAAAATTTACAAAAGGAAAAAAAAAAGACTAACCAAAATCCTTTGTTTTGTTTTGAAAAAGCAAAAGTAGAGTTGTCCTGGAAGATATGAAATAATAGTGCTGAAGTAATTAAATCAGCATCACATTAAATCATAATAGATTTAATGAGTAATAGAGGAGAAACACGCTCAGGTAAATATCAGATTTCAGTTTATAGTAAATTTATAAAGGAGGCGTGTGAGATCCACAGAGAAAGGGTAGACTTAAATAAATGCCACTGGAACAAATATCTATACATATCAGGAAAGATAGCATCATAAATAACAGGTGACATCAAAGATTAAATGTGAAATATTAAAACAAATCATGAAATAGTAGAAGAAAACATAAGAGCTTATGGGAATCACTTGGCACAGGAAAGCTTTTCCAAGCCAAGGTGCGGAGTTCAGAACCTGTGAGAAAATGAGAAGTGGGAAATGCAGAAAGATTTAATCAAATTAAAAGAAAAGTATTTGAATGATAAAAGTCAAAACATAAACAAAATCAAAAGAAGAGTCTCAAACTTTGAGAGAGAGACTATTCCATGGGCTGTAAGAGGAACAGCCTGTTAACCCACAGGGACCCGGCCGGGCGAGGGAGGGACGTGCACAGCCTGTGCTAGTTCATTTCCCTCTGGAGAAATAGGAAACAAAATCAAATAACATAAAAGATCGGTTCATGAATAGTTATGGAAATGAAAATATAAATACTAATAAAACATTTTTGCTAAAAACATTTGGAATTTTTAAATCAACAACATCAAGTACCGGTGACCCCGTAGGTAGGCGGGTTTGCGCGGGTGCAGCTGCGGGCTTATCAGGCGCGGCAGCGGGAGACGCCTCTCCTCCTTCCACCCCTGGACTCCAGAGTTGCGGATATGGCCAAGCGGGAAGAAGCCCCACGCGGCGGTCTCTGGGCCGAGGCCTCGACTGCACCCACGAGACAACCCATCCCCTCACGCACTGTGTCCCCTTAGGCTGTCACTGCATCCTCAGTGCGCACCCACCCCTCCCTGGGCCGTCTGCCCCTGGGTGATGAGGGTGAGGCCAGTCACTGTCACTGCCTGGGCAGGACCCCTCCTGTGCTCTCTTTGCTGTGAAATGGTCCCTTGACTGGATGCCAGGCTGCAAGGAGTGCCACATCGGGGGACAGTGCACTCCGTGAGCCTGGGGTATGGGAGAGGGCGGAGCTGTCCCAGCGTGGGAGGTGCATACAAGCCCAGCATCAGGGCTTGTTCCGTGAGGATGAATCTGTCTCCTCCACAACAGGAGGAGAAGGCCTGTGCCATTGACCTGTCACCAGGTGGCCGGCTGCTCCCCTGGGGATTGTGCCACGTTGGGGGCTCAGTGTTGGTCTCTGCTGCTGGCTCACTAGGCACTCAGTGGTGGCCGTAGTTAGGTTGGCTTTGGTGCCAGGACAGCTGAGCACACGGGGCACAGCCTCTGTCCCTGCCACTGTGGCCATCCTGTCCATGAGCTCACGGAGCAAGCCCTGGGTGGCTGAGGAAAGAGAATACATCGCCCTGTCCCTGTGAGTGTTAAGAATCACTTCCAGGGGGCTTCCGGCTGGTGGACACTGGCACAGGACACAGGAGATCACGATCTGTTTCCATTCTGAGAGCCTGGCTGTGGGCCTGTCCATAGTCAGCGATCTTTACGTCTGGCCCTTTCCAAACCATTAGCAAATGCCCACACTGGAGCGTGGGCCTATGCTGCTCACCATTCCTCGCTCTGACACAGTGGAAACCAAATACGGCCCTCGGTTCTGCCCGCCAGGCTGGTTTCCCTCCACCATGTGGCTGAAGGTCACACTGAGGCTGGCTGCTGTGCTGCAGCTGTCCACTCCCAGGCATGGCCTGACAGGGCACACCCTCTGTATGTTGGGCTGCAGTCTGTTCTTCCCCAGGGGCACAGCCTCAGGGGAGCGGGAGCCCGTGGGGACAAGTCTGGGGCACCTGCTCACACCACCTTATAGACCTGCCCAGGCGCAGTCTCCAGGAGATGTGGGGTTCCAGGTGGGCTTACCAGGTGAGGGGACGCCAGGCTGGGGCACAGGCATGTTGAGGCAGGATGGAGCAGGACAGTCTGGCAACACTTCAGTTTCTCCCAAACCCTGGCTGCAAGGTTTGGATGGTGCAGCCGGGAGGCAGGCGGCCCATTAAGACCCAGGCTGGCATCGTGCGCTGGATGAGCTAGACATGAGTGTGATTTGCAGTGAGATTTGGCAGAGAATCAGTTCAAATCCATTCAGACATTTTGGCTAACCCTTAGGTTGTTGGAAAGGGACGTGCATAATCAATAAACCCAAGTTTGCCTGTGGTCCTATCTTGGGAGGAGACACAGACAGTGTAGGTGAAGCCGGGCAGGGAAGACCTGGGCCCAGCCTCCCGGCTCTGGCTCTCAGTAGCCCGTCTGAGAAATGAAAGTAGCCCGTCAACTGCCCCTCCTGCACCAATACATTTGAAGCCAGGTGTTCCAGGCAGGCCAGGAGGTGAGCATTTGAGGTGTTGACAGGAAAACATCCACACTAGCTGCTCCTTCATGGAGCCAAAGAAAAATGGAATATACCATTTGGAGTCAATAAAAAGACTCCCTGATGTGAGTGTTCTCCTCCTAGCTCACCCGGCTCAGTACCTTCCGACTGCAGACTGAGCAATCCGCGGGCCCGCTGTGCCAGGCAGGGATGATGGCGAGCGCGTGAGTACAGGTACAGGATTAGGGAGACAGGCTCTTCCTCGCGGCTCCGACTGCCTGGCGATTTGCTTAAAATAGGATCCCGGCCTCTTCTCAGAAGGAGCGCGACTTCACAGGAATTTTCTCAGTTAATCCCCAGTCAGGCCTGGCCCAGGCGTGGGTGCTGAGCCCTGTCCTCCTCCTCCCGGCCACATCAGAGCCCCATGGAGAGGTGGGTGAGTCACTCTCCCTGCTGCAGTGAGGAGGTCCCCAGGCCCCAAAATTGAATTCTGGGTGAGTCAGGAGAAATCGAGGGCACATCCCTGTGTAAAGTGAGCTCAATTTGTTGCCGGCGTGAGTCACGCTTAGCTTGCATTTATGGAAAAAAACCCCAAAACTGGATGGTGAAAATCGAATTAGCTTGCTAGACAGTCCAGGTAAAACAAGGCTGTGTGGGAGGGGGTGGGGGTGGGCGCATCGAGCAGGTGGGTGAAGCTGGCTTTGCCACAGCAGAGCGCAGGCCTCTGAGCAGGACTGAGAGGGGACGTGGGCGGCGTGCACAGAGTGAGTCCCAGAGCATCCATGGTGCCTAGTTTCACGCACCAGCTCCTGAACTCGGCCTTGCCAGGCTGAGGAAGCCGGAGTCTGCAGGGGTCCACAGGGGTCCTGCCTCCAGGCCGTCTGCTGTGTTCCAGGGCCTTGCTAGACAGTTCCACATTTCATAGTCATCTTTGCTGCCGTGCTTCAACAGCTTCCATTTAGGTGTTATTAATCTTTCTTTGGAGACAAGAAAATGGAGAAAGAGAGAAAACCACTCACCTGTGGCTACCCAGGGCTTAGTGAAGAAGGCAAGAGCAGTATCCAGGTGTGTTTGGCCCCAGAAACAGCTCTTTGCAGTTCCCCAGGTGGAGCGAGATTCTCTCTCTGTCTCTCAGTACACACCAGCATTTATGTACCTGGACATCGCCTCAAAGTCTTTTCCCATCTGGCCCTCAGAATGACACCTCCTGGGCATGATTCCTCTTCGTGTTGTCCTAGAACCTGTCACCTGGCTTAGGTCCTCACTGGGGTCAGTGTAGCAGAAACACAAGCTTCTGACAGTTTTCTCTGCGTAGATCTCTGCTTTTACTCTGTTAAATGGACCATCACCCCGAGTTACCTGCCTAGAGTTGGGTGACGGGGTGCGGTGTGTTTTGGATCATTTCTTGGCATGTTTTGGAGGATGGCTGGTACCTCTGAATGCAGGGTGGAGGACACCACGACCTCTCTTGTTAGCTGCCGTTCTGGGAGGGGCGATGTCTCACTGAGTACAGGTGACACGCATATTTGCACCAAGTCTGCCCCGAAGAGCAGACTCCTCTGTGCTGGACGGCAGCCTTAACTCATGTCAGTTTCTAGCCATGTCCCGGTTCAGAGTTGGTCCCCCCCAAGTGGGGCGTAAGCGACAGGTCGATGCTCATTCCTAAGCGGTTTAAGTCGAGACGCAGGTGACAGCTCTGTCCCCTGAGCCTGGTTTTCAGACAGCGCAGGGACTGTCTCTCCACAACCGAGCGTGGAAAATGTTTTTAAATGTATTGGGTGAAGAGTACAATTGTTATTCAGAAACAGTCTGTTTTTCCCCTTCAAAGCCTGCCTTCTAACACTGAGTTATTTTCCTGCTCTTTTTCAGTAAATCAAAGGTCTCGCCATCATGTAAACCCTTGGGCGACTGAGTCTCACCCGTCCCGATATTGTTCTAGGAGTCTCCGATGCTATCTGTGCGGCTGCAGACCACAGAGGTGCCGCAGATGGCCGGCCTCCCAGGTGAGATTAGATTGAACCCTGTTTATCTCTCCATTGTCGTTTAATCACTTTCAGGGAAGCTCTGTGGTGAGACTTTTCATTGTTGCTGTTCTTAAAGGGAACACTCGCTGTGCTGTGACAATGCGACGGCAGAGGCAGCTCCCTGAGCGGCCCGGCCTCTGCCCGGCGGGGACAT
The DNA here is from genome assembly GCF_040939455.1 of Microcebus murinus. Classification (NCBI taxonomy): domain Eukaryota; kingdom Metazoa; phylum Chordata; class Mammalia; order Primates; family Cheirogaleidae; genus Microcebus; species Microcebus murinus. Next base: position 2,364,705 of record NC_134113.1, on the reverse strand, counting down.
GGCCCACAGCGAGGGCAGGCGTGTTCTCCACCCAGTGCGCCACCTGTGCGAGGCGGGACAGGGCAAGGAGGACGCGGGAACTCTCCGCTGTGTCCGTGCCACCTCCGGACCCGGCAGGTGGGGAAAGGGCAGAGTCCAGTGGAAACCGGTGGGTGACGTCTGGGTTCCGAGGGCCCCGGAGCTGGGCCCGGTCGGTCCGCCACCCGCAAGGCTGGGGCTTGGTCGGGGTGGAACTTCTCTGTGTCCCAGGTGCCTCATCTACGAAACGGCGGCGACAGTAAAACAGTGAAGGCCACAGCGCGCCCAACACGGGCTTAAGAGCTCTTCCATCATCTAGCGCAGCCATCCCAGGAGACTGAGTTCATACCGTCCCGTTTTACCGCGGAAGCAACGGAGAGGTTCAGGGAGGTCCGTGACTCGTCCAAGTTCCCACGGCTAACAAGCTGGGGGGCTGGGGGGACCCCAGGGCTGCCTGCGCGGAAGCCGCCACTGGCGGGAGCATGTGCCGAGGTGCTGCCTCTGCCGGGGGCTCTACCGCACCCCCAGGGCCTGCAGAGTTTGAGGGGTGCTGAGCTGGGGCGGGGCTGCGCGTGCTGCTCTGAGTGCGAGGAAGTGTAACGTGACAGACGCTCACACAGGCGCGCGCATCAGACGTCACTGTGCGCCCTGGTCACGTGCTCAGGGCAGGTGCCGTGCTTCCGCCCCCCGGCGCTCTGAGATTCGCGCCTCTGACCCTCTCTCAGCGCGCGCATGCGCAGAAGGGCGCCGGGCGTCCTGTGAGGAATGAAGACGCACGGTATTTATTTCTCTAACACTTGAATAAATCCTCGGGGGACTGAGGTCACGGGAAGTTAGGCACGATCTTCAGCGCGTGGGGGTCCTCATCGTGAATCTGCAGCCGCGTTTCCTCGGCCTCATTCCGAATACGCAGAGAGACGCCGCGTGACACGGAAGCAGAAACCAGCGCCTCGAGACCTCTGTGGATCGCGCGAGACTTCCGTTCCCGCCTCAGGAAGCGGCACCCGGAGAGGCTGGTGCGTTGGTTTTGTGACCCGCAGAGCCCGGCGCGACACGGAAGCGGAAGCCAGCGCCTCGAGACCTCCGTGAGGTTCGCGAGATTTCTGTTCTCCGCTCAGGAAGTGGCGCCCTGATAGGCTGGTGCGTTGGTTTTGTGACCCGCAGAGCCCTGCCAGAGGTCGCGCGGCCACCTGAGCTTCTGCGCCGCTGACCGAGGTCGACACTGTTGGACGGAGGGCCACACGCAGCCTGTGGGCTCCCCACGGGACCGGGACCACGGGGTAAGGCTACATCTCCGCCACCCCCACCCCACTGTGGCCCCTGGTGCCCCCACGCTCCGGCCCTCGGCTCCTGGGGTCTTTCTGAGGATGCCGCTGTGCTGCGTCACCCCTTTGGTGGCTTCCGGTCACGCCACAAGGAGTTGAACCACCTGGCGGTGCACTCAGGCCTCCCGCCGCAGCTGCACCCCATGCAGGGCAGCTGCACCCCATGCAGGGCAGCTGCACCCCATGCAGGGCAGCTGCACCCCATGCAGGGCACCTGCCACGGCCCCGCGACACCCCGGACCTGCGCCTTCCGCCTCGCCAGCTCCTTGCTTCCTCACTGGGCCAAGTCCTCGTCCTCCGAGTCACGCGAGGAACAACCGTCCACCAGGCGCTCGCCATGATGTGCCAGGCCCCGGGTGGTGGCCGGGACCCAGGGGGAGCAGCACAGACAGCCCCTCGCCCCAGCCAGGGCCGCCTCGTCTCCCAGCCCGGCGGACGAGCCCTCCAGGAGGACGTGGAGTTCACGGGCTGGTCCTCGTGCCCTGAGCTCGCTGTCCCGGGCTGGAAGGATGGCCGGGATGTCCTGCACACCCAGCGGGATGTGGGGCTGGGCCTGGGGCAGCTTCGCCTTGCCGAGCTCCTGCCTGGTGCTGCAGAGAAGCTCGGAAGCTCACCTTCTCCCGCACGGACGCTGGTGTGCCGTGCTCATGTGTGAGCACACACGCGTGAGAGCGCTTCTGCCCGCACCTGTGCCGAGAAGGTAGGGAATCTCTGAGGAGTTCACCAGTGTCTTTCTCCAGCTCCTGCTCTGCGGGCCGGTGCAGTGGATATCAGTCCAGATAGATGCGCTTTCCCTACCTCTTCTTTCCCTCCCTCCCGCCGCCTTCTCCCTCTCTCCCTCTCTCCCTCCTTCCTTCTGCGTTTAATAGGCTGGTGGTTTACTTATTGCAACGGCTTTTTTTCCCTAACCCAAATAAATTTTCTTTGCTTTTCTCCATTCCCATTAATTATGATTTATATGAACTTAAAAGGCTTCTGCAGCAGCATTCATATTTGGAAGCTGTAAATCTCAGGAACTAGCTTTCTCCCGGGACACACACACGCACATATGCTCACACCACTTGACCTGGAACAGCACTTTAGAGATTACAAAGCTTTTTCATAGAGGCTGCCACGCGTGGTCTTCCTCGGCCCAGGAGGGGCAGGCTGCGTGCACATCTTACTTTCTAGGTGGGGACAGGGAAGCCTCGCAGATGTAGGGGCATAGCTGACAGGGCAGAGAGGAGCCCGCGCCTTCCCCTGTTAGCGCCTGCAGCACAGTTAGCGGAACTTCTGGGGGCAGAATACGTGTGTGTCATCAGGCAGGCCTGGGAGTTTGTTGTACAGCAGGTTTGAGGAAACAGCAACTGCTCTCTCTGAGGATTTATAGCAACTGGACTCATGCCATGTCCTCAGGGTGGCCAAACACCCTTAAGGACTGTCACTGAGCGTCAAGTGTTTTCTCCAATGTTACACAGCAGATGTGCGTCAGCTCAGGGTTAGGATGGGGTCTGTACTGCCCGGGGCCTTGCTCTTATGGTGTGTCTTTGTAACCCACAGTGCAGGGATAGATGTGCCACTTCCATTCCCCACAACCCCCACCTGGCTTCCGCCCGGCAGGCACTTTTCCGTCTGGAGAGAGTCTGCCTGCAGATTCCTTCCTGTGGCTCCCTGCTCCACGCAGAGCCCTGGGCCACTCTGCTGCTGTCACCAAGACCCTCTGGGCAGCCCTGGAAGATGGACAACTCCTCTAGAGGGCCTTCTCTCTCCTGTCCTGACACTGTCATTGTCGAGGGTGCATTTATTAGCCCCCGCTGTCTGTGCTGTGAGCTCCCAGACGGCAAGGCCCAAGCCAGCCGTTACTTGTCTGGCTTTGTAAGGCTGTTTCATACATTAATGAGTTCATGTATGTGTGTTCCTCAGGGTTCTCCAGGAGAACAACCAATGGGAGATATCTATCTATACATCTATGTAGATTTACTTGAAGGAACTGGCTTGCATGGTGGAGTGAGATCGGCGGTTCTGGAATCTGCAGGGCAGGCTACCGGGCTGGAAACTCAGGGGAGAGCTGTTGTTGCCGCCTTGAGTCTGAACTCTGCAGGTTGGAAACTCTGGCAGGGTTTCCTGTTGCAGTCTTGAGGCAGAATTGCCTTTTCTTCAGGAAACCCTAGTCTTTGCTCTTCAGTCTTTAAACCGATTGGCTGAGGCCTGCCCACATGATGGAAGGGCATCTGTGCTGCTCAAGGCCGGCTGACCATAAACAGTGACCACGTCCCCAAAATGCCTTCCCAGCAACAGCCAGACGGTGTTTGACTGAGGAACTGGGCACTGTAGCCCGGCCAAGCTGGCATATAAAATTAACCATCCTGACATGTGGAGGCCTTAGAATAATAGCACCTGGTGAATAGAGCACATTTGATCATTTTAGCAGTTGTTATTAGCTATTAACAGATGAATGCTCAATCTCTACTGAATTGTTTCATAGATTTAACAGATTTTTAAAGTGTTCAGGGAATTAGTTTATTGACATTGAAAACCTCATACAAGCTGCACACGGTGTCGTATGGTAGGTATTTCAGAACATTCAAAGACTTGTTGAACTGGCAGGATTTTATCTGGGTTAAGAACTGATTAAGGTTCCCCTGGTTTTAATTTCTATAATTTCATTATTTTATTAGGCTTCTTAGGCCAAAAAAAATATGTGTTTTTTGGGTTTTTTTCTGTAATAAAGAAAGTAATTTAGGTAATAAAGAAAGGTATGAGATTATAAATATGTTTGAGGGTTTCTATTTGGAATCACTTTCCATTCGTGTGCTGTAATTGGAAAGCACGCAGTTACCTGGCTGCAGGTTCGTCTCACAGCCAGTTTGATACATTCTCTGTGATTACGAGCAGAGAAAGTTGCCTAGAGAAATCCTATTTTTACATAATGTGGTTCTTCATGGAGTCTGTGTTTTCACAAAGGTAAAATAATTGCCAGGGAAATGGATGGGGAGACTTGTGACTTTCCTTTTCCTTTTCCAGACTTGCTTAAAGTAGACTCTTAAAAAATGTCAAAAAATCACCAATGTTGATATACTTATTATACGTTTGTCTCGTATTTATACAGGGAAAACATTTTTTTTTCCTGAAAAGCTGCATAGGTAAATTTCCACAGCAGACTTTTACTAAGGAAGTATGGTGCTGATATATTTTAGAATAATTGAGTTTTTCTGCATGAGTCATTGACAGTACTTGAAAGTCAGTGAAACTGGACAATTCTAACCAGTCGATGGCCCTTCAGAATATACAAAGCCACTGGGAAATTATTTATTAATATTATTGTCGGAACAATCATGTACACTTAGAATAAACAAATGCTTGCTTAGATTGGACAAAATTTAATTCTTTTACCAGTCATTTGTGCAGATTTCATGAATATATCTCACATATTTGAGTAGCTTCCCCATTAAGATTATATTCCTTGACTCAAAGGGAGGCATTTGCATGACTCTAAATTTCTGTTTTGAAATGGATAGAAATACACCATCACTCTCTGGAAACTTCTGCAGGTCTCAGTACTTGCGCAGAAAGGAGCAGGTGTTGGCATCTGTTTGGATCCCAAGCCTGGAGTGGAAGGAAACAGAGAGGAATTTCACTGGTGAGGCTCGGACCAAACAGTTTTGAAATCTTTAAAATATAAATGTAAATATATATATATATATATATATATATGTGTATATATATATATGTTTGCATTATGAAATAGTTGAATTTTATGTTGTGTACATTGTATGTTTTGTAAGTACTTAGGTCCTTTTTGCAGTTTTCTGCAACAGTTATAACAACTGCAAAGGATATATGGGCTATAATCTGATGTACTAAGAAAATGCCATGATTTCCCCATTAGTTGACTTTATTATGCACTAGTGTATGCACACTTATGAGAAATCTCAAATCATTTTTATAAAGGTTGATATGGCCTAAAAATACAAATATAAGATATGCACATGTACTTCTATAGAAAGTCTTAACATGAATGCCAGGAGTAACAAGATGATATGACACAAAATACGTCTCTTATTTTGCACACAGTAAAGGCCTAATACTCATTATCAATCACTGGGGAAAACTGAAGGTGCCAATTGAATATTTGAGAATTGAAGGCTATATCTGTGTGGTATAATGAGCTCTACGTAATTTTTCGTGTCGTGTCTTTTCATCCCAGGTAGATTACCCAGATTCTGGCTCCCCAGGGGAGAGAGGGAAACACTTCCTCGGGCTCCTGGGTGGGACAGGAGGGGCTGGGATGAAATGGCTGTTGGGACTGTCTTACCGCTCTCACCTGTGGTGCTTTATGGGATCAAACCCAATTCTTTGACTCCTCCTCCTGCTGGGGACAGGATCACTGCCAGTGCTGGGTGGCACAGTGCCACTTATGATCAGAGGAAGAGGCACACCTGTGTCTCCAGTCACCTGTGTCTCCAGTCATCTGTGTCCTCAGTGTATAATACACGGGACACTCTGGGCAACTCTATGGCCTTGGGTGGTGTGTCCAGGAGGAACGTGGTGTTGTGGTTGGCCCCGCCTGGGTCCCCTGCACATGTCTACGGGTCACTAGATGGAGAAGGGACACGAGTAAATTCACAGTCCTGGTAGAGCGACTGATCAGGGAAGCACAGCCACACCCAGAAAAGAGGCTCCTCTTTCGAGAAGGGGGGAGATAAACACAATGCATCCACTTTCCTACACGGCCTGGGCCCTGGCAGCCACTCCATGGCAAGCTGTGGGTTAAAAACTGGAGATCTGTAAGTGCAGAATTGAAGACAATACCTCCCTGTTGTTTGGGAGTTTGTGTTCTACAGGGAGAGACAGAAAAACATTATGAAATAATGTGTTGGATGTTATTTAAAATACTCCACAAACAAAGAGGAGCAAGGAAGAGAGGCACGAGAAACCTGAGGGCTGGGGAGGTTTGCTGTAAGAGTGTTGATTCCTCAGGATTTGCAGGATGAATGGGCTTGGAAGGTGGACCAGGTGTGTTGTCAGGGTGCATGGGCTGTGTCATGGTAATAAATGGTGAACCCTTGGACTTGTGACTCTAGAAAAATTGATCCACTCACGTCAAACCCCCAAGTAGTGAGGGGTGGGCAGCCACGGGTGGCTTTTCTGTGCAGCCCCCCAGGGGCCTGCGCCCTCTGTCCTCCCGGGAGGGAGTCATTCTCAACACACAGCTCAAGGTCACCATGGAAGGGGCCAAGAGATATGGGGGTGGACCTGGGGTCGTGTTACTGTGCAAGCCATGGGAGTGTTGTGTTACCTCTGTCCTGTGTTAGGAGGTAGTCACACGCCCACCTGTATGCCGTGGGGTATGGAGTGCGGCCTTCCTGCATGCCCAGTGGATGGGGGCGGATGGAGGCGTGTGGAGAACACTCGGCGCTGTCTCTGGGACATAGGAAGAGCACTGCAAGCCCCGGGAACTAGGAGGCAAGGCGCAAATGAGCCAGGTGGCGGGTGCCGTCCGCTGCGGCAGGAGGGTCACTGCTGCAGGAGAAGGGAAGGGCAGGCGCTGATGGAGGATGCAGGTGTGAAAGTGTGCGGAACGCAGCGGGTGGACAGCCTTGGTGTTGCCTTTAGGAGTGGCCACAGCAGCGGTGCTGGGACAGAAGGAAGGCTTGGCTTGTTTTGATCCAGAGGTGCCATCCCTGGCAGCCATGTGTGGAGGGTCAAGTTGGGAGCAGGGAGGTCGGTAGGCGTCTGTCTATCACAGACATCTTCACAGGGAAAAGGTGTCTGGGTATGAAGCCGGGGGCATGGGTGGTTGTAAGTACTTCCAGTCTGAGAGCCGGGTGGAAGGATGGGACCTGGCGGGAAGGGCCCCTGTGGAGTTGAGGAAGAGCGTCTCGAGGAACGTGCCTGAGTCCTGCACCCCCAGGAAGTACCTGGTAAAAACAGAGGAAAGATCTCCCAAGGTGTGGCTGGTGGAAGCGAAGACCGTGGGTCCAAGACTGAGGAACGTGCGTGGCGTCTTGGGCTGCGGGCATGTGCTCTCCTCCGTCTGCTCCTGCATGCCATCTGAGCTGCTCCATCTTCCCCCTCACCTAAATTATAGTCTGTGTACCACCGACTGCCGGATGTCAGTGTTTGGCTCAGATCTCACCCAGGAGCTCCAAACAGGTGTTTGCAACTGCCTACTGGAAAATTCCACCTGGAAATCTTCCAAGTAGCATCAACTCAATCTGTCAGAAACTTATCTCCAGAACTTTCAAACCCATGTTCTCCTTCCCAGAGAGACGTTTCCCTGTCTACCCAGTTGCTGATGCCAGAAACTTGCCTGTGTTGTTCACATCAACCTCCCCCTAAACTTCGGAAACGGTTGCTGTATCCTGCCGGTTCCTCCTGCCCACGGTGTTCTTGTTCCATCCTTCCTCATTTAACACCACGGCCAACACCTGCTGGTGACACCATGACCTGGGCACACACTCCCCGGGCTAACTTCCACTGCAACTTTTAGTCTCATCCAATGAATTTTCTACAATACAGCCAGAATGATCTTTTAGAAAGTGTAATTCGACAGTTCTGATCATGTCATTCTTGTCTTATAAGCCCTTAAGGGCTCCCATCATTCCTCAGTTAAAGCTTGAATTTGTAACCCGATCAGAAATGTCCTGCACAACCTGGCCCCAGCTAAATCCTCTGCCACTTTGCTCCTTTTTCCTCCCACACGTGGCAATGTGCCGAGCTCCCTCCTCGACCCTGAAGGCACGAGGCTCCTTCGCCTTGGATCCCTCGCTCAGCCTGTTCACCTGCTTGGGCCGCTCTTGAGCACCATCCCTGTTCACTTTCTGACAGGGCTTGACCGCGCCACTGCCTTTGGGAGAATCCTAGCAGTGCTCTTTCCTAGCTGCCTCTACTTAAGACAACTGCTATTGAAAGCTGTAGGTCTAAGTTTTGATTGAAGTCTTTCCTTCGACAATAAACTCAGTCAGGGCAAGGATCACATTTAACGTTTGCTGTCATTGAACTCTATATTTTAATTGTACATAAATGTGTTTAGTAAGTAGCTTTATTTTATATTTTTGGACTTAAAACAGGACAATATAGAGATGTCATCTTAGCTAGAAAATCTGTTGCATGAACTTGCCAATGTATCTAAGACCATATTTCAAAATCTGAAGCTCTGCAGTGCTTCGTGAGGTGTCAGTCTTTTGGGGCTCCCCTATGACTCTGGGAGGCAGCAAAGCTACTGGTTAAGAATGTGGAATCAGAGTCTGGTTGCCTTGCTCCAAATCCTTGACCTGATATTTACTAACTGTGTGACCTTAAGAAATGTCTTAACCTCTCTGTGCCTCATTTACTCTGTATGTAAAATAAGGATAATAATGGTATCTACGCCACAGGGTTGTTATGAAGAGGAAATTAAATAATAGCTATAAAATATTTACAACCATATTTTTCATATATTAATTGGTTAATAAATGTAAGCTGTTATTGTCATAATTATCATTCATACTACTATTATACATACCAAACTTACAAATAACTATGCATTGATTGAAGTTATAACTATCAAGTAAGCTGGTTAAAAAATCAATATCTGCTGAATATATAAAGCTAAATTATAATGATAAATTTTAATATGAAGTTTTGATTTTGAAATATCATTAATAATTAGTAGACGTAATCATAACAAATGTTTTTTTCGTTATTGTGGTCCTCATAACCTCATGTTGGTTATGTTTAGAACACCTTCTCTGTAACACTCTGTCAATCAAATCAACTTTCACATTTCTAACTTCAGCATCACAGAGACAGTGGGAGGGAAGAATTCCTCCTCCAATCATGATGAAGTGGCCCTGACAGGCAATCCCTCCCACTGAAGAAAACTCAAAAATGATTGAAATGAAAAAAAAAAAAATATATGGTTGAAATGAAAAAAAAAAAAATGCTTGATGGCTTTGGAGCAACCCAGAAGTAGACAGGTTGGAGGGGCTGGGGTCCAAGAGGGACAGGGTATAGGGAAGCAAACCTAGCCCTGCACCAGTTTCCAGAGGTGTTGCCAGGCATCCATCCGGTGGCTGCACATAGGCATAGCAGGGACTGAGGAGCTGAGCAGAGGTTTAGTGGCCCACGTGGCGTGGGCAGCCACAGGTGGGTGTCCAGGACATGCCAAGAAGGAACAGCCCTGAAAGAGACCCTGGACCACCAGCTGAAGGTTACAGGGCTATGACTGGAGGTTGGAGAAGAACAAGAAGTCTGGGCTATAAAACATTTGAAGCCCAGCCTCGAACCAGTCCCTAGCCTGATAGAATCAACACACCCTGCTTGAATCACCTATAAGGGGACACAGGAAGCTGCTCTTGAGGAAGGTGATGTCTTGCAGAGCCTCTGTGGTTTTGGGGCACATGGCAGGGACTCTGACAAAATTAGCAGACACAGGAGGATATAAGAACAAGGGATCAAACTGACAACAGAATCAGGCTGACGGATGACACATAGTATATTGGAGGTATCAGATGTGGACTTAAAATAAGAAAAAACATAATGAGATAACACAAAGTAACAAGAAGATAGGTGACAAGGTAGAAAAGTTCATAAGAGAACTGCAAGATATAAAAAATTAAATGTAAATTCTAGGCATGAAAAAATAAAATAAATTAAGAACACAATAGATGGATTCACAGTTGCATAAGCTGGCAGAGGAAGAGACTGATGAACTGAATGACAGAATATTAGAAAATAATGTGGAGCATGAAGAGAAACAAGGAAAGTAGAGGAAAGAACATAAGAAATACCCAAAAGAAGTGAAAATGTCAAATATAGATGTAAATGTGCTCAGAGAGAGGAGAGAATGGGGGAGAACCAATATTGAAAGAAATGATAGCCAACAATTTTCAAAACTGAGAAAAAATACCATACCTCAGATTCAGCAAGTGCTTTGAAAACTACCCAGCACAACACACACACACACACACACACACACACACACACACACACACACACTCTGTTACACACTACCCTATGCACATTAACATATTATAATAAAATAATTGAAACAAAAACAGATAAAAATATTAAGAGCATAAAGAGAGAAAGGAAAAAAATACTGTTTCCTTCAAAAGAAGCTCAATGTGATTGAAAGCTAAGTTTTCAATAGACAGACAATGTCAGAACACATTGGGATGGTAATTTTAAAGTTGCAAAAGAAAATACATGCTAACTTAGTTTTATATACTCTGAAAGAACAGTACTTAAGAGTGCAGGAAAATGAAAACATTTCTAGATAAGAAAATCTGGAGAGAACCCATTGCCAGCAGTCCTATCCTGAAAGAAAACTAAATAGATGTGAGCAAGGTGAGAACAAAGACAGGATAAAGCACAGTGGAATGGTTTAATATGTGAGTAAATTTAAGTGAACATTGGTTAAGCAATACACTAATGATATTACCTTGTGGGGACACACACACACACGCACACACACACAAACACACACACACAATTGAGACATTTTTAAACAACAAAACATGAAGCAGAAGAAAACTACATGCAATTAAAGGGTTATAAGTTTCTAGCATTTTCTCTTAAGTGTTAAAGTATTAATTTAAATTTGACTCTAGTAAGGAAATAAGGTATGCTGAAATTAAAACAATAGGAAAAGAGCTAAAGGGGAAACATAGGGCGATAGCATATATTTAACAAGAGAAGGCAAGAGGATAGGTAAAAAGGTAATAGAACGTGTAGAACAAATAGGAAAATAGTAGACACAAAGTAAAATACTTCCACAAGTACATTTCATTGGGAGAGACTAAATATGCCAATTAAAATACAAACATTGTCAGGATGAAAAACGAAATAAAACTAAAATGTATAATGTTTACAAAATTTATACATGAAATATGAAAGGCTAGAAAGGTTGAAGATATTTTAAGATGATAGGAAAAGATACATGTCTCACAATAACTAAAAGAAAGCTGATATAGGGGAAACAAATGTTAGCTGGAGTAAGGTTTCAGGCAAGAAAATTTATTAGAAAGGAATTGTTTTTATAACAGTCAAAGACATAATCCACAAGGAAGCTATCAGTATTATACTGATATTGCCTGATAATATAGTTTCAAGGTAAATGAAGCAAAATTTAAACATAGAATAGTGAAGTAGACAATTCAAAAATCACAGTGGAAGATTTAACAGTGTTGGCTGGGTGCAGTGGCTCACGTCTGTAATCCCAGCACTCTGGGAGGCCGAGACAGGAGGATTGCTCAAGGTCAGGAGTTTAAGACCAGCCTTAGCAAGAGTGAGACCCTGTCTCTACTAAAAATAGAAAGAAATTAGCTGGACAACTAAAAATATTTAGAAAAAATTAGCCAGGCATTCTGGCACATGCCTGTAGTCCCAGCTACTTGGGAGGTGGAGGCAGAAGGATTGCTTGAGCCCAGGAGTTTGAGGTTGCTGTGAGCTAGCCTGATGCCATGGCACTCTAGTCCAGGCATCAGATTAAGACTTTGTCTCAAACAAAACAAAAAAAAAACAAACAAGATTTAACAGTGTTATTCCAACAATGGATGATATAAGCAGAACAAATAGCAAGAATATAGAGGATTTAAATAAGGTTAACGAATGTGGCCTAATGCAATGTATAAAATCCTGCATCTAATAATGACATATTTAGTTTTCAAATGAACATAAATCATTTACAAAATTGACTTCATCTGGGATAGAAAGAAAATCCAGTATTTTTCAAAGAATTGAGATAATTTTGGTATGAACTTTGACCACAGTTAAGGGAGCAGCTGATAACAAAAAGATGGTAAGAAAATCATAAATATTTGGAATTTAAACAATATACTTCAAAAAAGCCATGAATAAAAGAAAAAAAGTATATTGAAAATGAAACAAAAATGTGTGGAATTAAATGATAATAAAAATATAAGATACTGCAATTTGTGGAATGCAGCTAAATTTATGCTGAGAAAGAAATTTATGTCTTTTATCAAATAATCATGTTTATAATGTAAATCTAGATGTAGATATTCTTACATACTCATATCTATATTTAGAAGTATAGATAGGTATGGATATTTAAAACAACTGTTTAGATTTCTAAATATTCATGTCTATATTTAGAAGTATAGATAGATATGGATATTTAAAACAACTGTTTAGATTTCTAAATATAGATAACTATATCTAGATGTAGAAGATCTGAACAGGATTAATAAACCATCTAAATGGAACATACAGTGTACTGCATACAGGAAAAGACAGCATTCACAGTTTTTCTTCCACCTATTTATCTGAAGAATAATGATTAAAAATTAAAGTTAGGAAAAGAACAACAGATTAATCTCAAATAGAGGGGAAAACTAATAATGGTAAGAGAATAAAAGTTGTGAAATTAAAAATTTCCAGTATGCAATAGAGAAAAATCAAGGAAGGCAAAGTTACTATTCTTAAAATAATCACTAAACTTTTTGCAAAACTAAAGAATAAAGGTGAGAAGGCACAAATTACTAATATCAGAAAAGAAAAAGAAATAATCGCTACAGATCCTGTAGATCTCACAAAGAAATAGGGGATATTATAAATGACTTTTTGGCATAAATATTAAAATTTAGATAATAGACATATTCTTACAAAACACAAAATTTGTCAAAACTGACCAAAAAAAATAGAATATCAGTTATACATCTATTAAATTAAATAAAATCTTTTCCAAATAAATATCCAAGCACTCATAATTTTACCTATGGAATGTGCTAGCTATAAACAAATAACAAAATACTTTCACAAACTTATCTTAGGAATAGGAAATGAGGAGACACTGTTTAACTCATTCATTAGGCCAGCATACCCACTCTTCAAAACCCCAACAAAGGCTTTACAGGAATGGAAAATTACAGGCAAATTACTCATAAACTTAGATAACAAATTCTAAGCAAAATAGTAGTAATACACATATAGCAATATATAAATAGAATAAGAAGACATGATTGAGGTGAGTTTTTCCAAGAATACTACTTTGGTTTAATATTAAGAAGTCAACTAATGTAGTTCACCACTGCAATAATACAAAGAGAATATCACATATTTAATCATCTTGATGGCTGCACTAAAAACATTGCTCATGTTCTAGATGCATTAACAAAGTAGAAAGTTATGAATAGAAGGAAACATTTCTAAGCTAATAGATTGAATCCACCTAAAGTGTACACCAAGACTTCTGCTTCCTGATGATGGAGTATCAAGGACGGGAAACTTCTCACTATAAAAACAAATAGAAACTTGAAAATGTAACAAAACATTTGAAATAACTCTTTTCAAATTTAGGACAACAGGCATCACAATACTGTAATTCCAAAGAGAAGGGAAATAAATGAGGTGAGCCCCATAGTTGCCCCATAATTCTTCCTGAAGACACCCTCTGGTATGTGGGTATAATAATGAGAAATGCCAGCAGGGTCTGGTGTCTGTCAGAATTAAGTAGAAGAAGACTGGAATTTGGAAGTCTGAGGCACCTAAACTTTCCAGGAACGTGTTCTAGAAAGAGCACAGAAAGAGTTTCAGGAATCTCCATTAGCTACCTCTTGTCTTGGCTGTATGAGACATGCATGCATAGAGTGAAACCTCATAAAGCCAGGCAAAAGACTCCCGAGGAACCATAAGTTGAGCAGTTGTGAGAGCTCACACAGGGCTGGGAGATAGTCAAGTTCTAGCCAGCAAGGCAGGAGGGCTCTTAGAAGTCACCTGGGGCATTCAGTGGAGAACTCTGTGGAGTCACAACTTCACAGTCAGTTTAAACTATCCCTGGAGTAAAGGTTCCTCTATGCCTTCTTCAGAAAAGCTTAAAACAGAACTTGAAGGGATCAGACTGGATGGCAAGTGACTGGGCATATAACACACACAACATCCCCATGTCCAGCATTCAGTCAAAGTGACTAAACACACCAAGGAGTAGAAAAATGTGACACATAATCAGGAAAAATATCAGTCAATAAAAACTGTCCCAGGAATTATAAAAATGATGAAAGTAGGAAAAGAGCCCATTAAACTAGCTACCATAAAGATGCCTGATTAGGTAAAGAAAACATTGGACATTCTATAAAGAAACACATGAATCTTCTAGACATTAAACATATATTAGCATTTCACTGGATTGGATTAACTATAGGTTTTAGACTGCAGTAGAAAATGCAAGGCACTTGAAGACAGCCAGACAATATATCTGAAATCAGGCAACAGGAGAAAAAAGACATAAAAAATGAGACTAATTGATCTGCAGACATTATCAAACAGTCTAACATATGTATAGTTTGTGTCAGAGAAGCGATGGAAGTTCAGAAAAATATTTGAGGTGAAAAAGGCAAAAATTGGATTTGATGAAAACTATACACTTATAGCTATAAGAAGCTCAACAGACCATCAAAGTGCATGTGCACACACACACTACAGCGTGTCAAAAAGAAATTGTTGAAAAATAAGTTTTATAAAGAGAAAAAAACAACCAGACAAAAATGACCAATACAATATAGAAGAACGAAAATAAGATAATCGTAGATTTTTCATATGAAACTATGCCAGCCAGAAGACGATGGAACAGCAGGTTTACTCTGCAGAAAGAGAAATTTCATCTAGAATTCAATCTATGCACAGCAAAAGCATCCTTCAAAATGAAAGCAAACAGAAAAGAATTTTATAGGAAATTCTTCAGAAGAAAGGGAATTCATACTACATGGAAGCTTAACATTTACAGTTTCTGTATTGATGGAAATGACCTAGAGATGAACAGCCATAGCATAGCCACAGGCCCCAGTGTGAGGAATAATGACTACAGTCTACAGTCATTGAGATTTTGCAGTTGTTTGTTACGAAGCATCATTAAGTAAAAGGCTGACTGATACAGAATTTAGAATAAATAAGTGCAGTGCTACTGTAAGAGAACCCTGAAATACAGTATTTCTTAGTATTGTTGGGGGCTGGACAGCAGGTAGTGTGGGAACTGTGAAAGGAAACTGAAAAATGGCAACTTATGTTGTGTAGCAGTGAAAGATTTGATGAAATCCCAGCCTGTTGCAAGTATGAGGCAGAAGATGTACTGACTGAATTTATGGCTCTGGGGAGAGACATTTCAGGACAGACTTACTGGATGGAGGCAGTTTGGCATAATTAGTTGCATTACACAGGATTCTGTGAGAAAGTTCTGAGTCAAGAAGATAACTGGCAGTTTTACAAACAGAAATGAAACAGCAGAGAAAGCGGAGAAGTTCTTGGACTTTGCAAGTTTAGAAGATGCGTTTATATTTCTAACCACATGGAGAGTGCATTAATCAAGGCCATGGATTTTATATCTTTTTAAGATACTTGGTTGGTTAAATTGGCTCCTACCAAATCCTTATGGTTAGAATAAATATTTCAAGAGTGCAGTTCCTGAGATGCCAGATCAGTTCAAAGTGCCTCCCCTAAGATTTGAGGTGTTTTAAAATGACCTCTGAGACCCACATTTCTGTTTAGTCACCAGGGAGGGTATAGTTTCCAGCACCTTCAGCCGGGGGCTGGAATGACACTGATGGGAGAAGGAAGGAACTCCCTGAGGGAGCAGCCAGAGGCCCTGGGGAACAGTGGAACAGAGCCTGGCTGAATGTGCCAATGTGCTTTACCCAGGGAGCCTTGCAGCACCAGCCCCCTGGATTCCAGAACTGCTGTGGGCCAGCGGCTGCTGGGCGCCTCCTGTTCTCCCCATCCCCAACTCCAGTGGGACCGCTCCAGGCAGCCATGCTGCTCTGAGCCACTGTTGCTTTTTGGCTCTGCAGGAGGAAGGTGACTTTGAAAAAAGAATCCTAAGTCGCCAGGTAGAGAGGAGGCCCATCCAAACCTGATGAAAAGATAGTTAAACATCATCTGAGCTTTCAAGCACTGTTCCCTGAGTGGGTGATCCTTTGGGATGTCTCCCCCAGGGAGGCAGGGAGACGCACACGTATGATGAATTAGGGAGCTTTGGTTATGGCACCACTGTTCTGGAAATATGCACTCCGCTTTCCCTACGCTTCCCAAGAGGATTACACTCTCCCTCATCATTGGTATTGGATGTGGTTATTTGATTGCCTTTGGCCACTAGAATGTGGGTGGGAATGACAGCATGAAAGTGCCAAAGGTTTTAAGAGACTTTGCCATGAGAACACCGCAGCCCCGAGAGTGTCGGATCCCCCGACCTGGTCCTGGACTCAGACTGGGTGGGGAGCGTACCTGAACTTCTGCCTGGGGCCGGGCTGTCTGCGGCTGAGATGTTCCAGGCAGCTGCAATAAATATTTGTTGTTTGAGCTACCGAGATTTTGGAGGATTGTTTGTTAAGCAACATTATTGGAAGAAAATCTGAGTACATAGCACTCCTTATTCACAGGGGACGATTCAAGACCCTAGTGGATGTCTGAAACCATGGGTAGTACCAAACCCTACATATACTGTGTTTTTTCCTGTACATACACACCAATGATCAAGTTTAATTTATAAATTAGGTACAGTAAGAGATTAACAGTAACCAATAAAATAGAACAATTATAATACTATACTGTACTAAAAGCTATATGAATGTGGTCTCTCTCCCTCTCAGAATATCTTATTGTACCATACTCACCCTTCTTCTGTGCCGACGTGAGTTGATACACCTGCGTGCTGAGAGAGGTGGGGTGAGTGACGCAGGCATCGCCACCCAACGCTAGGCGTCGTCGGGGGTGGGGGGAATCATTGCCTTGGAGGACACTGGATCACTGAGCCTCGGTGGTGCCGATGGTTGGGTGTCGGGAGCAGACCCTGTCGGTGACTAACAGGTGGCAGCTCACCCAGCATGGATACCCTGATAAAAGGACAGTTCTCATCCCGGGAGGAGTGGAGCGAGTGGTGTGAGATTCCATCACGCTACCTAGAACAGCACATGACTTAAAAATTACAAACTGCTC
The DNA here is from genome assembly GCF_040939455.1 of Microcebus murinus. NCBI lineage: Eukaryota > Metazoa > Chordata > Mammalia > Primates > Cheirogaleidae > Microcebus > Microcebus murinus. The sequence goes on along the minus strand of NC_134113.1, from coordinate 2,347,453 downwards.
ATTTCTGAAATGTCACAGTTATTATTTTCAGACTGCAATGACCACAGGTCACTGAAATTGTGGGTAAGGGAGTATGACTGTGACAAGGACAAACAGAGCTGTTCTCTGGTAAGAACAGCTAGTTGGAAAGAGAAGCTTCACCCTAACACTATGCAGCAAAACTCACATATGTACTTAATAAGGAACATGTTTTTAAGTAAACAGAAATGTGAGTAAAATATGGGTACAAATAATCAACTGGTACCAGAGTAGGCAAGGCTCTTGAAAGGAATAAATTAATGGAAGAAATGCAGAGAAAATTAAAATAGATTTGCCTCAAAATATTTAAACTTCGAAGGATCTGAAAAACTAATAAAAGTTCACAAATTATAGAAAATATCTCTGAAATAAGTATGATTTAGCCCATAATTTACAGATGGGAGCGTGAGGATTAGAGAGGTGAAGCCACCCGCGGCCCTGTGTGCGCAGGGTGGGTAGAACCTAGGGCTGAAGCCCGCGCTCCGTCCTCACACATTGCGATGACGACGTAGGAGCAGAACGCCCAACACCTGGAGACAGCCCCCATCTCTCTGGCCTTTGGATCTAGCGCAGGTTCATGTTAAGTTCCTGGAGTGTATTAAATTCTACACACGCGATTGACTGCCCAGCACAAATTACACCTTTCAGAAATGTCACTCTGTTGAATAGTGAAATTCTATTCCCAGGGCGAAAAATATCCAAGATATGTGATTACAGACAAACTGAGATTGGAAAACAAATTATTGTGAAATTAAGTGTAAGCCCTGCATTGTTTAAAACCAACAGAGACCACCCTGGTCATCTCAGTCATTGTCACCCAAAGCTGCTTTTTCAGTAGGATCAGACAACAGCTACTATCAGGTAAGAGCTCCGGTCACCTCTGACTTGAGCTAAATGGAATATTCTGAACAATGAACCCATGAGAGAGATTTGTGAAATATTTGAGAACGTTTCATGTTGTGTTTGATAACTGTAGAAAACAGTTGATGCAGCCGGCATGGCTTTGTTTTGTTTAGGTCAAGCCAGAGATTTGCCCCGTGCGTTTGAGCATGTGGCTCCCCTGCCACCTGAGCTGGGCCCGGGGATTTGCACCTTTACCTACAGCAGATGTCACCGGGCCAAGGGGTGGGAGTCTGCAGGATGGAGCCAAGTGAGAGGCTGTGGCAGACACGCCCTGGGGCGGCCCCGGGATCCCGCCTCCTGGTGTGCATGCCCTTGCACAACCCCCGCCTCTGACCGTGCAGCAGTGGAGTGTGCTAGATAGAACGTGGCAAAGGCAGTGGATGTCATCCCGTGATTAGGAAATGTTCCGTAAGGCTGCACCTTGCCAGTGGGCCTGGCACTCCCCTCGATGGCTCCATGGTCTTGGCCATCTCGTTGGGGAGGCGCGGGGGGTGGAGCTGAGACAGCCTTCCGCTTACGGCAGGCTCGAAGCCAGGCCTTCTCCACCGTCACAAGAAACAAACTGCCAGGGGGCTGAGGGAGCTTGAGAGCAGACCCTTCCTCGTCCCGGCCTCCAGAGGGGACCCCAGCTCTGTCAGTCCGCTGCCGGCAGCATGCTGAGACCGTGCACCTGGGAGAGGATAGGTGTGTGTGTCCAAAGCCATGAGGCCTGCGGTGATTTGTGACCCGATGGTGGAGGGCTGACACTCGCGGGGGAGGGGAAGCAGGAAGGCCCTCGAGTACAGGTGGGGGCGGGGCTGTGCTCACTCCAGACTTTTCTGTGAGAGGCAGAGGCGTGACATGGCCTGATGGCATGACCTCTGTGTGTTAAGACACACTCTGTGGCTCCGTGACAGTGGCCGGCTGAGGCAGCAGAGGCTGAGTTACAGGGGATTCTGGATCCCTCACCAAGGGAGGGCTGATGGTGTCTGATGACAGCTTGGTCTTGGGTGTGGGGAAGGAAAGCTGTGCACGACTGCAGGGGTTTCAGCATGAGCCTCAGGGTGCATGGGTGGCTTTGCCTTCTGCTGTGGTGGAGCAGTTTGGGGGCAGGGCTTGGGAGCCCTGTGTGAGGTACAGTGGCCATCTGTTCCCCCGGAGATGACAGCAGGTGGGCCCTCAGTCATAGGACTCCCGAGTTCAGGGCAGAGGTCGGGGAGGGCGGCTTGATCTGGGGTCCCAGTGTCGAGGTGCTGTTTAAATGCAAGATGAGCTCGATGAAAGGGAAAACGTGGACGTGAGCATGACAGTTGGTTCAGAGCTTCTTGGGTGACTTTGAAGAAGGTGGGACATGCTAGACAAATCGTAGAGTTGGGGAAAGGGAGTCTCACCGTGCCGTCCACAAGTCACACTTGGTCTCTGTCCCCACGGGGGGCTTAGGGTGCTCTCCGTGGACTGCAGTCTTTGACAGTCTCTGGCTTCGGTTTTGCTTACCAGACACCGCCCTCTCCCCACCTGACGCCGTCCCGGAAGCTCATAGCTTGCTGATAAAGGCCGGGGTATCGCTCTCGGGCAGATGAAGGGAAAACAGAAAAGAGTCTCTGCTCGCCAAGCGCTTTGAATACATTAAATCCAAGGAGACATGTGTCTTTAAATCTGGATCCTCAAATCAATCACTCGCTGCCAACATGCTTCTGTATTCCAAGTCGGTTACCGTCAGATGCTTCCCAAAATAGACCTGTGCTGACCAATCATGACTCTTATATAAGATTTAGTGCCGACTTCAGGCTGCACCTGTCAGGAATGTGATGTGACAGGCTGGGCTGGAGCAACTCCTGGTGATGGATTTCCAGCCGAATGAGAGCTGGCTGTCTGGCTGTGTGGGGAGCACACCGTGGCAGGCGGGGCCCTGCTCTAGGGGGAGTCAGTGGTGTGGCGTGGACACACAGGACCCGTGGCTCACGTGGTCCTCCTGGCAGCACCAGGAAGTCTGTGTGCTGCATCACAGCTGTCCAGTGGGCTTGTGACCAGCCAGAAGCAAGGCCAGCAGCAGGGACCAGGAGGGGACAGAAATCCCCTACCCGAGTCCACCCTGGTGGGCCACAGGCCAAGCAATGGCTCTCCCCAGCCACGTCCTGCCAGGCCCGTGCAGGGCTGTGGGGGCCTCTCTCCTTGCAGGCAGTGGAGACACAGATGCGGCCAGGAAGGCAGTTGTACATTTTCCTTGCTGACCAGAAGACATGTAGAACTTTCCCCGTCCCAAATGTGACAGGAAATCGGAGCAGGGCGCCCACACAGCCCTGCCATCCTCCTCCTGGGGGCCTTCGCCATCCCGGTGCCTGTTTGGCGCCGATGCAGGCGGGCGGCGGGACCACCTCCAGCTAACGCACCAGGACTTCCTGCCTGTCCACGTTGGACTTGCAGTTCCCTCGGCTGGGAGGGGAATCTCCTGGACTGGTGTCCGCCTTCTGAACTGAGGGACGTTTTCCATTTCCCTCCAGCTCTTTTTTTTTTTTTTTTTTTTTTGGTAGGAATAGGCTTTAAGAAAAAGAGTGATATAACTCAAATGCCACAAAATTCACCATTTTAAAGGGTGAAATTCAGTGGATTTTAGTATAAGCACAGGTTGTGCAACCATCGCCCCTATCTAATTCTGGAACGTTTTCATCACCCCAGAAAGTAGCCCTGGATGCGTTAGCAGTCACTGCCTATCTTTCTCTTCCCCACACCCCTGGCAGCCATGAATATACTTGCTGTCTCTGTGGACTTTCCTTTTGTCGACATTTCCCCTAAGTGGGTCTGGCTTCCTCTGCTCAGCGAGATGTCTCGGGGCCCAACCACGCTGCTGCAGGTGCCGACACTGCGCCTTTTCCTGGCTGCGTACTGTTCCGTGGCAGGGAGGGACCACATGTTGTTTGTCTGTTCATCTGATGATGGGCATTTGGGTGGTCCTCACTTCTGGGCTATCATGAATAAAGCTGGTATCCTTGGGTGTATATGTTTTCATGTGAACGGAGGTTTCCGATTATCCTGGTGTGGTGTGATCTCTGGGTTGTATGGTAACTCCGTTGAACACGTTCATGAACTCTCCAGAGCAGCTGCACCACGTTACACTCCCGCCAGCAGCGCATGGGGGCTGTTTTCTCCGAGTCCTTGCCCACCCCCGGTATCTTCTGAGGGTATTTATTTGCTTATTTGTGAGTCGAGGCCATCCTAGTGGGTGTGGAGTGGAATCTCATCGTGGTTTTGATGGTGTCCCATATTAATGGCAAACTCTCCCTAACCCCCTTCCCGGGTCTCGTCTTCCTCCAAGGTGCTGCTCACCCTCTGACTCTGTGGGCCTGTCTGTGCACATGCGCACACTGGAGATGTGAGCCAGCACCTGCCAGGGCCGTCTTCCTCGGCAGATGGTCCCGCTCCTCGCCCACTGCACCCCAGCTCCCTCCACCCAGCCCTGAGAGCAGCTCTGTCCCACTGCAACCCGTCACACCCACCCTGGAAATCTGGTGGCCCTGCTCTGCTTGTCGCATCCCTGCCCCCTTCAGCCTGTGAAACCCCAGCACCTCCGTTAGGGAGCATCCGTCCCTGTGCCTGAGTGAGGGCGGGAGATGAGGAGGAAGCGGGCCGTTACCCACTGTCTGTGTCTGGCCCACTCCCACAGGGATGAAGCACGAGCTGGGGGCACAATCGCACTCCTGTTGACCTTTAGGATCCTACAGGTGTAAGAGGTCAGCGTGTGCCCACCAGGTAGGACAGGTGCTCTGGAGTGGGCAGGTGGACCTGGTTTGAAATAATGAGTGTGTTTTGCAGAAACCAAAAGGCATCTGCGTGCAGGCTGCGTGGGAAAGACGGGCAGAGGTTCAGCTGTGCTGCAGACGGCTAGCAGCCACGGGGAGGAGGCGCAGTGGCCGGGTGGGATGGATCGGGCTGCGCCGGGCGTGGGTCCCGACGCTCAGGTCTTCTGTGCCCTCAGTGCGTGTCCTGAGCTCAGCCGCCCCACGCCCGTCCCACAGCCGCCACCTTCCTGTTTCAGCGTTACAATAGGCAGACACTTTCGTTTCTCTCTTTTTTTATTAACTCTATCTCTTGTTATTTATTGATTTTTTTCTTAAAAAAAAAAAAAAGAAAAAGAAAAAGTAAGGCCTTTGTTTTGCAGCTTGCTACCAGACACTTGGGTCTGGGACACATGCCGGGAGAATTCTGTTAAAAGTGTTTAAAAATGTTTCCAAATGAGATCGATAAAACTACATGGGTATATTTTTTAATGTTACAAAGAACAAATGTGGGGAATTTCATCCAAACATGCTACTTGACACCACCAGGCAGAACAGCACAGCTCTGGTTCGGACAGATGTTATAAACCACGAGGATTGCACAAGGAAGCCTAAAAATTAAGTACAAATGTTTCTGATGCAAAAACAAGCAGACTGCATTAGGATCTGGGTGAGTTGGATTAAACACAGTCCCCCTTCACTCTCCAACCGGCCATACCTGGAAAGGCTGGGCAGAATCCACGGGACAGCCATCTGAAGACCCTGGAAAGCCAACAGCAGCAGGTGGACTGAGGAAGATCTCCAAAATCCAATGTCCTTCCAAATTAATGGCGAGTTTGCCATCCCTCCCCGAGCCTGGTCTGCTCAGGCCTGAGCTCAGGGCCCAGGGAACCCAGCAACGGGCTCTACGGTGAGGGCGGGAGAGTTCCAGGAGACACTCTGCATTTCTGGCTCAGGAAGTGGGAAAAGGCACTCCTGACACAGAAAGTTTAGGAATCCACATTCTCTTTTCTATTTTTTCCCTATGTTTGCTCATGCACAGCTGCTCGCTCCATCGTGTGGAGACAAGGCGGCACCCAGGGCGTGAGCCTGCACGAGACAGGGTGGGCATCTGGTGTCTGGGAGGGGAGGCCGCAGCAAACACTTCCTTCCCCTCTGTGTCTGTGCCACTGGACCACGGTTGGGGATGTGGCTGCAGAATTGCCCAGCAGAGCAGGTGACCGGCATCCCTGTTCTAGCCAGAGGAACTTGGGAAGGTTGTTCCGAACTCCTGGGCTCACACACAAGCTATGCACACGTGGATGTCCCCTTATAGAGCGTTCCCAATGTTTGAAGATTAAGCTAACAGAGAGCTCACAGACCAGGTCCTAGATTCTGGGTGACACATGTGGGACGGATCTGGGCAGAGCTGCAAGGGCTTGCAAAACTAAGCCGACCGTAAAACCGCAGCCAGTCCATAGAAGGCGCTTGGAACCCGTGGCCTGAATGTAAGCAGGTCAGCTGCCTGCATCAATAGAAACCTGCCCGCTGTCCCCAGGGGCTGCACAGCGTAGCATTTGGCATGTCGAGGATACCGTCTAATTACTTGGCACATGAAGAACCAGAACTGCCCCAATTCTCATGGGAAAAGATGGTCAATAGACCTTGATACTGAGACAGCACAGCCGTTGGAATTATCTGACAAAGACCTTAAACTAGCTGTTACTAAAATATTCCAACAAGTTGTCACAAACACATTTGGAATCAATCAAACATTAGAAAATGGAAATTTAAAAGGGAGAAGAGTCCAAAATGAAAAACAAAAACCCCTAAAGACAGGATCAACAGCACAATGGAGGGACAGAGCAGAGAGTCGGTGAACACAAAGACAGATCAGCAGAAATGATCTGGTCCCAACAACAAAGAAGAAGATGGAAACATAAATGAACCAAGCCTCAGGGACCTGTGAGGTCTAGCATTTGTGTCATCAGAATCAAATTGAAGAGAAAGAGTGCAATGCCGAAAAACCATTTCAAGAAATACTTGCCGAAAACTCTCCAAATTTGGAAAACCACATAAGCCAACAGAATCAAGAACCTCAAACCCCAGAGAACCCCAGGCCTGGGCACATCATACTCAAACTGCTGAGCACAGAATTCTGAAAGCGCATAAAAAGATGATGCATCCCCCCGGGGGGAGGCAATTAACATGCTGTGAATTTCATATTTGAGACCATGGAGGCAGGACAGAAGCGCATGGCATTTTTAAAATGCCGAAAGAAAAGAATTGTCACTCCAGAAATACATATCCATGGAAAATACCTGCAGGAATGAAGATGAAATGAAGACATTCTGACATGAAGGGAAGCTAACAGAACTCACTGCCAGCGGAGGTACTCTGAGAGAATTCCTAGGGGAAGATCTTCACACAGAGATGACAGTAGAAGGAGACTTAGAACATCAGCAATGAAGAAGGCGGCAGAGGTGATAACTGTGTGAGTAAATATAACAGACTATTCTTTGTTTTAAATTCTTTAAAATTTGCAGATTGAGAGTAAAAACTTGTACAATTGTCTAATGAGATTTTCAGAGGAACCACAATGTGATTGACAGCTAAGTTTTCAATAGACAGAATATATCAGAAAACATTGGGTTGGTAATTTTAAAGTTGCAAAAGAAAATACATGCTAACTTAGTTTTATATACTCTGGAAAAACAGTGCTTAAGAGTGCAGGAAAAATGAAAACATTTCTAGGAAAGAAAAACCTGAGAAAACCTATTGCCAGCAGACCTACCCTGAAAGAAAACTAAGTAGATGTGCGCAAGGTGAAAACAAAGACAGGCTAAAGCGCAATGGAATGGTTTTTAATATTTGAGTAAATTTAAGTGTAGAATATTGTACATAAGACAATTATCACATAGTGAGGGGGTGGGGTCCATGTGGAAGTAAGTTTTCTACATTCTACTCCAAGTGATCACGTAGTTTTCCTAAGTAGACTGTAAAAGGTTAGGTATGTACATCACAGTCCTTAGTTTAAAAATTAATCTACACAAAGAGATGTAGTAACAAACATAGCAGATAACACTAAAAGTGTTCAAACAACCCAAAAGAAGGCAAGAAAGGGGAACAGAAAAATGGTAAGTAGACAAAACAAACGGAAAAAAATAGCAAAATGGTAGAACTAAACCCAAATGTATCAGTCATCCCAGCAAATGAAAATGGTATTTACACTCACTGTTAAAAGACAGGGGTTATCAGAATGGGTAAGGCCAGAATTTTCCCTGTGCTATTTATGAGAAACTCACTTCAAATAATGGTTACTTTTGTTAAAAGAAAAGGATGGGAAAAGTTATCCATGTGAACACTAATCAAAAAAGCTGGGCTGGTGATCTTAATATCAGACAAAATGCACTTCAAAGCAAATAAATTTACCAGGGATAAAGTGGAACATTCATAATGCTAAAAGAGTCAATTCATCAAGAAGACATAACAATGCTAAATGTGTGTGCATCTAACAAAAGAGTTTCAAACTACATGAAGCAAACACTGAAGGCACTTAAAGGAGAAATAGATCAATCTCTCATGATAGTCAGGGACCTTGGCAGTCCCCTCTTAGTAAGATACCAGCGTGGCAGAAGAAATCCACCAAGCCGGGGGGTTGGTAACACTGTCAACCTGCTGTACCTAATGTACATCTGTAGAACCCTGTTCTCAGTAACGACAGAAACACACACTTTCAGACCTGTTTGGGACAGTCACCAAGAACGATCACTGAAATCATACCAAATATCTTTTCTGATCATGATGGAATTCAACCAGAAATCAGTCATAGAAAGATACAAGGAAAATCTCTGAATACTTGGAAATTAAACACCTTTTAGATAATCACTGGGTTAAAGAAGAAGTCTCAAAGGAAATTTAAACATACTTTTGACTGAACAACAATAGAAATATTACTTATCAAAATTTATGGGATGTAACTAAATCAGTGCTTAAAAGGAAACTTAAGGCATCCAATACTTATATGAGGAAAGAAGAAATATTACAAGTGAGTAATCTAAGTTTCACTTTAAAAAACTATAAAATTAAGAGCAAAATAAACTGAAAGTAGAAGGGAAAAATTCAGTCAAAGTGAAAACAAAAAAAATAGAGAATATTAAGAAATCAAAAGCTGGTTCTTTATAAAGATCAATAAAATTAATAAACTTCCAGTGAGGCTGACAAGAAAAAATAAGAGAGAAGCTAGAATTACCAATATCAGAAATAAAAGCGTTTTTTTTTTTTAAACATACACTAAAAGACAAGAAGGGAAGAGTGCAGACAGCTCTTACACATATATAAATTGAACCACTTATATGAAATCGTTCAAAATCACAAACTACCCAAACTCCCCCAAGGTGAAATTAACCTGAATAGTCCTATATCTATTAATGAAATTGAATCTGTAGTTAAAAACCTTCTGAGAAAGAAATCTCCACGCCCAAATAGTTCATTGGCAAATTCTACCAAACATTTAAAAAAGAACACCAATTATACACGAATTCTTGAAGCAAAGGAAACACCTTCTACCTTATTTTGTGAGGTAAGCATTATCCTGATACCTAAGCCAGAAAAAGATATAACGAAAAAAGAAAACTAAAGACCAATGCCATTCATGAGCATATATGTAAATAGCCTCAACAGACTATTAGTAAATCAAATCTGACCATATTTAGAAAGAGTAGCACATGACCGTCAGTTGGGGCTCATTGCAGGAATTCAAAACTGGGTCAGTATTAAAAAAACAAATCAGTGTAATCAGCTATATTAACTGTCTTAAGAAGTAATGACACATGATCATATCTATTGGTAGAGAAAAGGCATTTGACAGAATTCAGAATCCATTCATAACAAAAACTCAAAGCAAACTGGGGATAAAACTGAAATTCCTCAAACTGGGAAAGAGCATTTATAAGAAACTTATAGCTAACACCGTACTTAACGGTGAAAGTGTAATAATTTCCCCCGAAAACTGGGAAAAAGGCTAGGAAGTCCCCTGTCACCAGTCCTGTTCAGCATTACAATGAAGGTTCAAAGCTGTATAATAAGCAGGAAAGACAAATAAAAGCACAAAGGTTGAAAGTAAAAGATAAAACTATCCTATTCATAGCCAACATGGTTGTGTATAAAATCCCCAGAGTAACCACAACCCACCTAGAACTAACGGGAATTTAGCAAGGTTTTAGGAAACAAGGTTGACCCCCCCCACACACACACACAGATCAATTTCTAGGCATTAGCAATAGAAGATTTCGAAACCGAAACATAAAAAAACACCATTAAAAATAGTTAGAAATAGTGAAATATGTAAGCATAAATAAAGCAAAACACATAAATAATTTGAATGCTGAAAAGTACAAAATGCTGGTGAGAATTTCGAAGAAGACATAAATAAATGAAGGGGCAGCACTGTGCTCAAAATTTCAAGACACTGAGGATGTTTATTCCTCCCAGACTGATCTGCAGATTCAAAGTGAGTCCATTAAAAGTTCCAGCATGATTTTTTTGTAGATAAAAACGAGATAATTCCTAACTTTACATGAAATGTCAAATGAATTAGAATAGATGAAAACTTTTTCGAAAAAGAATTAAAATGGGGATTACATTCCTTGATTTTAGGACTTACTCCTAAGCTGCTGCTGTGACAGCGTGGTAACGACAATGGGACAGATACGTGGACAAATGGAAGATCAGAGAGTCTAAGGATGGACCTACACAAATACAGACATTTGAATTTTGTATAACGGTGCAAAACCAATTCAAAATATAAAGAATAGTCTTAAACAAATGGTATCAGAAAAATAGGTCATTCATATGCCAAAAGTAAAAACTTCAACCTAAAGATCACACCACATACAAAAATTAACTCAGGATGCATAGTTGATCCAAATGTAAAATGCAAAACTGAAAAAAGTCTTTAGGAGAAAAGAGAAAATCTTTGGGTCCTGGGGGTTGGGGAAAGTATCATTAGCTGTGGCTTAACACTAAAACACAGTCCATAAAAGGGAAACATCGATGTATTGGACTTTATCAAAGTCGAAGGCTTTTGCTACAAAAGGCATTGCTAAGAGAACGAAAAGGCAAATGTTATAGGGTGAACTGTGTCTCCCACACACACAACGTTTACATGCTGAAGTTCCACCCTGGTACCTCAAAATGTGATGTACAGAGGCACAGTTACTGTGAGGTCACTGGGGTGGGCCCTAATCCAACAGGACTGGTGTCCTTGTGACAAGAGGAGATCGGGACACAGACAGGCGGAGGGACGACCTCGTGAAGGCACGGGAGGAAGATGGCCGTGTCTGCACAGAAGAGAGAGGACAGACTCTTCCCCAGAGCCTCAGAAGGAACCAGCCCTGCTGACACCTTGATTGGGGCTGCTGGCCTCCAGGATCGTGGGGCAATAAACCGCCTTTGTTTAAGCCGCAGGCGTGTGGGGCTTTGTCACGGCAGCTGTAACAAGCTAATGTAGCAAGTTGTCGACTGGGCTGAAATATTTGCAAACCGCATAGTCAACAAAACATTCATATCCAGAATATATTTTAAAAACTCTTCAAAGTTAACAGTAAGAAAATAAATGCACCAATTAAGAAATAGGAAAAAAAAAAAAAAAAAAGACTTAGACATTTCACTGAAGAAAGCACCAGGATGGAAAATAATCACAGGAAAAGGTTTTTACATCATTTGCCATTAACAAAGTGCAAAGTGAAACTGTAATGAGACACCATTACATATCTATTAGGACGGCCAAAATAAAAACTACTGACAATGCCAAGTGCTGGCAAGAGTGTGGAACAACTGGGTCTTTCGTTTATTGCTGGCGAGCATGCAAAACGATACAGCCACTCTGAAACGCAGTTGGCAGCTTCCTATATAATTAAACAGACACTTACCATATGGCTCCGTCATCCAACTTCTAGGGAAAGGAAAACTTGTTTACTCGTGGAAGAGGTTTTCACAGCAACTTTATTAATGATCGCCCCAAAGAAGAATTAATCCACACGTCCTTTCAGCAGGTGAACGGGTAAGCAAACTAGGATATATTCGTACAATAGAATATTACCTGGCAATAAAAGGGAACAGACTCTTGATACGTGCAACAGTGCGAGTGAATTTCAGAGATACCATGTGGAAGGAAGTCAGTCTGAAAAGTTTACGTGTGCCGTGATTCTGTGCGAGGCTCTCACACAGCTATCTGGGGCTGGCGTTCTCCCTGCTGCGCAGTGTCTCTGGAACCCGTCCACACTGTCGCCTGTAGCAACAGAAGGGTGTGTTTTGGGTGATGGATCTGTTCTGTATCTTAATAGTCTTGGTATTAAAATTCATAGGACTACATTCCAGAAAAAGTTATTTGTACGCTGTGATGATTTTTAGAAATGAATAATGCCAGATAAAGAACCACGAGACTCTTTCGGTGCAGCTGAGGACTGAGGGGTCGGGGTGTTCCGGTGTGTGCGTCAGAGCCCTCCAGAAGGCCTGGGGGGGAAGGGTGGTGTCAGGGTGTAGTGGTGCCAGGAACCGCTGTACCTCGCAGGGCATGAGGCCACGGGTCAGGCCAGGTGGCCTCCCCGGGACTCAGGTCCTGTCTCCAGGCTGACCAGGCACCTGTCACCTGACCTGTTATCAGCACGGCCCCTGCGGGCTGCCTTCCCTCCCTCACTCCCCAACTCACCTCCTGCCCTGTAGCGGACGCGGCTCTTCTTAATTGTGCATCCGACCCATCACATCTCAGCTTTAAAGTCTGCAGGGGCTTCTCTTCTCAGCTATGGTTCAGACTTCACTTGCTGAATGTGCAAATCATTCACAGTCCAGGCCACACGCCCATCGCTGTCTGTAGACCTTGTCCCTCCACTGTCTGCTGTGTGTTCGTGGACAAGCCACCAGACACTCCCACTCCACTCATCCTCCTGCCCGGGCACATACAGTGGGGACCCTAATGTGACAGCCATATCCGAGAGTCATGGTAGAAATCACGGTGACTCAGTACTTAGCACAGTGCCTCGCACAGAGAAAGACCCCACTGAGGGGGCCTTGCTACCGTTTTCACACTGGGCCAATCCTATGACTGTTACTGTTAATAGAACAAGCTCAGCGTACTGTTAATAGAACAAGCTCAGACGCTGAGCACATACTCTGCCGCAGTCTCCACGATCATGAAATCTGGGTTTGCATTCTGATCCTACCACGGTATGGGTTAGGACTCTTCCTTTGCAAGAAAGGGACTGGAATTTAAATTGCCTTGAACAACAACAAAATATGTTGGCTTGTGGAACTGAATGGTTTGGCTTCAGGTGTGGCTTGACCCAGAATCTCTGATGATGATGTCAGGATTCTTGTTTTGGTCTCTCCCATTCCTGTGTGGCTGTGTTTAGCTTCGTCCTCAAAATAGTTCTCTCCACACTGGAGCAAGGCAGGCCCCAGCGGCTCCGAAGTCCATGTGCCAGCTGTGAAAGGGACACGCTTTTCCAGGAGTCAGCCTAGACCATCACAGGAAGGCCCTGTGTGGGTCACAGGCCCCTGCTGGACCCCGTTCACATCCTCAGGAATGTCAGGTTCTTGTCCACGGCCAGGCTGAGGTCATGTAGCTGCCTCTGTGGCCTGACATCAAAATGGGGGATGGGGAGGGGTTGGGTCAGCATTAGCTAAATGACCGGAACCTGGAAAAGGCAGAGCCAGGGTGCGGGGCCAGGAGTCCTTGTCACGGGCCACAGCACTGTGGGCTTTAGCAGGGACGTTTCGCTCTCCAGAGGGAGGTGTGGACTGCCAGCAGACCATGACACAGCCAGTCTGCAGCTATGTGTCCTGGGACAGTTTCTAAACTCCAGTGCTCTCGTTTGTGCTGCCAACGGATGGCAGTGTCCCCTCCACAGCCCCCAGGACTGCTGGGGCTTGAGGGGATACAGGCACCTGCAGCTTCGAGGGGCCTGACACCCAGCGAGAGCTCCTGACCACAGCGTCTGCGGCTGCACGTCGTTGCTATTGTGTGGCCGCTTTTGTGTTGCTCAGCAAGCCGCTCAGTCATAGCACAAACGAAACTGACATCAGCCGCCTCCGCCTTACAGCCCCATAGACACTCCTGTCACTTCTAACGCAGTGTGTTTGCAAATTCTATTCCTTCTGCTCAGGACGCTCCTGTTCCGACCCACAAACAGCCCGTGTTTTAGTGGTAGTGGCATTTTAAACAGTATCCGTGTGGCTCTTGCAGTTTTCCACGCTCTCTTCGTGCCCCTCACAGAAAGCTCACAAACACCCCTGTGCTCTCTTTTGTTGTCTGTGACGTCCGTGGTTCCCGGAGGACCCACGGGGAGCCTGCCGGTCTGGCATTACGCTGTGTGGCTTGCCCTGTCTGTTCTGGCTCCTAACAGAACAGGACCAGCACTCTTACAGCATGTGTCTCTAGAGCTGGACACATGGTGAGTTCCCAGGAAACGAACCAGGTCATGGGGTGATGCCCCATACGTGTGGTGCTGCCTGGCGCCTGGCAGTGGGACAGCAACCCTCGCCGGTTTCCACCAGAGCAGGGAGAGTCCCCGGGGGTGAGAGGACACCGAGAGGGGGGGCTGGAACGAAACCACCAGCTCCTCCCTGCCGGTGCCGCCCCTACCTGCGGGCCCCACGTCCGTCCTGGTCCTTAGAGCCCCCTTCCTCTGTGGGTGGCTCCGAACCTGGAACCTGCTCGGGACCAGGAGCATCATTAGCTCGTCTGGGCTTCAGCCTCTGCTGTGACACAGGGCGACATGACTGCTGGCTAGGCTCTGAGGGTTAAGTGAGGCTGAATGAGGCAGAAGTGCATAAGGTGATTTTACCTTCCTTGGAACATAATTGCTGCTTAAAAATTTCAATGATGCTTTTTAAAATTCTGAAAAGTCAGAATAATTTTGCCTGCACTGCCTACCTCCTAGGATTGCACTTGAAAATGAAATACAACAACGGAAGGAAAAATGAAGTAGACGCGTCCTATCTACTCAGCCAGTGCATGGACGGCACATGCTGGGGAGATGCTGGAATGTTGTCACGCCGGCCGCCACCTGGCAGCCACCCGGTCACTTGCAAACACAAACGTGACCATCTTTCTCTTTCCCAAACTCCTGAGAGGTCCCTTGGCATGACGCTCAATGCCAGGGCGTCCTTAGCAGGACGCACACCACACTGTGAGGTCTGGTCCCAGCCTCCGCATCTCCATCGGAATATGTTCTTTGCTCCTCAAAGAAACAAGAACACTAGAAGAATCAAGCAAAACCATTTCCTGCTGCTGTTGACAAGGACGGACAGATGGAGAGGCACATTCCACTCAATTATCTGGAGAAAACTGTGCCCTGTAGATGGGGTGACGCCAAATCCCGTGTCCCACAAGACACAGGGCAGCAAGCAGCGAACCTGCCCTGCGGGATCTGCAGGCTCCCCAGCCTGGGGTCTGTGACTCGCAGAGGAGCCACGTGTCCTGTCCCTGGAAGGAGCTGGGCTCGGACGAGCCGTGTGCGGGAGAGGAAAAGGCTGCCGTCTTCCCACGGAGGAACTTCAAGGGCCCCTGCAGATGCGGAGTGATAAGGAGCTTGGGCAGAGACTGCGTTTGATCGAGTTTCCATCTGTGGGATTTGCAGACTTTGAGCAGGACTCGGGGATATCTCCATGTCGCAGCCAGGCGGGACTGCGCGGAGGCACTTTATCTGATCCGCGGGGAAATCACTTTCTGAGTGAGCCAAGCCAGGATGGCTTCGAGAGACTGCAACTCCCCGCCGCGGAAAGGTCAATGAATCTTGCACCAAGAGGAAATAATTGTAGGAGGGACTCTGCACATTAAACACGCTTCTCAGCTCCAAAGGATGCTCACAAAATTGCATGGCAAGTCGGAAACAGACTTGCAGACGGAGTTTGGCCCCCCGGGGGACACAGTTCATGACAGCGTAAGCTCTTTGGGGCCAAAATTGGTTCTATGCACAGCTGCATCCCCGCTGCCAAGGACAGTGTGTGCCGTCTGTGATGTCCAGTAAGTGTCTAGTGGCGGTGACGGCACTCGAGCTGTGTCTCCAGGCGCCATTGTCCTGGCGACTTTGCTATCAAGGTATGGCCGTAGCCACCCGGGCTCAGGAGCTCTTTTGTCTGAGCTCAGACCGCATCAGACGCAGCCGCGCAGCCACGAGAGGCGAGTGGGTGACCGAGGCGTGGGCATGTTGATTATCAGTGCCGTGGGGGCCGGGAGGTGGTGCTTCCTGGCCGCTCCCTACAGAGATGGGCGTTGCGGGCGACGTGTGTTTGGTTCACTCCTGTCACATCATAGTTTAGAGCATCGTCGACTTGTTCTGAAACCGTGGTGACGGCCGCCTAATTCCCAGACGTCCCGCTGAGACCAGCCTCTGCCAGGCCAGCGAGCCTGAGCCTGTCCCACGTGGGGCGTGGCCCCCTGACAAGGGAGGTGTTTTATTTCCTCAACCACACGAGCCTCCGGCTCCGGACAGCAATGATGGACGTGGCCCTGGCTCGGCAAGAGGAACCCCTCGCCCATAGAAAGACGACAGCACGGGCCTCTTCGCCTGTGCGGGCAGGGCCGGGCCACACTGCGGGCCCTGTGACGGTGGACGGTTTCATGATGCTGGGGCGGCCTGAGCACACAGGCTGTGCAGGGTGTTGCCATCTGGACGTCTCCCCTCCCCCCAGGCACCAGCCCCCGTGGCTGCGTCCCCTGCCTGCCTCAGTTGCCCACAGCAGCATGGAGGCCTCCATACGTAGCAAGCGCTGTGGGGTCACTCTGTGTGGTGGTCGCCATTCCACGTGACCAAGGGCCTCGGTCCAGATGACTACTAGTGCTAAGTCAATTTGTTGGATGCATGGGTGGATGCATGGGTGGATGGGGGGCACTAACCGGCAGCCTTTGTGCCAGGGGCATCGTGGGCTCAGCAGATGCAGTGAGGAATGTGAGAGGCTCGCTTGCTCCCTCGTTTAGTGACAGAGAGCGATGGGCCCGCCTCCTGCGTGCAAGCCTGTGGTGGCTCCCAGGCTACCAGTGAGGACGGAGGGAAAATCAGAAGATGTGACTCTTCCCTCACTGAGCTCACTGTGCACAGATGCTGGCGTAGGCCTGGCCACAGTGTTTGGGGACACTCCTGGGGAACAGGGTCTGTCCTCTCTTCCCACCTACTTAGTGGCCAACCTGGAGCAGCTGTCGTTTGCCCTGTGCAGTTTTCAGCCTGTGGGGGGGTCAGTGTCAATACGGCAGCGTTACATCTGTGCTCCAAAGTGGCATAGGGCAATGGGTGACAGCACTTCCCAGCTGTGCTCCCCAGCAGAGGCGGAGACAGTATTTCTGGCTTTGTTGCCATGTCAACCCTGGGCTGAGCCTCCCATCTTGAGTCAAGGCTGGAGGCCACCCCCCACCCCAGCTCTCCCCACTCCCTGGCGTGCACAGGGGGCCGCGCACCCTGAGCAGGGCCGCTGACAAGGGCCACATCACACGGCGAACTCCTGTGCTGGGGTGTCTGACCACAGTGCATGAAGCACCCATGGGGTCGGGCTGGGCACCGGGCTTTGGGAAGCAATCAGGCAAGTCTTGTCCCCACTGAGTTCCCCTCGAGGGGAGAGACGTGCACGTGACATTAATAATGGACCCCACGTCCAGGCCCTTCCTGCTCCTGGCTCAGTCCTCGCCTTGGGTCCTGGTGTTCTCCGTGCCACCTGAGCCCCATGTACGTTCCTAGGACTAAGCCCTCCGTGCAGGGTGGAGTCTGAGGGCACCAGGCATGTCCTCTCCACAGCGGTGGGCAGGGGTCCCTCATTTGCATCTTCCCATACGCCTTAGTGATATTGTCCACGTCTGCTTTAATTTGACATAGTGGGGAGGAAAAGGAAATCCTCACTTGAATGACTTGCACCTGCACCTGTGGCCACTCGCAGTGCACCACCGTGAGAGTTATTTTGTGGCATCACCTACAGAATAGTTGCAAAAGGCAGCATTTTCTGGTTGTGCAGGCACCTGGCAGGACAGCACGGGGGCGTCCAGGGGCACAGAGGGCATTCGGGAAAGTGGCTTCTGCTCTGGGCCCACCTGGGTACAGTGTGCTGGGGCCCCATGCACAGGCCTCCACCAAGCCTAACTTGGCTCACCAGGTGAGGGCACCTGACCTGTGGTGGGGTGCTGGCACATGGAGGAAGGAGTCCCCTGTCCTCCTCAAAAGCCCTCCTGCTCTGGGTTCTCGATGTCCCTGTCTGCCTCTTGGGCCCAGTGCCTTCCCATTCTCCCCAGGCAAGTTCAGTACAGCAGAGGAGGGTTCCTGTAGGGTTGAGGGGAGGAGACACAGCCCCCACCCAAGTGCTGACTTCCAGCAGGGGCACAACAGTGTGTGCAGGCAGGGGTGCCCTGGTAGCTGCCCCTAAGAGCGCTGAGCTATCTGGGCAGCCCCTGGGCCTGGCTGTTCCCATGAAGCCCCAGTGGGGCTTTGCCAGATGCCCCAAGGTGCTCCAGCAGCCTGCGAGGCACCATGCGCAGGCCCGTCACGTGCAGGCCTGTCCTGGAGACTGTGGCACTGTAGCACCTTCCTGCCACATGGGGCAGGCAAAGGGGGCTCAGGACCAGCGTGAAGCTGCAGGGAAGAGCCAGCTCCTGTTGGGCTGAGGATGGGCTGGGTGAGAGGGTGCAACTGGACTGCTGTGCCCTGACCTCGTGCTCTTAAGGAGAGGGGTCCTGGGCAAGGGTCCTGGTGCCGTGGGGGCTTTGTGACCCCCACAGGGCGGCTGTCCTCTGACTCTAGCTGTGACCATTCCAGGCTTGAGTAGAGAAGTTATTCTTTGTGGTTCCTGCACTGAGCCAGGGGCTGATACCTCTCAGGAGGGGCTGGGGCCTGGGGAGGGCTATCTGTGGACAGCCTCCGGCCACACCTTCCTGGGGATGCCAGAGGCTCCTCCCATCTGCTCGTCCTCCAGGATGCGTCTCTGTGCGCCGGGAAACCACAGCAGACAGCTGAGGACATGAGACTGAGGCTGGGCCCACCCCAGGGTCGAGGGTGGGAGGGAACCTGAAGCCAGGTTCTGGGTGATTCCAAAGGGCAGACAGTTGCCTTACTGCTCTGAGGCAGGAGCGACCCTTGCAGCCACCTCCTGGACGCTGAGGCTGGCAGACAGACAGCTGCCCGGGGAGGTGCCCAGCTCCGGGAAACCCCGAAAGCCAGCAGAGAAAGAAAGGCAGCAGGGAAAGGAAATCCACTCGGAGCACCATCCGGGATGGAGGGGCCCACGGAGTAGGGCTGAGCTTTGGCATTTGGGGCTTCCCGAGGAGGCCCCGTTTACGCTTTAATGAATGAGCACACGGGGACCCACACCCTGCATCCTCGTCACATCGGCACCCCCTCTGCAGCGGCTGCCTTCCCAGCCCAGGGAGCCCCTCTTGCTGTGGGCTCCAGCCAGGAGGCAACGGGGAAAATGCGAGAGAATCCGCCAGGAGGGACCTGCCCAGTGGTGCCTCTGTCACGTAGGGCCCTCGGCTCTGGTGCAGGAGCCCTTTGCCAGGAGCCTCTGTCACCTGCAGAGCCAGTGTCAGGGTCTCACGGGCTCAGGGTAACCGGGAGGCCAGCAGGGCCCTGGGGTGAGCATGGGGACAGCTCTGGCACTGCACAGCTTGGGACGGACGCTGCACTGTGGGCTCTGAAGGGGCAGGGCTGTCATCATTCCAGGACAGTTCAACCCTGCCCTTCTCCTGAGTGGTCCCTGATGTCACTTAACCACACTGTGGCCTCCCCTGGGTAGAGAAGCATCCAACTCGGACCTCCTGGGCCTCTGAAACCCTCCCTCCTCCAGCGTCCTCACCGAGCTCCACCCTGCCCTGGGGAGGTACAGCTGGTCTTTCCTGAGCACCACCTTTCCCACGTGGGGGGGGGGCATGTGCCTCCAGCTCCAGTCCCCTTGACGATGTCCCCGTGACCGTCCGTAACAAAGCACCACAGGACAGCCTGGGCGGCCGGAACAACAGACATTCACCGCGTCCCAGTCCCAGAGGCTGAAGTCCAGGACCAAGGTGTTGCAGGGCTGCTCCTCCTGAGGCCCCTCCTCCACTGTGGACGCCTGGTCCTTCCTCCCTGTGTCTGCACACATGTGTCTGTGTCCTCCTCTCTGCTTCTTACAAGGACACTGATCACAGTGGATTAGGGTCCACCCACATGACCTCATGTAACTTAATCACCTCTTTAAAGAACCACACGCCCGTCTCCCACCAGGGTTGGGGCCCGGCGTGTAGGGTGTTTGGAGGACACAGTCATACCCCCTGCTCAGTGTGTGGTGGGGTCACCTCCCCAGCCTCTGCCCCACTTCCCTCTGGGCTGCCCTGTGATTGCCGGGACCCCTCCCAGGACGGGGTTTGAGGACGAATGCGTGTCCCTGGTGCAGATCAATGCAGTGCAGGGTGGGTCTCCCTCCTACTCTTGTGTCCTGTCCACAGAAAACCTACTTACACTTCAGCGTGTGCGTGCAGACCGAGACTTCCCGTAGGATGTCTGTGGGAAGCCCTGTTCAGAAACCGTTTCTAGTCCCGCATCCTGCATCCCAGATTGGTGGCTGTGAAGGGGGACGGGGGAGCGTGTCACAGCCCGGAGCACGCAGGTGCATCTCTGAAAGGGCCACAGGGCTTTAATCTTTAATTGGCTTTATCGGTGGCTTCAGTCATCTGGCCAGACACACGGGTTCTCACACGAGAGGATAATTCTGCTTCCACCACAGGAGAGAAGATGCATCCTGGGCTTGAGACAGTGTTTGTATGGATGTTTTTAGATGCTCTTGAGTATTAAACTTTTATAGTGTTTTAAAAAATTCAAGCAGGAACTTCGAAACTCCACGCATTCCGTGGCCTTTGCTTGTCCCAGAGGCAGCGTGGCGAGGGGCAGAGAGGGTGGGTGGAAGTCGGTAGCTCTGGGTGCAGGTGCCGCCGGACCTCTGACCACTGCTCCCACTCTCCAGCCCCTCATTCCACATCAGCGAAACGGGGCAGTGGGGTTTGCGGGGCTCCCTGTGAGCACCGCGCTGCATGGCAGCTGCTCGACACGCGGTGCCCGCCGTCGGAGCTCCGGGACGGGCCGAGGGGCCGCGGGGAGACGGATGTGAAAGTTTACCGCTCAAACCGCACTAACGGCAACAGCTTGATTTTTCGCTCAACAGACACAGATGCCTGCGAAGTGCCAGGCTGACTGGCGTTGGGAGGTAAATTTAGCGCACTCTGCACCCTCTGGGAGTCCCCGTGACGGACGTAAAGCACAACGGAACAGACACGCGATGAGCACTGCACACAGGGCTTCTCAGATGGCTCTAACGGGGACATCAGTGCCAAGCAGCCCAAGACAGCGACGTGCCTGTCCACCAGAGACCCTGCTCGGCTCCTGCAGGAGGCGGGCTGGAGCCCCCCATGTCAGCAGTCAGGGCGGTGGGGTGGGTGCGGGGCACAGGGAGTGGCAGGTGTGGCGTAGGCTGGCCCTGAGTGGCAGAAGAGTAGGATACTGATGTCCGGGGGGTCTGAGCAGGCACAGCCGAGCGTGGCCCTGGACTCTGGGGCTGGTGGTGGTGGTTGGAGGGTCCCTGCCCCACAGCCCTTGGAATATAATCACAGTGGCGTGGTTGCCATTGCAACCATGCTGCCACCACTCCGAGGGGCCGGCAAGCTACTGCACTGTGGCATTCTCTAGGGACCAGCAGTGCCCGTCATCCCTGTCAGAGGGCTCAGTGACTGGCTGACGAGCAGCCTGGCATGGCTGCAGAGTAGCCATGACAACAGGGGTCTGGTCCAGGGTGAGGGGTGGGAGCCCTTCAGGGAAGAGATGCCTGCAGATGGGACAGGACAGTGGCCACCTGGTGTTCAGAGGCACGAAGGTGAGGCCAGGTACCACGGAACAGGGGCCAGGGCTGTGCCGGGGACGAGTTGTTCTCAACTGCTGCACAGCGTCACCCAGCACCGCGCACCCCGCCGTTTTTAGGGAACATAGCAGTGAAACTCAAAATTCTGCCCTCACGGGAGCCACACTCAGGTGTGGGAGGAGGAGCCGCGCAGAACGACTGCAGCGGATGGGCAAGCTGCTCTCGCGAGAGACCAGATGCCTGGCGGGGTGAAGGGAGGGCGCAGAGGCTGGCGAACCAGACGAGTCTCCAGTGGAGAGGGAGCGCATCCCACTGTCACCCCCCTTGAGGAACAAATTGAACCCCCACCCCCAGGGAAGCGTGGGCCCTGCCCTTTGCGAGGCAGCACATCTGGGCCTGGCGGGAAGACACCGGAAGGAAAGCGATGAGGTGCAGGGGTGCGTAGCGGCCACGTGGGGCTCATCCCGCCCGGGCAGCATGGCTGCTGGAGGGGAGCGTCTCAGCAGGGGGGCAGCGCACCTGCCGGACTCACGCAGTCGCTCTGGGAGGCTCTGCCAAGATCTGGCTGGGGTCAACAAGGGCCAGAGGGGAGGCAGACACAGCGCTGAGGCGTCCCTGTGCTGAGTCAGAGAGCTCAGATTAGATGCTGGAGTCAACGTGGAACTCACAGAGTCTCTGAGGTCAGGATACCTGCAGGAAGCGATTTGGGACTGCAGCGGGCCTCCAGGCAGAGCAGTCACTTCCCCTGCCCCTAGAAATCCCATAAAATGACAGCCCAGGGGAGAATAAGGACACGCCCAGCAAGAGACATCGTGGAAGGAGCTGAGCTGCTTGCTGCAGGATTTCTGGGGAGGGAAGGCGGGATCTGATGGGTCGAGAGACCAAAGAGAACCGCCCTTGAAAACGGCAGGAAGAGGCTCCCCCAAGACCAGGCCCTGCTCCCCACAAAGCCTGTGCTCGCGCAGTGGGCACTCAAACAGACAGCCCAGGAGAAAAGCGTCTAGAACTTGCTTCCAGCAAAGGAAGCGTGGGCCTGGCGGTGTCAAGGTTGAGTCTTTCTGCTCTGGACTTGCCTCCGTGACCTGATCCTCCCTACGCAGTGGGGGTGGCAGGGGCAGCTAGCTCCACGGCGGGGCCCTTTCAGTTCAGCCCATGTGGCTTTTATACCGAAGATGATGTCGGGTCTGCCCCAGGGGAGCTTGGCAGCAGAGTTCCAGCGTTTGATGGTATGGTGGGGAAATTACAGTTATCGTAATTCATTGTATATTTCAAACAAGCTAGAAGAAAAGAGTTGCCATGCTCCTGACACAAAAGATGAATGTCTGGGGTTATGGACGTCGAGTTACCCCGACTTGATCAGTACACACTGTATACATGTATCAAAATGTCACATGTACCCCCGAAATGCACAGCTATGACATATCGCCAAAAAAATTAAGAAAAAAAAACCCACAAAAACAGAAGGAAACGGAAGGACACACGTGTCCTCCACTGAATCTTCAGGAAGGGCCCTGAACTGGGCTTCTATGCAGGGAAATTCCCAGAGGTAGGAAGAAAAAAATTCCTGAGAGGTAGGAGGAAAAAAAACATGAGGAATAAGAATTATCAGCAATATTGGAAACTCGATGGAATTGAAACTTGAGATATGGCTAAGTAGCAGAACAGCCAAATCCTGGGTGACTCCTCTACGTGCCTGGGTTACCTAGGTGCCTGGGTCACCAAGTTTTACCAAAAACACGTGGAAAAGCGGGGAAAGGAGGTCACAGGAAAGGGAATGCACCAATGGAAAGAAGGATGCCTCCTCGCCCCGAGGGAGGCGTGAACTTTTAGGTTAAAGCGTGTGCTGTGACTCATCACAGATTAAGAGTAAATGTCACACTTGGCTACATTCCGAATTGGGGCCAGAACTCCAAAAACGGAGCAGCGATCCGAAGGCCTCTTGCAGCGTAACAGCAGCATGGGGGGTTTCCTCCGTGGAACCAGAGTCGTGTTGGTGGCAAGTAGTTTCTAATAACAGCACCACGCCTCCAGAGAAAATGACTTTAAGGATCTTAAAGAATTCTGAGTCTATAATTCTAAGCCCAGAAAAACTATTATTCAAAGTAGGAGAGCAAAATAAAGTGATTTTCATGCATAACAAAACTCAGAAAATCGAATTACCTCCTATGGGCTCTTTTTGAAAAATAACTTGAAAATAAACTTAAGCAAAACGAGAATAAAACAAACAAAAGTCATGAGTCCAGAAAGAAAGGGGACATGGGATCAAGAATAATGATAGGGAAAGAGACAAGAGAATGCCATAGTTAATTTTAAATTGATTTCCAGATAATAATAATATTTAAAAATGAGAATATAATATTTTAAATATTAAAAAAGAGAAACTTTACATGGTAGTGGCAGAATCAGGCAGAAGAGGAGAGAAGATGAAGTTAGAGCATGATAAATGTCTCACTTTCTTCAGTAGAAGGCTATTCCTATTTTTTATGACTTTTAGAGAAATGCTACACTGAACACGTGAATATGCGTGCTAGAAAATTAGTGGTTTCTGACCAGCTCTTGGTTAATTGTATGTCTGCATTTAAAAAAAAAATCTTAAGAACCGCTTTGCACCATTAAAAAAATCAATTTCAGGTAGAATGAGAATATAGATTTAAATTTCAAAGGTAAAAATATAAATCTTTTAGGAGCATAGTATCTTTTAAATATCTTTTAAAACTTTGAGGAGACAGAGTGGAGGGTAATTATCACAATCATATAAAAAGTATTTAAGCATATTCATAACAAAATGATATAAGCAGAATATTCTAATGGAAAGACATATCCAGGCAAATATACATATTTTCAAAGTGTAAAGCAGGGATGTCAATATCAGTGTTACACAGAGGAGAATTCAAGGGTAAATCATAAAACACTAGTTTAGCAGTAATGTTTTATTTCTTTTATTAAAAATAGGAAGGTGGCAGCAGGGTGTGGTGGCTCATACTGCGATCTTAGCACTGTGGGAGGCCGAGGTGGGAGGATAGCTTGAGCTCAGGAGTTTGAGACTAGCCTGAGCAAGAGTGAGACTCCGTCTCTGCTAAAAATAGGAAAGTTAGCCGGTCACGGTGGCCCCTGCCTGTAGTTCCAGCTACTTGGGAGGCTGAGACAGGAGGGTCACTTGAGCCCAGGAGTTTGAGGTTGCTGTGAGCTGGGCTGACGCCACGGCACTCTAGCCCAGGTGACAAAGCGAGACTCTGTCTCAAGAAAAAAATGGGTTGGGGAAACTGGAAAATATCATAAACATTCAACTCAGCAGAACACTCTGAACATACACCTACTCCTAAACCTCAAAACAAACCAAAATAAAACAAAATCTAGAAGAAAGGAAATTGCAACATTAAAAGCAGTAATTGACAAAATATTAAAAATAGTAGAGATAATAAACCCAAAAGAAGTTTGTTTGAAGGAATTAATTAAGAAGATAAAACTGGGAAAAGTGATGAATAAATACAATGGAGAGTGATCACAAAACTAGTGAGAATAAAACGTCATGAGACAGTGGAGTTGCAGACTGTAAGAGGATGCTATCTCATAACCGATTTTGTGCCCATACGTTTAATATCTATGATGGAATGGAAATTCCAGAAAACTATGAAATACCAAGATTTACTAGAGGCAAAACAAAACTCCAGCTGGACCTGCGGCTGGTTTGTAAGCGGCAGCACTGCGCAGCGCTCACGCCATCCCCCTCCTCCCGCCTGAGCACCAGCTACACACCCAGAGCCGCATTCCGAGGGCACGTTTCCCAGGACCTTAGAAGAACAAAGAACTCCTTTCCAGTACGGAGGGAAAAGGAAGTCAGAAAGCTTCCCAGTTCCTTGTATATGAGTGAAATGTCCTTGGTTCCAAAGTTGGACAAGGACAATACAAAAAATGACAGGTTAACTTCGGTTGTGAGCATGGAAGCAAAGGTTCTAAATAAAAATACAATGAATTGAATTCAGCAGCATATAAAAATAATATATGTTTATCATCCTGTATGTTATGTACATACGTTAGGTAGTATTTGTCACAAGTTTATTTCAGGCACGTGATCATTTTATAACATTAGAATATCATGTCCAGGGTGAAAGTTCAGGCCCACTCTTTACAAAGGACGGAGTAAGATAAACGTTGTCCCTCCGCACCTTCCTGAAGGGTGGGGGGAGGTGAGGAGGCTGAGCTGTGAGTATTGGAAGGAAGAGTCCTAGTTGTCGCTCTTCGCAGATCATATGGACGTTTACACTAGTAGGTGCCTGAGACGCTGCAGGATACACTGTCAGCGGTGATTAGAAGGCCGTCGAGATCGCTGGATCCCAGATCTGGCAACAGGCGTAAATCGATGTTGTTCGCGTATAACAGCTTAAACACTTAGAAATTGTCCTAGCAATCACAAAAGGGATGATAACTGTGTTACTTAGCAATCAATCTACCAAAATTATTATAGTAAGTCCTTTTTAACGAAAATAATGAACTTCCATTGAAAAACTTGAACTTAAAGAAATTACAGACGTGCGCCCCCGTTCCTGGGTGATTATTCCGAATGTTTTAAAGATGACAATTCTCCTCAAATAGAAATATCAATTCAATGACAATTATAATTCAAGATTGTTACAGAATTTTTCACATCAGAGAATAGATTGATTCTAATATCTGAACAGAAGTAGAAGTGGCTAAAAAAAAAAAAAAACCAAAAAACCCAGGCAATATTAAAAAGGAAAATAAGAAAGAAGGAGGTTTGTCCTACGATGACAAGTATTTATTAAGAAAGTTGTAGGACAGGAGCAACATGCCGTCGATGCAGGGAGGACACATGGACCGAGGGGCCCTCATCTCAGACCCTTGAGTGCAAGGCAGCGTGGCACACAGCAAGCTGGCATTAGCAATTGTCATTCCATGTGGAAAAAAAAGAAACTTCTCTGGCAGGAAAAGCTGCTCTCAAATGCCGTGGAGTCATAAATAGCCTCTATTTGTCCCGTGTTGGGGACATGATGCATTTTGCTGCAGGTGCAAAATGCTGACAGAGTGAGGGCTTCAACCCCGACCCAGCTGAGGACTTCACACAGCAAATGCACCTGTTCCCTTTCCTCAGGAGGTCCTGGCTCTGAAATGCACCCGGCCCGAGGGTTCAGGTGGGAGACTGCAGACAGGGACGAGGGGCTTCAACGTTGGCAGAATGAATGCTGATTCTCCTTGTTATGTGCCGGGAAAAGGAGTCATAACCAGTGGATTTTCCCTGCTTTCTGTTTTTATAAACCAGCCTTGGGAAAACAGTTCACCTGTAGGACATTGCAGCACGGCCAGGGTTTGGGTCTTCTTGGAGGGGAGACACAAAGTGGGTTTTAAATATGCCCAGAAAGGGAATTTCTGGAGTTCCTGTTGCTTGTGATGGTCTCTGTCTGCACACTCAGATCCGGGTCACGAAGTGCCTTGTCCTCCTCAAGAAGGTGGCTTCTGCATCTTTCCCGGTTGCTGTTGCTTAGGAAACCGCCATGGCGAGCCACTGATCTCACCCAGGTCCCTGGGGTGAAGTCACGACGAATCTGTGATATACGGTTGGTGTGACTTTCCAAGCCTGCAAGGGGGCTACAGAAGACCCTTGCCTGGAGGTGCCCCTCCCGGAAGGGTAAGTGTTCTGTCTTCAGAGAAGACAGGAAGCCCCACAGAGCAACGATACGGGGCTGAGCGTTGGGGGCGGCCACCTTCTCTAGGGCTCTGGGACTGGAGAAGAACCTGCATGATGTCTGTCCCGTGCCCCTTGCCCCATCGCCCCCAGCACCTGTGCTGTGCCTCCCCGGCTCCCATTTCCTGTCCCCAGCTGGCACCTTCCCTCCTGCCTCCCTTGGCACCTGAGCTGCTGCTCCCCGAGTTCTTTCTTTTCTTTTTTCTTTTTTGGAGTCAGGGTCTCACCCTGTCACCAGGGCTGGAGTATAGTGGCATCATCGTAGCTCACTGCAGCCTCAGACTCCTGGGCTCCAGCAATCCTCCTGTCTCAGCCTCCCCAGTAGGTGGGACTATAGCCGTGCACCACCACACTCAGCTAATTTTTAAAAATATTTTGCAGACTTGGGGTCTTGCTGAGGCTGCTCTCTAAGTCCTGGCTTAGGATGGTCCTCCTGTCTTGGCCTCCAAGAGTGCTGGGGTTATAAAGCGTGAGCCACCACGTCCAGCCAGCCACCTGTTCCTTCTTTATTGTGAAATTCATAATTGTCATCCTTGTTCATCAGATACGCTGGCAGGGTCCAATTCCTGGCTTCTGCCACCTGTGCAGGAATCAGGACACGAGTCTCACCTACACCTCTAGGATAGCCAAACTCGCAAGCCCTGGGTGGGAAAATCATCCTAGTGGTCTTGGGTCTCATCAGTAATTGAAAACCACAATTAATGTGTATTGAACGCCTACTATGCTTGGCGCATTTATTTTAATTTTTATTTTGCTAATCCCCATATCACGTGGGACCAAGAATTCTAGAGCCTCAGGGACTTAACCTAAGTCACACATGTTGTGAGCAGCAAGGCCAGCACTTGAGCCAGAGCATGAGCGTGGAAGTGTAAACTCACAGCTGAGAAGCCATGAGCTTTCGCTGTGCCCTGTCTGGGAGGCGGTGTCCTGCTTTGACCCCTCACCCTGGGCTGTGCTCCTTCCACTTCCTGACCTGCTGGGCCTCCTGCGGCCCCTCCCTCAAGCTGCATGCCAGCCTGGACTCTAATTGCTGGTCAACACAGCCACTGCTCAGGGCCACCCCTGCCTGGCTGGCCTGTGCCCTGCTGGGAAGCCACTGAGGACCCACTGCGTCCTGAGGGTGGCAGGGCTCCCTGCCAGGGTCTTTTTCATCTGCCTGGTCTCAAGGCTTTTGGGCTTGCAGGTGGGGAGCGTGCTGGGTAGGGCAGCACTGACCGGCTTTTACTGAGCGCTACTGCACACCAGGCATGGTCTGGGAGGCCTGCTCACCGTCCATTTGGTGAGCTCTGTTTCTGAGACAGAGCCAAGCACAGCCGGCAAACACCACGCGGCTTGGAGAGACATCTGGAGATGTTTCTGTTGCTTCCAGACACAGGGTGTCCTCTGAGCAATGCGCAGAGGTGGGGGGTTGGACCAATCAGACCTGACTTCGTCTCCAACTCTGCCATTCACGGGCACCACGCCCTCTCTGAGTGGAGCTTCTGTCCAGAGGGTGATAATGGGGTCCCAAAAGCTCCTTTACCCGGTGAGGAGGACTGACAAGACTGTCCATGTGAAGCCCAAGAACACAGGATTCCTGCGAGCAAGGCCTCATCCGCTGTGCCCCCTGGTGCCTGGCATGCAGGGGGCTGAGCGAGGGTGTGCACTGAACGCACGATAGCAGGGTGATAGCAGGTAAGGCTAAGGTGAGGGTGTGGATAGGGCGCCCTTTCACTAGAGCTTGAGGGCTAATGAGGACTCACAGGGACATCTGGCCAGGTCGAAGGTGTCCCTTAGTGCTCCTGTCCATAGGGTCACAGCTTTGAGCAGCATCTCCACCCCCTGGGGGCTTTCCCCTGAGAGCTACTCCCAGCCCCTGGGTGGCCGCTGACCCCTCCCAGGCAGCACAGCCCCCTGTCTCATGAACACAAGGTCCAGGCAGTGACAGAGACCACGCAGACCATGCCAGGAGAAGCTTGGGGTCCCACAAGCTGAGGGGCAGTTAACAGGGGGCCACTCTACAGGTGCAGCCTGGAGGTCCCCACTTGCCTTCCTGGGGCCGGGTCGACAGTGCCGGGAAAGGTTGGCTGTGGATAGGTGGTGGGGTGTGGGCCCAGGCGCTGTCCACAGGGCTCCTGGAGTCAGCGGGGTCCTGAGGCTGGCTTTAGAGATGTGACAGGGAGGGACGGGCATTCCTCCCAGAGGGAGAGCATGGCAGCCGTGGCTCCCTCCCCTGCTGAAAGTCTTACTTAGTTGGGATTTCACCTTCCTACACAGCCAGAGAGGGCTCCTCCCAGCCAGGGGAGGTGAGAGGGCCAAGCAGTTCTGAGCAGGGTTGATGGGGACACGTGGCGTGGCCCCTCGTGGGCTGCTGTGGGCAGAGGCTATCAGTGCAAAGGCGCAGGGAGGAGAGGAGACGCCTCTCTTCATTTTCTGGGTCCATGTGTCTCGCTGGTCTCTTGGCACTGCTGGGCCCTCTGGAGACCACCCAGAAAGCCCCCGTGGGTGTGCGGAGGTGAGCAAGGCTGGACATGCCGGGCACTTGATGCTGCTGCTGGGCACCTCAGATAAGCCACTCAGCCTTCCCTGCACCCCCAAACTCCCCTCCAGTTTGCTGGGGCAGGGCTGGGGCTGGAGGGAGGGGAGCTGCTGGGACCTGGGGCCATCAGTGCCAGGCTGAGGTGGGGGCCGTGAGCTCATGTAGAAAGCACTGGAAAGCCAGGAGTCTGTGTCACCAGAGGTGTGGCCATGTACGTGGTGTGTCCCAGGCACAGAAAAGGCCTAGGGGAGTGGTCGGAGCTGGGGCCCCACCTTCTTCCCCTCACGGACCCCAGAGGCCTGTCCCTCAGGAAGCAGTCGCGCCCATTCACTGGCCACACCCTCTGCGATTGCTGCTGTGGGTGGTTCAGGCCTCCAGGACAAATACGGCTCAGAGCCCGAGAGGGCCTGCAGGACACCCTCTGGGCCGTGGGGGAAATGATGGTGTCTAAGCCGAGAGAGCCGCAGACCCGAGTGCCGGTGGGTCGGTGTTCCGACCACAAAGCCGCAAAGAAGGTGGGCCGGGTCCTGGATGAGCGAACGGCTTCCTGCGGGAGGGAGGCAAACGGGACAGCGGCAGAACCCAGTGGGAATGGCCCTGTTGGTGCGGGTAGAGGATAAACTGGGGGAAGGACCACTCTGTAAAAACGTCCATGCAGCAGAAGTGGTCCAGAGCGCCAGGCGTCTGTGCAGGGAAACACCCGCAGGCAAGGAGGCGGCGCAGTCCGCCAGGGCAGTGGAGGGAACTTGGCAAGAAGCACAGCTCAGGATGATATGGGGGCAGCCGCCAGGGGCCCATCGCTCCTCCCTGCAAACAGCCTCTGCCTGCTGGGTGAACAATGGAGAGGAAGCATTTTCCCGTTCTCCCCGGCCCTGTAATGCGCTGCTTCCCGTCAGCCTAGCAGGGAGAGGAGAGCAGCCAGGATCACATTGAGCTCAGCTCCCAGGATGCAGGATATTAAATCAATCAAACTAAATTAAAAGCTTTGGACATCTCTTGAACTCAGGGTTGAGAGGTAGCCCTTTCTTCTCATTCCGACTGCTTCCCGGGAGGACGCCCAGCCTGCAGGGATCTGCAAGGGCTCAGTGCTTTGAATTATTTACAGATGGAGCAGGGCTGGGATGTGGAAAGGCATCTTGCTGCAGAAAGGGCTGTGCTGGCCTTCCCTGCAGAGGGCCGCGGGGACACCCTGCCAGTGCGAAGGCATAATGGAGGGGTGTGGTGGTGTTCAGGTGGGCTTGGCTGTCACCAGAGTGGGGCCCAGCTAGAGAGACTCCACTTGGCAGCAAAAGGGCCACTGCCTTTCACCCCTAGAGCTGGGAAGTTCTCCTTCCACTCAGGCTCCGGGCAGCTCTGCTCCTTTCACGGTGGTGTGAGGTGTGGGTTTGCACCCCAGCTCCATGCCTAGAGGCTGGGCAGCACTGGTGGAGCTGGTTGAATCTCTGAGGTCCCTCACTGTGAATGATGCTCGTACCTACCGGCTCTGGTGGGTCTGAGTCATCCCAGGCAGTGTCATGGGCTCTGTCCTCCCGCTCTTGCATTTGTCCAAAGCACATTCACTGAGGGTCTGCTGCAGGCCAGCATGGAAGCAGAACAGATGGCATCTCTGCTCTCAGGAAAATGGCTATCTAATGACAGGTCTGTCTCAGCTGTTTGGTTTCTCTGAAGGAAACACGCAGGGGTGTGCAGTAAGACGTGAGATGGCATCATCAGGTAGGACTGCTTGGAGGATGTCGCATGGAAGCCAAGACCATAGAACCAGGAGTCGGCTAGGCACTGAGCAGAAGGAACTGCACCCCTGCAGGGGAAGGGCATGTGCAGGCCCTGAGACAGTCAGCTCACTGGGTCAGAGGACGAGAGAGCAGGCCAGGGTAGCTGGAGCTTAGGGGAGAGGCTAAGTGTCGTGAGGAGATGACAGCTGGGCCTAGATCCCACAGGATTTGTGAGCCGAGCTTGGATCGGCTTGTTCTAGGGCCGGTGCAGCTCTGGGGGTGAAGTTTCAGCTGGTGGTGGCAGGTCTGACCCACATTATAATAGGACCTTTGGCTGCTTCTGGTGCAGCAGCTGTCAGGCCTCACCCTTTGCCCAGTCCACTTTGCCAGCGAGGTTTGATCAACTTCCCTGAAAGGCCTTTTCTAATCATCTCACTTAAAGCCGCACCCCCCCATTACAGAATGATACAGGGGTCTGTTCTCTAAGAAGACACAGCACTCGTTAACATGCATGCACCTAACAACAGAGCATCAACATGCCTGAGTGAAAAGTGATAGTCATCTGAGGAGAAGTAGATGAATCTACTACTATATTTGAAGACTTTAACGCCCCTCAATCCATTAATATAATCTGCCACCTCAGTGGGCTAAGGAAAAGGACAGGTGTAGCAGGCAGGAAATCCACAAAGATACAGTTGAACTCAGCAGCACCATCAACCAACCGGATATAACAGACATCTACGGCTGTTTCATCTAGCAACAGCAGAATATGCATTGCTCTCAAGATCACAGGGAACGTTCAACAAAACAGAACATAGTCTCAGATATAAAACATGCCTTAGCACATTGACAAGAACAGAAATGTTACAGCGCATGCTCTCCAACCACAATAAAATTAAAGCAGAGATATGTAGCAGAAAGATAACTGGAAAATCCCAGAGTACTTGGAGATTAAACAACACACTTCTAAATAATACATGGGTCAAATGAGAAATTTCAAGAGAAATTTAAAAGTATTTTGAACTAAATAAAAATAAAACTTATCAAAATTTGTGGTTGCAGCAAAAGCAATGCCTAGAGGGAAATTTATAGTGTCAAATGTGTGTATTAGAAAAGAGGAGCGAGCTAAAATCTATCACCTAAGTTTCCACCTTAGGAAGCTAGAAAAAAAGAGCAAATTAAATCCAAAACAGATAAAAGGGAATAGTAATAGTTAAAGCAGAAATTGATGCAATTAAAAATTGGAAAGCAATAAACCAAAATCTGGCTGTTTTAAAAGATCAACAAGATTGATAAGCCTCTAGCCAGGCTTTCTAGAAAATAAAGAGAGAGGACACAAAATACTTTAATCCGAAATAAATAGGGGCCACCACTACAAATCTCATGGACATTAAAAAGGTAATAAAGGAATACTATGAACTCTATGGCCCCAAATTTAACAACCTAAATAAAATGAACCAATTCCTTAAAAGACACAATATGGCAAAACTCACACAAGAGGAAAGAAACAGTCTGAAACTTCTGTATCTATTAAAGAAACTGAATCAGTGTTAACCTTCAAAAACAGAAAGCACCAGGCTCAGGTGGTTTCACTGGTGAAATTTATTTAAGCAAAATGTGACACCGATTATCTGCAATCTCTTACAGAAGATAGAAGCTGCAGAAATACTTCCTCTGACTCTGAGGCCAGCCTTACCCTGATGCCAAAACCAGACAAAGGTGTTACAAGAAAAAAGAAAACTGAAGACCAGTATCTCTCATGAACATTGATGCAAAATCCCTCAACAAAATATTAGCAAATTGAGTCATGTATAATGGACAAAAAAGATATAAAGAATTATATACCACGACCAAGTGGGATTTATTCCAAGTATGCAAGGCTGGTGGAACACTTGATAATCAATTAATATAACCCATCACATCAGCAGGCTAAGGAAGAAAAATCAAGCAATCATGTCAAAAGTTAGAGAAAAAACATTTGACGAAACTCAACATCCATTCATTATAAAAACTCTCAGCAAACTAAAGGTAGAGGGGAACTTCCTCAGGTAAATAAAGCGCGTCTACAAAGAACCTACAGCTAACATGATCCTTAATAGGAAGAAACTGGAAGCTTTTCTGCTGAGGAACAAGGAAAAGATGACACCTCTCAACACTCCTTTTCAACATTGTACTAGGTGTTCTAGCTAATACAATAAGATAAGACAAGAAAACAAGAGGTATAGGGATCGGGAAGGAAGAAATAAAACTGTCTTTGTTCACAAATGACATAATTGTCTATGTAGAAAATCCAAAAAAAAAAATGAGCTGAAATAAAAATTCTGGAATTAATATGCAGTTATAGCAAGGTTGCTGGTTAATAGTGCTAATATACAAAAGTTTGTCACTGTTCTATTTATCTGCAACAAACAAGTGAAATTTGAAATTAAGAGAAAAATACCATTTTTATGTTAGTCTCTCAAAAATGAATTACATATAAATCTAATAAAGTATGTACACAATCTATGTGAGGAAAACTATAAAATCCTGATAAAAGAAAACAAAGAACTAAATAAATGAGAAATATATAGTGTTGATAATTAGGGAGAGTCAGTATTGTCAAGTGTCAGTTCTTCCCAACTTGATCTGTAGATTCAATGCAATCTCAATCAAAACCCCAGCAACTTATTTTGTAGATATCGACAATTAACTCTAAAGTTTATATGGAGAGGCAGAAGACCCAGAATAGCCAACTCAATATTGAAAGAGAAGAACAAAGTTGGAGGACTGACTCCATCTGACTTCAGGTCTTATAATTAAGCTACAGTAATCCAGACAGTGCAGCATTAGTGAAAGACAGACAGATAAATCAATGGGACAGAGTAGAAAGCCCAGAAACAGACCTACATAAATATGGTCAGCTGCTCTTCAACAGAGGATGAAAGGCAATGTGATGGAGCCAAGATAGTCTCTTCAAATGGTGCTGAAACAGCTGGCATGTACACGTAAAAACATGAACGTGGACACAGACCTTACACCCTTCACAAAAATTAAAATGCATTGTGAGCTTAAATGTAAAATGCAAAATTATAAAACTCCTAGAAATAACAGAAAATCTAGATGACCTTAGGCATGGTGATGACTTTTTAGATACAACACCAAAAGCACAATCCACGAAAGAAAAAATTGATAAATTGGACTTCATTAAAATTAAAATCACTGTTAGGAGAATGAAAATAAAAGGCACAGACTGGGAGAAAATACTCCAGAAGACTTATCTGATAAAGTACCGTTATCCAAAATATACAAACAATCCTTAAAACTCAACAACGGAAAAAAAAAACAATTAAAAATGTACAAAAGATCTGAACAGACACCTCACCAAAGAAGACACACGGATGATGAAAAAGCATATGAAACGATGCTCTATGTCACATGGCACCAGGGAAATTCAGATTAAAACAATAAGATGCTATCACACAACTATCAGAATGGCAAAAATCCACAGCGCCGATGTTGCGGTCAAGGTGTACAGCTAGTGTCACAGCGCTTGACCGGGGGAAAGAACCGAGCAGCACACAAAGAGTAGAAGTCTTTAATCTTCCAGCAGGCTCAGCCAGCTTCTGACGTCTGACCCCCTTCCTTGGTCTCCTCCTGTTTTTATACCCTTGGTAGGACTCAAAAAGCGTCCAATCAGCAACAAGCTTTAACATCCAATCAGCAACAAGCTTTAACATCCAATCAGCAACAAGCTTTAACATCCAATCAGCAACAAGCTTTAACACCCAATCAGCAACAGTGGGATTCACAAAGTATCCAATCAAGATTGCGCAGCCAGCTAGCCGGGAGCAGGCGGCTGAGCACTGAGAGCCCGGACAGCGGGCATCAACAGGCGAGGCCTGGCCCCGGCAGCACGCACTCGCCGTGGCCTCTAGCCAGCCCCTCGCAGTGCCAGCCTGCAGGGATGTGCAGCTGCGGGGAGGCGGCGGTTTTCCCTGTCACTGACAGCACCGGACGGTGACAAGGATGTGGAGCATCAGGAACTGTCTCCTTCATTGCTGCTGAGAATGCAGAATGGTACAGCCACTTTAGGGGGAGAGTTTGGTGTTTTTTACAAAACTAAACATACTCCTACCATATGATTGAACAACCACACTCCTTTGTATTTACCCAAATGAGTCACAAACTTATATCCACACGAAAATCTGCACACACATGTTTATTCATAACTGCCAAAACTTGGAGCAGCCAGGACGCCCTGCGGAAGGCGAGTGGATTAGTACACTGTGGTGCACCCAGAGAGTGGGATATTATTCGGCACCAAACAGAAATGAGCTGCTTAGCCGCAGAAGACACAGGAATCTCAAATGCATACTACTAAGTGACAGAAGCCCATCTGAGAAGGCTGCCTGCTGCATGAGTCCAGCTACATGACAGTCTGGAGAAGGCAACACTAGGAGACAGCAGAGAGATCCGTGGTTGCCAGGGGCGGGGGGCTCGCGGATGAAGAGACGGAGCACAGAGGACTTCTAGGGCAGGACTTCTATCCGTTTGATGCTCTAATGGTGAGTCCGTGTCATTACACACTTGTCCAAACCCATGCCAAGAGTGATGACTAATGAAACCAGCAGACTCTAAGTGACGATGATGCTCAGCGTGGGTCCGGTCCACCCATTATAACACACACACACACTGCTGGGAGATGTTGATGGGGGCGGGCTGTGCGTGGCGGGTGGGTGGGGGCAGAGGATGTCTGGGAAATCTCTACACTTTCTGCTCAGTTTTTCTGTGAATCTAAAACCACTGTAAAAACTGAAGTCCATTTAAAAGGAAAACAATACAAAATAAAACACAACTGCAGCCTCTCCCTTCCTATTCACCACAGCACTTGTGATCTCTCCTACTGTAAGTACATATACGTATGCACACACACATTTCTTTTTGTG
The DNA here is from genome assembly GCF_040939455.1 of Microcebus murinus. Classification (NCBI taxonomy): domain Eukaryota; kingdom Metazoa; phylum Chordata; class Mammalia; order Primates; family Cheirogaleidae; genus Microcebus; species Microcebus murinus. The sequence continues at coordinate 2,311,082 of NC_134113.1, read as the reverse complement.
GCTTATTTTGTATATTTGGTGCACGTTCTCCTCCCAGTGCATTTTGGGAGTGAGCTGGGCTCACCCAAGTTCAGGGCCAACCTGGGGACTAGCGGCGGCCCTGGCTCTGTGCTTTGGGAGCTGAGGGCCGGGTCAGCCGCGGGCCTTTCTCCAGGTGCACGGTCTGTCCAGCGCAGCTGCGCTGGGGACCAGATGGGCTTTTCCAGAGCAGCACCCCAACTCGGAGAGTCTTGCAGGGAGGGCTGGGAGACTGAGTTACCGCGGCAGTCTCTTTGTCCCTCTGTGTGTGTCTCGACAGGCCAGCACAGGGGCCTCTGCCATGAGAGTTAGAGCTGCAGGTGGTGGTTGCAGGCGGGTGGGAGGATTTTAAAAACGGAGGACTTAGCAAGGAAAAGAGTCTTCTCCGCAGTCAAAGCCTAAAGAAATATGTGCCCCCATCCTGCTCACCCTGCCCCATGCCCAGTGCTACCCGGCTTCCCTGCTCTGGAACGAGTGCTGCCCAAGACCAGATTGGGGTGCAGCATGCCACCCCTGCAGCTACCAGCTCACTCGGGGTCCCAGACCTCCCCTGTACCCTCTGTATTCCCCTCACCAGTTCTGGGCTCTCTTGTCTTTCCCTCCTGTCTTCTTGCCAGTTTGCCTGGGCCTTGGCACATGGCCAGTGCTCACAGCCCAAATGGGTGCCCCGAGCCCTCTTCCTGGGAGGCCTCACTCTGAGCTTCTGCCTTGGTCTCTGGCTCCTGTCAGGCCCAGGCCCTGCCTGCGCTGTGCTGCGGAAGGCCATGCTCTGCCATGGCGAGGGCTGCGTGACCCTCCGCCCGGCCCCACCTCTCATCTCCCGCTTCTGGTAGACCTCAGCCTCCAGAGGGAGGCAGCTCCGCCAGCTGTGCTGTCGTTGGCCACAGCAGGCCCGTCAGTGAAAACCAGGGCTCCCTTGTGCTCCATTCTGTTTCCTCTGCGGTCTGTCTTGATTGGCAGTGCCCAGCTCCTGGGACAGGGGACACTGGGGCCTAGGCCTGAGTGAGTGGACCCCCGAGTCATCTGCTTCCCTCAGACCCTTCCAGGCAGGGCAGGGAGCTCACCTTCCTCCCGTCTCCTGGGGTCTCCCACCACCCTGCACAGCGCACACAGGGCCACCCCTCCCTGCCCCCCACCTGATGCCAGGCTCAGCCGCCCCTTCTTTGGGATGCAGCACCAGAGAGACCCCCTGCCCCTGCCCCTCGGGTCTGAGGTCTTCCAGACAGACCTTCAGCCTTCTCCATGGAAACCTGTCCAGCCGGGAGATCTCAGACCAGCGAGGGCATGTTTTCAGTTCCTCTGGCAACTGGGGCCTCCGGGCACAATTGTCTCTGCCACGTGAAACCCCAGCAGGCTGGCGGGCTCTGCAGCTCGGCGCCACCGCGTAGCATGCCAGGCCGCCGGCGGCTTCTCAGGAAGACGAAGAGACTTCTAGGAGCACAGAGGGTTCTTTCTGCCTCCCTTGATGCCGGAGCCGCAGAATGGGACGTTTCTGAAGAAGAGAAGAGAGCGTCAGCGAGGGCGTACAAACGCCGGGTTCCTGCGTCCAGACGCCAGGGCTAAAGCAGCGGGTGCTGGGAGGCAGAACCTTACCCTGGTCTTCCCTTGCCGGCTTGGCCCTGGCCCTCAGCTCCCTGGCTGCAGTCTCCCGGCGGTGGGAGCAAAGCTGGGCGGAGGTGCCTCCTGCATCTTCTACGGGAGCAACTGTGGCCATTTGCGACCTGTGGGCACGGCCATTGGCTGGCCTCTGGCTGGGTCTTCCCTGTGCTCCCTCCGTGCCAGTCACTGGGGACAGAGACCTGCCCGGATCTTGGGGGGTCTGCTGTGGAGACAAACCCCCCAGGCAAAGAGGTCACGCCGACCCTGCAACCCCGACTTTCCTCCACACGTGTTTCCCGTGTCCTCCTGCAGGTGCACGGGCCCGTCTGTCCCAGCTCCCTGTCACCGGCGGGCAGCACCATCTCTGGCACAGAGCGGGGGCCCAAAAGCGCGTGGGGCTGTTGTGCCGCCTCGGTCCTGACCCTAGAACGGTGGTGTGGCCTGGGGGAGATGGCCCAGGCCCGGGGCAGGAGCATCTGAGCCCCGTGCCCCGCCCACCACATCCACGCCCACGCCAGCGCCGCTGTCTTCAGCCTCCCCATCTTCGCTTTGTTTTTCACGCATAAAACCAGGACGATGACAATTCCGGGAAGAGCGAGTGGACGTTGCAGATGTTTGCAGAGCGCCTCATACACATCGGTGCCCCCTAACAGCTGTCCTATCATTGTTTGTTTGGCACTTTCTTGTCGATTTTTTATTCCCTAAAATTTCTAACTGCTAATTATTTTTATATTAATAAACTGAAGCACAATATAACAAAACAGCGATGTTCTGACTTTGGTACGGACGTGCGCTGACTAGAGACAATAGATATATTTTCTTGCTTTCAGAAGGAGTTGTGTGCCTTAATTAAGGAAAAAGGAAAGTTTCTCTTAGCATATTAATTATGTCGCTTGTCATAGGAGGCATTTTTTCCCGGATGACAGCCCATAATTAGTGCATGGAACAGACTGAAGTTCCCAACCAGAAGACGGGTGTCTCGGGGAGCCCAGACCGAGGGTGTGCGCTGGCGTCTCACAGAGGGGCAGGGGAGGGCGGCCTGGGCGAGGCCCCTGTGGGGTCAGGCGTAGGGAAGAGAAAGCAATTTATGGGTGCCTCTCTGGGGGCTCCTGAGACACTGCACCCCTTCCTCGACCCCCACCCCCTCCCAGGGCCAGAGTTATTCTCTCCCGCAGCTCCGAGCTCATGCTACGGGGGAAAACAGTGGGGAAAGTGAGCACTTCGGTTCCATTCCCAGACCCGCCAACCACACCCGTGACCTTGGGCAAGTTACTTGGCAGCACTGCGTCCCTCTCGCAACGTTGCAGAGTGCTGAGTGTGACGGTGACACAAGACGCCTCGCAGGACATGGTTGCATAGTGAGAGTCTCAGGAACATGAGCCCCCCCACTTTCTCCCCCACTTACTCATTCAGTGAGCATTATTTGTTTTATTAATTCACCCGCGTGGAGATCCAGAAGTCCCCCGCCGAGTGCTTTCTCTGTGTTGGCGGCAGGGCGGAGCCGTGCGTGAGCCCCGCTCCTCGGTACGGAGCTCTGTCCATGGGGCACTTGGGGGCACAGAGGGTGCTCTGGTGTGTGGAGCCCCTTCACCTTCCTCCTGGGGGCCCATTCCTTGTGCGCCTTCACGGGTGGGTGGGGCCGAGCGTCTGGCTCTGGCCAGGAGACCTGAGCAACAGTGGGGTTCACACTTCCAGACCTGCTCCCGGCAAGGCTCCTGTGTCTTCCGGCTCCTTCTCTTTCTCCACTTGTCAAGTGGCTGCAGAGGGGGCCAGTGGAGACCTCCAAGGCCGTGGGAGGATGTGGAGCCTCCAGATAAAAGGGGCGAGTCCCTGAGTTACCGCGTGGAGCAGAGCACTGCCCTGGCCCTCGCCAGCACGGTGACTTCAGCCCTCAGGGACCGGCTGCTGCATTGAGCCACTGTGATGGGGAGCCATTCGTGACACGCGTTACATGTCCTGACCGGCGCGATCCACTGGCACAAGCCATGCGGTGAGAGCCAGCCAGGGGCAAGGAGGCAGGGGGCAGGGACCCTGCTCAGGTGAGGTCAGGCCTTCCTCTCCGCCACTGCAGAAACCCCCACCACAAGCAGGTGTGGGCCTTGAGGGGGGCATCTCAGCTCATTGACACCTGCGTCCCCCTAGCGCGGCCTGTCCCAGCTAGGTGCTGAGCACAGCGGCTTTTGGAAAGTGGGAAGGGAGCCAGGTAGACTGAAACCGCGGGAAGGTTCCTGCCTCCCACGCCCAGGACTCCCATGCAGCACCTGAGGGGGAAGCAGTTACCTGGGGGAGGTGCGCCCATGTCATCACTGCCATTACCTAAGGGCTGCTGTCTGATCTTGCTGTCACGACTGGCATATTATAGCACTTGTAGGCACTTACGTTAGACAAATGTTAAATACACTATTGAGTTTAAAGCGTTATTATGGTAATCGGGCGCCTCCATTTCATCACAGTTCACCTGAAAAGGTTCCAGTGCTTGAGAATATTTCTACCTCAAGGTTAATTAATAGACAATCACGCTGATTCGCCCTGGAGAGATCTCAGCGCACTCGGGCCACCGTGAGTGTCAATTTTTATTATCTATAGGCCTCATTGCCAACACTCCCTTCCCCCAGGGCCTCCTGCCCCAAGCCCTCCTGCACAGCTCCTCCACGCGCTCGAGGAGTTTTGACAGGACACGGGCTCCAGCAAATTCCACACCGTTCCCAACGCAGGAAAACCACCGCTTCAGAAAACATGTTTTAAATATTAAAGTGCCAAAGAATGCATTCGAAATGTACAAGAACACATAAAGTAATGATGTCCTCGAGGTACCATTAGCGCTGGACAGGCTAGAATGGCGCCTTCCTGCTATGTCAGCGGGTGGCGCACGGCCCGTTGGAGTGAGGTTCTTCTCTCTCTGGGCCAGGACTTGCTCCCGGATCACAGAATGCTGTTTCCACCCTTCTGACTAACAGGCTGCTAACCAATTAGACCCAGACTGAAACAAAGAGCTGCTAAGGTTTAATTTTTCCTGGTAGGAATTCAATGTAGGGCACTCGCCGGAGACGAAGTCAATTACCTGCTGGCGTCAGCTGCCTGGTTACCGCAGCCACCGCCTGTCAGTGGGCTAATTTACCCAGTAACACACTTAGTGGCCATCTACTTAAGTCAGATCCTTGCACAAAGATCAGTCGGACCCGTGCCCAGCTCACTGTGCCTGGGGCCATTAGCACCTTCGCAATGATGGAGCAGTTTTTGGAAGCAATCTCTTCTAATCCCAAAATAGTGACATTGATGACCTCTTGGTAAGCATGCGAGGAAACTCTACAACTTCAGTTCTGAGAGAACATGAACCTTCCGAGCCTCGGTTCCTGCCCGGTCCCCACCCCCAGCATGCCACACTCATGCACCTGTGCCCCACGGCCAACACCCCTGCATCTCACTGGCACTTTCCCAGTGCCTGCCCAGGGCCAGGTCCGCTGTTAGGTGCGTCCCCTGCATTCTGTCATTCCTCCTCCCCTTGGGGCACGGCTGAGTGGAGGGACCGAGGTGGCTCACGGAAATGTCCAGCACTGCGTCTCCTAAATGTCTCCAGGCTCCGTGACATCACTGTTCCTCTGCTCTCTCCCCCTGGCAGGCACGCTTTATAGCTGACAGCTGTTCACAACTGAGACTGAGGAAGGAGCGAAGAAACGGGGCTACGCACGCACAATGAGTTGAGTGTGCTCTGCAGGGGGAGGTGCCCATTTGGGCTGTGCGGGGCTGGAAGGCCTTCCTGAAGGAGGTCACCCCAGGAGGATGAGGAGGGCAGGACCCCCAAGGGTGGACAGCGTCTGTATGACAGGGCTGCTCAGGAACCAGCGCGTACAAAGGCTCCGAAGGGGGCTCAAGGCGCGCGCGCTCTGACATCGTGGTGGGGGCTGCCGTGGCGGGAGAGGCCGGCTGGCGGGTCTTTGCACAGAACACGCAGAGCCGCCGCCCGGTTCTGTCTGAGGTTCATTATTCCGAGGGCCACAGAAGCAATTGCTCCCTCTTACCGCTCGCTGCCTTTGAACACTGTTGCTTCTTTAGCATAACATTAAATTAAGTGTGCTTTCTGTCTGTCTTTCCAAATAAACTCCCTAAAGCATTAGGTTGTGATTTTTTCCCCCCAAGTTAACTCTCATTTATCTGAAATCCCGTTTGTGGCAACTCAGAAATGTGCGGTACTTCCTGCGCTGACACCTCCCACCCAGTAGCCCGGCGAGTTCGGGGGAGGTTCATTAGTGTCCCCCCTTCCCGCCACCCACCCCTCCTCAAGTGCTGTCAGACCGGCACTCACGGAGCCTGCGCCAGGCGGGAGCGCGGAGCCGGGCCGTGCCAGCGGGGCGGGCTTTGTCCCCTGGGCCCTGCCCTGCGGCCCTCGGGCCACGTCCTGTCGCCCACTCTGCTCGCTCTTCCCGGAGCGGGTGGGGGCCGCCCCTGCCAACAGTTTCTCAGAACACGCTCTGCCACACGCGAGCCTTGCTTTTGACGGTTTCTATGGCGATGGATCTTAATTATATTAGCAGTCTGGACAGCAGTGTCACTGGGAACGTTGGCCAGCAGCCGCTGCCTGGGCTTGGCAAATGCTCGTGGGTCCCGGCTCCATTCCGTGTTCTGAGAGCTAGTATCTACCCGCATCTGATCACGCCTCTCCCTCCCCACAAACTCACAGCACCCCTCTGCCTGCCTGCCTGCCTGCCTGGCCCGTGGTGGAGACTCTGTTCGCTGGAAGAGTGACTGTCGTGCTTGGGGACATCCCTCCGCCTGCTCATGCAGCCAGAGGAGACGCCTCTTCGTCCAGGACACCTCACCGGGCTTGCGGCCCTCTCCCAGCTGTGCGGTTCCGATGTCCTGGGCTGGGCGTTCCGTGGCTGCCATCCTGCTGGGCTCGAATCCCATGGATTCGAGTGTTCAGGATGTAGGTCTGTGCCGGCTCTCAGGACACAGGGTGCGTCCCGGACTAGGGCGTGGCCCGTGCCTTGAGCTTGACTTCAGTGCCCGTGGAGGTTTGCCTCACGGAGCTGCTCTGCTCAGACCCAACCCAGAATCAGTGGAGTCGACCCACGATGCACGTGGGTCTTACCTAGAGTCCAGGTTGGTCACTCGGGCCTGCTGGCCAGCAGGGGCACACATGTGCCAAGCTGGTTATGGTAACTGAGTTGTTAAGGGCATTAGCCTGTCCCCAAATGTTTGCAGGTCATGTGGGGCTTGGAAAAGCCAAAACAGCAGGGAGATGGAGCTCCCCACGCAGCCTGCTGGCCCCTGTCAGTGTAGACGCCTCCCCAGGGCCCACTACACCTGGCCAGCTGTCAAACACCGACCCCATCTCGTACGTACGGAACCACAGTGTTTTTGGTGTGGCGGGTGGGTCTAGAGTCTGTCTTTTGTCCCCACTTCTAAATGAAGCCCCTGAGTTGATAAAGGTGACCCGCCGGTTTGGGGCCCTCCGTGTTATAATTAACGCAGAGGCTGGCGTCCCAGCCGTGCAGCCGCTTCCCTGCTCCCCAAACTCTCGAGGGTGCCCGTCCTCTGCAGAGAGGGATGGGACGCCCACGCCTGGCACACGAGTCTCTCCGCGTCCCCGTCGCGTTCTCACCTCCACGTCTCCAAGGGCCTCCTTGGTCTGCCCAACACCCAGTGAAACCGTCCCCACGGCTGCCGAGGCGCCACCCAGGTGAGCCACCAGCGGGAAGCCTCACCGTCCCTCCAGGACCATGACCGTCCCCCGAAGCCTGCTCTGACCCCTCCTGCCCTCTGGGGTCCTCCCTTCCCCGGGCTCTGTGCCCTGGCTGCACCCCAGGGTCCCGTTACCACGTGCTTGCGGACTGCCAGGCTCTCGGAGCAGGGCGCAGCTGGGCGCCTGCCACCCGCCCGGCCTGCAGCCTCGGCTCGGGGAAGGCTGCTCGCCACGCTTGGTCATAGCGAGAACCAAAGTGACTCACGGATGACTTTCTCCTGGCTGGTTGTCATGGAGACGTTGCTAAACACGTATGCTCTGTGTCTATGCATTGGGCATCATTAGCCGCCAACGAGGGGTTATTTACAGATTTTTTTAAAAAAAATTAATACAGAAGGAAATAAGGCACTGGGGAGAAGACACGGACCTCAAGGAGGGGCCTGGGAGTCCAGGCTGAGACGTGATCGCTGCGCTGTTCACCCCTCTGCGCCTGGTCAGCTGTTTGATCTGAAAAATAAGGAAAAATATAATGCCTCATAGAGTTGTGAATAATTAGTAAAATGATATAGAAAAAAGCCCACCACAGTTCCTGGCACAGAGCAGATACATGCATGGCAATTTGCTCATGCCTGATAGAACAGCATTGGGTGGGTTACGAGTCTGGCGGGTTAGGATCCTGGCCCGTTAGGATCCTGGTGGGTTAGGATCCTGGGGGTTTGGAGCCTGGCGGGGTAGGAGCCCTCATGGATTACAAGCCTGGTGTGCTAGGAGCTCAGGGTTTGAAGCTTCAGGAGGGCTTTGACTTTGTCTTAATCCTGTTTCATTCCTGATAACCAAACTTGAGCCCAGGGTAGGTGCTCAGTAAATACCAGTTGCCTGAGTGAGTGAGCTGCATGGGGGCCCGTTCAGCTGACAGCAGTGGGCGAGGAGGAGACAGATGCCTGATGGGGCTCGGACTTTCCAGGGTGCGACGTGTGATTTTAGGGACTCTCAGGTCAGGGCAGCTTCTGCAAACGGCCTCGCACTCACCACCCGGAGGGCTTCCTGGCCCTGGCAGCAACTCCTGGTGGCTGGATTCTGCCTTCTCCTTGGCCCTGTAGAGCGCAGTGACACTCCCCTGGGGACTGTCCCTCTGCAAGTCCTGCCTCCTCCACAACAGAGGCCCCTGGCACCTCCGCACGGCCGGGACTGTCCTCTGCCTTTGCCTTCAAGGCAGCACCTCTAGTCCACAGCTGGGCCTGCGACCTCTGCCCCCTCTGCTCCCAGGGCCCTGCCACGCCTCACTCAGAGCCGAGTCAGGCCGCCCTGACCCAGATGATCTGCGTGTGTGTCCGTGGCCATGCTAGCCCCCTCCCCATGGGCGGGGATCAGGCCTGATGCGTGCTGGCGTCTCCCAGCATCCTGCCGCTTCCGTGCACAGCAAGCGCCTCCTGGAGCGGATCTTCACGGATGGTTTCCATATGCAAACCCTGCAAATAGCCCAGCATCCCCAGCCCCCTGTCAAAACCAACGTCTCCCGGAAATAGCTGCCTCTAATTACACGTCACACACACCAGCACGGCTGAACCGTGTTCCGGTAGCCCTGGGAATTCAGAAGGAAAAGTTTCCCGTATCCCGAGTTATAAGGGGTGTGGTAGGTTGAATTATGTCTCCTCAAAATATCTGCCCAAATCCTACCCTGGCACCTGCGAGTACGAGTGTATTTGGACGCTGGGTCTGTGTAGACATGACTGAACTAAGCTGCTGGAGGTGAGGTCGCCCTGAGTCAGCTTAGGCTTTAAGTCTGGTAACAAGTCCTTGCCGGGGAAGAGAACAGGAGGTAACGCAGTCACGGATGAGAAGTCCTTGTGTCCTGGGAGGCAGAGACGGGTGGCGTGACCACAAGCCAAGGGACATGCGGAGCCACCGGGGGCTGGGGAGTCAGGAAGGAGCCGCAGGGGAGCACAGCCCTGCCCGCATCCTGGCTCCAAACTTCTGGCCTCCCAACTGGGAGCGGATGAATCCCTGTTGTTTTAAACACGAGTTTGTGGCACCTGCGGCATCTCTAGGAAACTAACTCACGGAGCCACACACACTTCAGCGGGAGCGGGAGGAGAGTGTGGCCCTGGTTGTGCTGGCGTGGTCCACTCCACCCACGGACTGGGATTTACTGAGCAGCTAACCTGTCGGTCAGTCCCAAGAAACAGAAATACTTAGAGTACGAGCCTGTGCTCTGAGTGTGAGAGTGGACCCCAAAACACATCTCGAGAAGTTTGACACACAAAGATGGTCACCCGCTCCACCAGCGTGAGCACCAGGCCAGCTCCGAGCTCGACTTGGTCTGACGCACTTGTCTACACAGCAGTCCCGAGGCGCAGGTCATCGTCCTGTGAGCAAACTGAGCCCAGAGCACTTCACCAGCTCTACACAGGATCACAAAGCAATGGCAATTTAAGGAAGGAGAGTTTACATCAGATTTGGGGGACAAGGAAGACCTCTTGGGCTAGGTGGGCCTAGACCTGAATCTTAACGAATGGTTAGCAGGCAGCCAGACACGGGGGTGCGGACGGGCCGCCTGGCCAGGTGCCGTGAGCAGGCTGGGGCCCGGGTGGGTGCAGGGGGCATGCGAGGGGGCAGCACACCAGGCACTGAGTGTGTGGGGGACCAGGGGAAGAGACCACAGATGGGGGCACAGGCCAGGACGCCCAGGATGATGCTGTGCTGAGGATAAGCTTCTTCCCCCAGAGGGAGGCCCTGTGGCGGGCCGGGTCAGGCTGCCAGGGCTGCGGTCCACAGCAGAGAGGGCAGACCACGGGGAGGCTGGAGGGGGGAAGAGGCCGGGGAGGAGGCTCTTGTCCACCCAGGAAGGCAAGGGCCTGTCCTGTGCGCGTGCTGAGTGCTCTGGGTGGCTCTGTGGGGTCAGGCTGTCTGGGGGCGCTGGCGGCCCAGCGGAATCCCCGAGACGCAGCCTCAGTCATGGAGAAGCTTCACGGACAAGGCGAGACGCGCCTGAGTCCTGAGAGTTGCGCAGGACGTGGGTCCTTCGTCAAATACGACCAAAGAATTGACTTTCAGAACACAAACCTTCTGTGCCGGATGCACGCCGCCCTCCCCTCGGCCCTGCGCTGCCCAACTGCCCGACCGCAGAGAGGTGGCTGGAGGTGGTGGTCCCTGTTTCCACATGTCCCTTCCCGCCGCCTGGCTCAGGACAGGTCTGGGGAATACGCTGGTTGGTGAGGCTCCCCTGGGGACAGGACGGCGTGAGTGGGGAAGAGGACTCACCCCGTGTCCCAGTGGGCGGGTCACTCTGGGGAGGCGGCCGAGTCCCCTGCCCAGCCCTCCTGCTCGAACCAGCGTCTGGGGCAGCAGGAGTGTCAGCGCCACGACCTGTCTTCCATTTCCCCTTGGAGGGGAGAAGGACTCACGTCTGGGTTTTGAAGCCGAGTCACCTGCTCCCACTCGGCTTTGCCAGAAAGTACTGTGTCGGGTGGGAGCAATGCAGTGGATAAAGTGCTCGCTGCCGGGATCAGTCAATATCATCCCACCTGGGCTCCATCTCTCTGAGAGCTCATCGGGAGCAAAAATGACCAGGCCAACGTAGGGTCTGGGCACTAAGGCGCCCTGAACACTACGCCACCCTAATGCCAGTTTGAGCTGTAGGAAACTCAATATGCAACTGTCATTATCGGCTGAAATAGCAATTTCTGTGGCCCCAGCTTTACTGGCCAGTGATGCGCCGAGTCTCACGTACAGTTCAGACCTGCTGGAAATAGAGGACGCAGGAGGCTCAGGCAAGAAAGCACGCCTGGGTCAGACCATGTATGTGCACGTGTGCATGTGTGGGTATGTGGACGGGGCAGGGCGTGTGCCTTTCCCACGTCCCTCCGAGAGGACAGCTCACCCATGCACGCTCTGGGGGTAGGGGTGGCACGAGCAGCAGGCGGGAGCCGGTGTGAAGGGGCTGTCTCAGGTCCTGGGTGCTGGGCCTGTCGGAGTGGCCCTGGGCACGGGGGAGCTGGCTCAGCCCTCGCGCCTGCAGCCCGGTGTTTCCCGATGCGCTGCGTGTGTTTCCTTGCGAGCTCCCTCATCTAGAGCGAAAGTCCCTGTGTGCAAGACGCCTTTTCATCCAGGCCATCGATGTCACCCCAAGAACAGCGCCTACTATGTGAAATTTCAGGGTCTTTGCGGAGTGACTGGCCGAGCTGAGGCCGTGGGTGTCCAGAGCACCTGGGCAACTCGTTACTTTCATCTTAGAGAACCACACCCTCCCCACCCCCGCCCCCACCAGGGATTTTTTTTCTTAAACTAGTTAATTTCTAGATGCACCACAGCGGTTTTAACTGCTTTTTTGTGTGTGCTATTTAAATCACATATGCATGACATTCATTCTTTGCCATTTTCTTCTCATGGTCTAAAACGGTGTCTGGCACATAGTGGGTGCTGAAGAAATAGTTGTTGATTGAATACGTGAAATAATAGGAAGAAATGTGTATGACGCTGCATTCTTTCTAAGCTAGAGCTGCAGATTTAAGAGATGACAATGTGGGGTGTGCAGTTCAATTTGAATTTCAGATAATACATAAATCTTTACTATAAATATGTCCCAAGAACTATGTGGGATACAGTCATACTGAAAAAAAATATTTGTTGTTAATCTGAAATTTAAATTTAACTGGAGATCCTGCATTTTATCTGGCAACCCTACTCTAAGACTGTGTACAGCGAATACATTTATCGTTATTTCGGGAAACTAAGGCTTAAAAGTTTGTACAGCAGGTCTGAGATTGCAGAGCTTCCCTGAGGCGGGTCCTCCAACTGATGTCCCCTTCCTGTGGCCCTTTCAGGGACAGTCCTTGTCCTTCTCCCTTCCCTTCCAGGCTGGAATATAAAGTGCAGAGAGGCAGGGAGGCTGCTTAGAGCACGGGCCCCAGTGAAGCAGGTCTGGGCCGAACCCTCTTCTCTCACCTCCAGCCAGTGGGGGGGCGGGCTGTGCTCTTACCACTTGCCTTCACCCTGATTTCTTCATCGCCCCATTTATTTAATCTCTGAGACACTGCTGGAGGAACACACTGCCCTCACTCCTCTGCCCGAGGTCCTCCTGGACCCTGAAGGCCAGGGCTCCCGTGGGCTACCTGCCCCTGCCCCTTGCTCTCCGGGCAGTCTTCCTGCAGCAGAGCCCTTTGCAGCTGGCCCCCTCGGTGTCACTGTGCATGCTTGGGCCACATCTGCTGGGGACAGGCCGCAAGCTGAGTGAAACCTGCCTGTTGGCTCGAGCTGCTCCAGATAATCTAATGAGAGAAACAGGGTTGATTAATCCCAGATACTCTGCCGGCATTTAATCTCAGTGAATGTTAGACAACAATCTCATTACGTGTTTATGTCTTCAACATGATAGGCAAGGAATGAAATCAAGCCATAAAATCAATTATTTCTGCAGAAATTGTCATATACGACAAAACATCATCAGGAGACAAAAGCAGTTATGATTAGGGTTTAATTCTCCCGTGCTGATTGCGGAGCCGGCAGTGTGCTCTGCGGCGCCAAGCGCAGGTAGAGGGTGCGGAATGGGAACTGGAGAAATGTCCTTCTCGGCCAGCCCCCTCTCCTCCCTCCATTTCCCTCTCCCTCTCGTCCTCTCTGTGTCCCTGTCTCTGTCTGTCTCTGAACATATGTACGGGTTGTCAGCAGGTGCTGCTGGACTGGAGGAATCCTTTGACCCACAGGTGGGGCTGTCCTGTCATGCCACGTTGCCACGTCTCAAGGGTCCAAACATGCCATATCTCAAGGGTTCACACATGGACTGATGAGGACATGACTGTGGAACTGATTATTGTTTGAGGCAGAGTGGTGAAAACAAAACAAAACAGTAACTTTGACTGAGAAGCCCCAAAATGGGCAACTTAACTCTTAATTCTGCCACTTTCTACTGCTCGGGTTTTTGGGAACTTCCCTGTCAAAGCCTCAGTTTCCCTGTCCGACAGATGTGGGGGCCATGGGGAGAGGTTTCCAGGCCTGGTGTGACATTCCCTCAGAACCGATGCTGAGGCCGTGAGCTAGGCTCATCTCCACACGGAAATTAGGTCACCGGCTAGCACTGCGGCGGGGAGTTTGTCATTGTAACAGCCCACGTGCTCAGTAACAGTCACCCAGAGGAGAGCGGCACAAAGATGGATAGGCCGGGACCGCCTGCACCTGACCCCCACGGGGGAGAAGGGCGGTATTAATCAGAGAATGGCAGCCCGCTCCTGCCTGCTCTCAGGCCATTCACGATTTAAAAAGTAATTTCCCAACGCCTCCCGCCCTGGTGCGTGAGTTACTTCCGTGGTGGGGGAGAAATCAGGGGATGAGGAGTATCTCTATGGCCTCTATTATCGGAATTGTTGACAACAAGGATTCTTCTCTTTTTCACTTCTTTAGTTCAACGAAAAACGTCAGTATTGAAGACAAGGTGATGTCGAGTGCTAGTCTTCAACGATCCACAAGGGGCTGTGAGTGAGGACTGTGGGCGGTGAGACCCTTGTGCTGGGTATAAAACGACGATGGCGGCTACAAAGGAAAGACGACCTCTGCCAAGAGGTAGAGGTGCCTCTCCGCGTGGAGAACTGTGCCAGGCATCTTGCATAAACTATGTCTTTTATTCCCACTACCACTTGCCCGACAGGCATCATTAAATCCTTTCGACAGGAGCAGGAATGGAGGCCCGGGAAGGCAAAGTGATTTCCAGGTCACACAGGTGAAAATGGGAGAGCCGGGGTGCTGATCCAGCGTGAGAGACAAAATCTGGGGCTTTCTTCTCCTTCCAGACGCTGCTGCACATGTCACTTCTGTTCCATCAGGCCTGGAAGGGTGTGGGGAAGACGGGCCTCGGAGATTTCCCCAGCAGGCCCTCCCCTGCCTGCCTGGGTGGAGCTTTACATCCACCGGGGGCAGGGCTTCAGCACCAGGCACCCCACTCACGCCCTCCTGTCCCTTCCAGCCAGGCAGCCAGGGCGGGCTCACAGGACACCCCCTGGGGACTTTGCTCAGGGTCGGGACAGCCAGGACTGGGTCTTCTCCTCCTCCCTCCTGCCAGGGGATCTGCCCTTGTCCCCTCGGAGCTGCCCATCCCCACAGTGGTCCGAAGTTGTGATGGGTTAAGATTTTGGGGTTTGTACAAATGCACAAAGAATCATGATTGTTCCACAGCAGCGGGGCCCATAGGGTGTGATCGTCGTCTAAACATAGGACAACTTCATCTTCCAGCCAGTGCAGAGCTAGGACAGACATCCTTCTTTTTTTTGTTTGTTTTTTGGATGGAGCCCAGCCTACCCTGCCCTCTCTCACCTCTGGGAGATGGAGGGTGTATCTGTGGAGGGAGGAATCCCACTGCCCCTCACCGAGAGCCCGTGGAGAGCTGGAGGTGTCAGAAGGGCGGCGGGGGGGGGGGGGGTGTCCAGGAAGCTCAGACAGAAGCCGGCATGAAGGTGCCGGCCTGACACCTACTGGGCCACGCGGTGTGCCTGTGGAGTTCCCGTCCACAAAAGGGAAATGTCCGGGGGTGCAGGAAAAGCTAAGTGCACACGTGAGCACACCCGCCGTCTGCAAAAGGGTACAGGAGCATCTTGGTGGGAGGACGAGGAAGGTGCAGGTGGTGGGTGTAGTGGGTGGGCCGTTGGGGAGAGGGAGGGGTGGCTTCCTGGAGAAGCTTCATGGCTCTGCGTCCCCTCCAGACCTGCCAGGTGGGGGCTCAGGGCGTCACGAGGCAGACCTGTCCCACAAAGCCTGCGGTGGCAGTGCAGAGCACACGGGGACGGCATTATCTGTGTATCGGCGCATTTAAACATTTATTGAGTGCCTACTGTTTGTCAGGGACTGGGCTATGGCTGCTGGTGGAAGAGAAATAAAGGAATCTGTTGGGGAAGGTGAAACTCAGTTAATTATTCTGCAGTTGTCACTACAGTGACACAAGGGTTTGTGCAAAACGCCCCGTAACACAGAGGAGGGGAGAGCAGAGCCAGGAGGAGACTCAGCTCAGTGAGTAGCGTCTGGGCTCTGGACTGCGGTTCAAACTCCAGCTCTGCCACTTGGCAGCTGGGTGATACCTGGTCACCGGAGCGACCTCTCTGGGCCCCTGTTTCCTCACCCGTAAAGTGGGGTAATGAGTCGCGCCTGCCCTGCAGCTTGGTGACTACAGGTGTTAATACAACACTCTCCTGTGTACTCCGGCGCTTCCACTGGGGTTCCAATTTCTCGGACTTGAGTAATGGGAACTCATCTTCCCAGAGCGGCAGGCTGGGCCTCTAGGGACCCCTATGTCCCTCTCGTCTCCTCCTCTGACACTGTCACTCAGGACAGTCCATCTCATCTGCTTCTTGGGCAGATTCCACCCTCTCCGCCTCCTGCGGGCCCCCACGCCGTGTCCGGGTCATTCGGCTTCTCTGCTCTCAGGCCCAAGCTCAGGACTTTGGTTCCTCGCTTGCTCGTCCTTGCTCATCAACGCCCCTCCCTGAGCCCCGGCAGTGCCCCGACTCGAGACCGTCACGGCAACAATCCCATGCCGAGGGTTTCCTCGTTGGGCACGCCGCACGTGCGGCGTTCAGCCTCAGAGAAGCTCGGCGGTTAAGTTCTGTCTTTAGACTCATTTCACATAGTTAATATTACTCAGTGGCAATTTAAATACTTATTTTTCATGAAGACAAAGGCAGATATGAAATGGAATGGAATGCACAAGTTCAGAAGTTCAAGATAAACAATGTTGTTAAAAGCTCCCATGCCATGAAAGGCCCTTGGATCCCCTCCCCGTATTACACACGCACTGCTCTTCTAATGGCGGAAGTTTCCGGAAACATCTGAAGCAGTGGCGGAGCCTGAGCCCAGCAGGCAGGGCCACGGGGCATGAACCCGAAAAGGTGGGTGGGACCAGGTTACCAAGGAGGTGGCAGGGGACCTCGATGGCAGCCAAGACACTCCCCAGGGCAAGGGAGTGTCTTGGTCCATTTCTGTGGCCAAAGCGGAACAGCAAGGAACGGCACATTCATGAAGAAAAGAGGTTTCTCTAGCGCACAGTCTGCGGCCGGCAAGTCCGGAGCGGGGCGCTGGTGTCTGGTGGGGGCATCTCACAGTATCGGCTCAGGTCTCTCTTCCTCTTCGTATAAAGCCACCAGTTTCATCAGGGGGCCCACCCTGGTGACCCTCACCTATTCCAAATTACCTCCCGAAGGCCCCACTGGGGATTAAGTCTCCCACACATGAAATTGAGGGGGTGAATTCAAGCCCTTACTGGGAGCCTCACGGGAGCCCTGGGCCGGGCCTGGCCGGGTCCCGGCCGAGCTTTCGGGAACGGAGGACACAGATGAGATCTGTGTCCACACACAAAGTACTTGGCTGCCGTACGGTCCACGGCTCTGCCGCCACACGCACCGGGCTGTTTCGGGTCCCCAGGCGCTCCTGCCTTCGGACACCTTCACTCCCTGTTGTGCACGTTTTGCACGTAACAGAGCAGAGCGGGCCAGGCCGCTGTGGGAGGAGAGGAGACTTGCTTTGCCCTGGAGACACGCCGAGCGACAGTCAGCGTGCACGGCTGGGGAGGGTGTGCTGCGTACTGGTCTGACTCAGCTGCCTGGGACCCGGGCGGGGCCAGTGAGCTGCGTTACTCTTCCAGGCTCAGGCAGAAGGGGCCATGCAGAGAAACTGAGGGATGAGAACCAATATTGAGTCAGAATGCTCGCCCACTCAGGAAACAATTAAGTGCTGTCTGGAGGGAGCTGAATGTTAAAGCCAAAAATGCGTCCCGATGGGCTAGGCGGCCTTGCTCTCTCCTCCAGTTGTTCGCTCATGCCCTTCCAAGTCCCGCAGCGCCGAGGAACGCACCCTGGGGACAGTGCCCGGCATTTGTAGGGTATCGAGGGCATGACGATGATTCTCAATAGCTCACAAATAATTTGAGAGCGGAGCTGGGTACATGGGAGCCGACGCACTGCAGCGTGTGACGTGGTCTCCAGGCCGCGTGCGGCGCTGACACAGGTCTGAAGACGGCCACCAGGTGCCGGCTGGAGCGTCCATGTCCAGCACAGCGTGGGAGTTCCGCTAGAAGGTTCTCTGCTAGAAGGTTCTCCGAGGCTCTCCAGGCCTTCACAGAAGGTTTCGCAGGAGCAGGCTGAAGCTGAGGTGAGGCAGCAGGTGGCAGAGACGTCGTCTGAGATGCAGAAATCTGAGGACAGGAATAGAGGAGAAAGACAACCCCTTAACAACCCCCCAAGCTGGCGGATTGGCTGGAAAGCAGAAAAAGAGATTCCCATAGTCTGGAAAGCTGAAGTCCGGGTTCTCGGGTGTGAGGAGATCTCACCAGCACTCAGATCACAGGTCAGGCCAAAGGAAGGATCCACCCCCAAAATACTCCAGCCCAGCAGTGGCTGTGAACTGACACTGACGTCCCAGCCAGGCCCAGGCCCAAGCCAAATATGGAGAAGACTGACCCCCTCACCCGTGGTCCGGCAGGGGCAGGGCGAGCTGTTTTCTGGAGGTAAGCGTTATTTATTTCAGTCTAGTTTTTACTTTTAAAAACTAGAATACAGTAAAAACATTTCACCTGACATATGAAGAAGAAAGGAGACCCGTGGCCACGAGGAACATCAGAGGCAGCCTGGATGGTGGCGTCATCCAGCCGGCCCTTTGAAGGCCTGTGACAGCTGTTCTAAGGGACCTGGAGGGAGGTGGCAGCCAACGGGGACTCTCACCAGGCAGGCGAAAACTATGGAAAGATCAGGTGGAAACGGCAGAAATGAAAAATGGGAGATCACAAGGAAGCCCGGTGGCGCCGGCTCTCCAGCAGACGGGCACAGCTGGGCGCCGCCGGCTCTGGCCCCAGCCTGTTAATTGGGGTCTTCTCTGCTTGTCAGTTCTCCGTGGCCTCCGTGGGTGGCGGAGCTTGTCCGGCAGTGGGCAGGACTTGTGGACCCATGAGAGGCTGCGTGTGTCGTCCTTGGTCCTGTCTGTCCACACATGCCACAGCAAGTCACAGGCTATCCGAACGCCATGTTCTGGGGATTACACTGCCCCACTTAGGTGGGCAGGATTATACAAGGAGTCACCTGGCAGATGACATGAATTATAATCCTATTACAGGGAGGATTGAGGATTTAGGGAAGAATTAGGAGCGATAATCTATGCTAAATCCAAACAGAGCAGTCGATTGAATGCACCAAAAGTGTTGTAGGATCTTGCATTGTCCAGGGTGGAGTAAAACTGCTAATTTAGGTAAGTTGTGCTCTATCAACCTGTTGGGAAAATATGATTGAGGAATTAATGAAATGTGGCTCATAAGATCATTATTTTATTGTATAACCCAGTATTACTATATTAGAGACAAAAACAGGAGTTTGCAGGGTTTTGCCCTGAAGGAATGTGTGGACTCAATGGTTCACTTATTAGAGGCTGCTGTCATGGGGGAGCTCTCAGATCTCTGGTGGGGATGTTTTCCAGGAAGGCTTCCTGGTATTCAAAACCTGTGAGCTTCCCTGTGTCTTGAAAGACAAGACAAGGCAAATATGGCCCACAGGATGGGAGCAGGAGACAATGAGTGCACTTTGCCCAGAGAAGTGCCCTGGTGGTTATAAACAACCTGCTTATTAGAGATGGGCGTCCTGCTCTCTCCTCTCTACCTTTAAGTCCACCATAACTAATCAAAGAAATATTGAGTCACTATACCTCTTTTAATTGACAACTACCTCTTAAAACTTAGAAGTTAGCCCCTGAAAGACTTTGTACCTGTTTGTTCACCTAGATAGATTAGAAGCCCCTTGAGAGGACTTTTGACCCTAACCTACTACCTGTATCGCCTAGCAACTGCATTCCCTGATATGCAAATATGTTACCCTGACAACTGGTAATTGATGTTTGTGATTATAAAAACCTGTATGAATCTAACCATATTGCTGGAGTTTATGGAGATACACCAGTCCCCTATGTACTTCCTGCTGTGTTATATCTGATCTTTATATATATATAAAACTATACCTTAGTCTCTGTGTATTCTTTTATTTCTCTCTGTTGCCTATCAATTTCCTTATCCTCTGTGGCGACCCCTATCTTAGGGACTTGGCTCTGGGGGAGAAGTAGCTGATCTCCTAACAGGTCTGCCTCAAATACTACTCTGGCCCCGCATCAACCCACTTATCAACTTATCATGACCATTATTTAGTCAATAAGATAAGGATGTATAATAAGCTAATGGCAAAGAAAATGGAATAATATAATAAAACATACTGGATTAATAAAACAAATTCAAGAATTGAAGGAAAAAGAAAAAAGCCTGGGACAAATAGGAAAAAAAGATAAGATTATAGATTTGAACCAAATACACAGTAATTACCAGGTTGAATCATATGAATTGGCTTTTTGTTGTTCAAAAACATTGAATATTGGCAATTCCACGTGGTTCAATTTAATGCATTAAATGAAAATTAATTACATCTCGAAATACGAGGCAAAGATGATGATATAGAATTTCTTAAAAAAACCTCAGACTAAAACAGAAATTAAACTGAAGAGGAGCAAAGGAAGGTTGAAAGTGAAATGACATTAAAAAGTACGCCTTGCAAACGCCAGGGGAAGGAAGCCGGCGCGGCTGGGCTAACGCCAGACCCAGCACACGCGGGCGGGAAGTGATATCGGAGGAAGACGGGCAGTTCATGATGGCCACAGGCTGGTTTGACAGTTGGTCCGATTCTCGATAACACAGCAATCCACCTAATACACCCTCAGAGTACGTAAGCCCTCAGTCACAGAACGGAAAGAAGAAATATCCTTATTTACCCACAAGCACAGGTCCCAGGGACACCCTGACCCGACATCCTGCTTCCGTGTGTACACTCAGCAGGGTGGAAGCTTATGTACTCCGATGAAGGGGAGGAGAGCTTTGGCTGTAAAAGCTTAAGATTAAAAACAACCCAAATGTGCACTAGCAATCGAATGTGTAATTGAAATGTGGCATGCACATTCATTGAAATATACAGCAACAAAACGAACAAACTGCTGCCAAGCACAGCAAACAGATGGACCTCACACAAGTGAAGTCGAGGCTGTACACATACTTTATAAAAAGCTCGACGGTCTTGACCCTAAGAGGAGAAGGAGGAAGGCTTATAGTAGGACGGTCATGTTTAATTTTTTGTAATCTGACTTCACACATTTCCGTTCCTAAAAATAGCAGTGAGCTGTAAACTTAGCATTTGTACACTTTACTTCATTTATGCTCTAATCCAATTAAAAGCCTACAAACATTTTTACAAAAGAATTTTTGAATGACCCTCTCAGGCATCACGATAAATGCATGGCGTAAATTGAAGGCCCTGTCCGCACAGGACCATCCTAGATTTCAGCTTCACAAATATGCCGTGGCGGGCGTCCTCGCCAAAGGAATCAGATACAACCGAGCTGGGACAGTTTATAACGCCAAGGTTAGAAGTCCAGTTTAATTCTCCTACATAAAATACAGTGGCTGGGTTAGCTCGTACAGTCCGCGCTCAGGGGTATCCGGAGCCCAGAACTTGAATGCTGTCACCGCTTCCTCTCGTCTCTCCTGGTTCTGACCCACAGAGCGAAGAAGCAGGTGTTGATGCGTAACAGCTCCCAGCGCCCGCTCCCTGCCCCGCCGCGTCACCCTGCCCCCAGCCTGCCCGGCCCGGGGCCTGTGGGCAGGACTGACTGGTGCCACCTCCTAGCGGATGCTTTAGGAGCCACTGAGCGGGCCCGTCGTTGTCCCCATCTGTCCTGGGCTCGTTGGTGTTCCAGACACAGGTTCCTCCTGCTGATAGAGCCCGGAATGAGGAAGACACTGTGAGTGTGAGCCCAAGGCTGACCTGGGATGTGAGTGAGAGACACAGGTTTCTTGTCCCCAGCCATCGGCACTTAGAGGCCGTTTGTTCCTGCAACACAAGGACCTGGCTGACACGAGGCTCCCTGCACAGGGAGGGACGCGGGCACTGCAGACGCTGGGATGGCATCCTCACAGCTCCGTGACCACGCGGAACGGGCGTCCACACCCGCTTACAGGGCTCCTGTGTCCACTTCTGGAACAAACCTCCGTCGAGGATGGGTCTCTGTCATTACCCTGGATTCAGTGACACGGCGATTTTGAAGTCAGAGTGAGTTTTACTCTCTACGAATCCATTGGTTTGAAACAACGCTTTCTGGAAGAAGCAGATCGTTTTGTTTGGATACTCATATTTGCACGCAGAACACGTACACTATACGGTTACCACCACATGCCAGGAGTCACCGTAATCTATTTGGTGGTTATTTAAATTGTGAAAAACCAAACAGTGGAACCAGACCCCAGGCGTGAGTCTGGGAAGAGAACCTGGGACCATTGTGATGTGGAGATTTCAGATGCTGGGCGCAGGCCCCCCATTTCTGAGCAGAGCTGACACTGAGGTGTGTCTGCTCCCTGGTGTAGGGAACAGCATCTGGAAGGGAAAATCACTTCCGATTCAGCCGCCAATTGGGCTCCGCCTGTACCGCTTCCCTCAGGACTGTCAAACCCAGGCCTGCTGAGGAATCGGATAATTTCACCTATAAAATTAGATTCATCGTCTTTGTCCTTAAACCCAGTGTTTTTATTCTTTATCAATGTCTGGTCCCACCACACACCTAGTTTTCCAAAAATGAAATCTAAGATTCACTCTATTCCTCTCTCTACCATAGCAAATTGTATTAGTTTCCGATTGCCGTGGTGACAAATTATCACAAATGTAGTGGATTAAAACAACACAAACTATCATCTTATAGTTTTGCAGGTCGGAAATCTGACACGAGTCTCACAGTGCCAGCAGGGCTGTGTTCCCTTCTGGGGGAATCTGCCTCCTTGCTGTTCCCCGTTTCTAGATGCTGCCGTAGTCCTCCCTGGTGGTCCCGACTCCTTCTCTGAAGCCAGCCGGGAAGCGTGGAGACTTCTGCACCTCCTCCCCCTCCATGGTTTTCTTTGAAGCACCCCAGGATTACACTGCACCCCCAGGTAATCCAGGGTGACCTCCCTATCTTAAAGTGAGCAATTAGCAACCTCGATTCCTGCAAGCTCCGTCCCCCTGTGCCCTATAACCTACCAGGGTCACAGTTTCTGGGGAGCAGGATGTGCACCCCTTTGGGAGACATTATTCCACTGTACACAGCAACCGAACCCCAACACTACAGAGCCGTCTTCTTAACACCCCGCTGCTGTGCTGCTCCCCACGCACTGCTCCTGTTTCAGCTCCCAGCACCCCACTTTGAGCCACATGTTTAGGGTGACCGCATATCTGGGTCTGCCTGAGGAAGCCCTGGACAATGGGCCCTTTTGGCCCCAGGTGGGTCCCAGTTTGGATAATCAGTAGATTCCTTGTCCTCTTAGGGTCCCCCAGGCACGCAGAGCCGCCTCACACCCGCGACCTCCGTGCCGTCTGTCCTTCCGGGAGGGCTGTGCACTCCGAGGCACGTCCATTTGGAAAGACAACTTATCCTTCAAGGGTAAACTCCCACGTCCGTGCTTTGCTAAATCAGCCTGCTCCCCGGGGGCATATCTGATCGTATCTTCTCCTGTGCCAACACCGTTCCTCAAACACGGCCGTTCCCAAATGCCGGGCACAACGGAGCCGTCCTTGTTCCCTCTCCCGTCCTGGCTCGGAGCTTCGTGAGGGCAACGGCGCCTCCGGTGTCCAGGCACCCACCAGAGAGCCGCGCACAGCGTCAGCTCTGCGTAGACGAGCACCGAGTGGGGACAACTCGCGTGCACCTCGTCCGTGAAGATGAACAGTCAGAAAGGGCCAGTGTCCTTCCTCCACACGTATAAAAAGAAATTGAGGTGCAGAGATACCACTGAGGACATGGTAGGGTCCCTTTTAGGTCTATGCATTAAAAATTAGGCTGTTTAGTGTAGAAGAATGACAGAATCTTCGGAAAACGCTGTTTTGCCGACTCAAAGGGATTCACCGACTTGGGCAGTGGTTACCCCGACGGATGCGCCCATCAGGTGGGTGGTGGATGAGGAATTCCACAGTGGAGCAAAGCTGCTGCCGCCCAATCCCCGGATGGGTCTTCGCATCCTAAGGGCAGGTGTGTCCTTGACGTGGTGCGTGTGGATCACGCCAAGTTTTACTTATAAAGTGTTCTTGCCAAGAACATAACATTTGAAACTACTAAAGCTTCTCACCTTCCATTTACCAAAAAAAAAATGAGCATAGAAGATCAACTTAAATGACACCACAAGGAACAGACAGATGAATCCTGTATGGTGGGCATTTACAGGAAAATGGATCTAATTTCTGGAAAAGTTAATGCACAAAATAGAAGAGGGGCCAGGGACTTTTGAGCAATAAAGAGACTTAAGAGACTTAACCTGAATCGATGCATCAGCCTTATTTGGATTCTGACTGAAACTAACCAACTGCACAAAGACATGCGTGAGCACTCAGATATCCATGACTACGGACACTGCACTGAATCAGGGTAAGAAATTATTGCTACCTGTGTCAGCTGTGACAATGCATTTTGGTTATAAATGAAAATTTCCATTTTTTTTTTTGAGATACATGCTGAAACCTTTAGGAATGAAATGATATAGTATCTGACATTTGCAAAAATAAATGAAAAAAGTTATCAATGAATAGATGAAGCAACTATGAAACACAAAACCTCTCCACCTTTATGTATGTTTAACATTTTACAGCATGAAATTAAAAAAAAAAGTTATTGACTATACTTCAAATGTTACTAAGTTAGTAGTTTTCTCCCAGTTATGTAGCAAATATTTTCACCAATATATGGGGAAGTCAGGTCTGAAAAGGCAGGAAAATGTTATGGTCCAGCTCTGTCGTGATGCCTTGTCAGACTTGCATAATCGCCTGGGGCCTTCCTCATTTTACACTTGGAAGCATACAAGGCCGGGCAGCCTTCATACATTGCTGCAGACTCTGTTTCTGGTCTCTCCAGGTAGCGGACGAGCTTCCCTTTGCCCCCCGAGATGCCTGGCGTGTTCCCTGGCACACAGTGGATATCCAACGCCCACCCTGGAGTGAGCGGGGGTGGATGGCTGAGTCTTTGCACGGTTGCGATACCGTAGCTTATGAATGGATGGATGAGGCTAATAAAAAAGACCGTGTTTTGCACTGAAATTGCTTCATGGTCCTTCTGGGTCCAGAGACTCTTTATCTATGGACATTGTGTCTATAAATCCGTATCTACCGGGCCAGGCTCTTGAGTGAATGACTCACCCACTTCCCTCTGCAGCCACCAGGATTCTGAAAGACTCAGAGACCATCCGAAGGCAAAAGGAAGATTATTTGCCCTGTGAGAGCAGCAGACACTGAAAAGTAGGGAGGTGGAGGTAAAAAAAATAAAATAAATAAAATAAAAGCACCACTACTAGACCTGGTGTAGTTCAAAGTCACAATGTCCGCACTGATCTCTCCGCCTATTTTCTGCATAAATAAAACAGAGGCCCTGGTTTGCATCAGAATCTCATAATGTGCTGTAAAATCCATGCCAGCACCAGGCATCTAATTTAAGAATTATTTCTCAATTTTATGTCTCGCACCCAGCTTCTGCCTCTTTATACTTATTGCATCCCTCCCTCCCGCTCCCTAACCAGTTCGGTGCCCCTCTCCCTTCACTCCTGCCTTCTCCCCCCACCTCTGCCCCCTCCCCTCCTGCCTTCTCCCCCCACCTCTGCCCCCCTCCCCTCCTGCCTTCTCCCTACCTCTGCCCCCTCCCCTCCTGCCTTCTCCCCCCACCTCTGCCCCCTCCCCTCCTGCCTTCTCCCCCTACCTCTGCCCCCCTCCCCTCCTGCCTTCTCCCTACCTCTGCCCCCTCCCCTCCTGCCTTCTCCCCCCACCTCTGCCCCCTCCCCTCCTGCCTTCTTCCCCCACCTCTGCCCCCCTCCCCTCCTGCCTTCTCCCTACCTCTGCCCCCTCCCCTCCTGCCTTCTCCCCCCACCTCTGCCCCCTCCCCTCCTGCCTTCTCCCCCCACCTCTGTCCCCCTCCCCTCCTGCCTTCTCCCCCCACCTCTGCCCCCTCCTCTCCTGCCTTCTCCCTACCTCTGCCCCCCTCCCCTCCTGCCTTCTCCCCCCACCTCTGCCCCCTCCCCTCCTGCCTTCTCCCTACCTCTGCCCCCTTCCCCTCCTGCCTTCTCCCCCCACCTCTGCCCCCTCCCCTCCTGCCTTCTCCCCCCACCTCTGCCCCCCTCCCCTCCTGCCTTCTCCCCCCACCTCTGCCCCCTCCCCTCCTGCCTTCTCCCCCCACCCTGTACCCCTCCCCTCCTGCCTTCTCCCCGCACCTCTGCCCCTCCCCTCCTGCCTTCTCCCCCCACCTCTGCCCCCTCCCCTCCTGCCTTCTCCCCCCACCCTGTACCCCTCCCCTCCTGCCTTCTCCCCGCACCTCTGCCCCTCCCCTCCTGCCTTCTCCCCCCACCTCTGCCCCCTCCCCTCCTGCCTTCTCCCCCTACCTCTGCCCCCCTCCCCTCCTGCCTTCTCCCCCCACCTCTGCCCCCTCCCCTCCTGCCTTCTCCCCCCACCTCTGCCCCCCTCCCCTCCTGCCTTCTCCCCCCACCTCTGCCCCCTCCCCTCCTGCCTTCTCCCCCCACCCTGTACCCCTCCCCTCCTGCCTTCTCCCCGCACCTCTGCCCCTCCCCTCCTGCCTTCTCCCCCCACCTCTGCCCCCTCCCCTCCTGCCTTCTCCCCCCACCCTGTACCCCTCCCCTCCTGCCTTCTCCCCGCACCTCTGCCCCTCCCCTCCTGCCTTCTCCCCCCACCTCTGCTCCCTCCCCTCCTGCCTTCTCCCCCCACCCTGTACCCCTCCCCTCCTGCCTTCTTCCTCTTTCCAGGATAAACACAGTGGCCCGGCCCGCCAGACCTCTGGGGGTTGGCAGAAAAGGCAGGGCACATGCTGAAGGCCATCTCCACCACCTCTGGGGCCCCTGGCAGGGACGTCCCTGTCTCTGGGTGGGGCTTGGACCTGAGGGGAGACGTGGGCCCAGCTCGGGCAGAGCCCCCAGAAACCTGGGCGCTGGCACAGCGTCTGGGACTGACGGAGAACTGAGCAAAGTCGGGCCCTTCTGAGCCGGGTCTCCCCTGGGGACCTCACCCTGCCCGCGGGTCCGCGGTTCTCTCTCCGTCCACCCGCTAGAGCAGCCGCTCCGAGGTTGGAGGGAGGCCTGTGGCTGAGTCAAGAGGAAGCAGAACAGTGGCGGGAGACGCCGCTGCCTCCGCTCACAGCCCTGGCGTGGCTCCCTGCGTCCGCCCCACGCGGCTGGGCTGGGCTGGGCTGGGCTGGGCTGGGCTGGGCTGTGCTGGGCTCCCGTCGGCTGCGGCCCTTCTCCACCCGATGCTGCGCGCTCCTGCTCTCAGGGCGGCCGGGCGGCCTGCGGGGTCTGGGCACACCAGCGGACAGCACGGCAGGGCCCTGGGCCCCAAGGACATGAGCAGTCCTGAGGGGAGGGGGTGACGAGCACGGTGAGTAAGTAAGCAGGTGTCACGCACGTGCTGTGCTCTGGGAGGACCCGTCTTAGAGAGCGTCCCGTGGCAGGGAAGGAGGAGTCTCCGCGCCAGGCTCCGACTCTGCAGGAGGAGGTGGAGGTGGGTTGTGCTGAGCGGGAAGCGGCCACGTGGGGATCTGGGAGGGAACTTTCCGAGCAGGAAGGGCAGGGAGTGGCGCCCGGGACCGGGAGGGAGTCCCGTGGGTTCCAGGGCCAGAGGTATGGCCAGGCCAGTGGGGGAGAGGCGGAGGAGAGGGCGGGGGCGCCGTGGGTGGGGGAGAGGCGGAGGAGAGGGCGGGGGCGCCGTGGGTCAGGCTGCATCCTGGAGCCATGGAAACCACCAGGGTGTTCTCAGCAGCGGCATGACCCGGATGCTCATGCTTCCGCACCGACGCGCTGGGCTGGGGAGAAAAGCGAGAGGGGAGCAGGAGAGCAGGGGCGTCCTGCTGCTGTGGCCAGGGCACCCCGGCTCGCACTGGGGGCGCGGCTGTGGAGGGGGACAGAGGTGACAGGATGTGCCTGTGCGTTGTGTGTGCACAGGAAGCAGCGCGCAGAGACCACTCCTCCCTTCTGTCCCGACGCGGGCGGCGGTCTGCGGTTCCCTGAGACAGACAGAGCTGGAGGTGATACAGGGGAGAAAAACGGCGCTGCTTCTCCGGCCAGGCTGTGGTGTGTGTAAAACACGCAAGTGGACGCGCCGCGTGGCGGCTCCACGCTCGTGCGAGTCTGGAGCCCAGGGCGAGGCCCCGGCTGCAGATGAGAAGCTGAGCGCCCCGGGCGCTGCACGTGCAGAGACGTGGATGAGACGGCCGCCCCGGGAGAACCTGCCGCGGGCAGGGGAGAGAGGCTGCGGGCTGGAGGCAGGTTCGGCGGGGATCCAGGGAGCAGGTGCCGCCCCAGAAGAGGTGGGAGGACTTGCGGCCAGACAGGATGGTGCCACTTTGCCAAGCGCAGCCACAGACCCTCCAGAGGCAGCCACTGGGGGACTTGGGGAGTGGCAAAAAGATGACAGACTGGCTGGGGACGGAGGACAGGAGGAACAGCAGAACTGGGGGCCCTGCCCCGCCCCTGCCCAGCAGAGTCAAGACGCCTGGCATTTCCTGCCTCAGGCTAGCAAGCAACGGAAGCTGGCCCAGGTGTATTCATGCCTCCCTTGTACCCCAAACAAGTCCCTCCTACAACAATAGGCGAGTCCAAAGCCACCACCAAGAGGGATCAACAGGGAGCTCTGCCAAAAATAAGTGGGCAGAGGGGACACTCTCCTTCCCCCCCAGGCCTGAGACTGCCCTCCCCAGCCTGGGTATACAGGCACAGCCGGGCGGGACAATGAGGACCTGCAGAGTGAAGTGCAGCCTGGAACCCCCTTTGTCCCTGTAAGCCCGAGACTCCCCTTCCCCACCCAGGGACAATGGGAAGCCTGCTGGTGGCCCAGCGGGGGGGGTCCCACAATGATTTCCCCCAGCCAAAGAAGCCAGAGACACTCCTCCCACGAAGAGATGCTGGCTTGGTCTGCAGAAACCCCTTCTGCCCTCAGACGGCTCCGGCAGGGACCAGTGGGCCCCCCGCAGCACCAGGTAAACCACACAGAGCAAAATAATAGCACAAAGACTCTGAAAATCAAACTATCATTAGAACCACAGCCCACAAAAGTAGGTCAGGGCCTGTGCACTAAACTAAACAGGTGACCAATCGCTACAATAAAAGATGTAGGCGGGACCCGGAGTCTCCTAACATAACGGACAAAATGTCCACGATGTAATTGAAAAGTCACCTGTCATACTGAGAGTTGTGAAAAAATCACCATTTGCATGAGAAAAGGCAATTAACAGATGCCAACAACAAGATGAATCTGATGTTGGAATTATCGGATGAGATTTTAAAGCAGTCGTCATAAAAATGTTTCAGCAATCAATGACTGATTCTCTTGAAACAAACACACACAAAGGGAAAAATCTCAGCAGGGAAATTGAAGTTGTAAAAAGAGAATCAGATGGAACTGAAACAGAACTGAAACATACAGCAACAGGACTTTCTGACGCTGGCTGGAGGGGTGCGGCAGTCCCGTGGAGGTGATGGGCAGACTGGAATAATTGCCTGTCCGAACGCGGAGAACACAGAGCACCTCGAGGGTCTCTGGGACAGCCATCAAATCTCCAGCCCTCCTGTCACCGACATCCCGGGAGGGGAGAGAGAGACCGGCGCTGTAAGAGTATTCAAAGGAATAATTGCTGAGAAATCTCCAAATTTGGTTGGAGACATAAACCTACAGATTCAAGAAGATAAGCGAAGCCCAAACCAGACAGATGCAACAAAATTCACACTTTGGGCAGGTCCTGTAAAACCTTCAGGGAACCAGGGAAATACCTGGAAAGCAGGCAGAGAGAAGTGCCCCGTGACCTGCAGGTGAACACCCAGCCGCGTGGCCGCGGACAGGCAGGGAGTGAGGAGGGGAAGGGGCCGCCAGCCCAGAGCCCCGTGTCCCTGAGACGGCCCTGCAGGACGAGGGCAGCGGAGACATCTCAGCTGAGGGGACAGGAGACGGGCTTGCTGCTAGTCGTCCTGCTTTTGCAGACCGGGCAAGGGAAACTTCTAACAGAAAAGGGGAAGGACGGGACTGTGGGTGCAGAGCAGACTATTGTCTCCCCCGCAGGTTGTATAAATCACGCCTGATGATTGAAATAAAAACTTCATTACCACGATGCTCTCTAGATGAGGTGAACATAGGGCACGTGCATGGAAGCGGCGTGTCCACGCTGCTCGGGAGGGACGAAATGCTGGCACTGGTAGAAAAAGGTGCTGACACAATTAGGATGCGGGTCACTTCAACCACAGGGCTGGGCGATTGTTTGTCCTTAGGCAAAATAAATGAATCTGAGCCTACACCTCACACCTTGTGCAAAAATTAACTGGAAATGGCTCATAAACTTACCTGTAACCGGTAAATCTAGAAAACTTTTAGAAAAAAAAAAACAAGATGAAAGTCTTGGGGATTTAGGGCTACAAACAGAGTACTGCACCACCAACACCAAATCCGTAAAAGGGAAACATGCCCGTGCACCTTGTCCGGGTTGTCATTCTTTCCCCCTCTGCAGGAGGCTGGGTGAAGAGGGGGAAAGTCGAGCTGCAGACTGGGCAAGTGTCTGCGAATCTCCTGTCTGACAAAGGATTAATATCCGGAATTTATAAAGAACGCTCAGAATTCAGCAGTGAAACACGCACTACCCAGCGATGAGAGGGACAGACGCACTTAAGAGACACCTCGCCGTGCAGGATGTGCAGATGGCAAACGCGCCATAAAAGAGGCCCCGGCATCATTAGCCATTAGAGAAATGCAAATTCAAACCATGATGAGCCATCACTGCACACCTATCAAATTGCCTAAAATAAAGAATAGTGACAACACCGAGTGTTGGCTGAGATGCGGAGGAACTGGCGCACTCACACATTGCGGGGGGCATGCGGCAGGCCACGCCGGAAAACAACCCAGCGGTTTCTCATAACACTAACGTCCAGTGGCATCCTTGGGCATTTGGCCCTGGCGAGGAAAGCTCACAATCACACACGCACAGCTCTGCGTGAGTGCTCGTAGAAGCTTTATTTATAGCAGCAGAGTCTGCGCACACCCCCCCTGTCGCACAGGGCTAGGGAGGGTGGTGCTCCCACACCGTGGAAACGGATACAGCAACACACAGGGAGCCCTCCTGGTGACAGGACCGCGCTGTGTCCCGACTGCTGTGCGGGCAGTGGACCTGTGCACGTGATAAAACTGTATAGAACCAAACACACACACACACACACACACACACACACACACACATGCACACACATGCACGTACGCGTGCAAACACACACACACGCACGCTCAAGTGCGAGTGGCACTGTGCAAACCTGAGTCAGATGGGTGGATTGTCTCGGTGTCAATGCCCAGGTTGTACTGTGGTTGTGTGGGACACTGTCTTTGGTGAAAACTGGGTAAAGGACACACAGGATCTCTCTGTATTATTTTTTTTTATAAATGCCTGTAAATCTACAATGACCTCAAATAAAAATATGAAAAAAAAAGTAAAGAAAAAAAAGAAGAGAGGAGAGAGCAGGAAGGCAGGTGAGCACTGAGCAGCAGCAACAAGAGGAACACAAACTCGTACGTACCGAGCTCTCTCCGCTGTGTTCTAACTCACCTAACTTCAAGCGTCCTGTGAGGCTGGTGATACTACTGTTCCCATGTTGCAGAGAGCGACTCTGAGATGTGCCGGCGCAGTGATGTCCCCATAGCCACGCAGGTGGTGCGTGCTGCCCTGGTGGGAAGTGCAGGGAAGGTGGGCAGAGAAACATCCCAGAATCCACACGGTGGCTTGTGACTGTCGGGTTCCTGCAGCCTGCTCACGGCCGTGCTCTGAGCACTTGGACAGGGCCTGGCAAGCGGCAGGTGCCGGGAAAGGCCCAGGGCTAGGAGTGGGTGGAGCCCAGGACACTGACTGAATAGACGTTTTGGCAAATGGCAGTTCAGTGGAAATCGGAGTGATGAGTGGGGGTTGGCCAGGCCATGCGCCTCATTCCAAATATTCCAGTGGCATTCTGTTGAAAGAAATTCGAGGTCCTTATCCCACAAGGCTCCCGTGGCCTGGCTCCTGGCCACTTGTCTGCTCTCATTTCCTCCCTGCCTTCCCCCTTCCTCTTCCTCTAGGGCCTCCCTTCCCGCCACACCCCTGCGCACCCTCCCCTCGCAGGGCACATTCCCCGCCCGTCCCTGCGGCCTGGAATCTCCTCCGGCAAACGCATGCAGCACCAGTTCACTCTCACAGCTTCAGCCCCCTGCTCAGGCGTCCGCTTGGCAGAGAGGCCGTCCCTGCCACCCACGTAAAATCAGGGCCCGCCCGTGACTCCTCATTTCCCTGACCTTGCCTTATTTTCCATCCTAGCTCATGCCACCCCCAGGAAGATGCGTTCGCAACCTGCTCCGGACGCCAAGAGAGCCATGCGCGCAGGGGGTCTCTCTTTCCTTTGTTCTGTCTGACGCCGCGTCCTTGGTCCCCAGCAGGGGAGACTCACTCATGCAGTGCGTGGGCAGTGGGCGTTTGTTGACTGGCTGAAGGTCAGAGGAAACCAGGTGCCAGTGTGTGGGAGTGCCCCGGCTGTGCGGCCGGCGGGCTGTGCAGGTGAGGCGGGGCCGGGCCAGTCTGGAAGTGAGGGCTGAGAGTCCACCTGCAGTGGAGGGGCCTGGGGAGGAGAGAACTGACTTCCCACAGGCCCAGGGAGCGCCCAGGCCAGGGTCTGGTGGGGCAGAGACCAAACGGAAGTCTTTCTGGAGGACTCAGAGCCCAGGTCCGCGCCTGCCCAGGTGAATTTACTGTCCCCTTGTGATTGGGGATTATGTATGCCAAAGAGTGACGAGCACTTTGTTCCAAGTCCATGCGATTCCCAGGATGTCTGGAAGAAACAAACACAGAGCAGACCTGGGAGATAGACGCCTGATCCCCGCAGAGGCCCACCGAAGACGAGCTCGTGATCTCAATCGCAGGAACGGGAGAGAGTGGCCGGGCCGAGTGAGAGGAGAGGCACCGAGGAACTGGTTTGGTCACCTGGAGAAGAGTGTACGTTGGCATCCCCAAGTGGGGTAAGGACATACCGGTGCAAACTAGAAATCGATGAGTAGATTTGCAAGAGGACCAAATGGAGCTTTTGGAAATAAAAATCACAAACACAGACCCTAAGGCCCATTGGCGATATTGAGCAGCAGATTAGATATAGCTGACGAGAAAGAATTAACACACGGAAAGAGAAAGCCGAGGAAATTAACCAGGACGCAGCACAGAGAGAGAAAACTTTTGTCTGAAAATGTCTGTGCTTGTCCTCACTGCTGAATCATATTTTTAGGTGGCCGGAGAGAGACTTGTATGTTTACAGTGCCTTCCCCGGCACCTTTGATACATGATGGACATTATTCCGTTGTTTTATGGCCTTCGTTTACCTACCAGTTATCAGCATTTATTGTGAACCTGTGGTAATTAAGCCGGTGTGATACCACTGCAGGGACAGACACAGGGAGAAATGGGGCGAGGAGGAGCCCGGAACAGGTCCATGAATGCACTGCTATCACCCAGAGTCGGCCCGACAGCTCGGCGGGTGAAGAACGAGCTACGCAATAGATAGCGTTGGGACCAAAGGTTTTCTACATGCAATAAAAATGCTCACATCACACACAAATTCCAGGCCAATGAAAGACCTGAACAAGCTAGGGAGAACCCTAAAGCTTTCGGAACTCGGCGTAACACCTGTGTGGCCCTCCAGCTAGAAACTAACATCTTAAATGCACACACATCGTAAAGGAAAACGGAAGCATCAGAACTCACATCCAGACATCTAAATCTCAGAAACATCCTATTAATCGGAAACATGAATTTCAAAGTATACATGTAATATGATGTAGGATATGAATGACTCTTCGAAATTATTAAAAAAAACAAAACACGAGAAACAATCCACCGCACGGCTTCTGGATAAGCGTGTGAAACCATGTTGCGCGGCTGTGGCGGGAACAGCAGACGGACCGTGTGACGGCGGCTGTTTCTGGAGACAGGGGCGGGGCCGGTATTGAGGTTAGCGGGGATTCCGCGGGGTGCCTCAAGTCTCTTGTTAACATTTCACTTTTAAAAGAAAAGCATCTGGCCGGGCGCGGTGCCTCACGCCTGTAATCCTAGCACTTTGGGAGGCCGAGGCGGGCGGATTGCTCGAGGTCAGGAGTTCGAAACCAGCCTGAGCGAGACCCCGTCTCTACCAAAAATAGAAATAAATTAATTGACCAACTAAAAATATATATACAAAAAATTAGCCGGGCATGGTGGCGCATGCCTGTAGTCCCAGCTACTCGGGAGGCTGAGGCAGGAGGATCGCTGAGCCCAGGAGTTTGAGGTTGCTGTGAGCTAGGCTGACGCCAAAGCACTCACTCTAGCCTGGGCAACAAAGTGAGACTCTGTCTCAAAAAAAAAAAAAAAGAAAAGAAAAGCATCTAAACCAAATGCAGCTAAATGTTATATTTTTGGAGCACTAAGTGGTAGGTATGAAAATATTCCTTATTCCCTATACTTTTATCTGAAATATTACGCATAAAATAGAAGGAAAGTTTTTTAAAATTTTATTTTATTAATTTCATCATATTATGGAGGTACAAATATTATTAGGGTTGCAAATATTTCCACTGTCCCCCTCCCTCCCCCCAATGTGTCCAATCCCCCGGTGGTGTGCACCACACACGTTATGGAAGCACACACCCCTTCCCTCCTCCCCCCTCCCGCCTGCCCACCACCTGATAAAAAGTTTTGTTTTGATTTTTTTTTTTTGACATTTTGGTTACATAGTATATCTTTGCCTCTCCCTAATTATTAGTGAAATGCAAATCAAAACCACAATGAGATACCACTTAACCCCAGTAAGAATGGCCTTTATCAAGAAAACCCAAAACAATAAATGCAGAGAGACAGGAACACTCCTACACTGCTGGCGGGACTGCAAATTAGTGCAACCTCTGTGGAAAAGAAGGACCGTTTTAAGCACGCACATAAGGATGTTGGCGTTGTAACCGTGGATCCCGGGGCACCTGGAATCACCTTGTCTCTCAATTCCTGTGGTTTATTGTCTGTCTCTTCTAGGAAATGTCTGTCAATTGACCTTTTTTTTTTTTTTATTTTCCTTACTCAGCTTCAAGGTTACTGTCCATTGCTTTCAGCCAGTGAGCCCTGCCCGATAGAACATCTTCTGTTGAGTCCAGCTGACCTGATTTCTGGGCAGGACTCAGCCCGCCGGACTCCCTTTCTTGACGGTTACGGGCGTCCTAAATCCACCCCTGTGAGCCCGCGCACGGCCCACCCTCGCCAGTGAGTCCCTGGGAGCCAGTGCGCCTGCGCCCAGCGTTCCTGACCCTGGCCCCCGGGGCTTGGCCAGCACCGAGCCACCGGCACCCCTGGTGCTGGACGCGGCCCCTCCCTCCGCTGCCGCGGTGACCCCCTCCTGCAGGACGGGGTGGGAGCCCGGGCACTTAGCACTTATTTATTGCCATGTACTGCTGGGACTTAATGATACATAAATCTCCAATTATGAAGTCACAGCTCTCCGTAGTCCTGGCTCAAAGTGACGCTCGGGATAGCATTGCCAGGGACGCGAGTGGGAGGGCACTTCCCAGCATCGAGCTCCTGCTGTCTCGAGGGAGAGGGTCTTTCCCGCACGGCACCACACTTGAGAATTATTTGCTCTTGAATAAAAGAACGAACGAGGGAAAGACGACGTCTGCAAGAGCCCATATTGTTATTATTGTCCGTGTTTGCAGGAGAAGACAGAGGCTGGGAGAAACGCCGTTTGCGGCCCGAGGTCTGTGCCAGCCCGTGACGGGTGGCGAGCCCACCCATCCTCCCCCAGGACGCCGCGCACAGACACGCGTGTGAGGACCAGCTCACTCTCGACACCGCCACCCTCCCGCTGCAGGCTCCACGAGTCTTGCAGATGATCCCGATTGTCCCTTTGGGGCTGCCTGCCCTCTCCTAGTTTCCCCTGTCCGCCTCCGTCTTTCTTCCCTTCTCCTCTAGGACCTGAGGGCTGAGCTCTTTCTTCTGCCGGAGACTCATTTATCCTTGCTCTGCCCTGCAGCACTTTCTCGCCTCCTCCCCTGTCCTGGCTGGAATTCAGCAGTATAGCCTTCACCCCTTCTCCCGGGCCCTTCCCCTCCCAGCCGCTCGTGCTGGGCAGACAGTCCGAGGTCCTGCGCTGCATGTGCCCTTGCAGGCTGGGCACAGCTGGCCGGGTGCAGCTGTTTTAAGTGCAGCTGGTTGGGGTGAAGCTAGTTGGGGTGCTGCTTTCTGGGTGTGGCTGACTGGGGTGAAGCTAGTTGGGGTGCGGCTGGCTGGGTACAGCTGTCTCAGGTGAAGCTGGTTGGGGTGCAGCTGTCTGGGTGCAGCTGTCTGGGGTGCGGCTGTCTGGGTGCAGCTGTCTGGGTGCAGCTGTCTGGGGTGCGGCTGTCTCAGGTGAAGCCGGTTGGGGTGCAGCTGTCTGGGTGCAGCTGTCTGGGGTGCGGCTGTCTGGGTGCAGCTGTCTGGGTGCAGCTGTCTGGGTGCAGCTGTCTGGGTGCAGCTGTCTGGGGTGCGGCTGTCTGGGTGCGGCTGTCTGGGTGCAGATGTCTGGGGTGCGGCTGTCTGGGTGCGGCTGTCTGGGTGCGGCTGTCTGGGGTGCGGCTGTCTGGGTGCGACTGACTGGGTGTGGCTGTCTGGGTGCGGCTGGCTGGGTGCAGATGTCTGGGGTGCGGCTGTCTGGGTGCGGCTGTCTGGGTGCGGCTGTCTGGGTGCGGCTGTCTGGGGTGCGGCTGGCTGGGTGCGGCTGTCTGGGTGCGGCTGTCTGGGGTGCGGCTGGCTGGGTGCGGCTGTCTGGGGTGCGGCTGTCTGGGTGCGGCTGTCTGGGGTGCGGCTGTCTGGGTGCGGCTGTCTGGGTGCGGCTGTCTGGGGTGCGGCTGTCTGGGTGCAGCTGTCTCAGGTGAAGCTGGTTGGGGTGCAGCTGTCTGGGTGCAGCTGTCTGGGGTGCGGCTGTCTGGATGCGGCTGTCTGGGTGCAGATGTCTGGGGTGCGGCTGTCTGGGTGCGGCTGTCTGGGTGCGGCTGTCTGGGTGCAGATGTCTGGGTGTGGCTGTCTGGGTGCGGCTGTCTGGGTGCGGCTGTCTGGGTGTGGCTGTCTGGGTGCGGCTGTCTGGGATGCGGCTGTCTGGGTGCGGCTGTCTGGGTGCGGCTGTCTGGGTGCAGATGTCTGGGGTACAGCTATCTGGGTGCAGCTGTTTGGGGTGCGGCTGTCTGGGTGCAGATGTCTGGGGTGCGGCTGTCTGGGTGCGGCTGTCTGGGTGCGGCTGTCTGGGTGCGGCTGTCTGGGTGCAGATGTCTGGGTGTGGCTGTCTGGGTGCGGCTGTCTGGGTGTGGCTGTCTGGGTGTGGCTGTCTGGGTGCGGCTGTCTGGGTGCGGCTGTCTGGGTGCAGCTGTCTGGGGTGCGGCTGTCTGGGTGCAGCTGTTTGGGGTGCGGCTGTCTGGGTGCAGCTGTTTGGGGTGTGGCTGTCTGGGTGGGGCTGTCTGGGTGCAGCTGTCTGGGTGCAGCTGGTTGGGGTGCAGCTGTCTGGGTGCAGATGTCTGGGTGCGGCTGTCTGGGTGTGGCTGTCTGGGTGCGGCTGTCTGGGTGCGGCTGTCTGGGTGCAGCTGTTTGGGGTATGGCTGTCTGGGTGCGGCTGTCTGGGTGCAGATGTCTGGGGTATGGCTGTATGGGTGCAGCTGTATGGGTGCAGCTGGCTGGGTGCAGCTGGTTGGGGTGCAGCTGTCTGGGTGCGGCTGTCTGGGTGCAGATGTCTGGGGTGTGGCTGTCTGGGTGCAACTGTCTAGGTGCAGCTGGCTGGGTGCAGCTGGTTGGGGTGCAGCTGTCTGGGTGCAGCTCCCTGCCTCCCATGCATTTCTGCCCTTTCAAGGCCCGGGGTGGCCAGTGGGTCTCTGGCTCCACTGCCCAGAGGCTCCTTGACCCTTGCAGACGTGATGGTCTCCTGGGCCGGGGCCACTCCCGTTCTCCGTTCAAGGCTGCAGAGGATGGCTGGAGGCCTTGTGGAGTGATGCGGGAGCTCAGGACAAGGTGCTCGGAGAATTGGGTTCGATGCTGCCTCTGGAATGGACTCATGACCCCGGGCAAGTGAGTGACAAGCTCACTGAGTGAGGCTCAGCCCTAGTAATCCCGTTGTGTTAAGGTCCTCTGTGGGTTCTGTCGAATTGTCTCTAACGCGTCACGTATGTCACTCTCCAGGGACTCCGTGTGCCGCGGGTCCCCACTAGCTCTCGGGAGCCGCCTTCCTTCTGCTCCCCTCCCTGCCTCACTTTCCCCTCTGGGTTTCCTCATCCACGTCCGTCTGCTGTGGAGCCCACGTTGGGTCCCCCCTGCCAAGGAAACCCGAGCTGGGCAGTAGTAGCAGTTGACACAATAAACGGGTTATTCAGGACACTGCAATGGAGGGCAAGAGATCCCAGGGAAGACCTGGGCTCGGTTCCAAACCCAGCGGGGTGCAATGGGGTTTAGAGTCACGGACGGGGTGGGGTCGGTGGATGGAAACTCACCTGGAGGAGACACCAGGGCCAGGGGGTTCTGGCCAAACTGTCCTAGCAGGGACTTGTTGGAGGCAGGCTGGGGTGACCAGACCTCAGCTGGGGACAGCAGGGGAGGAGGGGCTTGTGTGCGTATCAAGGTGTCAAGGTGGGTTCTGGCTGAACCACTTGCCAGTTTTGCTAAAACTGGGCAATGCCAAGGTAAATGCGGATGCCCACGGTGGGGCTGAGTAGAGAAGAAGCTCAGAGGAGCCTGGCTGGGGTGTCCTTTCCTGTTGTAGAATGCAGAGCCCGCTCTCCTTTGGAACGGGAGAAATACCCACTCTTGCCTCTTTACCCCTAGGACAACGGACACTCAGCACCTTGTGGCCAAAGCACTAGGGGACCGCCCTGCAGCCTCTGGCTGTCAGGGGAGCCCTGCACTGGGCCCCCATGGGCCTCCCCAGGGTGCACCTCCAGAATCAGTGGCCGCTTTCCTCGACCTCCAGCTTGTGCCAAGCGTGAGCGGTTGAGGGTGTGGTTCCTGCATTCGGTCCAGTCAAAGACATGCCACAGCCACAGATCAGAGTCCCAGCCTGGAAGAACCCTGGTCTCTTGATTCCCACTGGGTCCTTCATCCCATCACATGCAAGCCAGGGAAGGGCGTGGCTCAAGAAGAGCCATGTGCCTGATCAGATCCCTGTCTGGTCCATGACACTCCAAGGTGAGAGGGTGGGTGTTTGGAAAATAGCCTCTTGCAGAGTATCTGGGGGTGGATCTCTTCGTGGTCCTG
This sequence comes from Microcebus murinus, assembly GCF_040939455.1. Lineage (NCBI taxonomy): Eukaryota > Metazoa > Chordata > Mammalia > Primates > Cheirogaleidae > Microcebus > Microcebus murinus. Next base: position 2,272,450 of record NC_134113.1, on the reverse strand, counting down.
CCCAGAACTGTCCCACCCCACCTGCCAGCCACCACCCCATGGCCCACCATACACACTCCAAGGACAAACGTCCTGGTTCCTTTTCCACCGTCCACCCTGGCTCCCGGCCTCTGGGCGCCGAGGGCTGCCCCTAGGGAATGCCGGGGCCTGGGCCTTCTCCAATGCAGAAGAGGCTGCCCTGCTGGCATGTAAGAGCCCAACAGCCCACGTGTTTATACAAGATCACACGTGGCCGCTGACCGTGATGATTTCCACAAGAACTGTGGCGGCCACTGTGAGACGGGGAAGCTCAGTGTCACAGGTGCACACCCAAGGCCCCGGGGCTGGAACGGCCAGGACGTTGCACCCGAGGACGGGGTGCCCCCAAAAGAGCAGATAGATGTATTAATAGAGGGACTTGTGCCCTGGGATCTGATTCCAACTCCCAGCTGCCCTCACGCTCACCAACGGCCTCCAACAGGCAGACACCACTCACCTGCAAGTCCGTTATTTTCCAGAGCTTTTAAATGCATCTTCTGCTTTCGAACTCTGAATAATCCTGTAGGGTATGTACGGTGCCCATCACTATCCCCATTTTACAGACGAGGAGGCTGAGGTCTCAGGAAGGCCGGTGGTTTGCCTGGAGTTACACAGCCCCTGGGCAGGGCCCGGCTTCAGCCCACCTCCTGTCTGTGACTTTGTCCTCTTTCAAGTTGCTCCCTTGCAGAGAATTCACCTCAATCCCTGCCCGGGGGACTCGGCTGCTGGGCAGGGGCGGGTGCTGCTGCAGGGGTCCCTGGAGGAGGCCGGGGAGGTGGGGAGGGGCAGAGCCACAGGCCCCAGAGCCTCCCCTGGAGCCCCGGCTGAGGACAGGGCAGGGGTTGAGGCTGGCAGCACCCGGGACCAAGGGCACGCCCGCTCTCCTGGGGGCCGCGGCACAGCCCTCGGGGTGCGCAGGGAGAGGCGGCTTCTTGGGGCCTCACTCCCGCAAGGTCAGGCTAAGGCGTGAGCGACTCAGCTCCAAGTGGGTCAGAGTGAGTTCCGGAGACTTCGTCTCTCTCTCTCTCTCGTGCTCGCAGACGCACAGCACATAAATGAAGCTCCTCACGACCTCCAGGAGAGAGAGATCACAGAGAGAGAATTGCCGGATGCACCTGCGGCTGTTAGCGGCGCGAGGCGCGGCGCCCGCAGCGAGCAGGCAGGGCGCCGGGACGCCTATTGTGCCGACAGACCCTGTAAGAAAGGCGCCGCTTCCTTCTTTTGCCTTTCAAGTTCATGAAGTTTTGTTCTTCTGAGTTGTGAGAGAAAGGGAATTCGTGATTTATTTGAGGAGGTTTTCTGAAAAACCTTTTCCGCGGGTAGCTGAGAGCTGACCTGTTGGGAAGATAGATGAACGGCTCGAGCCATAAAGATTCCTAAGTGACATTTCTGTGCGGGTTATTTGCAGGGGGTCATTGCTGCTGAATTGCAACTGCAAACTCGTGCTTGGCACCTGGCTTCCTTAGGGGTGGGGAAAGAAATAGCAGCTGCAGGAGATCCAGCCTGGGCCATGAGCAATGAAGATTTCCATTTCTGCAGGTCACCGGGAGATAGACACGTCCTCTGGCCTCTCGAACTCATAACTGGCCCCGGCGTCAGGTGCAGGAAGGACGGGGCACCAGGCTGCCCTGCAGGGACTGAGCGCAGCCAGCACAGCCCTTCCCTTCTGGGGGGACAGCCAGAGGAGGCCCACAGCCTTCAGATCGTGTGGCCGAGGTTCTTGGTCCCCAGCTCCACCCCAGGTCTGAGCTCCAAGGCCAGTATTTTCCTCGGAGATCTGGGCACAGCCACTCAGGCCGGAAGGGTGTGACGGGGCCGACGTGGGCTTGGGAGTGAGCCCGGGGTGGTCTCGGCCCCTTTCTCACTGAGTCCGTTTTCCACATCTAGATATGAGTGCATGGGAACGACGTTGCCTCTTGTTCCTGTGCTGGCCAGCTCTGCAGCGTCACTCGGAATTAATGTGCATACCATAGATTTCAGGCCTATGACCCTTTTGTGTGCACATAAGGAAAATAGAAGTGAAATCAATTTGGAAATGCATTTTTATTAGTTTCCTATCAATGTCATGACAAACTATCACGAATCAGACGACTTATCACAACACGGATTTAGTATCTCTGGTTCTGTGGCCAGACACCTGACGAGGGTCTCCCTGGGCTAAAGTCAGGGTGTCGGCAGGGCCGGCTCCGGCTGGAGGGTCTTGCGGAGAACCTTTCCTCCTTTTCCCAGCTCGTCTTTCTCTGTGCTCCCTGTGCGAAGCCGACAGCGTCCGCCGTGGCGTCTCTCTGGCCCCGACGCTCTGCCTTCCTTCCCCACCTGTGCAGTGATTACTCGGGCCCCCCGACACCACCCGCTGGGACACTCTCCCTCTTCCGGGGTCAGGGGATTGGCAGCCTTAACTCCACGGCAACCTCACTGCCTTTTTGCCTTGTCACATAAGATAGTCACAGCCCCCAGGGTTAAGACACGGACATTTGGGGGGACATTATTCTGCCTACCAATCACAGTATTGGTAAAGTTTCAAAAAATATATTTACAGCCTGATTCTCTGGAACTTTTTGACTAAGCACTGCCCGTATTTCTGTTCTCCACACAACCTCTTCCTGCGTGCCAACCAGAGCATTTGCGTGGCGTTCCTTAAGGAAGTGCTCACCGGCTTGCCAAGCCCCTGCACCTGCTCTGCAAGCCCAGGTGTGCACACCTGGCCGCTATGGAAGCACCACCACCCAGCCCACGGGTGTCAGAAGTACGCATGGATTTCAGAGGATTTAGAATGTGAAAAAAGATTTATCCTAGAATTGATGAAATATGGCATTTTAAAAATATTACAGACAATGAGTATCAGAAAGTACTTGACCACTAGCCCTCAGCTGTAATGCAAGTCCATGCTTGCGTTGTGTGCAGGCATTATGCGTAAGCACAGAAAACATAACTGTCTGTGAGGTCTAACGCTGTATCTCCTGTACCTTCAAGAATATCAGGAGCGAAGTCGGTGCTTGGGAAGCATTTGTTGAATGAATAAAGCATATTTATTGAATGAATGGGTTAATGGATGGATGAATGAATAGATACATTCAACGAAACATGTCTATTGTTGTTTTATCCAGATGAGAACTATTAGGATTCGTTACATGTATCACACGATACAACGCTGGCATGTTGTCTGCGCACAGGAAATCCCTGAAACATACATCATTCTCTTCTCTTCTCGCCCCTGCGGTCAGACTGCAGGACAGTGGCCCACGGGAGCAGAGCGGCCAGGGGTTCCAGGGGTTCCAGGGGTTCCTGGCCCCCGGGCGGAGCCGGCGCTCGGTGAGGGGCGTCTGCGTGGCCGGGAGGTGGGCGGCACAGGGGCGGCCGCGAGGAGGGAAGGGCGGTTGTCCTTACAAGGAAATGGCAGTTATCTCGGGGCCTCTGGTGCTCCCGAAGGTCCTCTCATAGGGAGGATGACAGGTGACCTGCTGTACTTGCCCACCACTCTTGTTCCTGGAAACAAAGGCTCGCTGATGCCATCACGAGATAAGCCCGGAAGCCGGGACTTTCCAGGGAGGAGGCTGAAGAAGCGCCGAAGGTCCCCGGGCTGCGAGCCTGCTTCCCTCGGTGAAGGCGTGTGACGGCCACCTTTACACGCGGGCACCCCGCGTCGTGGAGCCGGCCCAGGACACACACCGCACCGGAGTGCGCGTGTGCGACATCTCTGCGTGTGGGTGCAGCAGTGCGGTGGGGACACGTATGGATGACTCCACACGGCACCGGGTGGCAGAGCAACGTTCCAGCAGCCACACGCGTGATTTGTGCTCCAGATCACTCTCATCTTGCAGTCTGAGAGTCAGTCGCTGCCTCCTTCCTGCAAGGCACCTGCTGTGCGCACCCCCCCCCTCGTGCCGTGGCGTAGACTGACCTAAGGAAAGAAGTGAGTCTGCCAGCCCCGTGGGAGGGAGTCTGTGGCTGGACGCCCGAGGAGAGGCACCGAGATCCGCTCACCAGTCACTTGCTCCGTTCTCTTTGACACAGCCGAAGAAATGCCCTTCCTGGAAAGTGGCCGCCTGGGCCCCAGGCGGTCACCGCGCCGAGTGACTTTGCCAGCGTGTCCTCGTCCGAAACTTTGACTCCGGGGGCAGAGAGAAAACTCCCAGTCCCAGAAATAAACCAGGCGCCCAGACTTAATTTCAGGACAATGTAGTAAATGAGGCATATTTTATTTTTAGACTTTCATTTTGGGGCCAGAAACCTCGAACACCCATGGAAGGAACCACTTGCATTTTCAAGAGGGTGGTGACCTTCAGACTTCTTTTCCGGGGGAGAGGGGGGTAGGAATTTAATGTAATCTTGTCTTCCCGTATTTGCTCCTGTTAGATTACATTAAATGAGTTATTTTTAATCATTGTTCATAAATCACAGCAAGGGTACGCCCTGAGGCACAAAACATTTGCATAAAAATATTAATCGCCACCGTCTCTCCCTTCGGGTCCGTGGGAGATTAGATGGATGTGCAGTGGGGCTGTGCAGGCAGGCCAGGTAGGCACAGGGCAAGCCCAGAGGACGGGGCGAGGACGGGACCAGGGAAACGGCCCCACTCAGGTTTCTGTCCTCCTCTGACAAGTCTCCTTCAGTTCAACATGTGCCACTCAGAACTTGAGGATTGCTCTCTGGTATCTCCTCCTCCATGAAGCCCACCCAGATTCCTCATCTGTCACCTGTGAGCCGTGACTGAAGCCCTTTTAGGAAAATCGAACTGGACGTTTCTCGTTTCTCTGAGTTCACATACCTATGGACATGTCCTGAAGTGGATCTGGAGTCCCCCCATCACACCCTGTATACGTGGCGTGAGCCTGTGGACGGAGTGACCTGCAGAAACAGGGAGGTGGGGTCAGCATCTCCCGCACGGGCCTCCCAGGGTCTGTGCTCCGGGACACAGGCTGGCTGCACCAGCACGGGGAGAAACTGCCGCATGCTCTGCATACACGCTCTCCCTCCCAAGTCTCCTCTGGTATTCCTATTTTAGCCTCTCAATTGAAGCCAAATGGGGTGACGTGACAATGGCAAAGGCAAATGGGCCAGTAACCACAGCTGGCACTACTGGGGAAGGTACAGAGACTCGCTGTGATGTGGGTGACGTCAAGGGCTGAGCTCAAAGAAGTGGGGTCCCCAGGCCTGGCCCGTCCTCCCAGCCCCACGCCCCTGGACCTCTGTCCTGCTTAGCGCAGCCTGACTCACAGGGACCTTTCATCAAGAGAGAAATGAACACGTTTGTTGCAATCCATTGCTGTTTCCTCAGAATTAACCCCTTTAATTAAAAATGGGGGTCCCTGCACCAGTGCATGGGCTGAGCCCAAGACCCCTGTTCGGAACCAGAAAGCAGATCTCCGTGTGTTACTGCTGTAAGCCCCCGTGCCCGCCTTCGTTCCCCTGCACTGCTGGCCCAGACCAGGGCACAGGACGGAAAGCGTGGCGGAGGCCCACCCACGCCGGGCGCTCTGTAGGAAATGTGTCTATCTGGGAGGCAGGACCAGCAGAGAAAGAGAGGCAGAGGTAGGTGGGACTCGTGGGTGCTGTGCTGGCTCACGCGCCATCCAGGAACTCAGAGCCTAGATTGGCAGCACAGTCCCATGCCCATGGTGTAAATGCCCCCGCTGGGACTGATGGTAAGTGACCAGCAAGGCCTCGATAGACATGGTCATCAGCTACCCTGAGCTTGTGCAGCCCAGCTCCCATGCACCACCAAGATGTCAATGCTAGCTTCTTGTCTCTTTCCTTTTATTTTCTTTATTCATTTATATATTTTCTCAAAAGGAGAGGTGCAGCTCTGAAGCGACAGCGATTGTGTTGCAGTTGAGATTCCAGTGCCAAGTTAAAGGCATCTTCAAAATACAAGTATTGTTACGTATCTATTTCAGGTCTAGCAAAACAGCTTGACAGTTTGACCCCCATCATAGAAGCCTTTGTGTGTGTGAGTGAAAGATGTTATTGACAGTAAATTTAATGCATCTAACTAGAAGGGCTTTGGTTAGAGAGGATCGGCGGCGTCTCTGTGAGACGCTGAACTCGGCCAGCCCGCGAGGGTGCAAAGCAGCAGGTACGCCGCCATCCTCCTTCCCCGCGTCGTTGCTCTGTTACTTGTCACTTCATTTGTTCATCCATCAGTGGTTGTCTTCCTGCCATCCACCAGCCATGATGCCGATCGCTGTGACTCTGAGGGGAAGAAAGAGACGTGGTCCCTTCTGCCACTGAGCTTGTCGTCATCTAATGGATCTTGGAGCTTGGTCTTACCCCCCCGGGAACCTCCTACAATGAACTTTCCATAATTAGAACCCCCGAGACGGGACGTGATTGTGTGTGAGTGTGAGTGGGGGGGATGCCATGACAACTGAGGCTTCTTGAGATCGCTGTACTGGCTTCACCATAAATCACCTTAAACTTTCTTTGTTCATATTCGCATCGCAAAGTTAGGCTATGCCTGGCTGGCGTTTGATGTGATGAGATCCCTTGGTGTGATGTCAGCACCCTGTTCAATGTCCCGGAGGTGGGCTGTCCGGGCTGGCTTCTGGCTTCTGTGCCTTCAGACTGACCAGAAAGGCTCGGCCCTCCCGAGACTGTGGGGTGGTTCTAGCCCATCTGGGCCAGGGCACAGGGCGGAAGGAAGCTGGCTGGTCCTCAAGGGCCGTGCTAGGATGGAGAAAGCAAAGGCTGTGGAGGGATGGCCCCAGCCCAGCGGGAAGACCCTCTTTCTACAGCAGCAATTGAAAGGAAACAGGAAGGGAAAAAAAATCCCTGAACACATGCTGATCCCTGAGAGTGGGACGGGCGGGGCTCACCTGAGCAGTTCTGGGTGAGGGGATGGAACATGATCCCATTTCTGGAAAAAGCTGTGACAAGACGGTGGCCATAGCCAGCCAGCTGTCCTGGGCACAGCACGGAGCTTCCCAAGGACCCAGGAGGCAGGAAAGTCACGAGAAACACATTCTAAAGGGGCCGCACAGGCAGACATGTGCTTGAAAGCCGAGCCGTGTTTCATTCCAAGGCCCTGGGCCAGAGGAATGACAGCGTTGGTCCCTCCTGATTGTGCACGGATAGGAGCTGCCGACTTCCTGCCCAGCTGGGCCACCCTGCGCCCCGTGGGCGGGGCAGCGTCTGTCTCTAGGACGCCAGGCAGGGCTGCCCTGGAAGAACACTGACCACGGGCTGAGTCCACGTCCCCAAGCCTGTGGTGTCCGAATGGTGGTGCTCCTCTGGTGGCTGTTTTGGGCGGAGCGAGACAGCGACTCAGCGTAGTTAAAAGAAAACAAGCTTGGAAATGGGGTGGAGCTGTGTTCAAATCCTGGCTAGAAACCTGAGTGACGACGCCATGGCTTAGAGAAACCAACCACGATTTCCGCACGTTGACATCCGCCTCGGTAGCAGGGAGGCCCTGAGCCCCCACAGAGCCGTGGCAGAGGCGCGGGCAGGGAGTGCCGAGGGCTCCCAGCCCAGACACTCGGCGCGCGGGGCGTTGACGTTAACACTTGTGCGCTAGCTTGGCTGAAAGAAGCACAAAATTAGAGCCATTTTCTCTGATCTTCTGACCCAAACTCCGTAATACCTGTAATACTGAAAAAAAAAAAAAAAAAAAAAAAAAAAACAACAACAACAACAACAAAAAAATGGATACTGCCAGTGCAGGAGGAGGACCAGGGCACAGGGGTTGCCTTTGAATGATCTGGAAAAACAAAAGGCTTCCCTGCCTCTCGTCGCTTGGCGAAAGGAGCCAGGATCAAAGGTCCCCGCTCTCCCCACAGGGCCGTTCTCCGGGGACATCATTACCGGGGACGCAGCCATTTGTCGCCTCGGTTCCGCGTGTGTATTATGTAGCCTCCCTCTGGTCCCAGGAAGTGCCTTTGTTTCACCAGGCAGAGCAGCAAAATCGTATGAGGAGACAATCGTCCTGACAATTAACTTCTTGCATCAGGAGAGCCGAGAGCACACATTTAAGGGCCACGTATTAATAGCAACAATATTTAGAACGGGAGGGGGGGGGGCAAGTGATTTTCCTCGCTGCGGCCAGGCCCGAGGCTCAGGCTGACGGGAGCTGCGCGGGGCTGGCGTGCGCGGGGCTGGCGTGCGCGGGGCTGGCATGTGCAGGGCTGGCGTGTGCGGGGCTGGGGTGTGCGGGGCTGGCGACACGCACTCACGCTGATCGGGCTGCGCTCGGGCAGACGTCCGCTCCAGCAAGCCCGGACCCCATCCCAGACTGCAGCTCCCGCTCCTGCTCTCTTCCTGGCAGTCATTATTGCACTTATGATGATTCGGATAGATTTTCTGCAGGCATTAAATTCTTAGTAAACAGACCCAAATTAACAGCTATTTATGACATTTTACTCCAGGGATCAAATCAAAAAGCACTCATTCCGTATACAAATATCTCTTCTTCTTCCCTGCTTTTAACGAGAGGGCATTTCTGTGGCCGCCGCTGTTGTTGAAAGCGAAATTAGACACATGCCTCTGTCCTCGGGGCTCCCGGATCACTCGAGCTGTGTCCCTCCAATTGAGGGGGTGTTACCGCCGTGAGCAAGTGAAGATGGAAGTGTGTTAATTTTCCGTAATTCAGTGAAACAAAGCGTAGACCCCGAATCCCCCTCCGCGGAGCTCCTCTCCCGGGCGCCGTAAGGGGCTGCATTTGGACGAAAGCAGGTCAGCCGTTCTGACGCCATCGTCAGGGCAGCGTCCGCCGCTCGGGAGCCCGGTTGGGGAAGACGGTCTTTCCGTTGTTCCTGGTGTCGTGCGGCGCCAAAGGGGCCGGAGCGTCTCCGGGTGACCTTGCTGGCGGCCATGCCGCGTCTAGCGCTGACGAGGACGGCTTCAGGGCCCAGGGAGGAAGGGGCCGAAGGAGGGTGTGGGCAGCTGTGCGTGGACGCCGGCTTCCCACGCTGCAGGGCTGTGCTCACAGCTTGTTTGCCGCAAAGATGAAACCCCGCCCTGCCTGGGCACCGCTAGCCACCCACGGGCACGGAGACCGGCCGTCGGACCCCAGCAAATCCTGGGGAATCGCAGATGACAGGTCAGAATCGCGTTCTTCCCCTCGAAGGCCAGACGCTCTGCGTTTCCGTTCACGTGTCCAGGCATTCATCCGAGTCTTCATGAACGGACAGGCGGCCGGGCAAGGCGCTGTGTGGCGACCGAGGAGAGTCGTCTGGCTAAATATGGCAAGTTTAACACACTCAGCTGGCTATTTCCCCTTTCAGAGCCTCGTTAGAATCACAATGAAGGGATTTTCAACAGGCCGAAGCCCGCACAGCCAAGGTGGGGCGAGGCAGTCTGCAAGTGGGGGAGGAAATGCTGAGTGGAAGTGGCTTAGCGCACAGGGTCTTGGTGTGGGGCCCCGTCTGGGTGAGGGTTCCAGGGCAGCCAGCTCACTTAAGAGGTGAAGGGGACACCTCCAGCGCTCTCGGCCAGAGGCTGAGCCTCCTTACGGACCAGCTTATAAAATGCACCTGGTGTCAAGCAGAGCCAGCACGTGGGCAAGACCCTGGGCAAGTCAGCAACCTAGGCTCAGAAGCGACATCCACCGACTTTGCATCGAGGCACGAGGCCCCGCCCACACTCAGGGAGGGGGTTGCCAAAGGGTGTGTGAGTATGGTGGGGCCCTGGGAGCCGCCCCCACCTGCTCAACCTCACCATCGCTTCACCCGCAGACTTTCCATCGCTGAACACTTTCGGCAGGTCTCTCACATAAACAAAAGACAGCTGGATGCTGTTTCGTTGCTTTTTAAAACTGTTAATGCAAACTATATCTGTCGACGTTCGAGTTTTGTCCTTTTGCATTTCTTTTCATTATTGAAAACTTCAGAACTTTCAAATCGCCTTAGTCTTCTTGCTTCCCCTTGCCTGGCTGACATATCCTGAGTCGGGAAAACAAACGTGCTTTGTTTACTTTCCTTAATTGAAATCAAGGGGATTTCCCCCCGCCCCTAGGTCGAGGGAAGCACCTAGGATCTAATCTCTGCTGATGTGTTCAGTTAAGTTCCTACACCCAGAGCAGCACCTGCGATTAGCAACAGCCCTGTTTGGTCCTTGTGCGTACAGCGGGCTTCTGTCCAAACAGGTGGGTTAAATGGCTATGAGAGACAGAGTATGGCCCTGCATCCCTGCGACCCTCCCCGTATATGATATTGCTTTTGTTTTATTATTTTCCTCGTGGGGGAGAACAGCTCCAGGCTCACACTCGATCTGTCCTGCCATAAAGACTCCTCCTCGTGGGTCAGGGAAGCGGTTGAGGGACGGCGCCCCTTGCTAGGATGTCTGTTACAGCTCTGCGTTCAGCTGGGAAAATGACCGCAGGGTGCTCCTGCTGGCCTGCTGGCCCCAGACTGAGACCGGCTCAAGTCCGGTTCATGGGTCATCTGACCTGTATGACCCCCGGCACAGCCTGGCTGGCCAGCGCGGGGTCCTGGCTCTCCGGGGATGGGCGTCCACTCTGAGTAGTGTCTAGTGATCCCAGGAAGGTCGACGTGTTTCTCTTCCTGAACAGCCACCCTGTCACACGAGCACATTTCCCTCCAGGGAGGGCTCGCGGGAAGGTTTGAAGCAGCATGTATAACCGCACTGCGAGATTATTCCCCAAAGGACGGGACCTCCCTCCAAAAATGGTCTGAAATGTGTAAACTGGCATAAGTTACGGGAAAATTATGATCAGAAAGCCACCTCATTGTTCTCTAGAGATCAAACACACTGAAACAACTCTGTGCCTTCCTCTTCCTAACGGCCGCTGGGACCCAATCTGCCGCCACAACCCTCCCAAGGATTCCTTAATGCTTTGGTGAGAAAAGTGCCGCCTGCTCTCTCGCTCAGCGGGTGGTTCAGGGGTAGCTGAATAAGTTCACACAAAAGAACCACATCAGTGTTACAGTCGTCTTGAGCTTTCAGACCAGGGTGACCAATTGTCATGGTTTGCCCAGAACTGAGACGTCTCCCAGGGTGCAGGACTTTTCAGTTTTACGACGGAGGGTGTTCCTGGCGCACTGGCCCGAGTTGATCTCCTCCCTTCATACTCTCGGCTCTGAAATGCAGCAAGAAAGACTCTGAGTCTTAGCTTCAATGCATGGTCGTCACAGATGAATCCAAACAAAGCAAGTTCCCAGAACCTCTCCCAGCCTTCAGGTGACGACTTTCAGACCCAGTGGAATCGTCCTTAGCAATGTATGTGGTCTGATCCAGCTTAAATTTCACCTGTTTGGGTCAAGCACGCTCAGAATCCATCCCTAAGACAGCTCCTTGGGTCCTCGCTGCTCCACATTGGTGGGAGCTTGTACTTCCTTTGGTCTGTAAGCCGCCCCATGAAACAGACCCTACAACTCTCCCTCCGGGCTAAGCCGGGGTGTTACAACATCCCAGGCTTGGGGGAACGAGGGGCCACGGGAAACTGGCATTCCTGTGTGAGGTTCCTTGGGGGAAGTTATGGGAAGGTCTTCACACAGCAGGGTCTTACGTCATCGGAGACAGGAGGAGAGGCCCCTTCCACCAGCAAGAGGTCTTCATGGCAACTTGGAGGTTCGAGCTCCCCAGCTCCCTTGCATGTTCCCAAACATCTCAAGTCTCATGTCTCCCTGTCAGTCTTTAACCTTATGGAGACCAGGAAAAGTTGCAGGTTTTAAACTCCTTGCTTTAACTCAGGCGTCCTCAAACTACAGCCCGCGGGCCACATGTGGGTGTTTTTGCCTATTTGTTTTTTTACTTCAAAATAAGATATGTGCAATGTGCATAGGAATTTGTTCATAGTTTTTTTTTTTAAACTATAGTCTGGCCCTCCAACGGTCTGAAGGACAGTGAACTGGCCCCCTGTTTAAAAAGTTTGCGGACCCCTGCTTTAACTTGTTCTTGTTGTAGCCTCTCCAGGGAAGTGACCAAAAGCCATCCTGCCCCACAATCGTGGCCATCGCTGCTGTCTGCATGGTGTTAGCGTGCAGCAGCCACTGATTGCTCAAAGCCTTGCCATATATCAACACTGCCCACATGACATCAGGGATGTTTCCAATAGTGGTGATGTCTGCACATGTCCCATGTGACTTTTAGGAGCTCTGTCCCAGCAAGGGAGCCACCGATGCATTCAGCAAATATTCGAGAAACCCATTCCCCAAAGTAGGGGTCTATCTTCCAATGTCAACATGGTATATGTGAAATTCATACATGTGGTATTAGGGTTCTCCACAGAGACAGAGCCAATTGGATGGATAGATAGATAGATGGATAAATGGATGGATAGATAGATACATGGATAGATAGATAAATGGATAGATGGATGGATAGCTAGCTAGCTAGCTAGATGGATGGCTAGATGGGTAGCTAGCTAGCTAGGTGGATGGATAGATAGATAGATGGATAAATGGATGGATAGATGGATAGATAGATACATGGATAGATGGATGGATAGATATATAGATAGCTAGATGGATGGATAGATGGATAGCTTGCTAGCTAGATGGATGGATAGATGGATAGATGGATGAGAAGGGGCTTATTACAGGAATTCACTCACATGTTTACAGTGGCTGGGACGTCCACAGCAGGGAAGCCAGCAGTGTGGGTCAGTCTGAGTCCCAAAGCCTCATGACTGGGAAGCTTGTGGTGTAACTCTCAGACCAAGGTTGAAGCCTGAGAACCTGGGGGCTGCTGTTGCAAGTCCTGGAGTGCAAAGCACAGAGAGCCTGGAGTTCTAATGTCCAAGGGCAGGAGATGGGTGTCCCAACTCTGTTAAGAGAAAGAGCAAGTGAGCAAACCTGGCTTTCCTCTGCCTTTTTCTTCTTAAAATTTATTGTTCTTTATGTCTTCTCTAAGATATCATTGCTTATCCAAGATCTGGAAATTTTTGATGTAGCTTTTCTCAATTTCTACAAAATCTTTAAAAGTTTCATTAAGCTTGCATTGCACTTAATTGTTACATTGGGAATATCAGATATCATGTGAATATTGAGTTTTCCAATCCATGAAGAACGTACATATGTTTCCAACATTATATCTTCTTAAATTAATCTCAAAGGTGTTTTACGGTTTTGAGTAGAGTAATTTTGCATATTTTGGTTTATTTATTTCTAAATATATTCTATGCTATTAAAATGCAATTATTTTATTTCATTTTCCATTTTCTTGCTGCTACTCTGAAGATAACACAATTGAGTTTTGCATATTGACCTTGTATTCTGCATCTCTGCTGAAATCACTTATCAGTGTTGGAAGCTGTCTTTTGTTCTGATAGATTTCTTGTCTTTCACACAATAGTCATGTCTGAAAATGAAGTAAGTAAGTTTTGGTTTTCTGATTGTTATGCATTTATTCCTTACCCTTATTTTGTCGTACTGGATAGAACCTCTGCACAAGATACAATCTAAGTGGTAAGAGCAGACGTTTGCTTTGTTCCCAAGAATTAGGAAGAAGGCACAAAGTAGCTCACCATTAAGTGTGATGTCAGCTGTACGTAATTTTTGTAGATACCCTTTAATGGATTGAGTAACTTTCCTTCACTTGTCAGTTGGCTGAGAGTCTGCATTGTGAATGGATGTTGAATTTGACCAATCTTTTTTCTGTATTTATTGAGATCATCTTAAGATGTTCTCCTTTACTCTGTTATGTTAATTGATGAATGTCTGAATGTCAAACCAACCTTGCATTCCTGTAATTGTTTCACTTGTTTCTAGTATATTTTATATTTATGTATTGCTAGGCCCAACTTACTAATAGTTTATTGAGAAATATTGTTTTATTTATTTTTGTAAAGGACATTGCCTGTAATTTTCTATTTTTGTCTTTGTTTTGTAATGTCTGACAATTTTAGTAAGTCATATTTTCCACAGGATTTGTCTTCTTGATGTAAGTTGTCATTGACATAAAGTTTTGGTCACAAATTGTTTACAACCTTTGAGTGTCTGTAAAATACATAGAAACATCTATTCTTTCATTCTTTACATTGAAATAATCTGTATTTTCTTTATTTCTTGATCAGTCTTGTTGGGTCCTTTAAAATTGTATTAATCTTTTCAAAAAAACCATTTAACTTTTAATCTTTGCTTTCTAGTTAGTTAGTTCTGCTTCTAGTTTATTATTTAGTTCCTTCTATCTACTTTGGATTTAGTTTTTCCTTAATTTTCTAGTGTCTTAAGGCAAAATTTAGACAATAAACTTTTAAACCTTCCTTGTTTTTAACGTAAGCATTTAAAACTAAATTTTCCAAAAAGCATTGGATTTATATACATTTCACAAACATTGGATTTGTTGCATTTTTGTTTTAACTACGTTAAAAATAGTTTGTAATCTCTTTTATAATGTCTTTTTCTGTCATGTTTTAATATTTAGAGTTCAGAGGATACAAATCAACTGTATTTTTATTAACAGCAACAAATAATCCAAAAATAAAATTAACCAAAAAAATGTATTCATAATAACACTAAAAAGAATAAACACTTAATAATAAACTTAACCAAAAGACCATGAATTGTACAATGGAATTTATAAAACTTTGCTGAGAGAAACAAAAGACTTAAATAAATTGAAAGATATTTCATGTTCATAGTTCTGAAGATCCAATATTGTCAAGATGGAAATTCTCCTCAAATCCATCCATAAATTCAACACAATCCCTCTCAAATCCCAATAGTTTTTTTTTTTCATGTAGAAATGGATAGATAGGTCCTAAAATGTATATGGGAATAGAACAAAAATTCAAAAATAAAAATAAAGTTGGAGGGCATACACTACTATATTTTAAATCTCAGTTTAAAGCCACAACAATTGAGACAACATGGCTTTTGTTCAAAGAAGGATATACGGATAATGGAATATATTTTAGAGTCAAGCAACATAGCCTTACATTTATGATCAATTGATTTTTGACAAAGGTGTCAAGATAACTCAATGTGGGGAAAATAGTCTTTTCAACAAATAGTGCTGGGACAACTTGGTACCTACATTCATAAAATAAATGAACCTAGACTCCTATCTCATATCACAAAGAAAAATTAATTCAAAATTAGTATTACAGTCTTAACTCTATAATCTAAAGTTAAAAATCTTTTAGAAGAAAAGACAGATGTAAAACCTTGTACCTTGGGGTAGAGCAAAGAGTTCTTAGAAATGACAGCAAAGGCATATGATCCATAGAATCTTTAAAAAAATGGTAGAATGGACTTCATCAAATTAAAAACTTTGTCACTTTAAAAGACTCTGTTGAGAAAATGAGAATACCAGCCACAGACTGTGAAAAATATTTGCAAATCATATGTCTGATAAAGGATTTGTGTCCAGAATATATACAGTGCTCTACAACTCGGTAGTAAGAAGATTAATAGCCCAATTAAACAGTGGACAAAAGCTTTGAATAGACACTCAAAATATCGCCAAGGAAGATATACACACGGCCAAAAAGCACGTGAAAAAAGTGTCCAGCATCATTAGTCATTGGGGGAATGCGAGTTAAAACCGCAGTGAGATCCCACCCCGCTCCCAGGAGAGGGCACGAGGGCCAGCGATGCCAAGGGCGGCTGAGGACGCCGGAAACTGGACTCCTCGCCGACAGCTCTTGGGAACGTAACCCAGGACAGTCACTTTGGAGAACTTGGTTGGTCAGTCTCTTAAAAAGTTAAATGTATATAACCCAGCAACTGCACTGCTCGGAATCTGTGCAAGAGAGTTGAAAACATATGTCCACACACAGATGATCGCAGCAGCGTCATTCGTAAACCCTCAGTGGAAACAGCTTAAATGTCCATCAGTTGGTGAACGTATGAACAAACGCAACCACATAAGGAGACATTATCCAGTGACTAAATGGAGAGACCACCGATTCACGCTGCAACAGGGACGGAGGGCATGAGTCCATGTGAGAGAGGGCAGATGCAGTGGAATATCTATTGCGTAACTCCCTTTACGTGAAATACCCAGAAAAGGCGAGTCTGTGGACACAGCAGACCGGTGTTTGCCAGAGGCAGGTGGTTCCACAGAGGGAATTGCTGTGGAAAGCCACCAGGACAATCTTGGGGGCAGTGTTTTGGCGTGGATTGTGTTAATGTTTGTACAGCTCTCTAAATGAAGAAAAAGAGGAATGTCATTGCTTAATTCCGGAATATTTGGGGATTTTTAAAAGATTTATTCTTATTAAATTCTAATTTAATTGTCTTGTAGTCAGGTAGCATACAAGGTAAGATTTTTATGTGACATATAATAATCTATTGAGACGTCTTCCAGCCCACCGAACGAGCTGAGCTGGTGCCCGTTTCCCATGCACTTGGACGGGACGTGTCCTGGTGTACCGTGCCCGGCGCAGGTGCCCATAAATGCCGGTTACAGCAGTTTGGTTGGGAGAGCTCTTCGGATTCTTTATGTCTCTACTGGTCTTTTAAACGTGTTTTAATTTGTTTCTGTTATGTGTTCTATCCATTACTGAGAGAGAGGCTTTTAAATTTCCAGCTTTAAGTGTGGATTTTTCTATTTTCATGAGTTTTTGCTCCTTGTGTTTGCAAGACTTGTTTCTAACGGCACTCATATATTAATGCTATGCTTTGTGGCGTGTGGACTATTTTATCATGATGGAATTTCCTTTTTTATCCCAGTTATAATCCCTGTTTTAGATTGCACATTGTCTTACATTATTATAACCACGGCAGAATTCTTATGTTTACTGTTTTCAGGATACATCTTTTCCTCAATTTTTTTTACTTTTAAATCGTCTGCCTTTATGTTTAAAATGTTTCTCTTGTGAATGGCATGTAGTTGAGCCTTGCTTCTTTATGCACTGTGACAATCTCTGTCTTTATTAATTAGAGTATTATTTTCCATTTATATCTCATGTAACCATTGATATGGTTATGTTGATTATATTCTTTTTTGCTATTTGTTCAATCTTGATTTTGTTATTTTATTTCTTTATTCCTGCCTTCCTTAATCAAACGTATTTTGGAATTTCATTTTTATTTCTGCTATTGACGTTTTAGTTTTGTTTTTGTGTTTGCATGTGTTTAAGTGCTTAGGGATTACAAAATGCAATCTCAGTTTACCACAGTCTCTGAGAGTTAATATTAAACTATTTCACATAAAATTTATGAACCCTACAGTATATCCTTCTGTTTAAGTACCTTCCCACACTATGGGCTACAGTTGCCACATATTTTATATCTCCATACATTATAAATCCCACAGCAGCATGTGCTTAACAATATTACTTCTTTTAACAATCACTCACCTGATGCACTTTAATCTTTTCTGCAAACCTGAATTTTCATTTCATATTATTTTTCTCCAGCTTGAAGAACTTCCTTTAGCATTCTTTTAGTTTTGGTACATTGGAGACTTATTCTTTCACGTTTCCTTTATCAAATATTTTCTTTATTTCATACTTTGGAGTGTGTTTTCCTGGTTATATAATTCTGGCTTAAGAATTTCTCTTTTGTTTTGCCAGCACTTTAAAGACTCTGCTCAGTTTTCTCCTGGTCTCCAGCTTTTCTGATGGGAGGTCATGCCATGGCTCCTCTGTGGGTGAATAATCTACCTTTCTTCCCCGGTTACTTTGAAGATTTTCTTGTTCTCTTAAACTCTGATTTCATAGGCCAGGGCTGACAATAGAGGTTAAAAAATTAAACTTTGATTTTTATCGGCTTCTTTGTGATACACATAAACACAGTACTTTCTGAATGCATCCTGCATGGGAGTCAATTGATCTTGAATTTAATTTCTATCTAATTCAGAAAAAAATCGACAATTATTTTTTCAGATATCTGTCTCTACTGCATTTTCTCTTTCCTCTCCCCAGGAGACTTCAAATATCCGTTGGATCACTTGATAGTGTCTCGTAGATCACGCAAGCTCTCTTCACTATTTTTTCGATCTTTTTCATCTGTGTTCTTCAAATTAGATAATTTCCATCCATGTGTCTTCAGCCTCACACTTCCCTCTGCGGTATGCAATCTCTCTTAGCCCCTTCCAGTGAATTTCAAAAATTGTGCCTTTTCAGTTATGGAATTCCCATCTGGCTACTTTTTATAGGATTCGTCTCTCGGTTGCAATCACTGTCCGTGCGACCACCGTGGTTGTCCGTCACCGTAAACCACGTTGCAGACTGCAAACAGCTATTTAGAAGCCCAACGTCTAAATCGCTCAGCGTCAGTTTCTCTTGGGTTTTCTGTTGCCTGCGGGTGGTTCTCCGCAGTCTCTGCTCCTGGCTCACAATATGTTTATTGTGCTCTGTTCATGGTGGTGATAGATTTTAGGGGACTAGATCACGTCCTTTCAATGGCGTGGATTTTGTCGTTTTTGTGTTTACCAGGAGGTAGAGGGGTTTCATTTGTCAGGCTTTCTTTGCTCTTTGTGACACTGAGCGGGCTTCCGCACGGTCCTTCACCCCAACCTATGGCTCTCACGCTCAGGGGTGTTCTGACCCCGGGCTGGGGTCTCTCTGGGCTCTCAGCTGAGTGGCCCAGTGAGATTCTGCCCTGGGCCCAGCAGACCCCAAGCTCTCCAGCAGGGAGCCCCTAAAGTCTCGGTTCCCTCCCAGCCCCCCGGCGGCTGCCCTGAGTTCTGCGGGCTCTCAACGTGGCGTGGCCAGTCCGGTCCTGGGCTCCTGCCGCCTTACCACAGCCCGGCCCGTCTCCGTGTGGGCACCGTCCCACGGTTCTGTGGCCGGAATCCCACCCCGGGCAGAAGCCTGGCCCGCAGCACGCCCGAGACACCTGTTTGCTTTTCCTGCTTTTCCCAGCTCTGTCTTGCATGAGTCCGGGGTCTGGCGCCTGGTCTGCGGTTGTCCCAGGTGGAGGGGCAGCTCCTTCGCCAGTTGCTCTTCGGGAGCCAGAAGCAAAGTCTGTGTGTTGATAATTAACTTCTTAGTTGGTACCTTTTAAAGAAAAGAGGCTGGGATTTTAGAAATTCAGTCCTGATAGTCTTTTCTTATGTATTTAGAGCCCTTGTTTGCATGTCAGCATCTAAATCCTCAGCTTCCGTTTCTCCTGACGGCTTTTCCCATTGACTGTTGCCCAAGGGGCTCATTCTCCTATTTCTCTCATAGCTAATCTTTTTTTTTTTTTCTTGGCTAATAATAGTTTCATTATACTCTGGACATCGTGATGATACATTTTAGGAAGAGTAGGCATATTTTTGTCTGCTTTAAAAGATATTTTCTTGTCCCAAATTCAGGAAGATATTTTCTTCTAGAAGCCTTTTTTTTTTTTTTTTTCCTTTTTAACTTCAGAAGTCTGTGATGCATATGGAACTATGTGTTGGGCATGACAGGGTCAGATTTCGTTGTTGCTTTTCCTCCGGGTCTCCGGTTGACTTAGCACCAGTCGAAAACCTCCCCTCCCCCCAGGAAGGGCGGTGGCACTGCCGTGCAGTGCAGACAGATGTGAGGATCTATTTCTGGACTCGCTATTCTGCGCGTGTTTCCACTCCCCCAAGCTCAGACCAGAGTCATAACTGTGGCTTTCTAGCAAGGCTTGATGTCTCCCGGTGTAAGTTTTCCAGTTTTGTTCTTCCTCTTTGAGATTTCCTTGGCCATTTTGGCCTTTTTGTATTTTCACATACACTTTAGAAGAATGTTGTGAATTTCCACAGACAATTCTGTAGGGGATTTTTTGGGGGGGATTGCATTGCATTTATACATCGATTTGGGGGAGAATTGAATTTTACAGTGAGTCACCCGGTGCATGGACTGTCTTTCTGTTTCTATGATCTTCTTTAATTTCTCTGAGTAACATTGTATAAATTTTATATAGAGGTCTTCCACAACTTTCGCTGGGTTCATTTCTACTTATTTGATTTTTGATGCTATTTTATCTTTGTACAAGTTCTTTTTCTATTTGATTGTAGCTGGCGGAGAACATGCAGTACTTTTTGTTCCTGTTTGTACAGATTATATGTCAAATGACTTTACCAAATTCATGTATTATTTCTAATTTCTTTGTAGATATTTGGAATTTTTATATCTACAATGACAATTTTTTATATCTACAATGACAATTTTTCTTCTTTTTCTATCTTTATCCTCTTTATTTCTTTTTCTTGCCTAATTTCACTGACTAAAGTCTCCAGCACAGTGTTGAATGAAAGTGGGAATAGCAGATACAATGCTCTTTTTTATTTACACATAAATCTTTTAATAATTAACGTTAAACACATTAACTACCCTGTGAGTTGTATTTAACTCATGCTGGTTTGGAGCCTGGGGCCTCATGACTGTGTGAACTATTTTTCAAGTTGCATATAACTCACAAACAGAAAACATAAAAAATGATGAATTTTTCATTAAATTGGAAAGGATTATTTTGTTTCAGAAGTTTTTATTCTATTATAATAAAACACTGTGGTCTCAAGGAAAAAATATATTTTTCTAGTGTGGCTGTTGGTGTGTTAAATGTCAACTTCAATCAAAATAACGCAGTGCCCATCTCACCCTTGTTGCTCAGCGTGTTTAGACTGAACGTTTGTGTTGAAGTGTGGCTAAGTTTTGTGTGTTTCACACAATTTCAAATGATTATATAATTTGTCCATTTTATCTTTCATTCCGTGAGGTACATGATTTATTTTCAAATATTTATTGCCTTTGCATTGTTGGCATATATGTCACTTGGTCCTAATGTAGTAACCTTTTATTTACTACTGATTGCTCATATTCTAATGCTTTGTTTATTATCTTTGCACCTATGTCAATGAGAGAGAGAGGTTTCCAAAGTTTTTCTTCTAATGTGTTTTGTTAGGTTTTGTGTAAAAGTAATAAATTGGACTCATTATGTATGTTGGGTGTCTTTTCCTCTTCTCCTATTTCTGGAAGACCGGATAATATTGGTTTTACTCTTTCAGTACTTAGAGGAATTCACTCATGAATCATCTTGAACTTTAAGATTTTTATTTTGTTTTCTTCTGTTTACATAGGTGGGCACGGGATTGTTAAGTAATGGGAGTGGTCTCTTCACTGAATATGGGTCTGCTAAGATTTTTAAATTTGGAGGAGGTGAGAGGGGCTGGATGATGAGAAATTAGTTACCCGGTACCATGTCCACTGTTTGGGTGGTGAACACCCTAGAAGTCCTGACTTGACCGCTACACAATCCATGCATGTAGCAAAATCACACATGTGCCCCATATATTTTTACAGATAAAAACATTTTTTAAAGATTTTAAAATTAGTTCTTGTGACATAGTCAAAAGTCATATTTTAAAGACATTTCCCATTTCATTTAAATTATCTAATTTATTGTCATGAAGTGGTACATAATATCCTTTCTTCTAATACCTGTAGGGTCTGTAATGAATTTCCTTTTATCATTCCAGGTATTGGTAATGTTTTATTTGATCAGTCTTGCTCAGTTTAACATTTTAGAATCTTTAAGTGAAGTGAGCCATCTTTTGGCTTTGTTACTTTTCCTTGTTGTTTTCTTCTACTAGTATATATATTTTTTACTTTTGTCCTTATTTGCTTCTTGCTACCCATGTTGACTTGGGTTTGCTGTTCTCTTTTGCAAGATTCTTGAGATGCAAGCTTAGGTCATTGGTTTTATTTACTCTCTATATATGTATTTAAGGCTATTAATTTCCCTCTCTTAGCTTGATAATGGTACATCTCGTAACAATTCTTAAGGCGACTACCTTAGAGATTGTAACAAATGTCTTGGAACTTTACCACCTAACAAAAACTCTTACGCTAAGGTCATTGGTTAAAGGCATCCAGGGAAAACGGCCCCCCATGGTCATCGAAGCGGTGACAATGAGACTGAAGGTGACTGTGCAACTCCCACAATGTAAGCAAGGAGGCGCTACACCTTCACGCTGTACAGTTCTGCAGAAGTCCTGAGATTACAGCGTCACCGTAAATGAAGACAAAGACGTCCCAATAATGTTTGAGCTCCCAAGATCATTTTAATATCAATCACTCCACCTCTAGCCATTTGCATTATTATTGGCATGCACTTTAATCTCATATATATATATATATAAATTTTAGAGGGAATTATTACTATTATTTTGTGCAATTAAATTCATATACTTGTAGCCACATTTTGTCCTTTTGTTTGCTTTTCATTTCTTTATTTATTTTTTCATTTTCATTGTCCTTTTTGGCAGTTATTTCAATTGGTCAAAAGAATTCTGTTGAATATTTATTTTCACCCTGGTCTATAGGCTCGAAACTGTTAGTTTCTGATTGACTAAAATGCCCTTATTTTGTCTTCATTTGCGATAATGCTATAACTCTGCATAAAGCTCTGTTGTGGGGGGTTGTAGAGAAAGTTGAATGTAGCATGCAATGGTGGCGCCTTCCTGCTTCTGCCACGTGCGCTGCACGGTTTTCTTTCAGTCTTGCACTGCTACTTGGGTGGCCGCGTGTCTATTTTCTCTGCATGTTTTTAAAGCTTTTTCTTTGTCTTTTTCCTCCCCGCTAGTTTTGTGCAATATGCCCATGGTCGTGTTTTCTCTGAGTTGCTCTGTCTTGGGTGAACAGATCTCTCGAGTCTGTGGCATGATGTGAACCTTCAGTTTTGGAAAACCTTTGGCCCATGTCACATCTGATTTTCCCGCTGCCTCTCTCCAGATATCCCCCTCCCCCACCACCGTTACCCCAAGCTTCTTACCATTGGTGGGTGCATCTCCCATCCACTTTCCAATTTGTACTCCAACTGTCGCCATTGGATCCAGGCCACGGTCCTCGCTGCCTGGGTCTCTGCAGAGGCCGCACAACTGGTCTGACTCTGTTACCGTTCCCAAAGAACCCACTGTCCACAGAGAAGCCACCAGAGTTATCCCACAGTGGGCTGCGTTGTCCTCCTGACTAACACACTTCACTGGTTCCCATCACACACACCCAGAGCAAAACCCGCCTCCATGCACGGCGTGTGCCGGCCATGCGTCCCTCTGGCTCCGGAATGCTCAGCACCTGCCCTTCCTCTTGCTCCTTAATAACTCCAACCACATGGATCCATGTTTGTGTACACGTGTGTGCACAGTGTGCACATAGGTGCACGTGCATGTGTTAATATTTAGATATGTATATATTTACACACTTATATGCTTGCAAACACAAACATACATATATGCATGTGTGCATACACATGTGTGCATGTGAGCATGTTTCCTCGATTCTTCCAAGGTGCTTGGCCCCACACCCTCTTCCCCAGACCCTGCTCTCCCTCCCTCCGGCACTCTGAGTGCTCCCATGTGCTCCCCAGAGGAGGGCAGAGGCCTCCATTCTGCCACCGGTTCCTCCAGCCTCAGTCCAGGCCTCCTGTAGCCTCTGGGTTCTTTCTGCTGAGGTGAGTTTGGGGTCTGATAGGACCCCGTTCTGGCCGTCTCTCCTCCCTGCCTGTGTCTATGCACAGCAAACCTTGTGCCCTTTGCACCACAGCTCCTGGGCGAGCAGAGGGATCGGGATCTGAGATCTCAAGGGGCTCCTTGGTGACTCGGTTGGGTTTCCTGGCTGAAGAACAGCGTGCCCACGTGCCACCCGGTCCAGGCTTGGGGCCCACGGGACAGGTGTGTGGCTTGTGTGGGGGCCAAGGAGTCGGCAAGGAGCAGAGGAGGCCGCCCGGGCTGCCCTCATTTTAGGTTTCCCTTGCCTCGGCAAACAGCACTCCGCGGGCCCGAGCCCAGCTCCCCAGAGCCCTGTAGCGGGTGCGCAATGTCCAGCGTAATAAAAGCGCGTTCATCTGCCGGTCGCCAGCTCCTGGGCAGATAGCGCCCTCGGGGCCGTGAGGGAGGGGTGCCCGGCGCTGGCACTCCGGGGAGTGCCGGCTGCGTCTCTCTCCGCCGTCACCGGCCCGGTGTGGACCGCTCAGTCGTCGTGTGTTCAGGGAGGTGCAGCTGACGCAGACGGCTGGGTTGTCGCCGTGGCGGAGAGGTCCCAGGCTCAGTGGCCCAGCTTCTGCGAGTTCTGGCTGAAAGAGCTCATCCAACTAACTACAGTCTGATTTTTGACAAATAAACCATTTTTTAGAACAGGTATAGATTTGCAGGAAAATTGCAGAGATAATGTTGAAAGTTTCCGTGTACACCATGCCCAGGTTTCCTCCTGTTAATGTCTTACGTCAGCACGGCACATTTGTCATAATTAACGAGTTAACGTAGCTATGCCTTTATTAATTAAATTTCATAATTAGATTTCTCTAGGGTTTTTTGTTTTTGCTTTTGTTTTTAATCTAGTGGCTTTTTTCCTGCTCCAGGCTCTCACGTGACATTGAGTCCTCATGGCTCCCGGGCTCCTCCTGGCTGTGCCGGTTCCTCAGCCTGTCCTTCTCTGTGACGGTCTGGACAGCATCGAGGAGCGGGGGCCAGGCGTGTCGTAGAATGTCCCTCACATAGGATGCGCCCCATGTGTGGCTCACGGTTGGAGCAGGTGGGGGCGTGGGAGGGGACACGGAGGCGAGGAGTCCTCTCATCACACCTGGTCATGGCACCTGCTGTCCACCTGCCTCCCCACTGCGGGTGCCGCTCGGGTCACCTGACCAAGCTGTGTTTGTCCGTCTGCACCGAACGTGCCCTCCCCTCCTCTCCCTGCTGCTCTCTTCGGGAGGAAGACAGCTTGCACAGCCCAAATCAAAGGGCGGGGGGTATCTACATAAATAATTTGGAACTCTTCTGCCTGAGACACTTGTCTCTGCTCCCCATTTATTTATTTATTCACTGACCTATTTATATCAGCATAGATTCATGGATACTTATTTCATACTTTGGGTCATAACCCAGTATTACATGACTCCGTTGCTCAGTTGTTGCAGCGTGGGCCATGGCGTCCCTTTGACACCCACCACCGTGGATGGCCTGAGCCCTTCCTGACCCTCTGGCTGTAGATGCTCCGGGCTCACCTTGCACATTCCCGGCCCCGGAACCAGCCCCTTCTCTGGGAGCCTGGGCTCCTTTCACTGGAGAATGATTTGGGGAACCAAGATAGACTTTTACTGGAGGGACGATATGAGACTGTAGAGAACAGAGCAAGAGGTGAAGGCACCGGGGCAGGAGCTGTCCCCTCCCCCTCGACAGCCGTCCCATCGCCCCGCCCACCACGCAGGCGCCAGGCAAGCACCCATCTGGCCCCCAGCAGCCAGGCCCGGGGCTTCCTAGTCGCTGTTGTCCTGGAAATGGGGCAGAGCAGTGAGACGGAGCAGAAGGAGGTGCCCCTCTGAGAGGACGGACGCGTGAGTGAGGGACAGAGCTCAGGAGGAATGGAGGAGCGCAAGGGGCACCGCTGGGCAGGGTCACACCGGGGCACAGCAGGAGTCATCGCCGTGGAGAGTGGCGGGGCAAGTCCGGCTCGCCGGCCCTCACTGCCGGCTCCAAGCTTCTCCCCACACTCGCCCAGGGCCAGGCTCTGGCACAAGCAGGCCTCACCTGCAGGTAGCTGGTCATCCCTGTAAGTGCTGCCAGGTGGATCCTCTCGCTGGATCCTAAGGTAGCTTTTACCACTTGCAGGGTCAGGGGAGGAAACTGAGTCCCAGGGAAGTTAAGCACGTTGTCGAAGGCCACGTAACTCGTATGTGGCAGCGCCAGGACGTGAGAGGCGAGTTCGTGGGGGTTGCAAAGCTTGGAAGACCGGTTCCAGCGTCCCCATGTCACCCGGGGCGAGGCGTTTAAGGCCACACAGCCAGTAGGCGAGGGGCGGCTCCCCATTGCTGGTGACTGTGCAACCCCAAGTATGTGGATGTGACAAGGCTGTGATTGTGGGGAGCCTGCAAAGCTCCCTCGCTGAGGCCCTGGCGGCGTCGGCTCCGGGGTGCCCCATGAACAGGAAGCCTCCCTCAGGAAAGAGAGGGCCCCCAAGTAGCGGGGAATTCTGCCTCCACCTGGGCCCCAGGGAAAACCTCCTGGAGGCGGATGGCGGGATCCGGGCACGAGGCCTCCTCCTCCTGGAGGCGCCCCACCTGCCTCTGATCGATGTCTCCTGGGCGTCCCTCCAGCAGAGCACTTAGAACCTTCTGCGGCAGCCCGGGGCCATGCCCTGGGCCCGTCCTTCCAAATGCTGACACCTGCCGAGGACCCCTGGCTGCTGCTAATTGAAGAACACCAAAGGTTAATGGCAGGAGGTTAATGGCAGGGCCCTGCACTTAGGGGCTGAAAGCCAAGTCTCAGATGGGGTGAGGTGGGGGAGACCTTCTAGAAGCTTCCTTTCATCGGCTTGGGTATCTATGGGTTCACCCGCAGGTGGGGAGGGAGATGGCTATTTCAGCCCGTGAACTGGCTTCCCCGTGGCGACTGTGTGGTGATGCCAGGCATCTCACGGGGGCTGCTCTGGACCCTCACGCCTCCCCATGCATCGCCCCTCCCCCACAGAGAGGACGGGCAGGTGTCCTGGCGGGTGCGGCTCCGACAGCTTGGCTGGCAGCTTGGCCAAGGCTGGGTCTGAAGCCCCCGTCCTGTGTTGACCCGTCGCTGCCATCCTAACGCGCGGCCAGTGCCCTGGGGCCGGAATCCTGGCCGCTTGCCTGCTCCCGGATTTCTCCCGACTGGGGGATTCTGGGAGATTCAGAGCCTGGCTTTGCTCCCTGCACGCACCTGCAGCCCAAGGCCAGTGGCAGCAGCTGCTGTGGTGGCACTGCAAAGCACACGCCAGAGTGCCAGCCCTGGCCCCCTGCCCCCCCATCTCCCAGCAGCACCCCCAGCCTTTTGCGTTCTCTGGGCTCTTGCAGGTGCTGAGGGTCCCTCTGGCTGGGGCGCTGGGGCTGGGCCCTCACCACCTGGCTCCTCCCATCCACTGCACCTGCTGGGCCTGTCCTCCCCTCCCTGACCTCCCGCCCCGCAGCCCCTGCACCTGTCGCAGCACCCCGGGCAGCTCGCTGCCTCTCTCAAAGCCCCAGGCCCCTTCCACAACTCCCAGGGTCCCCAGTCCCCGAGTCTGCTGAGCAGACAGGGCTCCACCCGTCTCGTCTCACCTCTCCGCGCCACCCCAGGTCCTGGGAGAGGTCCCGACGGGTTCCTGGGCTGAGTGATCATCCGCCAAGGAAACGAGGCAGGGGGGTGGCACGGACGTGGTGGCCTGGGCCTCCCTGCTCCATCTCACGGCAGGGGTGTGGGGAGCAGCCCTCACCGCAGGGCAGGGCAGGGCAGGGCAGGGCAGGGCAGGGCAGGGCAGAGCGTGCAGGTCGCCCGGCAGCCCCAGCCTCTGTGCTGTCCCGGCCAGGCTGAAAGCCAAGCGGGACTGCCATGCGGGGACCCGTGGGTACAGAGTGGAATTTCTGCCTTAAATCTGTGTCTTGGGAATACCTGTGCCAATTGTGTGTGTGTGTGTGTGTGTGTGACACAGAGAGAGAGAGAGAGAGAGAGAGAGAGAGAGAGAGAGGGAGAGAGAGAGAGAGAGGGAGGAAGGGAGGGAGGGAGGTGAAGAATTAAACATCCTACACATCAGGTGATGAAAACTGCTGTGAGGAAAAGGCGGCAGACCCAGGAGTGGGGATGAGGTCTGTTTTGGAGTTACCGGGGAGTGGGGATGAGGTCTGTTTTGGAGTTACCGGACGGCGACACTTTGTCCCAGGTCAGACGAAGAGGCTGCCTGAGGGCATCTTGTAGACCGGCGTGCCAAGGCCCGGGGGCAGCCGTGCCAGGGTGCCAGGTGGGGGGCGGGGGCTGCAGGTGTCTGAGCGGGACAGGGCACCTTCGGGGGTCCCTGGCCATGGCGAGGACGGACGTGGGACTCATTCTGAGAGAGGTGACGGCGCTGCGCGGGGTTGCCCGCGGCTTGTGCTCTCACGGGGCGGCCGGAGCAGATACCCAGACGTTTCGCGTCTTCTGAGGCAGTGTGTGGCTTTACGTTTTCCTAGTGAGCTGTTGAATCACAGAGCTCCCGGAGAAACGTGCATCTTACATGCCTTTATGTCCCTCCTCTTCTGTTGCATAACGCTTTTCTGGGACATCTTACTTCTACTTTTCTGAGTTAGGCTGGGAGTTGTTGATTTAAAAATATCAATCCACATATTTCTTTCATTTCAGTGCTATCCCTTTGCTGTTATCTAATTTACTTAGTTTTGCAATGACTTGTGTTTATGTATTTTTTTTGTTTATATTACATTTTGTTTTTCCTTTTATTAACTTGTTGAGTTGAATCCACAGTGTTCTTTGTTTTACTTTTTATTTGTTCCTGGAATGCAGCCATTCTCGGAGCCGTGGCGACGTGCGTGTGCCGTTGGGCTGTGAGATCCCCTCCCACTTGCCAGGGGCGGGCGGCTTCTCTTTCCTGAGCACCTGTGCGCGGTTTCTGCAGCGGTTCACCTGTCGTCTCTTCACCGCCGTCAGTTCCCTGCCCTGAGAGCCACGGGGTCCCCTCCGTGTCTGCCTCTCTCCCCGGGGTCTCCCTTCATCTTGCCCTGCACCCTCCCCCCTGTGAGTGCTCTGGGGTCTGCCTCTGACAGCACGATGTCTGCTTTCTGTAGGGCCAGCTCTGGGCTTTCTAAACCTAAATGGATGTCATATCGGTGAATGGGCTTTTCGACCCTAATGTCTTAACCACGAATGCATCTCAGAATATCCTCTGAGCGGCCGGGTGCGGTGGCTCACGCCTGTAATCCTAGCACTCTGGGAGGCCGAGGCAGGCGGATCGCTCAAGGTCACGAGTTCGAAACCAGCCTGAGCAAGACTCCATCTCTACTAAAAAAGATAGAAAGAAATGAATTGGCCAACTAAAAATATATAGAAAAAATTATCGGGGCATGGTGGTGCATGCCTGTAGTCCCAGCCACCCGGGAGGCTGAGGCAGGAGGATCGCTTGAGCCCAGGAGTCTGAGGTTGCTGTGAGCTAGGCTGACGCCACGGCACTCACTCTAGCCTGGGCAACAGAGCGAGACTCTGTCTCAAAAAAAAAAAAAAAAAAAAAGAATACCTCTGACCTTCGTAACACTCACCGTATTTGATAGACGTTGTCTTTTCTCCCCCGCTCAGGTGGGCAAGTGCAGTGGCTGTTCACAACCTGGCACTCACATCACATGTGTGCATGCCCCAGTCGACAGAATGGATTCGGGGCTCCCCATGGGATGGGGGACACAGCAGGGGGAGGAGAGGCTGGCCCTGCTCTCCTGGAGCCCCCGCCCAGAAAGAGGCAGACACATGTGCACACGTGAGACATGAGATAAGATCAGGGCAGTTGGAAATAAGCTCAGGCAGGGGACGTGGGCAGCGTGACGAGGGCCAGGCCGGCTTCTGCACTGGTCAGGGCAGACTTCCTGGAGGAAGTGCCAGGTGAGCTGAGCCCGACCCACGTGAAGGATCCACGCTAGAGCACCTGGGGAGGAGGATTCCGGGCAAAGGAATTGACTGGCAAGTCCCCGGGGCCTCTGGGAAAAAGTGTAGCTGGTACAAGAGTCTGAGAAACGGAAGCGAGGGTGGTGCAGAATGAAAACAGCATTCATTTTATCACTTGAGCACAAAATTTCTTACCTGAGCAACAGTACTGGGAAGGTGGAAAGAGGGAGAGAAGCAGGAAAATATGGCAGATTTTCACTGCCGCTTGCAAAGGAAGAAGCCAGGACAGGCTTTTACTCTGAAGACGGGTACGCAGGAAGAGGTTCGACTGCGGAGCTCATTTGCAAGGTGAGCATCGGCAGAGTACGAATGAGCAGGAAGAAAAGTATTTTGCATTTATTGGTTGTATGGAACTCGTGTTTTTATTCTCCCCTGTTCACTTAGCCCCGAACGAGGCCCGCAGCCAGCTCGGAACACGCCGCGTGGGCCCCGCGGGCCTCTCTGTTCGCAGTCCTCGGGGTACTTGCGCTTCTAAGGCAGCGTCAGGAGCCCAGGCAGAGACGAGGGAAGCGGGTCCCTGTGGCTGGGCAGCAGGGCCAGCTCTCCACCCATGTCCCGGCTGGTGTGGCCTCACGGCACACGTGAGACCCGATGCCGTCGCCTTCTGCTGTCTTTGTGGACTTGGGCCACGAGGCAGCCTCCTCCACGTCAGCGTTTCCTGACGTCTGGTGCCCCGTGCCGCCCGTGGAGAAGCGGGGCCGCCAACAAACAGGCGAACACCGGAAGCACCTTTCCCTGGGCCTTTCCCTGCCACTGAATTAAAATTCAGCAAATATTTGCCGAGTTCCTGCCCGTGTGTCCGAGGTGTACCAGGAGGATGGAGCCCATCTAAGATCTCCGTACATAAGCAGGGTAAGAGTCCCCGCGCCAAAGTCAGATTACGCGGAACTCTTGAAGGTGTGTCGGGCAGCATCGGGGACCTGGCACACGCAGGAGTGAAGAGAGAGGCTCCGTCCACAGCAAGGTGGAAGGAAGAACATTCTAGAGCCCTGGAGGGAAGAAGAGCCGGAGACGGTTTCTCTTTGGGGCGGAGGACACTGCCCTGATTGATGCGCGTCCCTGTCGGGTCGCTCCCGGCTGCAGCCGGCGACCTTGCAGAGGTGCTTTCGGAACCCCGTGCAGTTGGCCCCCGCGACTCCAGGCGGTGGGGAGTCAGGTGAGGGGCGCGGCACCCGGGGCGGACGAGCGCTGCTGGCTGTGGGGTGCAGGTGGTCGCCGCAGAGAGCGAGATACCCTCAGAGCAGGCTTCGGGGCTCCGGCGCTTAGTCCATCACTCACAGCTTCCCCTTACCCTGTTTTCCTTACATGCGTCACTCTTGTCACCACTTCAGAAGAGGGGCCTCTGGTGCACGCGGCGGTCACCAAGACGCCAGGTCTCCTCCACGCCGAAAACTCGGATCCCTTCCGCGAGGGTTTCTGTGCCAGACGCAGGCTCCGCTGCCCTTTCCTGGCCGGCGTCTGCCCCGGCCCAGGCTCCGGGACGAGCACGTGCGCCGCGCCGTCCGCTGTCACGCCCCAGCGGCTCGCGCCACCTGGCTGTGCACTCCCATGTCGGGGAGGGCCGTGGGTCTTCGCTTTCTGGGGCTGCTGTGACTGAATGCCGTAGCGGGGGGGGGGGGGGGGCTCGTAACAGCAGGGGTTTTCCCCACGGCTCCGGAGGCTGGGAGTGCACGCTCAAGACACCAGCGGACGGGGCGGCTGGCGGGTCCGCTCCTGGTTCACGGACGGCGCCTTCTCGCCGTGGCCTTGCATGGTGGAAGGGGGAGGCGTCTCTCGGGGTCCCTTTTATAAGCGTGCTCATCCCACTCCTGCTTGCACAGCGCCGCGGTTTAATCACCTCCCCTGATCTTTCACCTCCTAACACGGTCACCTGGGGGCAAGCAAACATTGGGACCAGGGCACTGTGGTCTCGGAACTTCCACGATGGTCACGTTAGGAGGGGGCTGTGACGGGGTGTGTCGGAGCCCCGCTGCCCTGAGTGGCGTCTGATGTGCTCCCAAGAACGAGGTCCCGCGGGACGAGGTCCCCCCCGGCGCGGGGTCCGCGCAGATGAGCGAAGGCGGTGGGTGATTATTCCAACCTTCCCGGGAAAGGATGCTCTGAAAACATTTCCACGTCATCGTCACTGTGGGCTGCAGCGAGTTGTTTGCACGTCACCGTGATTTTGCATGTCACCCTCACCGGTGGAGCAGGGCAACTGCTGACCGCTGCCAAGCCCACCCACTCCGCTGGCCGGGCTGGGAGGGGACGGCAGCCAGGTGAGTTCTCATGGCTGATCTTTCAGAAAGAAATAAAACAGAATAGATCGCATCAGCCCTTGTCTCCGATTCGGGATAACGGCTTTTCGAGGGTCCGGAGACGCTGTCTCTCCAGCCTCCCTGTGCCCAGGTGAGCGTTAACCACGAACAACAGTACGGCCGACGCCGTCAGCTCCATGGAGGGGACAAGGGCAGTGGACGAAGATGCCTTGAAAACAGGCCTCCGGAGAAGTAGCTCGCCCTGCAGAAGGCTCCCTGCAACAGCCTTGCAGACGAGGGAAGAAAGCGCCTCTTTCCAGGCTGCCAGCGCCCGCGTGGCTCCGAGGTGTCCCGTGCCTGGTCTCCAGGCCGAGGGCTCCACCACCGTGGCCCTCTAGTCCGTGCCACTCGATCTCGCTACAGGAGGAGCAGGAACACGCGCAGTGCCCTCTCGGGGGTCTCCCCAGCCCGGGGCAGACAGGCCCCCCGAGGCCTGTCCCCTTCACGCCCACCTCCTGCCCTCCAGGGTCGGGTGCTTTTCCCCTACTCACTGCCCACCCACCCTTTCACAAGGCAGAACAGGCAGGACCGAGGGTCAGGCCGATACCTCGTGCTCTGTGCCGCGGCCGGGCTGGCCCTGTGGGACGCCATTCACCTCAGTTTCCCCACGTGGGAAGTGGAAAGTAATGTATTGCTCTCACGCGTGTCCCGTCAGAGCCAGGTGTGATGCAGGATGCAGATGCACCTGCTGTGACCTGCAGTGCCGGATACGCAGTATATGTGGCTGCCACTGCGCAAAATGCTGCTGTCACAGGGGTCCCTGCTTTTAGCCTCATGTCATTGTTTCTGTGTCCTAGACTTTCATCCCTCAACCCGCCCGCCCGCCCGCCCATCCACCTACTCGTTCAATGCCTGTTGAATCAGATGCTCGCCACGCTGCAGACGCCGCACCCGCCAGCTGCCGGCCAAAGACAAATGCTCCTCCTGCCAGCTGTGTGTGCCTCTCCACGGCCCGAGGAGCCTGGAGCACCCCTCCCAGCCTGCCACCAAGAGCACTCACAGCACAGCAAATGGCAGAATGGACGGGTCTTCTTCCCGGGACGCGGAGACGAGAGGTTGGCTCTGCCCCGGCAACCGTGGCTGCCGTGCCTCCACTGCCGGCTGCTCTCAGTGGACACTGAGCCCCTGCTCCCCAAATGTCTGCTCGCTTTGTTTTCCGTGCCACGCCGGAGAAAAGCTCTCGTTCAAAGCTACTCTTTCGGCCAGCCAGCTCCATGCGGTGTAGCTGTCACTCGTGGTGACGCCTGGCTCTCCCGGCCTGCCCGTTCGAGGAGCAGGGGGCTGTTGCTGGGGTCTAGAGCTACACGTCGGGGAGATTACAGCCTTCGGAAACAGAATCCCCAGCCGCAATGCTTTCTCAGAGTCACGCAGATAATAACTGCTTTACATTTCTTTGCCTTCCCGGAAAATATGATTGTGCTACCTACTTCAGGGCCAATGTGGGAATTTAACGTGATAACGTTCGTAACGTGAGTACACAGGGCTTCTGCTCAAGATAGAAGACAGAACAGATGATGAGACTCCTCCAATTCTGTGTCCAACATAAAAATTTTGGATTAAATATATGCTGAATGTAAATATATATATGCCAGACTGAAAATAAGAAGGAGCAGCCACTGCACAGTTGAAATACAGATACACTTTCAAGCCAAAAATTAAGACAGAGTTGGAGACACCACTTAGGACTGACATCACGGTCTGGACTTGAGTAAGCTACAGGGCCCACATGGAGAAGGGCTTTCTGCACAAACTACTGTATCCTTTGGGACGAGGACACTGAAGTTTACGGTTGCTGTTTTACATCTCTCCACTCAGAAGTGAGCCAACTGCCCCAGGCCATGACTGGACACGAAGCACCTTTCATAAAACAAAACCTGAACCTGTACTGTTAGTGGGTGTGGGATGTGAATTTCTTGTTGAGAAAGATGCAGAAACCCTGGATGTGCTAATGTAAACACATAACGGGACACACACACATATACACATACACGGGACACACACACACGGAACACACACAGGACACACAGACACATGAAACACACACACACACACACACACACACACACACACACACACACACACAATTTATCCCAGAGCCATGGGACCAACAGGGCATGAATACAAGCAAATTCGAAACTCCAAGCAACACGTAGCTTCCACCGAGAACGAAAAAATAATAGACCAGCTTCAGAAATCTACCAAGAAAATGAGTGAACAGGATAATCTCAAATAGCATTTGAAGTGAGGGTATTTAACATGCTCAAACAGACAACAGAAAGAGTAGCTTACATCAAAAATGAATAGACCGTTAAAACCAGTAGAGAGTTTTACTTCTGGTTATAATGGACCCGATGATGTGGACTGACATTTCTACTGAAACGAGCTAGGAAATCAGGACAAAACTTTCTTTAGAAAGTTGATCTGAAGGCATCCCAGAGCGACTGGTGGCGAGGAGAATCAGGGGCAGGACGTGGCAGGAGGAGACCCGAGGGAGACCCTCGTGCACGCCAGCGCCAGCCTGCGGAACGTTCCGGAAGGGGGAGTGTGGTCTGGGTCTCCTCCGCCCAGCGCGGCCACCACTAGCCGCACGTGGGTAGGGGACACCTGACACGTGGCTGCTTCGGCTGAGAGTCTGACTTTTAGGTTTCATTTCATTGTAATTGATTTAAAGTTAAGTAACTCCACGTGACTAGGGGCTTCTCTATGGGACAGCACACCTCTGAAAGCATTTGCCAAATCTGGGCAAAGTCCCCGAGAGACCGAGAGGCTGACAGGAGCTTTTATCTGACAATGAGAGCGGGAGGGACGGAACCTCGATGTTAGAGCCTCGATCTGCTCAGGATGGGAGTAACATAGACGCTGTTATGAGACGCTCAGCCTCCCCCCCCACTCATGGCATGACACTCTTGTGTTGTCCATTTGAGGCCGGGGGTGGGCAAACAGGCTCCCTGCCTGCTTGCACAGGTGAGGTTGGAGTGGAATACAGCCCCCCCCACCTGTCCTTTGTGGTCTACACACCTCTAAAAGCATTTGCCAAATTTGGGCAAAGTCCCCGAGACTTCCACACCACACCAGCAAAGCCGAGTGGTCGTGACAGGCCGTATGGGCTGCAAAGCCTTTGGTAGATACCATCTGGCCCTTTACAGAAAATGCACCCTTCCCCCAGCTTCCAGGAGTGCTGGCTGGTGACAGGCCACAGATGACTTGCGCTTAGCTGGAGGGGCTCCTTGGCCCCGGGCTCCCTCCTGCCTGGGGCAGTGCAGAGCCAGGTCTCGGTTGATGCAGGGAAAGGCTTGGCCCCTCCCCTAAAGCGAGCACAGCCACCGAGGGCCGCTGCAGCTCCCAAGCTCCCGGTGGGGCCAGCCCAGGCTCCGGCTACCACCGCGTCCCAGTCCAATTTCTCCCTCCGCCCGGCCCCGCCGCCTTCGCTGTCTCACAGCATCATTCACAAGAATGCCCCGAAACAGAACTTCAGCACGCAGATCTTTGTCTCAAAGTCAGTTTCCGAGGAGCTCTGCCTACGAAAGGGTCTGGAAACTCTCCCTTAAAACTTTGGTGTCTGGAAGGGATATACCCTAGGAGTGAGAGTAAGCTAGAATTAGAGGGCCCTTAAAAGGAGTGAAACCTAGTTCACACTGGGCTTGTCTTGGCTAAGAACACTGAAAGTGCTGGTGTTCCTAGACCAACCCTGGCCAGAAACAAATATATTTCCTCTCTAGAAGAAGACAACATTATATGGAACATTAAATAATCTCTGCAACTTTTCAAATTCAATGTCCAGCATTTACTAAAATTAACCAGGCGTATGAAGAATCAACAACATGACCCCAAACCCAAAGGAAACAATAGATAATAACAGCATATTCATGGGGGTTTCGGATAACAAAGTGTGAAATAATTTTTCAAATAAATATATTTGATATTTTCAAGGAATGAAAAGATTGAAAACTTATATAGAAATAAGCAACTAATAAAAAAAAAAAAGCTCATGGGGGCCGGGCGCGGTGGCTCATGCCTGTAATCCTAGCTCTCTGGGAGGCCAAGGCAGGCGGATTGTTTGAGCTCAGAAGTTCGAAACCAGCCTGAGCAAGAGCGAGACCCCGTCTCTACTATATATAGAAAGAAATTAATTGGCCAACTAATATATATAGAAAAAATTAGTCGGGCATGGTGGCACATGCCTGTAGTCCCAGCTACTTGGGAGGCTGAGGCAGGAGGATCGCTTGAGCCCAGGAGTCTGAGGTTGCTGTGAGCTAGGCTGACGCCACGGCACTCACTCTAGCCTGGGCAACAGAGTGAGACTCTGTCTCAAAAAAAAAAAAAAAAAAAAAAAAAAAGCTCATGGGAAATCTAGAACCACAAAGCAAAGGAAATAGATCTGTTAATGGAAAAGTTTCATTCAAGATTAGACACAGCTGAACAGAAAATTAGAGGACTGGAAGACAGAAGAAAATACTCAGATACATACTTAGTAATAAAAGGACTTAAAAATATATTGAAAGTAGTAAGACAAATATGGAGCTTGGTGTAAAAATTTAATATCTGCATCATGGAAGTCCCATAAATAGAGGGAAAAGAGTATGGTATGGGACCAGTATTTGAAAGCAATATGGATGAGGACTTTCCAGAAGTTACCATAAATATCATCATACTAAACATGAAACATAGGCAGAACAAATAAAAAGAAGAGCACCCTTTATCACAATATAGAACCTTCTGTAAACCAAAGACCAAAAGAAAAGCTTAAAATTGATGAAAATAAAAAAGATTTCCCTCAAAGGAGCAAGAATAAACTGTGACAGCTAAAATTTCAGAAGATGAAGACGAAAGCCAGAAGATAATGGTCACATTTTATTTTATTTTTTTCCTTTTTTTTTTAAATTCAGCATAATAAGGGGGTACAAATGTTAAGGTTACATACATTGCTATTGCCTTCCCTCCCCCCTTGAGTCAGAGCTTCAAGCGTGTCCATCCCCCCGACAATGCACATTGCACTTATAATGTGTATATATGTGTATACCCATCCCCTCCCCCCCACCTGCCCCACACCTGATGTTTTTTTTTCTTTCTTTTTAGTATTTTGGTTATATTTTATAACTTTGCCTTTACCTAGCAAAGGTTAGAGGTATGCCCTTCCCCTCCACACTGTTCGCCACATCCCTCAGATGTGGGTCTATCCCCCCACCCCCCCGAATCTCTGGTGAACACCACCACCCTTTGGTCAGATTTTCAAAATGCTGAAATGAGAAATTAATAACAATAACATAACTAGGAAATCTTCATACATGTGAACATTAAACAACACATCTTTAAACAATTCCTTGGTCAGAAACATCAATTTGCAAGTTGGAAAATGTTTTGCACTGGATGCTAACAAAGATAATACATAGCAGAAATCCCAAGATAAGGCTAAACTAATGCTAAAGTGGAAACTTATTAAGTGGAAATGTGAGAAAAGTATGTATTTGTCAATATAAGATGATGGAATATATCTTACGTAATTATTTGTGGCCTTGACTTATAATATGTAAATATATCTATGCTTTGAGAGCTTTCATCCACACTTTTAACCCAGACCTTAAAAATGTTCTGGATGGCCTGGATTTGTGTGTGGGGGTGGGGGGCGTGGGGGGAAGGATTGCACTAGAGTATAAAGAACATCTTTTAAATGAGAGATCCTTGGTCATTGGATTCCCACAGGAAAAACAAATTTGATTCTCATCTCCTATCATATTAAAAAAAACAAGTTCAGGTATATGTTAGATGTAGATATAAATGATAAATCACTAAAACTTATGGTATGTATCAGAGGCAATTTTCGAATGAACTTGAGTATTGAAAAGGTTTCTTAATCCAGACACAAAGAACTAAACTGTAATGGAAAATAACAATTTGTTAGACGACTTGGAAATATAGAACTTCTCTTCTTCAAGGGATCAAAAAAAGGTGAGCCAGTGAATGGGAGGAAAAATATCTGCTATCTGATATCCAGAATAGGCAGGTATTTCTTAAATAAGATGCAAAGATCATTAACAACGTTATAAAACAGAGTTAGATTCAATTAATATTAAGATCATAACTTCATAAAAATCACATCAGTAAAAGAGGAAAAAGCAAGCCTCAGATACTTCATGAAGAAGAATTTCCAAAGAACCAATAAACATAATGAAAAATAAGGAAAAATGCCCAACTCATTACTCATCTGGGAAATATAAACCAAAACCACAAGGCAAACTAGTACACACCTAACAGAATGGCTAAAATTTAAAAAGCTAGAAAATGCCACATGGTGAGGATGCCAAAAGGAACTCTACTACAGTAATGGTGAGAGTTTAAATACTTTAAATTCGATGATTACACTCTTAGGTATATAACCCCAAAGAAGCATGTACATATATAATCACCAATAAGCTTGCATAGTATAATAGCATTATTTTTGCTAAATCGACAGCTGGAAATGTCCCAAATGCCCATCAACAGTAAAATGGATTAGTACATTGTGGGAAATTAGAACAACCGTATATCAGAGCAATTATAGAATAACAAACTGCAGTTACATGGAATAATATGAATTACTCCCACAGACGTTACTTTGAGTACGTGCATGTGTGTGTGTGTGTGTGTGTGTGTGTGTGCCTGTGTGTATTTTATAAACAGGCAAAAGCAACCTGTAGTGTCAGAAGTCAAGATACTGGTTAAACGGGTAGAATGCATAGTCATGGGACAGAGGGATGAGAGGTTTTTTGGACACTGGTAAGGTCCTGTTTCTTGGCCTCAGGTGTGGGCACCTGGGCATGGGTGTCTGCTTTGTGATAGTTTATCAAGTGGTTACCTTCTGAACTATGCTTACGTGCATATATGTAATTCCCGTGAGAAGAGCCTCGAATAACTGGACTGCATGGAAGGGACCCAGGTTTGGTGGTGAGTTCGGTACAAATTATTTTAGGCATCAGGAATGACATAGTTATTAACTTTAGAAAAAAATTTTTTAGAAGTATTATAATATAGCAGGTGACTTTTTATACATGACTTATATATGTTTACATAGTCAAGATTACCTAAATATTGTGTAAATGTTGACTATAAACCAACTCTGAAATTATTATATGTATGCAATGAAGGGAAAGTGTGCATGTAGGTTTTAGAATAATCATCAGAAAATCAAATGCCCCACTTCTTTGGTAGGAAGACAGGAGTTAATATTT
Organism: Microcebus murinus; assembly: GCF_040939455.1. Classification (NCBI taxonomy): domain Eukaryota; kingdom Metazoa; phylum Chordata; class Mammalia; order Primates; family Cheirogaleidae; genus Microcebus; species Microcebus murinus. The sequence goes on along the minus strand of NC_134113.1, from coordinate 2,233,713 downwards.
GATGATGAAGAATCAGAAATTTTTGTAAAAGTGTATCGTTTAGACATGTGAAATCTCAAAAGAAACAGCTAAAATAGATTAAATTGTTATTTCTGGGCAACGGTCAGAGATTTTATTGCTGCAAGGGGCTGCTTTGCAAAAAGAAAAAAAAACTTGTACAACTTCATAGCTTTTAAAATTATATATTATGTAAAGTTTGATAAAATATAAACATTTAATAAATGACATTTGTAACTTTAGATATTAATATACAATATAAATGAAATCTATAACAGTAATAGCTAAAAGAAACATCCACATCAGTAAATGCCCACAAACATTTAATAACTCACAAATTGTATAAATTTTCAGAGACTAGGAAGAGAGAGAGACAGAGATGCCCATCTCATAGCAGTATTTGACATGATTCTGACACCACGACAAGACAAGCAAGGACAAGGGGAAATCTATGTTCAAGTCCACTTTAAACAGATGAGCAAATCCTGAATAATATTCAATATTAAGATCAACAAGGTATTGAAAGAGAAAGACACCACAATTACACAGGGTTAACCACACAAGTATGAGAATGGCTTAAAAATTTATCACTGGGTTCATTACACTGAAGAGAATAAAGGAAAAACTTTAATCATCTCACTAGACGCTGAAAAACGCATTTGATAAAAGGCAATGCCCATTCCCGATAAAAAGCACTTAGAAAACAAAGGCGGTAATGAAATGCTCTTATCTTGATAAAAAGTACTTACTGGAACCCTGAAGCAGGCGTCATACTTACTAGTGAAACGTCCGTGGTATTTTCTCAAATTAGCTCTGCAAGGACGCCCACTTTATACCACCAGTGAATATTGTGCTGAAGGTTCTTACCAAGTGTAAAAATGAAAAAAGCAACACGAGAAGTATGACATTATGTATAGGAGAATATTTTTTCCTATAAAAATGCAAAAGCATAAACTGATGAATTGCTAGAACCATCCACGAGAGTTCAGCAACCTGGGCTGAATACATCAACCTACGAAAATCAATAGCTTTTCTATAACCAGCAACGACCAAATAGAAAATGTAATAAGAAAGAAAAAAAAAAGATTCTATTTGTGGCCAAAAATAATAATACAAAAGAACTGCAGACACGGTTCTTACCTGCTGAGAAAGTGAAAGTTGGCCTGAACGGATGAAGACACGCTCATTGCTGGCCAGGGTTCACCAACACTGGAGTCAGCCCTGCGAAATTCTCAGGGGCTTAGCAAAGCGTCTGTGTGTTTCTTGCCCAAATAACAGTTCGGTGTGGGTTTCTGGGATGTGACCTTTCGCGTGGCTAGGCAGGGGGACTCAGGCCACTTCCATCTTGTGGGCCTGGCATCCTCTGTGGCCTCGGGTCCCCGGCTGGGTCCCTGCACCCCGGACAAAGACAAGGAAAGGGAGAGGGGGAGGGACAGGGCACACGGCCTCCAGGGGCCAGGCCTGCAGGTGGCTCCATCGGTTCTGCCCACTTTAACTCACCTGGAATTGGATCCCACCCAAAGTGGGGGACGACGAGAAATATTACCTGTTGTGTGTCCAGGAAGCAAAGGAAAGTGATTTGGGAAACACTCCCAGATGTCGGCCACCCAGGGTAAGGCTTAGTGACAGTAAGGGTGTCATTTCACCCCGAGAATTCATGCATTCCACCTGCATCTCAAGCAAATTCCAATAGGTTTTATCATGGAAACTTGTAGGCTTTCTCACGTTTGTATGGGCGATAAACGTATGGAAATAGCCAGTATATAATGGCTTTGAAAAGAAACACCGTGGGCGTGAATTCGGATGTGGGTTTGCCCTACTCAATGTGCCATAAGGTGGGACAATAAATGCAATGTGATATTAGTGCAGTATAGATAGGTAATGGACGAGACCAGGCAATCTAGGAACAAATGGACACATCAGGGAGTTTGTAACATAAGAAAATTAAATTAATAGACAATAAAAGTGGCATTTCAAGTCAGTGAGGACTGAAAATCTAATAAATGATGTTGGGATATTTGACTAGCCACTTGCTAAAAAGAAGCATAGATGAATCATAAGTTAAAGTATATGTAAATAAATTCCAGTGTTATTAAAGACATAAACCTAAAAATGTCTATATAATCTGAGTCAGGAGGAAACTTAGTGGTATGAAAGAATTAGAAACCATATGGAAAAAGGTTGACGAATTCCCTGTGATGAATGACAAAATACACAAAGTTAATTGACATCTGGCAGAATGACAAAAATATTTCAGTAGAAACAGGCACAAGTTTAATATTCAGAATTTACGAAGCATTCGCACAAATCAGCAAGAAAAAGGCAACCCGGTAGATGATAGTCAAAGGATGTGCACTGTTGACGCACTAAACGTGAAAAAGAATGACCAACAAACGCATTAAAAGATTATCAAAAACAAACTAAAGTGGTTTTTTTTGTTTTGTTTTGTTTTTTTGCCTCTCATATTAAGGGAACAACAGAAAAAAATTACAATGTGAAAAGTCGGAGAATATGAGCTGCTTTCGCATTTTGGTGGAAACACATACTGGCAGAGACTTTTTAAAGGGCAATTTATCAGTCGGTCAAATACTAAATGCAGAGGCCCTTTGACCCAGTGTTACATTTTAGGAATTTATGTAAAAGAAGGACCAACCCATATGCGTGGGGCATATATGCATGTGTGTCAAAATGTTTTTCTTGACGGCATTATCTGTAACACCAAAAACATGAAAACAAACTAAATAATCAAGACGGGACTCTTTCGCCGTAAAATCTCTAATCCATACAATAATCTTGTTTGGATGAAAATCATACTGACTTTAGATGTGAGCAAAATATATGCAAATCCTATTTCTCAATTTTCACTAAAAGTATGGCCTCAGGAAAATACTTTAAAGTTTTTTACCTCCATTTTCAAAAATTAATTTTCATTTATTTTATTTATTTATTTATTTATTTTTTGAGACAGGCCCTTGCTCTGTTGCCCAGGCTGGAGTGCAGTGGTGCAATCATAGCTCACAGCAACCTCAAACTCCTGGGCTCAGGTGATCCTCCTGCCTCAGCCTCCTGAGTAGCTGGGACTACAGGCATGCCCCCCCCCCCCCCCCCCCCCCCCCCCCCCCCCGTGCACAGCTCTAAGTCTTTCAGTTTCAGTTTAGAGTTGAGAGACCATAGCTCTTTGGAATTTGACCACCTTAACAAGTAATTATTGAGCAAATATTATGTGCCCAGTACTGTGCTGGGTAAGATGTATCAGACAGAGGGGGTCAACAGATACAGTCTCCAGTTATTAGCAGCTAGTTGAGAGTACCCAAAGTAAAGAAATAAGATCCTGTAAATATATCCTAAGTGCCAATGCCTTGATGGACATAGTGGTAAGTAATGAAGACACTGAGATTTGTTTAAAAAATCACAGTGATTCACAGAAACAGCGATTGGTTTGCCGCCAGGTTCTGTGAATTTTCTGCAGTGGGAATTAGGGCAAGTCTTTTAATCATATCAACCTTGCCAAAAAAGGGATGAGATACCTCTGCCTCATCCACTTAATAGTTTCGGTGATTTTCAAATAGAGTAGACAACTTGAAAATACGTCGTCTTACATAACAATCGTAGATACGTCGGATAAAATATGAGAGAGGTCCTCTGTACGCACAGCAGGGTGCGTGTGGGATGGAGAGAAATCCGCAAGGGAACAAAGTTGAAGAGAGCCCGGAACAAGCACGGTTTGCTAACACGGAAGCCAGTGTTTCTCTAGGGGTGTTTCCCAACTTAAAAACTGAAATGCTTTTCTTTTTTCTTTTTTTTCTTTTTTTTAACAAAGAGGTAAGTCTTTGGGTCCATGCAAAGACGGGAGATGTAAAAGTGCTGCCCTCCCCCCCCCCAACACACACGTAATCACCCAGCATTGAGAAACCGCACATTCAGTAAAAACCCACCAGAAACAAAAATACTCTTTTGGTGGATCTCTTGCCAACAAACAGAAAAACAGCAGTCTCAAGCAGGACTCTGGGCAAAAAAGATAAAAAAAAAATATATTGAATAAAAATGGAACGAAGCACCAGTAACATGTGGTTTAAAGGAATCTGTCTAATATGCATGGGATGGGAGTAGGAGAAGCAGAGGAAAGAGGAATGACACTTCCTGAACTTCTTTTCAACGTGATAACGTGGAAAATCAACCCGCAGAGGCAGGGAGCTCCGTGAGGTCCGGGGAGCGAGGGGTGAGCAGGATGCACCCAAGGCCATCTGAGTCCAAGGACTGAAACCCTCGGACAGAGAGAAAGTCATAGAAGTGCCCTACGGGGGAGGCTGCCGTGTCACATAAAGCAAAACAATTATAAGAACAAGAGCTGTGTTATAAGAACAAGGGCTACTACCCTTAAAAATGGTAGTAGCCAGGGAGAGGGCGACACTAGCATCTTTAAAGTGCTGGAAGAAAGAAAAATACTGCCGACCTAGGATTCTGTGTCCAGTGAGATTATTCAAAGTAAGGGTTGGACTCTCCATAAGTACAAACTAAGAGACATCTTAGTCCACACTGCGAGAAATATAAAAGAAATACCAAGTTGAAGAAACATTTTGCGAGATGCAAGCTCAGATCAACAGGAAGGCATAAAGAATGCCAGAAATGAGAAATACAGGGGTCAATTTAAAAGACTGTATGTTTTATTCTCTTGTCTTAAATACATAAAAGACAATTAACAGCTTGGAGCAAACATTTCAGGACATATGGATGGCGGGGTTTGTAACATACAGTCAAATGTATGAAAATGAAACACAAAGAAAGAAAGGGGGATGAACAGAAATACACTTTTTAAGGTTGTTATAGAAAATTCAAAATATTAGTTCATGGCAGATGCCTATAAATTAAGAACACCTGTTGTCATGCCTAAAGAAATCACTAAAACTGAAAGTACGTAGCTAAAAACCAATTAGAAGAGATAAGATGGCATATACAGCCACTTTATAAATACAAAAGGAAAGCAGGAATAAAGACTATATAGGATGAATATAAATCAAATAGCAACACAGTGGACTTAAACCCAACTCTACTGATAATTACATTAAACGTAAATGGTCTAGAACTTCTCTTTCCACTCTCCCAAGGAGTGGTTTCTGTTGTACTTGCCTTCCCACAATAAGAAAGCAAATCACAATAAAAATAACAAGAAAACGGGAAAAAAGTGCAAAACAACTGTTTTACGATAGATATCAGGCAGCGCACGGCTACAATCAGTGAGACAAGAGACACATAAAGTGAGCCCGTGAGTGCTCCGAGTCCTGCCTGGAGGCAAATAGTCCAGGGAAGGGGATCCCGACAGAACTCAGAATTCCTGAGTAGGGGAAACAGGCCGGGTCAGGTGAGGCCACGGCAGCTGGGATTTGCAGGGCAGAGCATGAGCCAGGAGGCAGCTACTCAGAGAAAAAGCTCCAGACATCTGCATAAAAGTGTTCTTGAGACACTAGCTGGATGTGATACCAATTTGCAGGTAAAATCAAAGGTCAGACTCCAGGAGGCCAAAGAAGAAATGCCAGGGAAAGAAATAAGAAGGCCAACGAGATATATGCTATGAGAATTTTAAAAGGCAGGAAGACAAATCTCATTATTCACATAAAATATCATGAGTTACATTGGTAGCCAAAGTAATCTACAGATGCATTAGTAAAACTAATGAGAAATTATACGATGTAAGAGCAATTGTAAGATACCGATCACCTTTTTTTTTTATACTGAAAGTAATAACAAAACACCTATTAGAAAAACAACAAATCCTAAATAGCTTCTGCAGGAATAAATTTAGAGAAAGAGGTTCAAGACTTTATTAAAAAATACATGAATCTTCATCAAAAGAGCTAGAGTGATAACATTAATGTGGGCATAGACAGGTTCAATATTACAAATAGCTCTTTTCCCAGACTACTCCACAAAGATAAAGGAAGTCCATTCAAAACCATGTCGGGGTCTTCATAGACCATGTCAAATTAATTTTATCTTTATATGGAACAGCAAAGGATACGGAACATCCGGGAGAGTTTGGCTGTGACAGACAGGAGGATGCATCATGAAGGTGGCCTGGGCAAGACCAGGTGTGTAGGCCCCTGGACTAACTCAGAGACCCCCGGGGGGCAGAGGCGGCAGTCTGGGCCCCAGAAACACATCAAACACACACACGTATGTGGAAGCTTGGCAAGTGACAGACACAGAACTTCTCACATTTGAAAAAAAAACATTTTAAAAAAATCTGTATTTTATGGTGAATAATGCATTTTACCTTACTCTCAAACTGCACAAATCATGAAGGAAAATATGAATGTATTGAATGACATTAAAATTAAAATCTTTTTTTTTAAAGACACTATAAACAAAGTTAAAATCCAGGCTACACCCTGGAGGAAGATATTTACAACGTGTATAACTGGCAAAGGATTGGAATCCAGAGGACGCATCCATGAAAAATAAACACAGTAGAGAAGTGGTCAGAGGATATGAAAAAGTAGTCCGGAGAAAAGAGACCGTAATTCCGAGCAGGATGTGAAGGTATATCCGAACTCGTGCCCAGGGAGACAGGTGCCACTATCTCAGGGCCTGGCAGGAGGGCGGAAGGGCGCTCACTGTCCGTGCTGGCACGGGCGTGAAGAGGGACGGGTGTGCGCGCAAGGACCGTGAGTTTGCACAACTACTTTGCTGCTAAATTATCAATAACTGGTAAACCCGAGACGCATCTGGCCCACGAGGCAGCAATTTCACTGATGCTCACACTCTCGGCCTTTAGACAGGGATGAGGAGCCCCGCACGGGGTTGGTCACTGAGGCTCAAACCAGCCTGATACAAGAAAAAAACCTCAGAAACAGCAGAAATCCATCAAGAGGAAAATGGATAAATAAATTGTAATCCGTTCGCACAATAAAGCGCTCTACGGAGAAAACAGATGAGCTGGGATTGGGTAACGAGGTATATAATTCTATGAGCGTAATGCCAGGGCAACGAGCTGGCTGCAGGAAGATTCATGCATTTTAATTCCGTGTAGACAGCTTTCTTTATAAACAGAGAAATGAAATGCAAAGCTCAGGAATGCGCACGGAGGCGGCAAAGGCCCGTCGCAGTGCGCGGAATCAAATGCGCAGCAAATTCGGGATGGCGGCCCCTCCGGGGGGAGGCAGGGAAGGGCGGGACAGTGAACAGGGGCCGCGCTGGCATCTGTGATTATTTTTTTTATTTTTGGCTGCAGGTGGATGATCTTAATTCCTATCTTTCGTATCTTCACTCATTTTTTTGTGCGACCCAGCAGACGTCGTCCCACAGTCTTGCTGCTGCTTCCCCGCCCTTCTCTCGGTTCCCCTGCCCCAGGGCCTCTGCCTGAGCTGCTCCTGCCGTCCCTTCGTCCCTGCCCCAGTCCCACTGCCCCATCGCGGGCGGGTGCTGCCCCCAGCACACGGGCGCAACGTCCTAGAGTTCAATTCTCTGCTCATCGCATGGCCTTGGTTCCTGCCTGGCTCCCGCCTGCGCCTGTCTTGTCTCTACAAGACAAGTCCTAGCAGGGCACAGCCGCCCCATTCTGGGCAGGGCCCCAGGGTGCAGAGAGGCACCCCGTGTGCAGGAGACGATCCCAGCAGGCTTCACGGGATGAATGAATGAGTGAATGAGTGAGATAAGCGATATGAGAACCATAATCATATACCGTGGACGCCCAGATAAGTGTCCATCAGTGTTTTTATTAGAAAGAGGGGTAGAGGCAAAAGTGCAGAGGACCCCCAAGAATGAGGGGTCACCCCTGGGGCCAGGGCAGAGGGGAGAGGAAGGAAAGGCTCCTTGTAGGAGACGGCGCCTGCGTGGGGCCGGGTGCGTCTGAGGGGCGCAGGGGAGGCACAGGGGAGGCGGGCTGAGCGACAGCGCAGGGGGTCGTGCCATGCCCACGAGCGCAAAGCCATCAGGCCCTCTGGGTGGGCGTCGGATGCCAGAGAGGTGCCCAGAGTCAGGGGCGCGTCCGTCCCCCCGGCCGAGGGCCCTGCGCTGGGGGAACAGGTGCCGGGCAAAGGGAAGAGTCCGTCTCTCGGCCGGTGTTTGGTGGGTTCCTGCAGAACCCCGACAGCGTGTGTCTACCACGCGTGTGGCGTGTGACGGCCCACGCTAAGCACACTTTACGTGCAGTAGCTCACTCCAGACGACCAGGTGAGGTAGGTGATACCAGCACCCCTGATGCTCCGATGACAAAACCGCGGCTCAGGGAGGCCAATCCAGGCGCCAAGGCCTGACCCCCTCACTCGAAACACCGGAGACCGTGGCGAGGCCTGGCGCCGCCGCGGGGTGGGGGAGGCGCGGGCAGGGTCGCGCTGGGACTGGGTCAGCAGGCAGGCAGCGTTCAGACATGCGCGCAGAACCCTCGCGTAGTCGCTGGTGGCGGACGTGGACCCGCCCGTGAGGCTCCGGGAGCCGGGGCGGAAGGAAAGCTGCTGTGTAAAAACATCTTCAGAAGCCAGGCCTAGCGTGCCGCCCGGCGGCCTGGGCCCCGCACAGAGAGCGCGGGCAACCGGGTCATCTTCCCGCCAGTGCGCCACGCGCCAGCTGGAACAGTGATGCATATGTTGTGACGTGCATGCATCTGTCTTGCAATTTCCCGCCTTGTGATTGTCACAGCCCCTTCCCCGCCCGCTGTGGGTGCCGTGCTTGGGAGTGTGCATACATGTCTCAGGAAAAGTTCATCGGACAAGCAGGGCCTCTGGAAATGTTACAAACAGGGGGCGACGGAGGTGTTGCCTGGGGCCAGAGTGAGCTCAAAAACAAAGCCTCCCTCTGCAGAGGTCTTAGCGACAGTACAGCTCCCCTGGAAAAGACGGGTCCCAGGGTCCCCTGTTCCCACCGGTGACCTCCCTGCCCCACACACCAGCCTGAGTTCTCGGAGCACAAGTGGGGAGGGGCTGGGTGGCCCAGAGTCTGTGCCCCTTCCCTCTCTGTCCTTGGTGTCTAATGCCACCTGGCTTCTTGGACATTTGCTTTTATTTACAGCCCCTGAAGAATCGGAGTTTAATCAGATATTTTGATATGCTGTGGTGAACCCTCGGAAATCCCGAAAATGTATGCAGCTGGGCAGAAGGAGGTAGGGACAGCTCACGTCACAGCCTGGGAGCAGGACTGGGCCCAGAGGCAGCGCTGGGAGGGCGCAGATAGCTGGGACCGAAGAGAAGAGAAGACCTTACGCAGGTGCAGGCCCCTCCCTTAGCACGCACCTTTCCAGGTGCCATTGCACACCGGCACTGGCGTGGGGGTGGGTACAACAGAAAACGAGACAAACCTCTGCTGTCGTGGAGCTTATATTCTGATTTGAGAAAACAGGCACTGATACAAAATAGGTTTTCAGGGGATAAAGTCTCTACATGTAAAGAAGGGGACCGGGGCAGGCAGTGGCGGCTGTGGGTAACAGGCCCCTCTGAAACGGTTACCTTGAGCAGGCACCTGCGGGATGGGGGTGGGCCCTGCAAGGCCCCAGGCTGAGGGACAGGGCCTGCAGAGTGTGGCACTTCACGCTGGAGCCTCGGGAGCTGGTGGAGGGGGCCGGTTGGGCGTGCGTGCGGGCCGGAGGGGCTTGAGCGAGGAGGAGCTGCCGGGTGGAGGGAGCTGGGGGGCAGGGTGCCAGCAGGTGGACCTTTGAGTGGCTTCCACAAAGGCCGGGCCGCAGCTGAAGAGTATTTCAGATTATTCATCACGGATTTAGACACAATTAGGAGCTTAGCCTCTTCTCCCTTCTTAGCTCTGCTCAGACTGGTGATCTGTGGGCAAAACAAAATGTTGTTATTTGGACTCACTAAATTTGGGGTGCTGTTTCGCACAGCCATGGTAACTGGAATGAGGTTTGGTACCAGAAGCGGGGGGCGCTGTCGCAACAAAACCTAATAGTGCGGCCGTTGCTTTGGTGCCGGGCTGCGGGTAGCAGGTGGACCAGCCTTGGGCAGACGTGGGGCTCGGAGGGCAGGGGCCGCCCCGCCGTTGGCAGCAGAGCTCCGGGCAGGACGCTGGGGAAAGTCTCGGGATTGTCCGAGAGAAGCATGTGAACCCCTGGGGGCCGTGGGCAGGCCCCAGCTCAGGCGGGGGTGGGAGGGACCTGAGCCTGCCCCCCAGTCCGCGTCCTGGAGTGATGCCTCCCACACGCAGCCAGGGCCATCTGGCCGGTAGGATGCAGAGCGAGTGACTAGGTCATGAATCATTTCAGCTTCCCCTTGGACCTCTGGGCGTGTGAGCTCGGAGGGCAGTTAGCCCGGGTGCCACGGAGACCCTCAGGGCGCCCATCGGGGGCTCCAGGGGAGAGGAGTTGAGGCCCGGCCGGCAGCCGGCACCAAAGGCCGCCCCTGTGGACGAGCCCTGGGAAGCGGATCCCGCAGCCCGGCCAGCGTCTGGCTGCAAACACGTGAGCGGCCCCCAGTGAGAACTGCTCAGAGAGCACTCCCCAAATTTCTACCTCACGGAACCTGTGCGCACAGTAACTGCCCAGCGCATGCCACGACCCGTGGGCTGACGCATCGTGCGAGGTTTTGGAGCTGCAGAGGACACTTAGCACAGTGGCCGGTGCACCACCCCGCTCAGATGGTGGTGACGGCTGCCTCTGTCAAACAGGGCCGCTCCGGCCTCTGACAGGTGTCCTGGGTTATCCGAGGAAGTCACTCCGCACCCCCCCACCCCCAGGCTCGATCTGCACCCACGTGCCCCAGAGGACGCTCTGCCCCACAGGTGGGGACTGGGGCCATCAGCCCCTCTCTCTGATCGATAAACTGCAGTCCTGGAGGGAAGGCAGTGAGAACAGACAGACGGCACACGTGCTAGTCATGCAGGAAGCAGCCGGCCCTTGCAGGACACGGTGGGGTACCTGGGCCAGAGTGCTGCGGCGACCTTGGGTGCCCTTCACAAGCTCCCGCCTCCTCTGGAGCCCGGCTCTGCAGCCGCCCCTCCTCTCTCTCGTACCTTATAATGAAATTCCCTCCCTGGAAATTTGTCTTTGTTCTGTGAGCATTGCTTTGTTTCCTGCAGCCTGAAAGAGCTGGTCTCAAACCACCGGGGTCTGGGTCGAGGAAGGGTTAAGGACATCTTATTTAGGCTTAAAGAGCCCAATCAGGCTTGCGCCTGAATGGAATGATTTGTGCAGTTTCCCGGGAAGACAAGAAGCTGTTTCTCTGCTCTGCCTGCTAAGGAGGCCCGGATTTCCATACATAAGTAGATAAACACAACGTGCTGAAGGCAGACAGGGAAAGCAAGAAAGAACACACTATTCATTAACTTCCCCGCTCCCTAATAGGATCACAATGGGCCGAGCAGCATTTCTGCTTGAGTACCCCGGCACAAAGCCCGTCTGGGCCGCAGCCACCTGCTAATTCCAGATTAGGCTCCCGGCTGCGCCGGTGCGGCTGCTCGCTCCCGCAGGTAGAGCCTGCTCAGGAAGGGGCCCGCCGTGCGCCCGCGATCACGCAGCCCTGTGGGGCCTGGGCCGCCCTGGGAAAGGGGCGGCTTCTCTGCACTTGACCCTTTCACAGTGAAGCTCACGGGTCCCCGGGCGGGGGGGCCCTGGACCCGGGGAGCCCGCAAAGTTATCCGAGTTACCCAGGGCCGCAGGCGGCCGGCTTCCCACGGCACAAATGACAAGGGCCAGGGAGGGGTGGTCCTTGTGTTTCTGTCATGTGGACACAGAAGGTGGGAGACACAGAAACGGACCGGTCGATGCAGGTTTCCACGGGGACCTCGAGTGAGCACGTATGTAACTTTGAGGATGTGGCTCCTGAACGGGTAGCGTGAGCCCAGGGCAGTGCGGAGCTGCGTCACCCGTTCCGCCATCACGGATCCTTCCCGCCCCGCCCCAGGCGCTGGGAATGGGTCCAGGGCCCCCGGGCGGGCCTGGCCTGTGCGCTGCCGAGTGGCTCAGACCGTCTGAGCAGCAGCACCTGGGAGCCCGGCAGGCTCTGAGTTGGCGACTCCTCCGTGCACCGTCCACCCAGGTGGATGCGCCGTGACTCTGGGGACGGGGAGGTGGCAGGCACAGCGGCAGGGCCCACCCCCACCCGGGAGTTCCGTTCTACCCACGCTCATTGCCGCTTGGATACAGAACGCGCCCACACCACGAAGCTCGCTGGGGACTCTCCTGCCCGACACGCACCTGAAGGGCTCAGTCCCCTGCCAGTCGCCCCAGGAGGTTTGGGTCCTGCCCCCGTGGCTTCCCATCCTCAGCGTGAACCCCCTCCCAGACCCTCAGCCTTCCGCAAAGCCGTCTCTGCACTTACCGCCTGGGACTGCACCTGAGACCCTTGAGCGTCCTCCTCTGTGAGCCCGTGTCCCTTGATTTCCCCTCCGATGCTCACATGTCCCCAAGGCCAGGTGCACAGTCAGTACCTGTGGGCGGCAGGAGCCAGAGGTCCCCGGCTGCTAACTGCAGGCCAGGCCCTTTCAGCACCTTAACTAAAGTAAAATCCTAAGCCCCCCAGTGGACTGAATGGACCCCCTCTTGCCAAGGGGAACCCCCACCCACCCAAAATAACCTTCAAGCTGAGTTGCCGGTCACGAGGAGAAGGGAGGGCAGACACGCCCAGTTATGCCCTGTCCCTTTTAGAATTATTCTCCGTAACAGTAATGTAGAAAAATCATTAACAGGCCTAAGGCCATGCAAGACAGGGGTTAGTTAGGCCACGCCTGCAGGTCATCCATTTACTTAACAGATCACTCGAGTCTCAGTACGTGGCCGGTGGCTTGTCTCTGAGTAACACACCCCCTTATCCTAACGTAACATTCCAAGCCTTTAGACAACGCCTCATTTCTATAACCAGTTACAAATCAAAGAGTCTTTAAACCCACCTACACCCTGCAACCCCCTGCTTGGAGGTGTCCTCCTGCCTTTTTGGACCAAACGAATGTTCGGCTTGCACGTGTTGATTTATGACGTTAGGTGTAATTCTCGTCTCCCCAAAATGCATAAAACCAAACTGTCACCCAGGCACAGAGAGACCTCTGGGCGTGGCTCTCCGGGCCATCGTCACACATATTCAGCTCAGAGTAAACCTCTGTAAATTACTTAGCAGAGTTTGGGTTCTTTTCCATGGATAAGCAGTGGGGATTTCCCACTGCAGCCCCAGCAGGTAGATGCTCTCATCATCCTCACTCCATATGTGAGGAGGCTGGGGAACAAAGGGGCTTGTTTGGTGGTGCACTCTACGTCACAGGGCTCGGAAGTGACGAAGCCCAGATTCGACCCACGGCCCAGGGTCCTGGGCGCTCTGTGGTCTCTCCTGGGTGCTGTGGCCAGGGCCGGCTGCAGGGCCGGGAAGCCTGGCCTCAGCGGTGGAGGGTGCTGCACAGGCTCCGTGCTGGTCCAGGCAGAGACGGGAGGCCAAGCAGGGCACAGGCATCAGAGGAGAAGGGAGTTAGTTGGGACTGACAGTCAGGCTTCTGAGGAGGATAGGACCCACAGGAGTTAGTGACCAGCTGCCTAGGCAGGCGCAGTGATGGCCCTGGGCACAGCAGGTGACCTTCTGCACCACTCAGATGACAGCCGGTGACGAGAGGGACAGCATCCATCAGAGGCTGGGCCACCTCCTCCGTTCCTGGTGTCCTGACCACACCATCTGCAGTCAAATGGTCAATTCAGCATTTGCTTTTGAAAACACCATGACACCAAAATTGTACAAATGACAAGGGCCAGGGAGGGGTGGTCCTTGTGTTTCTGTCATGTGGACACAGAAGGTGGGAGACACAGAAGACGTGGTAGGATGGGAGGGCCTCGTGGTTTACAGCATCAGGGAGAAGCCAGTGGCCGGCACAGAGGGAGCAGGAACAGGGCAACAGGGGCCAAGGAGGGGACACGGTGCCCAGGGCTTCTCCTCACGGGGAGACCAGCGAGTGATGCGGACACAGGTGTGATCCGTCCCGCTCGTGCATCCAAGGGGTTCCTCGCCTTCCCAACCGCGCGGTCCCCACCCGGGCAGGGCCGTGAGTGTCACCTCCATCCTGGATGCAGACTCCTGCAGGTGCCTCATCCCTTTTTGCAGAAAAATAACAGCCCACTGGTACTGCTCGCACCACACCTGCTGCCCCAGGATGGCCTGGCTTCTCAGGAGAACCTCTCCATCTGTTCCTTCAAGGGGGGCTCCCCAGCGCCCAGAGCTGCGGACTTGATGTCACTGAGGAGCCCAGGAGCCCTCTGCCCCCGCGCCCTGTCTGCCTTGCCCTTGGACCTGCGACACTCTGTTGGAATGCTTCAGAGCTCGGGGAGGCGGGCTCCCTCCCCAGCCCCGCCGGTAGCTGCGGTCGAGAACACACAGACTCCGCCGTGGGTGCAGGAACCCACGCCCACCACGCTCCGCCCGAAGCACAGCGTCACAGACATAGTGGGGGCTAAAGAGATATTATTAAGGGAAAAATGTAATTTGCAGGTTGTTAAAATGGTTTGAAAGAAAGAGAGAGGGGAAAACAGAAGCCACTGCAGCACTAATTTTCCCAGCCCCTCTATGGTCTGAATTTTTTAAAACTTGCATTTCAAAGGGACTTGGAACTTCTTCCGAGTTTGTTGTTGAGCTGCTACTTTGCAAACTCCACTTGATTCCTGAACTCATCACAAATTTTATGAATTTGGTATTTTTATACCAGGGCTCTTTGAAGTTGTACCTTTAAAAAGCAAAACCAAAGTGACACTTTCTTTCTTTCTTTCTTTCTTTTTTTTTTTTTCTTTTTGGGTCTTTATAGAAAAGTGTGTGCAGCTGCGACAAAGTTCACATTCCTCAGCTATTGAAGGGTTGAAACGTGAACTTGCAAGTAAAAGGCTTTGTGCAGATCCACACTGTGGAGCGTCGTGGCCGCCACTCAGGGGAGCAAATCCCAGCTCTGCCAGGTGGCGGGGAGGGTTTTGATAAGCCATTGCTGAGCTCAAGAAGCAAGATGCTAAAAGGTGTGTTTAGAGAAATTTACTTCTGCAAAACCATGACAACCTATCAAGCTTGCATATTTATGTGTGGGCTTCTATATTTGTACGTGTATTTACGCACACATGCACTGTGCATCTGCGCCCGTACACACAAACAGACGGATGGCGTGTGTGCAGGCCGTGTGCGTGTGGAGACACTCAGGCACACATACACACACACACACACACACACACACACACACACACGAGTACAAATAAGAACTGGGCAGAATGGCTAGCGTGCATTGCCTGGTAATGGAGTTGAGGCAGGTGGAGACGCAGAGGGAACAGTGTGTATGTGGGGGGGGGGAGCAGCAAAGAAAGCAAAACTATGCATTTGGAAAAATAAACAGTGATCTTCTGTGCATTTCTGTAAAGTTGCATGTGAGTGCATAAGCATGTATACAGTAAGTCAAATTAAATTTTTAAAAAATGAGGGCTGGGCAAGCCTTACTGGATGAAATGAAATAATGTCTAAGAAAGTGCTTCCTCATGGTAAAGTGACATTCTGACTGAGATTATCATCACTGTTGTCAAAATAGCTATTACTATTACCAGCGGAGCAGCTCAGGCAGAACGTGGCCACTCTGGCCTCTGGCCAACTCCAGACACGTGTCTACACTGCTTTCCTTGCTCCGACTGCACGTGGATCGGGCTTCCTGGTCAAGCCAGCCCTCGGGGCCCGGAGTCAGCAGAGTGTGTTCCACCTACACATCCCAGCACTCACTGGGCCAGCCCTGCCCTGGGGGCGCCCTCGCCCCATTAATTCAGCCCCTCAGAGCACAGCCCACTTTCTCCCTCTCCCCCAAAGCCTCCTCTAGAATGATCCGGGTGGCGACCCTCGCCGTGGCCTGAGGTCTCCTCTCGAAGGAAAGCGTCCTCTCACCTGCAGGCCCGTCAGCGGGCCGTGGGCGAGGCGAGCTGGGACAGGCAGGGGTGCCTTCGTGTCTCACCCTGAGCTCCCAGCTCGAGGATCAGCCCAGCGTGGGCACCACCCAGAGCTGGATATGGGGCTGAGCTTCCTTGCCCGCCATCGGGGTTTGCTGTCGGTTCTCAGCGTGCGCAAAGCTGGGGGGAGCACTGCAAATGCACGGGGGGGGGGGGAGGCCACCCTGCTGGAGAGTTCAGGGGACCTCAGCAAGGAAGGCAGGTGAGAAAATTAGCTGTGCTCTCCCCAAGGCCAAGGGTAAAGAAGTCCCAGGGGAGTTGGAGAACGTATTTGCAGATGACAATAGAAAGGTAGATTGCTAAGGACGTCAAAGGCCAAAACTAAGATCGGAATCGTGTTTGGGGGCCACAGGAACTGCCAGATGTCTCACAGAAGACAGCATCAAAGCGCTCTCCCTTCAGCGGCACCGTGAAGAGGGCTCAGAGGATCAAAGCTGCAGAAGACGATGAAACGCCGAGACATTCGTGTGGACCCCCGTGTTCTTGTCCCTATGGTAACAGGATTTCTCCCGGAAACTTCTATCCTGGAGCTTTCTCTCTGCGATACCAAGTTATCCTATTGTCACTGTCACGAGGCAGAACATTGAAAGCTTGACTGCACACAAGGCAGACCCTCGCTCCTCCTCCCAGCGCCGGTTTTGCTACGGTTCTACGCCACCACCGCACGCCCGCCCCATTTCCACTGCGTCTCTTTGAAAGTGAGTCTCAAAGGTGGGTTTCCCTGGGTTTCCGAGTGAAGAATTGCTAACTCACAAGGAAAGCCAAGAAAACTCCAGATTTGCTTCCTTTGGTTGCCTGGGCGGGCCGTGGTCCAGGCGGGGCTCCGAGCGTCGTATAAACCTGACACAGACCGGAGCTTTGGCTGTGCGTGGGGTGAGGGGCAGGGCCCACAGTAACCTTCCCACACATGGCAAAAAAAAAAAAAAAAAAAAAAAAAAGACCCGCACTGGGTGAAACGATGGTTTTCAAGGGGTCAAGCACTGGGCAGCGTAGGACAGGGATGCCAGGAGCAGAGCACCAACAAGGCCGGCCTGTGATCGCCGAAGCCGCCTACCCAGAGTGTTGAGGGTGAGCACAGCCCGGCCAGCGCCCCGAACCAAAGAGACGGGCCGGCCGTCCGGAAGGCCCAGGCGGAGCGTGCAGAGCGCGGTGCCGGAGGGAGGAGAACTACGGAGGGAAGGGAAGAGGCTCCCCCTCCACATGGGGGCTGCTCGCAGGCCGGCACACGCACGTGGGGAGACTTCTTCCCAAAGCCGGGGGGAATAAACTCTCCGTGAGAGCAACCCCAGAAGAGCAGCCACACACAGGCCGAGAATAGTCCCTGTTCCCACCAGGCAGAGCAGAGCACGGCGTGACGCACGGACCGCCCAGCACAGAACCCAGAGGGGTTTTAACTTACCGGCGAGAAGAAAACATCAATCCGTAAAAACGGACTAGCGCCGACAAAGCTGGTAGAATGCGTGAGCAGGGATAGTAAACCAGTCATTATAACTGTGGCCCGCGTGTCCAGGGAGCTGGAGGAAGGACTGAGCATGTTATGTAGAGACACAGAAGACAGCGAAACATGCCAGATCCAACTTACAGGGATAAAAACTCGACTGCCTGACACGAAACTATTCCTCGGAGGGTTAACTGCAGAACAGACGACGCAGCAGAAATGGTTAGGACGTTTGGGGACGGACCTGTAGAAGCACCCTAAAACAAAGCAAAGCGCCAGCAAGCTGAGACACAACTCCAGGAAACCTGATCCTTGTGGGGTTTGGGTGTCAGACAGAGAGGAAACAGAGGAAGGGTAGAAAAAACATTTAAAGAAATGACAGCTGGAAAAATGTAAATTCGATGAAAACCATAAGCGCACAGATCCAAGGAGCTCATAGAACCCTAAGCGTGAGAAACATGAAGGAAATCACACGGGGTGGTACGGAAATCGAATCGATGCACAGTGGACATTAGGATAAATCTCAAAGGCAGTTTTGGACGGGGACTTTGCTCTGGAAATGTGGACTAGATGTCATTTTCCCCATTCCTCTGCCACCTACCCCTAAAATCCTGGCCATTACACACGAAGCAGCATAATGTGATTCGCACGCCATGGAGTATTACGCAGCCAGAAAAATGATGAATTAATGCCTTTTGCAGCAATCTGGGAGGAATTGGAGACCATTATTCTAAGAGAAGCATCTTAAGAATGGAAAAACAAACACCACATGTGCTCTCTAATAAACTGGAACTAACAGATGGGCACACACGTGCACAGAGGGAAGTGACGGTCATAGGAAGTCAAGCAGGAGGCAGTTGGAAGGGAGGATCAAAAACCCACGTGACAGCTACAGTGGACACCGTTCGGGTGATGGGCACATTTACAGCCCTGACTCAAACCATGTATCAAAAACACGTGTACCCCCTTAATATTTTGAAATAAAAAGTATACACACACACACACACACACACACACACACACACGTTTGTTTTCCAAAGTCAATAAATAGATAAAAGGTGAAGAGAATAAAGACCGGCTGGGACCTCAAGACCCACAGAACAACTGCGCAGCGAGCTGTCTGGGTTTTCTTGTTGCCTCGTGGACCCCGGACCCAGTACCAGAGAAGCCAGCAGCCCAAAGCACCGGCAGGCAGGGGCAGAACCGCCCGCCCGAGAGCCGCTCTCCTTAACCAGACAACCAACCGGGAAGAGGCGCCCAGCAACGCAGGACACCTGTAGACAGCAGCTGCCCCGCTCCTGCAGACGCCGCGGGGAGCAGGTCCCAGAGCACTCCTGCAGGCGAGGCAGGGGGGAGGCCCCAGACTCCCACTCTCGCTGGCAGTGATAAGCACTTGTAGGTGTCGGCTCCACTGGGCTGAGAAATGCCGAGAGAGCTGGCGAAGCGCTATTTCTGGATGCGTCTGTCTTTGAAAGCGTTTCCAGAGGAGATCGGCATGTGCATCAGTGGCCTGGGTGAGGCAGACCCAGCGTGGGCAGGCACCGTGCAGCCGGCCGAGGGCCTGGACAGGACAAACAGGCTCTCTCTCTGCTGGAGCTGCGAAGCCCATCTTTTCCTGCCCTTGGACATGGGAGCTCCAGGATCTCCGGCTTCTGAACACCAGGACTTGCACCAGTGGCCTCCAGGTTCTTGGGTCCTCAGCCTTGGACTAAGAGTTACACATTGGCTGTGTTGGTTCTGAGGCTTTTGGACCTGGACCCAGCCACACGGCTGGCATCCCAGGGTCTCCAGCTTGCAGACGGCCACCAATATCATGTGAGCCAATTCCGCCAGTAAATCCCATCTCATATCTACCTATCTCCATCAATCAATCAATCTATATATCTATATCTATTAATCTATCAATCTATCTCTCTATCTTATTGGTTCTCTCTCTCTCTCTCTCTGGAGAACCAGAAATACACCAGGTTAGAACAAGATGCCCTAATACTTCCCTCTACCCCCATTGGTAGAAGGAGTCAGGGAAGGCTGAGTAGGGAAACCTCTGCCTCCCCCCTCACCAGAGTCAGGGAGAACCCCACACCCACCTGGCAGGAATGAGAACTCCCTCCCAATGGGGTAGTACCAGGAAAGGCCTGGTCTAGAGTTGGGACTTTCACCCCCACTTGGTGGAGTTGAGGCCACCTCCCATCCGCACACTGTCCACTTCTTCCCCTACCAACCAGGGTGGCATCAGCAGAGCCTATGCAGGCGCCTGAACCCCCACCCTGACCAGCAGTAACGAGGAGCCCTCCAGCTGGGCTTTGGTGGAGGGCAAGTGGGGATCCTGAAATTCCCCCCAGTGAGGGGGCAGTGTCCACCTCCCCCCACCTAGGACATGTTAGAGAAGGCCTGCTAAAACACGAGATTTAAATAAGATTCTGCATCCCATACCATAATATCCAAAATGTCCAGTTGTCAATAGAATATCCCTCCTTAAACCAAGGCCCATTAAGATCTCAACTTGAATGATACAAAAATCATTGACAGCTGCCAACATTAAGATATCACAGACGTTAGACTTAACCTGAAAAGAATTTTAAAGAAGTCATCCTAAAAATGCTCCAAAGAGCAATTTTGAACATCTGAGCCACAAATGAAAAGATACATAAAGTCTCTGCAAAGAAATGGAAAAGCTCAGAACTGAAAATTTTAGAACAGAAAATGGAAATTTTAAAACTGAAAGTAAAATAATTGAAATACAAATCCCCAGTGGGTTCGACAGCAGAATAAGAGGACGGGAAATGTGAACTTGACATTAAACAATAGAAATTACCCAATCTGAACAACAGAGAATTTGGACTTAAAAAGAAAAAAAAAAGGACACAGTCTTAGGGACGTGGAGACTATCACATAGGTTTTAACGTTTGTGTCATTGGTAGCCTGGGAAGAGAGAAGAAAGAGGTTGAGGCTGAAGGTATTCAAATAAACGATGGCTGGAAATTTCCCCTATTTGGTAAAAACACACAAACATTCAGGTTTAATAAGCTGAGCAAATCACAGCATGATAGATCCATAGAACTCTACACTAACACACATCAGAGTCAGACTTCTATAGGAGTAACATTTATGGGGTGTCGGGAGGGTGGGGGGAGGAGGGGATGGGTGTACACAACCACAACGAGTAAGACGTGCAACATTTGGGGGATGGACACGCTTGAAGCTCTTACTCGAGGGGGGAGGGGGGCATGGGCAATATATGTAACCTTAACACTTGTACCCCCATAATATGCTGAAATAAAAAAGAAAAAGAAAAAAGAAAAAAAAAAAACTTTGAAAGCAAAGAAATAAAAGCAAATTACCTCTGCGGGAAGGTAATTCGAATGACCGAAGACTGTGCATCAGAAGCCATGGTGGCCAGAAGGGATTGACGTTACAGTCTGCCAATGCAGAAAGCAAAGGACTGTCAACCCTAAATTCTACGTCCGGGGAAAATACCCTTCCAGGGATAAAGGAGGAATTGAGGAATTCTCAGATGAAAGAAACTCAAGAGCATTTCTCACCGGTAGACCCACCCTACAAGTATGGCCACAGGAAAGTCTCTAAACAGAAAGGGAAGGAGTCACGGAACAACAGGAGAAAAGGAAGAACACAAGAAAGAGCAACTACGTGGGAAAGTGCAACAGAATTTCCTTTTCCTTTTGGGTTTACTGCATTATGATTGATGGTTGAAGCAAAAATTATAATGCTATATAATGTGGTTCTCAGTATATGTACAGGAAATATTTAAGGCAATTATATTTAAAGCAAGTATGGGTAAAGGAAAATACCATTTAGAATTCTTAACAAAATTCAATTATATATATATATATATATATGAATTATATATCATATATATATCATGACCAAATGGAGTTTATTCCAGGTATTAAGATTGGCTCAGTACTTTAACATCAATAAATGCAACACACTCTATTAACAAACTAAAGAGGAAAAAAAATTACAATCACATCAATTGATGCAGAAAAAGCTTTTGACAAAATCCAATACCCATTCATAATGAAGACTCTCAAAAAACTAGGAATGGAAGGGAGCTTCCTCCACTTGATAAAGAACATCTATAAAAAACAAACAAAAAAACCCTCTACAGATAACACTGTATTTAATAGTGAAAGTCAAAATGTTTTCCTGCTAGGAGTGGGAACAAGGCCAGGATGCTCTCTTTCATCACTCCTATTCAATGTAGTTGGAAGTGCTAGCCAGTGCAAAATAAGAGAATAAAAGAAAATAAAGACCATACAAGTTGGAAGAAATATATAAATGGTTGCTATTTGCAGATGACATGATTGTTTATGCAGAAACTCCATAGGAATCTACAAAAAAATAAATTCCCTACATCTAATAATTGAGTTTATCAATGTCACAGAGTACAAGGTCAACGTGAAAAAATCAGTTGTATTTCTACATCCGTGTTTCCCCGAAAATAAGACAGGGTCTTATATTTATTTTTCCTCAAGATACCCTAGGGCTTATTTTCAGGGGATGTGTTATTGTTTTTAAGTATGGTACAACAATCTACATTGATTCAAATAGAGTTAAGTCGTCTTCTTCTGGAACATCATCATAACTCTCCAAACCCCAAATTCCATCCTGAATTTCTTGTGACTCTATTTCCTTTAGAACCATTGGCCCCAATCTCTCATGTCGAGCACTAGAGCTCTCACGGGGCAGATGAGAAGGGCTGCCCGGCTTCTTTCCTGCTCTGCCACGAAATGCATGGGTTGTGCAGTTGCGCTGCGTGGCCACGCCTGTCACTAGGTCTTATTTTTGGGATAAGGCTTATATTGCGTAAATGCTTAGAAATCCTGGTAGGGCTTATTTTATGGGTAGGTCTTATTTTCTGGGAAACATGGTACTAGCAATATCCATGCAGAGACTGAAATTTTAAAAAGGACAATGTCATATACAATTATTCAAAAAATGAAATATTGAGGTGTAAATGTAATTAAACATGTATAGGACTTGTACACTAAAATCTATAAAATACTGATGAAGAGAATCAAAGAAAATTTAAATACATAGAAAGACATACTATGTTCATGGACTGAAGATCCAACTTTGTGAAGAAGTCAACTTTCCCTTCAATTGATCTAGTGGCTCGATCCAATTTCTGTCAAAATCTCAGCAAGACATTTTTGTAGATATACACATATAAATATATATACACCAGCACACATCAGAGTTGGCCATACACACACACACACACACACACACACACATATATATATACATGTGTATATATACATCTGTATATATACAAGTTTACTCTAAAATTTATATGTTTACTCTAAAATTTATAAGTTTACTCTAAAAGGCAAAGGAACTAGAAAATTTGGAATAAAAGAATACAAATGGTGAATCCCTTTTCCTGATTTCAAGACTTACCGTGTAGCTACTGTGATTGAGACTGTGTGGTTTTGGCAGGAGGATAGAAACATTAATGGAAGAGAAGAGAGAACCTAGGAACGGCTCCATACAAATATAGCTAATTAATACCTGGCAAAAGGCCGGGCTCACGCCCGTAATCCTAGAACTCTGGGAGGCTAAGGTGGGCGGATTGCTCGAGGTCAGGAGCTGGAAACCAGCCTGAGCAAGAGCGAGACCCCGTCTCTACTATAAATACAAAGAAATTAATTGGCCAACTAATATATATATAGAAAAAATCAGCCGGGCATGGTGGCGCATGCCTGTAGTCCCAGCTACTCGGGAGGCTGAGGCAGGAGGATCGCTTGAGCCCAGGAGTTTGAGGTTGCTGTGAACTAGGCTGATGCCACGGCACTCACTCTAGCCTGGGAAACAAAGGGAGACTCTGTCTCAAAAAAAAAAAAAAAAAAATACCTGGCAAAGGTTAGACCGTGCTGGCGGGAGCAGGGAACGGCGTGGCGGACCGAGACGATGCCTCGTAAGGCGACAGAGTCCGTCCTTACTGTCTCTGCCTTGCCTGGGAAGCTCTTCCCCGACAAATGTCCAACGCGAGTTTCCAGTTAAACGTCGGTGTTTGGGCCCTGCGCAGGGAGGCAGGCAGCTGGCGGGAAGGACGCGGGCCTCTCAGGGTTTGACCACGCGGGCAGCCGGCAGAGCGGGGGCAGGAGCCACCCATCGTAGGAGAAGTGGCTCCGTGGCGTGTGGGGCCTGAGACCCCTGCTGTGTCATTTGGGGTGGACGGTATTCATTCTGGGGGTGACGAGACGCTGGATAAGGGGAGAACCAGGGAGGTAATTTAGTTTTAGCAGCTTTATTGAGGTGTCGTTGATGTATAATAAAGAACATTTATATGTGAGAGAAAAAAACCCACAACGGCTTGTATAAAATTTAATTCAGAATGGACCACTTGAAGCTCCCACCCGCTTTAAATGTTCACCCGATTTAAAATATGTAAAATATAGAACCATAAAACTTTTAGAAGATTACATGGGAGAAAAACTCTGTGACCTGGGGCTTAGTAAAGAGTTCTTAGAAATGACAGTAAACGCATGAGTCAAAGAGAAGGAAAAAATGTCAAATTGGTTTTCATCAACATTTAAAACTTTGGCTCTGCAAAAGATCCTGTCTTGCCTGAACTCACAGTGCTGGTCCTTACGTGCGGCAGGTTTGCTCCAGAAAGACTGGAATCTACCGTAGTAGATTACAGATTTGTTACTTATAAGAAATTGGATTTGGAGCAATTATTCCATTTCTAATTATTTCTAATTGCAGGTCCCTATTTGGATATTTAATTTATAGTTTTAGTGTTTTGCACTTGGCTCCAAATTTAGCCCACACTGGTTGAAAGAAGTCAGAAGCAAGGACAACCTAGCAGGAGGGAGTGTGTGTGTGTGCGTGCTCGAGGGGGTTGGGAGATACGTGTGGGTGTGTGTATGTAGCATGCGTACATGTGTGCATATATATGTGCATGCGTTGTGTTCAGATGTATATGGGTTGTGTGTGCACACGTCTGTGTGTACGTGTGGGTTTGTGTGTGCTGCGTATGGTGCTGTGTGCATGTGTGTGCATGTGTATGTGTTGTGTGTAGGCATGTGCATGGGCTTCTGCCCAACAGTGCTGGTGCAGGCTGCTAAGGAATGTCATCTTGGGAAATTTTCAGGGAAGGCATTATACATTCCAGAATTTATGCCCCTACATACATAAAAATGCGGAGGGTGTCAGAGCTGGCGCTCCCGCCTTGCGGGCCTGGGGAGAGCTCCTTGGGACTTGCCTTCTCCACAGTCTGGAGGGGCGATTTGGCTCCCAACGCTTCCGCTGACAGCCCAGCCCAGAGCGCACCTGTCACCCTCACTGCTCCTCCCTGGGCTCTCTGTCCACAGCCCAGACACTGCGGGTCTCAAGAACTTCAAATAAGTAGTAGATGAATTGATTTGATTATCAGGCTGATTTTATTCTCTGTGCTCTAATGAAGAGCCCATATTATGCAAATGCGTGTGATTATGACAGCAAGTTTTTTAATTGCAAATTCATTCCCAAGCCCAAAATAAACTTTTGCCATGCCAGGGGGGCTTCTGTGACACGAGGAAGATAGGAAAACTCATTTTAGAGAGAATGCATCCCAGGGAAAAAAAAATAATAATCATTACGCTGCTTAGAATTAATGTGAAGCCTTTCATAGTTATCTTTCCTGACTCATTATTGAAAGTTAGAAGAACCAATCAACCCTATTCCTTTCATTCTGTCAAATTAAGAAAAGAAAAGAAACTATAGCCGGATGGGAAGGGGAACGTCCCGTTTGCACTCAGAGTTCTTTGGAGACGGCAGATTCCGGCGCGCGGGGGCCTGGCTTCCGGCCCGGGCCCACCCTGTTCACCAGCCACAGCCAGAAACCGTGGCGAGGGCAGGTCCCCGCCCACTGGGGGGTGGGCAGGTTCCTGGGGCTTTCGCCCTGGTGGAGGAGGGAGGAGGAAGCCCCTGCCCTTTGCCCACCCACGAGGGACCAGGAGGCACAGTGGAGTCCCTGTGTTACTTTTGAGGCCCGGTGTGGTCATTTTTCTCTCCTAAGGAGGATTGAGGACCAGGCAGAGCTGGTGGCCGTGAATGCTACCTCCCTCCGTCCTGTGCTGAGAGGGGTGGCACGCAAGGCCAGGGGTGCGTGGCTCCCTCGCAACAGTGTCCTGGGTCCCGCCTGAACTGCCGCCCTGCCCTGCAAGCACCTTCCTCACCTGCGCCTTCCACACAAATCACCGCCGTCTGATTCGGTCGCTGCCAAACTGGGGAAGGGCCTCCCCTTCCTGGGGGACTTCATGACGGTCCTTCCCGGGGCAGTGGGACCCCGGCTCTCCCGGAGACAGAAGCAGGCTGAGCTCCCACCCGCCCAAAGTGGCACTGGCTGTCCTCCGCAGACCCCGGGCACCGCTCCTCTCTGGAACGCACCTGCGCTGGGCGTGCGCTCACCAGGCCCTCGGGGCAGCCGGGTCCCGGGACCCTTGCCTTGTAGGTGGCACTCGCCCAACCCAGACTGACCCCAGGCTAAAGGGAGGAAGGAAAGACCTGCTGGTTCAGCTACTAAGACATCCAGTGCCCACACGGGGCTCAGGCTGGAGAATCTGTCTCTGCCCGCTTCTCGTTTCTGTGGAAAGGACAGTCGGGTCCGAGGACCTTGGCGGGAAATCCCTCCC
Organism: Microcebus murinus; assembly: GCF_040939455.1. Classification (NCBI taxonomy): domain Eukaryota; kingdom Metazoa; phylum Chordata; class Mammalia; order Primates; family Cheirogaleidae; genus Microcebus; species Microcebus murinus. Next base: position 2,207,759 of record NC_134113.1, on the reverse strand, counting down.
CTCTGCCGGCCCTGGCCGTGTCTTTGGGAGACTCCCCATGTCTCCTGTGAGTCCACACCCACTGCCGGTGGCAGGGCCATTGTCCTTGTCTGCAGTTAAATTGTTATTTTTAACTCACTGGGACTCTCCACGCAAGACCACACAGTGGCGTCAATTCTGTGGGCGCAACTCCGGCCACCGTGCGGACGCGAGTCCGCCCTTGGTGGGTCGCTGCTCACGGCTCGCCGAGTGGCGCCAGTCTTCCTGCACACGGACACATGGCTTTGGTTCACTCCGGGTTGGTGGCATTGTTTCAGAAGGATAGTGCCAGGATGATACGGTCTCTCTCCCTGTCTCCCTCTGGCAGCTTGGGCAAGTGAACGGCGGCGTGCTGGGACGGGCACGGGGCACCCAGACAGAACTGCCGGCTTCACGCTCCCGCGGGTCCTCCAGCACCCGGAAGCTGGAAGTCACCCTGGCTTCCCGTCTGTTCCCTGTCTGCTGTCCTCAGAGAAGAAGGCTGTTATGATACTGTAACCCCCCCATGGCGTCACATGTACCTGGGTGCTGTTCTTTCATCACGGCTGCCCGAAAATGAGTGCTTTTGATATGCAGATTCGGGTGGCTCTTGGGCTCCGGAGCATGTTCTATTTAAGTCTTTGAAGACGCTTGTTTCCCATTAAAGCCGTCAGTGGCTCCTTCCCATCTGCGACCCAATGGACTCAGCGCTGATCCCCACGGTCGTGTCCGCTCGGGGCCCTCCCTCCGGCCACCGCCCTGACACGCCTCGCCCCGCCAGGCGGGCCCCCTCGCTGCACCCCAAACACCCCCGACACTGTGCGGCCGGCCCCTGCGTCTGCAGTGCCCTGGGGGGGGAACGCCGTTCCCTCCAGTCCTCGCTCCCGTGCCGCCGGCCTCCCAGCGCGTCCCGGGGGAGGTTCTGCGCTGCCGGACACTGTGTCGTTGTTCTCCCTGCATTCAGCAGGAGCCGGATGACCTTCTGCGTCCCAGACGGTAGCAGCCCCTGGGGGGAGAGGGGCTCTGTGCCCCCCTCTCGCCGCACCAACCCCAGCGCCATCCCCAGCGCCCCGCCCAGCGCCTGACAGGTGCTCTGTCGCAGGGCGGCCGAGTCTGAGCTCCGCGGCAGGCAGAACCCGGGCTGCCCTCAGGACGGTCCCGTTGCGGCCCTGCGACGCCCTCACGGGCACCTGGCGCAATTCTGGATCCTTCTGGAATGTGTGACGTCACCCTGGGCCCCCTCAGCACTGGAGCACCGCGGCGTGTCGAGATGCTGCCACCCCGGGTGTGTCCGAAAGCATCGCTGCCTTTTCTCTGGCAGCTCCGCTGTCTTCTTTCTCCCCTCTCCCCCGGCTCCTTCCCCGCGTCCCAATCCACGAGAGCCCTGTGGCGGCGGCGGCGGCAGCCTTTGCGTGTTTCCTGCCCTCGGCCGTTTGAACAGCAGGGTCCTGTCCTGCCTCTCTTGGGACACATTATTTTCATGTATGTTGCTGCCGCCGCCGGGCTCCCAGCCTCCTCCGAGTTAGGGATCTGCGCCGCTTCCCTGGCGGTCCCCTGCAGAGCACGAGCTCCCCGGGCGTTAATTATACAACCTGCTCTGTGCGCTCCCTGCCGCCCGCCCCCGCCACCTGGGGGACTCGAGTTCCTGGGGGCCCTGTCCACCCCTGGGCCTCCCCAGGCAAGCGCAGGTGGAGTGAATAACCGAACAAACCGGGGCGTGGGTGCGCGGGTGGCGAGCGGCTCCATCACCCTCACAGGGTGCGTCCCCAACAAGGCCCCGTGTCTTGTGCCCACCGCGAGCTCTGCCCGGGGGTGGCAGCAGGACCATGCTGAGCGCCCAGGGGCCAGTCTCCCGTCCAGCCTGCAGGAGCGAATGAATGCATGCATGAACGAATGAATGAATGGATGGATGAGTTATCAGCAGCTAATCCACAAGGACCAGCGTCTTCTTTGGTTCCTCACTCCCCACCGGGTCAGCCTCAGACTTCCGGTGACTCTCGGCTGCGGCAGGCAGGGTCCGTGCAGGAGGCGGGTGGACCCTCCCCTCAGGTGTGTGGGGCCTCTGGCCTGGTGATGGGGCGTCACTGTGGCGGTCACCGGACCTAAGACGGGGACACCTGGTGTAGCCGAAAGGCCCTCCCGTCCCAGCGGGGAAGAAGTGGCCTCCACACCGCGAGCCGCCTCCAGGAGAGGGCCGGCGCAGGACGGCAGACAGCAGGGGCAGGAGCCGCCAACAGCGCCTTCCCCTGGGAGCCGCAGGTGGGACCCTGGACCTGGCCCACGCATGACGACAGCCTTGCCGGGGACCCTCAGGCGCCGTGAGATCACAGAGCGTGCGGCTGTGTAAGGCGGCTGTGCGGCCACAGGTAACCAAGGCGGTGATCTTGCCGCACAGAGGGGACGGGCGGTGCCCGGGGACCCGGCCGTTCCCCTTTCTGTCGCCAACACACCAGCTGCGCCTGGGTCAGCCCCGTGGGGCGAGGCTCCGGCCTCGCTGGTCCGCAGCGGCTTTACCTCGAGTCCCTGCAGAGGCGCCGCCTGGCTCTGTAGTCGCGGCTGGGCCTCCGTGGCCGCCGTGGCACTCGGGTGGACCCCAGGCGGGGCTCAGGCCTGCTTCCCGGGAAGCCTGTGGCTGAGAGTGGGAAGCCGCCTGCCGCTGTAAGAGTGAAGCAGCTCGGGACTGACCACGCTGCTGCCTGAGCCCCGGGGCTGGCACGCCCCTGTGCCCAGAGCTGCCCACCCACAGGGACCCCGAGACGATCCCCTCCTCAGCCCCCTGGCCCTCCCTCCAAGCCCCCGTCTCCCCCAGGTCCCTCCCCTGTGCCTGGGGCACAGGCTCTCCTCCAAACTTTCATGCTCTTAAAGGGATTACTGTTGGTCATATTTTGCAACATTTTGCCAAAAATTCCTCACATTGTCAGCTGTTTAGATTACACAGGTTTTCACGTACGTGCCTATTTTCTAGATAACATTTTTCTCCCCACAATGGGACAGAGGAGGAAAGGCTCAAATATGTGTTTTCAAGCATTCTTCCAGAACTTTGGAAAATCTGTACGGCGTGTAGTCTGCTAACAGAGAGATAAATTTTCTGTTATTCTCTGAAATTAAACACCTAAAGAAGCAGGCTCGGAACTGCCATCCGCCGAAAAGTGGGTGGGACCCAACGTTCCATTATTAGTTCTGTCGTTAGTTTGCATACCCAGCTGGGACGACAGCTATGCAAATTATTGTCTCACCATCATCATCGTTGTTTTGAACAGCACTCATTGATCATTCTCCATACGACAGACTTTCTACAGCAATAGACAGATCAGAGGATCAGTTGGTTTTTTTTTTTTTTTTTTAGTCCCTGCAACAGTTTGGCCCAATTCTGTAAATACAAGCTTTATAGACTTCCTGAAGCCGCCTGGCCGGGGGCTGGGCCTCCGAGGATTTGTCGCTCAGCCCTGACCTAGTTGCGCTTGACGGGAGTGACGTCCGCCGCCCGGCGGCGGGGAGGAGGGCGCCCACCCACCTGGGCGCACGGCCGGCCGCGAGGAAGTCCCTCACTCGGAGCAGTCCCCAGACTTCCCGATCTCAGAACCAAATGCCAGATACCCCACTTTGCACAATGGATGTCTCTCTTGAAACTTCCGTGCACATCGAATTTTCATAAATCAAATCGCACTGTGAAGCCAGTGAGGGGAGGTGCTGTTTATGGGAAGCTCGTTGGCCCTCCACGGAAGGAACTAGGCTGTGGAGACGGACTTTAGTTAACTTTGCTCTTAGAGCCTTTTTGAAACCCTCTGCTCTTTTGCAATATTGGCTTTCTGAAAGGGCGGTTACTGGTCCTGTGATCGCATGTTTGGAACATTAACGAAGCGATGAACTTGAGTGTATCCAGAGTCAGGTACAAGGTGTCCCCCCGGAAAGGATCCGCACTCTCGGGCAAAGCGTGGCTTTTAGAAACCTTCCGGCCGCCCGTTGCACACGTCCTGAGCACACAGACGGCACCCGGCATCGTGCCGGGCCCTGGGTGCTCCTTGCCTGGTCCCCTGTGCCGGAGAATCGCCTGGAGGCTTGTTCAAGCTCAGATCTTGGCGCCCCTCCCCAGAGTCCCTGGCGTGGGGAGCGCAGGTGCGGCCGGAGAGCGTGCATTTCTGGCGAGTCCCCGGGGGACTGACGCACAGGCTGCTGGCTCCACCCACTCCTTGAGAACCGCCGAGTCCCTCACCCAGTTAAAGCCCAACCCTCCGACCTGACTTGCCGTGGCGGCCCGGCGTGCAGACTCACCAAGAGCGGATGAGACGCCTTCGCCGGGGCGCCGTGCCACAGGCCTAGTCCTTAGCACGCAGAAGTTTCTCGGCAGCAGGCTTCTTGACATCTTTGATTTCGGAAACGATGATCGACAGAAGTTCAATGATGTCTTGCTGGAAAGACGCTGAGTGAGACTGGGCAGACGCGGGTCAAGAGTTCCGGTTCTGCCCGGTCCGTCTCTGTGACCTCGGTGATCGCTTCCGCTGCCTGGGCATTTATTTCTTTTGCTTATAAAAAGCCACATACTTGCTCATTGATCTCGGGAAATGCTGACAAGCACCTGCTCTGCACGGGGGCGCCGTGGGCTGCCGGGACGGCGGAGGACAGTGGCAGAGGCGGCACCGCAGCTTCCTGCCGGGATCAGAATTCGGCCTGCTGTAGACATCGGAGGCAACCCATCCCCCACCAGTGTTCACGGTGGCTGATGCTGGGCACCCAGGTCACTGAAGGCTTCGTTCTCGGGGCCAGAGGGTTTGGTCTCACCTCCGCTTCATCAGCATGGGGGGAGACGCTCCCACCTCCGCCTCGGGAGAACTCAGCAGGCCCCTTTCCGCTCAAGACTGCCTTTATCTCACAAAGCGTCGACTTGCTTTAGAAACCGAAATGACCAGTCTCGCACTGTTCAGCACTTTGTTCCAAGGTAACGTCTCCCTTCCTGCCCCCACCCCACGCCCAGGCTGCTAGCGGTGCAGCCACGGCCCATGGGAAAAAGAGGCCTAATCGGGGTCCCGTCAAAACCAGAACCATCCCCGGCGTTTCAAGCAGGGGCCAGTGAATTCAGGGGGTGGGGTCAGGTGCAGGGCCGGGGGGTCTGCGCCAGCGAAGGCGCCACGTCTGCAAGGGAGGCCGTGATTGCCTTTGCCTCCTGTCCCGTTTTGAGATCGTTCGACCGTCACCATTCTCCAAGACCCATCGACCTTCCGCACAGAGGGGTCGCGAGTTGCAGGGGGGTGTGGCCCCGTCTCGCAGCCTGTTGTCCGGGAGGCGCAGAGTGGCTCCCTCCGCTCCTGCAGCGCAGGGGAGGGGCCCAGGGCCCTGCCCTCGCTCTTCCCGCCACAGAAGCTCCCACCCTGTGGGCCAGGGAGGCACGCGGGCCTCTGCCCGCTGTCGGGAAGGTGCACTCTACCTGACACTAAGGAACCGAAATAACCGTAGGGCCGGCTGGACCAACTGGGCCCTGTCATCCTTGACCACCGTTACCGGGGTTTCCATGGCTGTTGGGTTCCAAGAAATCAGCATCGATTCAGGGACTGGGCTCTTTGCCCAGTCGGTCTCTGCAGGGCCCTTGGAGACAGGCCCTGAGCCCCATCAACAGTGCACACCTGTGAGTGTGTGCCAGCGCCCCCTCCCCGCCAGCACGGGGGCTCCACCTCCCCACCCACCAAGGGGCTGAGTCTGCGCACAGCGTCCGCCTGGCAGCTGGGCGAGGAAGCGGTCACCACTGCGGTCTCGGAGGTTGGGGTTCTGCCCGCCAGAGCTTGGCATGTTTCTGTGTTTTACGTGCTCAGTACTGTGCGGCGAGCTTGTCCGCACACTGCGTTCCTGGGGCACCCTCGTGATGGGCAGTCCCTGCTGCAGATGCCCGCGGACGGCAGTGATCTGCGCGGCGTCCCTGCGTCCCTGTCACGTGGATGTTGCCTTCTTGGTGTCTCCTTCCCAGGGTTCTGTGGCCCCCAGCCACGGGCTGCCCGAGCCTCATTCCAAGCCCTTCACGCGCGCTGCTGCTCCCCCCGGCAGATGCATTTCTCGGAGAGCGTCTTCGGGCTCCCGCGGGGCCGGGCCGTGGGGAAGGTTGTGCAGGTGTGAGTGGCAGACCCACTCCCACGTCCCGGGGTTTCTCAGCCTTCACATTCCTGTTCTGCACTGTGCCAGGGAGGACGCGGCATTTCCAGGGGATTCCGGCCATCGGTGAGCCCGAGTTTTAATCGGTCAATCAGGAAAGCTGTCAGAAGCCCTCTCAGCATCCCGAGCTGGTGCGTTAAACCCAGGCTCTCTGGCGAGTGCACTGCTACGGGTGAGTGCGGCCTCATCGCAGTCGGTCTTCCCTCCTCTTTGGTCCGACACCCTCCAGATTCATTTCCACACCTACCCCTCACATTTCGGCTGGTGAAAATTAGCAAGATCTCATGAATCTTTCATAGTCTTAATATAAACTGCCTCTTCCCAGGACAGACGTTACACGCTTACCTCCCCGCCCCTGAAGTACAGAAAGCTCTGACCTCAGTTACAGGGCAAGGGGGTGAGGAGGGTGAGTTTGGGGAACACAGACACCCCTTTGCGGTCAAGTGAACGTGTTACGAAGTCTGTAAAGGGACTCATTTAGCTGGATTCCTCAGAGACAAGGGCCATGGGAGCTGGCAGGGGACCCTCAGAGAGATTTGGGGGCTCAGGGCTCTCGGCTTGATCTAAATCCACCCAGAGGTACCAATTTCGAGTCTCAGAATTCCACTGCTTCCAACCAGTTCTCTAACTTTCACGCAAGAGAGTCAGTCGATATGTGAATTCAACTTAGGATTCTACATCCCGTGCAAATATATTTCCGTTCTGATTTGCAACAAGTTCCTCACTGTGGAGCTACAAGGGAAAAAGAGATGATTTTAGGGCTGCTCAGAAATCTCTTGGTTCTCTGACCATGGCTTAAACTGAGCCTTTATGGCCTTGAGTTTGTCATTTTTTTCCGTAAACTCCCCAGCGTAGTAAAAAGAGAACTATGAGCCCACAATCTTGTAGTCACGCGGTAAAACTGTCATAACAGTCAAGTGAGCCAGCCACTTGGCGCCCTGCAGCCCGGCGTCCCGAAGGCACTGCGTCTCCTGTTAGCCGTGACTCCGTAACACGCCGTGGGCTTAATGGCTCCTGAGCTCAGCGTTGCATTCAAGGCCAAGAAGGTGACTGCGGCAGTCTCGGAATCCTAAAAGTTTGCGAGGGTCTATTTCCTGGGCTGAAGCTACTTCTGGTACTGAATGTTGTAACAGCCAGGGTTCAATCAGAGAAGCAAAACCGACGCGGGCATTGAACAGATGGGATCTCGCACAGGGAATTGGCTGCACAGGTACTGAGGGATGAGAAAGCCCAAGAAGGGACTCTGTAGCCATAGCAATAACTCACCCCCAGGGTAGAAAACCGCATTTGCCAGCACAGTTCCTGGACCGTTTCTGTGCGTTGCACTTGTCGGAGGATTTGGGAGAACAGGACGGTGGAAGCCGGAGTGAGTGAGTGGCCGAGAAGGCGAAATTCGCTCTCCGAAGAGAAGAACGACAAGAGCTCAGAGAATCAGGGCGATTTAGAGGTTGGGAGGTGAGGATGAGAGAGAAAGAGGGTTTTAACGGGAACAATCCCTCTTGACAAGGATATTGAGAACAGCAGAAGTGAGGGGAAAAAAAAAAAACATTTTGAAGGCTTTTGGCCGGGAATTAAGCACACATTAATGCTTGCGTCTCTCTGTCGCCCTTTGAGAGGAACACCAGCAAAGAGGTGAGCTGGGTGGAGACTGTTGCTCTTATTTATTTTCGCCCTCGGGCTCAGGTGGGGAAGGGGGCCCTCCGTCCTCAGTGGGTCTCCGGCGCCTCCCCACCCTCCGCTCAGAGGGCACCGGTCTCCCCCTCTCACCCCGTCGTTTCTCTCTTCCGAGACGGTGGCGCGTCACAACGCCCGTGCCCCTCGCCCCAACGCCTGCGCTGGCGTGTTTGATCTACGGGCTTAGACAGACACACGACTGTGAAAAACGGGCAGCGTTGCATATGTATGCATACATATATAAACATATTAAAATTTATGTAAAATAACGTACTATAAATCTCATCTGGTTTCTTACATTTTACACCAAAGCACCGTATATTTCAGATTTTTCTTCACTGCTCCGTAGCTCACAGCCGCTGCTTCTGGGGCCCGCGCAGAGCGTCAGGGGATGAGTTTGTTAGCCGGGTCCTAGGAACAGGCTCCCGAGCCGCCCGCAGACCCCTGGCGCACCGTGCACCCGAGTACGAGTGCGAATTGCTCCAGTGTACACGTCTAGGAGGGTAATGGAACGGAGTGTTTCTTCCCTTTTATTAAATTGAGATATAATTTACATGCCATAAAATTTACCCTTATAAAGTGCACCATTCAGTGGTTTTTAGTATTTTCACAAACACATTCACACCACCACAATCTAATTCCAGACGATTTTTATTACCCTATAAAGAAACCCTGTCCCCATTAGCAGTCACTCCCCACTCCCTCACCAACCGCTGGCTACGACTGACCTGGTTTCTGTATGGATTTGTCTATGTTTCTTGCCTTTAAAAAAATGTTGTTTATTAACTTATCGACTATCAGATGAAAAAAAGTTAAATTAATTATACATCTCAGACCATAAACAGGAGCCTGATTTTTTTTTTTCTTTTTTAATGATCTAATTCTTCTCTGATCCCCACTCCTGTCTTCTTCCTTGGCACCGGCCCTGGTGTTTTAGGTAGCTATGGTGTTCATTATAATAACTAATCGCACTTACAAAATACGGAGTATTATTCTGTTTTGTGCGCAGTTACGTACACAACGTACTGTGCTGTGGCTTCTTACTTTCTTGCTCAACTCTGCGGTCTGGGATGCAGAATTTGGATAAAGCAGCTGGTCTAAACACCAATTCCCACGCAAAGGAACCAGGGCCCCTGGAGAAACTGGGGCTTCTAAGTCTGGGGCAGAAGACGTTTGATAAGATCCTAGAATACCCCTGCATACCTTCTGCAGGAAAGCCATCAAAGGCGACCAGGGACGTGTGAAACATCCTCAGGAAACAAATTTGAGATCAATAAAAACAAGAACTGCCATGCACTGGAAAACATCCACTAGATTTTAAATTTGTGAGTTCATAATAATACTGGGAAAGTAACTCATTTATCAACTTTGGAGGACAGGAGGGAACAGAGGCATCAACCAGACGTGGGGGAGCACTGGGAAAGCGGCAGGGTTGTTCTGCGTTTCCTGCTCAGTTATTCCTGCTGATCCGACAGTCCACGAGGGGAGGTTTCCCTCTGTAGAATGATTCCAGCAACGGATAAACAAGAAATTATAAAGTTTCACTATTATGATTTTAAAACCTTAGTGCATTAATGGATGTAGGCAATTGAATGTAGGATTAAAACTTTAATGGATGTAGGCAATGATCATCACTAGCTGTTGACATAAAATGAGAAACAACAAGACATTGTGAAACTTACGTGAGAGATAAAAATACCATCTATGAAATACTCTGTTCCCTCAAAACAAAATAAAAACAAAACGACAACAACAACAACAACAAAAAAACCCTGATCTGATTAAGCTTCCAGATCTTTCAATTTCCAGGACATAGGAACATCCTAAATTAACTGATGGGGACAAATCCAATCAGCAAAACCCAGACTGTGGGGAACACTACAGGACAAACATCTCGGTTTCTTCAACAAATAAAGTTCACAGAGAGAGGAAAAAAAAATGTGAGGGAGAACTCGTTAAAAGATTGAGAGACTTAATAGATAAACCAATTACAGTGTGTGGCTGCGCCTATACATACATATACATACAAATAATACACACGTGCAAACAAATACATTGTTAACAATCATTTAAGAACACTCAGGGAAATGTGAACCGCCAGCACTATATTTAATGATTGCAAAAATTGATTGTTGGAGATCGTGGAGTGGGGTTATAATATGATGATGATATTCACAAGGGACTCTATTCAAAGAGGAGAGAGATTATGTTTCTGAATAATATACTTAACGGCGAAATGATATTCTCTTTGGAATTTTCTTCCAAAATAAAATGAAACGGGGTGGAGAGTGGGCGGGGAGGAAAGCAGGTTGGCCGCGTGCTGATTACCGCAAGAGCTGAGGCGTGACCGCAGGGCTTCATTATACAGTTCTTTTTTATTTCTTGCTTATGTTTGAAGTTTTCTATAATAAAATGCAAAGCAAAAAGAGCACGACTCCAAAGGAAAAAAAAAAAAAAAACCCGACTGCATGCAGCTCAACCTCCCCCTTGCTGTAAGATGTGGACAGCTACTTAAAGTCTCAGCCTTCCAGTTTCTTAATCCGTGATGGAGAGATACGAACATAGCTATCAGTCTCGCAGGTTGGTCAGAGAGGATTCGGCAAGGCACGCAAAGCACACAGAGCCGTGCTTCCAGCCGGTGGCTTGTAACTCCTGCAGAGTCTCACGGCAGGTCTCCAGCGAACCTAATCTGTGCACGCTCCACGGCCACACTGCAGCCGGGACCGGCGAGCACCTTCACGCCTGTCCTCACGTGTGCCAGGGTTCCTGGGGGGCAAACTTGGAGGAATGAGGCTGCTGAGTCATGTCTGCCACCGTGTCTGCATCTCCACGGAAAATCCTGCCTCCCTACCTGCTAGCTACAGGCTGGGAAGACCTTCCTTTCTGTCTTTCGCCATGATGCGGTCTTATTTTTAGGTAGTTTCAGTATCTCTTTACCTACATCTTAGCCGTCCAGTTTTGCCTTTCTAGGAATCATCTGCCATGTTCTTTGCTAATACATCCATTTGTTTTCTTTGCTTTTATTCTGATGGATGTGCAGAGATGCCCGGTACCTTCCAGGTGATATTCCACCATCAGTTTTAGCTGCTATAAGTAACCTCTCCTGGTCTTTCATTTGCTTGCATTCTTTGTCCAGAGTGCGTTTTCAAAGAAGACCTAATTTTGATGTGATCTCCATTTATCACTTCTTTTAAAATCTATCTGGAGTTTCACTTGTGAATGTAATATAAGGTAGACATAAAAACCATGTTTTTCTCCATATCATAAGCCATTGTTTTTAAAACACAATTTATAAAACAATGCCTCATTCCCCACCGGTTTGCAGGCATGGATCTGTGAATGCACTTAATGAAGACTGCATGTCCGTGTGAAATGCTCCCCCCGGCATACAACGTTGCAAAATGTATGCTTTTATCATATCCCTGACTCCCAAACATAGTGACAGGTAACTTTCTGAGTTCCCTGGTTCCCTTTGCCTGTCCCCACGGCTGTGCCATGGTCACCGTGCTATTGCAGTTGGTATATTGGCTTCAGGGAATAACCCTGCCTTTGTTTCTTTTTCAAGTTCTACTTAGCTATTTGTAGACTTTCACCCCATATACATTTTAAAAATAAATGTATTGACTTAATAAAAAAATCATACCTTTGACTGGAATTGCATTGAAGTTTTATGTAAGATAGGAAAAAATTAAGCTTCATAGTGGTAAACTACCCCATCCTGGAACAAGGTTTTTCTCCCTATTTATTAAACTCTTATGTTAGTTTATCTGATTGAGTTTAAATTGTTTGTTTCTCATAAAAATCTTGTCCATCCCTTTTAGAACAATTTCATTTCTTTATTGAAATGATAATTGATAATATGAATATTCCCTTTTTCTGTTATATTATTAGGTAATTATTTCTGATGTAGAAGAATCTAATTTATATAAATAAATTGACCTGCACGTTTGTCGAATCCTCTTAATAACAGTGTTAGTTTTGATTCTGTATTTCTAATTGATAATCATTTTCCTTACTAATTTCCTTTTTTGGTATGAGTTTATAACATGAATTAGGGTTGAACTTTAGTAAATTGTTTTTGTGTATTTATTGATAGAACAATGTGCTCTTTTTCTCTATTAGTTAATTAGTGTGGTGTATTAACCTAATACATTTTTTTTATTTTACTTGGATAAACCATATTAATTATGTTGTATTAGTTTTAATATGAACAGTTGGCTAGCTAATACATGCACGTGTCAGAAATGTATTACTAAACCTCATTAATCTATTTATGAAAATATTCTGTTTTATCTCAGTTTATAAAAGAGTGGTATTAAAAATATAACTATTGATCAATTGACTTTTCCAAAATTCTTTCATTGTTTTTGTACATTTTAAAACCTTATTATTAAAACTACATACATTGATAATTATTTTAAAGTTGTAATCAACTGTTATCATTGTCAACATGTAGTATTTTTCCCCTTGGAATATCCTTAATCTTAAATATACATTACCTATTATTACCCTGGCCTTTTTTTAAGCTCAAAAATTTCTGTATTATTTGGTTTTCATTGTATTTCTGGTAGAACACGTACTGTTAGATCATGCTTTATTCTCTCCATCGTGAAAGCTTCTTGTTTTCCGGAAATTTTAGTACATTTACGTTTATTTTAGTAACACTTATATTTGCACTTAGCAATATTATTTCACATTATTTAAAACATATTTTTGCTCAGGTTTTTCTGTTTCAATTTTCTTTTTGTATCGTTGAGGGGAAATTTATATCGTGTATATATCAATTACTGTCCATCCGTTCATCCAGGCTGAACATCTGTGCTCTTTCTGGTTCCTAGCTGTGATGAATAAGGCTGCTGTGACAGTCGCTCACGAGTCTTTATGCAGACATACTTACCTTGTCCCTCTTGATTAAGGACCTACAGGTGGGACTGGTGTGGGTCTTCTTCCGAGCGGTTGTACCATTCGCATCATCACCATCAACGCCGCACGTTTCAGTCCCAGAAGATCCTTGCCAGTCTGTGTCTGTTTTATCAATTTTATACGATCTGCTTAGGCTTTCAGTTTCATGCAATTGTGGTTTGACGTGCATGCCCTTCATGACGAAGGACATCAATCACTTTCCACACGTATGTTCGCCACGCTTACCTCTTCCCTGCTAAAATGTCTGTCTGTGTCTTTCTCATGTCTCTAAGTTAGTTTTCCCCATTTCTTATTTTTGAGTTGTAAATGTCCTTTTATGTATTGAGTACAGGTCCTTACTCAGATATGTGTTTAACAATTATAAACTCCCAGTCTATGGCTTGTTTTTTTTTTTAATTCTCTCAGCAGGAACTTTTCAGGGAAAAACATTTTTCGTTATTGTGAGGTCCAACTTTTCAACATTTTTTTCATTTTGTGGTGCATGCTTTTGTGTGTTATATAAAAATACAAAAGCTGAAACAAAAACCCTATGCCTTGCCTGAATTCACAAAAGTGTTCTCTATGTTTTCTCCTGGAAATTTTCTCCTCAGTTTTAATTCATTCTTTTTTTATTGTTGTTTTGACTATTCTTTGTCATTTGTATTTCCATAAATTTCATCTTGTTGCTTTCTAAAAGAAAAAAACAATTGATTTTGATTGGGATTGTGTCGAATCCATATATCGATTTGGGGAGAATTTAGAAGTCCTCAGATCCAGCTAAAAAATATTGGGATAATTTATATCTTTGCTTTACTGTGTAGGTTTCATTATTCATTCCTGTGTAGTGAGGTCAACAGATTAGGAGACGCTTGCTATTGAGCAAATAGGTCCTTATTCATAGTTCCCAAGAGGAAGGGCCGTGCCACACCAGGTGGGGCCAGGGCAGAGGAAGGCCAGGGTGGGTCAGGAGCAGAGCCAGCCACGGGGAAGCAGGGACGGGAGCCTCGCTGTGCCACACCAGGTGGGGCCAGGGCAGAGGAAGGCCAGGGTGGGTCAGGAGCAAAGCTAGCCACGGGGAAGCAGGAACGGGAGCCTCGTGCGGTTCCAGGGGGAGAGCAAGGCAAGGCGGAGTGCGCAGGCTGAGGACTGGCTGGTGTGAACGGTCCAGCAGGCCTTGGGGACTAGGAGCTTTGTCTAGCGCTCTGGTACCTGGCGCTGGGGTCAGTGGGGTTGGGGACCGTTTCTTCCAGGATGAAAGAACCAGGTAGAAGAGGCGGTTCCAAGTGTGGGCTCTGCATGTATTAATTTTGATATGAAAGGTGCACTCCCGGGTGAGTTGTCTGCTATGCCTAAGAACTGACTGGCCCTGGCAGGGACAGTGGGTCCCCAGTGAGTCTGCATAAACCAGAGCATCAGGAGTGTAGAAGATAAAAAAAAAACAAAAAAACATTTATTAATACAATCTTTAAAATACTTACGTTTTCAGTCCATTAACATATAGGATATAATCATTTATTTAGATGTTTTATTTTTTAGAGACAAGGACTCACTATGTTGCCCAGGCTGGAGTGCAGTGACTATTCGGTTATTCAGAGATGAGCTCCTAGCTCACTGCAGCCTCGAACTCCTGGCCTCAAGTGGTCCTCCTGCCTCAGCTGAGATGACAGGCTCCTGCCACCACGCCTGGCTCTAATTTAAGTTTAAAAAAAAACTTCTTTCATCAATGCTTGGTTGCTTATAGCACACATATCTTGCACATATTTTGTTAGATTTATTCCTAAATAGTTCATGTTATTTGGTCCTGATATGGTAATTTAAAAATTTTTAATGTTCAATTTTTCGTGGCTAGTATCTAAAAATAAAGTGGATTTTTGTACATTAAGTTTGTATCCTGAAAACTGGCTACATTTATTATTAGTTAGAGTGGCTTTTGTTTTAAGATTATTCATATTTTCCTTTATATTTATGCATACATGGCATGTACTGATAATAGTTGTTTTGATATCCCAGATTATTGATTCTATTATCCGTGTGATTCCTGGTTCTGTTTCCATTGGCTTATATTTTTCTCTGTTTGCACTGATATTTTTCTCCTTCCTTACATGACTGGTAACTTTTAGTGGATTATGGTCGTTTTGTGGTTTTGTGATTTTACATTGTTTGCTAGATTTTGTTGTGCTTCTGTATTGTTGTGCTTAGTTCTGGGATGCAGTTAAGCTCCTTGATAGTTTGATTTGTCTTCTTCTTTTTATGCTTGATTTTAAGCTTCATTAGGGTATGGATAAGCAAATTATAGTATGGTACTTCCAATAATTGTGTTTTTATGGAAGTCACAACCTCAAACACCATCAAATAGATTGGGAATACACTCATTGTATCATGTTATGTGGGAAAAAAAAAATTGAAGGCTGTATAACTGAAGAAGGGTAGTCCTAATACTCCTGTTCTTAAACTGGTATCATGTGTTATGCATAAGAAAATTGAGAAAAACATGCTGAAAATATAGGTTTGGTTTTCCTCCCCTAGCTGGTCATCATTAAACATCTTTAACATTATTTTTTAATATTTTTCCCCAATGCATGAGTATTATTTTTTGTTAGAGAAAAAGTTAATAGTATTAATAATAAAATATACTTGGTTATACTATAATGGCTAAAATGAAAATGACAGACAACGCTGAGTGTTAGCAAGAACATGGAGCACCTGGAGCTCACACGTGGTGTGAGTGGGAATATAAGTTGCTATAAACATTTTTGAACCTTTTAGGAGTATTCACTTAAACCACAAAGGTACACACCCTGTGAGCCACAATTACATGCTTAGGAAGACACCCAAAAGAAATACACGCAGCCACGCACCAAGGCCAAGGCTGTTCACTCTGCACAATAGCCCCGAGCTGCTAGCGCCCCACAGGTCCATCAGTGGTAGAACGGATAAATGACTGTAGTGCATCATGCGATGGAACACCACGTAGAAACAGGAGTCAGTGACCTGCCATACATGAAACCACAGGTGAACCTCACATCTGAACGCAAATGAGTGCATATAACGTAGAAGATCAGGGCGAAACACATCTATCATGTTTAAAGCCAGGGTAAAGGCTAGGTCAGCTGAGAGGAGCCGGGGCAGTGTGGGTAAAGCCGCCTCGGGGTTTGGGCAGTGGTCTCACGAGAGTGTACGCTTTGTGATCACTAAGCTATGTATTCACGAGCTATGTCCTTATCGGTATGCTTGTCATGTTTAATTTTTAAAAGCATTATCCCAAATCAAACATGTTAAGGCATTTACATGTGCCAAATCTTTCTGCGAGGGGGTCCTGTTCTGCAAACATACCTGTGGCATCCCCCAGACAGCCATAAACTCAGGGAAGCAAGGACTGTTTCGGCACCAGAATGCTTGATTTAGTTATCAGACATCTACCCATAAAAATGCCGTGAAGTTCTCTATAATTCAATATTATCCAGTTCATGTATTTATCATTTCTGCACGCCAATATCTAAGCCTAGTAATGACATGAAAGGGTACTTAAATATTTGTTAAACTGGTGTTTAGATTTGGGTGGATGGATGGATGGATGGATGAATGGATGAGTGGATGGATGGATGAGTGGATGGATGGATAGATGAGTGGATGGATGGATGAGTGGATGGATGGATGAGTGGATGGATGGATGAGTGGATGGATGAGTGGATGGATGGATGGATGAGTGGATGGATGGATGAGTGGATGGATGGATGAGTGGATGGATGGATGAGTGGATGGATGGATGGATGAGTGGATGGATGGATGAGTGGATGGATAGATGAGTGGATGGATGGATGAGTGGATGGATGGATGAGTGGATGGATGGATGGATGAGTGGATGGATGGATGAGTGGATGGATGGATGGATGAATGGATGGATGGATGGATGGATGGATGAATGGATGGATGAGTGGATAGATGGATGGATGAGTGGACGGATGGATGGATGAGTGGATGGATGGATGAGTGGATGGATGGATGGATGGATGAGTG
This sequence comes from Microcebus murinus, assembly GCF_040939455.1. NCBI lineage: Eukaryota > Metazoa > Chordata > Mammalia > Primates > Cheirogaleidae > Microcebus > Microcebus murinus. Next base: position 2,191,031 of record NC_134113.1, on the reverse strand, counting down.
GATGGGTGACACAGCCCCATGGCTCAAAATTTCATAATAGTTCTCTGCTTCTCCGATTTACTCTCTGCCTTTGCCACTAAGATAATATCGGGATTTCTATCTCCCTTTGGCTTTATTAAAATAACAGTATAAAATAACAGTATTGCAACTGAAGCCAATCTGATACAACCATCCTCCCTGTCTTATACCAGCTTGGACTCAGGAATAAACTCCTAAAATAGCCCTAGTAATAATCATCTATTCTATGTCTGAGGTTTTACTGTTTCTTCTATTTTTATGTAAAATACATCAAGACAAAGCACCAAACAAATGGGTTACCATGGAAAGTAACTAGGAAGACAAGAGTCTTCTAAACCGTGGGATGAGAAACCAGGAAAAGGTGGCCAAGGGCACCCACGCTGGGAGCTCACCTGGGAGCAAAGGCATTTTTGCTTGTCCGTGTTCAGCGGAGAAGAGCTCAGTGCAGCTCTGGGTGGCCCGGCAGGCAGTGCAGAGGCGTTAGCTTCTAAAAGGGCTGCATATCCAAGGGTGGATGTCATCTGCAGAGAGGACTCGAGCACAGGTGGGACTGGAAAGGGCATTTAGAGGAAGCCTCAAAGCACACAGGTGAGGGCAGTGGACGGGGCAGCAGCTTCCTCAACCCCAGCGGGACCACATCCGAGCAGCGGCTGTCAGGAAGGGGGTTGGGGCAGGGGTGAGAACCCAGCCACTTATCTCCCACCAAGCCCCCAAACAAAAGTCACAAGAAGTAGAATGACAGGGTGTTAGAGCCGCAAAGCGCCTTCGCTGACTCTTGGTGTCATTTTGCAGAGCGGGAATCCGAGGCTGAGGAATCCTGGCTCTGGGGCCCGTGGTCACTGCCCCCGTGAAGACTGAGAAGTCTGTCAGGCACAACAGTGCTGGACTCGATCACCTTCTCCTGGGGCAAGGCCTTGGGGAAGGTTTCTTTCCTGGGGCTGCATCCAGACTCCTACTGCCTGGAGGGTTCCTACCCATCTGAAATCTCAGACAGGCATGCAAAGAGGAAGCCTGTTCACAGCTCTCCTTGACATCAAGAATGGACCAAAGTCTGTCCCGTGTTTTTGCCATACAGCCGCGCCCCTCACGGGACACGCCCCTGCGGGCATGTGCCACTCCTGGGCGCACCTGCAGAGAGTCCGGAAGGCGCGGGAAGAGCGCAGACGCGGGCGTCCGGATTCTGGGGCTCCCCTCCAGGTCCACGCGGCCCCAGGTGTGCTGGGCCACGCCCTGTGCCGTCCACCCGCAGGTGAGGCACGGGCTGCCAGGCGGCTCACTCCCCTCCCGCTCCGGCCGTCCGCTCCTCTGTGACCGTCAGGAGCCCCGGCACCACCCTTCTGCAGGCACCCAGAGTCGGCCGCAACCTTCTGAGTGACATCACTGGAGCCTCACCGAGAAGGAGGAATGTCAGGCGGCAAAGAGGCAATTAAGTTCCAAGACAACTTCAGTGATTTGTGTTTTAGACTTTCGATTTATCTCCACCTCCCTTCGAGTCCGTTTCCACGGACTCCCAACAATTGCCTGACACAAAGCAACTGAAGGAAAACCTCCGGGAGCCCGTGCCGGGAGCAGATGGCCGGTGCAGACGAGCACGGCCCACATTCGTTCCGTGCGATTGTTCCCAACGACGGCAAAAAGTCATTAGAAATGCACTTAAGCGTCCGGCTTAATGCTGATCAATGGCAGGGTGATGGGCGATGTCGGATCACGACGGAGCAAGAGCTGCACCGTGAACCAAACGATTTTCCCTGATGGATTATTAGAGAAAGCACTGTCATAATACAATTTTCCAGACGGCCGGATCGATGATGTCAACTACTACCCCAAGTTGTGAAGGATGGCTCGGATCTGGGAGTCCCGGATTGGCGGCGGAAGAGCGGCCCCGTTCTCTCCGATGGACAGGACGGAACGCCCAGCGTGCCCCAAAGGGAGTCACCCACCATACAGCTCCCGAAGACAGAAGCAATGGTCCACCTCCCCCGACTTGGAATCTCACTGATTTTTTAAGTGCAAGTGCAGCATTGAAGATTTATTTTGTGCTATGAAAGGCGGTTGTGCCGAGGTCGGCTGGGAAATGCTTTTCTGCCCAGGGCTGGCAGTGGCGGGGCAGTCTGGGGAGCTGCGAGAGCCCCAGACGCTCCCCGCGGAGGGGCGGCCTGGAGGAAGGTCTCCTTCGTCGCTTTCTCTTCCCTTCCCAGCGCCGTGGTCGTCGGCCCTGAGTCGGACGGTTGCCGGAGCCCGAGACTGATCTCACCACCTCGATCGTGCCCCCTCTGAGCCTCTGCCCCGAGACAGAAGGCGCCCCCGGCGTGGAAACCTGCACTTGACCTTGGTGTCCGTTTCTGCAGCGACGCTGGGCATCTGGCAGCCGCCTGGCTCAGGGTCGGGCTCCAGACGAGCTCACCGAACACACAGCCAGAGCGCGAGCACCTCGGCGCGGCGGGCCCAGCGGTCCTCACTGCGCCACGCCTGTGCCCTGTCTCCTTCCGGCTGGCGCCTCTGTTCCCAGAGGATCCGCCATGCCTGCGTGCCCAGCCTGGCATGTCCTTTCTGCGTCTGCTTGGCAGGCTGGGGTCCCACCGTGCTTGGCAGACCCCCGGGAAAGGGCCCCGCTGTGTGAGGTCAGGCGATGCCATGCTCCGCCATGCCAGGCGGTCTCACCGCCCACGTGTGCTGGACATGTTTTCAGGCGGTTTGCAGTCGACAGGAGGGGGTAACGGACGGATGCGTCTGTGTGTCCAGGGCCTTTGCCGCCTGAGCCAAGATTCTGGAAACGTGAGGTCTGCTCCCTTCAGTCACACACACCCTTCTGGCTTAAATGGGACTTCCGACCCACCCTCAACCTGCCAGACATGCGTCTCACCCTCCTGCCACTGACGGGCCCCGCCGGCCACCCAGATCCCCCCCGGGGCCTGGTGTAGCGGGTCAGAATGCCCACCTGCGACACAGACGACCAGACGAGAACGTGGTCCTCATTCCTGTGTCCAACCTCGTCTGGCTCCTGAGCCCTGTCCAGGGGGCCGGGAAGGGATGGCCAGGCGGGAAGGGGGACCGGGGCGATGAAAGAGAGCTGTCTTTCCTTGTTTAACAACAGGGACTTTGGTCACTCAGTTTCTTTGGAGTTGATATGAAACTGAAAATTCAAACCTCTTATTAAGGTTTTTCCCTTGGTTTATCTCTTCTGTCTTGGCCCCTCTGTCTCCCTCCCTGTGTGAAGGGGCAGGTGCTGAGGTGCGGCAGGTGTGGCAGGTATGGCAGGTGCGGCAGGTGCGGCAGGTGTGGCAGGTGCGGCAGGTGTGGCAGGTGCGGCAGGTGTGGCAGGTGCGGCAGGTGCTGAGGTGCGGCAGGTGTGGCAGGTATGGCAGGTGCGACAGGTGCGGCAGGTGCGGCAGGTGTGGCAGGTGCGGCAGGTGTGGCAGGTGCGGCAGGTGCTGAGGTGCGGCAGGTGTGGCAGGTATGGCAGGTGCGACAGGTGTGGCAGGTGTGGCAGGTGCAGCAGGTGTGGCAGGTGCCACCTCCTACGGGTCAGAATGTTCCCTGATCCCACGTATCCTGGGGCTGGGGTCTCTCACCCCGCTTTTTCCTGATGTCCACCTGACCTGGTGGAGTTGACAAAGAGTGTCTGTTGTCTAGACTTGGGTCAGCTTCCGGAGCCTTCTTCGAGGCCAGCCTGTGGCTCATTGTAAAATCCAGCTTGGCCAGAAACTGCTGAGTCAGTGGATTGGGATCACCCTCCACACCCGATCACCCCCCACCTGAACACCCTCCACACCCGATCACCCTCCACACCCGATCACCCCCCATACCCGAACACCCCCACACCCGATCACCCCCCACACCCGATCACCCTCCACACCCGAACACCCCCCACACCCGAACACCCCCCACGCCCGATCACCCCCCACGCCCGATCACCCCCCACGCCCGATCACCCCCCACGCCCGAACACCCCCCACGCCCGATCACCCCCCACGCCCGATCACCCCCCACGCCCGATCACCCCCCACGCCCGAACACCCCCCACGCCTGAACACCCCCCACGCCCGAACACCCCCCACGCCCGATCACCCCCCACGCCCGATCACCCCCCACGCCCGATCACCCACCGCACCCGATCACCCCCCACACCCGATCACCCCCCACACCCGATCACTCTCCACAGCCAGTTGGGTTCCTGCCCCAGAGCCCCAGGTGAGGGCCGGTCACCGGCCGGTCCGCAGCCAGCATCTTCCTCAGGTCGGTTTAGCCGGATTCCTCCCCACCCCTGATGTTCCCTCTTGGCCACTTTCCCTCCACCAGCCCCCGGCTCCCGGCCGGAACCCCCTCACCCGCGCTGGACTCGGGGTGGAGCCCAGCCCCCCTCCCACCTGCACAGTCCCTGCGCTGGTCCCCGTACCCGCTGTGACGGGCTGACCCAGGTCCTGGCTGTGCTTTAGCAAGTGCCACTGGGTAACTTCCTTCAGCATGGTGTCCACGCCTGCCACCACCTTGTCCCGTGGTCTCGGCAGGGACGACACAGAGAGAGGCCCGACTCCATTTCGCTGCGCACAGGCCCCTGAGGTCTGGCTCAGACCCGCGTCCCGGCTCGGGCACCCACCCTGCAGTCTGTGGCTGACGCCACCAGGCCCCTCGCCCTGGCTGGAGACCAGCCGCCAAGCCGCCTCCTTCCTTCTCCTCCGCAGTAACGGGCGCTCTGGATGTGGTGTTGGCTGTCGGTGACCCTGGGCAGTCACTCAACCTGCTCACACCTCTGCCTCGCATGCTGCAGGTAAGGCGGGCCTGTCACCTGCAGGGCGGGCCGTGCTGATGGTAAAATGGGTAAGTGCCCAGACCCCACGGGCAGTGCCGGCACACAGCACGTGCTCAAGGCTGTCCTGTCGCCTCCCTCCTGCCGTAACCAGGTCCCATCCGGGTCGTGCTCAGCTCTGGAGGAACAGAAGGGACCCGTGCAGTGAGGTGAGAAGTAAACACGCATGCCCACGTGAACACACATGCACATGCCCACACATGAACACATACACACATGCACGCACATGTCCATACATGAACACACATGCACCTGAACACACACGAACACGTCCACACATGAACACACATGCACACATGCCCACGTGCACACCTGTACACACACATGCACACATGCACATGTGCTCACACACAGAGTTATGGGTTGAATTGTGCCCCCCCCAAAAAAAAATTTGTATGTTGAAGTCCTACCCCCCTGTTCCCAGAATGTGACCTTATCTGGACATAAATAAGGCCACTGCAGACGTAATCAGTTAGGGTCACACTCGATTGGTGACCCCAGTGCAGCACGACTGGGGCCCATGCCAGAAGGCGAGATCCGGACACAGGCCCTGGCAGGGAGGGTGCCAGGCCTGGGCGGTGCCTTTGTGACCCGGGGAACGCAGAGCTGGCCACGGCCACAGAGGCAGGAGCGGGCTGGAGCAGAGGCCCTGCCCACACCAGAGCCCCGGGACAGTGCATTTCTGCTGTTCAAGCGGCACAGGCTGTGGTGCCTTGTCACGGCAGCCGTAGCCAAGTAGCAAACACACACACACACACACACACACACTCACACACACACACACACACACACCCATTATTCTGATGCCACTGACACGTGGACACACTCACTGACTGCTGGCTTTTATTACCTTTAGTCCCCAACCCCTCTTCCTGCACTGTCACTTGTGTAGCCACCGCCTGCACCCACACGACCTCCTTCTGCACGCACACCGCTGGCATCGTGACACGCCGTCTGTCCTCAGCGTCCAGTCACTGCATCTTCACGGCCTGCCTGCCTGGTGCTCAGCGCGGGACCAGGTGCTGGCTCAGACACAAAGCCCACTTCCCGCTGTCCGGAGACTCCAGGCCGCTCCCGAGCCGGGCTCCAGGTCCCTGTCGCTGAGCAGCTCCCTCCCGCCTTCCTGCCACCACCCGGGCACCTCCGTCCCGGTCCTCACCAAGCTCCCTGGGCCCCTCCTGGTGGCCATCTCTCCCACAAGACCATCCTTCACAGGGGGGGAGGGGGACAGCTCCGTGTCACTCGGTCACCCCTCCCCACCGTCCCTCACAACGCAGAGACGTGGCTCCATGAATGTCCAGTGGCCTGGCCAAAGTTTCCGCTGGAGATCCTGTTTCTTGACTCATGAATACTGTAATTTTAAAAATATTCCTAAAGAGCATCCGCACATCAAAGTGACAGGCAGGCGCAGACACTCAGCGGACGTTTGCTGCGTTTAATGGAACTGAATTTCCTAAGAGCCGCCCATTTCCTCCGTCAAATGCCCGACACATCCTGGCCATCGCAGTAGATGATGCAGCGTCCATCTCTTTGAGCCTGCGGCCAAAACGGACACAGTCTGTCAACGAACACAGGCGCCTTGGGCGAGGGTTTCCGTGAGAAGGCATCTGGATGTTTTAATGAATGCAGCAGGTTGGAAGGGGATCTTGCTCCGTGTGACGAACGTCGCCACGCTCAGAACGTGTTCACCGAGGTCCCTCGGGCCGGGAGCAGGTCACCCTGGTCTTCCCACTCTCCTTGCCCAGAGCGTGGTTCTCGGTGGTTCTCACCGAAGACCAAGACGGTGAGGCCCACCCGCTAGACGCAAGCCCCGAGGTTAAGCGAGGGTCAGCATCTATACGGCTGCCTCTGTTTCTCCTCAAGTGCTCCCCTCGTGGGCAGCATCCTTGACGACACACGGCAATCACGTGGGGCACGGGCCCCCCGCATGGTGGTGCCACCACCAGAACCGCGGCCTGTTTGCTGGGCCGCCCCGCGCTCCGTCTTGGCGCTGTAACAGCCACCGCCAGGGCGACTGTTTGAGTGACAGCAGAGAGGGCAACTGGCAGGTCCAAGTCGGTTCACATTTACTGAATGTCTCTTAGGTGTCTTCTAAAAGTCGGCTTGCCAGGTAAGATGCGGGGTATCTAGTTAAATTTGAATTTCACATAAGCAACGGGTACATTTTCAGTCCGAGGAGGTCCCAGTCACTGTGTTTCTGTGTGCTGGTCTGGCCGCCCCAGCGGGCACCATGTGCTGTACCGGACAGAACGCGGCGTGCCGGAGCCGGCGACGGTCTCAGGCAGATGACCGGGCAGCTCGGGGGCCCTGCTCAGTGTGCTGGACAAGCCTGTCCCCAACAACAGCCCTTTAAGCTCGAAAAAGTGGCAAAATCTCAGCCCCCCTCCCTGCAGCGGTATTGTGGGGACTCACAGGGGAGGCAGGTTTGAAACGCCTTCCAGTGGCCGGTGTGTCGGTGCGTTCTGCGCCCGGCGTCCACCCACCACCCTGCCTCCCTCTCCCGTCCCCCCACCCCTGCCCCATCCGGCCGTTTGCGGTCAGACACCGACCAAGCCACGGGCGCCGTCGCAGGTGCGGAATGTGACTCACCGATGCGCGTCCACTGCCTGGTCGTGCGGAAGGCGCACGCTAACTCAAACCACGCTGACAAAAATGAAGAAAAGTAACTGCCGGGTGTCGCTGGTGTCCCTGTCCAGACCCAACTGACGGCCCCCGGATGTCAGCTTGCCAGAGAATCGCCTTCCTAACGGAACCGGGGCTGCTTCCCGCTCCATCCGGCCCCCAGCCCCGGGAAACCCTGCACGGCTCGCGCACACCGGGGCTCACCTGTCGGCTCCCGAGCCCTCAGCACCCGCCCGGGAAGGAGACCTGCCAGGCTGGCCTCTGGGCCCAGCACCGGCAACAGATCTTCATTCCCCTAACTTTCAAAGTATCACCATGTCTTCTCTCCTGTTTTCCTACCTACTGCATTCAGGAAGTAGGCAAGAGAGGTCTATTTTGCTCCAGGTGCACAAGTAAGAAAACTGAACTCAGAGGAGTTAAGGAATTTGCACAAGGTCAGCTGGGGCGGGAACCAGCCTCTGATCCGCCAACCCCAGGGCAGTGTTTCTCTTGCCCAGAGTGAAAAATTCCCAGCTCAAGCAATGTGACAGTTAAACTTTCTCTCTGTGTCTGCCACACTCTGACCTTGAGCTTAATGCACGAATTCCACTTCAGTGGCAGCCAATGCCTCATTGCAAAGAATGGTTCAGCACCTCTCCCTGGGCCCGGGTGGCTTCCCAGCCAGACAATGGCCGAGGTATTGCAGTACTCAGAGCACGGAGCCATCCAAACACGAGGCTTTATTCTGCTAATGTGTTTGAGACCTAAATTGTTCTTATCTCAAAGCATTCTCCAAAAGATTAAAAATATGCATTTCTCTGTGGAAGAAAGGACAAGCACTCAAAGCTGGGGTTTAGACACACACAGTGGGGCCCACCTGCCCCCGCTCCCTCCAATGCACAGTGTGGCCCACCTGCCCAGCTCCCTCCCATGTACAGTGTGGCACACCTGCCCGGCTCCCTCCCATGTACAGTGTGACCCACCTGCCCAGCCCCCTCCCATGTACAGTGTGGCCCACCTGCCCCCGCTCCCTCCAATGCACAGTGTGGCCCACCTGCCCAGCTCCCTCCCATGTACAGTGTGGCACACCTGCCCGGCTCCCTCCCATGTACAGTGTGGCACACCTGCCCGGCTCCCTCCCATGTACAGTGTGACACACCTGCCCGGCTCCCTCCCATGTACAGTGTGACCCACCTGTCCAGCCCCCTCCCATGTACAGTGTGGCCCACCTGCCCCCGCTCCCTCCAATGCACAGTGTGGCCCACCTGCCCAGCTCCCTCCCATGTACAGTGTGGCCCACCTGCCCAGCCCCCTCCCATGTACAGTGTGGCACACCTGCCCAGCTCCCTCCCATGTACAGTGTGACACACCTGCCCGGCTCCCTCCCATGTACAGTGTGACCCACCTGCCCAGCCCCCTCCCATGTACAGTGTGGCACACCTGCCCAGCTCCCTCCCATGTACAGTGTGACACACCTGCCCAGCTCCCTCCAATGCACAGTGTGGCCCACCTGCCCAGCTCCCTCCAATGCACAGTGTGGCCCACCTGCCCCCGCTCCCTCCCATGTACAGTGTGGCCCACCTGCCCCCGCTCCCTCCAATGCACAGTGTGGCCCACCTGCCCAGCTCCCTCCCATGTACAGTGTGACACACCTGCCCAACTCCCTCCCATGCACAGTGTGGCCCACCTGCCCAGCCCCCTCCCATGTACAGTGTGGCCCACCTGCCCCCGCTCCCTCCCATGCACACTGTGATGCACCTGCCCAGCTCCCTCCCATTCACAGGGTGGCACACCTGCCCAGCTCCCTCCCATGTACAGTGTGACACACCTGCCCAGCTCCCTCCCATTCACAGGGTGGCACAGCTGCCCAGCTCCCTCCCATGTACAGTGTGACACACCTGCCCAGCTCCCTCCCATTCACAGGGTGGCACACCTGCCCAGCTCCCCCTGGGGCATCCTAATGCAGCGTTGGAGGCGGATGTCAGACAGTTGTGATCAGCTCCTCATTCTCTCATTGTTCCCCTCATTCCTCTCTGTGAAATGACTGATGAATGAAAGGCGCAAAGCAGAGACTCATTCACAGCTAATTCTTCAAAACAGCCATGATTGCCTAAGCAAAAGGGTGGTGGATGCTTTTCACTTAATTTCCAAATTTGCAATTAAAGCGGAGAGCAGCAGTACGCTCTCCCCTGGTCTGTGACTTGTGCAGTGACGCAGCGCAGGGCGGGACGCTGCGTTAGAAAACCCAGCAGTCACGGAAGGTGCACCGAAGGGTCAGCTCGTGGCAAGCACGTGGACATGCCGTGGTGTCCTCAAATGCTGCCATCTCCCCTGTGTCAGGGGACTCTCCCAGGACACTGAGTGCCCTGTTGTGTCTCCAGCGATGAGAGGCGTGGAGCTCTGGACGGAAGGGAATGTTCTCCGGAGCCCTGAAGCTGGTGGCTGCCAGGCTGGCCTGCTTAGAGGGAGCCTGGAGCAGGTCAAGTCCACTCCCTAGTGACAGGAACACAGCAGGAGACAAGACATGCCAGGTGGAACATCTCACACACACACACACACACACACACGGTTTCAGTTTGCTAGGAAAATACCTGCGGCGCTGAGATGACGGCAGGCGGGAGTACAGGAGGGGTGGGGAGGATTCACGGACGGTCCTCGGAGAAGGCGACCTCCCCGCTGAGGACCGGAAGGGTCTGCAATGGTCAGTTCTATGTGTCAACTCGGCGAGGCTGCAGGACCCCGTTCATTCACTCGAATATCAATCTAGATGTCCCTGCGAAGGTTCCTTGCAGATGTGGCCAACACCCGCCATGGACTGAGGTGAAGCGAAGGGGGTCTCTCCTGCTGACGAGGGTGGGCTCGGCCAGGCGGGCGCAGCCTGGGGAGCATCCCAGGTGTCCCCGAAGGGAAGACCCCCAACCCTGGGAGCGGTTCCTTGCAATCCGTCTATTTTGTTTTAATCTTTATTTCCAAGTCCATTTTTGTTTTATTATATGAACATACACACATGCGCGCGTGCACACACACACACACACACACTCAGTATCCTGCTGGTTCTGTTCCTCCCAGAACCGCGTCTGATGCCGAGACAGGGCTGGAAGCCGCGTGTCTTCTCAAACTGCTCCAAGCACAGCGTTGGTGGCCCTTGTCCACAGGTGGTCTCAGCTGCTCAGATACGTCGAAGCATCTGAATTTCTACCTTGAATTTTCTCTCCTGACTCCATGGCCATAAACCCAAGAGCCCGCTGGACACTGGACACTGGACATGACTGTTCGAATGCTCCCGTGGGTCTGAAACTTAACATGTCCCCTATGAAACGAGGACGTTTGCTCTCATTCTAAGTTTCTCTTCATTCTTTTTTTTTTTTTTATCTTCACTGACCTTTACCTATAATGTAACATACACACCCAGGAAAGTGCGTGAGGCATAGGTGTGCTGCGTGCCCCGCTCCATGAATTTTCACAAAGGGAAAACACCCATGAAGTCACCACCCTGACGTAGACGATGACAGCACCAGGGCCCCGAATGCCCCCTGGGCCCTTTTCCACCTACGGCCACCTTCTTTGCAAAATGAACCACCTCTGACCACCGGCCTCTGGGTTGGTTTGGCTTGTTTTGAATTTTATAGAGATTGAATCGTGTAGTGTGTATTCTTTTATAGCTGTTTCTTCCACTCGGTATTCTGTGTGGGGGATTTATCCATGGTGTTTCGTATACTAATAACTTACCTGCTTTTATCACTGTACAGTACTCCACTCTGGAATTACAGCACCATGTGTTTATGCTTTCTAATTTTGGTGGACACGGGGCCGTCTCCAGCCTGGGGCTGTCCCGTGCAATGCCCCGTGATTATTCTGTCCCTGTCTTCGGCTCATCCGCGTGTGCAGCGTTGCTGGTTATAAGGCTGAGGATGAGGTTGCTGGATTCCACCTTCTGCGTGTGTGTTTCCCTCTAGCAGGTGCTGACCGACACTTTCCAAACCAGCTGTACAGGCTGCCACTCTCCACGGCTTGAGTTGAGTGCTCCGATTGCTCCGTACACCTGCCGGCACTTCTCATGCTCAGACGCTTTTAATTCCATCCCTCAAGGGGTGCGCAACGGCATCTCCCCACAATTTCAACCTGCACTGTCCCGATTACTGACGCGCCAGTGCCGTTTCACAGTTCTCAGCCTCTGTCCGGGACAACTTCTATTGTGAAGTGCCTGTTCAGCCTCTTGCCAATATTTTTATCGAATATTTGTATCTGGTTTTTCCTTGATGGTTTTGGCTTCCTTTGTTGCATGTTTTGAAATAGTCTCCCATTCATGAGTCTGTGGATTTCTTCTTTTTGGTGTCTTGATGAACACAAGCTCCTAATTTTATGCAGAACTGTATCCGTCTTCTCCTGTCTGTGTCCAGTTGAAGAAATCTTTGCCAACTAAAGGTCACCGGGATGTTCTCCTAAATTGTCCTTGTTTCACATTGAGATTTGCAATATCTCTGGAAATTAATTTTGTGTGTGATGTGAAGAGGGCAAGATTTATTTTTTCCATAAGCATATCCAATTGACTCAGCATCATTTATTGAAAAGACATCATTTCCCCCCCTGCCCGGGAGCCCATTATCATAAATCATTTGTCTGTAGAGCGCGTGTCTGTCTCTGGACTCTTCTCTTCTGCTGGTATCCTTGTCTGTCCTCGTGTTGCTCATTGCCTTAGTCTCTACAGCTTTGCAATAAATCTTGATTTCTGGGAGTGTGATTCTTCAAACTGCATTCTTCTTTAAAATTGTCTTATCTGTTCTTGGTCCTTTGCATTTTCATATAAATTGTGGAATCAATTTGAAAATTTCCAAGAAAGAAATGAATGGCAAAGATTTTCTTTAGGATTGCATTAAATCTATAGGTGAATTTGTTAAGAATTTATATTTAACTATTATGCACCTTTATCCATTACTTTTATGTTTTTAATTTCTCTAAAAATAATATTTTGTAGTTTTCTGCTTAGAGAATTTTCCATGTATGTCATTATTCTTAGGAATTTAGATTTTTCAAATCATGGTTAATGGTGTCTTTTTAAATTTTATTTTATTTTTAATTGTTCTTAGTATGTAGAAATAAAATTGAGCTTTATTTATAGACCTTGTATTCAGTGAACTTGTTCAATTTATTTATTAATTACCTACTTGTCTGTAGACATCTTAGAATTTTCTACATACAGTGCACAATCCTGTCATCAGAGAATATGACAATTATATTACTTTTACTCAGTCTTAAAACCATAATTTATTTTTCTTGCTTTATTGCACCAGCTGACATTTTCAGTACATTTCTGAGTAGAAGTAACAGAAGCTTGTCTTACTCCCTGTATCACGTAAAATGCCATCACTGTTTCACCATTAGCTACGATGCTCCCGGGGGTTATTTTGGAGATACTTTTTGTCAGATCAAGAACATTTCCTTCTATGCCAAGTTTGCTAGGAGTACTTTTTTCTTTACCGTGAATGGGCGTTGAATTTTATTATTAATGGATGCTTTTTATGTATCTGTTGAGATGATCATATGAATCCCCTTCTGTTTTGGGTTGTGATGGTGATTTAGGATGACTGATTTCTGAGCGTCACTTTGCGTTCCTGCACGCCTCGTCTTCTTGCAAAAACCCAGCTTGATTTTAATGCATTGTCTACTTTTACTCGCCATGGATTTGATTTTCTCGTGTTTTACTCTGAGAGCTGTTGCGTCCATATCCATCAGAGACCTCAGTCTCTGTGTCAGTTTCCTATTGCTGCTGTGACAAATTTCCATACACACAGTGGTGTGAGAGAACCGCAAGTTTGCTATTTTACAGTCCTGGAGATCGGAAGTCTAAGATCAAGGTGTCATGAGAGCTGGATCTTTCTGGAGGCTGCAGGAAAGAGTCATTTCCTTGCTTTCTCGGCTTCTAGAGCTTGCCTGCACTCGTTAGCTGGTAGCCCCTTCCCCTCAACACCCCGCAGCTGGTCTTGGTCACAGTCCCCCCTTTCTCCGTCACTGACTGATTCTCAGGGCTCCGCCTTGCACGGAGCTCCAGGGCAGTCCGGGATGATCTCCACGTTGCAGAGGCGAAATTCAGTAACACCGGCAAACCCTGTTTTACCGTGTCAGATAATGCGGCCACAGGTCCCAGGGACTGAGGTGTGGGCATCCTTTTCCGGGGAGTGGGCGTCATTCCGCCTATCGGTCTCCAAACGGGCTTCCTCTGCAAACGGTCTGCAGAGTTTGTCATCAAGATGGCTCTGCGCTCACGAAGACCCTGGGCTCCTCCCGTTCTTTGGAAGAGCATCTTGTGCGTAAGAGTTTTGTCTGATTTGTTATTCTGCAACTGTTTAGAAGAATGGAAATCCACGTAGACCTGGAGGATATGTTTTGGCATGGGAAATTTTAATTATAGATTTCATTATCACAGACTTTAATCAATACGAAAATTTAGATTTTTCTATTTCTTCTTGAGTCAGTTTTAGTCAACTGTGTTTTTGATGTTCACAAATTTTGTTTTTTCTCTCCTTTTCTATTTAAACTTTATTCAGTATTGTCAGAGCTTTGTCTGATATATTAATATTATTCTCTCTAAAGACCCAACATTTGCTATTGCTAATTTATTCCATTATAATAGCGTGCTTCTTTCTTTAATTTCTAATTCTATCTTTATTTTGTACTTAACTACTGTTTTAAATTTAATTTTCTCTTCTTTCCCCTAACTGCTTGAAATGAATATTTGCGCTGATTTTTAGCCTCTGATCTTTTTGACTTTATGATTTAATAAATTTCTCCCTAAGCACAGCTGGGTTCATATGTCACATAATTTTCCCAGTAGTTTTATCATCGTACATGACAAAATATTTTCTAATTTCGTTTGTGAATTTTTTTTTTCTTTGATTCATGGATTGTTTAGAAATGTGTTGCTTGTTTTTAGATATTTTGGAATTATGTGTACTTACGATGATTCTTTGTTTATTATTGGCTTCCAGCTCAACGCTTCCGTGGTCAGAGAATATGTCATGTATCATTTCAGTCACTCCTTGGGACCTGCTTCATGGCTCCATGTATGGGTAACTTCAGTACATGGTCCACGTCGACACATACGAGTGCAGGGTCTACATCTGCTGGGTGCAGCGTTCTGCATACATCAGTTGCAGAGAATTTGTCATCATGCTGTCCAAATCTACAATAACGGATGATTTTGTCTGGTTTGTTTTTAAATATGGAGTGACACGCGTTAGGGTCCCCATCACGATTCTTTCTTCGTCGGTTTCTGTTCTCAGTTCTGGCCGTTTTGGTGGTGTCACCTGTATTTGAAGGCCGGGTCCATAAGTGTTGGCATATTTAGAATTATGTCGTTTCCTCAGAGAAGCTACCCTTTAATCGCTATGAGATGTTTCATTTTTAGCTAGAAATCCTTTCTGCCCCAGTGCCTGCTTCGTCTGGCGTGTGGTGGCGGCGTCACTTCACCACTGCGATGAGCATCATGATTCCCGTTGTTATTGCTGACATTTATATGGGTGTCATTTCCCATCTTTTCATATCGACCTTTCTTTATTTTTAAGATATGACTCTTGTAAGCACTGTGTGCATTTATATATGTGTGTGTGTGTGTGTACTTTTTTTCTTTAGAATGAAAATCTTTGTATTTTAACCAGTGTATTTAGTCCATTTACGTCAATATAAACATTGGAATTTTTGGATTTTCATTTCCTGCCTTAATATTTCCATTATCACATCTGATCTGTGATTTAATTTCCCTCTCTTCTTGATGTCTTTTGTTTTTGTTTTTTCCAGTATTTTTAGTATTCTTTTTTTTTTTTCAGTCTCCTGCTTTTACCATAAATGCGTTGGTTCCCCTGGGTATTATCTCGGGTGTCCTGGGTTTCCCAGTTTGAGTGGTAGCTCAGCCCCTGTGGAACAGAAATGCTCGCGATGCTCTACCTGCTCCCTTGCTTTGTGCTACTACACGCTCACAGTTTAAATTTATAGATCTTTATTTCCCACAACGTGATTGCATATATATTAATAATTGCAATTATATACATATATATATATAATTTAAACATTTTACTTTCTTGAATATTTTTTGCTTCCACTGGGATTCACTTTCTATCAGAACAATTTCTGCAATATTTTTTTAGTGAACAGTTCTACTAGTGCCTAATTACTTCAATAACTCATGGTAACTTCACCTTTGAAAAATATTCTTTCAGCGTGTTGAGTTCTAGGTTGGCTGTTATTTTCTTAAGCACTGAGACAACGACGTATCACTGTTTTTGGATTCTGATACTCCTGTTGAGCCATTTTCCTTATTATTGCTCTTTTACAAGTTCTGTCTTTCATTCTCTGTGACCACTTTTAAGATTTTTCTCTGTCTTTGATGTTTGTAAGTTTAACCAGAATACATCTGTGTGTGTGTGTGTGTGTGTGTGTGTGTGTGTGATTTTTTGTGGTTAATTTTAGAAACATGTTAGAGAAATATTTCTTCTACTCCGTATTTCCTTTTCTCTTTGCCTGATTCTCCAACTACTTATGCGCTGGGCGTTTTCATCATGTTGTAAATGTCTTCTGCCCCCTTTTCAGATACTCTCCATTCTTTTGTCTTTTCTACTGAATTATCTTCTCATTTACCTGTGATTTTTATTAATTCAGTTATCCAGACATATTTATGATCACATGCAAAATACCTAGAAATACTTAGAGATACTGCTTTTAAGCCTCCCAAGACTCCATCTCACTCACCCACTATTTATTTAAACTATGTTCCCCATTGACATCAGTCTTTGTCACAACTCAAGTAACATTTTGAGCCATGAAAGATAAGTTTTGCAAAGTAAAGCACAGTTCTTATTTCCAGCTAAGCTGCCTTGAGATATTTAAAATAGTCTTATAATATGCTATTAGTGAAATCATATACCCGCTTGCATAATATTTAGTAGAGTTGGTTTTTCATCCATCATATAGATGTATCTTTGTGCTCTCTACAAAATGACTCCGTGACTTTTGATTTTTATCATTATTTTTTCTTCCTTAAAATTGAGATAAATTATTCGTTTGCATTTAATGTGATCACTGATAATGTAGAGTTTACCTTGATCACTTTGCTGTTTTTCTGCATGTCTTATGTCATTCTGTTTCTCTATTACCCCATTACTTTCTCCTTTGTGTTAAATGGATATTTGCTAGTAACTGTTTATCATTCCCTTCTTGTTTCTTATACTATCTATGTTCTAGGCATTTTCTTAGTGGTTTCTCTGGATATTATAATTGGCATCTTAATATATAATAATCTATTTTGGAATAATACTGACTTAATTTACGTGTGATATAAAAACCTTGCTCTTATTGACATCCTTCCCCCCCCTTTTATATTTCAATGTCACTGATTACATCTTTATATACTGTGTGGAAACCAGCATTGATGTACAGTTATTTCTTCCATTTCAACCTGTATTATTGACTCCGTTTAGCATTTTTGTAGGGCAGGTCTGCCGGTCACTGACAGTGGCCACACCCTGTTCCCAACATATACTGCTGGTTGTCACCCTCTCTTCTCTGTCCCTCACACTGCCGTGCCCACACTCTGGCCCCTGACAGTGAGGCAGCCCTAAGGGACCCCATTCAGGCAGACCCCTTGCTGTTGCTCTTTTGTCTGGACTTATGGTGGCTTCTGGGGACAGTGACTACCAGCTGAATTGGTAGAGAAACTCTAAGCGTTTTATTCAAAAACATTTCCCCAGGCTACTATTCATTGCTTTAGACAGCTACAAAGTTAAAACACTTGTCTGTAATTGTTTTTAAAAAAGTGACCTCTTGAGGAGAAGGCAAGCCCCAAGTTCTAGCCACCTGACTTTTCAAATAATGGAAATTCCTTGAGAGTGACGCTTTGAATAAAACCCCAGCTTTGTATCATTCTCTCATACTGGGAATATTTACTGTTACTTTTCAAGGCTATTTCTGAGCTGTAGAGCAGAGGATGGGACTAGAACAAGTTAATCTGTGAACAAGGTCACTGATTTACCAAGATTCAATCGTTTTTCTTAAATACTCCCAAGATTACTGCAAGCTTTTGATGCATTTTTAGAGTTCTGAAAAAGTTGATTTGGCCAATTTTTGCCAGGTTTTCCTTTCATTGCTTTTATGGAGGGGTGAGTTTTGGGATGTCCTTATCACTCTTCTATTTTCACCGACATCATTCTACTAATCCTTTCTCAAGCTCTATTTTAATTAAAATGGTATCTTTGTGGTTCTTTATTTCTATTACTACTGCATTTTCACTTATTTTATCTTTATGTATTTTGGTTCTTAAATGCAATTCTCAAATTATCATGTGTATTCTTACATAAATTTCAGTAATCTTAAAGTTCATGTAGAATAACTTTATCTAGAAATCCTGTGGATCTGTTTCTAATGTTGGTTGTTTCTCTTGGTCTTTATCTTCTTGGTTGTATGTGCCTTAGTTCTGCAGCCTGGGCTGGTCTGCCTGACACATTTTTTGCTGAATGTCAGACAATGTATTTGACAATTATACAGATAATTTGATGCCACTATCTTACTCCAAAAAGGATTTACTACTTCATCTTGTAGGCTTTTTATTCTGGGGCTAGTTTCAAGCTATAAATTTATTTATTTGAAGCTACACTTCAGTGTTTGTAAGTTCTTGTTGAAGTTTGGCTTGCTCCTACTCTTCTGTAGCCTTCCAGGTTTCCAAATGAACATTTGGATCATTTTCTAGCGCTTTTCCTCCTTAAAGAGTCCAAATAACCATTTGTGTCTCCCGGCCACATAAGAGTTCCACAATCTCTAGTTGACTGCCTTAGACCCTGAGCCGCCACTTAAAACTCCAACACACAGGCAAAGCCAAGAGCAGCCCAGGCCTGGCTAGATCAGCCGCACGTCCCTTAATCCCACCTAACCTGCCAGCCCGAGTGAGAAACAAGTAACTGTTGGGGCAGATCGTTACGCAGAATGAGCGTGGGGCTGGATGCCTGAAGAAGAGCTCCTGCCGTCCCTACTCCTTGACTCTGTGAGCACCTCACGGATAGGACAGGTCGTTTACTGTTCGCTGTTGTCCCTTTCAGCAGGAAGCACGGAGTTTCCCACCTACACTCGTTTTCTGGCTGGCGAACTCCTGTTTCGAGACTCAGCTCCAGGAAAGCTCTCATCTGGATTCCTTAATCTGCCCTCTGACCGGTCCCTCACGGCCTTAGTGCACACATCTTTTTGGGGCAGTTTCCCGCTGTAATCCACCATTCGCGTGCATGCCTCCTCCGTATTGAACACGCAAGCCAATGGCCCGTCACCTTTGGATCCCCGCGTGACAGCTGGTACTTATTATTTGTTTAAGACGAATAACGAAGGGTAGCAGTGACAGCGTCTCACAGCTGCGAGATGTTTATGGTCAACGGGATGCTTTTAGGAACATGACCTTATTTCGAGCTTCACGTCGGGCTACGGAAGCGACTTCCCGTGTCACTTCAGGAAGAAAACTATTGTTGCCACAAGCTTTTCAACCACTTCGTAAATGAAGACACGGCGCCTCGGCGAAGGGAAGCGACTGTTCCGAGACCAACAGGCTTCCAAGTGGGAGCTGCGATCAGCATCCCTGCTCCTCTCGTTTCACCATGCGGCACCAAGGCAAGCTGGCGTCGCGGGGACGCTGGCGGTGGCTTGCACAAGGCCACCGGCACCAGACCTGGCATCAGCCGACGCTGGCAACCCCGCCACCTTCACAGTCGGGG
This sequence comes from Microcebus murinus, assembly GCF_040939455.1. Taxonomy (NCBI): domain Eukaryota; kingdom Metazoa; phylum Chordata; class Mammalia; order Primates; family Cheirogaleidae; genus Microcebus; species Microcebus murinus. Next base: position 2,171,864 of record NC_134113.1, on the reverse strand, counting down.
CCCAGAACTGCAAACGCCTTTGAAATTCGGAATCTGTCCGTTGCATTTATCAGAGTTTACAGATACCGGCACTTGCGCTCGCTCCAACCATGAACGTTCACACAGCAAAGCAGAGTCGCAAGCTGTTTCCTCTGCTTTCATGTAAGACGAGCGCGTGTGTCTGCGCAGAATTATGCCAGGAGGCCGCTGGCAGCTTTTGTTGGATGACATAGAAACATCTGTTCCAATAAATATCCTCCTCGCAGACTCATTTGCAGGGAACACGGATCTCCTCTGGCAATCTGAGAGCAGACCTAGTTAGGTGGCCTTGGATGGAATTGGGCTATTTTCTGGGTAACACCCAGCTAAGCCGGCTAAGCACTGGGGCCTAGCACTGCGGGCGACTCATGGTCAGGAAGATGTCCGGTGTGCCTGGGAATCCAGGTGTGCGGCCACGCCCCGGGGGCCTGTCCCTTGGGGCCCTGCCCTGACAAGGGGGCAGGCAGAGGTCTCGAGATTGAGGCCCGGGGTGCAGTGTCTACACTGCCCTCCCCACACCACGTCCCGAGAGATGGGCAGTCTCGGATCTTAGCGGGAAAGGGTCAGAACACGGAAAGGAAGAGGCTCCCTGTGACTGCAGGGGTCTCGGTGAAAGGCATTCCCATTTGGAACAGGTGCCAGGGCACGGGTGGGCCAGTCTGCCTCTCGGCTCACGCTGTCATGAGGACACGCTGCTGCCAGCGTGTGAGGCTCCGTCCACACTGATGTGACCCACATGTCCCCAACTGTCGGGAAGCACTTGTTAGTTCCTGGCACAGCCCGGGTGTTCCCGGTTCCGAATGTCGTGCGTCGGGGTCCCAGTCTCCGTGTTGAGCTTTGCCAGAGACCCCAGCCCTTATTCCCCTTCTCTTCCATTTTCGTCACCTCCATCGAAACACCCGTGACATTGTTTGTGACAGAGAGGGCGATGGCTAGGAAAGCAAGGAGTGCCATTGCCAAAAGTATCGGGGCGAGGTCGGCTGGCTCAGAGCCCACCCAGGGCAGAGGACAGCCGTCCTCGAAGGAACACGCGTGTGCTCTCAAGCCGAGGCCAGTGTCTCTTGGCCGATCCTGGTGTGAGGACAGTCATTCCCCCTGGCTGGGCACCACCGCTTGGCACGTGTGTACTGGACCCTGGCTCCGTCCTGGAGAGTCCCCACACCGGACAAGAGCGTGCTCTGAGGGTGCAGCAAGCCGGTGTCAGTCGGGGTACAGCGGCCCTGACCCCTGCTGGTCCCACTCACCACTTCTCCCCCGTCAGGGTACAGACCCCGTAAGTCTGAGGGGCGTCTGAACTCACGGGGGTTCAGCTTAAAATTTCCCAGCTTTGTGATGGGTTTATCAGGGTGTCCGATGCCTTTTCAATTTACAATATGTGTAACTTACCATAAGTTTATTGGCACGTAACTCCACTGTGTGTGTGTATGCATATGTGTGTATGCACGTGTAACATGACAAAGAAGTGGCTCTCATTACCGTGGAGGCCGAGAGGCCCCCAAATGTGCCATCTGCTACCTGGAGACCCAGGAGACCTGGCTCCTGGGACCCAAGGACCAGGAGAGCTGGCGGCGCAAGTTCAAGTCCAAGTTCAGAAGATGGATGTCCCAGCTCGGAAACTGGCGTGCAGGGAGCGCACGCGCCCTCGCTCCTCCCGTCCATTTTGCACAGGCCCCCAAAGAGGTGGTGTCCCCGCTGCCGTGGGAGGCCGCCTGCCTTCCCCCGTCCCCCAGTCCAAATGGCAACCTCCTCCAGGAACACCCTGGGGACACCTCCGCAGGGTGCCCCGCCAAACATCTGGGCCCCCGACGGCCCAGCCAGGGTGGCGCGTGTAAGTGGGCTGTTGCAGGAGGCGACCTGTGGACCTGTCTGGAGTCTAACCCCAACTCTGCCTCGCCCAGCTGTGTGGCCTGGTGGGGGGCGCTGGGAGCCCCTCTGCTCTGCAGTGGGCTCATCTTCAAAGTGAGCAGGAAGGAGCAGCCGCCCCAGGGCTGTGACGAGGCTTAGGTGCAGAGCTACCCGTCGGGGCTTGGAGCGCACCTGGTGCTCACTCTCCTGCTCGCTGCGGTGCTGTGGGACCCGGGACCACCGCGGGCTCTGCCATCTTCACGCAGGGCCGAAGGCACGCAGGGCTGTCCCTTCCCCCTTCAGCAGACCCCACACCGGGACACTGTTTAAATTAGCGAAGGCTCCGAGGGCAAGGTCTCCTCTTCCTCCCGCACCAGCTGTGAGGCCAGGCCAGAGACAGGGAAGGAGAAAACGCTTTTTCTTATTTGGGGTGAACTACAATCAAGCCTTCGTTTAAAAATAAATGTAAAGTTTTAAAGCAGCCAAACTGGCAACACATAAACTCTCTCCAGAAAGTGCTTACTTAATAGCGACTGTTAAACGCGTCAGTGTAAGCGAGCATCCGATCGGTCTCCCTGCTGCGCACACCGGAGGGAAGGGACAGCGGGCGCCGGGCGGGCGGCCCGGGGCGCGGGGCGAGCCCCTTGGCTCGGGCTCGGGAGGTCACGCAGACACTGACCTACTTTCACCGCTGTTTCGGAAGATTAGGATCACAGATGAAACAACTGTTAATTGACTCTATAAATTTTACATATGAAAAGAAGCATTTTCTTAATGAGCGCAAGTTTGTAATTTAGCTGTGTTTCAATAATGGCTGCGAAAATTAAAAGCAAACAAACACGCGACTGTGTCCAAGCTAGACCACGTGATGTGGCCTGGTCCCGCACTCGCGCGGCACCCCGGCCTTGCTCCCTCAGCAGCCGGCTGGCGGGCGGACAGGCGGCCCGCACCACCGGCTCCCGTGGCCCCCGGCCTCTCACCATGCTGCAGATAGTAGGTGCTCAATAACTGCCCGAGGAATGAAAGAATCAAATCAGCTATTTGCCAAACCAAAGCGATTGAAGACAGTTTGTCCTATGAAACACCCCCCCCACCCCACCCCCACCCCACCGTCCTCAACCCAGGCCCCAGAATACAAACGAAACTCCAGGCTCATGTCCGACCCTAAAGAAAACTTCACCCAAACGCTGCAGGACGAAGCTGCCTTTTCTCCTTGCAGAGGACACAGCGGCCCCTGCTCGTGGCGGGAGAGGGCGGGATTTCTGCCACCGAGCCAAGCCGGCCCTGGTGCTCCCTGGGAGAGACCCCGCTCGGGTCCTCAGCCTCCGGACACCGCAGTCCCTGCCCCCGTCAGCCCGGTCCTCCACCCGTCTTCCTGGAGAGGAATGGCTCTTGCCGGGCCTGAAATCCCGCCTGGAAGCCCGCGGGGAGATGGCCAAGGCTCCCTGCTGCGCGGAAGTCTCTCCTCCATGTCAAAATGTTGACTTCGTCCCCGCTAAAATGCAGCTCCGAAAAAAAAAAAAAAAAGAAAAGAAAAATCACATCTTCTCAAATTCTCTGCGATCCCTGTCATTTGCAGCATATGTTCCTGCATAATGATGTTCATAAGTGAAGTGACATTTCAGAGTAATGAGGCTTCGGTGACAACGTGTGAGATGTGACAGGTTTTCTCTAATGTAAGAAAGGCGTGTAGACAAACCGTAACCGCGGCCAAGACCTTGCAGCTGCCGCGCTGGTGCCTCCCGACCCCGAGCGTGCGCGGCGGGGGAGCGTGCGGGGTGCCCGTGTGCACGCTCACCCGTGCCGGTCCCCCCGGGTCCCGCTGGCCCCGACCAGGTCTGCGAGAGGAAGGGAGGGGCGTGGGAGACGGGGCCGCCGTGCAGCCGGAACCCCAGCCAGCGCCTTCCCTCCGGCCCCGCGGCGACTTCCCTTCCCTAAATCCCCGGCTTCCCTTCCAGACGGGCGTGACAACCCCCTCCAGGAATAGACCAGACGAACTGCAGAGGGAACTCCTCGCGGGGCTGGCGCCCGGGGTCTGCGCGCCATAAATGGAAACCGCGGCTTCTATTTTAGAGTGTGTCCTACTTCTGGAGGAAGCTGAGGGACCCTCTCAGGGGAGGGATCGGGGCGACGACGGAGACCTCCTTGCTTCGCCTGCTCAGAGGAAGGGCGCTGCGGCCCTCATCTGCCACGGGGCTGCCCCGGGGCGTGGGCCAGGGGTCCCCCAAGGGAGCGGGCGAGGGGTCCCCCAGGGAGCTGCTGGTGCACAGGGCGCCCACGGGAGACCCCCGATGACCCGCCAGGGCTGCTGGCTGCACTCCGTGAGAGCCGAGAGGACACAGCTGCCCTGGGAGGCGGGAGCTCTACGAGGCCCTGGGCTCTGCCCTCGAGGCCGGGTCCTCCTCCCTGACAGAAGGTGCGGCCCCGTGTCCTGGGGTGGGGACCCCAGCCTGGGGTCAGCCCAGCCAGAGGACAAAAGGTGGGCTCCAGGGCCAGGTGTGCTCGTCCTGGGAGGTGCAAACTTGCTCTGCGACCCCAGCCGCTCCCATCTAGAAACCCCCACACACACATACAGCTCTTCTGGCAGAGCTGCGGGACCTGGGTGGTTAAAGGGGACGCTCGTGCCTCCGAATGTCCCTTCCTTGCATTCTCCCCGCGGAGTGGAGTCGGGGGCTGGAGACACAGTCTCCTCTCACGCGGTCCGAGTGCCCTCTCGGGGTTGTGCCAGGGTGGGGGACCCCAGGCTCCTCCACCTGGACCTCACTTCTCAGCCAAAAGGGCGCTGAGAAACCGAGGCTGGCCCTGTCGCCCTCTGGGCCCCCAGGAAGACTCTGTGGGGTCAGCGTCCTCCTGTGTCGCTGGGCAGAGCCTGTGCTGTCACCGCAGCCCCACCTCCCCCGGCCCAAGCACAAGTGCCCTGGGGCTGTGGCTTCGCTCCGTCCCGGGGGTCCTGGTCGGGGTGTGCACCCCTCAGCCCTGGAGGGCTGCACTGCCCGGAGCGCCGGGGTCCTGCCTGGAAGTGACTCATTGCCCTCTGTCCACAGGGGCCCACCCAGGGCCAGGACACACTGAGGGAGGAGCGCTGATGGCAGGTGCGGGCGAAAGCAGAAACGCAAAACAAGCAAAGAAGCTGCGGCTAGGGGAAGGAGCAGGGGTGCCGGCGGGGAGGGCACAGAGCGGCTGCAGGGCACCTCCCATCGCTGCACCCTCCCAAGGCGCACTGTGCGTTTCTGCACGTCCTCAGTTGTTCGACACTCCTCTCCCCCAGGAACCTCTACCAAGGACCAGGGTCATAGCATTGACTGTTTATTTAGTGCTGAAACAGACTCCAGGCCAAAAAGCTGCCATGGGTTAGTTCATTCCATTCTCAGTAAATCTGGAGGAGGTTCTCATTTGTTCTCTATGATAAAGATGATAAAAGTGGGGCTCAGAGAGGCAGGAGGCTGGCCACAGTGGGTGGTGACAGCCCTGGTGGTGCGTGCCTAGGGCCGGCGGCTCTGCTGCAGCCTCCCTGCCGCACGGGTGGGTCTGGAGGGTCACCCTCGTGCCATCCCTGCTGCCAGCTCAGCCCTGGCCACGCAGCCTCGGTGAATGCAGAAGTGGACAAACCCGGTGAGTGCACGTGTGGGTGACGACGTAGTTGCCCTTCTGTGAGGGTGACTGTCCTCGTAGGAGCAGCACGCGTGTGTTGAGCCGTCTCCGGGCATTGCTGGTTCTCCCGAGGACAGCACCCATCACCAACCCGGGAGGAAACCAGAGGGCACAGGGTGGCCCAAGCCTCTCTGGGGCTCCTGGGGAGCAGGCGGAGGAGCAGGCTTTCGGGGGACCTGGAGAAGGCCCCTCTGCCTGGCACGCTGCCGGCCACCACAGTAGACACGGCACGAGAAGCTTCGGTCTTCGCATGTTGCTGGGGGGCAGGTGAGGGGGACCAGCCGAGCCTGAGGATGGCACCTGCTGTCCCCGACCTGAGACACAGGGGCCACTCTCCTGAGTGCGTGTTCAGTGGGAGGTGGACGCAGGGCTTGTCCGGTGCCCGCCCCTGCGTGTGAAGCATGTGCTGCAGCTTCATTGAATGATGTGAAAATAAGACAAAACGTGGCCCAGGGTATATACAGGCCCCGGGAGGCACACGGCCAGGTGCACAGGTGCCAGGCAGGACCCTGTGGTGCAGGGGCAGGTGCACTGATCTCGGGCGGGAGGCTGGGGCACGGCTTGGCTCTGCCCCATGTGCTGGTGCGTGGGACAAGCCACCCGTCTGTGCATGGACGGGCCGGGAGCTCTGAGTCCCCACGCTTCACCTGCGCCTGCCGGGAGCCAGGCGGGAGCCAGGCCTGCCCAGGAGAGGGCTCAGCCCTCGGGAAGGCCAGGAGGGTCATCCAGGACGCCTGCTACAGTGGAGCTGTCCAAGGACTAAATGTCCAGCAGCCTCACTGTCCAGATGCTGCTACTCCCCGGGACTCCGGGATTTGACCCAGCAAGCAAGGAGCGTGACTCAGCTGGAGGCTCTTGGGCCAGCTGAAAGCTGCTGGCCGCGTTGTCCCTCCCTCAGCAGCTTTGCCGGCTCTCAGATCTTTTTCTCTTTTAAGCTTTATTTTTTTTTATTTCTTTTCTTTATATGTATATAATTTTTTTTAATTTAAATTTTTTTCCTTTACCCAGAGCCATGCCCAAGAAGCCTCGAGCAAGTGGACTGGTTTAGTTTATTTTTAAGTGACACATAGTAATCGTACACATGTCTGGGATACGATGTGTTTCCATACATGTTACAACGTGTGATGATCAAATCAGGGGGATTGGCAAATCCATCACCTCAATCATTCGTTGTTTGTTTGTGGTGACAGCATTCCAAATCCTCTTCTCGGCACGATTTGAAACATGCAATACTTTATTGTTCATAGTGGTCACCTGCCGTGCCGCGGGACGCCAGGCTTGCTCCTCCCGTCCGACTGCAGCCCTGCGCCCTCTGCCCGACCGCCCCGCCTGCCCCTCCTCCCTCCCCAGCCCCCAGTCCCTGGCAGCCACCACCCCGCTTCCGACTTCCGTGAGACCGACCCCTCGTCCCACGCATGAGTGCGCTCACGTGGGTCTCTTTTCCGTGTCCGGCTTATTTCACTTAATGCCCTCCGTGTTCACCCACGGTGCGGGGAATGGCAGGGTGGCCTTCCTTTTTCCGGCTGAGCGGTGTTCCCTCCGCCGAGTGAAGCGTGAAGAAGAGGGGCCCTTGCCCTCTCGCGGGCGTGTGGACTAGCGCGGCCGTTGTGGAAAACGGCCGGGAGGTTCCTCCGGGGCTAGAAGTGGGGCCGCCACGCGGGGAGGCAGGGATCTCTGATCTCTTCCTGGGTGTGTGGCCAGAGGCACGGCCGGGCCCGTGCTCACCGCAGCACCACCCACCTCAGCCAGACGCGGCGTGGCGCCCCCGACCCGAGCATCGGCCAGTGAGTGGCAAAGGACACACGCGTGTCCACGGACGGTCGGGTCTGTCTCTGCAGCTCCGTCCTGGGCGCTCTCCCGCCCCGGCTGCCGTGGCCTGTGTGTCCACAGCGCAGGGTCCTCTCGCCCTGTCCGTCCAGGACTTGGGGACCCCAAGTCCAGATTGCCTGTAAAGCTGGATTGATCACACACACAGGGAGGCCCTGAGACCTCTCTTCTTGAGCAGCGGGAATGGCATCTGGGACACCTGCCCTGTGCTCCCAGCCTGCAGGCTTAACCCCTCCTCTGCCAGGGTGTCCTGGGACTGCCCACACCCGCGGCACGGAGCAAACCCTTCTCCACGCACGCTGATCTTTTGTGCAAGAAGCAGGCATTTCCGAGCGTGGCGGGTGGGAGGGAAGCTCGTCCCAGAATTTACGCAGCCCCCTCTCCCCGAGGAGCCCCAAGTCTTACAGATGCCATCATTTCAGCATTTTATATACTCATTACAGAGGTTTGGGAAACATTTCAAAATCAGACACGCATTAGTTCAGCTTATAAAATTAAAAATAAACTTGTAGCAGCTTTAATGATGTTGTATTAAATGCCAGGCCTAATAACACCTCACATTTCTTTAATACTTTATGGCTTTCAACGCACTTTTAAATAACTTCTCATCTTGTGCAATTTTCAAAACAACCGGGTCTGGCACGAGAGCAGGGGTGGCCCGCCCTGTCCCCAAGCTGGGCTGGGCCAGGCCGGACCGAGGGCTGAGCCAGACTCCAGAATGCGCCGCCACCGCAGGACCACCCTGCCTGGCCCCACCTCGGGCCCCGTCATGGACCTCCCGGTCCCTCCGCCCACAGCTGCGGGTCTCCCCTCACACACTGCACTCCCGCCAGGCCCTCGGCGTCCCCGCTACAAACGCGAGGAGGGCAGCGCCTCCCTGCAGCTGCCGGCGAGGATCAGAGGTGACAGGTGTGTGGAGAAACCAGGTGTATGTAGCAGGACGCGAGTCCCTGGGGCTCAGGAGAGCCCGAGCCCGGAGTCCACTCCGTGCAAGGCCAGCGTGCTCAGCAGCGGACTCGCTGCCCAAGGAGTTTTCCTGTTTCTCCCCCTAGAGCCCCTGCTCTGGTGACGGACGCACACCAGGGTGAAGATCCCCTGGGGGAATTGCTGCTAATAAAGCCTCGCTTTGCTAGAATTGGGGAAATGTTTTTTTCTCCTTAGTAGGCCTCTTCTTAAAGTGCATCAGCTGTGGACGCAGCCGGGCAGCCGGGGTAAAAGTGGATCCACCCGCAGCCGTGTGCGGGACTCTTGCACCTGCCCGGCGCACGCGGGGCTCTGCAGCTGTCCTCGGCACTGCTACCCCGCCGCCCCTGCTCGCTCCTGGCCGCCTCTCTCCACCCGAGGGTCTCGACCTCGCCCCTCAGCGCATCCTCCTGACTGTCTGTTCCGACGCCCGCCAGGGCAGGGGCCCAGCCCCCCGGCGGCTCCGTCCCGCATCTGCGCGTCTGTGGAGGGGCACGGGGAGCCCTCTGCCGGCGTTTTCCTGTCGTCTCCTACAAATGTATTTATTTTCTTTAACGGCGCAGCTTCTTGCTCTGGATCTCAGGACACATTTTTGACCTTCAGGACAACTTCCAATCGCCTATATAATTTTGGGGCTGTGCAAGTCACAGAAACGGTCCTCATAATTGTCATGAGGAATTTTTCACCGATTGCACCGCGTGAAGCTAAAGGCCGCAGCGGTGTGAGCGTCTTCAGCCATTCTAAGGTAAAAACGTGCAGGGATATAACAATCTTTAGTATAAAAATGAAATAGACGAGTGTGATTTGCTTATTTGGGGGATAAGTGGTTCAAAATGGGATTTAAAAGCAACTTTGGGTGTATGCAACCACAACGAGTGAGATGTGCAACGTTTAGGGGATGGACACGCTTGAAGCTCTTACTCGAGGGGGGAGGGGGGCATGCGCAATATATGTAGCCTTAACACTTGTACCCCCATAATTCGCTAAAATAAAAAATAAAAAAAATAAAAAATAAATGAAAGCAACTGTGTAACTACCTGAGCCGGAAGCCGTGTTTGAACACACGTGAGAACATAGGTTCGTTTGCATTTTCTGTGCGTGCTCGGCAAACACGGCTGCTGCACAGTCCCGCCCAGTCCACCTTCCGCACGGACCTTCCGCCTGGGAACCACAGCGCCATCTGCAAACAGATGCACAGTAAAGATCGTTCTACCCAAAGCCGTGTGAAGGTCTCAGTCAATCAGACTGACCGTTGACCTCTAAAATAATGTCAAGAAGTCTCCGATTTCCCATTTTTCGACGGTTGAAAAATACGATGCGTTTCCTAAAACTACTTATTATTAATTTTGTTAGATTTGAATGATTTTCTTTTCATAGAATATAGTTTGTCCCTTATTTGTTTTTCTTGTTTCACTTTTTCCTGGAATTATCGCCATCTCATTTTAAGAAAAAAAATGATAGATTTAGCAATAATTTTTAATATAAACTTTTTATTTAGAACAGCTTTAGATTTACAAAGATATCATAGAAATGGTATAAAAACTCTCCTACACCCCATATTTAATTTCCCGTATTAGTAAGTCCCACATGGTACACTTGTTACAATTCAGAAACCAATATTGGCGGGTTATTATTCTCCTCAGTCCACACTTCATTCAGATGCTGCTCTTTTCCTAATGTTCTGATGCTGATCTTTTCCTAATGTTCTGTTTCCATTCCAGGATCGCATCCGGGAGTCCACGCCGCACCCGGTCACGGTGTCTCCCAAGGCCCCGCTGGGCTGTGGCGGTTTCCGGGACCGCCCTTCTTTCTGTCCAGCTGGACAGCCGGGAGTCACGCCGAGCTGGCTAGCGTGCTGCAGAGATCCCCCTGCCGGGCCGGGTCTGCGCTCTGCCATGGCTCAGCGAGGGCGTGGGCTTGCGAAGAAAGACCAGACGGGTGAAGCGGCGTTTTCAGCACATCCCATCGGGGCTGCATCCTGCCAACCCGACTTATCACAGGTGACGTCGATCTGGACCACCTGGGTGAGGTGTCTTTGTCAGGTTTCTCCGATTCTCACGTGGCAGTCTTTGGTAGGAAGTCGCTGTGTGAAGCCTGCACTCAAGGAGAATGGAGTTGGGCACATACACAGAAATTATGGAGGATCCACATAAATTACTTGAAATTCTTATGCATGGCAGATTCATCTCTTCTTCTCCATGTATTCATTTATCCGAGCATTTGTTTATAGCGATATGGACTCATGCATATTTATTTTATATGTTGGATTTTAATTCAATACTGCTTTATTAATTTTGTGGCTAAAAGTGCTCCAGTTTTGGTCACGGGAGCTCTTTCTGTTGACTCTTGTGTCCCTTTGACATGCCACAGTCACTGTGTGCATGCGTGCATGTGCACACGTGTGTGTTCAGCGCTTTCTGACTTTCTGCCTCTGCAGAAGCTCCAAGCGTGTCTCCTATACACGTCCTGCCCCAGTCCCAGACTCAGACATTTCTCCAAGAAGCTCTGTTTTTTGTTGTTGTTGTTGTTTTTATGGAGAATGGTACTAGGAACCAAGATCTACATGCCAGGTATCCTATGGTACTGGAGTGCTGTTGCTTCCAATAGAGCAAGGAAATATATGTGTGTATATCGATGCATGTTTATACACGTATCTGTGTACTCCTGTAGGTAACCATCTGTATCCACAGTAAGCTAAACAAGAGTTCATACTGACCATCTCAACTCAATCTGCTTCTCATGGGTCATTCTAGCCGCCCCCCTCTGCTAATCTCTAACCTCCTGCTCCAACAGTGCAAACCCTTTACTTAATTGCTCAGTCTCCGTGCACATGTACAGTGGCTTCAGAATTGCCGATTCACGTTCTGTGGGGAACAACTGTATCAACCAAAGCACAGTGCTTGGCTACAGACACATTTTTCTTAGTGCTACAGACCACCTATTTCCAAAGTTGAGTAATCCTCTTTCTCTCCCACCCTGTCCAGTGAGATGACACCGTAGATTTATAGGACAATTAGATTCTTTTGTCACGCTCTTCATTCCATCCTGAAATTACCTTGACCTCCTAAATAATTTTATAAATGTATGTACATTAGGTCAATTTTTGTGTTGTAAAGGTCTGTGGTTTTGAAAGATGCATAGTCATATATCCACCACTACTGTATCGTGCATAATTATTTACCACAAAAGATTATCCTATGTTTCACCTGTTTAGTCCTCACCCTAAATCCCTGAGCAAAGGCAACCACTGATATATTTACTCTCTCTATGGTTTCATCTTTTCCAAAATGCCACATAATTGGAATCGTACAGCATGGAGCCTTTTCAAACTGACTTCTTTCACTTACTAATACACATTTGAGATTTTTCCATGTCTTTTTGTGGCTAAATATTTAATCTTTTTTTTTTTGCCAATAATATGATATTGACTAGATGAACCACATTTTGTTCATCACCTTACCTATTGAAGACCATCTTGTTTGCTTTTAGTTTTTGGTGATTTTGAATAAAGCTGCTGTAAACATTTACATGAGAGTTTTTTCTGTTTTTAATTATAGACATGCATTTTCAAGTCAGTTGGGTAAATATCAGGAGCATGTTTGCTGGGTCATAGGGAAAAACTGTGTTTAGTTTTGTAAGAAACTTCCAAACTGTCTTCCAAAGTAGTAACTATGACACATACGTTCTGACCAGTAATTAATGTACATTTATGTTGTTCTGATCTTTGCCACAACTGGTATTATCATATTTTTATTTCAGCTATTCCAATATAAGTGTGTAGTGCTTCACATTGTTGTTTTAATTTATAGTTCCCTAATGACAAATAGTGTAGAGCATCTTTTTCTATGCTTATATGCCATGTGTATATCTTCTTTCAGGAGGTGTCTAGATATTATACCCACTTCTTAATTGTTTTCTTACTGTTTTTCTAAAAAAAATTTAGGTACACATATTTTATCAAATTTATGTTTTGCAAATATTTTCTCTCAGTTTGTGGCTTCTCTTAACATTGTCTTTTACAGAGTGGAAGTTTTTCATTTTAAAAAGATCTAACTTATCTTTTTTTTTTAGATTGCATTTTTGGTATTATATCTAGAAGGACATCACAAAACTCAGTACCACATATAATATTTTAGGCCTTTTTCTCCCTCTTCTACTCCTCCTCCTCCTCCTCTTCCTCTTCCCCTTCTTCTATGCCTTTCTAGGTATTTTTCCTCTTCCTATGGTCTAGAGTTTTGAAATTTACATTTAGACCTATCTTCTCTTTTGAGTTAATTTTTGTGAACATTTTAAGGACTGTGTCTAGGTTCATTTCATTTTAATATGCACATCCAATTTCTACAGCACAATTTGTTGAAAAGACTTTCTTTTCTGTATTAAATTGCCTTTGCTCCTTTGTCAAAGATCAGTTGACTATATTTCTGTGAGCTCTCTCTTCTGGTCCATTGATCTGTGTCTATTCTTTTTCCAATAAAAACACTTTCTTGATGATTGTAGCTTTGAAGTAAGTCTTGAAATCAGGTAGAAATTCTCCATCTTTGTTCTTCTTTTGCTTCGGTATTGTGTTGGCTATTCTATACCTTTCACTTTTCCATATAAACTTTAGAATCCATTTGTCAATATCTACAAAATAGCTTGCTAGGAATTTGATAGGGATTATGTGGAATCTGTAGGTCAATGTGAAAAGAATTAATATCTTAACTACATTGAATCTTGTAATACAGGAACACAAAAACTTCATTTGTCTGGATATTTGATTCATTCATCACCATTTTGTAGTTTTCCTCATATAAATCCTATATATATTTTGTGAGATTTATACCTAAGTATTTCTATATACCTGTGTTTGGGTGCTATTATAGGTGATATTGCTTTTAAACTTCAAATTATAATTGTTTATTATTGACATATAGAAAAACAATTGAGCTTTGTCTTCTATATCCTTGCTATAATCCTTGCTTATAATCCTTCTATATCCTTGCTTATTAGTTCTAGGATTTTTGTTGATTCTTTGGGATTTTCCACATAGATAATGTCATGTCCTCTGTGAATAAAGACAGTTTTATGTCTTCCTTTCATCTTTTTGTCATTTCATCATTTCCTTTTGTCTTCTATCCTTGCTATTAATTGCTTATTAGTTCTAGGATTTTTGTTGATTCTTTGGGATTTTCCACATAGATAATGTCATGTCATCTGTGAATAAAGACAGTTTTATGTTTTCCTTTTAAATATGTATATTTACTTGTTTCATTTTCTTACCTTCTTGCACCAGCTGGGATTTTCAGTATTGTAGGAGCGTAAAGAGAAGACAGTCTCTCGTTCCTACCTTATGTCCAGCCATATGTAGAAAGTGTCCCATCTCTCACCATTAAGTGTGACACTAGCTGTAGCTTTTTAAAGATGTTCTTTATCAATTTGCGGAAGTTTCCCTCTATTCCTAGTTTTTATCGTGAATGGGTGTTGGATTTTGTCAAATGTTTTTTTTAGCATTAATGAATATCACAAGTTTCCTTCTTTAGACAGTTGATACCATGGGGTTACCTTGACTGATTCTTGAATGCTGAACCAGTCTTGCATACCTGGAATAAATCTCACTTGCTCATGTTGTATAATTGTTTTGTACATTGTTGGATTTGGTTTGCTATAATTTTGTTGAAAATTCTGGTTATGAGAGATTTTTCTCCGTGGTTTTCCTTTATAACACCTTTTGTCTGGTTTTGGAATTGTTTTAAGACTGGCCTCAGATGGCCGGGTGCAGTGGCTCACGCCTGTAATCCTAGCACTCTGGGAGGCCGAGGCGGGTGGATTGATCAAGGTCAAGAGTTCGAAACCAGGTTGAGCAAGAGTGAGACCCCATGTCTACTAAAAATAGAAACAAATAAATTGGCCAACTAAAAAAATATATAGAAAAAATTAGCCGGGCATGATGGCAGATGTGTGTAGTCCCAGCTACTCGGGAGGCTGAGGCAGGAGGATCACTTAAGCCCAGGAATTTGAGGTTGCTGTGAGCTAGGCTGATGCCACGGCACTCACTCTAGCCTGGGCAACAGAGTAAGATTCTGTATCAAAAAAGAAAAAAAAAAGACTGACCTCAGATACTGAGTTAAGAGCTCTTCTCCCTGTGTTTTGGAGAAGGAAGCTTTTGTAGATAATTGGTATCAATTCTTCATTAAATCTTTGCTAGAATTCACGAATGAAGTCATCTGGGCTTTGTTTTTTGTCATTGTTGTTGTTGAAAGATTGTTGATATAGGCCTATTCAGGAATATATATATATATATATATATATATATATATATATATATTTATATATTTTTTTTTGAGACAGAGTCTCGCTTTGTTGCCCAGGCTAGAGTGAGTGCCGTGGGATCAGCCTCGCTCACAGAAACCTCAATCTCCTGGGCTCAAGCGACCCTCCTGCCTCAGCCTCCCGAGTAGCTGGGACTACAGGCATGTGCCACCATGCCCGGCTAATTTTTTCTATATGTATTAGTTGGCCAATTAATTTCTTTCTATTTATAGTAGAGATGGGGGTCTCGCTCTTGCTCAGGCTGGTTTCGAATTCCTGAGCTTGAGTGATCCGTCCACCTCGGCCTCCCAGAGTGCTAGGATTACAGGCGTGAGTGCCTATTCGAAAGACCAATTTCTCATTGTGTGATTTTTTGGTGGTTTATGTCTCTAAAGAAATTGGTTCATTTTAAATATAAAATGTATGGGCGGGGGTTGTTTATATATTCCTTTATTTTCATTTTAATGAGTTCAGTAGTGATGACCCTATTTCATTTATGATACTGGGACTTTCTGTCTTCTTTTTTTCTTGTTTACCCTGATTAGAGGTTTATCAATTTTATGAAACTTTTCAAAGGACAGATTTTAATTTTGTAGAATTTCTTTATTGTTTCTAGGGTTCAACTTCATTTCCTTCTGCTCTGTTTTTATTATTATTTCTTTTCTTATTAGTGCTTCAGGTTTAAATTGCACTCCTTTCTCTAGCTTGCTTCTTAATCAATAATATTAAAATTATTGATTTTAGATCTTTCTTAATTTCCATGATATGCATTTAATCTTATAAATTTCCTTTTAACCACTGATTTTATTATACTGCATCCCACAAGTTTTGGTAAGATGTTATTTTTACTTAGTTCAAAATTGTTTTAAATTTCTCTTGCATTTGTTTCTTTGACCCATGTGTTATTTAGAAGTGTGTTGTTCAGTCGTTAAATATCTCAGGGTCTTTCAGCTGTCATTCTCTTGGGGATCTCCAGTTTGAGTCCCATCGTGTCCTTAGAAAAGAGTTTGTACAATTTCTAGTCTTGTATGTGTGCGTACGGCCTCGAATGTGGCCTATCTTTGTGAACGTTCAGTGTGAACTTGAGGAATATGCATTCTGCTACCGTTGGGTCAAGTGCCCTATAAATGTCAGTGGGCTAGTTTGCAGTCCCACCTGAGCAGCACCTAAGTGGACACATAGGAACTACATTAATTGGGTGTTGGGCAGGTGGGAGGGGGAGGGGGCTGGGTATATACACACATAATGAGTGAGATGTGCATCGCCTGGGGGATGGTCACGCTTGAAGCTCAGACTTGTTGGGGGAGGGGGGGCAAGGGCATTTTTTTGAAACCTTAAAATTTGTAACCCTATAATATGCTGAAATTAAAAAACAAAAAATGCCAGTGAGATCCCGTGGATTGTGCCGTCCAGTTAAACTGTGCCTGTAGTGGTTTCCTGCCCGCGTGGTCTGTCATTTGCTGACAAAGGGGTGCTGAAGTTTCCCAGTGTGACCGCGGATTCGCCCATGCCTCCTTTCACTTCCCCCTGAAGTGTTATGACACTCGGCTGTTAGGTACATACACTTTTAAGACTGTCACGTCTTTTTGGAGAATTGATCTTTTTATTATTATGCGATTATTATTTATCCCTGATATTTTGTTTGTTTATATGTCTGCTCTGTCTGAAATTAACACAGCTGCTCCAGCTTCCTTTTGGCATTAACAGGGTATATATATATATATCTCTTCCTCCATCCCTTTACTGTTCACCCATCTGAATCTTTCTATGTAAAGTGGGTCTCTTGCAGATGACATGTAACTGGAATCTTGCTTTATTGCCCACTCTGACAGTCTCTGTATTTCACTTGGGGTATTTAGACCATTCGCATTTAAAGTGATTTTTGTGTAATTTAATTATCATCTTCAATGTTTATGTTTTAATTCCATTTTTTTTATTTGTTTCTTCTTATCATTCTTTCTTTTATTTGCTTCTTGGTTTCAACTGAACATTTTTTAAAATTCTATTTTATCTCCTCTCTTAGTACCTATTATGCTACTTTAATTTTTTTTTTTAATTCGGCTGCCCTAGAATATCCAATGCTCATTTTTAACTAACCTAAGTCAATGTTCAAATAACACTACATTGCTTCATGCATGGTTCAGGTATTGATGAAAGATTGTTCTCAATTCCTCCCTCCCATTCCCTTGTGGTGTTATAATCCATATATTACAGTTACACAGCAAATTGGTACTATTATTACTTTGAACAGTTGCCTTTTGAGTCAATTATGAATAAGAGAAATAACAAGTTTCATTTTGCCTTAGTATTTTCCTTCTCTAGTGCTCCTCCTGTCTCCACGTGTCTGAGTTTCTGGTCTATATTATTTTCCTTTCCCCGAAGAGCTACTTCCTTTAACACTTGTTGTGGGGCAGGTCTTCTGGTGATGAAATCTCTCAATTTTTGTTTGTTTGGAAAAGTCATCATGTCATCCTCACTTTTGAAGGATAATTTCTTTAAATATAGAACTATAGAGTTAGTTGATTTTTAAAAATCACTTTTTAATACTGGAACTTTTTCACTCCACTGTCCTCCTGCCTGCACAGTTTCTGATGAGAAGTCTGCCGAACTCTTCTCTTTGTTCCCATGTAAGTAAGATGTGATGTTTTCCTCGGGCTTCTTTCACGTTTTTCTGTTTGTCTTTGGTTTTCTGATTTTTGGATATAATTTAAATGTGATATCCTTAGGTATAACTTAATCCTGCTGGCTGTTCACTGAGCTTCCTGGATGTGTGATTTGGTGTCAGTCATTATTTTGGGGAGTTCTGAGCTGTTATTACTTCTGATATTTTTTTTTTCTGTTCTGTTATCTCCCATCCTTAAATCCCATCTGATTTTCCAAATACACACACTTGTTATCTTGCTGTGGTCTTGTGAACTAAAGTACAATTTTAAGGCTCAACCTCCACCGGCTGACTGAATGGACCCCCCTCATGGCCAAAGCAATATCTTAAAACTAAATTGTCTGCCAGGAGGAGAGAGGTCAGACATGCCTCATCATGCCCCCCTCCCTTCTTGGGGACATCCTTTGTAACCCATTAACAGGTCTAAGGGTATGCAAGACACACCTGCAGGTCCTCAATTTACACAACAAATCTATGTCCGGTGGCTTATCTCTGAGAACAGCTCCTTATGTTAAAACATTCTAGGCCTTTAGACAAAGCTTCATGTCTTTAACCAATTACAAGCCAAAGAATCTTTAAACTCACCTATGACCTGTAAGCCCCCCCCCCCAGAGATGGCCCACCTTTCTGGGCCAAATCAATGTATGCCTCCCACATATTGATTGATAACTTTACCTGTAAACCCCCCTAACCCCCCCCCCCGTGTCCCTGAAATGTATAAAAACCAAACTGTAACCCAGCCACAGCCAGTCCACTTGCCCAAGGCCTCTTGGCAGTGACTGTTGGTCATTGTCCTCAAATTTGTCTCAGAATAAATCTCTATCCAGGAAAATA
Organism: Microcebus murinus; assembly: GCF_040939455.1. NCBI lineage: Eukaryota > Metazoa > Chordata > Mammalia > Primates > Cheirogaleidae > Microcebus > Microcebus murinus. The sequence goes on along the minus strand of NC_134113.1, from coordinate 2,153,776 downwards.
CAAGAGGTGCTAGATCACCGTTGTTTCTTATAGCTGAATAGTGCTCCATGGTATCCATATATTACATTTTATTAATCCACTCGTGTATTGATGGGCACTTGGGTTGTTTCTACAACTTTGAAATTGTGAATTGCGCTGCTATAAACATCCAAGTGCAGATGTCTTTTTTTTTTAATCGAATGTCTTTTGTTCTTTAGGGTAGATGCCCAGTAATGGGATTGCTGGATCAAATGGTAGATCCACTTGTATTGCTTTAAGGTATCTCCATATTGCTTTCCACAGAGGTTGCACTAGTTTGCAGTCCCACCAGCAGTGTAGGAGTGTTCCTCTCTCTCTCCGCATCCATGCCAACATTTATTGTTTTGGGACTTTTTTATAAAGGCCATTCTCACTGAAGATAGGTGATATCTCACTGCAGTTTTGATTTGCATTTCCCTGATGATTAGAGGTGATGAGTATTTTTTTTTATATGTTTGTTGTTGCACAGAATTCTTGGATGTTCTTTTTTTATTTCCTCGCTGTTTTTCCTTTCTGCGGTTCAGTTAGGGGAGTTTTATTCATGCACCCCAGGCTCACTGACCCTTTTCCTCTTGTGTCCAGTCTGCTCACGAGCTCATCACAGGTGCTCTTCGTTCAGGGGCCGCGTGAGTGATTTCTGGTCTCTCCTGTTGGTCCTGGCACTGTCCCCCTCTCCACTCACACCGCCCGCCTGCACTGGCGCGCCTACGCCTTTCACGAGAGCCCTTCCGTGTTAATGATCGTGGTGACGTTGCCTTTCCTGTCTTAGAGTCCCCAGATCCGTGTCCTATCTGACTCTGGTTCTGACACTTGATTTGTCTCCAGACTGTGTTTTTGGCACTAGGAAAAATAATTCTGCGATTTCCTGTTGACAGCTGGGCGTGCTGCGTTGACTAACGGGCGCCGACACAGGCAGCGCTTGGGCGAATGTGGTTGTTCCGGTGGCGGGCGGGGAGGCGGGCGGTGTTACGTTCCCCGTAACCGCAGGCGCTGGAGCCTCACATCGGCCCGGCGCCCGGTATGTCTCCCCTCTTGTGTTCCGGCTTCTTGGGGTCCCTCCCCAGGGACAGCCTCTGTCTCGAAGCTCTGTTAGCGGCCACACAGAGCCCTGTCGGTAAGGTGCGGAAAAGACAGAGCGTTCTGGAACTTGATGCTGATTCTCAGGCTTTTAGTGGGTCTGCTTCTGGGGGACGTGACCTTGACACGTATCTCTAAGGCCAGAGGGGGCGGGGACTGGGGGGCTTTCCTCCCTCACAGCGGCAGGGGCTCTGAGAGAGTCTTCTGCCCGCGTTACAGTCCCATGCTACGGAGGGTGCTCTGGGCACGTTTTACGAGTTCTCTTCCCTTCCCTGCCAGAGATGTGGGGGGTCCCTCATGGGTCTTCACCCCAAGAACCTGGGGGCTTCCTGGACCTGATGCCCATGGAAGTGTGAGGGCCCCTTAAGTTCTTTTTTTTTTTGAGACAGAGTCTCGCTTTGTTGCCTGGGCTAGAGTGAGTGCCGTGGCGTCAGCCTAGCTCACAGCAACCTCAAACTCCTGGGCTCAAGCGATCCTCCAGCCTCAGCCTCCGGAGTAGCTGGGACTACAGGCATGCACCACCATGCCCGGCTAATTTTTTCTGTATATGTTAGTTGGCCAATTAATTTATTTCTATTTATAGTAGAGATGGGGTCTCGCTCTTGCTCAGGCTGGTTTTGAACTCCTGACCTTGAGCAATCCTCCCGCCTCGGCCTCCCAGAGTGCTAGGATTACAGGCGTGAGCCGCAGCGCCCTGCCATGGGGCCCCTTAAGTTCTTCGCCTGCTTGTGTGGATTCTTGTAGCAGGACACACCCGCTGCCACCCACACGCGAGCACTCACTCTGCGTGTGCAGAGACTGGGTGCCGACGCCGTCCCTGGCCTGAGTCAAACTTCTCCCAGACACGTCTGCACTGATTAAATCACCACAGATCCTTCTGTCTGGACGTGGGACGGCCTCCCCCGCTCCCCTCCACTTCATTTCCACAGTCCTCTTGCCTGTGTGGTTCCAGATATGCAAGTTACCCCTCTGGGCTGCCGCACAAGTGCATCAGGGCCCCCCCCCCAGAGGAGAGGCTGGAAGAGCACGCATGGGGGCGCCCCACAGCCAAGCAGGTCTGGGAAATGGTAGGTTAAGTAAAGGTGAACAGATTCGATTTCCTTTTGCAATTGCTAAAAGTCTCAGCTGCTTTATTCTAGTAACTTTGTTCTAATGACTAATAACGAGGATCTGCCGATGAAGACATGTATCACGCTGCCGAGACAAAGCCTCCTCTTTCTCCTCACTCTCTAACAACTTTGCCCACTCTCCATTAGCTCTCACCGCAGGAACGAGGCCTGCCGTGTGGGATCCTCTCCGGAAAATACCGGCTGCGACTCCGGGAAGTCCATGGCAAAGCTCAAACTCTTCCCTGCAGGGTTGTCCTCCGGGGGGCTGGGGCTCTGCAGCCCGGAGGCTCAGGGCTGGTGCCAACGCCTGCCCACCTGCCCGTGGCTTTGTAACAAGCCGTCTCATGCACCTGCAGCCTGGTGCGGGAGCCACAGGGACCCAGGGCTGGTCAGGGAGGAGGTGACAGTGCTGTCCTGACAGGGGACACACTCTGGAGTTGGTGCAAGAGGCAGCCCTGGGCAGGCAGGACCCCCGAAGACATCCTCAGACTAGTATTTCTTTAAGAGCATGGGCACAGGGTCTTCCAGGACACCTATATTCTTGTCCGCACCCGTCTAGTGCATCTTCGTTTTCCCAAGTACGGTGCCCACTGCGGTACAGGCATTTAGCACGTGTTTGTTCAATGAAAGAACAGAAATTATATCTTGGAATTTTGAGAAATACTGTCTTGGGGATGATAGTGAGCAGATAGCATCATTAAAACCAGATGCCAAGGAGATTTTTAAATGTCTCGGGGGATGACATTCCCATCATTTATTTGGTAAAAATTGCTCCCTGCTCCATCTCGAAGCCAGCTCTTTCCTGGCACTGGAAACAGAATCTAAATAGCATTTAATTCCAGTGAAGCTGTTCTCGCTTCCTGCTCATGATCCAACTTGACTTTAGGCCAATCCAGATTGGCCCAATTTGCTGCAAGCCTGTTTCGTTCGTCTCAGGTTGGCCTGGCTGGGTGGCTGGGCTGCTCCGTGCTCTCACAAGCCACGGTGGGGACACGGAGTTGGTGGCCTCAGAGCACCGTGCTGACGTGACCTGCTGGTGGCAGACCAGCCTCCTCCTCCGTTCTTGCTGTGCCTCAGATCGACCCCCAGGAGTGGCGGACGGAGCACCTCGGAAGGTGGTAGCACTGGTCCGCCAGGGGCACGGCAGTGGCTGGGGCCAGAGCGTGGCAGCTGAGCTGGAGAGAAGGGAACTGACTTCAGATATCTTAGGGGAAAAGGCACCAAGACCTGCAGATATTGGATGTGACGGTGAGAGGGTGGAGAAGCTGGAAGGACGTGAGAAACCAGGATTTGCATGTTGGGCCGGGCCACCTGGGTAGCCATGCCACCTGCAGAGGTGGGGAGAACCCCAGGGACACTGGGCCCTGAAGAGGGGACCCCAGAGTTCAGCGTTGAACATGATACGTCTGAGATGGCATTAGGCGCTCGGGGTCAGCAAAGTGGCGGGTTACCAAGCGTGGAGCCCAGTGGCCAAGGGCAGGGTTCCCAGGTCACCAGCGGGGGCGTGATGTTTGAAGCCACGGGACTGAAGCAGGGTCCTGTGGCACGTCCGGAGAGGTGGGCCAGGCGGAGTCCTGGGCCCCAGCGGACACAGCCCCTGGGAAGAGATGAACACCGGAAGCATGGACACCCCCAAACCACAAGCACACGTGCTTCGAGAAGTGGGGTGATCAACTCTATTAAAATGTGCTCGGAAATAAAGCGGTCTATATTTTAAAGAGACAAGAGACCTCGTACTCGGCAACAGGGAGGCGCTGGTGATCTTGGGAAAGCGCAGAGTCGGGAGAGCAGCGGCTGGAATCCAGAGCGAGGCGCGTCCAGGAGGGACCTGAGCTGCAGAAGTGAGGACGGTGACACCGTGACACTTCTGAGAGGCTCTGTGGAGACGACAGGATGGGAAATGAGGCAATGGCTAGAGGGAGACAGAAAGCCAAGGGAAGCTGTGCTTAGTTTTTACTTTCGAAAGACGGTGTACGTACTGGGGCCCCTTTGCAGGGGAACACGTGGTGGCTTCAAAGCAGAGGCCTTTGCCCGTGTGCAGTTTGTCCCGAGCTGCGAGTCTGGGCGCGGGGCGGGCGGGGGAAGAGGCCCCTGTTCTCCCAGGGGAGTGTCAGGTGGTCCCGCGCACTTCAGATGAGGGGGCAGAGGAGGGCGTGGCACAGCCCTTCTGCACAAAAGAGAGGGACACAGTTCACACCCGCCGTTAGGACTGGGCCGCCCGCCTGCCAGTCTGCTGGAACTTGGGGTGAGCCGGATCGGCTGGCTTTGCATGGGCGTGAACACACCTGGGCAGCCCCGTGGGGCACACAGTCAGGGAGAAGGGGCGTCGAGAGGCCAGATGGGCCCTAAGGTCGGGTCGTGGGACCTCGTGGAGCCAAAGGCGAGGCCAGGGCATGGGACAGCGGCGGGTCGCAAAGCGGTGTTTGTGGTCAGCCGATTCCACACCAAGGCGCAGAGCTCTTGATCCGGGCCGTGGGGGGCTGTGCCCACTGCTGGGCCCTCACCCACCGTGCCACCCACGCCCCGCGCTCCAGCCCCGCCGGCCTCCCGGCCGTTCCTGTGTGGCACAGGCCGGTCCCTCCCCAGGGCTTTGCTGGGCCTGCTCCCTCCGCAGGGGAAACCTTTCCTCCCCCAGGAGGCCCGTGGGGTGCTCCTGCCTCACGCAGGCCTTCGTGCAAGCCCCGGCTCTGCATCTAGGTCTTCCCTGCCCCCTTACGCAGTATAGCCCACCCCGCCCCTCTGCCCCACTTCCCTGCCTCGTTCCCCTCGGTCTTGTCATCTTTGCCTTTTCTGCATCTACCTTTACTAAAATGCAAACATTTGGACAAGATTTTATAGCTCTTTTTTTTTTTTTATCCTTAGTGCTTTGAACACAGCCAAGAACATAGAAGGCACTCTATAAATATTTATTTAATAAATGTGGGATGTATTAATATAAATGTTGCCATTTATGACAATATTGATGATCACAAAATGTGCACTCTGTATAATTTCTGCTTTTTTTTTAAACTCAGAGAGGTTTACTTTGAGTTTTAGATGCGATCTAATTTTATATCACATTATATACACCATATTAGTTAAAATAATTAGACCCTCTGTGTCCTTATTTATTTCTTGCCTACTTGATCTGTCAAAGAATGAAGATGAATAAAGAATGAAAGATGAAGCTGATCTGTTAGTAAATCAACTTCCCCCAAGAATAAAGTCCTTAACTCTTTAAAAGAAGACAATGAAATCTAGCACACAACATAAACTCACAAAGTCTAGCATGCAATTAAAAACTACTAAACACACAAAGATGCAGGAAATTGCCGAGACCCACAAGACATAGAAAACTCATATGGCGTATGAGAGAAAGTGTGTGTGTGTGTGTGTATGCGTGTGTGTGCATATGTGTATGTGTGCGTATGTACGTGTGGTGTGTGTGTATGTGTGCGTGTGTGCATATGTGTATGTGTGCGTATGTACGTGTGGTGTGTGTGTGCGTGTGTGTGCATATGTGTATGTGTGCGTATGTACGTGTGGTGTGTGTATGTATGTGTGCGTGTGTGTGCATATGTGTATGTGTGCGTATGTACGTGTGGTGTGTGTGTATGCATGTGTGTGCATATGTGTGTGTGTGCGTATGTACGTGTGGTGTGTGTGTGTGCGTGTGTGTGCGTGCGTGCGTGATTGTCCTTTGGAGTCTGGGGGGCATTAACTCCAGGCCCCCTGCAGATACCGACACCCACTGGTGCTCCAGTCCCTGACATAAAACAGCACGGTGTTTGCTGTGGCCTGTGCCCCTGCCCTCGTGTGCTTTCACTCATCTCTGGATTACTGGCAATACCTAATACCATGGAAATGCCATATCAAAAGTTGTTACACTGCATTTTTAAAAATTTTTATTTTTATTGTTGTATTGTTACTTTTATTAATGGTTGTTTTTTTTTTTTCTGAATATTTTTGATCCGAGTTTGGTTGAATCTGTGGACTTGGAAGCTGTGGATAAAAAGGGCTGTCTGTCTGTATCCGTCCGCTTACATGACATACTATTAATACAAAGACAGATCTTATCTAAAATGACAGGAATGAAGCAGGGGCTGCTCGGAGCCAGAGGTGGGAGGGCGATTAGCTGGGAGCCTGAGGGATTTGGGGGAATGATAGGGATCTTTTATATCCATTATGTGGCGACTGCTACACGGGTGCATAAGCTAGTGAAAACTCAAGAACTTTGGACTTAAAAAGGATGCATTTTACCGTGTATAGAACATACATCATGCTGTTTTTATTTAAAAGATATATAAAAATTTTTGTGAATGTTTCTAATAAAAAACAAAGGTGATAGTGATGGCTTTGCTTGTGGCAGGCCAGCACTGCACAGTAACAACAGGGGATCCACGTGCGATGCGTAGGAAGATGCCCAGGACTGTTGAGGCGTCAGGAGCTAAGGGACAGGTGGCCGGGATGAGGTGAGCCAGCGCTCTGCATGTGATTTCCACTGTGGCACTGCCAGTTCTTACCTTTCAGAAGGCTGAGAATGCTCAAAGAGGAATACTGTCTACCTGACAAAACTTTTGCCAAGATTACTGGGGCAGAGAGAAAAAAAAATTCAAAGTTTAAAACTCTCAGAACTTTCAGAACTTGAGGGCCGTGGTCCTGGGGAGAAGAGGGGCCCGGGGAGTCGGCCCTGCCGCTCAGTGGCTCTGGCCGCGGAGCATGTTCTGCAGCATCTTGCTGCAGAAGGGACAGCCTAGGAGCTGGGACTGACGGAGGCTGAGCAGAGTTTCCTGCATCTCACAGGACTTGAGAGGCAAAACAAAACATTATTTATAGAACCCGCCAGGCAAAAGGGATACTAGCAACCTCCCTCCCGCCCCAGCGGGGATCTCCAGCTTGCTGCATGCTAAGAGTGGGGACAAGGCAGGCGTGGACTGAGCTGCACAGAGATGGCAGCTCGCTCTCTAAGTGTCTCATCCCATGTTTGAGCTAAAGTGATTCCCCCACCCCATTTATCTAAAAGAGGACAGATGACCTGTCCACGGAGGAAGGCGGCATCATTCAGAGTCTCAGAAACGTCAGTACACCCAAGTCAAGCTTTAAACAAAGAGCAGCCACGCATGCAAAGGCAGGCCAAAGAGAACAAAATAGAACTCCAGATCAGACCCACAGATGACCCGGGTGTTGAACACGTCTGACACTGTCTTTAAAATAATTCGCGGTTAACACGTCATTTTCTATGAAAGGAATGAAATGGCAGGCAGGGTGATGACGCCTCGGTGGTGCCCATGTCCTCGTTCATACTCAGAACGTGTGGATTACACGGCATTACATTACACGGCAAGGGGGGACAGGATTGCAGGTGGGGTTAAAAGTGCCCATCAGGACACTATGCCGGATTATTAAGGCGAGTTCCTTAGATGTGGAAGAGGAAGAAGGAAGAGGTAGTGTCAGAGTGATGTGATGTAAGAGATACTCGGGCTGCTGTTACTGGCTTTGCAGGGAGAACTGGTGCATGAGCCAAATGATACAGGCGGGGTACGGAAGCCGGAAAACACAACAAAACCAGTCCTGCCCCAAGACTGCAGAGAGGAACACATCCCTGCCGGTTCCTTGATTTTAGCCCAGTGAGACCCATTTTGGATTGTCAAGTACTGTACCATGGTACGTTTATGCTGTTTTTAAGCCGCTAAGTTTGTGACAATTTGGAACACCAGCAATAAAAAAGAAATACGGACTTTGGTACTCGAAAGTGTGGCGCCGCTGTAACTGATGACTAAAGAGGTGGGATGGCTTGGAATGGGGCAGTGTGGAGGGGCTGAAAGAATGCTTTTGATAGAAAGAGTCTAGACGTCCCTGAGCAGACTGTCGGTAGAAAAGTTGCCCTTAGTGAAGGCTCAGAACGAGGAGGATGGCAACGTAGAGAAAACCGGCGTCGTCGTAGAGAATACCTAAGTGGCCGGGCGTGCAAAGTGGGTGGAGTTGTGCACACCGAGGGCTTGCCTGGTGAGAACGCACAAGGAAACGAGGAACATGTAATCGGAAATTTGAGGAAAGGCCATCTTTGCTACATGGTAGCAGAAAGGTTGACTGAATTGTCCGTTGCATTTACCTGCAAATCTAAATTGCACACCATGACGGGGGAGGAGGGGGTGGCTATATTCACACCCAATGGGTGCAGCACACCCTTGAAGCTCTGACTTGGGCGGGGCAAAGACAGTATATGCAACCTAAACGTTTGTATCCCCGTAATATACTGAAATTAAAAAAAAATTTTTAAAATGTAAGCAATGAACCTGGGTATTTAGCTGAGGAGGTTCCAAGCAAATTGTTGATGGTGTAGGTTTTCTTTGTTTGTTTGTTACGTATAGTAAAATGTGAAAGCAAAAAGAAGAGATTGAAGCAAGAACTATTAAGCAAAAAGGAGCCAAGACTTGATGATTTGGGGAATCCTCAGGATATCGAGATTGCAAAAGATGCATAAATTAGGAGACACGCTGTCGGGAAAGCATTTTCTGGAGACAGCACCAAGGGTGTGGCTGAACAACCTTTGTGCTAGTGCCTTCAAAGGGCCAAACGGTCCGTATTTAGTTACAGGGATTTAGTTATTAGGGATGTGAGTCAGGGATTCCCCTCAGTCATCTCAGCGGAGACAGAAATGGAGACGGGATTATCTAGGGATATACATGGAGAAGCCTCTCTTGTCTAACAGAATTAATCCCCATCATATACATGGAAGATCCACAAGGTTCTTGAAAATGTCATACCAGCATAAAAACTGCCTGCCAGTTTGTGCTAAAAAGGACAGAGAATGAAAAGAAAGAAGACCACTGGACCCCCCCAAATTCCACAGGCAAAAAAAGCAAGCTCCTAAAACTACCCAGCTGCCAACATGGGCCACCTTTTATTTAAAAGGAAGGGTGGCTTTTGGGGGAGTAGCTGCAGGCCCCAAGGACAAAGCTCCTAGGCACAAAACATCCTCCCTACGTCATTTGAAATCCAAATGGATTTCCTAGATTGCAAAATTGCTCGGTAGCAGGGACTTCTGTTTTCTTTCCATTTTTCCCTTTTTGAATGGGATATCTAAAACTGTTATTCTATGCTTGTTCCACAATTTTATTTTGGGCACAGAGAACTTGTTTCTTGACTTTCACAGATCAAGAATAGTTTTGTCACAAGATGGGTATAGGCAGATCCTCTTCCCAAATTTCATATTATTTAGATGATGAGATTTAGGACTTTCGGGCTGATGAGATTTAGATGAGATTTTGAACTTAGAGTTAATGCTGCAATGGCATGAGACTTTTGGGGATCTCCAAACAGGGCGATTGCATTTTCCATGTGGAATAGAAGTGAAATTTCAGAAGCCAGGGGGCAGATTCTGTTAGGCAGAAAATAATGCCCCTCCCAAGATGCCCACATCTTGGTCCTTGAACGTGTTATGTTACATAGAAAAGTTGTATGATAATACATTTGTGTTGTCTTAAGCCATTCAGGTTTTGTAATTTATTGCAATAGCAACAGGAAACTATAATATTAAAAATGTGAATTATTGAATTAAAAAATTAACAACTGAAATCAAGAACTCAATAAATGAGCGCAACGGCCAATTCTTCTCAGTCAAAGAAAGGGTTAGTGAGCTAGAGCATAGCTCAGTAGAAAATATCTGGGCTAAAGCACAGAAAGCAAGAAAAATGAAAAGTACAGAAGAGCTTTGCTGCCAGATATTAAAAGGTAAGAAAAAGGACATTATTAATTATTTTATAATAAAAATGATAAATTAGGTGGTATGGATATTTTTTAGAAAAATATGAATTACCAATTAACTCAAGGAAAAACCATTATGGAATTTGAAGCAGTAATTTTAAATCTCTATAAAGATTCCTCAAGGCCCAATCAATTTTAAAGAAGTATTTCAACCATTTTAGAAGGAGAAAAATTCATTTTTTTTCTCAGCCTCTTACAGATTATAGGAAAAGAAGCACGTGGTATTTCTTTTTATGTGATTATTATAACATTGTTAACCAAGTTGCAAAACAGATAGTGCCAGAAATAAAATTACAGGTTAATCCCTATGATTAATCAAACACAAATATCTTAAATTATTAGTAAACTCAATCCTACAACACATAAAACATATAAATTATTATAACAACATGGGGTTATTTCAAGAGCATAATTTTGGTACAACATTAAAATGAAACTAACTCACTACATCAACCAATTAAAGTTGAAAAACCACAGGATCATCAAACAGATAATAGTGAAATAATTTTATAAAATCAGTATCTCTTCATGATAACAAAGAAACTCCTGGCAAACTGAGAGTAAGAGAATAAGAGCTGTCTTAGCCAGAAAAATAGCAGCTATTGGGGGGAAAAATGCCCGCATTAAACCATCATACGAAATTCTGAAATGTGGGAAGCATTATCTTTGAAGCTGGAAAGAAGAAAAGTGGGCTTCCCGTCGTCGCTGGTCTTCCGCTGGGCTGGAGTCCTCCAGGGCAGGAGGTCAGGAGAGAGGGAGAGTATCGTCAACATAGGAAAGAAAGAGATTCCCAATCAATTGATCACGGAGAAGAGGATTCCTTGACCAGACATCACCAGAAACTATACACAAAGTATATTAATGAAACATTTGCAAGTTGGCAGAGTATATGATCAACATGCAAAAATAACTACATAACAACACTTAGGGGAAAAAAAATCAATTGAAATTGTGCCAATTTATACCAAAAGGTACAGAGGTTCTCTCTGTTCACTCTTAGGCTCAAGAAGCTTGCCGAGGGAACCATCGAGTTGCCAACGCGGACCGTGGGCAGCGGCTCTGGCTGCTCCCACCAGGCGAGCCCCCAGGTCCCCAGCCATGCTGGGAGCCACCTGCCAACTGATGCTACGCCGCGCAGAGACAAGCTGCCGGCCGAACGCTTTCGAAATCGTAATTTCCTGCGCAAAATAGATTATGGCTGTTGTTTTGAAATACTGAGGCTCGATGTGTTTGTCACTCGGTAATAAATAACTGGAATATGTTACAATAGACACACTTAGGAACTGAATGAATTATCGTCCCCAGAAATACAATAATGTAAATACGGAAGGTTGAAATATGACAGTGATGACATTATATATCCACGGGGAAAAAGAATTGCTGGGGCAACTGGCCATCCATATGGTGAGGGATGTGATATAAAAGCAAAATTCACTTCACAACGTCTAAGACAAATAGAGTCCAATAGCATTATGATCATGAGAAGGAGTCCCTAAATAAGCAGTGACATAAATCATATTATAAAATGGGAAGCTGATGATGTCAAATACACTGAAATTTAGATCTTTTCTGTATCCAGAGACCACAATAAGGAAGTGAAAATGCGACCTACAAACTGCAGGTGGTATTTGGAACGGCTGTGACCGACGAACTTGGTTGTGTAGTTGACACTAGCTGGTTAGTGATCAAACTATAGAAAGAATTCCTCTCACTCTCCAAGACAAAGACTCGACAGAAAAATGCTCAGAAGAAAACATTCTAAGAAATTAATTCAGAAACAAAATCAAAATAGGAATGGGCAACAAAATGTGACAAGATATATATCTTAATTGGTTATCAGGAAGTTGAAAATTATTACCACAGCGAGGAGTCTTTTCATAGCACCCAGGGTGATGGGAACCGAAGAACGTGACCGTGCCACGGTGGCTCGGCTGCAGAGCGGTGGGGACATTATGCACGGGTGGGTGGAGTGTAAATCGGTAGGCTGACTTGGAGAACATTTGTCATTCGCTGCCAAATTTGAAAATGTGCATGTCCTTATGACCCAGTAATTCCACCCCTCCTTTTATATTTTATTTATATATGGTTGGAGGGATGAATGCAGTCATAAAAATAATAAAACTGCTATGCATACAGCAACGAGGAAAGGTCCCAGGAAATGCAATGCTGGCTGACAAACACGCGTGATGACAGCAAGCCCTTCCACGGCAAGTCACCGCGTGTCAGACTTCACTCTATGTGCGTGACGCGCCAGCCCACTTGATCCCCGCAGAACCCTGTGAGGTTTGCGCTATTATTGTTACTATTTTACAAAGGAGAAAACTCTGAGGGGCATGAGCTTATTAAGCATCCTGCCCGAATTGCCACAGAGATTGCAAGTAGGAGTGGTGGGATTCCAGCCCGGATCCTGAGGTCCAGAGTATAGACTTTCACCTGCTACACTGTCCCGGCTCAGACCTAGAGCATGAGTTCTTACCTTTTTAGAGCTTTCAAAACAGGTAAAGTCAGGCTATGCCGTTTAAATTATGTGTGGTAAACCCATTAAGAGAAGCAAGGAATTAACGTGCACAAAATTAAAGTTAGTAATTTTCTCTGGAGGACGATGGGAGTTGTATACTTAAAACTAATAATACATAACACTGTATTATGTTACACTTTTAAACTGCATGGTCAGCCCAGCGGCGTCCCTTTTATTAATTTAAAACGATTCTTTAAACTGGGCATGCAGTTTTGCAATGGTCCGGATCTCTGTGTCTTCCCAAAATGTGTATGCTGAAACCTAATCATCAGGTGATGGTATCGGGGGGTGGGGACGTTGGGAGGCGATTAGATCATAAAGGCAGCGGCCCCCCGATTGCTGCCTTGTCCCTGGCACTCTGTGGGGACCCAGCGGGAACCAGCAATCAGCCCTCCCCAGACTCCGGGCCTGCTGGCACCTTGAGCTCGGCCTTCCAGCGTCCAGCACTGTGGAGGCACATGTCTGTCGTGTGAGCCGCCCGGGTTATGGTATTTTGTCGCAGGAACCCAAACCGACTAAGGCAACCACTCTCCCCTATATTTATAGCAAACTCAAATGTTTTAAAGAAGAAGCCTCAATGTGGCCTTCTGGCTGGTGATGTAACTGCTTCCCAGTGACTCCCCAGCAGTGAGGAACCCACGAATCGTGGTGTAGAACTTCTGCCCTCTCTTGCAGCATTTATGACAACGCGACTTGAGGTTTGGCCCCCCTTGAAGATGAGAACCTCTCTTCTCTCTTTCTTCGACCTCTCAGTCTGCTCAGCCCCTACGGCAGGGCCATGCGCCAAGGTTGGCCTTTGATTATTCACTGTTGCAAGAACAAATCCTTCCCCATCTATGAGCCCCTTAGGTCGGGGTTTTAGTCACATGACGGTATTGCTCTAGATGTAAACGTGTAAACATCAGGATTTAGACTGAGAGGCGGTGACAATGAAGGCCCTGAGCAGCTACTCAGGGAAAAACCTATTGAAGTCGCAGCTCAACTGCCAGGTTGGCCACATTTTTACAACCAGGAAAATCCTTTTCCAGCTCATAGTCCAGGGAGAGCTTTACTTCCCCCTTTAAGAGAGGCTTAATTTAAATGCTACTTTGCGAGGGAGTGCGCAGTGCGCGGGACCGACAGGAGAGGCACGGTGGGAAAGGAAGTGGAGGGACAGCTCATTTCTGCATCTAAGTTTCCCTGTGTGTGAAATTATGGGATGATGCCGTCTAACTCACGTGCTGGTCTGTGAGAATTTAGCAATATTCATGCAAAGTGTGCTGCACACGATAATTGACCCACAGTTGGAGGCCATTATTTTTATTGTCACTGTAGGTCCAGCTACATGATCGCTGACACTCCTTTGTTTTCTGACATACACAAACAGAAGTTTCACATGGCTTGGTTTGATAGTACCTGCCCAGGTGCATGCAGGCCACCCTGCAAGTAGCGTGTCCCCAGCAATGTCTGCAAAGTGCCTGAGTGCTGCATGCACATTCACATTCAAATATCCTGTGCTCTAAGATGCAGTGTCTGTTTTTACATTTTAATATTTCTAAAAGTATGATGTGTTTTGCAAACAAGGTTTACGTGAAACGTCACGCTCCCTTTTTAACCAGAAAATTCATTATTAACTTGATGATGCGTCTTACAGTCCACGATGTCTCACATTCAGTTTCAGGCTCCACATCATGGCATGAGATGCTCTGCTAATATTTGTATTCTTGTACTCTCGGCCAAATACCCCCTGAGGCCCTTAGGGAAGCAGCGCGGAAGGCTGACCTGGCCGGTGCCTGCACACCTGCCCCTTCCCCGCCTCCAAGCACAGACGCCCCCACTTGAGCGATGCCAGGGAGTTATTTGCAGATGAACAGAACCTAAATCTCTCTCTTTCCAATCCTTTGGAAGCTGATTGCAGGATAATTCCTTCTTTCTGTGATGTCCATGGATATTGCTTTGAAAAAAATAAGGTTTTAAGTCTTCATTACGCACGAAAGATACTCAGTTGCATACACCTGGCAAATATTTCATTCATTTGCATGCATACATGTAGGTTCACTTTCACTGTCAAAGGGAGATACAAACAGTTGTCTGGACGAGATTGGCTGTCACTGGCTGTGCCAGGACACACCTGGGACCGGTCTATAGACATATCGATCTGACCCCTAATCCGTTTGCATGCAGGGGGACCATCTGGAGTACCCTTTAATAGGCTGACTTGGATCTCAGTGTGCAGAAGACAGCCTCAGCTCAGGTCTATAGTCCCAGACTCTCATCCAATTTAGCATTTTGTGCTATCCCAGTTCCAGTTCGTTCAAAAATCTTTGATTCTAGAAATCCTTAAAGAATTTCACATATGTAGTTCCAAAAATTATTTAAAACGCTTCTAGTAAATTGCAATTACTGAAATATTTATCTGTCCCAAAGTAAGCAAGAAACTGATGATATTAAATAATGAGACTTTAACAGGTGACAAAATTTAATTTTAAAATTCTATAATTGCATTTTGAAATATATCAACTTGTGGGAAGCACCATTTGATGAAACTCTTGTTTCCTCAACATTTTATTATGCAAATTTTCAGACATACAGAAAAGTTGAAATAAATTTGCCGAGAACATCTATACACCCACAGCATCTGCTGTACTAGTTAACAATTGATTGTACTTACGTTTCACATATCTACCCATCCTTGTATTTATTCATCGACCCACCTTAATTTCTGGATACATGTATATTTAAGTTGTAGACATCACTGCATTTTGTCCCTAAATGTTTCAGCACGCATATTACAAATTCAGTTTCACATGTGTTTATCATTCTTTTCAGTTAAAATTTGCAGACTACTAAGTGCACAATTTTTAGGGAAGTGTTTGATGAGCTTTGGTGAATACACCAGCTAAGCAAAAAAGACCTAGAACATTTCCTTTTCCCCATTTCCTCTTGTCAATCCACACCCCAAAAAGCAACCTCTGCTTTGATTTATGTCACTGTAAGTTAGTTCAGTTTGTTCCAGAACCTCACACAAATGAAATCATATGGTGCAGACTTCTTTGGTGAACGATTTCTTTCATCCGGCGTGCTGGCTACGGGATTCACCCTTGTGGTCGGGGATCACTACTAAGTCCTCGTTTTTCACTGCTGAGTACGCTACAGGTTGTTTGCGTTGTGAACATGCCACGGTTTGCTTGCCGGTCACCCCGCTGAGGGACACAGGGCTGCTTCCAGTTGGGGGCTACTAGGAACAAGGCTGCTAGGACATTCTCCAGCAAGGCTTTTGTAGACATATGATTTCGTTTCGTGGGCATATGTTTGTTTAGAAGAAACTGCCCAATATTTTCCAAAGTGGCTGTAGCTTTCTAAAATGTCACCCGAAACGTACCAGAATTCCCACTGATTCACATCCTTGCCAACATGTCGTGATGGTGTCGGCAGTTTCAGATTCTGCTGTTTTGTTATTTGTGAGTAAAGGATAACTTGTCGTGTCTGAATGTGCATTCCCTGGTGGCCAATAACCCTGAACCCTTCTTTATGTACTTACTGACCTTTGTGTGTCTTCCTTAAAACATTTTGCTTATTTTTAATGAGATTGTTTGTGTTTTTATCACTGAGCTTTAGGGGTCCTTTATATATACACTTGATAAAAGTCCTTGTTAGGTACATATTTTGCAAATATTTTCTTGCAATCTGTGGCTTGCCCATTCGTTTTATTAATTGATGTCTTTTAATGAGAAAAAAGTATAAATTTGATTAAGAGAAATTACTTATTTTGTATTGTTTTATGGTTATTATTTCTGTGTATTAAGAAAATTTTTCATACCCCCAAGTAATAAAGATATTCTTTTGTGTTATCTTCCAGAACTTCTATAGTTCTTAATCTTTGGATATATCGTGAGGTAGGGAGTGAGGTTTGTTTTTTTCCCCAAATTCACCTTGTGGTCCGGGAACCATTTGTGAAGTGACTTTTCTTCCCAAATTGCATTGCTCTGGTGCTAATCTTCAAAAACGAACCGGCTGTGTTTTGGGGATCTCTGTTCTATTTCAGTAATCAGTCTTTCTATCCTTACATCAGTATCTTAATTACGGTGGACTTATGGTAGGTTTTGGAGTCAGGCAGTTTGCTAACTTTGTTCTTTTTTTTAAAGATGTATTTAACTATTCTAGGGTTTCCATTTCTTTGTGAAGTTTGAAGCCCACTTGTCGACTTCTACAAAAGTCCCTGTGGAATTGTTTCGGGGTCTGCATGGAATCCAAAACACCGACCTGGGCAGATGTGACACATCAACAAGAGGGCTGAGTCTTCATGCCACGAACAGGGCACATCTCCCAGTTATTACAGATTTGGGCTGTTCAGACTTTCTGCTTCGTCCTGAGTCGCTCATGTTGTTGTCATTTTGCTTCGGTAAATGTGACTGGTTTGTCAAGTGTATGGGCGTGAAGGTCTTCACGGTATTTCCCTACTTCCCTTCACTGTCCTGGGACCTGTGGTGACGTCCTCCCTTCTATTCGTGCCGTGTGTCACTTGTACTCTCTCTCCCCCTTTTTCACCCATGAATCATACCAGACACTTACCAATTTTCTGATCTTCGAAAACCCAAATGTTGAGTTCATTAATTTCCCTATTTTCTTTATTTTCTCCATCTCATTGATTTCAGTTCTCATCTGTATTATTTTCTCATTCTTACTTATTTTGGGTTCGCATTTTTCTGTTTCCAGCTTCTAAAGATAAAATTTTATCTCATGGAGTTTGTACCTCTATTATTTTGTTTTGTTTTATTTTTGTTTCAATGGATTTAAGGGGTGCATGTGGCTTTTTTGTTACATGGATGAATTGTGTGGTGTGAAGTCAGGGCTTTTGGTGAACTTGGCACCTGGGTAGTATCTGCTGTACCACAGGTGACTTTTCATCCCGCCTGTCCCCCTCCTGAGTGTCCAGTGTCTGTTTCTCCACTCCCTGTGGCCATGTGCACCCAGCACTCAGCTTCCACTTATTAGTGAGAACAGGCGGTATTTGTTTTTCTGTTCTTGAGATAATTCACTTAGGATAGTGCTGCAAAAGACTTCCTTCTTATGGCCGAATAGTATTCCATGGCAGAGGTGTATGCTACATTTTCTGTAACTGCTCATAAGTTAGTTGATGGGCACTTAGGTTGATTTCACATCTTTGCAATTGTGAATTGTGCTGCGGTGAACATACGCGTGCAGGTGCACTTTTGATATAATGACTTCTTTTCGTTTGAGTAGATACCCAGGCGTGGAATTGCTAGATCAAATGGGAGGTCTACTTGCAGCTCTTTGGGGAATCTCCACACTGCTTTCCACAGAGGTTGTACAGTTTCCGGTCCCCAAAATGATGTTTAAGTGTGCCTTGTCACTGCGTCCCCTCCAACATCTGTTGTTTTTTGACTTTTTAATAATGGTCATCCTGCCAGGGCTAAGGCCGCATCTCGTTGTGGCTTAAACCTCCATTTCCCCGATAATTAGTGATGCTGAGCATTTTTCATGTGTTGTTGGCCATTTGTGTATCTTCTTTCAAAAAATTCTGTTCACTCAATGCAGTAAGTTTTCCTGAAAGTACTGTTTCAACTGCATTCTGCAGATTTCTAATTAACATTCTGCAGATCTTTAATGCGTTTTCATTAACATTCTGGTCAAAATAATTTTCTTATTTCCTTGTTATTTCTTTTCCCATAATTATTTAGGAGAATATTAATTTCCATACATGTGAGTCTTTCCAGATATTATGTTGTTGATTTCTTCCTTAATTCCATTGTCGTCAGAGAACATACTGGGTACTGTTACAGTCATTTTAACCCTGTGGACACTGTCGTGGCCCCGAGCCGGTCTGTGTTGGTGACTGCAACACGCGTGTGCGGGTGCCTGAGAGATATGGATTTTGAAGTCACGTGTATAATGAGTGCTCTGTAAGTATCAATTGGTGAAGTTGATTAATAGTATTTTCCAGGTCTCCCATGACATTATTGATTTTTTGTGGTTGCTCTAGAGATCATTATACATACCATTAATTTTTAGTAGTGTATTTAGGGTTGAAGTTGAGCCGCTTTCTGTATAGGAGCTTTATGAAGCTGGCGGTCTGTTTGCCCCCACCTGGCATTTTGTGCTGTCATCATCGTACGTAACATATCCACATACGTTATAAGTCACACAACACAACACTCCAAGCTGTGTGTTCAACAGTCATACGTATTTCACAGAAATAAAGAGGGAAGTGGAATCTTTTATATCTACCTACATATTTTCTCTTTAGTTTTTCCTGAAGATGTAGGTTTCCATTCCACAGCATTTCTGTGTGCCCTAAAAAGAGTATACCTTTGAAAATATACGGGTTGGCATATTTATATATCTCAGTGAAAGTTTACATATAAGAATATTCACAGTGAGCAGAAATTGATAGAGAAAATATTTTCTCAGCTGAAAATATCAAGGTATGAAGAGAAGGACCGTTCACATTTATTACCATGTTCAAGTGCATTGTCTATAAAATTCAATTTTTAAAGAATTATAGTCACTATTCTGAAAATTTTAAAATTAAATCCATATCAGAAATCCATACTTCAGAAAAGTGGTAGGGATGTTCATCGGGCGTGGGTATGGCCATGTGCCAAACAAACTAGAAAACGCCTGTTTTAAAATTAGGATAATCACTGTAAGAATTTTTTTTTTTAAATCATGCCTTAATGAAAAGGAATATATGTTATTTTTTAGAATAAATTTTATTTTTGCAAATTATTTTTGAATTGAATTATTTTATTGACTAACCAATATAGAAACACACTGATCTGTGTGGATATATGCGTTTGTATGTACAAGTATGGGATAAAAAACATGTAGTGCCTCTCTGCCATCTATTCTAGAAAGTTTCTCAGTTTCACTGATAAATTACACTGTCCCCTTACCCTCATGGTTTTCAGAACCACAGGAACTATCGTAAAATGCAAATATAAAATATTCTTAGCAATCGTTTCCATAGACAAGATCTCTCTATGCCACTAAGAAGCGGCAAGTTCTAGCTCTGTGCAGTCTCAGCTCCGGGCTCTGGGCTAGGCAGCGGGGGACCGGGTGGCTCCCGGGAGGAAGGGCTGTGCCGTCTCAGGCCTGCTGCGTCCCGGCCTGCTGGGCGTGGGCCAGAGATTGCGGTGCGGGGCAGCCCGGGGCAGCGCTGGCCCTGCGGGCAAACCTGCTGGGGATCCAACCTGCCTCCCGCCCAGCCTTGGAAAGGCCACTTGGGAACATGTGCCCTCGTCACTGAGTCCTGCCACTGGTGAGTGGGAGCAAGGCGGCCGTGAGTTCTGGAGGACTGATGGAAAATCCCGCAGTATTGGCAAACAGCAGCTTGGCCAGGGAGCAGACAGCGCCCTGCGCCTGTGTCTGCTGGTGTTTTGTCACCGTGCTGCTGCTTCTCTGCGGGGGGCGGAGGAGCTGCCGGGGGGAGTGGCAACTGAGGCCAAGGACGGGTCACCCTGCTCTGCGGGGCGTGCCTGTCACGGCCTTCCCATCGCCGAGCGCTTGTATCTTCTTTTCAATTAGGAATATCTGTTAATGTTTATGTATTTTTATTTTTTTTAAAAAAAAACAATAGCCTTTATTTTTTGTGAGCAGTGTCAGGCTCAGACGCGTGGAGCAGAAAGCGCAGGGAGTGCCCACGCGTGTCCCCGCAGTTCCCTGTTGGCAGCGCCCCAAGTGGGCGCCCCGCGTGGGCACAAGATCGACCAATACCAGGTGACGACTAAAGGTCGTCGCTGCCGCCACTCTCCGTGCGATGTGGTCTGTGGTCTGGACGCATGTGTCAGGACACGCGTGCGCCGCCGGGGTATGGTCCAGAGGAGCTTCTCTGCCCTGCAACCCCCGGTCTCTTCACTGTCGCCAAGGTTCTGCCTCTCCCCGATGTCGCGTACTTGGAACCAAACAGTCTTATTTCACTCAGCAGTTCGCACGCACGGTCCCCCCACGCCTCTGTGACCGGACAGCATGTTCCTTTCATTCCTGGAGTTCCCGTGTCCGTGCTGTGCGAATCCTCTGGCTCCACGTCACGGTGTTGACAGCCGCACAGGTAAGCAGGCTTCCCACCCCGCCGCAGCCCCCGGCCGTGGGCATCGCTGCCCGCATTCCACAGACGGGAGAGGACGCTGGGGTGCCACGCAGGTCACACAGCTGCCACCCCTGAATCCGGGACTCCAGCTTGGGGCCTGCCCGTGCCACGGTGCTGCAAGGCACAGGAAGCTTGCTAGAAATTCGGACTCCCAGGCCCTCCCCAGCCCTGCCACACCCGATCTCAATCCCAACAGGGTCCCAGGTGCGGCTTTGCCCGTGTGTGGCAGAACCGGCCTCCCCTTGGGCCCGCAGAACCGCATGTTTCTGTACACATGTGGTTTCTGTAGACGACTCTGCTACAGGACACGTTTTTTTTTTTCTATATACCTGGTTAGCACGGTGTTTTGCAAGACGACAGGGTGAGCTCTTATCTTAGAGCAGGAGGGTCCATGTCCGTTTGGGGAGATGCAAAGAGAAGGGGGCCTGGACTTCAAACTCTGAGCCCTAGATGACAGGCCTCCGCAGTCCCCTGCTAGCAGCCTCTCACCCCAGACTCAGCCCCATCCAGCTCAGCAACTGGGGAACGCAAGGGGGACCCGGCCCCAGTAGGCTTGGAGGCTCCAGGGCAGTGGACGGGTGCAAAGGTGGCTCCCCGGGGTGCGGGAGGGAGGAATTCTCAGCACGTCACCCCAGACCCCTGCTGGGGCCTCTGCCACTGGAGGGTGGGCGCTGGGGCGGTGCAGGGCAGCACAGCTGAGGGCACGGGTGCAGAGGTGGAAGGTCCCAGCCCCAGCGGGGATGTCCACGCAGCAGGCCACGGAGGAGGGCAGACAGGGCGTCCACGGGGAGGTGTTCAAGCTGCGTCTGGACACAGGAGCAGGTGGCTCCGGTTCTGCACGGCCAGGGCGACAGTGGTGCTTTGCTTCCGATCAGGATATCTGAGCATTCGAACTGACCTCACCGACGACACGCGGCGTCTGTCGGGAGCGAGGACACCGCCCTGCGGCTCACCCGGAGCCAGCCGGGCGGTCACGGGGCGCGGATCACTCTCAGTTACCCTGACCGCCGCGGGCTCGGCGCCCTCGCCCCTGCCTTGGGACGGGACCCCGAGGTCCGGGGTGCACGGGCGCCACGCTGCGGGCCACACGGCCGCAGCCGGGAACGCGCACGGGCACCGGCGGATGGCTTGCACCCGGCTCCTCTGCCCGTGGCGCTCTTCCCCGCACGCCCCTCGTCACCCGGCCCGTGCCGTCGGCGTGCGCGCCCCCACGCATGCGCCGCGCTGGGTCCGCGTGCGAGCTCCCCGTCCCGGATTGGCGTGCGGCGAGGGGAGCGGCCGCCGGTCTGTCCGGGTCGGGCTGTCCTGCGGGACCAGGGCCTCTGACGGCGCGCGCTGAGCAGGTGCAGCCGGGCACCCGCGACGGCCCGGCCACGGACGGGGCGTGAGCGCACCTGCTGGGGCAGGCTCACTAGGGCCTCGGTTTCCCCATCTCGGCCCGTGCTCTCGCTTAGACGCTCTCCTGCCTGCAGTCCGCGGCTGGGTGACACTCACAGGGCCTCCGCCCTCGCGGGGGTCTCGGCACCAGTGCCAGTGCGAGCCCCGCGGCGCCGGTCAGTGCGCAGGCGCAGCCGCGGCGCTGGTCAGTGCGCATGCCCGCGGGTGGGGGGCAGTCAGTGCGCAGGCGCAGCTGCGGTCAGTGCGCAGGCGCAGGCGCAGGCGCGGTGCGGAGGGCCCACGCGCGGGCGCTGCCGGAGTGAGCGGAGGCTTCAGGAAGACCGTCGTTCGAGGGATGATTGATCTGCTTTTGTAATTTTGTTTTTTAACTTATTTTATTATTATTTTTATTTTTTGTCTCTGTCCACCGGCGTTTCCAGGCTGCCAGCTTCTTGAACTCCAAGCCAAGGGTATTTGGTGCAAAAACAAACCAGGTGCAAAAACAAACCAGGAAACTCACCGTGTGTCAGTCCTTGGGTCCTGTGGCCCCGGCCGGGCAGCCTTTCGCTACTCCTTTCCCTACTCCTTTCCCTACTCCTTTCCCTACACCCTTCCCTACACCCTTGCTTACACCTTTTCCTACTCCTTTCCCTGCACCATTCCCTAAACCCTACACCTTTCCCTACACCCTTCCCTACACCTTTCCCTACTCCTTTCCCTGCACCCTTCCCTAAACCCTACACCTTTCCCTACACCCTTCCCTACACCCTTCCCTACTCCTTTCCCTACTCCTTTCCCTGCACCCTTCCCTAAACCCTACACCTTTCCCTACACCCTTCCCTACACCCTTCCCTACTCCTTTCCCTACTCCTTTCCCTGCACCCTTCCCTAAACCCTACACCTTTCCCTACACCCTTCCCTACACCCTTCCCTACTCCTTTCCCTACTCCTTTCCCTGCATCCTTCCCTAAACCCTACACCATTCCCTACACCTTTCCCTACAGCTTTTCCTATTCCTTTCCCTACATCTTTCCCTGCACCCTTCCCTAAACCCTACACCTTTCCCTACACCCTTCCCTACACCTTTCCCTACTCCTTTCCCTGCACCCTTCCCTAAACCCTACACCTTTCCCTACACCCTTCCCTACACCCTTCCCTACTCCTTTTCCTACTCCTTTCCCTACACCCTTCCCTACACCTTTCCCTACACCCTTCCCTACTCCTTTCCCTACACCCTTCCCTACACCCTTCCCTACTCCTTTTCCTACTCCTTTCCCTGCACCATTCCCTAAACCCTACACCTTTCCCTACACCCTTCCCTACACCCTTCCCTACACCCTTCCCTACTCCTTTTCCTACTCCTTTCCCTGCACCCTTCCCTAAACCCTACACCTTTCCCTACACCCTTCCCTACACCTTTTCCTACTCCTTTCCCTGCACCCTTCCCTAAACCCTACACCTTTCCCTACACCCTTCCCTACACCCTTCCCTACTCCTTTTCCTACTCCTTTCCCTACACCCTTCCCTACACCTTTCCCTACACCCTTCCCTACTCCTTTCCCTACACCCTTCCCTACACCCTTCCCTCCTCCTTTTCCTACTCCTTTCCCTGCACCCTTCCCTAAACCCTACACCTTTCCCTACACCCTTCCCTACACCCTTTCCTACACCCTTCCCTACTCCTTTCCCTACACCCTTCCCTACTCCTTTCCCTACACCCTTCCCTACTCCTTTCCCTACACCCTTCCCTACTCCTTTCCCTGCACCCTTCCCTAAACCCTACACCTTTCTCTACACCCTTCCCTACACCTTTTCCTACTCCTTTCCCTGCACCCTTCCCTAAACCCTACACCTTTCCCTACACCCTTCCCTACACCCTTCCCTACTCCTTTCCCTGCACCCTTCCCTAAACCCTACACCTTTCCCTACACCCTTCCCTACACCCTTCCCTCCTCCTTTTCCTACTCCTTTCCCTGCACCCTTCCCTAAACCCTACACCTTTCCCTACACCCTTCCCTACACCTTTCCCTACACCCTTCCCTACACCCTTCCCTCCTCCTTTTCCTACTCCTTTCCCTGCACCCTTCCCTAAACCCTACACCTTTCCCTACACCCTTCCCTACACCCTTTCCTACACCCTTCCCTACTCCTTTCCCTACACCCTTCCCTACTCCTTTCCCTACACCCTTCCCTACTCCTTTCCCTACACCCTTCCCTACTCCTTTCCCTGCACCCTTCCCTAAACCCTACACCTTTCTCTACACCCTTCCCTACACCTTTTCCTACTCCTTTCCCTGCACCCTTCCCTAAACCCTACACCTTTCCCTACACCCTTCCCTACACCCTTCCCTACTCCTTTCCCTGCACCCTTCCCTAAACCCTACACCTTTCCCTACACCCTTCCCTACACCCTTCCCTACTCCTTTCCCTGCACCCTTCCCTAAACCGTACACCTTTCCCTACACCCTTCCCTACACCTTTTCCTACTCCTTTCCCTGCACCTTTCCCTACACCTTTCCATACTCCTTTCCCTACACCTTTCCCTACACCTTTCCTTACTCCTTTTCCTACACCTTTCCCTACGCCTTTCCTGTCCTTTCCCTACACCTTTCCTGTCCTTTCCCTGCACCTTTCCTGTCCTTTCCCTGCACCTTTCCCGTCCTTTCCCTACACCTTTCCTGTCCTTTCCCTGCACCTTTCCCTACACCCTTCCCTGCCCTGTTCCATACACCTTTCCTTACACTGTTCCCATCCTTTCCCTACACCTTTCCCTACACCTTTCCTGTCCTTTCCCTACACCTCTCCCTATATCTTTCCCTGCACTGTTCCCTACACCCTTCCCTACACCATTCCCTACACCCTTCCCTACACCCTTCCCTGCACTGTTCCCTACACCTTTCCCGTCCCTTCCCACCTGCCGTGTAGACGGCATCTGGAGAACTCGGTTCCTCCCTCTCCCAGAGCAGATGTGGCTCTCACGCTCTTTCCACAAGCTGCAGGTTCCTTGTGAGGACTGAAGGAGTCCGTGTGTGTGTGCGCGCGCGCACGTGTGAGAAAGCGCCTGGCGTCTGGCAGGCTCTCAGTGAGTATCCACATCTTCAGCCTCAAGTCAGGGTCCCTGCGCAGCCAGCACCTCCGGAGACGCCCGACTTGTCCTCCTCCCGTCCTCCTGGGAACTCGCCGCGGTGGCAGAACCCCCCACACCCCACAGCCCCGTCAGCTGAGCCCACCGTGCGGGCGGCCGCGGGGGACGGCAGAGCAGGTCTCCCTTAGCCCCTTGGCCCCAGCTACGGCACGGGACTGACGGGCCCGCCCGGCGCAGGAGTTTCTAGCACATTCCTCCCATCAGGATCCAGGGCCCTCTACTTTGGCTTCTATCTCAGAGCTCGCTCCTCCCCTCCAGGGAGAAGAAGCACAGTCACGTGTCACTGAACAGCGGGGCATGTTCTGAGAAGTGTGTCCCGGGAGATCCCGTCCTTGCGCAAACACCGCGGCGTGCGCGCACACACGCCAGATGGCGTGGCCTCTGCACACCTCGGCCGCCACCTGCACGGCGGGTGACTGCCGCACCCCGCAGTCCACCGTGCCGCGCTGGGACGTGCCTGCGTGTCTGAACCCGTCTGAACAGAGAGCAGCTACGGAGAAACGCGGTGCGCTATGACCTGTGTGGCCCGTGGCCGCCTGAAACGCTGCCACGCAGTGCGTGACTGCAGATAGATAAATAACCGAACAGATATTTTTTCTTTTAATTGGCCCCAGCAAAGCCTCTGACGCATGTCAGAACTCCGAAAACAAGGCTCCCCGAGCCCCGCCGGGAACCCCAAGTCTCAGGGCCGCGGAGCAGGTGCGCAGGCAGCAAACAACCCCATGGCAGCCTCGGGTCGAGCCCTTACTAAGGGAGCCGGTTTTTTTAAAAAAAAAAAATCCATAGTAAACAAAACAGGACGGGGGTGCTGCCGAGTCCTGGAGTGTTTGCTGGAAACCTCAGTAATTATGGCTCAGTGAAGTGACACCGAAACACTGTTTTTCCCTTTATTGCAATTAACGTTGATAGCGGTGACAGTCCCCAGGCCTGTGTTCCTGTGACGTGCGGCGTGTAAGGACTCCCGGAACTTTGCAAGCGGCTCACTCATCTGTGCAGCTCGCAGAGCCGGGGCTGAGAGAGGGCGTCTGCGGTCATCTTCCAAGGGCCGGGCAAGAAATGGAGACGGTACGGGCGTCGGGAAACCAGCTCTCTTCTTCTTTCTGCTGCTGTTTACCCAGGTGGCCTTGGGCAAGGCAGAGGTCCTCCTAGAACCTCAGTGTCTTCATCTGTAAGATGACAAGATGGGATGCCACGCTTCAGGTAATCCTCTCTGGCGATGATGTCTGGTGTGTGAGAAACTAGGCAAATAATTCAAGTCACATGGACTACCGTTGCCTAAATTATGTGACATCTCAGGCTACAGAGTCGGATGAATGGATCTGATAAATGCGTCAAGTACCGTTGCCATGGCAACTTCCTGATCTGTAAAATGGGTCCTGCCATGACTGTTTGGGATGTTCGAGACTCAAAGCAATGAAATCTTCAAGGCACTCAGCTCAGCGCCGGCACGTACGCGGCAGGCGGGAAGTCTAAGTGCACGATTGCTCGAGCCGGATTCGCGCCCGGGCCCTGCCACCGCACGGCGGGCGACTCTGCTCGCTGGGGCACGAGGAGGACCCTCCCCGTCTGCGGGTCCCAGCACAGCGAGGGCCTGAGCACGGTGAGCAGGTCGGGACGCCGGTCCGGGGATCCGAGCTCTGGGCCTGGCTGGGAACCCGGCCGAGTGGCTCCAGCTCTCGGGCCAACTGGATTCCCACCTGCTCGGCGCTGGAGGAGCGGGAGGAGGGGTCCGGGTCTGGCCTGGGGCCTCCCACCCTGCCGTGGGGGGACGGTGCCTCACGATCGCAACGCCGTCTCCCACACCCGGCTGCCCCGGCCGCCTTTCCCACCCGTCGCCAGGGATGCGGGGACGTCACCAGGGGGCCTGGGATGGACGCGGCTTCAGTGTTTCCAACCCCCACTTCAGTTTCCACAGAAGAGCTGCGTCGTGTCTTCCCCTAACACTGAGGAAATGTGCAGAAGCTGCTCCACGAACCCACGAACCTGGCCTGGGGGTGGGTTCAGAGCCCGAGAGCCCAGCCAGGTGCGTTCCTCGGACACCCCACGGCCCCGGGTCATAGTTCACTTGCGATCTCCGTTCAGGCCGGGCCACGGGACCCGGTCCTCTCCCCGCCGTCCACTCTGCCCCAGCAGCGAGCAGCCTTCTGGAAGCTTCTCTGCCGCAGCAGCGTCACCCGCCTGGGGAAGGACTCTGTGTCCTAAGGAGAGGGACCCTTGGGCTTCGGCGGAGGACGGAGCTTCGTGGGAGCCCCATCGCCGGCCCTGAGCGGCTATTTTGCATGTGCGCAAGCGATGCTCTCGGCCACCCAGCGCTCCCTCCACGGCGGCCTGGGTCTGATTCCCACGGCCGTCGAGGTTTCGCAGTCTGATGAAAATTAGCGTCAAGTGTGGGCTGCAGCTCGGAGATAATATTATCATTAAAGACACCGGTCTGTGCACACGCGGCACTTCTCGCTCCATAGCCCTCCCCGACTCCGGGCAGGCTGCACGGCCGCTGCTTCCCTGCGGTTACTGTCCCATCCTCCAGCCGGCAAACTGAGGCTCCACCCCGTCTGCTGCAGCAGCCTCCTCCCCGGGAGGGAGACGGCCTGGCCCGGCGGGTAGGACGAGGAACCCGGAGATGCTGCGTCTGTCTGTGCGTGACCCCATGGCCGTGAGCCTCTTTGGTAGCAAGGTCTTTCCAGGTGGGATCACGTTAAGGAGCGGGAGGGGAGAGCAGCTGGATTAGGGTGAGCCTGAGTCCCAAGATGGGGCCTTCCCAGAGCAGGGGCGGGGAGGGGCCTCTCGAGGGAGGGGCTGCGTGAAGGCGGAGGCAGGACTGAGTGACGCGTCCACCGGCCCGCAGTCCCCGGAACCTGGAGAGACCTGGGACCGGCTCTGCCCAGAGCCCCAACCTGCCGTCACCTGGACTCTGGGCTTCCGTCCTCCACAAGTGACAGATACTTGTTTTAAGCCACAAACCTGGTTCCTGTCAATTTGCTGTGACAGCCCCAGGTCACCAGCGAACCCTGACCCCGCAGCCTGGAGCTTCCCACCCTCCCCGCCCCCGCCCCACCGGGCTGGAGCACTCTGGCTCTCGGTGGGCCCTCGGGGGCTGTCCCCTCTGTGTCCCGTCCGTGGCACACGCTGGGGGCAAGGCAACAGGCTGGCACCTGGCCCTGCCCCGTGAGGGTCCTGGCCACTCTTCTCTGCCGCCGAGGCCTCCTGCAGTGACTCTGTGGCCTTCCCGACTGTGGAGTTCATGACCGTGTCATCGTTAACCAACCCTCACCTTGCGCCTTTACCCGCTGGCGAGGTGTCCAGCCCCCGGTTCTCCCGGCAGCAGACGCCCACTGCCGTGAAGACTCTGCTGGGAGAAGAAATAAAACCTCCTCCGCAAGGCGACGCCCTGGGAGAAGCAGGGCCCAGCCCACCCGGAGGAGGTGTCCTCGCCGGCCCCCGGCCAGGGCGGGTGCAGGTGGCATTGCAGGAGACACCTGTGGAGCTCAAGTGCCACCTTCAAGCGACGCACCCGCAGGCCCCAGCGTGGGGTCAGCCCCGCAGGGGGCGGGAAACCGCCGGGCCCCGCCCAGCGCGGAGAGCCAGGCGGCTCCACTGCCCACTGGGGGACGGCGGCCTCTGGTTAACCCCAGACACCTGCTTCGCAGACTCGTCACCGTTACCTGTGCGGAAGGTATAAATCTTTGTGCTTCTCAACGAGATGACTGGAGATCTGTTCCGTTGCAGAAAGATGACAGAGGTAAAATAAAAAGTGTAAGGTTTAGAAAATGTGATATTTAAAAGGCAGTTTGTCCTCAGTCAGAAAATTTGACATTTTAAAGCCACCTTCGATTTCTCCAAAAGAAAGAAAGGTCTATTCCTGCCTAGAGAGGAAATGCATAAAACTGCTAGAGTTCTGCCCAGAGAAAATCACGCTTTCGTTGTTCCTCCCTGAGACACGGAATGGCGAGAGGGAAGGTGGGGTTCCGCCGGGGCTGTGGGGGGCGCAGGGGGAGGGCGTGGAGGAACGGCAGGGCTGCCGCCGCCAGAAATTCGGAGCGGAGCTGGAGGGGAGGTGGGAGCTGGGAATGCCTCTTCCCTGAAATGAGATATCGAACAGTCTTTGGGAATTAGCATCCGCCGTTGGAGATGTTCCTGCAATGCTCTGACCAGGAGCTGTGGCGCAGATCTTGAGGCTCATTTTGTCGCTGTTGCTTCCTGTCTGCCTCGGTTTCCTTTCCGTCTTAGCATCTATATAAGGGTCCTGCATAGCCACAGCCCAGGTCTGAGGAGCACCCATGGCGCCACGGAGACAGCTGCGCCCACAGACCCCGGCACGGGGAGTTTAGAAGTGCATGCGACGATGTGTCTCGAGGTTCCCCGTGGACGGGAGTTAGGTCCCCCGCAAGTCACCAGCCAGGATGTGCAAGTCACCAGCCAGGATGTGCAAGTCACCAGCCAGGATGTGCAAGTCACCAGCCAGGATGTGCGGGAGCCGGCAGGTGCACGGGCATGTGTGGGTTGCACGCTTGACAAGTCGGCGCTGGGATTAGGAATTCAGTGGCGAGACCTTGAGCCGCACTTAGCTTCCTCTGTGGACCATGACACCACCCTGCCAGAGTTACCGCCA
The DNA here is from genome assembly GCF_040939455.1 of Microcebus murinus. Taxonomy (NCBI): domain Eukaryota; kingdom Metazoa; phylum Chordata; class Mammalia; order Primates; family Cheirogaleidae; genus Microcebus; species Microcebus murinus. The sequence goes on along the minus strand of NC_134113.1, from coordinate 2,124,088 downwards.
GGTTAGACGGCATACGCATGCCACCTTACAGCACCCCGGTCGACAGGAAGTGGCCCTGTGTCCCATCGCAGGGCTGGGATTGACGGCCCACTGAGTGCCCACACGAGGGGCATACGTGCCGTCAACTTCGAGTCTCTGATCCGGTGCTGCACCTGAGGAGACGCCCCGTCTGCGCAGGTAGGAAGGCGCAGGCATCGCCCTGAGTGTCCAGGGAGAGGTGCGGGGAGAACATTCCGGGCTGGGCGAGGAGGACTCAGCGCCGACAGCCGGCTACACGTTAGAGCGCATGGAAGAAACGGCTATTTCTGTTCCACGTCTCCGTCGAGGGCTAGCGTGAGAGCAGCGAGGGGCGCCTGCACAGGGGCAGAGCACTGGTCGGCCTGCAAAAGAGGGGCCCTGCCAGGAGGCACAGCACGGGTGGGGACATCGCTAAGTGAGACAAGCCGGCTCAGGAAGACAAACGCCCACGGCCGCACTTGCACGTGGGATCTGGGAAAGTCAGGCTCGCAGAAGCGGAGGGCGGAATGGCGGTTGCTGGGCTGGCGGCGGGGAGTTGGGGAAAGGGGTGCTAGACTGGGGGTGCAGGTCTCGGCTGGACAGGAGGAAAGGGTTCCCTTAGTAGTTTAAATGATCTCACCACAAAGGAACAGCCCGTATGTGAGCGGATGGCTGTGCTAATCAGCCTGATTGGATCATCCCACAATTACACATGCATGGAACCACCATGTTGTACACCATTATTAATGTTATATACAGTTACTACTTGTCAATTTAAAATACATGTGTACGAAACGCTGCCCAGGGTCTACGTGAAGCCGTGTGACTGGGTCTGGCTTATCCATGCTCTCACCTGACATCAGACAGGTGCCCTCTGAGAAGACGGCCTGGAAGCAAAGGGACCGTGTGGCCCAGGTGGGGAGCAGCTGCCCAGCCACAAGCCGGGGTCCCCGGGCCCCTTCCCAGCCTCTGCACCGAGGTCCTCCCGCCCCTGCGTGGGATGCTGCCCCTTCCCCTCTCTGGGGAGGTGGGGGATGAAGTGGGTTGGCCCAAGTGACATCCTTAGAACAAGACCCGTTACCTGGTAAGGGGTCCGAGGCCCAGATGCTGGAAGCAAGCTCCGCACCTGGACCCGGAAGTGGCTCCTGCACTGGAGGGAGAAAGCTGGGGTTTTCCGGGTGGGCAAGGTGCACCTGTCCTGGGGGCCCCGCAGGTGCCAGGTGGCCAGGTGCAGGCACTTCCTGCGGGAGGAGGTGGTGATTGACTGTGCCCCGGCCAGCCTATCCTGTCGCCCCATGGTGGCTCCTGGGCTTGAGTTAAATGACAGACGCCCCAGACTGCACTCAGAGGGAGGCCGCCACACCAGTGAGAGTCAAGAAACCAGGTCAGGCGCAGAGGGTGGAAGGGCCTGGACGGGAAAGCCTGGGGCAGGCTCGCCATGTTCAAAGGATGGAGGACATTCTCGGTGGTTCTGTGGGACTCCCAGAGCAAAGCCGGGGCTTGGGGCGAAACCCTGGGGGACAGCAGGCCTCGTACCCCAAAGAAGATCTTGGATCTGCACTGCCCCAAACCTCGAGTTCGAGCCCTCAGACCTGGCACGCCTGTGAAGAGTGCAGGGTCTGGAACTAGAAGCCCGAGATGCAATCCTGCTCCACCACGTGCCAGCAGCGAGACCTTGAGCAATTTAGCCAAAGTCCCCGAGCCTCAGTTTCCCCAGCTCAAAATGGGGCTGTAGGAAGATTTCATGACGTGACCACCACAAAGCCACTGTTGTAGCAGCTGGTGCATTGGAGCCGTGGCAGTGGCTTCGCGTGCAGGTGAGGCTGCCAGCTGCCCACCAAGGACCTTGGCAGGTGGCTCCTGAGCAGAGAGCGAGGGGCGGAGTGTGAGACCGTCCAGCACTGACGTTCCGAGAACCTGCAGGACACGATGGCGGCCTCCAAGCATATCCCCACACATCCCTCCTAAACACGGGTGGGGGAGTCATCCATAAGGGTTTTCTGGGGAAAATGGGCATGGACGATTCAGCCTCTCGAGGTGACGATGAGCTGCTCGGCTGCCCAGTGCGCGCTGAGCACCTCTCCGGACACACCTGTCTCCGGAAGGACTCCCGGCTCCGTGCCACCTGCTCACTCAGGCGGCTGCACCAGGCTCCTGCCTGGGCTCTTACCACTTTCTCCTTCAGCGGCTTCTAGAAATATCTTCACAGATCTCGACTCTTATCCAGCCCCTCCCTTGTCTCTGCCATCTGCACAGGAAAGTCCCCGGCCCTCTGCTGGGGAGTCCAGAGACCCTGTACACCTGTTCCCACCTTGTCAGCCTCAGCCCCGGAGCCCCTTCCTCGTGCTCCAGTCGACACCGCCCGCCTGCCTGTCCCAACGCCCAGACACACACAGAGCTTTCCAGACCCCTGGCTTCTGCTCATGGCGTCGCCCCCACTTTTCAAAGTTTGACGTATGGATCAACGTTTTCCATAAATATCTTGGGATCCAAACCTCCCAGTCGCAACTTGCACTTGAAGCGTAATGATTCGTGTTTGCAAGCCTGGGAGCATTTGCTTCACCCTGCCCGGCGTCAGCCTGTGAGTGCGCCGCAGGCCCCGGCGATGCCCGCCCGACTTCTCTGCCTCTCGTCGCGAACCTCAAATATGCCCCTCGCCCTGCAAGTGCTCGGTAGACACTGTGGATCGAATCAAGTCATTTCCTTTCCTCCCGCCAGATGACACGCACACTGAGTCCAGGGATTGTATCTGCTGCTTCTCCCGTACTCCCTGGCATGTTTCTGGGCCGAGGCAGCTTGTAAACCACAGCTGTCCATCAGTAGTTGCCGTTACCGAGCACCCAGAGGCTTCCGGTACGCTAGCTCTGGTCACTCCACCGGCCAGTGGGGTAGGTATTAGGGTTCCCATTTTACAGCTGGGAAAATCGAGTAGCCACCTGGTTCCCCTGCTTACCCCTGATGCAGCAGCCCACGAACACCAGTCGATTCACAGTGGCAAATCCAGATCGTCTCGGCCCCACGCCCTGTGCTCTTTCCCCCACTCCTGATTGGCACTCACAACAGAACCAGGCCCCCGCCGCCGCTGCCCTGGGTCTCTGCCCGGCGCGGAGTGAGGTTCTGTCCCCAGGACAACCAGGGCTCACGTCTAGTTGGCTCACAGCCGTGTCCCCACGGTCCGGCCCAGGCCTGGCACAGAGCACGTCCTTAGTAAATATTTTAAAATGAGCAAATAAACAAGCAGCCGGGAGCTCAAGCCGGGGCAGGCGGGAATGGCGTGTTTAGCAGTGAGGAATGGAATAGAGGCCCCGGGAGCCTGCACCGCGGAGATTTTAATATGCGCAGCCCTCGGCGGGCAGCACTGACTCATCACACGAGCCCAAAAAGCTTTGGCAGTGCCAGGGCAGGAAAAACCACTTAGCATGAAATAGGAAGGGCGGCGAGAGCAGGAGCAGGCCGCCGCCGCCGCACAGGAATGGGAGAAGGGGAGAACTCACAGGAAACCCGAGCTCATTATTCTGAGAGCGAGCACAGAACGGTCTCGGAAACAGGGAAGGCGCTTCCTTCCATCCTGGGCGCTCACGGAGGGCCAGGGAAGCGTCGCGCACGCAGAACGTCAGGAGCAAGGCCACGCTGACGCCCGGGGGGAGAGGAGGTGGCACGTGCCACACTGTGCCACACTGTGCCCTCTGCCACCTCAGCTGCCTGGAGGATGCCCGGAGCCAGCCCTCGCTGCAGCTGCAAACCCTTCCGACAGTTGCAGGATGAAACAGAGGCGACCGCCCCACACATGCGCTTCCCTGCACCGTTCCCCACCACACCCGGGGACGTCTGCAGCGTCCGCTTGTCACAGAAGATGGCTCAGCTTCCAGGTGCTCCGGGGAGAGCAAGGGCCCTTTCCGAGCAGAGCAGAGTGGAGCTCGGTTTCCCGTGCTGGTGCAAGAGACCAGCACCTCGGTTTCTGCCCTACGTTTCCATTCCCTTCTTTCATTCCTTCCCCTCTAAACCTGCCGTAGGACAGCAGGCTCCGCGCCCAGAGGCTGCTGCTTCATGCCTCACGTTTTCCGCCTGATCCTAAGAGCGTGTGTGCGCACACGCGTGTGCATGTGTGTGGGCGGCCCACGGAGACTGCGCTCTCTTGGAAGAGCGTCAGTGACACTGCTGGGGGACGACCCGCTCAGGGACTTCTGCATTCGCAAACGGCTGCTACTTTCACGGGAGGGGACCCTGCCGGCTGTCAGGCACCCGCTGTAGCGGTGGCCGCCCCCGTCCTTTGGCAAACGTGCAGAGAAGCCCGCGGCAGAGGCGCGGACGGGCCACGCGTGGGAAGCAGCCAGGCCTGGGAGAGACTTACCTCTTTTCTCGATAAGAAGGAGCCCGAGGTCTAACCGTGACGCGACGAGAATGAGTGTTTGGGGGCCGGGAACAAGACCGTCCGGGTACCGGCTCACTCCTTTCAAGGCCAACATTGTTTCTTAAATTGAATACTGAAAACGACCCCGCATGCAGGCAGAGACAGGTCGTGGCCATTTGACTACGGCTTGCTGGTTAATAAATGAGTACAACGGACTCTGGCTAAATTGTGGAATTATTTTCAATTCTTTCCCTGGCAAGTAGCATTCCATCGACCTCAACCAGGACATGGGATTTTTGTCGTGAACGTAGGGCGGCTTTGCGAATGCAGAAGGCAAAACGAAACCAGTGATGTCTGTCCTTCCGTGAGGACGGCGACCCTGGGGAGGGGAAGCGCAGGCATCTGTCCCCACTTACAGGTGGACGTGGGGTGCGGGGTGCCTGCCCGGTGCCGGGGAGACGTGCTCTGCAAACCACGAGTGTGTTGAGCCTGATCGCGGCTCGGCCTTAGGTCCGTGACCTCCATGTTTCACCTCAGTCATTTCTCACAGTTGTGCTACAAAGTGCATGATAACACCCCAATTTTACTGCTAAATTAATAGACTGAAGTTGAGAAGGACACACCTAAGCTCACACACGTTGTGTAAAAGCCAGAATTTGAACTCAGGTCATTAGACTCCAAGTCTGGGATTCTTCCTAAGGTGACGCAGCCCCTCCTACCAGATGCGTGGCCTTCGTTAGAAAAGCAAGCAGAGGATGCAGTGTTAACCCTTTGCACTCGCTTGCTTTGTTCTTATTGTCCACTCGACATTATCCACACTCGACATCCGAGTGCAAAGGGTTGAATCCTTCACCATTCTCCAGCGCCAGCGGAGACCTGCGTTGCCGGAGCACTGGCACGGCGCTGGGGACACGTGTGAGAATGAATCCCAGCCCCCGTCCCCAGGTAAGCTCAGCCAACGGGGAACGTGGCTGGAGACCAGTGTGTCCCATCACAGCATTGAAGCCAGCACAACAACGAATGGAACTCCGTGTCCTGCACACAGCAAGGACAGAGCGGTTCATACCTGACAGCTGCAGTTCCTCAAGTGATAGGATGCTGTTGCAGGCGGGAGGTGGAGGGTTGCAGTTTAGCAGGATTGGAGAGAGCTACAGGCAGCAGGAGAGGTCTGCACCAGCGGCAGGAAGTTCTGGACGCCATGAAGGGCCACACCTGTCACCTGTCACCTGTCACTGCTGGGGGTGTGAGTCGGACACAGGTCGTGTGTGTCAGGTCCAGAGAGCTGCACCCGGGCCGCTCACCCTCCACCAGCACCTGCCCAGTGCCTGCGGGAGCTGGCGCCAGCCTCCACCAGAGGCTCTTTCTCTAGGGAGTCGCCTCAGGTGGGGATGGCGCAGGTGAGCTGCACACAGGAGGCGCAGGGGCACCTGAGCTGGGAGCTCGCTGCAGGGCAGGAAGCAGGCAGAGACAGAAGGAGCGGGGGAAGAGGCACGGAGGTGAGAGGGGGAGCAGCCCGGGCAGCTGGGCACAGGTGGGATGCAGCCCCGGCAGGAGGTGGAGGGGAGGGTGTGACGTGTGGTCCCCCAGGCAGGTGGCAGGGCTGCCCCCGACACCCAGGGTCAGACGTGTGTCTGAGAAAGTGGCCACCAAGGCAGGACGGGAGGTGGGGGCTCCGCCCGGCTGCGCGCTGGGCCGGCCTCGGGCTGTGGAGGAGACGGCACACTGAAGCGGGAGGAGGTCACACCTGCAGAGACGCGAGTCAGCACCCTTGCGGCTGCGCGGCCAGGAGGAGCAGCGCGCTGATTCCTGGCTCTCCTGACCCCGCAACACGGCGCCACTCCCGGGACGGGGCGGGGAGCGGGGCAGGTGAGCGGCGGGTGGCCAGTGGCGCGTGGGGCTGGCTGAGCTGGGACAGCCGCGCGGGGCGCCATGTCACGACACCGCAGGGAGGGAGGCAGGTGGCCGGTGGGGTTGGGGAATCCCAGGGGGCGGGAACGCGGTCCGGGAGCCAGCGCCGCCCGGTTGCGAACCCCACCCAGGAGCAGCGCGTCCCGGCTGGCGCAGCCCCACCGAGGGGAGCAGGAAGCAGCCGCTCGAGGGTCGGGAGACTTGAGGCATCATTGGATGACCAAGCAATGAAAATTGCATGAGCAGAGAGATCGCTTAAGGATTTCTGGTAAAAAACGAAGCAGATGGAGTCAGATCGGCGGAGAAGCCTAATGAGAGAGAGGAGAGCCTCAAAGACATGTGAAGGAGGAGGAGGCTGTTTTCCTTCCCCGGAAAGAAATCACGCAGTCAGAGACAACCGAAACCAGGCCTGGGAGGAGAGGGGCAACCGCCTTGGAGGGGAGGTGGACACAGCCACCGCCATGGGCACCAGGGCCGGCACGGCCACCGGCGTCTGACCACAGGGACCGCTGGAGCTGGCTAGCGGGTCACCGCGCTCCCGCGATGAGGGCCAGGCAGCCCACGAGGACACTGCCCGGGGGCCCCCCCAGGTAAAGCAATCCAGACTTGCAGCCAGCAGTCTGATGCCAGCTCCACACGGAAGCGACGGTCCCGCCCCGACTTCCACTCCTGCGTCAGTTCACGGCCCCAGAGCGCGTTGCTGAGCTTCCAACGACGCGACTGAGAAAGGCTTGGAAGTTAGAGAGAGCAGGAAGAAAACAACGGCCCAGGGGTGCACACCAGGCTGGGGTTGATGAGGAGCTGCGAGCAGAACGCGGCTTCTGACGCCGGACGAGGGCGGAATCGCAGCAGCCGCCGAGCACGCGCCATGCACGGTGGGCACTGAGCCACCGGACAGCCTAGCAGGTGGGTCCTGCCACCACCCCCTTTCTGCAGGTGGGAAAGGCAGAGACTCGGAGAGGTGAAAGTGGGCGGCCCGAGGTCGCCGAGCCCAGCTCTACCCGGGTGCCGTGTTCCCGTCACCCATGCTGTGGATGGGGGAAGTACACGCAGCCGGGCAGAGAGAGGCTCCCTGGGTGGATGGCCAGGGAGAGGTCACGGAAGGTGCGGGGAGAGGAGGTTGCGGGCTTCTCGGCAGACAGTAGCAGCTGAGGCCGGCTGAGCAGACCGAGTTCGGCGAGGCTGGCGTGGCCGTGGCTGCAGCAGGCCCCAGCCGTGGCGGCCGAGAAGGAAGCCCCACGCCCCAGCCCGTCCCCGCATGCCGGCTTCCAGGGACAGAGACGGGCTGTGCGGGAGTCTCCTTGACATTTGCGAGACTCTGGGCCAGGACGTCTCCCGGAACTGTCAGTGCCGTCCGGTGATTTAGCGGGCGCCGGGCCAGCCAGCCCTGCGGGGTCTGCGCTGACACAGGGGCCTCTGCAAAATGAGGGCACCGCCCCTGTCGCCAAGGAGAAGAGCAAGGAACAAAGAGGTTAATTAATTTTTCCTCGGTCTCGGCGAGAGCCAAGTGCACAACGGGATAAGAAAATGTAACTCCGGACGGTTTTACGAAGCGTGTGCTCCCGTGCACCACCAAGCCCCCCGTCCTCTGCCCGGCCTCGACCGCCCTGCACCTGTGATCCCGCGGGGGCCGCTGGCGTGATCTCAGGACTGAGAAGCTGCCCGCACGAGTGGTGCGGTTCAATCCCGAGAACGTCCCCGTGCTCCTCTAAGGCGCCTCTAAGGTCCGCACTCCGCACACGGCCGGCACGGCGGCGTCTAGGCACGGCGCAGAAGCGGACCCCGGCAGCACCGGGTTCCTCCCAGGCTCGGTGGCTGAGCTCACACGGAGCCCGCGGTGGAGAGAGGTGGTCCGGCCCGGGCTGCGTGGCCGCGGCGGATGCAGCGCGTGGCCCCCGTCACTGCCAGCAGCAGTCGCTACGGGCTCCTTCGGGAATGAGGTCACGGAGAGCCCGCATTGGTGCCGTGTGACCCACCTTGCAGTCTTCTTCCCCTCGTCACCGCGGCACTTCCTATTCCCCGGATCACTCGCGGTCTGTCGCCAAACGCCGATCGGCGCACCGGGACAGGCGCCAAGATGCGCCCCGTGTTTGTTTGTTTTTATTTCAGCATATTACGGGGGCACGATTGCTTAGGTTACGTGTGTTGCCTTCCTCCCCCTTCCCCCCAGAGTCAGAGCTTCAAGCGTGTCCGTCCCCCAGACGGTGCGCGTTGCACTCATTATATGCGTACATCCCCGCCCCTCCTGCCCTCCCCCCTGCATCCCGTGTGTGTTTCTGCAGAGCCTGGTTGGGGAGAGGAGACCACACGGAGCAAGGCCAACCTTCCTTCAGGAACGTCGTGTCGAGATTTCTGCTCACAGACGGGAGTAGAGCCACCCCGACGTCCGTCCGTTTGCTGTCAGCGACTGTTGACAGCGGCATGACTGGGTGTCCACGTGTCTGGGCAGACGGGCCCTGCCTGGGACGCTGGCCCGGCTCCCGGGAGGGCTGCAAGGCCGTGGGCGGGGGTTCTCAATGCCCGAGTGTCATGAGTGTCACGGCCAATGTCACATACGGCTGTCCCCACACCCGGAGCTCCGGGCCCCTCCGCTAGACCCGTTCCCTCTCCTCTCCGGCTGCCACCTGGGTCTGTCCACTGTTGAAAACCCAGCAGATGGGACATAAAACATGAAGCCACTTCCCAAACTGCGTAAACTCCAGCTCCGAGAGGCAGATAAAGTCTGATTAATCACCTGGAACAGAAGCTCCCACCTCCAGCTCATGGGAGGTGTGACTGTTCCTGTCCGCGCTTGAGTGTTTCCTGGACTAGCAAGAACAGGCTCACCCGGCCGGTGACGGCTCCTGGCTGAGTGGGGACGGAGACCACCTGCCCCTCGCGGGCCCCTCGCGGGGCTTCCCTCGCCCCCCGCCTTCCTCCTCGTTTCTTCCCAGTCCGTAACCGCCCGCCGGGGCCGGGGCAGGTGCTGTCCGTCCCCCGGGAAGAGCACACGGCCCACAGGTGTCTGCCAGGCCCCCGAGGCTGCGGTGACAAACTGTCGTGAGCGTCACGGCCCAGGACAACAGACGTCTGTTCTCGCACGGACTCAGCGGCCAGACGCCTGCCACCCCCACCCTCCCAAGGCGCTGGGGAGGGTCCCTCTGCCTCCTCCAGCTCCTGGGGCGCCAGGCGTCCTGGGCTGCGGCCACATCACCCCAGTCTCTCCTCCGTCTTCAGGTGGCCTGCACTTCACTCTCTCCTCTCCATACAGGACCCTTGTCCCTGAACTGAGGGCCACCCTGATCCAGGATGATCTCATTCTGAGACCCTTAACTCAACCACATCCGCAGAGACAGCATTTCCACACGAGATCACTTCTTACCCCCCACCACACCCCGCGAGGGCGGCCGCTGAGCCCGGGCACGCCCCACGTGACAGCCCTGCCACTGCTGGCCCAGGGGCGCCGGCTTTTGGGGGAAAATCACTATGTGGTTAAAAAGGGGAACACACTTGCCGTGAGTGAACATGAAGGCCAGTAGGTCGGATTCTCGGAGACCCGGGCGGCTGACTCCTCCAGGAGCCACGTGTTTATGCAGGTCCTGGCCGTCAATACTCCAGTCCGTGTCCCGGGGTGGCCGTATAACAAGGTGCCACGCGCCGGCTGGCCCGAGCAGCAGAACTCCATTCTCGCCCAGTGCTGCAGCTGGACTTGCAGGGTCCAGGGGGTTGGCTCCCGGTTTGTCGGCTCTGTCTTCTCCCTGTGTCTTCACGGGCCGTCCCTTGTGCCTGTCTGCGTCCTAATCACCTCTTCTCATAGGGACACCAGTCGGATTGCATTGGGACCCAGCCTAGTGGCCTCACTGTACCTATTCAGTTACCTTGCTAGAAGCTCAGTCTCCACACGCGGTCTCGTTCTGAGGTGCGGGGGTCGGGACTTCAGACACATAAACCCTGGTGGGCGCGGAGAGCCCGTCACGCCCTCTCAGCCCCATCGGCGACGCTGCAAGTTCAGGTCTGCGGTTCAAACTCACCTGGCAGGTGCGGAGGTCCCACTGTGCCTGCCTCCTGCTGGGGCTGCAGGGAGGGGGACCGAGCACTCGGTGGCCTTGCCGGAGCACACGGTGGTTTGAGGATGGATGTTGTCACCTTTCCCGGGAATCCCAGCGAGGGCCCACGGCAGCGGGGCCACCCTTGGGGGGCCGGGTGTGGCCCTCTGGGCGCAGGAGGGGGCAGGGACGCAGTGTGGTCTCAGCATGGTGGGCGTGCAGGCCAGGTGATGGCTGCTGCCCGCGGGAAGACAGCAGCCCTCGGACGCCACCCGCTCTCCCCAGGCCCAGCCGGCAGCTGGACAAGGGCTGTGAGATCTCACAACAACGATGAAAATAAAACAAGCCGGTAGAGCGTGCCTGCTTAGGTTTCAGGTTCAGACTTTAAAATAAGTCACTGCAGACTCACTCCCGAGGCAAGGGCAGCGCGGGGATGCAGGGGCGGCCGCCCACCGTGGCCCGGGGCCACCGGGCAGCCCCACATGGGCATGGATCTCGCTCAGAGCAAACCCATGGTGCTGGGTCCGGCTGTGCTGGGGCCCACGGTATAACTGAGGGTTTTAATAGTCAAATTTCATGTAGAAAATTATGCTCGTTAAAGGTTGCATTATAAAAATAAGCCAATTTGAAGTTGTATTTGTCAAGATTCCCCCCAAAACTGAATTAATAGGATATGCGTGTGTGCGTGTGTGTGTGTGTGTATACTTAGTTATATATACACATACGCGTACATATATAGTTATATTCACACACACATACATATATAGTTATATATACACACATATATAGTTTATATATGTACACATGCATATTTAGTTTTATACACACATACATAGTTATATATACACACATGCATACATAGTTATATATACACACATGCATACATAGTTATATATACACACATTTATAGTCATACATACATATATAGTTATATATACACATACATACATAGTTATATACACATACATATATAGTTATATACACACATACATATATAGTTACATATACACATACATACATACATAGTTGTATACACATATGTATATAGTTATATATACACATACATAGTCATACACACATACATAGTTACATAGACACACATACATAGTTACATACACACGCATACATAGTTACACACATACATAGTTACATACACACATACATAGTTACATACACACATACATAGTCATATACACACACATAGTTACATGCACACACATACATAGTTATACACACATACATAGTTACATACACACACATACATAGTTGTATACACACACACACACATACATGTGGGGAGAGAGGGTGAGGGAGGAGGAGAGATTCACTGTAAGGAACTGGCTCAAGTGATTACGGGGCAGAGAAGCCCCACAGCCCACCGCCTGCAAGCGGGGACCCAGGAGTGGTTGAGCCCAGCCCAAGGCCGGGGTCCAGGTTCCTGGCAGGTGAGTCCCAGCCCGAGGCTGGGGTCCAGGTTGCTGGCAGGTGAGTCCCAGCCCGAGGGCAGGGGAAGCCAGTGCTCCAGCTCTTTTTTTTTTTTTTTTTTTTTTTTTTTTTGAGACAGAGTCTCCCTTTGTTGTCCAGGCTAGAGTGAGTGCCATGGCGTCAGCCTAGCTCACAGCAACCTCAAACTCCTGGGCTCAAGCGATCCTCCTGCCTCAGCCTCCCGAGTAGCTGGGACTACAGGCATGCACCACCATGCCCGGCTAATTTTTTTTTATATATATATCAATTGGCCAATTAATTTCTTTCTATTTATAGTAGAGACGGGGTCTTGCTCTTGCTCAGGCTGGTTTTGAACTCCTGACCTTGAGCAATCCGCCCGCCTCGGCCTCCCAAGAGCTAGGATTACAGGCGTGAGCCACCGCGCCCGGCCAGTGCTCCAGCTCTTGCTGGCAGGAAGGAAGCAATAACGGGGTGACCTCCCGCTTCTGCAGCCGTTTGCTCTGTTTGGCCCTCAGTGGGCGGACGAGGCCCCACGCTGGGGAGCCCCTGCTTCATTGTCCCCAGCTCAGCGCCAGCCGCTTCCAGATCTTCTGCCCAGACACCACGACGTGACGGCTGATCGGGCACCCCCGGCCCAGTCAAGTTGGCACGTGACATTAACCATCAGAAGTATACGTCTGTGCACCTATGTATGTATATGTGCACACACGTGTGAGCATGTAGCACATACATGTGAGTGTGTGTATGCGTGCACGCACATAATTAAAACTCAGTAGTAAATAGAGAAGTTGTTTATCACCCGGAGCAAGGAAAGGCTTGCTCACAGGTGGGGATACTTTATCACTGGTGGTGTTCCGAATGACCAATAAAAAGTAGCAATAAAAAGCCCACTGACTTTTCCTCGCTTTTGTTCTGGTTTTTAAATCCTCTGCAGACAACATTCTGCTTTGCTGTCTGCACCGAGGCCAGCCGTTCCCGCCACTGTGCCTTGGGTGACGCTCTTTCATCGCCATCTCTGGGCAAGTCTCCGCTTCTTTAGGGTCTCGAGCTGGGAGGGTCCGACGTGTTGAGGGGGACCCCAAAACCCAACTCTCACGGTAAACCTGGGGCTCCAGCTCCCAGTACCGGCGTGCTGGAGGGCTCCCTTTCTACGTGCCGAACATTCCGCTTAGATTGTTGCCTGATCCGCTGTGTCCCGCCCTTTAGGGGGAAGCGATATCAACCCCACTTTACAGATGCAGAAACTGAGGCTCAGAGGGGGTGATGTTTGTGAAGGCACTCGCTGCCAAGCAGTGGAGCCCGGCGTGGAGCCCAGGCCTGCTGCCTCTGAGGTCCAGCCCTGTCCGCGTCACTGGGCCACCCCTCCCCTGGGGCAGAGCCGGCTCCACTCCTGGAGCCCTCAGCTGTGAGACTGTCCCGGCACCGACTGTTCTCTCTGCTGAGTCAAACATACCCTTCTTTGGGCTCTAAAGAGGACAGCGTGGGTGCAGAGGGCTGAACAGCCTCACCTACCGCCGCTGCACCTCCCGGCTGTGCTGCCAGCGGGGTGGGACCCCAGCGCCCGGGGTGAGGGAACGGGGGCTGTCAGCAGCCTGAGCCACGGGCAGGGCCGGGCCTGCAGCCGGGCACCGCTGGGCCCTCCCTCTTGACTGATCTGGTCACCCCGCTGCCCAGACTGGTCAGAGGTGCACCTGCCTCCAGCTGGTCCCTTCCACGTGGCCGGCACACAGGGCAGAGCTGTCTCCACCACACCTGTGGGCCTGGGGGCTCCAGAGAGGCCGAGTCGGGGAGTCTGAGGAATGAAACGTAGGTCTGGCAGTTCTGTCCCTCTTGCCGTTACCCCTTTGCCCCTTTGCAGCGTAGATGTCAAAGCTGAGCCTTTGCAGGGGCTCCGGAGGCGACAGTTCACGTGTGCACCTGCAGCTCTTCTTCATCGGCTGCCGACGCCACCCCCGGCCCCTGCCCCTACCCGGGGCTGTCGGGAAGGAAGGCCTGAGATGTTGGAGTTTGTCCCGCATCCGTGAGGGGCTGGGTCTTCCCTGGAGCCCCGTTGGCAGAGGAAATGGATTGAGCGAAGAGAAAGCCTTTCCCACGTCAGGCAGCACCCTGGAACGGGCAGGTCTGTGCACGGACGCGGAGGGCTGGGATGGCCGTCCTGAACCCCGGCCCCCCACAAATAGCCTGGTGCGGGCACTCCCGAGGAAATGCAGCGGAGTCACTCAGTGCAGCTACCCACTGCGCAGGTGCAGAGACGAGACCCAGGCGGCTCCCGGCAGGGGTCACTGCACCAGGGCACCTGCGCCAGATGTTCCCCTCGCCCCTGCCGCCCAGCCCTCCAGCCCTCTCCCCTGCTCCTGTCTGTGAGGCCAACCCGTAGGCACGTGTCCCCAGGCTCTCCCGCCCTGGCTTTCCATGTGGGTTTGGCTGGAGGGAGGCAGGGGAGAGATTCAGAGGGTGGAGAAGTGTCCCCCCTGGGCTGCCACTCCGGCTGTGTGTGCCTCTGTGGGGCGCACACCCCGGCCACCCGCCTCCCACGGCTGCAGCCACTCCCCCAGCCTCTGGGAAGTCGCCTTCCCTTCCTGCCTTCAGGCGGGGGTGGCTTCCTCCCGGCCAGCCCTGGGGCCTCACTGCCCCTCTCCATCCCTCACACCTTCCCTTCCCTTGGGAGGAGGCACTGCTTCCACTAGCCTGAGTTGCCGCTGACCTCCGCCCAGGCCTGGGCCGAACACAGTTTCGCAGGATCCGTGTTCAGCGGTGGGTTGGAATCCACGTGGCCGGGGAATCCGGGCTGTTACACTGAACACCCATGTTGGCCACGGGGTCGGGGACCATCCCGTCCATGTCCAAAGACAGGAAGACACCCGGTTTCCCGGAGGTTGTGATGTCTGGGAGGAGGAGTGTTCAGACCTCCGGACACTTAAGTAACTCTGCAAATGACGATGACATCAGCAGCGGGGACAGGCACTCCCATCTCCCCAGCGGTGACAGGTGCCGGGCCCGGCTGGGCCCCTCGGGCTTCTCTCACCCCGTCTCGCTGTGGGAACCTGGCTGGGGCACGTTTTCCTCCCGTCTTTTAGATGTCGGGACACTGGGGCAATGGCGTTAGAGTCGGGTCCAGCAGGTGCTGCTTGCTGAGTAAGGGGCAGGTGTGCCTGCTGAGGGCCTGAACCGCCCCAGCACCCCAGCACCCAGCACCCCAGCACCCAGCACACCAGCACACCAGTGCCCCAGCACCCCAGCACCCAGCACCCCAGCACCCAGCACCCCAGCACCCCAGCACCCCAGCACCCAGCACCCAGCACCCCAGCACCCAGCACCCAGCACCCAGCACACCAGCACACCAGTGCCCCACCACCCCAGCACCCCAGCACCCCAGCACCCAGCACCCCAGCACCCCAGCACCCAGCACCCCAGCACCCCAGCACCACAGCACCCAGCACCCAGCACCCCAGCACCCCAGTGCCCCAGTGCCCCAGCACCCCAGCACCCAGTGCCCCAGCACCCCAGCACCCAGCACCCCAGTGCCCCAGCACCCCAGCACCCAGCACCCCAGTGCCCCAGTGCCCCAGTGCCCCAGCACCCCAGCACCCAGCACCCAGCACCCCAGCACCCAGCACCCCAGTGCCCCAGCACCCCAGCACCCAGCACCCCAGTGCCCCAGTGCCCCAGCACCCCAGCACCCAGTGCCCCAGCACCCCAGCACCCAGCACCCCAGTGCCCCAGCACCCCAGCACCCAGCACCCCAGTGCCCCAGTGCCCCAGCACCCCAGCACCCAGTGCCCCAGCACCCCAGCACCCAGCACCCCAGTGCCCCAGCACCCCAGCACCCAGCACCCCAGTGCCCCAGCACCCCAGCACCCAGCACCCCAGTGCCCCAGTGCCCCAGTGCCCCAGTGCCCCAGCACCCCAGCACCCAGCACCCAGCACCCCAGCACCCCAGTGCCCCAGTGCCCCAGCACCCCAGCACCCAGTGCCCCAGCACCCCAGCACCCAGCACCCCAGTGCCCCAGCACCCCAGCACCCAGCACCCCAGTGCCCCAGTGCCCCAGCACCCAGCACCCCAGCGGCCCAGTGCCCTAGCACCCCAGCACCCAGCACCCCAGTGCCCCAGTGCCCCGGTGCCCCAGCACCCAGCACCCCAGTGCCCCGGTGCCCCAGCACCCAGCACCCCAGCGGCCCAGTGCCCTAGCACCCCAGCACCCAGCACCCCAGTGCCCCAGCACCCAGCACCCCAGTGCTCCAGTGCCCCAGCACCCAGCACCCCAGTGCCCCAGTGCCCCAGCACCCAGCACCCCAGTGCCCCAGTGCCCCAGCACCCAGCACCCCAGTGCTCCAGTGCCCCAGCACCCAGCACCCCAGTGCTCCAGTGCCCCAGCACCCAGCACCCCAGCGGCCCAGTGCCCTAGCACCCCAGCACCCAGCACCCCAGCACCCCAGCACCCCAGCACCCAGCACCCCAGCACCCAGCACCCTAGCACCCCAGCACCCAGCACCCCCGCCCACCATCTGGGGTGGCTCCTTGCTCCTCTGTTTTCCCAGGGCAGGCAAAGAGCGTGCTCTGCAAAACCTCCAGCCTTCGTGCCCGGCCCACGCTGACCGGGGAAAGCAGGCTGCAGAGAAGTCCCTCTCCCCCTTATTATGGTCTGCAGGGCCTGTCCCTCTCCCAAGGTTCACAGGTGATGACAAATGCATTTAATTCCGTCCATGGCCGCGCATTCATTTCCGCCTCGCCGGGGTGGCCGGTGGAGATTGCTGTGCTGGCGGCGTCTGCCATTTGTCAGCGAGAGCCCTGGTCCCTATACCTTTGAACTCCAGTAAGGAAATTAACCGCCGTCCTGAGGACAGTACACTCCGCACTGTCCCGATTCGGCCAGGTAATCTAAGCGCATCGATCCCATTACAGCGCGGCTTTAATTAGCGCCCGGCTCAGGCCGCGAGGGCCGGCCCTGCATTGCCAGGCACCGTGGCCCGGGCTCCAGCTTTTTAATCTCCAGCGATGATGGGAGGGTTATGAGAGTGTCCGTGCTACATATTTACACTGATTGCTTTTTCATTTACCCCACTCTTCATTACGGAGCGCAAATGGAAAGGTGTCCTAGAACCGGCCTAATTGAGTTCAAGTTGTGTCGCCGGACATCCAGCGATGTTAAAAGCACGTTCTGTTTCGGCTAAGTTATTATTTGGCCCTCAACCAAATGGATCTCAATTTTTCCAAAGAGAATGCAGCAAATAACTACGTGTGTGTGGGGGGGGATAATTCAAAACAAACCGTCTCTGTCATGTTGATTTCCTCCGTGCAGAAATACACAGCGCCGGAGTCCGACACAAACAGCTTTCCAACGTAATGCAGAATAAATTTTAAAACTCATCTTAAAGCGAGAACACTTTGCAATATAAATAGCGGCACTCTAACAAGCGTCTGAGTAGACCAGATATTCTGCTCTGCGATGCTGACAAAATGGCCCCCCACGGCGGCCCTCGGAGAGGAGCAGCAGCATTTGCACGTCCAGGACAGGGACCTGGGTCCAGGAGGCAGCAGGACAGGCCCAGGCGAGCACAGCCCTGGGCGGCTGTGCTGAGAACCCACCCTGACCCCAAACCCAGGCCCTTCCCCCTTCTCCCCAGCCTCCCCGGCCCCAGGTCCTGATAAGCCAGGCTGCCTGCCGGTGGCTGTCCACAGAGACACCGGAGTTGCATGTCTCGAGTGTCCTGGCACCGAAGTGTGGAACACGGCCACGCCCCACACCACCCCAGGTCAAGGACCCAGTGGCATCTTTTGAACTGGGGGGAAGGGCAGAGCCTGCAGGGCGAGCCTGAGCCTCCACCGCGAGGCAGGACCAGAGTTCACTGCGGTTTGGCTCGGCGGGAAGCGGTCAAAGGTCAGACGCTTCCTCCCCTAGTGGGAGCTCTGGCCGCAGCCCCCGTGAGTCCCGGGCCGCCCAGCACCTGCTCTGGGGGAGACTCTTCCCAATGGAGAAGAGTCCAAGCTCCAGGGAACAGCCTCACGCAGCCACTCAACACCATAATCTGAAGATAAAAGTGCCAGGAAAAGTGCCCTCTTTCCAGCTTAGCTTGTTTCTTGATTCGACGGCCGGCTAGGGGCGGAGCCTCGATGAGCAGGACAGAGGGGGCCGGACCCTGAAACACGTGGCCCGTGGGCCCAGCTGGAGACAGAACCATCCGGTCTCCCCAAACCAGGGATCCCGTTTCTACCCTGAGTCTCGGGTCTCCACAGGATGCCATGGCCTGGGCAGCTCGTGCCTCTACTGTGCCCCTTGCTGTGGGGACGCCACCCCAAGGCCAGTAGGCAGCTCAGCCCCAGTCAGGCCCCTGGTGATCAACTTACCGTGTTTCCCCGAGAATAAGACGGGGTCTTATATTTATTGTTCCTCAGGAAGACACCCTAGGGCTTATTTTCAGGGGATGTGTTATTTATTTATTTATTGAGTATGGTACAACAATCTACATTGATTCAAATATAGTTTAGTAGTTTAGTCATCTTCTTCTGGAACATCATCATAACTCTCCAAACCCCGAATTCCATCCTGAATGTCTTGTGCCTCTATTTCCTTTAGAACCATCGGCCCCAATCTCTCCTGTCAAGCCATAGAGCTCTCCTGGGGCAGATGAGAAGGGCTGCTCGTGTTCTTGACCGCTCCGCGACGACATGCATGGGTTGTGCAGATGCGCTGCGTAGCCACGCCCATCACTAGGGCTTATTTTTGGGGTAGGGTTTCTATTGCACACATGCTTAGAAATCCTGCTAGGGCTTGTTTTATGGGTAGGTCTTATTTTCAGGGAAACACGGTAGTCCCCAGGGAGGTCCGTCCTCAGAGGCTTCACTCTGGCTTGACCTTCTCTGTGCCTCTGAGGGTAATTACCTCCCTGCATGGGAGCCGGAGCCCAAGGAATAAACGTGGAATCACGAACAGGGATGGGAGGGGCCCCGTGAAAGAGGAGCAGGGAGGACAGAGAGCCCTGGTGGGGCACGTGGACATGGGGCTGGGCACGGCTGTGCTACAGAGACTCCCAGACAGCGGAGTGGAGAGAGTGTCCTAGCTCGGGGATGAGCCCCCGGGTCAGGAGTGGTTAGTGCAGGTGGGAACCTGGCCTTCCCAAGAGAATAAACAAGGCAACACAAGAAATAAAAACCAAGGGAAACAAGGACTGTCCTGGTTGGTGAGAATATGGCTCTTGCTGCCCAGGTTCTGGCCACAGAGATCAGGGTTCCAGAATGACACTGGTCACACGGCTGATGTCCACGCCCCTTCTCGGGCCGTTCAAGACAGGGGTCGTCAAATTGTATTCTGTGCACTCCGGGAGAGCCAGGGAAAATTTCAAGCATAAGGTCAAAACCATTTTCATAATCTTACTAAGCAGTCGTTTGCCTTTTTCACTGTGTTGACATTTGCACCGACAAATGCTTACAAAGCGATGGCAACAGGCAAAACTTATGATGCCTTGATGTGAATTAAAGCAGTGACTCCAAAATGTGCCACTGCCATCGTCGTCTTCACCACCACACACGTGCAATAAGGTCAGTGGATGGATAGATGATAGACAGACAAGGAGATAGAAATAAGGTAGGAAAACACCAGTTTTACTTAACCGTGTCTTTGAGGAAGCAGCAAAAATTTAATTTCATTAAAAAAATCTTGATGTTGGGCTACATATCTTTTTAATGTTCTGTGTGATGAAATGGAAAGCACACGTAACAAGTTTCTGCTGTGCACAGAAGTAACAAGGTCTTCCCAAGGAAAAGCACTTGCATGATGGTTTGAGTTACAAGCTAAACTAGCCGCTTTCTTCATGGAACCACATTTTCACTTGAAAGAATGTGTGTAACTACACAAACTACAGTTATTTTGGTACAGATATTTGGCAGATATTTTCTTTAAAAATGAAAAAAGTGAGCCTATCACTTCAAGGAAAACAACTGACAGTGTTTGTGAACAATAATAAAATTAAAGATACTAAGCAAAAATTAGAATTTCGAAGAACTTGCATCTGTCATTAAGAGATTGACAGTTCCTCAGTATTTAAATTTTTTTGTGATAAGGTAGTGATATTAAACAATGTGACCTTTTATATAAACAATGTACTGTGTAAATATTTGGAAGATCTTCATAGCTCAGTGAGTTTTAATAATTTCAAATAACCAATGCTTGATGTCACAAAACCACACATGTGCAAAAGCTCTGTTCAGTGATAGACCAATGTTTAGCTTTCTTAAAGAATGCAGCTGAATTTGAAAGATCAGTGATATAGTTTCAGATTCCATATTGCAAATAACCTTTGAAAAACCTATCACTTGTTAAGTTTTGATGTAGCATCAAGAGAAGATCTCCATAATTATATGAAAAGTCTATTAAAATGCTCTTCCATTTTCCACTATATATCTGTGTGAGGCTGAATTGTTTCTGTAGACTTCACCCGAAATACTATATTGCAACAGTTGGAATGCACAAAGGGAACATGAGAATCCATCTGTCTTATATTAAACCAGACACTAAGAAGATTTGCAGAAATATAAAACAATGTCACTCTTCTCACTTAACTTTTGCTTTATTTCGGAAAATATTTAACTTTCATTAAAAATAGGGCTATGTTTACACATCATGGGCTTATTGCAATTTGTGTTTTAATAAATAAACAAACATTTTAGACATTTTCCAGTGTCAATTGCTCACATGGGGAATACCAATAGACATAACCTATGTGGACAGAAGTTTTTTGAGTCTTCAATAATTTCCAAGAGTGCAAAGTGTTCCTCAGAGTAAAACTTTGAGAACCACTTGTCGGCAGAGTCCTGGCCAATCACTTGTCTGCCCCAGGGTCTCTGAGGAATGGTTCTGGGTCTTACCTGTCCCACTTCCATGCCTTGTCTGCTCCCCACCCCTGCAGCTTTGTTGAAGTAGTTGACAAATAAAAGATATATATATATATATATATATATATATATATATATATATATATATATATACACACACACTTTTTCTCCCCCAAGATGTTGAAACAAGCCTCTCGAAGAGACATATGCACTCACGGCTCATTGCAGCACTATTCACATAGCCAAGATGGGGAGATGACCTAAGTGTCTGTGGACAGGGGACAGGACAAAGAACTGTGACGGGTGCATGACGGACCACTGTCCCCCATGCAGAGCAGGAGGTCCTCCGTGTACCTCAACATGGATGAGCCTGGAGACATGGTGCTAAGCGAAAGAGGCCAGGCAGAGGGACCCCGTGGTCTCCCTCACATGCCTCCTCCCCGTGTGGGTGGTGGCTCTGGGGACCCGGGCTGCCCTGCTCTCTCTCCCTCCCAGCCGGGGCAGCCTCGGACCCCTCACTGGCTGTGCGACCTGGGCACCTGCCTCCAGACCTCCACACGCACCTGGGAAACGGACCCTCCCCTTCCCGCTCTCAGGGCTGCCGGGGGAGCAAACCGTGTCGGTGAATATGCAGCCATGTCCTAGCTCCCACCTGCGCAGGAACGGGGTGCCCAGATGCAGCCATGCCAGCCAGAGGCAGGGCAGGGCTGGGCCGGAGTCCCAGAGCAGCCGGGCTGACCTGGGCTTTCAGGGCTGCGTGGAGCTGAGAAGAGGCTGTGTGGACGGGGAGGGAAGGGGAGGAAAAGGGGGCCAGTAGGGGTGGGGAGGCAGGGGCAGGGGGACATCGCTGCAGGCGTGTGTGCCCTCAGAGGCTTTCCCAGCACGTGCGCCCCACGTAGAGCTACGGAGCACCCGCGCTCACAGACCCATGCCGTGGCGTGTCCACCACGGAGCACGACGTGTGGGTGAGTGGCCAGCTTCCCGGGCCTGGGTTCCTGCTCGGACACCCAGGCAGCTTCCCGTCCTCTGTCCCCGGTCTGGCTGATCACAGCCCTCCAGAGTGCTGAGGTCCGGGGCCGGCTGTCGTGGCCTCTGGCTCCTGGCTCGGCCATGGCCACTACCCGGCTGTGTCCAAGGTCACCTGCGGGGTTGGAGCGGGGGCCCCCTGCGCGGTCCCTGGCACTGCCCTCTGGGAGGGGCAGCTCCCGCACAGAACTTGCCAGGGCCAGGGCTGCCCGAGAGCCCGTGCTGCCACTTCTCTCCCGAGCTCCTACATCATCTCCAAAGACACTTAATTAAACCACAAATCAGATGATCTGAGGGCTCGGGTTTGTTTTGTTTTGTTTTATCACATGTCAGGAGCTGGGATGGCAAGCAGCGAATCCCCCCCCTCCGACTCGGCCGGGCTGACTCACAGCCCTTCCCGGACTGGCGGGGCGCCCGCGGCGGGACGCTGGCCAGAGCCGGCGCCGGTCACCCCCAGGCCCGGGCAAGTCGCACAGCTGCTCCTGCCTCAGTTTCCTCTTTTGTAAAAAGGGGATGAAAATGGCAAGACCTCTCAAGGCTGCTAAGCACGGGCCCAGGAAACACCCCACAGAAGAGAACCGCCGGGATCTTCCTCTGCACCCCGCCCAGCAGGGGTTCTGTGCGCCGTGTCCACGGAGACCGCGGCCGGACCTGCAGCCTCACCGCCACGGCCAGGGCAGGTCACTCAGCCTGTCTGGGCTAGGTCCTCTCGCTGCAAACTGGGGCTCCTTCCTTTCCCGGGGCCTCCGTTCCTCACCTCCTGGAGCTGGCTGCTAGAACCGGAAACTAATCCAAGCGCAGCACGCCCCTGGCAGAATCACGTGGCTCAGGGAGAAGGGACCACGGCATATCCTGGCCCTTGGCTCCTTCGGGGCACAGCTGCGAGAAGAGGTGACACGAAGTGGACAAGCAGCCTTGGGATTTATGGGCTACACAGTCCTGGTCACAGTGAGTGTGCAGGAGCGAGCCGGGCTGCGGTCCCCGCGCCATCCCGGCAGTGCGGAAGTCACCTTGTACAGTGGGGCGCGAGGCAGACACCTCGGCAAAGCCACCAGGGCCTTCCCTTCCCAGGTGCCAGCAGGATGCACCTGCCTGTCTCCGAGCTCTGTTCCCATCCTGAGACCCCCGTTGTCCCGGGCTGGGAGTTTCTTGTTTGGGGCAATGGCTGGCCCTGCCTGGGCTGGGTAGATCCGTTCTCTCATCTCCCTTCGGCTTTGGATTCTGCTTTCATCTGACAGGAGCCTGCTTTTCTTACATCCACTTTTATTTATGTCTGCATATTTAAAAAGTGATTTATGAAAATTCTTCTATTCTAATGAGTCATCCCTCATCTTCATTAGCACTTGTTTCATCTGCAGCAACTGTACGTCTGCACCCTGGTGCCGAACGCCCAGAAGTGACAGCCGCCCTGGCCCCCAGGCGTGCGTCTGCTGGTGGGGGCAGAGCCAGCAGGCGGGCAGCTCCAGCGCGCTGGGCCGGGAGCCCGGTGGAGTTGGACCACATAGAAACAGCGGTTTAAAAATGCCGGGAGTTTCAGGCTGGACTTGCTGTGCTGACCAGCACTTTCTGTATCAGGAGGAGCGACGCGGGCTGGGTTAAGGGACAAGCCCCACGCACCGGAGGCGCAGTGCGTGGAGGTTTCTCTTGCACCCGAGGGCCTTTCACGCCGTGATTCAGGGACCCAGGCTCCTGCGCCCCAGGCCGCGGGACCCTGTGGGCCTTGGCCACCTCCAGTATCAGCGTCCAGGGGAACAAAGGGAGAGAGGCGCACTCCCAGCCCAGAAGAGCCACGTCCCACTTCCCAGAACACGCTGTTGATAACTCGTGACATGGCCTTGACTCGTTGCAAGGGCAGTCGGGAAACGCCATTTCTGGCTGCACAGACCCTTCCCGGCGACAGCTGGACCTGAAGAAGGGTGCACACAGCACAGTGGACGGCTGGCCGCAGCCGTCTCCACGGTGGGCAGAGGTCGGCCCTTTGCTCCGAGGGGAACTTTGTCTCTCAGGAGACGTAAGGCCAGTGCCCGCCGCTCCTGGGGAACCGCTGTGCCGGGTGACGAGCCCAGAGGCAGCTCCTGCAGACGGGGCGTTACAGTTTCGTTTAACAATACGGGGGTACCCAGGGCTGGGGCAAAGCGCAGCTCTGCCTTTGGCCCCTCCGGGCCTTCTCTGGCTGGACCAGCCAACGGGAAGATGCGGGCCTGGGCTCAGAGCAGAGAAGGCAGAGAGGCCTCTGCCCGAGCGGAGCTCAGCGGAGCTCCGGGAACAAACTGAGGGTCTCTCTCCTTCTCTCTCCATGGTGATCCTGTTACTTTATTGATGAGCCGGTTGGTACTTCCTCTTAAAATGACGGAAATCTAGCCCACAATGCTCCATCTCCACGGCTGCCACCCTGCCTCACCCCACCACGGACTCCTCTTGCCTGGAGACAGGCAGTGGCTCCCAGAGGAGATTCTAATCTGCCCCAGAGTGGCACTCACATAGGAAGCAAAGTGATAGCTTGAAATATAAATTCAGTCACACCATTCTCTTACAAATACCTTCCGTATCTTCTGATGGCCATTCAGTGAGATATTAGTAATACTCATAGTAGCAAAAGGTGGGGTCGCCCAGATTCCCATCAGCAGGAATTGCTGAATCCCCTGCTCACCTGCACCCCTACACACATGCACACCTGCATCCCCTGCACACCTGCACCCCTTCACCCCTGCACCCCTGCATTCCCTGCACATCGGCATCCTCTGCATCCCCTTCACACCTGGACTCCTGCACACCTGCATCCCCTGTACCACTTCACACATGCACACCTGTATCCCCTGCACACCTGCACCCCTTCACCCCTGCACCCCTGCATTCCCTGTACACCGGCATCCCCTGCGTCCCCTTCACACCTGCACCCCTGCACATCTGCATCCTCTGCACATCCTGCACACCAACATGCCCTGCATACCTGCATCCCCTGCCCCTGCACACCTGTATCTCCTGCACTCCTGCACCCCTGCACACCTGCATCCCCTGCACAACTGCATACCTGCATAGCTGCATCCCCTGCACATCTGCATGCTCTACACACCTACATACCTGCACATCGGCATCCCCTGAATGCCTTGCATACCTGCATCCTCTGCATGCCTTGCACACCTGCATACCCTGCACACCTGCATACCCTATACACCTGCATTCCCTGCACACCTGCATATCCTATACACCTGCATACCCTGCACACCTGCATATCCTATACACCTGCATACCCTGCACACCTGCATACCCTGCACACCTGCATACCCTATACACCTGCATTCCCTGCACACCTGCATACCCTATACACCTGCATACCCTGCACACCTGCATACCCTATACACCTGCATTCCCTGCACACCTGCATATCCTATACACCTGCATACCCTGCACACCTGCATACCCTATACACCTGCATTCCCTGCACACCTGCATGCCCTGCACACCTGCATACCCTATTCACCTGCATTCCCTGCACACCCTGCAGACTTGCATACCCTGCACACCCTGCACACCTGCATACCCTATACACCTGCATTCCCTGCACACCCTGCACACCTGCATACCCTGCACACCCTGCACATCTGCATACCCTACACTCCCTACACATCTGCATGCCCTGCAAACCTGCACAGCTGCATCCCCTGCACACCTGCACACAGCTGGGACAATGCAGGGTAGGGGAAGTAGGATAAGAACATAAAAGAGAATTCTGTATTCTCCCTGGTAGGAGAGATTGCTAGGATATATTATTAAATTAAAGTAAAATCACAAGGAATAGAATGGTGCTCTGAAAGTATTTCTTTTTTTGGTAGAAATGGAAAAATGGAAGAAAACAAATGAAACAATAAATCAAAAGTGAATTAAAAAGGAGGACAGAGAATGTGGAAGGAAGAAGAGAGAAAACTCTCCAAATACACCTTATTTTATAGATAAGATTTTGAAGCCATATAAATTTTTAAATAATTCTTAAAGATTGAATAAAAAAGAAAATATAACCACGAAAGTTTGAAAACACCCTGAAATAGACTGTATTTCAAGTTGGTGGTGTCTACACACAGGAAGAAATGATTACTGTGTTTGACTTTAAACTCAGCATCTCAACTCTGTCCCCCAGGAGGTACAAAAGGCCGGCATTCAGATGTCATGTTGTCAGAAGTGACATCACTACTTTGAAATTTTCTTATGTATTGATTACATTGATGCCATTGATGTCAAGATTTCCAGCATCATAGCAAACAGATGCAAATGTCACACCCAAGAAGTTAAGAAAACGCCCAGTGGTCTTAAATCTGAAGTGGAGATATCAGTATAAACTAATGATTTATTTCTCTCTCTTTTTTTTTTATAAAAATGTCTTATATGTATTTCCTAACTCAGTCTAGTAAACATGCCCAGAAACTTGACAGCCCAGAGTAGTGAGCCCCTTCACACCTGGATCATGTTCTCTACACACAATGTTCTGCTAAGAAGAAACAGAGCTTTTCAGAAAAATGGCCGAGTCCAGGTTCCGGGCAGGACCCACTCGGGATAAGCCTGGAGGGTCGGCTGCACGGCGGACTGACTGAACAAGTTACCAGCAGTCGCTGTGGTCTCGTCCGCAGACATGGGGCAACGGGGACAATCTGAGCATCGGGAGGAGTGTGACTGGCATTGATTGGAAGGCACCTGTGATCTCATGGGACACTCAAAAATAAAACTCGACCGTACAGTTGCTATGGTAACCACTCATTCCTCTGAAAATTAAAGGGGGCGGGGGGAGAATCAAAATATACTTTCCTTCTCCAGTACAAAGTATAGTTCAGGATTACTGAATAGTTGATTAAAAAGTATTTTTTTGTTTTTTGTTTTTGTCTTTTTTTTTTTTTTTTTTTTGAGACAGAGTCTCACTCTGTTGCCCAGGCTAGAGTGAGTGCCGTGGCGTCAGCCTAGCTCACAGCAACCTCAAACTCCTGGGCTCAAGCAATCCTCCTGCCTCAGCCTCCCGAGTAGCTGGGACCACAGGCATGTACCACCATGCCTGGCTATTTTTTTGTGTTTTTAGTTGTCCAATTAATTTCTTTCTATTTTTAGTACAGACGGGGCGTCTCACTCTTGCTCAGGCTGGTTTCGAACTCCTGACCTCGAGCAATCTTCCCGCCTCGGCCTCCCAGAGTGCTAGGATTACAGGCGCCCGGCCCGTTAAAAGTTTTTTTTATAGAATATACCAGCTTATAAATTCCGAAAGCATGATACAACTACAAAATCATCGTTGTGCACCCACCAGCGAGCTGGCGGACACAGGACACCCTGGTCCGGGTCCCCACGTCCATAGGGGAGGCGTTGGCGGAGGAAGCTGCGGCGGGCGGTTGGGCTGACCTCACGCGCCCGTCCATGTTTACCCAGCTACGACGGCCACACCCGCCCTCACAGGCCTCCCGGCAGGCGGGCAGGACAGTGCACACACCCACGAGACCGGACCACGCTCCCACCGGGTCTTCAGAATTGACATCCGTCCCCTGGACATCGGCAGGTGCGGCACAAGAAGGAAGTGACCAGCCACAGGGAGATATTCTCAGGTAAAAGGAGCTGAGGCATCAGCAATATTCTTAAAAAGCCTCCGTGCAAAGAGAAAGACAGGAGGGTCTCCCGCTGTAAGACACTGGGCTATACAGACAATGGACACCTTCCAGCTTCTGTCTGCTGCTTGCTTGCTAACCGCAAGGCATCATGAGTACATTATGGGATGCAAAGGAAAAAGACAAAGAGCGCGGAAACCGGAGTCTCCCAGCTGGGACCCGGAACAGGTTGGAGCCCGTCAGGGGCAGGATGAAGTAAGAATCACTGTGGGGGCGGGTGCATGACCAGCGTGTAAACAACTGAGTTATAAAAAGGGGACTGATGCACAAAGGAGGGGTCCCTGCCCGGAGAAGAGGCCACTGCGCTGGCACTCTGGGGGCTCGCTGGGAACCTAGCTCGAGCTAGACAGTAAAACTCCTTTTGATAATCACAGCCTCGGTGACTCTGTCTCTCTGTCCCGCGGCCCTGCGAATCTCGAATTATAACCCCACAGGTTAAACGGGATTCCAGAGATACCACCACCACATGCTCGCGCCAACCCACCTGCAGCGGAGCGAATCAAATATAAAAAGGCACTTCTGCGGAAATTGAGGATACGGCCAAGCGAACTGAATCAGTCTCCTGCAGTCAGCATCGCAGCCAACGACGGAGTCGGCACTCAAGCCCGGGCGGGGACGCCCCGGTCACCTGTGCACAGGGACACCGCGGCTCTCTCCTGGGGTGCAAGGTCGGTCTAAGGCGCGGGAGAGGCGCTCTGTAGCCCCTGCGGGGGAAAGGGCCTGGCGCGGCCGCCTGCAGCAGGACCTGCGCAATTTTGGCGGGAGAAGCCGTGTCACTGGAGACTGGTGGCCCATCTTCCCGTGGGCCGTGCCCTGCGGGTTCGTCAGAGGCTGAGAGAGGCCCCAAGAGGCCCAGGCCGGGGATGGCGCTCTGGGACGCAGAAGCCTCTCGGAGCTGACCCCTCCTCTGGGCGCGGCGCGGGCCTCGTCACGAGGACGGAAACACGGAGCTCGTGTCCACGGGGAATTAGAGGGAGCAGCTGTCTCTCGTGGCCGGCGGGCACTGCCTGGTTTCTCCCGAAGGGCTCTTCCTGCTCCGTGTCTCTGCAGCGTCCACTCTGGGGCGCGGCGGGCGGAGGAGGGACCCCGAGGAGAGAGGAGGGTGAGGATGGGGCAGAATCTTCTCGCCCTAGAGGTGCAGCTCACGTGCATACCTGCGACTGGAGCCTGCTGGGAGCGGGAGGCGGGTGCTCGCACAGGTGCACCTGGCACTCTGGGACAGTTGAGGGGAAGGCAGTGGTTACACAAGTGGGATAGAACCCGCAGCCTGCAGTCAAAGGGGCAATTTTTTTCCCCCACGGAGGCAGCTATTTCCTGTTCCATTGCAACACAAGCTCAGGCCCAGACGGCGCCGGGTGGGAATTTAAGATCTGGTGAGGACTCCTTTCCCCGGGCTCCTGAAACGACAGCAGGCTCTCTGGGCTATTGCGTGGCTCTGCTCCAGGAACAATGGGGGCCTGGTTACGGGTTCAGAGGGGCTGCTGCTCAGGGAATGGGGAGCTGGGGCCGGGCCCCTGTGCAGGCTGCTCATGTCAGGCCGGGCTGCCACCCCCAGGGGATGCCCTGGGTCCTGGGATTGGGAATGTCCCGCAGTGAGCAGCCAGAGGAGTGATTGGGGTTTGGTGGGGGACAGGGACGGGGAGGTGACACAGAGGACAGACCCAGGCCCGAGAATCTCCCCCAGGGCTGCAGAATGACCCAGCCGGGCACCTGCCTCCTCAGCCTGCGTCTCCCCGCACCTGCTGCCCCAGGGCCCTGTCTGCAGCCAGCCTGCCGCTCAGCTGTGAGACTTCATCTGCCTTTATTTAGTATCTGTGCAGGGAAGAGGGGTGGGGAGCTCCAGCTCTCTCCTCCCAGGACTGGAAGGATGGGAGAAGCCCGCAGCCTGGGCCCCTGCAGCTGTGTGAGGGGCCAGATGCTGTCCCGGCTGCAGCCTGGGTGGAGGAGTGACCCCCACCTCCCGTCTGGAGCTGCAGACAGGGCTCCCGGGTCCCTCCTCTCGCCACTGCTGAGGCCCCCGCCTGCCGATCAGAGGAGCTGCAGCCAGAGGGACGCCCCTCCACACCTGTGGCCACCTGGCACCCCCTCCCCTGCAGCCAGCTTCCCACCAGGTGGCCACCTTACTCACCTGCCACGCCCGCCCCGCCCCGGCTTTCTTCCTCCCTGTCTCATGTCCCCATGGGACATCACCAAGTCTGGACTACAGGCCAGGCATGTCCCAGACCCCAGGGACAGGGGCTGCAGATGTCTTCCTCGTGAGTGTGTCTGGGACAGGGCTCTCCCACTGCTATTTCAGTGTGAGACCCGGCAGGCCTGCTGTTTCCATCCGCGACAGTCCCTTCCATGCTGGCCTGGGCGCTGGGGCGTGAGGACGGACGGCCAGTCTGCGGGGAACGAGGCGCAGAAAGGTGCAGGTGACGTTCACCCACAGAGAGCAAAGGCTGGCGGCAGGGCGGGGTCCCTGCACTCTCAGAAGGTCGTGCAGGGCTCCCGGGAGAGGTCACCGGCGAGCAGAGCTGCAGAGCTATTCGCAGACATCATGTGACAGGCACGGAGGACACGTGGCCTCCAGACACCCCGAGTCCAAATCCTGACAGTGTCCGGACAGAGCAGGCTCTCTGGGCTCCTGTGCAACCCGCTTCCTTCTGAGTGACCTTCTTAACAGAGAAGAGCTCGGGGAGAAGGTCTTAGCCTTCAAAATTATCGCAGCCACCAACCAATGGGCAGCACAACTGCGGGCGTGTGCCAGGGAGCAGGGCGTGGAGCCAGGCGCCCTCTGTAAGTCCCGCGTCCCCCGCAGGGGCACCCTGATAACAGGACCCCCGCCCCGCCTCGAACACCTGCCAAGCTGACAGCTCACGTGCTTGGACCTGGCACATCTTTTATTTATTTGTAAGTCACTCTGGAAAACAAGAGCTCACCCATTCAACCTCACCATTGACAGATCCACGCAAATCAAATACGACTGTAACCTATCACGGGGGCAAAGAAGTGACACGCTGGTACCATTAACAGGGTGGTGGGGTCTTGGGACTGTCATTTCTCGGTGGGAGCACACGCCGGAGACCGTGTTTGGAGAGCAGATTGGTAGGGCAACCAACGTGCACGCGCGTGAGGCGTTCCGTGCTGAAGACCCCGTTCCGCAGCGACCCGAGGCGCTCGGAGATCGATGCGTGCGCAGGTTCGCAGCGATGCTGTTTATAACAGGGGGGAAAAAATGGAGAAGGAAAAAGGGGTTATGGGAATGTCTGGGTGTGGAAGTGGCATGATGCGTCGGTGAAGGAGCAGGTAGGGCATGTATCTGCGGCGGCCCGTGGGCAGCTCTGGCTGCTGCGGAAAATGAAAGCCGGACGGCATAACGCTTTTGTGCGGGCGCCGCTTTCTTTCTTTCCAAAGAGCGCGTGTGCACGGGCACTCGCATTAGCATGTGGATGGGAGAAAAGGCGCGTACCTACTTGTTGGCAATAATTACCCCCAGGAATGTGCGTGGAGAAGAAGAGTGAATTTCTGCATTTCCTGCACGTTTTGTTTTTTTTTAAATCGAGTGTTACTTCTTTTATGATTAAAAAAGACCTGGAAAAAAAAAAAAAAAAAACCTCCATGCTGAGGTAAACACTGTCAGCTGCTTTGGAAAAATCAAGCAAATGAGTAGTTTGTCTTTATCTAATTTGCTTAAAATGTGAGCAACTTGAGAAATAGCTGGCACTTCCACCGCACGCTCCACGGGCCGGGAACCGCGGCTGGAAGCGCTTTTCACGTGTTAAATCGCTTCATCCTCGCGGCCGCCCCAGGAGGCGCGTGGTGTCGTGGTGGTCCCCGCTTTAAACATGGGGAAACGGAGGCGCGGAGAGGGCGAGGAGCTTCCCCGAAGCTCCTGGGAGGCACGGCGGGGATTCGTTCCACGTGGGCGGTGGCTCTAGAGGCAGCTCTGCCGCGCCCCGCCCTGCCCCGCCCCACCCCGCCCCGCCGGCACCTCCCGGAGCTCCTGGGCCTCCCCAGCCTCCCTCCCAGGTGGAACGGGCCTCCTCTGTCCACGGGTCTCTCGCTCTCAGAACTCGCTCCCGGACACCCTGGGATTCTGGGGAGCCCAGGACCACCCCCCTCTCGGGGCGAGCAGAGGGGCCGGGTAGGCTGAGCCACTCGGCACGGCCCAGTGACCGTGCGGCACGGGCTCTGGCCACTCGTGTCGGTGGACGAGCTGCAGCCCTCAGGCCGCTGTCTCTGACCCTCAATGAAGACAGGGAACCCCGTGACGGGCCCTGGGGACCCCCACACACACAGCCACAGGACCACAGCAGCCCACCCCCCAGCCAGGCCCCCGAGAGCCCTGCGGGCAGGGTGCCCTCCGGGGAGGCTGGGCAGAGACCCACCGTTCTCGGGGTGTGTCTGCTGGAGCCCACGCTGGCCTGCTCAGCTCTGTGTCCAGGAGCCCCAAAACGGGCCCCAGAGGGGTGTTACTGAGCCGGCTTGGCTCTGCTGCAGCCAGGCAGCCAGGCACCCAGCCTGCTGCCCAGCCTTACCGCCTGGGGTCCAGGGGACCGTTTGATGAGATCCGGTGACAACAGGGTGAGTCCTGCCTCCCTTGGAACAGCGAGAGCCCTTCTATTAGCGGGTTTCCAGAGAAAATGAAAAATTCAAATTAGAGTAGGGGCCTGTGTTTTTTTATGTTGTGATTCTGGGCTTACGGCTTCTATTTCTCATTTGGACTTTAACTCAGAGGGGCGAGGGGCGTGCCTAATCCCCCCTTCTGCCCCGGACCCCAACACGCATGCACGCCTCCCTCTCTGTGTGGCTCACATTTTGGCCTCGAGGGAAGAATTCCAACAGTGCAGGCCCACAGGGTCCGAGAGCCAGGGCCCTGCCTGGGCCCCGCTGGCCGCTGACAGCACGGGGGTGTTCCCGGCATGTCCCGTCCCCTCAGGCCTCAGCCTTCCCATCTGCAAATTGACAGCTTGGACCTGGGCTCGCTGAGGCTCCATCTGCCGGGGAGGGGTCCCCTGGGGTGTGGCAGACGGTGGGCGGCCCAGCTCTCCCTGTCCCTGCCAGCACCAGGGCTCCCCTCCCCGGGAGGCCACTCGATCCGTGGTTAACAGCTCTTGTCAGAAACGCTGTGCGCAAATTCAGCCAAGAGTCTGCCTCGCTGTCACTCCGCCCAGTGGCCTGGAGCTGCCCGCCGGGGGTGCGTGGGTGGATGTCCCTTCTCGCCCAGGAGAAGAGGGATGGGCAGGGGGCAGCTCTGCATTCACCAACAGCCTGGCTCCCCACGTCCGACCGTTCGTTCCCTGTTCCCAGCGTGGGGGCGGTGGGCGCTGGTCGCCCTGCCCTGGGTGCGGTCGTGGTGTCCCATGCCCGATGGAGGGAAGAGTGAGGCTGGGTGCGGGGCTGTGATTGTGCCCTGTACTTTCCTGGGCTGGCCCCTCTGCAGGGGCTGGGCCCCCTGGTCCTGTGCACTTGCGGCTGGGCTGGGTGTGAAACCGTGGAGTGAGGGAGCAGGACTTGGCTTCCCACCCTGCGACGTTCCACCTTGCTCACTCGTGCGTTGCTCCGGCCCGTGGGGGGCTTTCGCGTCTGGGCTGGTTCCTCCTCCACCGCACGTGGCCTCCCCTTGGGGCTTTGATCTGCAATCCTGGCGGGCAGGCCGTTCGCCTTTATCTAGTCATGGACAGAAGGTCAGACCAGGCGGGCTCGGACGGGAGTGACACTGGGGACCCGCCCCTGCCTAGGCACTGTTCCGTCAGTCGATACACGCGGGACCGCGGCTCTGGCAGCTCTTAGTGGCTGGCCGGCTGCAGCCTCTTGTCCAGACGTCTCCATCCGGCCGTGGTGGTGGAGTGGGGTCGCTGCACGGTGTCCCCGTGGCCTGGCCGGGGGCATCTCCTGGAAGTCACGGGGCCGGATGAACACGTCCTCCTGCGGTGCAACCCCGTACACACTGCTGAGGTCTGACGTCCTCTTTGCCATCGCGCTCTACTTTGTCCTTGTCACCCGTCGGCCGGGGAGGCTCCTTCATTGCCTTGTCGGCCTGGAACTCTTCCGGGGCACTGGTCTTGCCACGAGCATCCCAATGTGCCCATAGGGCCTTCCCCGTGGCCGCACCTGGCTTGTCGGGCCTTCCAGATGCCCTCGCTGTGGCTGCACACCTGGTGTGCAGGTGCGCCGGGCATCCGGGTGGAGCCTCCTCCTCTAACTCATCTCTGTCTCGTCCTCTCCCAGTCTCAGGTGGAGCCCGTGGTGGACACTCAGTGTGAACTAAAATGCTCACCCCCCCCCCCACCGGCTGACTGAATGGACCCCCTTGTGGCCAAAGGAATATCCTAGGGCAGAGTTGCCTGCCAGGAGGAGGGAAGTCAGACAGACCTCATCATGCCCCCCTCCCTTCTTGGAGACTTCCTTTGTAACCCATTGACAGGCCTAAGGGTATGCAAGACACACCTGCAGGTCCTCAATTTCTGCAACAAATGGTGGCTTATCTCTGGTAAACAGTTTATGTTAAGTCTTTAGACAAAGCTTCATGTCTTTAGCCAATTACAATCCGAAGAATCTTTAAACCCACCTATAACCTGTAAGCCCCCCCACCCCACCTCCTGCTTCGAAATGACCCTCCTTTTTGGGCCAAACCAATGTATGCCTCCCATGTATCGATCGATGGCTTTACCTGGAACCCCTGTCTCTGAAATATATAAAAACCAAACTGTAACCCAGACACAGGGAGTCCACTTGCTCAAGGCCTCTGAGCTGTGGCTCCAGGTCATGGTCCTCAAATTTGGCTCAGAATAAATCTCTTTAAAATTTCTTTGCAGAGTTTGGCTTTTCTCCGTTGACATCGGTAATATAAGTATTGGTGAACTATGTGGCCACATCTTTCCACATCTCACAGGGTGTGGCCGGTGTGGCTGCCTGGTGCTGTGTGGTCTGGGAGTTAAGACTTTCTTTTGACATTTTTAAGTGAGTGGAAAAACTGTAAACATGCTATTTCATGATACATGGCAATGACACGAAATCCAAATCTGAGATCTACAAAGTCCTGTGGGGGGGCATAGTCACGCCCGTGCTGACCTGTCACCCACGACGCTCTCACTCAGCAACGGCCGCGTAGAGGAGTTGAGATGGTGTCCTCACTGGCCGTTAGGGACGGCGCTGGTCTCCCCTGGAGGGGAGCGGCCGGCGAGGGCAGGGGGAACATCCGCAGTCTGGACACATTCACCCATTCACGGAGCATTGACCGCAGCCGACTGCAGGACCAGCCAAGCACGGGCAGCTGGGCGGGGAGCTGGGAGACAAGGCCTCGCCCTCATGGACGCCAGGTTTGGTCGGGGACAGAGCAGGGTCATCGAGAAGAGAAAGGAAATGCTTGCTCGGGGTGGGGTGAGGCGTGGGGGCCCGGCAGGGAGAGGGGGGCAGGTGGACGTGGCCTTGCTGGGCAGAGGGCCAGGCTGCACGCCAAGGGGGCAGCAGGGCGTGAGCTGGGTCCCATGATCTGATCCGCGTCCTCCAGAACTGGGTGGAGGCACCAACTGGCATCGGGTGCCCGGCGTGGGATGAGGAGAGGGGCTGTGCGGGGCCTGTCGGGAGGGATGCTCGTGTTTGTCTAGGCGGGGGCTCCCAAGCATCAGGTCTTGGAGGCTGGAAGTCACGTGCTTGTCTCCTGACATAGAAACAACCTGCTGCTCGCTGCTCACCCGGCCTTCCTGCACCTGCCTGTCTTCCCTCCCACCTTCCCCTGGTCACCGCGAGGCCGGCACTGCTGCAGGGGCTGTGGGCCGAGCAGAGACCCAGACACGCTCCTCACCCAAGGGGGTTCACTCTGAGAGGGGAGGTGCCTGAGTGCATGTGCATGGTGCACTCATGTGCACGCTGGCACACACACATGCTCACTCATATGCACATGGGCACACACTCATGTACCCACATACACACTTGTGTACATGGATACACACTGATACACACACACTTATGGGCACACACTCATGCACACACACTCATGGGCACGTGGGCACACACTCATGCACACACACACTCATGGGCACATGGGCACACACTCATGCACACACACTCATGGGCACATGGGCACACACTCATGCACACACACTCATGGGCACATGGGCACACATTCATGCACACACTCATGGGCATATGGGCACACACTCATGCACACATACACACTCTCATGGGCACATGGGCACACACTCATGCACACACACACACTCATGGGCACATGGGCACACACTCATGCACACACACTCATGGGCACATGGGCACACACTCATGCACACATACACACTCTCATGGGCACATGGGCACACACTCATGCACACATACACACTCTCATGGGCACATGGGCACACACTCATGCACACATACACACTCTCATGGGCACATGGGCACACACTCATGCACACACACTCATGGGCACATGGGCACACACTCATGCACACACACACCCCGGATCACTGCACAGTGCAAGGCCAGAACCCAGTGTGCTTTTCGTCCGACAGGTAAGGAAGTGGACTCAGGGTGGCGAAGCCTTTTGCCGAGGCAGCCAGAGTGACGAGGAACCCGGGACCACCGCGTCCAGGGTTCTCAGGGTTGACAGACCCTTCCACATCCAGCTGCTGTGCTGGGAGCCCACATGCTGGGGACATGCCGTGGCCCGTTTACAGGACGGGGGAAGAACACAGAACATGAAAGAAAGACAAAAAGAAAGACACAGACACACACAAAGACAGTTACATGACTTCAGTGCTGAATGCACCGGGTCAGTTTATTTGTATACTGTAAAAAATTAAAGTTAGTTCCCTGTACGTGACCACCCAGGCATTACACTGATGGCCATAAATTCCAGAACACATAGCCTTAAGGACACAGATGTCCCCTGACTCAAGGTTTCCAGGTGGTTGCTCTAGGAACCAGGCATAGATCACGGACCGAGATTAGCAAGGTTGGGCAAGGCAGCCACAGGGGGCATTTTTCATCCCCAGTTCCTCTTAGGCTGACCCCCCCTGCAGCTGTGCCTGTCTTAGGTCGCCCCTCCCTTGAGGGGTCTACCCGTCATTGACTAACCAGCCGTCTTATGGGGCTAAGCAGCAGTCACAGGAACAATGTGTTTATCGTGTGGCCTCCAGACCCCCACTGCCGTGGGGATGGGCAGCTCTTGCCTTAGTGCAGAAACTCAGGTCCTTTGTTATGCCTCTAGGCAGCAACCGTGTTTGTCACAAGGACCCTGTTCTGGAACACATTACTCTCAAACGCTCTGGGCAGAGCACATACATTACTCACTAAATTTAATTCTTAAACCAGGAAAGTATAATGTCAGTCCCCAACAGGACACACACGGCATCCCTGGGGACAAAGGCACCCCAGCCGGCCCTTTGAACTCGCAGCGGCAGGGAGCCCTGCCCACTAGGGGAGGTGGGCACTGAGCTCGTGGACCCTTAGGCAGGCCAAGGCCCTGCCAGGCCCGGTCAGCCTCTCCTCCTCCCCGCTGTGGTGACACCTCACGCCTCACCGTGTGTGTCAGATCAGGGACTGGCTTTCCTGCTGGGCTGGGCGCTCCAACCAGGCAGCCCCAGCAGCCCCGCCCACCTTCAGGTGCGTCTCAGGAGCCTGCGCCGCAGCCCCTCCCTCCCCATCTGCAACAGGTGAAGGCGCAACGCGAGACCAGCATTCCGGAAGGAAGTGCCGGGCCTGGGGAGGGCTGGGTGCCACATAGTCCAGGCTCGTCCTGGGGCCGTCCCAGCGTGATCCACTGACAGGCTGGCATGGCAGGTGGTCTGAAGACTGGGCTCTTTCGTCCTCTCTGCAGCCACCAGGATGGGTGAGTGCTGGGGCAGGGCTGGCCTGCGTCCCCCTCTGGCCTGAGTAGCCCTGCCGGGCCTGGCCAGATGGCTCCCGAGACTGGGTGGTGGGGAGACAGGGACCCAGACACGACTGCTCTGAGCCCTGGCTGAGTGGAGCCAGCCTTCCCTCTGCATGCTGGTAGCCCAGCGGTGGGACGTCCGGGAGGGAGGTGGCGAAGCCCCTCAGCAAATTCACCTCTCAGACAAGGGCCGATGCCCCGGGGGTCTCGCTGGGGCTGGAGCGCAAAGCACAGTGGCAGTGGACTCTGACTTGGTGGCCCCCAGCCCTGGCCCCCCCATGCCCGCCGTGGCCTGTGGGAGGCGCTGCCCTGCTCTCCGCAGAGCGCCAGGTGTCCGCGACTGGGTGGTGGCTTCCCGCCGTCTGCCCCCTGCAGGTGTTCCCAATCCCCCTTCCCTGCCCACTCTGCGGGGTCCGAAGACGTGCGCACTTGTTTCTCACGACCCTTCGTGCTGGCGTGGGTGCAGGGGACAGAGAAGCCGCCCTGGCTCCCAGCAAAGAGCAGTGCACGCCGGAGTGGCTGACCGTGGCTCGAGCCTTATGTCTGGAGCCCAGAGCGGAGCTGGCCGCAGGTGTAAAAGGACCCTCCACATGGGCCCTCCTGCCGGCCCCAGACAGGGCTCCCCAACTTGTGCTTCAGCGGACCCTTCTTTCGGCTCCTGCACACAGCGTCTGCGGGCCCAGCCCCCCACATCCGAGTGGTATGAGAAGTCTCAGTCCCACACCCACCCTGGCTCAGACACAGCCGACCCTCGGGCTGCCATGAGAGTCCGAGCGTCCCGGCAGATCCAGCTGCACACAGAATGGCGAGTCTTATTCAAAGCTTTGTCCCTGCGCCTTCCCAAGTGTGCCCCACGGCGGGCTCA
The DNA here is from genome assembly GCF_040939455.1 of Microcebus murinus. Lineage (NCBI taxonomy): Eukaryota > Metazoa > Chordata > Mammalia > Primates > Cheirogaleidae > Microcebus > Microcebus murinus. Next base: position 2,086,148 of record NC_134113.1, on the reverse strand, counting down.
GGGGGTCAGGGGTCATGAACAAATGCACAGGAGCAGGAACCGATCCGGAGAGTTCTGACTTACCCACCGACTGCATCGACCGCAGGAGGCCGGGTGTCTGGATGGCCAGGGTGTGACGTCCCGCACTCAGCCCCTCGCCCAGGAGGGGACAGCAGGCCTGCTCCTCAGCGCTGCTGCGGGGCTGCCCACGCTGATCCGCAGACAGCGCCGGGAGGGGCCTCGCCTGCGCCACGCCCGCTGGCTCCGATCCCATTGGCTGTCCAGGTCTGCTGTGGCTGGTGTGGACGGCGGCTCTCCTGCAATGCCAGGGCCTTCCCCTTGACAAGTCACGTGTGTCTTCCTGCACTCCCGCCTGAACTCTGCTCTCCACAACCACCCTCCTGAAACCCAAGCTGCAGGTGCCTCACCTGGCACCAAATCCCACGGGAGGAAAGGCCAAGATCCTCCCTGGGGCCTGGGCCCTCCCCCCGAGGCTCCAGGGCACACAGGATCCCCCCCACCCTCAGGGTGTGCCTTGGCCGTCCGGCTTCCTGCCCCCAAGCCACCTTCTGGGGGCTCCCCTGTGCCCCCACAAGGCAGCACGGCACTCTCACCCCGTCCCGCTCCCCCGGGAAAGCCGCCCCTCCTGCCCACGTAGTTCCTGTCCTGTCCTGTCTGTCTCTCCCCGCGAGGACGGGAGGATTCGTTTCCTTTGTGGCTCCATTGCTAGTGACCAGAGCACAGCGCAGACGCTCTGGAAGGGCTACGGGATAAATAAATGGATGTGACCCTTGACTGCAAGAACCACCGAGAGAAAAGTCACACAGGCGTGCCGCGTCATCCACCTGCATGGTTGGTACCCGCCACCCGTGGGAGGCTGACACGCTTTAGGGGATCCGAGAGACGCTGGGCATCTGCTTTCAAAGCACGTCACCGGGGACACGGCGCCGGGCGGGTGCTCTCCGTGTCTGCCGCCCTGTTACCCTCTTTCGCCCTCACAACTTTGCCCCCCGAGCCGGCTTGGCGGGTGCAGGGCTCACCCCGTTAGCACAGAATCTCCTGCAGCCCGGAACCCCCGCCTTGTCGGGTCCTCCATGGAGGGTGCACACATCCCAGAGGGGCACCCCAAACTCCACCCGCCTCCCAGATCCGGCCACCCACCTGCCCTGCCCCAGCCACCCGGGTGCCCAGCGGCTGAGGCAGGTTCTCCAGCGGCTCATGCCACTTGCGGCTTCCGGTGTGCTCGGCACACAGGTGTCAGCGGATCTTCCCTCTGCAAGTGGGGAGCGTCTTTACCAGGTGCTGCGTGCAAAGCCGCAGGGTTTGCAACTGGGGAGCGTCTTACCAGGTGCTGCGTGCAAAGCTGCAGGGTTTGCAACTGGGGAGCGTCTTTACCAGGTGCTGCATGGAAAACCGCAGGCTTTGCAACTGGGGAGCATCTTTACCAGGTGCTGCATGCAAAACCACAGGCTTTGCAACTGGGGAGCGTCTTTACCAGGTGCTGCATGGAAAGCCGCAGGGTTTGCAACTGCGGAGCGTCTTTACCAGGTGCTGCATGGAAAGCCGCAGGGTTTGCAACTGCAGAGCGTCTTTAGCAGATGCTGCATGGAAAACTGCAGGCTTTGCAACTGGGGAGCGTCTTTACCAGGTGCTGCATGGAAAACCGCAGGCTTTGCAACTGCGGAGCGTCTTTACCAGGTGCTGCATGCAAAACCGCAGGCTTTGCAACTAGGGGGCGTCTTACCAGGTGCTGCGTGCAAAACCACAGGCTCCGCTCACCGCTGCCCCACCCTAGACAGCAGGCCGGATGGGTGGGGCTCTCTGTCCTTTCCACACACCGGCCTCGTCTGGGCCTGTCACCTCATCCCGGATAATCCAAACCCTTCCCAAATAAGGCCACGCCCAACCTCTCTCTGCTCTCGTGGGCCCTGCACCTGGCTTCTGCCCGGCTCTCTCCGAGGCAGGGTGTCCACCGCGCAGCCCCACAGATAGCCAGGGACCAGGGGGCAGAGCGGGATGCACAGCTGGATCCACAGAGAGGCGCCTCTCTGGACCGGAGCGGCGAGGACCTGCGTACAAGCAAGGAGAACCTGGGACATGCCATCCAAGTCCACTGTTTCAGAACCCTGCAAATCTAACACAGCCTCGCAACAACCCAAGGAGCACTTTTGTTTTTCAGAAAGAAAGGGCTGCGTGTGGGCAGGGACACTGAGTTTCTCGGTGTTCTAACTCGCGCTGTTTTTGTCTCCCCCTCCCCAGCTCCACGGTGGCTCTAAAAGCCACCAGCCTCCCAGTCAGGGCGCACTAATCGGGTTTCCGGAGAAACAGAGACGATCGGGGAAGGATACAGATACAGGCATGTAGCCATCTAGATGGATAGATACAATCTCTCTCCATATATGCAGTATTAATGTGTGTAACTCAGTCGCACGCGCTAACTCCTTATAATGTCAAAACTGCTGCTACAAGGACGTGGATCTCATCCTGACAGGAGCTGAGAAGCCCCAAGCCCCACAGGCGGCAGCTGCAGGCCCCGGGCAGCCCGCGGGGCACGTTCCGGCCCGCAGCCATCAGGCTCGGGACTCAAGAAAACTCGGTTTTTCAGTTCAAGTCCAAAGGCAGGAAAAGGCCGAGGCCCCGGCTCAGCAGCCCGGTGGGAGGTGTCCCGTGTTCCTCAGGCTTTCTGCTCCACTCAGGGTTTTGGTGGCCGGGACGAGCCCCACCCCACGTTGGGGGGCGCACCTGCTGCATCAGGCCACCGGCGCCATGCAAATTGCACCCAGAGACGCCTCACCGTCACACCCCGGATGGTGTTAGACCAGCGTTGGCCACGCCATGGCACAGTCAAGCGGACGGTGCGCTTAACCACCCACATGGCAAAATGAGCAGGCTCAGAGCCACGGTGGGCGTGGACCTGTAAGATACTGGGCTATTAGGATGACGGACACCTTCCAGCTTCTGTTTACTGCTTGCTTGCTAACCGCAAGGCATTATGAGTACATTATGGGATGCAGAGAAAAAAGACAAAGAGCGCGGAAACCGTAGTCACTCAGCTAGGACCTGGCAGTTAGAGCCTATCAGGGGCAGGATGAAGGAAGAATCACTGTGGAGGCGATGCATGATCAGTATGGAAACAGCTTAGCTATAAAAGGGTCACTAGCACACAAAGGGGGGTCCCTGCCCGGAGAAGAGGCCACTGCGCTGGCACTCTGGGGGCTCGGACCCTAGCCCGAGCTAGACAATAAAACTCCTTTTGATAATTACAGCCTCAGTGACTCTGTCCCTCGGCCCTGCAAATCTCGACTATAACAGACCCAGCCTCCAGGCAGCCGCGAGAGAGGACAAGGTGATCTCGGAGCTGCCCAGGGAGCCCCAAACCTGGAGAACGTTCACCGTTTGGCCTGCCTGGCAGCTTACCAGAAACCACCAAGGGACTCGCCCTCATCCGACCTGGAAAACAAGCCTCACGCCAGTGTGTGGGTCAAAAACAGCCCTCAGCAATTGTTTAACATCCTTGAGTCTCTGATGCCAGCATAAGGAAACAAGAGACGGGTTAAACGCCTGACAAGGAAACTTGGGGGCTGAGATGCCCAACGGCAGCTTTGAAAAATCTTGAAATAATCGTGGGACCTAGTGTTGGGCCGCAGAAATGTACAGCCCGTGTGGGGGAGAGACGACCGCTCAAAAAGACTCAGAGTCCAGAGACTTGATGCAATAGCATGAGGTGGATTTATTTTCCAGCGCAGCGCAGGGGCAAACAGCACCACCGAGCTAGGGAAGCTGCCGCACCGGCCCTTTTTCCTTAGGATTTTTATAGGCAGAAACCACACGCAGGTGGCTAGGGATCACAGGGTGGGGGGAAGTTCCATGGGCTTTGACCTTGCACAAACATGTACCAGATGAGCTAATGTCGGGAACTTCTAATCTTGGTCAATAATTTCCAAGGACTAACGGCTGGGAAGTTACAGAGTGGCGCCAGCGAGGGGAGGGAGTAGGGTTGAGCGAGCGGAGTTTACAGAAGCAGAATGGCAGGTTAGATTTTTCTCCACAATAGAAGCCCACACACATGAGCGGGGCTGGACACACATTCGGGGCCTGGCGAGAGCCCCGTCTCTCACCTTGACTGACCTTGGGCTCTGTGCAGGCGTGAAGCCAAGGCCAGAACATGCACTGTCGTGTCCCACAGGACACACAGAGCCCGGCAGAGGCAGGGGACACGGTGGATGAAGGCACGTGGGGAGACCTATGTCCAGGCGCTGGCTGACAACGCCGTAACCACGCAGAGATGTCCGTGGCTGCACACGGCAGAGAACATGGACCCCCCCAGGACAAGTTCAGGCCATTGGACAGACAGACAGCAGCACAAAAGCCAGCACTGGGGGCTGAAGGGTCCTCTGGCTTCCCGAGTTGGTCCTCTGGCTTCCCGCGTTGTTCCGTGGTATTATTTACAATGTGTCATTTTAAGCAAAAGCTTATGAGACAAACAGGAAAGCCTGGTCAATACGGGGCGGGGAGCAGGGGGCAGTGGACGGGGGGCGGGAGAGGCAGAGAACAGCAGCCATCCCAAGGGCCCGACACCGGGCTTACTAGCCTGAGACTTTGCACCCATCGGGGTAAACCAGACGTGGACCAAATTCTCACGAACGCAGGTGTGAAAACCCTGGGTGAACGCTGGCGACATACAAAATCCAGCTACGTGTGAAAAGGGTTGTTTACCACGGCCAGGTGGGACTTCACTGCCGGGAAACACCTGAGTGTCCATCAAGGTAACAGATACGGTACCCACAGGGAAAGGACGAAACAACACGACATCTCAGTGGATAAAGAGAACACACAAATGCCAATGTGTTTTCATGATAAAAGCATTCAAGACACTGTGGGTAGAAGGAAGTTTCCTTATCCCGATAAAAGACGTCTCCGAAAATGTCACCACTGACACCACACCTAATGGTGTGCTGCTGCTGCCTTCCCCTAACCTCGGGACGAGACCAGGACGTCCGCTCCCATCACTCCCACGTGACATTTCACTGCAGGATCCAGCGATGGCCAGCAGGCAAGAAAAGCAACTAAAGTGTCCGGATTGGAATGGAAGAAGTAAAACCACCTCTATTCCCGGATAACGTGATCTCGCACAGAGAAAATTCTGCAGAATCCATATAACACACACACACAGCTATTAAAACTAATAAGCAAGTTCAGCACAGTTTCAGGGTAGATGATAAATATACAAAAGTAAATTGTCTTCTAGATGCTTGAAATAAAACAAGATTTCAAAAAGCAAGCCCATTTACATACAATAGCATCAGGAAGAATAGAGTATTTAAGAATACATCTAACAAAAAAAAGTACAAAACTTGCATACTGAGAACCACAAACATTGCCGGGGGAAAAAAAATTAAGGAAGATTTACATAAATGGAATAAGTACCCCACGGCCGTGGATCAGAAGGTTTAATATCGTTAAGATGGCAATACTCCCGAAATTGATGTACAGGTTTTTAATAATCCCTATCAAAAGCCCAGATGCCTTTTTGCAGAAACTTACAAGATAATCCTGAAATTCTTACGGTCATGCAAAGAGATGTGATCGTCAGAACAGTCCTGAAAAAGAAGAACAAAGTTGGAGGATCCACATTTCCCATATTTGGAAGCTCCCACAATGCTAAGGAAAGCCAAGTTGTAGCACTAGCATAGGGATAGACTTAGACACCAGGGGAATTTCCAGACAGATCCACAAGAATCTGATTTCAGTCAAGTGTGCCAAGACCATTTGCAGGAGACTCATAGTCATTTCAATAAGCAGTGCTAGAACAACTGCCGTCCACACACCGAGGAGTTATGTTGGATGCACTGCCTTACCCCACACACGGATGCTGATTCAGAATAGATCCCAGAGCTTGACTCTTGCAAGAAAGGCCATTGGCTCCTACCAGGGCTGAAACGTAGGAGTAAAACTTTGTGATCTTGGTTAGGGAATTGTTTCTGAGTTTATCACACCAAGTTGAACTTCACTAATATTAAAAACTTACGGTTCAAAAGGTGCCATCAGCTAAGTGAACAGACACATACAGAATGGGGAGAAAGTGTGTGCAGATCACGTTTCTGATAAGGCACTTGTATTCAGAAAACATAAACAGTTCTTACAACTGAACAATGATGTTACGAATAAGTCAATTTAAAAACGAGCAAAAGATGTAAATGGATATTTTCCCACAGCAGATATGCAGGTAAACAGTGGCTAAAGCACAAAAAAAGATGCTCAACATCCTTGGCCTTCAGCAGAGAAGTGCAAATCCCGGCCATGGTGAGATCTCCCTTCTTATACACTGGGTCGGTCAAAGTCAATAAAAGGACAAACCGACAGCAAGTGTTGGCAAGGATGCGAAGAAGTCAAAGTTCTTGCACGTTGCCGGTGTGGTTTTTAGGTGGTGAAGTCGCGGTAGGAACGAGTCCGGCTATTTCTGAAAACGTTAAGCACAGAGTGACCGCGTGAGCCAGCAATTCCACTCCTGGGCAAATACCCAAGAGAAATGAAAACACACGTTCGCGCACTCCTGAAGCGAGGGGCTTTGCTGAGAAACAAACCGACCAAGAGGAAAATATACGTTCACACAAAAACTTGTGTACGAACGACCTTAGCTATTCATAAAGGCTAAAAACGTGGAAACAGTCAAATGTCCACCAACTGGGTAACAGAGAGATAAATGTGGCGTGTCCATATAACTCCGTATTCTTCAGCCATGGGGAAGGATGAACGCACCTACGCGTGTGGCTGAACCTTAAATGGATGATGCTAATTGAAAGAAGCCCGTCAGAGCAGGTCACAGTCGTGCGATTCTGCCGACACAGAATGTCTACAACAGGCAAATCCCCAGACACAGGAAGTGTCAATAGGTCAGAGCTTCCCGGGAGTCCAGGGGAGGAGGGCTGGCCGCCGTGGGTACGGGATTTCTTTCCCGGGTGATAAAAACGCAGACAGATTGTATGGCAGTGATGGGGCATGACTTCCTGAATATGCTAAGATCCCTGAATGACACCCTCTAAGGAGTGATTTCTTACAGCAAGTGAGTTATCATTGAGTTATGTTACAAATTACATTATGAAACCATCAATAGATCATCATGATGTAAAGTATGTAAATAAAGCGTTGCATGTATGCGTGGGGAACTCGAAAGGAAATGTCACTGAGTCACAGCGAGGCTGTCCGGGGTCACCTGCTGTAATACCTGCTACCACCTGGCGTGTTCTGTGCGGCGAAACCCAACCGCGCTGGGGTCCCGCACCCCCACCCCTGGGAGCCGCGGCGTCTGCTGAGCCCGGGCGGGCAGCCAGCCTGGTGTCCAGGACGCCGACTGCACAACTCTCATCCCGCCCAGACCCCGCTAAAGCACGGCGTCACCTGGTGGGGGCTTAAATTTCAGTGGGGACGGGATTCTGGACCCCGTGGTGTTCAGAGCCCTCAGGGATCTCCAGAGAAACAAAAGCAGCAGGTGTGTGTGTGTGTGTGTGTGTGTGTGTGCATGTGAGATTCATCATAAAAAACTGTCTCACACAATTGTGGAGGTGGGACAGTTCCAAGACCTGCAAGGCGAGTTGGCAAGCGACCCAGCAAAGAGAGAGCGCAGTTTCGGCCTGATGCTGCAGGGCCCCAGTCCCAGGAAGAGCCAGTGTTTCCGTTCCAGCTCGAAGGAGGGGAAAGGACCACGCCCCAGTCCCAAGGCAGCCAGGCGGGAGCTTCCCTCTTCTCAGGTGAGGTCTGCCATTTGCTCTAATAAGGCCTTCCACTGATGAGACGGGGCTCACCCATCTGTGGCCGCACCACCCCGGATGCACCCACTCGTGTCTGGAGGGGCTCACCCACGGGGGGGGGCACTCTGCTTTACTCAGCCTACCGATGCAAATGTCAGTCTCATCCAAAAGCACCCCCCTCTGCCAGAGACACTGGAATGGTGACTGGCCACGTATCTGGGCACCCGTTGGCATAGTCAGGCTGACACACGGGCTTAGCCGGCTGGCACTTCCCGCGCTGGCAGCATTCCGGAAATACCCTGGCCAGTGGGCGCGCTTCTCAGCTACTCAACCCAGGGAGCTCAGACCCAGAGAACCCGGGGGTGGGGGGTGGGGGGTGGGGTGCAGCGCCACCCCTGCCCCGCCCCCCGGATGGGCTGCCAATCATTTTCCCACCTGGCCTGTGTGTGTGTGCATTTTCATGGAAGCCAGGAGACTCAGTGCCTTCCTCTTGAGAACGGAATCTGCGTGGGAGACGACAGCCCGTCTGCGAGCCCATTTGTCTTGTGCCGTTATTGGGTTTGCTGTTGTGGAGTTTTACGTGTTTATCTGCGTATTTGTTTATATCCCTTTTCTCCCAGCGTTTGTGTTCCGTGGGGGCACGCTGCCATCCGCCCCCACCCCCACGCTGTTATACTCCCTCTGCCTCGGGTCATGCGAGATATCAGTAGGCGCTTAACGTTTTTTTTCCCAGTAAATACAATAAACCAAATTATATATGGATAATTTGCCGATAAATCATGCAAACTGCTTAGTTACAGTTGAGAGTCTGATTCCTGTTGTAATCTGCACATTAGCCATGCCCTGCCCGGCACCGCCGTGCTCCAGACCGCAAGCCCGCGCGGCGCAGAGCCGGGTCCTCAAGCGCCACGGGGCCGGGGGCCTGCCCACAGCGCCTGTGCCCTCCGGGGCTTGCTCCCTCCTGGCCCGCTCTCCTCTTGGTTCTTAAATCCCAGAGCGTCCTCTTAAATCCAAGTCGGTCCTAGAGCCTTTAAAAATAACCATTCCCTTCTCACCAAGATTTATTGTTAAAAAAAAAAAAAAAAAATAACCATTCTTTAAAGAATTAACCTCACCATCGACCATCATTGCTTCAAGACCGGTGGCCCCTTTCACCATCCTTTCAAGAATCTTTCTTGGAAGTCTGCCTTGGTGAGATGCGGAAAGTGTGGGTCCCGTGTCAGTCCTTCCTTCCAGTTTGGCTCCCCCAAACCCAGGCTCGGTGGACCCACCCTCACCCGGCACTAGGATCCTCCTGCCTGCGGGGAGACCGGCAGCCCCGAGGGCAGTGCCGTGGGCGGCTTTGCTCCTCCTGCTGCCCCTTCCGTCTCCCCTTCCGTTCCAGCCTCCCCTCGGCGCCCCCGTGTGAACTCGGGGATCCTCCCTGTGCCCCAGCAGCACAGCTCTTCCCGCCGCTGCCCCAGCCCCGCGCGGCCCGGCCCAGCGAGGTCTGGAGGTCTCGGCAGAGAAAGAGCAACTCGTTGGACAAGGTCCATTCCTTTAGGAGACAGTTAGGGTCATGATTAGTATTTTTCCTACCACACTTTTTTTGGGGGGGAGAGTTCTATTTCTGTATTTCCCCATTTATTCACAATATTGTGTTTATTTAGGAAACAATAAGCACTATTTGCAAAATCAACAGAAGCCTCTCTGCTGCTTCAGAAACTTTGGAAAACCAATTCAGAGGGGGCCGCTGGCTCCACGGCCCGTGGCCCCTGCAGCGCGGGGCCCTGCCTTCCCGACTTCTCCGCAGCCAGGCGGGGCCCCTGACGCTGGCTCCTTGGCGGGGTCCCTGGCGCCGGCTCCTTGGCGGGCGAGCCCGTCCCGGCCAGCCTGGGCCGACACTCCGCCAGGACTCAGAGGCGCCCTCCCCACCGCTTACACCCGGGTCTCTTCCCGCAGCCTCCCAGCGACGCCCCCGGTGCTGGAAGGTTCCAGCTCTGTCTCTGCCCGCTGCCCTCTACCTGTGTCCCTCTCCCCACGCCCCTCTCCCCTGCACGTTTCTGCGGAAGACCTGTCTTCTGCAAAACCCTCCATCCATCCTTTCTCCATGAGATACTCCCCAAACCCCGGCACTGCCCGAGGCCTCTGGATCTGGCCGTGACACCTGCCCACCTCTCCTCTACCTGGTCCTGGGACCCAAATCCTCGGACCACCCACCGAGATCACACACACCCTGCCGCCCGGGAGACCCTGCGGACGGGGGTCTCTGCCTGGAACGCTCCTCTCACTTTCTTGCCTCCAGATACGTGAGCCGTTTTTGAGGCCAAGACAAAGGGTCGGGTCTTCCACAAATATCCCTCATCCTCCTACCCCGACTCCATCCACGTGCACGCTATGATTTTCGTCTGGTGTAAGGGGCCTTCCGTTGGCCCCGGAGTGCCCGTTGCTGGGCCTGTCGTGCTGGTGGCCCGGAGAGCACAGTCCCCTCTGGGCCCCTCTCGGCGTCTGGCCCAGGGCCTGGCACGCCCCATTTGGGCATCTCGGGGCAGGGGGTTGTCGAAGCCTGCCGGTCCCTGGGCTCCTGAACAGCCGGCCACGGGACCCTGCACGCCCTTCCTTCTTCCTTCATACAGAAGAGCAGGAGCCCGCGGGAACCACCAGCCGCGCCCCGGTGAAGCTCTCCAAGCCCCCGGTCCAGGCCCCGCTCCCACCCCCGCACTCCGGGCCCCGCAGCGTCCGCGACCTGCCCAGAGGCTCCAGCCCGGCTTCCCGTGCCGCCAGCGCACTTCTGGGGGCTGCCGAGGCGCTCAGCAAACGCCGCCGATACGAAGGATTCCTAATTTACGGCCGAAGATGGAGAATAATTGCCGATGAGAATTACATACTAATAACGCAAATAGCTCCGAGTTCATCTTCGAGTTTCTCTCTTGACCTGATTCCCAACAAGGGGGACATAAAATCAAAGGTTGGCCCGTTTAGTTGGATGGCGGTGAGGCGTGAAACTCCAGCTGGCAGCCGGGGAGGGCTGATGACATAGATCAGAGACGCGCTTCCGTCCGCGGGGCCGGGGGGAGGTGCAGTCTGTGACCCCCTCGATGTCTCGAGGCTTTGGGTTTTCCTCCGATGTTCCTCCCCCGTCCGTGTGGCCGGCTGTCCTTCCTCCTCACAGACGTCCCGTCTCCGCATTTTAACCTGGGCTTTGCCCTCTGTGCACGGAGCATCTAACGGCGGCAAAACTTCTCCAGGGAAGAACACAGCTGTGAGTCAGGCTGGTCTCCAGACAGGGTGAAGGGACTGTGGACACGCGGTGACCACGTTCTTCCCCGAGCAGTGGCTGTGTTGGGCAGAAGGACGCCGTGAGCCAGGCTGGACTGGCAAGATGGAGAAGGCTCCCTGGGTTGGCTACGGGGAGAAGGTCCCTCCCTGCCTCGGGACTCCTGCCGGCCCTCCCTGGCCTTGGGTGGAAGGCGAGGGACAGACCTGGCATGGCTGAGCATCGGCGCTCTGCAGGTGGGCACTGCTTTTGCGATGAGCGCAGCGCGGGAGAAACACCGAGAGACACCGGTTCTGGGGGAGGGGCGTCCACGCACCTGGCTGGATGCACAGCAGGGTCACGGAGCCGCAGGGACGGTCCCCTTCGCCCCGCCCGGCCTGAGTGGACGGCAACGCCCCCTTCCTCCGGATCTGGATCCCATCTGCTCTCACGAAGTCCAAGGTGACCTTCTGTCCCCACTGGCTTCCTCCCCACCTGTCCACACGTCCAAGACACCGCTTAGAAACAGACAAAGGGAACCAGACCAAAACCCGTTCCCCCGTCCCTAGCTGGGCACTGCCCCATCTCGCTGCTTCCGGTCACTGGAAGCTTCTGGAAGTCACCGTCTCTGCTTGACGTCCTGCTCCCCCTCCCATCCCACTCACCTCCACGCTCAGTCGGACACCTGCCCCACCGAGGGGCATGGCGCTGCCCCCTTCCTCCTTCCCTGGCCGCCAGGCATGGCCCTGGGTCCTGTGGCCGCCTTGGTGGCTGCTTCCTGGAACAGCCTCCTAAACGTCAGCACCGCCTAAAATGTACCCTCCAGCCTCCCCTTTTCCTGCTTGAGGGGCCCGTCCCCAGGGCCTTCACAGACCCCCTTCCAGGTGTGCACGTGGGGGCCCCGCTGGGCTCGCTCCCAGCCCTCACCGCCCCTCTCCTGGGAGCAGCACCCTGTCCCCGGGCCGGGCCCTGGGAGGGGACTTCAGTGTCCCCCACACGCCCCGCGTCCATCTCGGATCCGCCCTCCTGTCTTGACCCCTCCAGTGGCTACTTGCTGTCTACAGTCTACACGACGGCTCCTGTCCCCATTCTTGGAACGACTTCCAACTTCTGCCAAAGCCATAGCTGTTACTTAATAACGGCCTTTAAATCATTTTTAAGTCAACTCATATTTTACAATTTAAACTGGTCCAAGAAATAAACACAGATTTGAGAGGTCACTTACGTTTTCTCTAGCATTCCAGAAAATAAACTAGAACCACGCGGCCAGCCCCTTGCACCCCGCTGCCGTGAGCGGCTGCCGTGCTCATATCACGTCGCGCCCGGGCGAGGCGGGCAGGGCCCCGGGAGCCGCGGCCTGGAGCTCCCCGCTGCGCCAGCCCCGGGCGAGGACACGAGTGCTCCAGCCAGGGCCGGCCACACACGGCTGCCTCCTGCCGGGCTGCGCCCACGCCCTGAGGGACGCGCCAGCAGCCCCCGCCTGCGTGGACAAGTCCTGCGTGGACAGCGCTGAAAATGGCTCCAGGATCATCTCCTCTGTCTCGGAAACCCCACGCCACAGCTGTGCCGTGCGAGGCGCAGTCCTGAGCACGCAGCACGCAGCACGCAGCACTCAGCACGCAGCACGCAGCACGCAGCACGCAGCACGCAGCACGCAGCACGCAGCACGCAGCACTCAGCACGCAGCACTCAGCACGCAGCACGCAGCACTCAGCACTCAGCACTCAGCACGCAGCACTCAGCACTCAACACGCAGCACTCAGCACTCAGCACTCAGCACTCAGCACGCAGCACTCAGCACTCAGCACGCAGCACTCAGCACTCAGCACTCAGCACTCAGCACTCAGCACGCAGCACTCAGCACGCAGCACGCAGCACTCAGCACTCAGCACTCAGCACGCAGCACTCAGCACGCAGCACTCAGCACTCAGCACTCAGCACTCAGCACGCAGCACTCAGCACGCAGCACTCAGCACGCAGCACACAGCACTCAGCACTCAGCACTCAGCACGCAGCACTCAGCACTCAGCACTCAGCACTCAGCACGCAGCACTCAGCACTCAGCACTCAGCACTCAGCACTCAGCACGCAGCACTCAGCACGCAGCACTCAGCACTCAGCACTCAGCACTCAGCACTCAGCACTCAGCACTCAGCACTCAGCACTCAGCACGCAGCACTCAGCACGCAGCACTCAGCACTCAGCACGCAGCACTCAGCACTCAGCACTCAGCACGCAGCACTCAGCACTCAGCACTCAGCACGCAGCACTCAGCACGCAGCACGCAGCACTCAGCACTCAGCACTCAGCACGCATCACTCAGCACGCAGCACTCAGCACTCAGCACGCAGCACTCAGCACGCAGCACTCAGCACGCAGCACTCAGCACTCAGCACGCAGCACGCAGCACTCAGCACGCAGCACGCAGCACTCAGCACTCAGCACGCAGCACTCAGCACTCAGCACGCAGCACTCAGCACTCAGCACTCAGCATGCAGCACTCAGCACTCAGCACGCAGCACTCAGCACTCAGCACTCAGCACGCAGCACTCAGCACTCAGCACTCAGCATGCAGCACTCAGCACTCAGCACTCAGCACGCAGCACTCAGCACGCAGCACTCAGCACTCAGCACGCAGCACTCAGCACGCAGCACTCAGCATGTAGCACGCAGCACGCAGCACTCAGCACTCAGCACTCAGCATGCAGCACTCAGCACTCAGCACTCAGCACTCAGCACTCAGCACGCAGCACTCAGCACTCAGCACGCAGCACTCAGCACTCAGCACTCAGCACACAGCACTCAGCACGCAGCACTCAGCACGCAGCACTCAGCACGCAGCACTCAGCACTCACTAACTCACTGTCCTCGTGCCGGCCCGCCACGTCGCCACAGTCCTGCACCTGTGGCTGAGGGCGCCGAGGCCTGGGGAGAGGAGCCACCTGACCTCACCCTGCTGAGGGACGTTGCAGCCTGGGGACGCCTGGCCCCCTCCCTGTCTGCGCCTTCATTCTGCCTCTGAATCCCGGCTCCACCCTGGGCCCCTCCACCCCTCTGACCTCAGGGTCTCCATCTCTGAGTGGGCCTGGGTTTAATGGCCACGCCGTAAGGTCTGGGAGAAGATGAGCTGAAATCACGTAGCCCAGGAAACAGGACCAGGTGGCATCGAGGCAAAGGGTGGGGTGACCCAGGACCTCGCGTTCTTGCTCTGCGACCCGCCTGTCTACACGCGGGACCCTGAGCTCGAGAAGCGACCAGCACAGGCCCCGCGCACAGTAGGAGCTCCGTGAGCGTCTGTTGACGGAGCCTGGTGGAGCCCCCCACGCTCTCTCTCACTTCACCCCAACACGCTGACCCCCCACCTTGCTTCCCTCAAGCGGACCTCACACCCTCCCTCCTCAGGGAGTTGGCACCTGCTGTTCCCTTTTCCCAGAACACCCTTCCCCAGGCGTCAGCCAGGCCTAGCCCGTCTCTGCTCCTAATTCTCTGCCCAGAGGTCCCAGAGCTGCTGGCACAGGGCCCCGGGTTTCGAATGGGGGTCTCCTCCTTCATCCCCACTCCTGTCTCGGCTGCACCTGCCCCACCTGTCAGGTTACACGGCTCCGCGTCCTGTTGTCACTCCCTAGTCACACGGAAACTCGGTGGCAAATGGGGTTGGTTCCCTTCCCTGCTGCGCCCCCCACACTGCCCGACATGTGGCAGGAGCTCAGTGACCACTTACGAGATGGATATACACAGGTAGAATGCATGCACAGATGAATGCATGCACAGATACATACATGCACAGATGAATGCATGCACAGATACATACATGCACAGATGAATGCATGCACAGATGAACGCATGCACAGATACATACATGCACAGATGAATGCATGCACAGATACATACATGCACAGATGAATGCATGCACAGATACATACATGCACAGATGAATGCATGCACAGATACATACATGCACAGATGAATGCATGCACAGATACATACATGCACAGATGAATGCATGCACAGATACATACATGCACAGATGAATGCATGCACAGATACATACATGCACAGATGAATGCATACACAGATACATACATGCACAGATGAATGCATGCACAGATACATACACGCACAGGTAAATGCATGCACAGGTAAATGTCCAAGTAAGGATGAGGAGGAGAGAAGTCTGCTCTGTGGGGTCAGAGACGCCACCGACATCCTGCGCTGCCCTATTCTGGGGTCTAGAACAGCCCGGCGGATGGAAGATTCTCAATTTCTGTTGAATGAATAAATTCTGTCTCTTTTCTGCCATTTCTTTCTTTTTTTATTTCAAGAAAATATGAGAGTACAAACATTTTGGTTGCCTTTTATATCTTTGCCTCTCCCTAGCCAGGTTTAGGTATACCCTTGCCCTCCACAATGCTCACCGCATCCCTCAGATGTGGGTCTACCCACTTGACCCCCGAATCCCTGGAGACCACCACCACCCTGTGAGCACCACAGTGCGAATCGGTCAGTACCGGTCTGATGGCGAGCACATGTGGAGCCCACTCCTCCCACCTTGTGTCGCCTCACTTCAGATCATGGGCTCAAGCTCAATCCAGGATAATATAACTGCCATGAATTCTAGATGTTTCTGGGCCTCAGTGACCTCCTCTGGCTGTGCTACAACTTTCCAAACCTGCTGTGGTGTCTCTCGCCCGGGCAGACCCTCGCGGCTGGCTCATCTGTCCCCGCCCGAGAGCGGCCGCCCCACCAGGCCACGAGCGCCCGGCGGGTGGGGGGAGCCGGACGGATTCCTTGCTTTTACGTGCCACTTGGAAGGGCCTGGCCCTTTATTATAGAGAATCAATATTTGTACAGTTGGTAGGCTGTAAAATTTTATAGTTGTGAAGTGACATGTTTTCTTAACTGGCCCCCAAAGAGACATAAAACCCAGCGCAAATAGGGTGTGTAGGATGTGCAGGGCCGTTCCACTGCTCGTCCCAGGGAGTCCCCAGACAGCCCTGCGGGACAGTGACGGCCACCGTGCCCATTTTACAGAGCAGGACAGTGAGGCCCAGCGGGTCGAGGATGTAGCCTGCAGCCAGGCCCCTGCGTCCCATTCCTGGTCTGTGCTCTTGGGGCGCTAGAGCTGGCGTCTGACCCCCTACTCACTCCCACGGTGATCACCGGGGTCTCCCGACATCCTGAAAGATACTCTCTAGAAATGCCAGGGTTCCTCCCTCCCCGCATGGGTTTTGTGCATACAGTGGACATTGATAGGATTTAACAGTATAATTTGCATCCCCAATCTTCACGTTATATGCAAATCGACCAATGTCCCGGGGCACTAAGGACAGATTTCCCACTGCAGACCTGCGCAGGGCCAGTGCGGGGGTTAGAACCCGATCGCTGCCCTGGACCCCACGCGGTGTCTGCTGTCAGCCTGGTCCTCCCTCCGGGCCTCTGCGGGCCCCTCCCCTCCTCCACCTGGGCAGGTGCGCCCTGTGCCAGGCTGGGCTCCTGTGCTCAAGGCAGAAGTCACTTTTATTTCTGGTTTTAAAAGGGCTTATTTTATCCTAATTTTTAATAGTGATCTTTACCCACAATAATGAGAAAGGGGAAGTAAAGCACAAGGCAAGGAGAGGCAGGTAACCCCAAACCAAGAGGACACCTGCGGGCCAGATGCAGGTGGGACCAGCCCCAACCTGGCAGGAAGGGAGAGGGCCCAGGTCCGGGTCAGGCCTCTGGGGCAGCAGCCAGCAGGGTCCCTCCAGCTCCAACCCCAGAGCAGCTGCGGGCAGAGTGCAGGGAACAGGCAACCAGAGGCCCAGGCAGCTGGCTGGCTTGGCAGGGCTGGTCCTGGAGAACCGGCTGGGACGCCAGCTGGTGGCACCTGCTGCCCCAGTGTTGGCCTGGGACACAGGGAGGGCTTCCCCTTCCTGCTGCCCTGGGGAGCCCTGGGCAGGGTGCCCTGGAGGACAGTCAGGGAGGCACAGAGCGTGTTCTTGTGAGAAGCAGAGAAGAGTAATCGGAGGCCAGCTAGCTCGTGGGGGCTGTAGAACCACAGTGCACAGGTGTCCTCCTCCCTGGGGCACCTGGCTGAGGCACTCCCAATGGACAGGTCCTCCTGTCTGGGGTGCCCACCTCAGGGCTCGCCACCACCCCACCCTCTGAGCCACCTGGGGCTGACACGGCCTGGGCCTGGCATCCCCCCAGGGGAAAGGAGCTGAAATAACAAGGTTTTGACGAGCTTGATAATTTCAAATGGCAAAAAGAAAGAAAAATAACAACTTCCTTTTCTTTTTTTTTTTTTTTTATTTCACCTCAAATTTGGGCATAATGTTGAGACTCAAAGGAAATAATGTTTGTAAAACTCATAGGAAACTAAGCAAATGTAAGGTTGTGGTGGTATTACTATTTAATAAAATGCTTACTAAATTAGAAAAAAATAACAACTTAATGGATTATAGATGACAGTAGAAATAAAAACATAAGAACATGTAAAGAGATTGAAATTTATCTAATAAATATATTTCTTGCCTGCCGAGCTACTGCTGAAAATCTATCAGTGCTATTCCTGTTTCCCTGTAGGTGACATATTCTTCACCTTTGCAGGCTTTAAATTTTTTCCTGTGTGTTGTTTTTCTGTTTTAATTGTCCTACAATATGGAGATATATAAGGAGAGGGTGGGGTAGTGTTTTCAAAGCATTGAAAGAAACGACTTCAAATTTAGAGCATGGAATGTTTATCCTGCTATCGGGTGGGAGGTGATAAGAACACTCTCAGGACTGCATGGCCCCAGGTGCTTTGCCTTGCAGAGAATCACAGCCAACATAATTTTGGCCAAAATGTTTAAATAAGAGGAGGAGATGTTAAAAAAGGTATCTAAAATAAAGAAAATAAAATATCTCGGGAAATTTTGCTGTTCTTAAAAAAATAAGAGAGAATCGATTCCAAGTAAAAAGTGACAATATATCCAGTGTCCCAGAATTACCCCAGAATTAATCCATTAACTCCAATTAACTCCATTAACTCCCAGAATTAACTCCAATTAACCCGAAATTAAACGTTTATATATTATTAACATCACAGGGGGTCAGCACAGTGTCAATATTGGATTTGAGATCTTGCCAAGTTTGTGTATTGTTGAGGAATGATAAATATATTCATTTTAAGAAGAGGAAGAAAGGAAAAAAGCTAAATTGTGGACAAATTTAAATAATTATCATCAATGAAAACAATCCAATATGTCAACAAGTATAATAAATGTAACTCAATTAATCTCACCAATTAAATCACAAAAATGATAAGTTTGCTAAAGAGCAAAAACCCGTATATGTGTCATTTATATTAAAAGTACAGGTAAGGGCTGGAAATGAAGAGAGGGAACCTTTTCTGGCAAACATAAACCAGATAAATTTGTGTGATGACATTAATATATAATAAAATAAACTATAATGAAAATGTGTTACTGGAAATGCACTATCTACGTAAATTTGGAAAGGTTTACTTCACCAAGAAAACTCATATGTTGGTCTTCATGGATGCAGGAAAAGTTTCAACATCTATTCATGTTAAAGGAAAAAAGGAAAGGAAAACAAAGCAAAAATGCTCTTAGTAAAACTGGGGATGGGAGGGAACGTCTCAGATTAAATTAAGAGTATCTGTAAAGATAACTTAGTAGACAGCATACTTAAGCTTTCCCACTGAAATTTAAGTTAGGAATGAGGCCAGGATCATGCTTACCACAGCATCTATGTAACATCATAACAGCGGTCACAGCCAATGCAATATGGCAAGAAAAAAGTAATACAATCTGTATGAATTGAAAAAAATAAATAAAATTGTTATTCTAGATAACATAATTGTGAGTGTGGACATTCAAAAGATTCCAAACTATTAGAATAAATAAACAAATATTTTAAGGATGCTGGATTTAAGACAAATAATAAAATTCAATATATGTTTACATATCAGAAACAAAGAAATATAAGATAAATGTTTAAAAATCTTTTAAAATAGCATCAAACAAAATCAGATACATGGGAATTAATCTAACAAAGATGTGCAAAACCTTCATCAGTGCTACACTGTTGAGGACTGACATTATCCTGGTTTAAGAATTAAATTTAGTGAGTAATGTACGTGCTCTGCCCAGAGTGTTTGAGAGTAATGTGTTCCGGACAGGGTCCATGTGAGAAACAAGGTTGCTGCCTAGAGGCATAACAAAGGACCTGAGTTTCTGCACTAAGGCAAGAGCTGCCCAGCCCCACTGCTGTGGGGGTCTGGAGGCCACACAATAAACACATTGTTCCTGTGATTGCTGCTTAAGCCCCATAAGATGGCTGGTTAGTCAATGACTGGTAAGACTCCTCAAGGGAATGGCAACCTAAGACAGGAAAAGCCTCAGGGGATCAGCCTAAAAAGAACTGGGGATGAGAAATGGCCCCTGTGGCTGCCTTGCCCAACCTTGCTAATCTCAGTCCGTGATCTATGCCTGGCGCCTAGAGCAACCACCTGGATACCTTAAGTCAGGGGACATCTGTGTCCTTAAGGCTATGTGTTCCAGAATTTATGGCCATTGCTGTAATGCCTGGGTGGTCACATATAAGGAATTAACTTTAATTTTTTAGAGCATTAAAATAAACTGACCCGGTGCATTCATCACTCGAGGCATGTATTGTCCGTGTGTGTCTGTGTCATTATTTTATGTTCTGTGTTCATCCCCCATCCTGTAAACGGGCCACGGCACTACACAAAACACAGGTGGCAAAATATTTGTTACCAGTTTATGACCAGAAAAATTTTAGTATAAGTGTGTAGAAAAGTGTATGGCAATTTTTACATTACTGTAATAGTTTTACTTTAGAAACAGATTAGAAATTTCAAAAACACACACACAACATAAAAAACTGGCCTTTCACCAGAGACAGTTGGAGAACTATTGCATATAACACCTATAGTCTTTTGAGAAAAATTAAAAGTTTACATAAATAGAGAGATGCCCCTGTTTGTGAAAAGAAAGACTCAATAATGATGACAATTCTTCCTAAAGCAAGCACTAGATTTAATGCAATTTCAATCAAAATTCCAAAACAATATTTGCATGCATGTAGGAATTGATAAGTTGAGCCTGGAGTTTATATGGAAATGCACAGGGCTAAGCGTAGCCATGGCGATTTGGAGGAAAGAACCAAAGCTGTATTGTCTGCAATACTACAAGCTATGTTTCATTGTAAAGTTACAGCAACTGAGACGTTGGAGTGGAGTTGGCGCTTAGACAAACGGACCAATGAAACCAAACTGAGAGTCCAGAAAAAACACACATATTCACGATCACCCAACCTATACCCAGAAGGATACTGTGATGTAGGAGGAAAAGGGTGTTGTTCTCATCGAATGGTGCTTGGTCAGGTGGATACCCACAAGGAAGTGAGAGTCGAGGTGTCATCTCACACCACGTGCAAATCCAAAGATGGATTTTAGCATTGAATATGCAAAGTAAAACAAGGTTTTGCAGAAAAACATAGGAAGACATCTGCCTCATGTTGGAGTAGGCAAAATCTTAAATTTGATATCTGGATTGCTAAGCGTAAAGGAAAAAGCGTGCATGTGTGTGATCAGGGTCACCTGAAGACACATTACTACAGGTGAAAAGCAAGCAACAGTGGGAGAACATATAACACATAATACCAAAAACAAATGGGTTTGTATCTAAAATGTATTAGAAACACATGTAAATTATCACACAAAGGCATGCAACTCAAAGCAAAGTAGCTCAAAGACGTGAGTAGAAACTTCCTAAAAATAAACATTCAAACAGTCAGTAAAACACATGAAAATCTTCTGACCCTCATTAGGAGAGCGAGTGAGAGCCGGACTCCCAGGCCAGTCCGTGCCCAGCACGATGGCCAAGACGCAAAAGACAGGCAGCCACGGCTGTGACAAAGGTGTGCAGTGCCTGCCACTCACGCTGCCGGTGGGAGAGTCACTGGTGCAACCATTTCGGGAAAGTGTTTGGGGGAATCCTCTGCAGCTCGAAAAATCCATGTCTCGCAAGCAGCAATTACATTCCCGGGTGCAGAACCTCACAGAAATACACCTGGGTTCTTCAAAAGACGTATACAAGGTTTCCAAAAGCGCTATTCGCTACATAGGTCTACCTAGAAATCGCCCAGAGTCCCACCGCTAATGGAGAGATGCATCAACCCAGTGCATCCATGAAATACCATGAAATACTGACATCAGGAGGCTCGGTGATCTATGATGACTAAAAGTGCGATGCTCTTCTTGCTGAGTTAAGATGAGCATGTGCAGCGTGAAGCCATGTAGGTAAAGGACAACAGCAGGCAAGGGCTGGAAGTGGGGACAGTGACTTCCCTTGGGGCTGGGGTTGTAACTGGCAGGGGGACAAGGCGATTTGTTCTGTCTGTGGGCCCTGGTGCTGGTTACACGGATGTGCTCACCTGTGACAGTCCGCGAGCCGCACACCTGGTGTGCGCCCCTCTCTGCACGTATGTGTCACCTCGGCGAGTTTACTTTGACATGTTAACGCTCGTTCATGATAAAAGTATTTTCTAAATTAAGAAAATAACTAGACATTCTTACTTGGAAAAGAAACACCTAGAAAAAAATTATTGTTTTTTTTGTTATAAAATAATTATACAAATTATATAATTTAAAATATATTTTTTTAAAAATAGTTAAATAATTAAAGGCATCTTAGAGGAAGTCCCTTTAAAATCAAGAGTGGGAGGTAGAAGTCAGCCCTCAACACCCCATCCAATATTATATTGAAAGTACTAATCAGCACAAAAATAAATGAGCAACAACAACAACAAAAATAGAGACATAGGATTGAAAAGGGGGGGCACTAAAACTACCATTATTTTCAGAATAAATGAAAATCAATTTAGTCCATAGGAGAATTATTGGAAATAACAGGAGAATTTAGCATGAAATGTGACATTAATACTGAAGAAATCTGAACATGTGGACTTCAGTTAACAAAATATCAACATTTGTTTACTAATTGTAACAAATGTACTATACTAATGTAAGATGTTAACAATGAGGAAAACCGTATATGGGCATACAGTAACTCTCTCCCAACTAGCTTTACAATTTTTCTATAAATCTAAAACTTCTCTCAAATAAAGAGATTGTTTTTAACAAAGACACGCCAGGTTTGTGGAGAGGCCGATCTAGCAGTAGTAGCGTAAAGAAGTCGGCCACTCCTAACGTGTTATGAATAGACTCAAATCACTTTCCCGAAATTCCTGAAAAAGGATACTCACAAGATTCAAGACTTAATAGGATGATTCTAAGATTTGTATGAAAATGTAAAAGGAAAAGGAAATCCAAGACAATTCCAAAGGAAAAGGGCCAGGAAGAGACACAGCCTGTTTTTTCCTCAGTTTCTTAGTTTTACGGTCGGTCCTGATATTACGGTAAGAGGGAGAAGGAAAGTCAAATTGACCAGGAAGGCAAAATAGAGAGCCTGGAATCCAACAAGACTAAAACTTAGATTTGCGATGGGAGAGGTAGGTCAGGTCTGGGAGAAGACAGGATTCTTGACCAATGGAGTGGGGAAAAAGTGAACTGTTACTTCACACCACAAAAAAAAATAAAATAAAAAATAAAAAAAATCAACTCTAGCTATATTATTTAAAGATGTCAAAAGCAAACCTTTTAAACTTCTCATAGAAAATATAAATGAATATCTTTTAGACCTTGATATAGGGAATGATTTGCTAAAAGAACAATCAACTAACTAAAAATTAAAAATAAATAGATTTGTGTATATGTAAATTTAAAACGTTTGTTCATAAAAAAAAAAAAAAAAAAAAAAAAAAAACCTTACGGAAAGTCAGAAAATTTAGGTACAAGTTGGGAGAAGAAATTTGGAAAACAGAAACAAGAACCAATCCGCATAAAGAATGTATACAAAAGTCCTTTATCTCCATGGCAAAAGCAAAGCAGACCAGCGTAGAGTGACCCAAATACATGAATAGATATTGTCTACAAAAGGAAGACACGCAAAGCCAACAGCTGTGGGGAGGGACACTCAATCTCATCAGTAGATGGAGGAGAGCAACTGAAGACCACAATAAGGTCCATGCTACACACATTTGATTGACAACTGTTTTTTTTTTTTTTTTAAGTCTGAAATGACATATTGGAAGATGAGGATAATACACAGAATTTCTTAAATGCATTTCTGGCGGGAGGGTAAATTGCTACACTCATTTGTGGAAACAGTTTGGCATTATTTTTTGAAGATGAGCATTTATGTGATCTCTGACTGTCCTATTCTATTTCCGTACACTCAAGTGAAATTCCTGCATGCCTGTAAGAGGAAACACACAGAGAAAATCCGTGCAAGCATGGTCCTCTCCGGCAAAAGCCCGGTGCACATGCACGACCGTTACCAGGGGGTGGATGAACGACCCGTGTGTAGCCCCACAGGGAAACATCTTGCAGTCGTCCGAGTGAATGGATGTCAGCCACACGAGAAATACTGATGATGTTGAGATTCTAACAAGCAGAACATCCAGACCACGGTGACCACATATGGAATGATGCCTTTGTAGATAAAGTTAGACATGACAACGACGGAACGTTTGCACTTGTTGGGAATATTATAAACAAAATGATGTGACTTTTCTGTAAATACAAAACTATCCTGGCCGGGCGCGGCGGCTCACGCCTGTAATCCTAGCACTATGGGAGGCCGAGGCGGGCGGATTGCTCGAGGTCAGGAGTTTGAAACCAGCCTGAGCAAGAGTGAGACCTCGTCTCTACTATAAATAGAAAGAAATTACTTGGTTAACTAAAAATATATAGAAAAAATTAGCAGGGCATGGTGGTGCATGCCTGTGGTCCCAGCTACTTGGGAGGCTGAGGCAGGAGGATTGCTTGAGCCCAGGAGTTGGAGGTTGCTGTGAGCTAGGCTGACGCCACGGCACTCACTCTAGCCTGGGCAACAGAGTGAGACTCTGTCTCAAAAAAAACAAACAAACAAAAAACACTAAAATCTTAAGTTTATTTTTCAAATATGGTGCACACGGCTTGAAGGACAAATCAATAATTTCCAGAAAAGTGCTTGTCTGATGGCCAGAGCCTCGGTGGCCCGTGGGCCTTGGTGACACAGGAGGAAGACGTAACGCCGGGAGGTGCCCTATGGGCCAGGCCGTGTTCTCTGGTGGTCCCATGAGACGGGGGGGGGGGGGAGAAAGAACTAGAAGGTCTAGAGCAGCAAGGGCAGGAGACAGACAGGCTTGGACACCACCGCTCCGGCACGCAGCCCTGGCTCGCCAGCGAAGCCGCCGGGGCCGGGAGGTTCCCTGCCGGCGCGGGGCGGGCGCTGACCCCTCTCGCCCTTCCAGGAAGAACGCGCTCATTAACAATGAGGCATGACCACAACGGAGCCAGCACCGGGTCTATACGCAGACTGAAAGATAAAAGCCGTCAAGACTCGGGAAAAGAAGCGGCAAACTACGACATTCGCCAAAAAGTGTCTGCACGGGGAGGCTGCGCGTGTCAACCCACCCGGCCCCCGGGCGCGGAAGGAAGGAAAGCCGCAAGGCGACGGAGAGGAAATGCGGGCTGGCGGAGCTCGGAACAGACGTTGGTTGATGCAGGGAAAACAGAAACATGACAGGCATGAACTGCATGTCAGCGCCACCCGACAAGAGTCGCTGCGTCCCTGACTCTCTCCCTGCCTGGTCTCTGTCCTGCCCGCCTGGCCGAGACATCGGCCTTAGTGCACAATCCCTCCCGGAATGAAGCCCCCGCCCTCTCCCCCTCTTCCTCCCTGTACTGGCCGAGCAAAACCAGCCCTGCCCAAGCCAGCCCTGCCCTCCCCAGGTGGGCACCGGGCGCCTACGCTGGACGTTCGCTTCAATCTATGCTCCGGACCCCTCCACCTCCAGCCAGCCAGACTCTCCTGTCCCGGGAGGCGCCAGACCCCCCACCCCACCCCCGCTCTGCCCACAGCCCGGCCACGCCCTGCCCATCCACCCCCCCAGTGGCAGGCGGTCCACTCTTCCGTGACCTCTTTGTCCTTAAATACCCGATATTATCCACACACCCCACTCCATCTTAGCAGAGTCCCTCATTTATTGTTTCCCGCACAAAAACCCAGAACCAATCACAACAGGAACCTTCTCCTCCCCCGGAAGTCACGCGCTCGCCTCCCTGTGTGGCCACCACTCTCTGCGCTCCCGTGTCTGTCCCTCTGTGCCACCGTCCTCACCCCCACGAGCGGCCGGCCCCTCCCTCCACCTGTGCTCTCAGACCCTGATCACCCTCCAAGGACTTGGTTTCCATGGTGACCTCTCCCTCTCTTCCGGGTCATTCCACGTGCACACACATGCAATGTGAAGCCACTCGTCTGAAACAAATAGCTTCATGATGTCACACCCCCTCCGGTTACTGACCGTTTCTCTGCTCCTCCTTACAACGAAATTCCTTGGAAGTGCTGTCTCTGCACCTTGTCTCCTAATCGTCTCTTCTGAACTCACTCCCTTCCATGGCACTTCGAAAGGCGACAACAGCACCTGTGTTGCTGACGCATGCGATGGTCAATTTGGAGCCTGATTCTCTGTGGGCCCTCAGATCACATCAGCCGCATCCCTCCCCACCCCACCCAAGATGCGTCCTGCACTGCCCCGGGGCGCCCCGGCTGTCTGGGCTCCCTCCCGCCTCTCTGGCCACTTCTCTGTCCCCTCCAGGGCATCCTCCTCCTCATCACTGCCTGGGACTTTGGTCTCCCCAGACCCCATGCTCGGGCCTCTCACCTTCTGCAGAGACTGCCTTCCCAGGAGGTCTCTGTCCTATGGTGACATAGAGCTCATATCACCGTCCCCACCTCCTCCTTGAGTTCGGGAATCCCCCGTGCAATGCTCACCCGCGTCTTCACTTGCTCGTACAAGAGATTTCTTGAATTCAGCACTTCCACAACCCAAGCCCTGTACACGTCCCACGTCAGTCCTCCCCTCTCAGGACTGAACTGTCATCTTTTTCTTCGCCCAAAAAATTCCTTTCTAAGGGGGTCTGGGGAGTCATGCCTACAAATGAGAAAATCTCAGGAAATAGGTTTTTATGATGTGGTTTACTTCCCAATCTGATTTTGTATTCTTTATTTTTTTTTTTTTTTTTTTGAGACAGAGTCTTGCTTTGTTGCCTAGGCTAGAGTGAGTAACTAGCTCACAGCAAACTCAAACTCCTGGGCTTAAGCAATCCTTCTGCCTCAGCCTCCCGAGTATCTGGGACTACAGGCATGCGCCACCATGCCCAGCTAATTTTTTCTACATATATTAGTTGGCCAATTAATTTCTTTCTATTTATAGTAGAGACGGGGTCTCGCTCTTGCTCAGGCTGGTTTGGAACTCCTGACCTCAAGCAATCCGCCTGCCTTGGCCTCCCAGAGAGCTAGGATTACAGGCGTGAGCCACCACGCCCGGCTGTATTTTTTTTTTTTTTTGAAATCAAATTTATTATTATTGTACGACTTTGGCCAAGAAGAGTATAAAATAGGAAGAAGAGAGCAAGCAAACATTAAAGAGCTGGGACACATAAACAAATATAAACCAGTTCCTTGTAGTTATTAGAATTATCCTGAGCAGACAGAAAAGTGAATGGAGTTATATAGGTCTTTTTTAAGAAGGTTTCACTAAAGAGGAAAGTTTGAGCAGGACATACATATATGCATTTAGGCTTTATGGAGGCTTTTAAAAAGACTATGTTTGGTTAAATACAGTGTCAAGTGCAATATTAAAATGTATCGCCCCATCGATTAATCCAGGTACTGTCGTCCTCATGGGCCACTAAGAGATTAGGTAACTTGCTCAAAGTCAGAGCTAGAAAGTGCGACAACTGGGTCCAAACTCAGTCATCTGGCTCCAAAGCCTTTGCTTTTAAATATGGTACTAAGTGACAGAAGACTTGAGAAATTTTAGAAGATTTCAGAGGGAGAAGAAATCATTTCCAACTAGGGTAACTAAAGAAGGCTTCATGCGGACGGTGGGCTTCAGTTGATTGTGGAGGCCCAATAGCTGGATTGCAGCTGTAGGTGAGTGCAATTTGTGGCTGCCTCTGTCCCCATCGGTCCCCCGGCACTGAGCACAGGGCCTGGTGCACAGCAGGACAGCAGTGGTTACATATGGTCTGGATGGCTAGACACGGTGCCATCTGCACCCAACCTGATTTTGTTATAGCATCACATAAAAGACAGAAGATGCTTGTCTCAACTCCAACATTCCTTTCTGCCGATTCCTGGTCTTTGGACCAAGCCTAACTCTTTCAGCCAATTGTCCACTGACGAATCCCTGAACCCACCTATGACATGTAAGGCCCCCCCCCCCCCCGCTTTGAGATGTCCCGCCTTTTTGTACCAAACCAATGCCCACCTTCCCTGTATTGATTTACAGCTTTACCTGTAGCCCTTGTCTCCCCAAAATGTATAAAACCAAACTGTCACAGCGAGTCCACCTGCTCAAGGCTTCTTGGGCGTGGTGGCTCCAGGACATGGTCCTCAAATTTGGCTCAGAATAAACCTCCTTAAATTATTTCACAGAGTCTGTCTTTGACACCTCTCCCATCCCGTCTCATCTCGGTAAGTTCCGTCCAAAGTTCACCCACTTGCTCAGGTAAAATCCTTCAAACCACCCATTGCCACCACCCATTGCTTACTCCACGCGTGGTCCGTACCCAGCCGCTGCCGGACCGTGACTTAGAAAGTACCAGAAGATGACACTTGTGTCCTGTTCTCCCTGCAGTGGCCGCCTGCCTCCCTTGCTGTAACCAAGCCTGGATCCGTTCTCTACACAGTGTAAATACATCCGACCCCCCCGCTGCCCCCCTGGGACCCTAGCAGGACCTCCTCACACTTACAACGGAGTCCTAGGTGGGCCGGCCGAGGGTCCTCCAAGGCCCCACTCCCCGGTCCCTCTGAGGCCCGCGGTGCCTTACTCAAGACCCTCTTAGTTATCAAAACGCAGCGACTGTTTTGGGTGAGCCGGAACACCAGAGTTTCCACCTTAGCAACAGCAGCCAAACCTTGGAGGTGGGACCGTTTGTGTCTGGAGCTCAAGACCAGGGCTTGGATGCTCAGCGTAGGCAGAAAGGAGGGACACGGCCGCAGCCCGCGAGGCCGGGCAGGGCGGGCTGCTCCTATCGCAAGCGGCAGGACTGATCTTTTGTTTGAATAAAGGTCCTTATCGCAGTTCAGAGGATTCCTGAAGACATGGAATGCAAACAGGACAGGAGTGAAATGAATACGGGTGGCTGTGGAGGATCTCCATCCGTACATGACAGAAACAAGGCAGATAGCGGCAGGCTGGCGATACCACGCCATCGATAAAAGATGCCGGCCCTGAACAAATAGCTCGCGGAGAAGGCTCAGAATCATAAAGCGAGGCGTGGGGTTGTCTGAAGGTGGCTGAGTCAAGAGAAAAAAGAATAAAAAAAACCAAAGTTAACTTATGACTATCTCCTAAATATGAGCCTGAGTCTGAAAGAGATTTCCAACAGATATTTGCATAAGAAATGAACTCGGGCTGGATGACGTGGCTCCTGCCTGTCATCCTGGCACTCTGGGAGGCCGAGGTGGGAGGATGGCTCAAGGTCAGGAGTTCGAGACCAGCCTGAGCAAGAGCGAGACCCCGTCTCTACTAAAAATAGCAAGAAATTAATTGGCCAACTAAAAATACATAGTAAAAGTTAACTGGGCATGGTGGCGCATGTCTGTAGTCCCAGCTACTCAGGAGGCTGAGGCAGGAGGATCACTTGAGCCCAGGAGTTTGAGGTTGCTGTGAGCTAGGATGATGCCATGGCACTCTAGCCGGGGCAATAGATGAGTCTCTGCCTCAAAAAAAAAAAAAAAAAAAAGAAGAGAAAAGAAAAAAAAAAAAAAGAAAAAGAAATGAACTCAGAACAAAGAGAGGTTGGTTAATTGGCTCAAAAATGCAATTAGAGAGAAGGAGTTAGTTAGCCCAGCACAGGGGGGTGACAGTACTTAACAGTCATTCCTTGTTTGTTTCCAAACAGCTAGGAGAAAAGATTTGGAATGTGCCCAACATCAAGAAATGATAAATATTTGAGATGATGAATACCCTCATTGCCCTGATTTGATAATTACACAATTGCATGCATTAAATATCGCATGTACCCAGGCATATGGACAGTTACTATGTGTCAAATACAACAAAGAAAACTAACTCAAGATTCAACCATGAAACCAATGTTAAAAATTGTTTTTTTGATGACTACATTTTAAAGAAATAGATACATGTTAACATGAATTTTATTATATGCAGTGCTTATTTTATTTGTAACTACTTTAATTGCATTGTTTTTTCTGCTGACAATTTATAGGACAGTGATGTCTGTTTAATTTCCTGTATTTTAAACAAATGTATATTTCAGTTGATATATTTTCTTTTAAACATGTTTACCATTTTGGTGTCTAAAAGGCATCATTTGGTTTCTGTTTTTAATGGATTTTGAACACTTACAATAGGACACCTGTGTTTGGGTCACAGGTAAAACCGATACTCCCACGTCAGCAGCATCGCTCCCTCCGCTCTGTGTGGGCACCCGGGCGTCCGGGGGAGGGGGGCACAGCGGGTCACCCGCCTCAGCCCCTTCTGTGGGACCCAGCACCCCTCGCCCAGGTAACCCCAGTCTGCAGCGACCCAGAGAAGCCGCACCTGCCCATCCTCCCTGCGGACACGTCCTGCCGTCCTCTCTGCCCGTGTTCTGTCTCGCTTGTCTAAGCAGAAGAGACCCGAATTCACATCATTTACTTTGTTGGCCATTGTCCTCCCGAGCAGGGGCTGGTGGGTCAGGGTGGGTCACGCCGGTCCCCGAAGAAAGGGCGGGACCCGGCACGGCACGACCACAGCAGCGTTCCTGAGACCGACGGTGGGCTCCGCCGAAAAGCAGTGGGGGCTCAAAGAAGAGACAAAACAAAATGGAAAATCCAAAGGTTTTGGAACAGAGAGAACCACGGGAGCGGAAGGCAGGGAACACCAACCCCACCATGCAGAGAAGTGGTCCCCTAACAAAAGAAGATCCAGATAATGCCCTGGAAAACGCCCTTCAAATAATAATTCTGAATGTTTTTCTAGGCGCTAAGAGAGAATTTTATGGATGTATTCAAAGGGTGCCTTTTATTCCAGGAAACGTTGGAAACAAATTGATATCAAGCCATCGGCATCGAAACATTTCATAAATTCCACTGAATTTTTAAATAAACAATTTTTGAGAATGCACCGAAAAAGACAGTCATCTGTAAAGGGAAAGAAATTTTCTTGTCTAAGACTTCTCGACTGTAAAATTCAACACCACGAAAACAAATTCTTCAAAGAAAGAGAGCAAGACCAAGAATTTAAGATCAAGCTAAACTCTGTCAATACGGAAGCAACAGACACACATTTTTAATACAGGACCTATGGCCATTTGATAGAGAGCAGGATAGATTTACACACTGGAGGGTGAAATATATTCTGTTTGATGAATTGTGCTAGGTCTACCAATAGCGAAGGAAGAAAACACAATCATCAGATCTAAGTACACAGGTGGTTTAAACACTAAAAGGCAAATACAAACTTTAAACATCTTAGAAGAAAATACCAGAGAATGTTTTAGAAACCTTAAAAAAAAAAAAATAACAGTACAGGCTGGGTGTGGTAGCTCATGCCTGTAATCCTAGCACTATGGGAGGCCAGGAATTCGAGATCAGCCTGAGCAAGAGTGAGACCCTGCGTCCACATAAAATAGAAAATTAGCCGGGCATGGTGATGTGCACCTGTAGTCCCAGATACTAGGGAGGCTGAGGAAGGAGGATGCTTGAGCCCAGGAGTTGGAGGTTGCTGTGAGCTAGGCTGACACCATTGGGTGACAGAGCCAGACTCTTGTCTCAAAAAAAAAAAAAAAAAAAAAAAAGAACAAAGGACAAACCATAAAAGAAATTCTTTTCCTCAAAAGTCATGGTAAAAAGAGAACATTCAATCCACAAAACATGTTTGCAATCCCAACAGGCACAAAGTATGAATAAACATTTCACAGAAGTGGAAACTGAAAGGACAATTAACCCCAAATAACAAATCTGATTAATAATCAGGAAAATAAGAATTAAAAATAAAATATGTATTTCAAGCCAAAAAGACTGATAGAGTTCTTAAAAATCTAGCATCCATTGACAAACATAGGAAACAATAGAATTGCTTAAATATTGTTTACTCCAAACACTTTGGCAGTTGAAAATAATTAGGCTTCATCTTCTAAAAACCAAACACAGTCCTAACCTATGACCTGTGTGATTCTATAGCCCTGAACAAGGAAAAACACAGGAAATGGTGAACAGGCACGGCAACGTGCATGCACACAGCAGGGAGTATGGACGGCATGCTCGCAGCAGCATCATCTGTAGGACTGTGAGACCTGGAAACCCCCACATGTCCTCAGGAGAGAGAATGAGCCCCGTGTGGCAAGAAGAGTCTACACCGCAGGACAGGGACGCGGAGTTCACTGCCGCCACGGCCATCTCAGTGGAGGAGCCGTCCGCCTCCCCGGGTGAGTGGCAACAGCAAGTCGCAGGAGATTTGCAGACAGACGGTGCGGTGAGTGTACCGCACCCCAACAGGCAAAGCCCAACACGCCGCTGCTGTGGGATCTATACAGTCTGGCGAAATGATCGAGAAAACCAAGAGAATGGTGACGCAAAGTGAGGCCAGCTGGCACAGGGCAGGTGCAGCTAGGGTGGGAGAGGGGGCAGGGAGAGTGTCGGCGCTCACGTCGGTTCCCAAGGAGGGGGGGGGGCGCAGGTGCCGGTTTTATTGTAAGTACAATGCGCCATTTCCGGGGAGTCAGACATTTGTGTTTACACAGTATGGAAAGATAAAATTAACGAAAATATTCTATTTTACATTACGGACATAAAGCTATAAAAGTGTGTAAGAATAAACAGAAACGGACCAGTATTATGGAAAGGAGAGAACTAAGCAGCGCCAAGGAATTCACCCTGGAGGTTTCTGGACAAATGGGAAACTTACAGGGGTCTGGGAGAGGCGGCCGCTCCGTGCGGAAGTGAGTGTGGAAGTGAGCACTTCTCTAAGTGACGTGTGCGCGTGCCACCCGCGTGTGCCGTCCCGGTCACGCGTGTGTATTCACGTTCACCCGTGTGTGACTCTCACGTTGAACTCTGCACACAGACTAGCGAGAGCAGCCAAGAGCGAGAAGTCATAAAAGAGTGTGGAGAGGGAATTTGTGCTACCTATCAGGTGATGCAAGCTGTACCCACACCGACTAAAACCCGGCAGTGCTGCAATGAAAAGAAATCAATCAATCAAATAAAGTGCAAACCATCGCAACGGACCCCAGAGCACACAGGGCATTAGCGTGCAGAAAAGCATCAGTTTGGAGCCGCAGGGGGAGGGGGAGATGGGAAATCCGATAAATGTGCGGCGGCAGCAGTGTCGCTATTTGTAAAATAATAATAATAATAATAACATGGATTCTTATCTTAGTGTTCACAGGTCAATATAAACCCCAGTGGACTGATTAAAGATAAAAACAAAGAAAGAGGCCGGGCATAGTGGCTCACGCCTGTAATCCCAGCACTCTGGGAGGCCGAGGCAGGGGGATCGCTCAAGGTCAGGAGTTCGAAGACCAGCCTGAGCAAGAGCGAGACCCCATAACTACTATAAATAGAAAGAAATTAATGGGCCAATTAAAAATATATAGAAAAAATTACCCGGGCGTGGTGGAGCATGCCTGTAGTCCCAGCTACTCGGGAGGCTGAGGCAGGAGGATCGCTTGAGCCCAGGAGTTGGAGGTTGCTGTGAGCCAGGCTGACGGCACGGCACTCTAGCCCGGACAGCAGAGTGAGACTCTGCCTCATAATTGAAAGAAAGAAAGGAGAGGAGAGGTGAGAGGAGGGGAGGGGAGGGGAGAGGAGAGGAGAGGAGAGGAGAGGAGAGGAGAGGAGAGGAGAGGAGAGGAGAGGAGAGGAGAGGAGAGGAGAGGAGAGGAGAGGAGAGGAGAGAGGGAAACTCCGAAGTCCGGTGGCAGAGGCTGTTGGTGGCCATCCCTGCTCCCCTCCACCAGGGACAGGGCGGGGGGCGCACACTGCACTCTTCCCACGGGGTGACACTTCTCTGCTGGAGTAGAGGTAGCTGCTGGGACCTGTAGCCAGTGCTCTATGGAGGCGGGAAGCAGTGTAGCCCCCTTGCCACTGGGGTGCATAGAAAGTGGCACCACCCACACTCCAGGGCCCCCCGGGGCTGCCAGAGCCTCCATTGCCCCTGAAGCCCCGTCCCGCCCCGCCCCACCCTGCTCCCCTCTGGCCCCAGCTCCAGCCCCGATCCCGCCTCCCTGTCAAGCTCTGCCTGTCAGGGACTAGGCATTAACGCAAGTAATGAAAGAGCAGGGAAAAATGTTAGACATAATTGTAGCATAAGGAAGGGTTTTTAGAAAGATTAACATTAAAACCAAAAATTAAAAGAAAAAGATGGTAAGTTATACTAAAATTGCAAGCAGCATGCAATAAACATAACCTTAGGAAAGCCGATAGACAAAAATAAAACTATAAAAAGTGTGTCCATATGTTACATGTCTCTGTATAAGCAGCGATAAGACACACCTGTTATAGAGGAATAATTTGCTTAAAATTTAAATATAGGTATTCAATGATTAAAAATATTAACAACTCCAGGGAAAGACAAAAATATGAATGAAGATTCCGCCACAAAAGGAAATACAAATGCCACTTAAATGAAAAGTGTCTTAGTCCTCTGCTAAGAGCTATAAAAATCAAACCACAATAACATATTGCCTCAAACTAATCAGATTGGAAAGCCCAAAAAACAGAAACAAAAACAAACAAACAAACAGCACTGGCATCTCGCTAAGTTGGCAAGGCTGTAGGTAAACAGTTACTCTTACAAATTGCAGACGAGAGTGTAAACATTTTACAACCAGTTTGAAGGATAATTTGCTAACACTTTCAAAATTACTAAGGTGTCTAACCTCCGACTCAGCAACCCTGATCCTAGGAATTTATTCTGCAAACATTTACATTTGTGCCAAATAATATCTGATTAGTGACATTCATTACCGTGGAGTTTATGGTAGCAACAATCAGGAAGAAAACAAACAAACAAATGTTCATGCATAGGGAGAGGACTGATTAAATAAATTATAAGATAGTCCCACAGTGAAGTGCTGTGGAGCCATTAACTTTTTACAAAAAAAAAAGCACCATTTTTACAGAGAAGGAAAATATCTCCAGCAAATTCTAAGCGCCAAGAGCAGAGCAACGTGCACACCATGCCGGCGTCCGAGTTGAAGTGCCGCGTGTGGCGGTGCGTGTGCATGTGTGCATGTGCATGTGTGCATGTGCTCACACGTGTGTGGGAGGGCCCAGGAGCTGGTAACATGGAGTCTGCAGCAGGGGGGAACTGGGGGTCTGGACTGAGGTAGAGGAGGGAGGTCAGGACTTGCTGCGGTGAATCCCTCCTCTAGCAAGTGTTTGTCCAACGCATTCCTGTCCCCCTCCCCCCGGCCGAGCCCCGTCTGCATCTCAGCCCTCCCTGCGACTCTTCTCTGTGGCTCTCGGGGGGCCACGAGAGCCAGTGTCCAGCTGTCCACTGCTCATCCGACGGGAACGGTAACTCACGGTTAGTGACACTGACCACAGCCAGACCCTTCCGTGTTTGTCCACAGTTGTCACCCTCTGCACTTAATACAGGGGCACTGGCCGTGGCCCACAGAGAAGGGAAGGACGGCTGAGGGAATTTGACCAGCCTGCAGTCACCAGGCGTCAGCGTCCTGGAGCAGGGTCCCGTCCCAGCCTCCCCGGGGCATGGGTGGAGCTGTCGGTCAGTCGGCCAGCCCAGCCCACACACGTGGTCCTGGGAACCGCAGGATGGCGCCTGCTCACCCAGGCAGAGGGCCAGCCTGAAGCCGCTGGTCTTGCTGGAAAAGGCTGCGGCCACGGCCACGATTTCACCATCGGTCCCTCTCCTGGTGTCCAGGCTGGACGCCTCTGAGAGCTGGCTGGGGGAACAGACTAGCCCGTCCTGGATCAGGAGCGAAAACCGCCAGCCCGAGGAGTAACCGGGGCCGGCCTGCGGAGGCCAGGGTCAGTCGCACAGCCTGAAGCGGGAGGGTCGCTGAGGGTCGGCCGGGGACGGGCGGAACCCACATCGCAGAGGGTGGGGGTGGGCAGGGGAGGGGAGAGCTGAGAGCCGAGGGTGCGGAGGTGTGGGCAGGTGCCATCCCCGCATCTGCTGCCTCTGGCCCTGCTGGCCCCGGCGGCTGGAAGGAGCCAGGAGGAGGTGGGGGCAGCAGCCCAGGCCCCTGAACCCCTCGGAGCTGGACTTGGGCTCTGGGCACTTCCACGCTGGGTTCAGGCCAAGGAAGCCGTGGCGCCCAGTGACTGAACCAAACAGGTGCTTCGTCGGGGTGCCGTGGTCCCCCACATACATCCTGGACACTTCGGCACAGGTGTGCACGTTCCATCCCAGCCCCGTGAGAAAGGCCCTCTCCACGCTGGCGCCCCGTGCCACTTCCTGCTGGTGGGTCCGGGAGCAGCTCTGCAGGCCTGGGTCTGCGTCAGAGCCCAGCAGCCCTGTCGCCTGCGGGGCCTCCGCTTGCAACAACGGGCCGCCTCCCTGCAGGCCGAGTCTCAGCAGCGAAGCCCACCTGAAGCCTCCACCCGGGAGAGGCAGCTGGGGGGCTGTCTGAGCGGGCGCAGCGCTGGGGAGCAGCAGCCTGCGGCAAGGCCAGGCCCCGGCCCCCGTCGGAGGGTGTGGGTCCGAGCCCCAGACCGTGTGCTCCGCAGCCATGCAAACTGGGGAAGGGCAGGCCTGCTCCCCGTGCGTCCGTCTGTCCAGAAGTTTCCTCAGAGCTGGCCCTGCCGGGAGCAGAGCACTGTCCCTCGTGCCCTGGCCCTGCTGGCACCCAGGGAGGCAGCGGCCGGGGCCAGCACGCAGGTGAGCGGGGCTCTGAGTGGGCCGGCAGTGTCCACCTGCAAAGCCAACGCCTGGATTTTGGACAAAGCATCTTCCCAATGACCCAACGCTCCTGCATGTCCGAGTCAATTTGTTTCCAGATTGACCATGAGTCCAGCAGGACGGGGTCCTGGCAGCCACTGAGAGCCTGGGATCCGCACACAACCTCCACGGGGCTTGGCTCGAGTCACCTCTGCCCTGGGAGCCTCAGGCCGCCCGCGGACAGGGCCCTCCGGCCCCGGCGTCTCACCCTCTGGCCTTTGCAGGTCACCCTTCAGGGGCAGCTGGCGTCTCTGCAGCGAGCACGGCGCTGCCCCAGCTGCCCCTCCTGTTGGAAACCGGCCACCTGCTAACCCCAGCAGGGGCCAGGGACTCTGCGGCTGGACCTCATTCTCCCCTGCTGCAGAGACAAGCAGTTTCCCTGGCAGAGACAGCGGCCTGGGCTGGCGGCCGCAGCAGCAGCTGCACGTGGTCACACAACCTCTGCACGCGGGGGACAGGTGGCCTGCTCCATGGGTGCCCAAGCACACCGGCTGCACCTTGGAAGACCCCCAAGGACTGGCCACACGCAGCTCTGGGTCACCCCAGTGAGAGCCGCTTGCTGCCAGAGGCCACGGCCAGCCTGGGGACAGGGGCTCTGGCTTCTCCCAGTTCCCTGCCATCAGGGGGACGCACCTCTGGGCCACCTCGACAGTCCTGGGACCGTGCGGGACACGGAGGGCAGCCCTGGCCGCAGGCAGCTGTGCCCGGCCCCGACCACCAGCCCCTTTCCCTGTAGGTCTGAAATCCCTCCGGTGGAGGGTGAGCACAGCACAGCGAGAGCCCACCGTGCTGCACAGTTGGTGTTTGTTGCCTCTTTCAACCGAGGAGCAGACCCGAAAGCGGACACGGTTGTTGGCAGGGTTGCTTGAGCCTCGCCTCGAGATGAATGAACGTGCAGGGTCATCGGGAACGTGTGTGACTCAGGCTCTGCCTGGAGGGACAGGTGCTCAGCCCAGGTCCACCCGCGGCCCCTCCGTCTCGAGACCTGCAGGCAGGCGGCCCCGAGGACAGGGACCATGCACAGAGCCTGCCTGGAGCAGAGGCTCCTTGGTGCTCGTGGGGTGAACAAGGAACCCGCCGGGGTCAAAGGAGCC
Source organism: Microcebus murinus (assembly GCF_040939455.1). NCBI lineage: Eukaryota > Metazoa > Chordata > Mammalia > Primates > Cheirogaleidae > Microcebus > Microcebus murinus. Next base: position 2,049,057 of record NC_134113.1, on the reverse strand, counting down.
TTGGATTAACCCTAAATCTGCAGGTGGAGCAGCTGAGTGCGGGGGGGGGGGGGGAGGGTTTTGTGAAAAGCGTGTGCCCCCCGGGTGGCAGGACCAGAGCCCGGACCCGACCCTCACCCCACCCTCCCTGAGGGACAACATTAAATCTGTCCTTCGTAGGGCCCTGGATTCCCTGTGTTCCCTCCTGCCGTGCTGGCTGTTTCTCTTTCTAGAACATTCTTTGGACCCTCCCCCTGCATCTGTGGCTGCTCACCCGTCAGATCCCCGTTTCGTGCCCGGACACCCCTGGCTCTGTGGGTCAGGGCACTCTCGTCTGCCTTCCCAGGAGACCCGCTGTGCTACACTGTGCCTCCTCCAAACACCCTCACGGCCACCGCTCTACCTCTGTCCTTGGTGACTCCAGTGTGATCTGTCATCCCACCGGGGTCGGCTTTGTTATTTATTTGTTTTTCTTTTTAATTTCAGCATATTATGGGGGTACATGTGTTAAGGTTACATATATTGCCCTTGGCTCCCCCTCCCCCCTCGAGTCAGAGCTTTAAGCGTGTCCATCCCCCAGACGGTGCACATTGCACTCGTTATGTGTGTATACACCCATCCATCCCATCAATGCATGAGTGGATTAATAAAATGTGGCATATGGATACCATGGAGCGCTATTCAGCTGTAAGAAACAACGGTGATCTAGCACCTCCTGTATTATCCTGGATAGAGCTGGAACCCGTTCTACTAAGTGAAGTATCACAAGAATGGAAAAACAAGCACCACATGGACTCACCAGCAAAGTGGTGCTAGCTTTGTCATTTATAACTGAATGTGACTGCTAACCCCCACCCCAGGCCACATCGCAAAGCCTTGTACCCCTAGACTCCTAGAGCCCCACCCAACTACACCTCCCTTGGTGAGAGCCACCGTCTACTGTCTACTGGGGTTGGAAGTGGAGGAGCTGTCCATTCCAGCACCAACCCCCAGGTGCAGGACGTGCCCTACAGTGCCCAGAAAGCACAGAGGTGCTGAGAAGCCACAGGGTCAGGACACTGGTGGGGTGGAATCATGCCGTGGGGGTTTGATGCCGGGAGAGCCCACGTCACACAGAGAAGAACTCGGCTCCACCTATAGAACACACTTTTGAGACTATACGGCACGCGAGCTTGACTCTCTCTGCAAACGAGGAATTCGTGACCAGAGGGTTTGCCTGTCTTTCCTGGGATCTCACAGCTCGTGAATAGCAAAGCCAGGATTCCGACCCAGTTCCATCCGACTCGTATACGCCTGTCACTGAGACGTGAATGCGGGGATTTGGAAGCGCAGGAGCAAGACAGACTAATTTTACTAGAGAGTACGGTGGAGGGCGGCTTCCTGGAACTGCCGTTTCGTTTCGGCAGGTCTGTGTGCGGCTGGCACTATAACGCTGCCTGCCCGTCAATCAAAGAGGAAGCAATGAGGTTCCTAAGGACACGGTGGCTGACTCCCTGGGAGACCACGGTGGCACGTGCTCTCCTCGCCTGGCTCCGCCCTGGTGCAGAGCAAGTCACTCTCACTGCAGCTGGGCGGGAACCGCCCCACGGCAGCAAGGGACAGAGCCGCAGGCTGTCTGGGCGTGTTCAGCCCCTCCCTGCGTTCCGTGCAGGGCCCAGGCGTTTGTCACCTTTTCAGATGACGGGGGCAGTGAGCTGCTGTGATTTAACACCCTCTGCATGGGTGGGGGAGGGGGGATGTAGGGAGACCACAGGCCCAGGAGCCGCACAAGCACGTGCCTTCCTGTCTGGGTCTCAGGCCGCGTGGAGCCTCTGAGAGGCTGTCCTGCGCACGCTGTTTTGGAAGCGCGTGCACTCACACATCTCAGAGGGTCGCAGACCCAGCCCAGGGCAGGGCTGGTCAGGGAATCCTGCAGTTCTGGGCTTCGGTGGCTCCCAAGTGTGTGCCCCTTCCAGACAGCACCCCCACCACTGTCTCCTGGGCCCACTGTGGGTGGGGGGCCCTTTCCACCGAGGCAGTGGGCTCTGCCCCCATCGCCCAATTAGACCCCACCGGCAGCCCCGCCCTGCGGCTTTTCTTTTCTTTTCTTTTTGTTTTTTTTTTTTTTGAGACAGAGTCTCACTCTGTTGCCCAGGCTACAGTGAGTGCCGTGGCGTCAGCCTAGCTCACAGCAACCTCAAACTCCTGGGCTCAAGGGATCCTCCTGCCTCAGCCTCCCGAATAGCTGGGACTACAGGCATGCACCACCATGCCTAGCTAATATTTTCTATATATATTAGTTGGCCAATTAATTTCTTTTTATTTATAGTAGAGACGGGGTCTCGCTCTTGCTCAGGCTGGTTTCGAACTCCTGACCTTGAGCAATCTTCCCGCCTTGGCCTCCCAGAGTGCCAGGATTACAGGCGTGAGCCACTGTGCCCGGCCTGCCCTTTGGCTTTTCGACACCCTCTTGGGCACTGAAGTACCTGCCGGGCGGCTTTAGGCGGATGCTTCTCCGAGGGTCTGGGGAGAGAGGCCACACGATGTGGTCTCGGGGGGAGGTTCGTGGGGCACGAGGCTTCTATCCCCCTGCGCCATGGTCTCCCCACAGGACCTTGACGAGCTGGATCAGGAGTTTCAGTCCCTTCATCTCCCGAGAAAGGAAAATGATGCAGAAGTGAAATGAGGTAGGGTACGGAGAGGCCTTGCCCAGGGATCGCAGGGCGTGGATGGCCGTGCCACGGAGACCCACCGCTCCACCAGGCAGTGCGGCTCCCCCGGGCAGTGTCCGGGCTCAGCTCCCCGGCCCTTCCCAGCTCCGGAAGCTCCGCCCGTCACGGCCGGCCAGCCTGGTCCTGCTGCTGCTCTCGGGCCGAGTGGCATTGTCATGACCTTCTTCCGTGGGAGCACATTGGGGGACCTCAGACCCCGCTTCCATGCCAGCCTGGTCCTGCACTGACCCAGTAATGCTCACTCCCTCGTGTCCGCAGAATTGGCCGACTCAAGGCCTGGCAGGTGCCCAGGGACCCCAGAATATCATCAGCCCCGATCACACCCGCCTACCTCTCCCCTGTGGCTGGAGCCCCCAGCCCTGCCCAGCTCACGGCCTTGGGCAGGGGCAGGGCGGGCGGTGGGCGTTCAGCCCGGGTGCCCGGAATCATCGCCCCTCGGGGCAGCTTCTTCCACGACCCCCTCAGACAGGCAGTGGCAGGCTTCCCTCCTGGAACTGATCTCCAGGCAATTGCAAGGATAAAAGTCTGCTTTTACCTTATTAGGTTGCTTCTATTTTCGGCATGTACCCGAAAAGGCACCGCGGTGCTGTCAGGCGTGGGCTGTCCCTGACGAGGAGCCTGTGAGGACCCTGAACCTCGGCAGAGCCTGCCCTCACCCCCGATGCCCACGCGCACGCCCCCACCAGCGAGAGACGCCTCCCCTCCCCGCCCCCTCCTCTCTCCTCCCCGGGTACACCTCGGCACCCCGAGGCCCCGTGGCATGCCTGCAGCCCCACCGTGGCCAGCGTTGCACTCGGGGGGCCTGGGGGAGGTTATGGTCTGATGGGAGGCCAGGGGACCCGGTGACAGGCTGGGCTCCAGTCGCACCGCACACAAGATTCTCGGAGAGTCAGGGTCGGGGGCTGCTCTTCCAAGCAAGTAGCTCCTGGCCGCGTGTGACCACTTGACTTCCGATTAACTCAACCCAAACTCAGTTGCTCCATTCCCCCCGGCCACAGCTCAGGCTCACGGCTGCCTTGCTGGGCAGGGCAGACAGGAGACACGTCCATCGCCGCAGAGCGCAGGCCCGGAGCAGAACCTCTCCCCTCTCCTGATGCATCCCACAGGCTCCCCTGCGCCCCTCTCACCCTCGGGCAGCGGGAGAGGTGGAGACCCCCCACTACCCCCCCAGGACTGGGTGAGTCCAGTGGGGGGAGGGGCTGTACCCAGGCTCCAGCATGGGAGGTGTGGGGGGAGGGCTGCACCCAGGCTCCAGCGTGGGAGGTGTGGGGGGAGGGGCTGCACCCAGGCTCCAGTGTTGGGAGGTGTGCGGGGAGGGGCTGCACCCAGGCTCCAGCATGGGAGGTGTGGGGGGAGGGGCTGCACCCAGGCTCCAGTGTTGGGAGGTGTGGGGGGAGGGGCTGCACCCAGGCTCCAGTGTTGGGAGGTGTGGGGGGAGGGGCTGCACCCAGGCTCCAGTTTGGGAGGTGTGGGGGGAGGGGCTGCACCCAGGCTCCAGCATGGGAGGTGTGGGGGGAGGGGCTGCACCCAGGCTCCAGCATGGGAGGTGTGGGGGGAGGGCTGCACCCAGGCTCCAGCATGGGAGGTGTGGGGGGAGGGCTGCACCCAGGCTCCAGCATGGGAGGTGTGGGGGGAGGGCTGCACCCAGGCTCCAGTGTTGGGAGGTGTGGGGGGAGGGGCTGCACCCAGGCTCCAGCATGGGAGGTGTGGGGGAAGGGCTGCACCCAGGCTCCAGCATGGGAGGTGTGGGGGGAGGGCTGCACCCAGGCTCCAGCATGGGAGGTGTGGGGGGAGGGCTGCACCCAGGCTCCAGCATGGGAGTGTAGGGAGAGGGGCTGCACCCAGGCTCCAGTTTGGGAGGTGTGGGGGGAGGGGCTGCACCCAGGCTCCAGTTTGGGAGGTGTGGGGGGAGGGGCTGCACCCAGGCTCCAGCGTGGGAGGTGTGGGGAGAGGGGCTGCACCCAGGCTCCAGCGTGGGAGGTGTGGGGGGAGGGGCTGCACCCAGGCTCCAGTGTTGGGAGGTGTGGGGGGAGGGGCTGCACCCAGGCTCCAGCGTGGGAGGTGTGGGGGGAGGGGCTGCACCCAGGCTCCAGTGTTGGGAGGTGTGGGGGGAGGGGCTGCACCCAGGCTCCAGTGTTGGGAGGTGTGGGGGGAGGGGCTGCACCCAGGCTCCAGTGTTGGGAGGTGTGGGGGGAGGGGCTGCACCCAGGCTCCAGCGTGGGAGGTGCAGGGGGAGGGCACAGACTCTCCAGGGGCAACCCAGGAGGCGGGCAGGTGGGGAGGCTCCTGGGCAGAAGGTGCCAGAAAGGATGCCCGGGAGTGAGCCAGGCACAGAAAGGGGGAACAGGACCCTGACAGAGGACCATGAGGTTCCAAAACTCGGCAGCGTTCAGGAGGAGAAGGACTGGATAGCTGGGGACGGGGACATGTCCCCCTGGCTGTGGGCAGAGGGTGGGAAATGAAGCCAGAACGTCAGGACCAGGTCCGGAGGTGCCTCGGGCAGTTCTAAGAGCAGGTGCCGACTCCACCCTTGGGAGCCCCCAGTGCTGTCACTGTCCTCTTAGAAATTCACCTTTCTGTGGCAGATTTCTGACATCCGTGCCAGGAGGTCTAACCCTTGGCTCTGGAACGGCTGGATCTGTGAGCGCATGCCACAGGGCAAAAGTCTGTGGTCAGAGCACCCCAGCACGACCGGGGTGTGGCCCCTGCACGGCACCCCCGTCACACAAACCCCAGGGCTTCCTCTCTGCCCACCGGCTCTGCAGGGCCCACGATGGCTTTCCACACCGCTTGTCCTGACACATCATATCCACAAACACGCAAGCACCAAGAGCCATCATCATCGTCATAGTGATAGTTGATGATCTGTAAATATTGACGCCAAATGGATCAGTAGCATGAAGTTTCCATTTCTCATTAGAAAGTAGGACCTCGCTGAGCACACGACTGAGTGGGATGTCACAGCCAGAGGACAGACCAAGCGTTCCAGCTCAGAAGTGCCCAGTTAACAACCCACTTCCTGTCCAGGGAGGTCCCGGCCCCATAAAAGCTACTTGAGGGAGATTAAAAAATAGTAAAAATGATTCTCCCTAAGCTAGAGCCACTAAATCAAAATGTGCAAGGACGGGGACCTGGATGTTCATAGTTCAGAGTCCCCAGGGCACTTGCCTGCAGCCGGGGCAGCAAAACCCCCTCTGTCCAGCCTGCCGAGCCCTGCCCACGAACCCCAACTCTCCTCCTCGCTTCCTATGTTTGTCCTCTGGGGAAGGCGGCAAACGCCCCCCAGCCTGCAAACCGGAGCTATGGAACACAGCCAAGGAGCAGGTTGAGGGAAATCATCTCTGCTTGTGTCCTGGGAGGAAGGCAGAGGGCAAACCGAGGTCGGGGTTTGGCTGGGGATTCGGGTGCCTAAACCCAGCCCCACATTTCTTCTTTTCCAAAGTTCTTAAGAACCCAGCAGTGGAGAACATGGTGCTTGCCAGCTGTCTGGAGCAAGGAAAACGCCGTCCTCCCCCAGCCTGGTGCAGGGCTGCCGGGGGAAAGCAGGTAGGGAGTGGGACCCCTCCACCGGGGGCCTTGCCGTGGGGTGAGGCCTGTGGGCCTCCACCTGTGAGGCTGAGGACAAGGCCCCTCTCTGCCCACCTGACCGTCATGAGGATGAAAGTGGATGCTCAGCTCATGCACTGCAGGGACCGGGGACACAGAGAGGGCAGAGCAAGGCTCTGGCCGTCCGTCGGCTGCAGGGAGCAGGGAGGAGAACTCTCAGGAGCAAACCCTCCCCCATGGGTGCCACCCACTCACAAGCCGTGTGGCCCAAGGAGCCCCAGACTGGACCACTCGGATTAGCAGCACCTTTTCCCTGGAGGACAAATGGGGAAGAGGCCAGAGATAAGGCTGGGGCACCCGCCCCTGGGGATGACCTCAGAAATGTGGAGTGAGGGTGGCATGCCCCCATCCTGCCAACGTCACGGTTCTGGGCTCCAGAACTGACTGGTGTCAGTGAGCGGAGAGTGGGCAGGGATGCCAGCCATAGCTCAGCGGTCGCTTCAGTAGTCTATGTGGAATCGAATAATGCAAACGTAAAGCTGTTGGAACTTAATCTTATTTTGAGCCTCGAAAGGAATGTGGCTATGTGGCCTGTGTCACATGCACACAATGGCAACTTGTTCCCTGTACCTGCTTAGGAAAGGCCTGGTGGCACCAGAGATGAGACAACCTCCCCCAAGATTGTCATCCCTCCTCGAGGGATGTTCAAGCACCTCTCCTAGAATGTAGCAGGCTGCAACCAATCGAATCCTATGACGCGTGTACAGACCTTGCGTAGGGAATGCCGCCGTCCTGTTCACGTCCTGCACGAGTGAAACCCTACCTTCTCCACTCTGCAAAGCCGAGCCGTGTTTTTGGAGTCTTTGTTTCTCAGGTGGTCGTCCTCCAGCTCTGTGCTCGAGAGCAGACTCTATACCCAATCCTATTTTCAGAATCTCATTTTTCTAAGGTTGGCATCTAGAACCCAGAACCGTTCTGGCTGTGATTCATTTTTTGGTCCTCCACACGTGTCTGACATGAGTTATACCTCATAGAATGGTCTAGAAGGTTGGGCACTGGTCATTTCAGGTGTGAATACGAGCCCCACTGACGTGGCAGAAGTGAGAACGGAAAGGCCCCTGAGCTCTGGGTTCCCGATGCCAGCGTCACCTGGTGACCTCCCTGTTTCTCTCGGAGGTAACCCTAGCAACAGGGCCCCTAAAATTCTGGTCCACAGCTGCTCCTGACGTGGGGCGGACTCTCGGCTGCTCCCCAAGGGCGTCTCAGGTGGGAGACGCCACTGGAGTGGCCAGGGTGCTCGGGCTACTGTCCGCTGCACAGTCGCCGTCAAAAACATTCGCACGTGCATCTCCTTCAGTCTCCCAGCAACGCCACGAGGGAGGGAGCCCCGTTTCTGTTTGTCAGATAAACAAACCAAATCCCGATAAGGTGGGGAGATCTGCGGCAAAGGCCAGACATTTCCAGTTTTGCAGGATGGATAAGTTGCTGAGGGCTAATACACAGTGTGGCGGCGAGAGTCAACAAACCCGTACCGTGCACGTGAAACTTGCTAAGGCAGGATCCAGAGTGCTCTCAACACACACAAAAAGATGCCCACGTAGGTGATGGATACATCAATTAGCTCGATGGTGGCGATCATGGTGCCATGTATGCGAACATCAAAACATCGCATTGTATACCTTACATATATATAATTTTTATCTGTCAATCACAACTCAGTAAAGCTGGGGAAAAGAAGGTGGCATTGGAGGATGGAAGCAAAATGCTTCCGTTGTCTACTCACGCACCGTGAGCACTCGCCGGTGTTTCAATTAGCACGATCATCACCGTCATCTTCTCCCACCCAAAGTCCTGCCATTCTCAAATGTCTGATCGAACTTCCAAAGCAACGCTCTGGGCTCGCAAAACCTGAGCTCGCTCCTTGCTCCTCAGGGTAAGATTTCCAGGACACGCAGCTTCTCCTGGAGGGGACAGGGCCTCAGTGGGGTGCAGGTGGCGGACGCCAGGCTGGCCTGTCTCTGGCCCTCGGGGGCTGAGCCCCGCCTGTCCCCGGCAGGTGAGTCCCGAGGGGGCTGCCCTGTCCCTCCCCTGCATTTATTCTCCATCCCTAGGGAAATGCATGCTCACCTTCGCCAAAAACGACATTTATTTTTATCTGTTATTTATTCTCCTGACTCATGAAATTGCACCCTTCAGGATGCCAGCACAAAATGCTTTAAAAAAAAAAAATTAGTAAAAATGCATAAAGCGGATGAAAGACGTTAGGCCTCTTTTATCTCCTGAAATATGAATTTAAATACTTTTAATACAAGAAATAAAAAGTAAGCACGCACACACACAAAAAAAGAGCATCACACTCTCACTCTTTCAAACTGAAATTTTGAAAAGATGAAAAACAAAAACTAGAAGACCTTGGCCCGGCACGACAGCCCTGCGTTCTCTGCAGGGGGTGAGAGGAGACCCAGCGGGTCCCTGGGCTGTGACCACATGACTCGCAGCCCTGGAGCAGGTGCCTCCCACGTGCAGGTGGCGCCCACGAGACGGAATGCCCTGGACCTGGGGTTGGCCGGGACCCATGAGTCCCAGGCCTGCTGGGTGAGTCCTTGGTCCTCGGCTGACACTTGACCCTGTCCAGCAAGGCCCTGTGGGTTGACGGGCCACTTGCACTGGAGTTGGTACATGCTCACAGGAATACACGAGGCCTGCAGGGACAGGTGAGCCAGCACCCCTGCATCTGGGCATGCAGGGAGATTGAACCGGGTTCACGGAGGCCACACAGGAAGGGGGCTCCCCCACTCTGACTCCGTCTTCCGTCCAGGCCTCACGGGCCTGAAGCCGAGCTGGGGACCAGGCAGCTGGGGTCTCCTTCCGCTGGGCTTGGCCTCTCCAGGCCCCACAGGAACGAGGGGGCTGGAGGAGGAACTGGGGGAGCGGAGACACCTCCAGGGAGAGGCTGGGACCGGCCAGGGAGGGGCCCTGCCCGGGCGCAGACCACCATCATCAGCACATCCTTTCTTCCCAGAAACAGCCCAGGCGCTGCCGCTCTGCAGGGAGAAGGGCTGAGAGGAGAGATGAGAGTCCGGGGACCCCGAGAGCATTGGGGGCCAGTGAGTGACAGCTGTGGCAGGAGCAGGCGGAGTCAGGGGCGGGGACTGGGCAGCCCTCCCGGCCCATTGGCAGTTTCTGCCCCCGGCAGGGAGCAGACAGTGGGGACCCAGAAGGGCCTGTGCTGTGTCCCCCACACGCCCTGGCCTGGGAGGGGACAGCGGGCCGAGTCAAGGGGACTCACGCCGGCCCCGAGCCGCACGAGGGCGGGAGCTCTAAGGAGGGCAGAGCGGAGCGGGGTTCCTTGGGGAACAGCAGCCGAGTTTGGGACTCTCTCTCGGATGTGCCTTCCTCTCATTCCAGACCCCGGGATCTGGGCGGGACCCCGGTCCCTGACGGCTTGAGTGACGGGACGCAGGTCCCGCGGTGGCCAGCGCCCACAGTGCGGCAGAGAGCAGGCCCGGCCGGCCGCGCCCGGGCAGGACGCAGAGCTGCTGGGGCGGGAGGATGCGGAGGAGACCTCCAAGATTAACAGCGTTAATTACGGCTCCTGTATTATTCAGAGGCGAAGTCGCTGCCGGCTCCCTTGCTCAGAGACTCCCGGCCAGAGGGGAGCGTCTGCGTTCTTTTCTCTGGACACCGGGAGACACGAATTGCAGGAAGGAGGGGTGCCGTCCCGAGCCCACACCGGGGGAAACCTGCCCCGCCGGGGTCACCCAGCACGCCAGGGACGAGACCCCGCCTAAGGCAGGCGGCTGCTTGGCGGACGGGGGAGGGGCGTCTGCAGCCGGGGAGCAGCGGTGGGTGGCGGCCGGGCCCGAGGCCTCCCATGATGGACGCGGGTGTCACCGCTCCAGATAACACTTGTCTCGCTTTAAAAATCACTGAGCCGGCTGGAGCAGGATGGAAAGGTCAGCCCTCCCTCCCTGCTGAGACTTCCTAGCCTCCCATCCTCATGGCAGACAGGTGCTGGCTGCGGGGTGAGGGTTGGAGCGGTCGGAGGGGTGCGCCCTCCCTGCCTGGCGTGGCTGGGACTGGGGGAGGGGGGAGGGAGCAGGCGCCTGGGGGCTTCGTGGAGGGCTCAGGACGGGGCCAGGACCGGGACCGTTTCCATTGCAGAAACACGGCTGCCTGCTTTGGCCAGGAGAGCCCCCCGAGCAGCCCCTCGGTGCGGCGGAGTCAGAGGTTGGGGACCTAGGCAGACCTGGGTGGGGTCCACCTGGCACCCCTCTGGGCCCTGCCGTCTGCCCGTGAGAAGTGGGGACATCAGCACCTCTGGAGACTGCAGTGAGGACCAGTCGCAACACCAGCAGACACGGGGCGCACAGCAGGTGCCCACAAAGCCGGCCCTTCCTCCCCTCTCTCCTCGCCCCTGCAGAGTGTGCTCGCTCACAGGAGCCTCTTTGAACCAAGTGTGAGTTTCTGCTGGTGATGCTGGCGCATCCGGGGCTGCTGGGTGATGTCAGAGCCGGCGTTGTCGGACATCCTTGCAGGGAAGGGCGCCACGATTCCCTGCACGTGCGGCTTGGGAAGGGCGATGCCCCAGGACACGGAGCCACCTGCGGGTGGAGCCAGGATGTGCACCTGGTTCTGCCCAAGCCGGAAATCTGGATGTTTCAGGGGAGTCAGCCGCGGGTACCTGGGGACAGGGGTGGAGCCTGGAGCCTCTTCCCACTCACGGCTCACGACAAAGTCACTGGCCAGGCACAACTAAAGCCCTCGAGATAAGTCATGGGCCCCAAACTCCTCATTTTTGCATTTTGGTTACAATAGGAAATAAGAGTCAGAGCAAAGAGAGGTTTTCAGGGGAGTACGTGATGCGGTGACTCCCTGGAAGGGGCGGCGTAGACCTGCCTGTAATGCCGGCGAGGCTGGTGTGGCCCCAACAGGAGGGGGAGCCGAGGGACTCGTGGACCAGGAAGCACGTGGCAGGATGGCACCCACCCACCTGGACACGCACCACCTGGCGCTAGGACCTGAAAGTCTGCACCCCACAAACCCACACGCTGAAGCCCTGACCCCTAACGCGCTGGTACGAGGAGGGGGAGCTTAGGCAAAGAAGTTAGGGTTCGGGTCGGGCATGAGGGTGGGGCCCATCTTATGGGGTTAGTGTCCTTGTAAGAAGAGACGCCGGGGGGCTCTCTCTCTCCCCGACGTGCGAGGACCCCAGAAGAAGGTGCCATCTCTGAACCAGGAAGTGAGGACCGCGGCAGTGCCCAACCCTGCCGGCACCTGCCTTGGGGTTTCCACCCTCCAGAGCTGTGAGAAAGCAAGCTGCCATCGCTCGAGCCACCAGGCTGGGTGCTTTGTCACGGCAGCCCGAGCCGGCCAGACACGGGGCTGGTGGGAAAACCCTTTGCAAAGTGACGAGGCGTCCAGTGGCAGAGCCTCCATTTGGAACAGGTGGTTACCACGGCAGGTGCCGGAATGTTCTAGAGTTCACCATGCAGGCCGATGGGGGTTTGAGGGGAGGGGGCAGGGACTGACTTTTCCCGGAGGACCAGGGAGGTTTCAGAGGACTAGGGGGTCGCACCTTCCGGTATGGGGAGAAGGGGAGGTCCGCAGAACCCAGCAAGGCGTGGCAGGAAGAGAGCTTAAATTTGGAAGGTCTCCAATTCCACCATGGGACTCTTAGAATTTGCTGGGGGAGGGGAGGAGGAACCAGGCAAAGCAGGTTAGCAGGGCGCGGCCTCTCGTGACCCCAGCTCTGCGTGTGCGCGGCTGTGCCGGGCTCACCTGGGCCCCTCGGTCCCCACGGGGTTTCCGCTCCGAAGCCCAGGGGACAGAGAATTGGGGGGACCCGCAGCCACCTGCTGCAGAGTGCACGTTTGGGGCACAGCCATGGAAGGGGACGCTGGGGTCTTCGCTCTGAGACTCTCCACGAAGAGAAGCCCGTCTGTGAAGGGTTCGGCACAGGATGGCAGCTTCAGGCCACCATCAGGCCACTGTCCCTGTTCTCTGAGGACAACCCTGGCCCCGTGCAAAGGAGAGATCATGTGGACTCTGCTATTTCCAACTCAAACCAGAGCCTACCTGAAAAGAGAGGAAGCAAGATACACGGTGCGCATTTGTGTTCTGCCGAGACTGTTCCCATCCCCCTGAAATGGGGCCGTGTTCTCAGGGGTGGGGAGACAGGTGGTCCTCCCTCCCCGCACCCCTGTCTCGCTGTCCCTGCCCTGCAGGCTGCTCCCCCTTTGGGAGTCAGCGTGGTCTTGTCATCTCTGCCCTCACTGGCTGACTCAGCCCAGGTGAGTCAGAAGGGCTGGCAGGTGACACGTTCCTGTGCGAACAGGTGCTCCGTGTTAAAGGGGCTGCAGCAGCCACCTGCAGGCCCAAGGCGGGAGCAGACCCTTATCTTAGTAAGAAAGAAGCAGCCCGACTTTGAACTTGAAAATCATTGCAGAACGTGGGCTGCCAATGCCTCCCCAGAGACTTCGGGGTGTCTCTGCTTTTCTTCTAATTGGGAACATTCTTCCAAATTAGTTTTTATATTAAAAAAAAAAAAAAAAACTAGAAACAACTCCTGCAAAGTGCACAACTCCTCTGCAAGGTGACAAACAGGAAAGTACTTTGCTAATTGTGCAATTGCGTGTGAGCCACTGAGACGTCCACACGGGGACATGCACTTAATGCTCTTTGTCAGAAGGTCTGTGTGTGGGTTTTGCACCAGATTGGCAAGGGTGCATTTCTTTAAACCAGCAAAAGGTGCAAACAAGTGCGGAAGCCCCTTTTGAGCCTCTGGAAACCGAAGGAAGGGCTATTGCTCTGCGTGGGGTCCCAGAGGAGAGGACAGCGTTGTCCTCGGGGGGGTGTGCGGAGCAGAATGTTTTTAAGTGAACCCCTTAGAAGGAATTTTCTAGACTACAGCTGTGCGTGCTTGGCTTTCCTGGTGACAGGTGTATCCGAGGACACTCCCCTAAGTGCTGCACATCCACTACGTGTCCAGCAACTCTGGGACGTCCGGCTCTGCCCTCCGGCGGCGGGAGAGCCCGCGTCTGACACGCCGTGGGCGGCTGATGAATGAATGAATGAATGATCGGGCGGGGAGGGGCCCTGATTCCGGAGCGTTCTTGCTACTTGTCTCAAGCCACAGCGGGTTTGATGAATGGCTTTGGAAATACACAGAGTTTCCTGCATGCGTCAGAAGGCTTATGCTTGAAATATTGGTTTTTATCTTATTTGAAAATAATTATTTGGATAAATATTAATCTTGGGTGCCAACGAAGCCGAGAAGCGCAGAAAACGGGAATGAGAAGGGGGATAACGCTGAGCACGTGGGAGGCCGTGCAGCGTGAGCAGGGACACACGCACGCCCTGTCACTGAGCAGACAGCCCCGTCTCTGCGCCCCACCGCACCCCGTCCAGGCGCCGGCGTGACTGTGGGTGTCCTGTCTTCATTCTGTTAATGTTTGCTGAGCACCGGGGCCACTTTGCTCTCGTCACCCTGCGTGGTGCAGAAAATACAAAGTCAAGGAACACCACTGTCACCCTCCCACCCAGGGTGGGACACGCAGGGGACACATGAGTAGCTGGAAAGTGACACCCTGAGCAATGGTTCGTGGGTGGTCCGGGCGCAGGGCACCGCCAGGGCCCTTCTGTCGGTGCACGGCTGAACCAGGCGGCTGTGGCCACCGTGGCTGGGCAGCGGGAGCAGCAGACGTGCTTCCTTTACAGGCCTGGAGGCCAGAAGTCCACACCCAAGGTCAGCAGTGGGTGTGTGGTGAAGGGTCTACCCTGGGCTCGCAGACGCCCCCTGCTTGCTATGAGCTCACACGGCCTGTCTTCAGGGCTGGCACTGTCAGCGAGCGAGGACAGGGCGAGGTTTCTGGTGTCCCTCCTTACAGCGGCACTGACCCTATCCCTAAGGTGCTCCTGACCCCACCCTCACTGCTTCCTTGGAGCCCCCTCCCCAAGTGCAGCCACATTGGAGGTCAGGGCTGCAACATGTGGAATCTGGAGCACACACACAGGCACCAATCCATGGCACCAAGCCGGGCAGGCTGGGGAGAAAGATGTGCGTGGAAGGTTTTGCTGGGTGCAAGAGGATCCGCAGGGCAAAAGGCCACGGGCTGAGGCCGGAGAGGTGGAGAGCCGTCAGTGATGCACAATGCACACATGTGTGAGTGCATGCCTGTGTTCACGTGCATGATTGTATATGTGTGTAAGCATGTGTGTGTGTGGGAGTGTGCGTGCACAAGTGCTTGTGTGGTGGAAAGAGCTGATCTGGGGGCCGACCGCCAAGGGGGAGGCTGCAGTCGGAAAGAGCAGAGCCATAAGGAGGGGCTGGGGGTCTGTCTGGAGGGTGGTGGCCCCGCTGGAGCGATTTGCTTGGAGAAGCAGTTCAGAGACGTGCACTGGAGCGAGAGCCTATGGTGTGGGGAGCTTGGGGGTGGGCAAGGCTGCAGCCAGGGAGACGGTCCACAGTCCCCCAACCCCCAGGGTGCCGCTCACACTGGGATAGCACGCATGGAGTCCTGGAGATACCAAGCACCAGAAAGTGCACATGTTGGTGCAGTCACCTGCTCGTAGGTCCCTCACGTCCCCGGCACTCTGGGTTCCTCCAGGAAAGGGGGATATTGCTCCTCTTGGAAAATCCTGTGCCCAGCAGAGTGCCTGGCACAAGGGAAGCACCCAGCTTTCAGATCTAGAACTGCTACCACTGTGCAGAAAATCGTGCCTGTATTTATGAGTGATGTCCTGAAATCTGTCATGGTGATTAATTAGCAGTACCGTCTGTCTCTCGGCTCCAGAAATTAGACCTTCATCATTATCCTGTACAGTCGATGGTTTGCCTTAGGCTCAAGAACACGGCTATCACGTTCTTCACTCATCAGTCCTTTTAGCATCATTTTTCTTCTCTCTGAAGTAGATATATTAATATTAGAGATTTCCTTCCTTTAGTTAGATAAACTCTATCAGGTTTAAGTATCAAAAATGTCTTTTCTTTCCATCCTGAGATGATAGCTTCCCAGTTGGAAACACCAGCCTGGCTCTCAGAAGACGTGATTCCACTTTCTCCCGAGTTCCATTGTTGCTGTTTGTATGTACGCTGTCACCATAGGCCATCTCCTTGTGTGTGATCCGGAGTCTTTCACAATCTTCCTCTTTTCCTCTGAATTTTATGATTCTTTATTGATGTATCTCGATATTAACTTACTTTATTCAGATTGGGGTTTATTAGGATGACTCACAGTTTTGGTTAATCCTGCAAAGTGCTTTGCCATTGTGTTCAATAGTGTCTTTTTACACTTTTTTCTCTCTCTCTTCCTCCCTCCTTTTTTTCCTTCTTTCCTTCCATCCTTTTCCCCCATTTGAAAGTCATATTTGGACATAGATAGCTTTCCCCACTCTGTCCATTCCTCTTACCCTTTCTCTCCTGTTTCCCATCTCTGAGCCTCAATATGCTGCATTTTGGGCAATTAATGGAGGTCTCTCTCCCACTCTACCTATCCTCTGTTTATGTGTTACCATATCCAAACTTTAATCGATCCAATCACTTAAAATTAAATTTAATCAATAAGATGTTTCATTTGGAAAGTTCTATATTAAATATGCCTGATCTTTCTGATAGTCTTATTTTTTATACATTTACTCAAAGAAATTTATTTTTCTAAACTTAATATAAACATACCTATTTTGTAGTCTTTCAAAATATAATGCCATTGGGTGTATGATTCTTCTTTCTGTTTATTTTTCCCTGATAACATTCACTCGTCATTTGATTCTCCCATTTCTATTTATTAAATTGTTCTTTGGAGACCCATGGAAGTCGCAGGGCACAGTTGTTCAGCAGTGACACACTCAGAGAATGTGTGTCTGCCTCAGTGCTGTCCCTGGGAGTGGTACCAACCGAGACCGATGCCAGCAGTTGGGTTCGCTTGGGTAGAGTTTCCCATTCCCACTGGCTCCTCTGGTTTTACTCTCAGGATGCAGAGCAAAGTAGCCCCTGGGATCCTGGATGCTGGATATTTTCCTCCCTGTCCACTTTCCCCATGAGGATGCAGCATTCTTGTAAGGGCCCCAGTGGCAGGTCCCCACCTGGGGCCATCCCCACATACCTGCACAACTGAGGTCTCCAGGAGCCCTGAAATATAAGATACCTTTCAGGCAGCACAGACAGGACTGTCCACTCGCTGGGTTTGTGCTGTGAGGCTTTCCTAGACTTTTGTTCAAGCATCATGGCACACTTAAAATGTTAATTTAAAATCGATTGCAGCTTTTCAAACTGTATATAGTAGGAGGTTGTCCAGGGTCAGTAACCCATCATATGACAAGGGCAGAAGCCCATCTTTTGCATTTCAGAGACATCTGTGCCATGACTCTCCCATGTTCAGCCCCACCACGTGTTGTCAGCAGAGAAAGTGCAGGGACCATGACACTGGCAGCCATGACTCCCCTGCACCCAGCCCAGGGCCCTCTCTGGGGAACGATTGCAGAACACGAGCACTTTCTCACTCCTCATTTCTTTGCACCTCACAGCTCCTCCACACACCAGCCAGAGCAGATGCCATTCTACTTTATCATGCTGAAAATCTGAACCTCAAAGAGTTTTAAGTGACTTACCTGTGATCACGCAGCTCATAACTGGCTTGCTGACATCTGGAATTTTTTTTTTTTTTCACGAGACTGCGACAGCTTTCCAGAGGCCGTGCTTCAGGTGCAGAGCGGTGCCTGTGTCCGGGCAATGGGGTGTATTTATTTTACTGCCTACGATGGGCGCATGGCGAATTGCAGGTGCTGGGTTTACAGCCTTTCAAAGGGCTGTTCATTCCCCAGCACTTTTAAAGCAGGGCGGCCACTGCAATTGCCTTCAGAGGGAAAGTTCTGTGAAACTTCTTGCAAAGTTTTCACAGGCTTTGACGGAGGCATAAAATTTGATGGGAGGTAGAGCAGGGGAGTTAAAGTGGGCCATCATAGCCAGTGACTATGAGTCAGTGACTCCGGCCAGAGCACTGGCAATTGCTGCTTCTTCATTTCCTCCGGGTCTCCTCTCTCACCCACCGTCTCAGCCGCCCCTTCCCTGACGTCCTGAGACAGCGATCCCGCCCCAGCCTGGGGCTCCCCACGCCGCTCACCGCCTTAATTCCATCCGCTGCTCCACCAGCACCCGCATGCCGTGCACTCCGTATAGCCCCCCTCCCCCGTCCCGGGATGCCAGCGCCCTGCGCCAGGCCCGTCAGCAGGTGGCTGCTCCACGCACTGCCAGCACCCGATTAACCTGGTTGATGCTGGCAGTGACTGGCAGAGACCGACGCCCGGGCCGGAGTGAGTGCGTCCCAAAGAGTTTCGTGGACAAACGACGACGGTGGTACAGTCTAGAGCACTCGGCCTGTTGTTTTCACCACTTCTATTGCCATCTGCCCTGCCCCTCCGAGGCAAACGAGGGAGAACTCAGCGACAGGTGAGCACACTCAGCCGGAAGTGACAGAGCTGGTTCCTGGTTCCGCGGCAGCCCTGCCTCTCGGATGCCCAACTTCAGGGCAAGGTGACCCTCCTGGTGTGCGCTCCTGACAAATCTCCAACTCCGCGCCGCTGGGAAACTGCGCGAGGCGCGGGCGTCCGGGCCAGCGTTTGGCGCCTACGAGCAAAATGGTGGCCACACCAATGGGGACAGTTGACCTGCTGCGGGACGGGGGAGGTTCTGTGGCACATGGACGGCTGTTCGTCCAGGCAGGGTCTTCCTCGGGGTTCCGCTGGTTCATTGCGGCATGGCCTTGCGTGACAGGCCAAGGGTCCCTGTGTAAAGGGGCCCCTCCCTCACCTCCCAGGTGGTTTTTGCTCTGAGTTACTGTGAGTGGTTTGGGGGCCGCCACCCGTTTTAATCCACTCCTGAGCCCCCTCCTCTGTATTTTCTTCTGTGCGTCACGTGGTCATTTTCTCACTCCCCGTCACACCCTCCTGGCCACAGTTTACACCCCACAGTGTTGTTCTGTCTCTATGTAGCACTCACACGTATGTACAAGCGTGCATGCACACACGTGCACACGCAGGCAACAGTCCCAGGAAGCCACCTTGTAAGATGTCCCGATTCACTCTGCCCCTGCCTGACACGGTTAAAAACAATAACAACCCCATGTCAAGGGGTGACTGGCTCTGGAGAGCGTGTCAAACACCTTACGTGAGTTGCCTAGCAGAACACCACAGGGGCATTACGCGGTCAACGTTGTCTTTACACTCACTCAAAGGAAGAGGAAACCCAGTGCATCCTACATGCTCTGAAAGCGCCGTCACTGGTCAAGACCCTCTGTGAGGTCCAGAGGCTCAGCAAGCAAAGCCGGTGACGGGCGTCGGCCACACACCGGCCCTGCCAGCTCCCTCAGTCACCCAGGGGCCTGAGCAAAACACCACGCAATGAACTTGCAAAAGAATTTCTCAGGCTGGTTATTCATTCTGGGCAACGGAACAGAATAAACATTTTTGCAAGATTTGGTTTTAAGAGTACTGTGGGAATTCAGATCTGTCAAAATAATAAACCGAAATGTATCAGTATTCCTCACTTGCTCTCACTCTTCAAAATCCACATTTAACCTTATAGGTTTTCTCACAGCACGCGTCATTTAAGATTCCCAGCTGCAGAAGGAACCGAGGAATGTGTCTGGAAATGAGAGGCGGGCACACACATATCCCCACACCTGAGTGTCGCCACGTGCAAACACACACGTGCACGCCAGCGTGCCCACGTGCACTCACACACACATGCTCCACGAGGTTTTGGTTTGGAGCCATGTGGCATGGGACAACAGAGCAGCAAGAACCATGGGCTGGAATCTGCGGGGGGATGGGGGGCGACCATTGTTTCATGCATTTCCGCATTTGTGACGGGGACGTCCTTATGGTGAGCCCCCACACCCTGCTGGGCCTCCACTGTCGATATTTGAGTATCATTCACAAGAGTATGAAGCTGTCTGGAAATGCTCATCTCCCTGCTCGTTCTGAAGATTTATTCTTCCTGGAGCTTTTATCCATGTAGCTAAGTCCTGGAGCTAGGTGCTCGAGCAGTGTTGCGCTGTGTTTTGGGTGGGGGGAGGGAGGCGGTCACGAAAGCAGGTGGTCTCTGTGGCGTTCTCCCACATGTAGACTCACCTGGCCACGCCAGGAAACGCTAATCCGGTGGTTTTCAAAAATTTCACATCAAGCACACCTTTTGGTGTTTCTTTCCTATTAATCCTATGTTTTAAACTAAAATGGGTCTGACAGAATCTGAATTTATCATGTGCCATATGACAAGTCCCCTGTGTTTTCTTGGTCTAAGTCATCATCCTCCCGGCCGAGCCTTGTGTCCAAAAGCTACTGGGGGAATGTCGGCTGCCTGGACCATCCGTGTCTCATATCTCATGCTGGCATCCTCAGTGCCTGCGGGAACCACACCTGGCTGCTGTGTATGTTCAAACGTGTGCACAAAACTGGAGTCCAGCACAGATTGGAAGTTGCCTGTGAGATAAGCAAGACGGCCACCTTTAGCTGAAAAACTCCAGCCACGGTAAATAACACCGATGATGGGATTCAAAAGCATCCCTATTTATTAAGGACACACGCGATTGCAGTTAGACACCCTAACATCCTTAAATGTGGGCGCTTGCATCCTTCCTCCCCTTGCACTCCCGACATGCCGGCGAGAGACCAGCGTGGTGACCCCGCACTCCGGCTCTGAGGCCTCGGGGGACTCGTCCTCCCTCTGCACGACCCCGCCCTCCGAGTGCAGGCCAGGACGGAAGCGGCCGGATTTCGGACGGGCTAGGGTGGGGCGTGCTCCCTCGGTCTGTGTGTCTGGGGGACACACGGGAAGGACATTGGAAGAGGAGCCCAGGAACAGGTGTTTTCCAGGTGAGTCAGAGATGCTCTCGGGGGGCGGGGGGCGAAGGT
The DNA here is from genome assembly GCF_040939455.1 of Microcebus murinus. Classification (NCBI taxonomy): domain Eukaryota; kingdom Metazoa; phylum Chordata; class Mammalia; order Primates; family Cheirogaleidae; genus Microcebus; species Microcebus murinus. The sequence continues at coordinate 2,028,913 of NC_134113.1, read as the reverse complement.
TCTGGTCCAGGGAGGCCGTCCCAAGGCAGGGAGATGACGCATGAATCCGGAACATCATCCATACACATCGGTGGGAAAAGTGGGCGGGCTCAGTCATCCCTTCATTGGGCAAATGGGACTTTCTGGATGCTGTTGGGGTACTATTATTTATAGGTTTGTCCCTGGAGAAAGGTTTCATCTTCCCCGAAACACGCCATCTCTCATTCCTGTGCTGCTCTGCATCAAGTGTTAATGCGAGGTGCCGTATTCGTTCACACAGCATTGCTAAGAAACCGTTTTATAGCAGATTCCAGTCGATAGGTATTTGGAGAATACAGACGGCAGGTCTCCGTGGCATCAAGCAAACATGGTCTTAGTCGGCAGAAGAGATATTTTGGGGCTGAGCTTGCACTGATGGTTGTCCCGGGGAGGGGGCTCCACTGGCAATTGTTGAGAACGGGGAATGGTGGCCCAAACGGAGGGTGGGGAGCCAGGCAGAAGAGCAGAAGACGGGGCACGTTCTCTACCTGCCAGGTACTAACGTACGTATTTTGTTACTGGAGTCTATTGTGCAGAAATAGCTCCTGTATTGTATTTCACTGATTAGTGTGCAGGGACTGAATGCAATACTCGTGTGTGTGTGTGTGTGTGTGTGTGTGTGTGTGCATGTACACACTTAGGTGTCTGCATGCTTGAAATCTCACATTGCTATTCACCAGCACACACACACACATACACCCAAAGCAAAAACTCGTATGGGTCAAATGATTTGTGTTGTTTACAGCCGTGTTTACAATGCGCAGGATTTATGCCTGAGGTCTGTTTGCTTTGCCGCAGCGTTGGTCCCTGGGGTTGCTGAGGAAACAAGCTTACTCAAGGAGACGGAGACAGGGAGGAAGGAGGAGGGACAGGATGGATGGTGGGGACAGGCGGAGGGAGGGGCCCCGGCAGGGCTGCGCAAGCTCCAGCCTGGAGGCCCGGCAGTGCCTTTCCCACGACTGTACCCCCCCGGGGCCCAGCTCCCACGCGGGGACCCTGAATCGGAGCTCCCCTCCCAGTGCCGGGGTTGTCACCTGCCCAGGGGCTAAGGAGCACATGCTGCCAGGTGTCATTTGTCAGGCCATTAAGGGGCGAGCGGGAGAGCAGTGTGGGGACCGAGCCCCCCACCCGCCCCTGTCTATGTCACGCACCCAGTCGTTCCTGCTCTTGCCCAAAACCCTGGCACAGGTGACAGCTGGTGGTCACTGCGGCAGGGCAGCCAGGGGTGTGGGAGGGACAAGCTGGGACAGGCAGGGTCAGCCATGAGGGGCAGCCGTCACTCACTCACTCGCCAGTCCCCGACCGACCCTTACTTGGCATCCACTATGTACCAAGAAGGCACTGTTACTTGTTAGGGTTTCCAAAAGTCGGAGACGCGACCCTGAATCTCGGTCTTCTAAAGGAGGTAGGGAGGCTCCCGACCAGGAGCAGAACTGCTCCCCGCTGCATGGGCGGGGGGGGGGGGGGGGGGGGGAAGCGGCTGCTCTCCTTTGTGGTTGTGGTTTGGAAATTCACATAGTTGATATAAGTGAGAGGGAATGTTTATTTCTTACTTCATAAAATGGGAAGTGAGTGCCAATGGGCTTGAATGGGCCTTCCACATCTAAGATACGGTGATGCCACAGCTCTGTGGTCTGCGCTTGGGATCATTCCCTTTGTGACTGCCTTCTCAGGATAGTGTCAAGTGGGGGCAGTTGGCTCCCCTAGTTCATTCATCCTTCCATTTGTCCACCCGTGTCCATCCACTCATTGATCCATTCATCCATCCATTCACTTACCCATCCATCCATCTGTCCATCCATCCATCCACCCATCCATCCATTCATCCATCCACCCATCCACCCATCCATCCACCCATCCACACATCCATCCACCCAACCACCCATCCACACATCCATCCATTCATCCACACATCCATCCATCCAACCACCCATTCACACATCCATCCATCCACCCATCCACCCATCCACCCATCCATCCATCCACCCATCCATCCACCCATCCACACATCCATCCACCCAACCACCCATCCACACATTCATCCATTCATCCACACATCCATCCATCCAACCACCCATTCACACATCCATCCACCCACCCACCCACCCACCCATCCATCCAACCACCCATCCACATATTCATCCATTCATCCACCCACCCATCCACACATCCATTCATCCATCCACCCATCCATTCAACCACCCATCCATCCATCCATCCACCCATCCATACACCCATCCATTCAACCACCCATCCACACATCCATCCATCCATCTATCCACATATCCATCCATCCATCCATCCATCCATCCATCCATCCATCCATCCATCCATCCACACATCCATCCATCCAACAACCCATCCATCCATCCACCCATTCATCCACACATCCACACATCCATCCACCCATCCAACCACCCATCCACACATCCATCCACCCACCCACCCACCCACCCATCCATCCAACCACCTATCCACATATTCATCCATTCATCCACCCACCCATCCACACATCCATTCATCCATACACCCATCCATTCAACCACCCATCCACACATCCATCCATCCATCTATCCACATATCCATCCATCCATCCATCCATCCATCCATCCATCCACACATCCATCCATCCAACAACCCATCCATCCATCCACCCATTCATCCACACATCCACACATCCATCCACCCATCCAACCACCCATCCACACATCCATCCACCCACCCACCCACCCACCCATCCATCCAACCACCCATCCACATATTCATCCATTCATCCACCCACCCATCCACACATCCATTCATCCATACACCCATCCATTCAACCACCCATCCACACATCCATCCCTCCATCTATCCACATATCCATCCATCCATCCATCCATCCATCCATCCATCCATCCACACATCCATCCATCCAACAACCCATCCATCCAACAACCCATCCATCCATCCACCCATTCATCCACACATCCACACATCCATCCACCCATCCAACCACCCATCCACACATCCATCCACCCATCCACCCACCCATCCATCCATTCATTTTTTTACTCACCCATCATCCTCTGTCTATCCCTCCATTCACCCACCCAGCCTTCTCTCATCCTTCTCTCCTTCTCTACCTTTGTTTTTCACACTGAACTCACCAATTCCCCCCACACACACACCCGGGAAGGTGCTGGGGGTGGAGTGAGGAGAAGCATGTGTCCTTGGCTTCCCCTTTACACACCGGCCATTTATTTTGAAGACAAATGAGATTTAATGCCAGTGCATCAAATAGCCCCTGACGCATGGATGCTCCTCAGCCAGGTTGCAGGGGCGCAGGAGGCTGAGACCCTGGTCTGCAGGAGGGACCTTGAGCTGTGTCAGTGTGGGCCATCAGTAAAGATGCCCGCAGCAGCCTGGAGTTGCCCCAGATCCCAGATGTGGACTCACTGCCTGGCCAGGGTGCTCATAGGAATGGTGAATGTTCTCCTCACACCCTCTGGCACCCTGCCCCGCCCCAGCTCCTATGTCCATGTGATCCTGCAGGGGAGCAGCTCACGGTGCTGCTCTGGTGGCTTTGGATGTGTCCATATGGGCCAAGCAGGCAAGGGCTGACCCACAGCCCGCCTGGGTCTGGTCAGAACGTCTCGTGGCCCTCCTGGAACACAGGAGGATTCGAGCCTCGTGAGGAGCTGGCCCCGGTCCCCGACTTGCCACCCTGTCTCCCCTGGGGACTGTCAGGCCCGGGTTCTGGGATCTGGGGCAACTCCAGGCTCCGTGGGCTCCTCCTCCTTTTGCCATCTCCGTCAGCAATTCGCTCTCTGGACATAAGGTGGTTTGTTGTTGTGTCTTCACTGGCTGACTCAGTCAAGCCCTGGCCTCGCCTTGCCCCCTGTGTGCATGCCAGAAATGCTAGAATTTTCTACTCCGTGTCCTCTTCATTAAAGGTTGTTTTTTAATTTCCAGTTCTCAAAGCCTCTTCCCTGACCACTGCAACCTTCCATTAATTTCACTCCATCTAGTCACTTTAACATTAAATCAATGCTTAATGATTGAGTCAATTATTTAATCTTCCTGGGCTTTAGGAATCGTTTAGAGCTGATCCTCTGCTTTTGTAATGAGACGATGACACTCTCTTCCCTCCCTCAACTTCCGTAATGACTCTCTTTGATTATTTTAGATATAGACGTCTTATCCAAATATCAATCTCCATCATGTTATGAGTGATGCCCTTTTTTTTCTTTATCTCCCACAAATGCTAGCACAGCTTTAGGCAAACAGTAAGGGCTTAAGTTGCAGGTTTAATGAGTTTGAGTTCTCAGAGCCTGCTGCGGATCTCCGCCAGGGCCCGGCTGTGCTCCTCCCTGGAGGCCGGAGCTTCCCGCGCTGTGGCCTTGCTCCTTGAGCGGCACGTGCCTGATGCGGCCCCCGGGGTCCATCTCAATGCAGCAGGGCCTCAGCACAGAGAGCCCGGGGCCCGGGACTGCGTCTTGAGGCTCTTTCCTCCCAGCCCTTGGGACGTGCCAGAACACCTGGCACCCTCCCTTTCCATTAGATACGTTTCATTCCTTTCCATTCCACGAATTTTACTCTGGCCACAGACACAGTTTCTATATGAAATGAAAGAAATAAAAGATACCACCTGTCAGAACGCAGCGCCGGGCTGTGAGTCTCAGACATTCGGCGCACTGAGGGAGGTGCCGGGTAGGGTCAGACAACGGGACAAGGACACCTGCTTGTGTCTGGTGGGAAAGAGGGCAGCCGCAGGGGGAGGGCGGTGCTCAGCATTTGTTGGTGGCCCCGCAGATGCCGAAGAGGGTCACTCGGGGCACCGGGAGCCCAGCTGCCCACCTTCCGTGCATATATCGCGGACTAAAAGCGCCTGCAATGATCTGTGCTGTAAATCATTTTCTGTGCGTGTGAATCCCAAACTCCTTGGAAACAAATAAACCCAACAAAAATCAACGATGCCACAGGAGAAGTTAAGCGACTATAGAAGCCTAGCACACGCTCACGGGGGTCGGCTGGAGTGTGTGTCAGTTCTCAGAATACTCGGTGTTTGCTGCCCCTGCGTGTGTGCTGAGCAGTCCAGAAGGGACGGGCACAGTGAGCAGCACGTCCTCCTGCCCAGATGCAGGGGGTGGGGCCGGGAGGGCACCTCGGTGCCCAGATTCCCGGGGCCTCGAGTGCCAGGCTCAGCCGTCTGCATCTGCCCCCCAGAGCCTGGGAGTCTGGGGCTGGACGATCGGCTCAGAGCCCCCGCTGCCGTCCGGTGGCACAAGCGAGCTTGGTGTCTGCAGAGGACGCCTCCGCCCGGGAGGCCGGGTTCCGCCGAGCTCTTGCTTTCTCTGGAAGATCTACGTTTTGTTTCCTTTGGAAGAGGGACTCTGCTCGCACTGCAGCGCCGCTCTATCATTTTAAATTAAATTGTTCCTGTTGTGGTTGCATCCCAGTGTGCGCCTTAATTCATGTGAATCCAATTGCACTTCCCTCAGGGGGTTGCTTGATGTGGTGTCAAAGTTGAATAAATAATAAACAGGGCACACCGGCATCGCCGCGGCTGCAGCCCATGCGGCGGTGACCTAGGCAGCCTTTCCCGGAGTGCCCGTGGCCCCAGGGGGGCGGGCGTGGCGTGCCCCAGCTGGGCTCCTGCCCTGGATGGACGCCTCGGGGCCGTCACTGCCGGGGTGGCATGGCCGCCCCCCCAGCGCCGCACCTGCCTGCACGCTTCGACCTAACGCCCCCTCCCCCCCTCCCCCTGCCGTCTGGGCGTGGTGGGGCTGCGGCTCTCGGCCAGTGCACGCCTGTCGCTGCCGGGAGTCCGGCGTCCGTCACACAAGCTGGGGCTTGCACAGGAGGAAGAGTGAGGCTGGACACCATGACCTCTCCGGGCTTTGGTGACCTTGTCTGTTGCACCCAGAGGCAGACCCTGCGGGCCGCTCCTGACTTGTGGGAGGAGGGAGCGCAGCTGCCGGGTCGGTCCTGGGAGGCAGCGCCTGTCAGGGCGGGGCCCTGCACCCTCCTGACTCTAGGGATCGAGGGGCTAGGGGCAGCCCAGCCGGAAAGGACACTGGAGAGGCAAGGGGTGAGCGGGGGAATCCATGTCAGGATGCAGGGGTCCCACGTATGCTCTTACTGGTGGCCAAGATGAGGGTATCATTTTCAAATTTTTAATTATAGACAGAGAGAGAGAGAGAGAGCCTCTTCCCCCAACCCCAGGGAGCTGCTTGGCAGAGCAGGGCTCTGTGCTCTGCGTGTCCAACCCGGGCCAGGAGTCATCACTGCCCCTGAGCGGCAGCAAAGAGCCCTGAGAAGAAGGAATTTTGGATTTTTCATACCACTTTTTGCTCCAAAGGAGGAATCCTTGTCCTGGGAGCCCGGCGTGAGCTCCAGGGGCAGGGGCGGAGAGAGCCCCGAATGTTGTGCGTGACTTTAGGAGGCTGCATGTGAGTATCTCCCTGGGGGAGAGCCCCCTCGGTCCTCAGATGCTCAAAGGGGCAGATGGGGGCTCCCCGGCGCGGAGCTATGAGCCCGGTCCTCTCCCAGCCCACCCCAGCGTAGTCAGAGCGGATTCGCCTTCTGTCCCACGTCCTGAGCCGGAAACGTCGTGGTCCTCTCTGCCACCTCTGTGCCCTGGTCCCTCGCCCCTGCCCGAGCGTCTGTCTACACAGGTCTTGGACACGGCCCCTCCTCGTCAGGGCCACTGCCGGGGCAGTGACAGCGCCCTCCACGTGTCCAGGGCCCCCTCCCCTCCCCATCCCCCCTGCAGCCAGGTCAGGGTCATGTGACTCATCGTGGCCGATGACCTGCGAGTGTGAGTGATGTGGGTGGCTCTGGGCAGAGGTGGCCAAAAGCCAGCGCGTCCTTCCTCCCTGCCTTCTGGAAGGACACGGCAGCGCTCAGCTCAGCTGCGAGAGGGAGCCAGGCCACCGGCGTGCGCAGGGCTTAGCGGGAGTGAGAAATAAACCGGTGTTTTGGAGTATTTGCTGCTGCAGTGACACCACTCCTACTCTGAGCAGCTCCTTAGTGCGGGGAACCAGGTGGGACAGAGATGGGGAGGGGCCTGCCCTCCACCACAGACAGGTGACGGACGGGTGGCGGCCGGCTGCATGGGGAAGGTGGCGTGACTCGCTGCACGGAGTCGTGGGCTGCAGAAGCGGGCACGGTGGCGGGAGATGCCTGCGGACGGTCGCGGGTGGACAGGACTTGCTTGTTTTCTACTCGGCGCACACGCAGCGCTCACTGCCTTCCAGACATGCGCCGAGCGCTTTGCAGGGTCAGCACGCGAGCCCGCAACGCGGGACCAGGTGAAAGATACTGGGCTGTAAGGACAATGGACACCTTCCAGCTTCTGTTTGCTGCTTGCTTGCTGACCGCAAGGCATTATGAGTACATTATGGGATGCAGAGGAGAAAGACAAAGAGCGCGGAAACCGGAGTCTCCCAGCTGGGACCCGGAACAGGTTGGAGCCCGTCAGGGGCAGGATGAAGTAAGGATCACTGTGGGGCGGATGCATGACCATGTAAACAACTGAGTTATAAAAAGGGGGCTAACGCACAAAGGAGGGTCCCCACCCAGAGAAGAGGCCACTGTGCTGGCACTCTGGGGGCTGGGACCCTAGCTCGAGCTAGACAATAAAACTCCTTTTGATAATTACAGCCTCAGTGACTCTGTCTCTCTGTCCTGCAGCCCTGTGAATCTCGACTATAACAGAGGGAGGTGCTTGTCTCATCCCGACCTTTCGGATGAGGAAACTGGGGCAGACTGGGGGTTTTAGCTCATGGCTCAGGGTCCCACGGCGAGCAAGTGGCACGTGGCCCGGACTTCCCGCCCTCCCGTGCAGACGCCAGCTGCAGAGATGGCACCTTGGGGGGCGGGACAAGCCGGCCCGTGAATGCCGTGCGGCGGCGGTGGTGAGGAGAGACCGCGTGTGACCCCTCCGACTGGCCTCTGCCTGACCCTGGACTCCGCCCTCCCATGCCCAGGCCACGGGTCACCCACGTCAGCGCCTTCCCCGTGGACATGAGCGCCACTCGCAGCCCTGGCACTGCACGGGGACCGCTCACGGCCGAGCAGCCCAGCAGGCCAAGAAGAGAGGTCACCGCCAAGCGCCCAGTGACCCGGGGACATCCTGGTGGGAGGAGGCCCTCCCTCCCGCACCCCTGCGAACACCAGCCTGCCCAGAGAGTAGAACCCGGGCTGTCAGCACCAGGGCTTTTGACGAGGCCGGTTCTGACAGCCCCCGAGAGCCGCCAACACCCAGCGCTGCGACTATTTATAACTCTGTGCCTCTCCTCACCCAGCAGCAGCAGAAACAAAACAAAGCCATTTGGCGAGAGGTTTGGGCAGCCGCCACGCGGTGGCTGCGTCCTGGGGGAGGGCGGGGGGAGGGTCGTGTGCGTGGGCAGCGGGGGCCGTGGTCTCTCCGTGGACAGAGAGCCGGCGGGTGTCCCTGTCCCACAGCCAAGACAGCCAGGGCTCCCCGAGGCCCAGCCACAGGAGACGGGGCTGAGCTCCAGCGGGGGGCGGGGGTCAGTGCCTGGCTGGCCCCCCAATATCAGCCAGGAAGATCCCCACCCCCCCAGAGTGTCTAATTGATTGGTCTGCGTCTGGCCCGGGCACCAGGAAGTTTCAGTTCCCTGAGATGTTATAATAGCAGCAAACTGAGCCAATCGCTGGGGCAGGTGGCCTGGAAACAAACCGTGGGATTGGGGGCCCAGTATTGTCCCCTCCTCTGAGCCTCAGTTTCCCTCCCTGTAAAACAAGCACTTCGGACTGTGGAATGGACAAGTTTATTTCTATCTTAGTTTCTGTAGGATTTAAAATGCCGCAGTCCTCAAATAGGGACGCCCTGCAAAACTCACCGTTCCTGGCACCCGCTCCTCAGGGAATTATATGTCCCAGGCTGGTGAAGGGACTAACCAGGGAGGAAGGGGAGCAGCGGGAGTGCTCCGGTCAGCCAGGCTGCATGGGGCAGCTTAGAGAGCTCTTTCTTGTGATGAGCTTACAGAGGGATGAAGACGGAACCAAACCACACAGGGAAGAGGGTGGAGGGGACAGGGACAGCCCAAGGCCAGGCCTGCAGAGCCCCGCACGGCCGCGGTGGGGGCCAGCCTCCCATCCCTTCCCTTCTAGCTCGTTCGCTGAAGGCCAAAAAGACCTCCCCAGAGCGTAAATCTGGCTGTGGCCTTCCTCCCCGTCCTAGCGCCCCACCTGCTGGCACCTCGACCACCGGACCCCATGCAGGGACCCGCACCATGCCTGGGTGTGGCCTGGGCATTGGGTCTTCCGCAGTGGGGAGCCGCCCCCTGAGACAGGTATGCTGAGGCTCTGAACCTCAGTAGCTGTGGACGCAGCCTTATTCGCAGACGTGGCCCAGTTAGCGTGCTCATGCGGCCCAGCCCTCACCGCTGCGTGACCCGGCATCTTCCACAAAGGGGAAATGTGGATGCACAGCCGTGCGCAGGGAAGACAGGCGAGGAGACGCAGGAGAGGCGTGTGGGGGTCGGGGTGCGGCTGCCGCAAGCCCTGGACTGTCCACCTGAAGCTGGAAGAGGGGAGGGCTCCCTCCCCCGCGGTTTGCAGAAAAAGCCTGGCCCTGCCGACACCTGGACGTCCCACGCGGAACCCCCAGACCGTGAAGGAGCAAACGCCAGCTGCTCTGAGCTCTCGGGTTGCTGTGTTTGCCGCCACGGAGCCAGGCCACGGCTGCAGGCGTGATTTTGTGTGCAAGGCCTCGGCGGTGGGCCACGCCTGCAGGGGGTGGTCCGGACAGGAGCGAGAGAGGCAGACCTGCGTCTGTCCAGAGTGAACGCTCAGCACCGGCAGCCTTTAGGCAACTCGGTACTGGGCGGAGCAGCACGCCAGGGCGCCCGGTTTGCTCCGCACCTAAGATGCGGCCCCCGTCCTCAGTGGCCCAAGGGACGGGATGCAACAGTCTGTCCATCTTCCTGGAGGGGATATTCCCACACTGAACCCCTAGAAACTTCTGGCAAGTTTAGGAGGCACAGTTCCTGCCACCTGCCCTGCTCAGACAGTCGGGGACAGGTGGGGGTGATCCTGAGTCCACGACACGCTCAGTCCAAAAGGGGCTGACCCAACCCTGGGGAGAGAGGGACGGGGTTCAGGTTAGGAAAAGACGGGGTGAGGCAGCTTGCAAGGCACAGAGAACAGCCGGAGTTTGAACCACCCGCCCCATCCAGGTAAGTGCTAACACCTGGGTTTGGGGCAGGGGCGGGGTGGGGCCGGGGGTGGCGGAACCAGGCTAAGGTCCTTTACAGTTTCGGAAGGCAGGCGAGGCAGCCGCCGCTGGGATGGATTTAGCTGCCGGAGAGCTTGCCCCAGTTTCCGGCTCGGATCGTGTCTGAAGCCTCCTCGCGGCTTTGAAGATTTCCAGAGAGGGGAGCCCCGCGCCTCCCACGCACGGCGCCTAGCCGCTGGTCCCCCCGACTTCTCCCCTCTTCCGAGTCCTCGCTAACAAGGAGCCGGCGCCCCCCGTCACGTTCCCCATTTTACACGAGTAAACATCTTTTAATTGAAACTCCTGGGCATTTAGCATTATTTATAACTCTGAAAATTAAAAGCCTCACGGAACTCCGGTTACATCTCACAGCCGCGGCTCCCGGACTAATTATTTGGGAGACGTTGTGCGGCATCGGTAATCGCAGGGCTGGGTTAATGCCGAGCGCTGATCGGAGTTGCCATTTCAAAGGGAGCCGGGCGGCCGGCGCGTGTGCGGACATCAAAGCCTCCCCTCGGAAGAAGAGGCACCCGGGAAGCTTCAGAAGCCAAGCTTCTGAGTTTCCGCTTCATCGACCAGAGTCATCGCGCTGGAATCTCGCCACGTCTTGCCTTGCTGCCGAGTCGGGTGCCGTCTCCGTCGTTTAACCTCGACAGCGCAGGTGCGTCTGTCCAGACGTCCCTTCCTCCACCTGGCGACCGTCTCCCTGCTTCGAATCTGATGGAAGTGGCGGCTCTCAAGATAAGGACCGCGTAGACGTGCCTGGCGAAACCCTTGCCCCGGGCCCCTGCTGGAACCGTGGGGAGGGTCTGGGGAAGCAGCACAGGCAAGTCCGACGGGGCCCCCCGGCCCCGGACCAGATCCTCGCCAGGAAACGGCGGCTGAAATATCGCCGCACACGTCTCTGCTGAGGCGATGAGCCCCGCAAGGCTGCCGGGCACGGCCCCGGGACCGCGGGCACTCCCAAACGGCCACCCAGGGCTCTCGAGAGAGGCGGCAGGAGGGGACATGAAGGTGTGGAGTCGGAAAGGCCCGGGCTTGTGGGCTGGAAGCCCTGCTTTCCGCCGTGCAGTCTGCAGACGCCTGTCTCGCTGGCAGGGCTATTTTAGGCCCTATAAACACATGCAGCCGGGAGCAAAAAGCCGTCAGAGCCCTCGCCCCGGCCCCTGTGCAAGCCCTCCGTGAGGCCTTCTGCAGGCTCACTCTGCTCCCAGCTCTGCAGCCCACCTGCCCCGGCCCCGGCCCCGGCCCTGGACCCTCCTCCTGTGCTGGCCTCTCTGTTCATTGGCTTCTGCCCCGTTCAGCACCTTGGAGAGGTGACCCGGGTTTGGAGACTTCGCAGGGCTCTGACCTCAGCGCTCTGTTTCAACACCGGAGGCCACTGGCGTGAACCTCCACGCGTGGCCCACGGCAAGCACAGGCGAGAAGCGTCGCCCCAGATGCTGGGAGGCTGCGGCAGCCTGTGCCCTGCCTGGGGGTTGGGAGGTCACGGCACGTCCGCCCCGCGTGGCTGGCTTCACTGTGGAACCTAACATCATGCAACTTTCAGAAAAACGTTTGAGAAAAAAAAAAACCTCTGGGATCCAGGGCTAGGCAGAGAGCTTCTTAGATTGGATCTCAAAAGCATAAGCCCTGAAAAGGAAAACGACAAATTACACACCTCATCGAAATTAAAAACGTTTGGCCCATGAATACAACTGTTATGAGGATAAAAAGACAAGCTAAAGCCTGGGAGGAAATATTTGCAAACCACACGCTCAAGAAAGGACTAGAATCCTGAATGTATCTTTCTTAGCAGGAGGTCTCTCTGTTGGCGGCCGGCGCAGTGGCAGGTGGACGTGTGGTGGGCAGCTTCCTGCTGGGCCCTGGGTCACCCGTCCCAGCTCAGGTGGGGCCCTGTCTCTTGCCTCGTTGCAGGTGGGTGCAGTGACATCGGCTGCTGCCTCCACCCCACCGGCAACTCGTCACCTCTGCCTCTCTGGGTCCACGTGGACACCCCTGCCGTCACGAGTGTGCTGGGGGCCCACTTGCACTGTTTCTGGGGGGTTAGTGGGGACAGGAGCTCAGCTCCACACTGGGCCTGGCTGATGCAGGGTAGGGGGAAAGCAAAGTGCTCGTGAACCCCAAACCGCCCCACCTACTGGTTGTCACTGATGTGGGGCGGGGGCTTGGGCTGTCTGACACTGTCTATCCCTGCGGGGGCACTGCGACCCCCACCTGGTCCCACAGGTACGAGGAGTGAAGATGAACGCTCCGCCGGGCCCCACAAAAACTGGAATGGGTGCATGGGGAGGGGTTGCTAGGGGTTTCCATGTTAAATTATGCCAAGTGCCGTTTTGCTCCAAGGATGTAATCTAATAATTTTTTTCTTTGTTAGACTAATAATATGCTGCAATACCTTGACTGGTTTTCAGGTATCGAATACCTCAGCAGTCCCAGAATAAACCCCACTTGGCGGTTGTGTATTTCATATATATAATATATATATATATATTATATATATAGCATATATATTATTTATATATAAATTATATATAATATATATATATATAACAAGGCACTTGTATTCATATTTTATGTATATGTTTCACCGAGGTTACTTAGCTAATATTCTGAAAATTTCGGTGTCCATAATTTTTATTCATGAGGAATTTGCTGCATTTTTGTTGCTGCTATCTGTTTTCTGCCGTCTTTGTCTCTCTTGGGCATCGTGGGAATGCTGAACCTCATGTAACCTGCCAGGAAGTGTTTCCTTCTCTGTTCTGCAGAAAGGTTGTGCTGTTTCCCTTTTAAATGTTTCAGAGAATTTACCACTGAAAGTATTTCATCTGGAGATTTATTTGCTAAAAGAATTTAAATTGGGAATTCGATCACGTTAGTAGTTATGGTATGATTTGGGTTATCAATTTCATGTCGGGTGTGTCGGTACTTTTTGGCTTTCAAGAGAGGGATGCATTTTATAGAGTTGTCACGTGTGCAAAGCTGTGTGTGGTGTTCTCTTATCAGACTTTTCATTTCTGTGGGGTCTGTACTGCTATCACCTGTTTCATTTCTGATACTGATAATTCATGTCTTCTTTCTTATTTTCTTTTTCTGTCTTGCTGTGGGGTTTACCAATTTTCTTGTTCTTTTTGAATAAAAAAATCAGCTTCATTGATTTCATCTATTGCTTTCAAGTTTATTAATTTCTACTCACCTTCATTATTTTCTTTCTTTCTATTTTATACTCACTTTGAACTTACTTTTTTGGTTTTTGTTTTTACTCAGTTATGGTAATTTGTGGCTTCTGAATTACTGAGAGTCAGAAGTATACCTATGTGTTATTTAATCAATGGGTGACTCTTAAAATCATCCAGAATCCTTCTATGCAGTTCAAAAAAGTGTTGACTTGGTATAAGTACTGTTCTCTCTTTATTTTTCAGAGGATTATATGAATGCAGTCAAGTCTAGAAAACCAAACCATAAAATCCACGGAATCGTGTGTATGCAGAATCCATGCAAATGTCTTTGGAGGAATTCCTACAGAAAAAAATCTTTTCAACCAAAGAATAGTAGTAATAATTTTAAAATGACTTGTGTGTGTTACTTTTAAGGGTAGTAAAATGGCTAACTTTATTTTTAAAATAAGGTGAAAACTTAGATTGATTTTAGATCTTTCTTCTTTTCTAATATACACTTTAAACGCTAAATTTCCCTCTAAGCTTTGGCTGCTTCCCACAAATTTTGATATGTTGCATTTTCATTTTCCTTCTGTTCACAACATTTTTCAATTTCCTGTGAGTCTTCCTTTGTGACTCATGGTTTATTTAACAGTATATCCGTTACTTTCTACATGTTTGGTGGCTCTCTTACTACTTTTCTATTCTAATTCCATTATTATGGAGCATACCTTGTGAGATTTTCATTATATTACATATTAATTTTTGTGATCCAGGAAATGGGTTATTTTGCACCAGGTGCCTTTGAAAAGCATGTTTATTCTGGTGGTGGTGGTGGTGCAGTATTCCATAAATGTCAGTTAGATTCAGTTAGTTGATGGCGTTTTCCATTCTCCTTGATACTGACTTGATGTCTGTTTGCTGGTACCACCCACTACTGAAAGAAGCATCATGAAGTCTCCAACCGCATGTGCGAATTTGCCTGTTTCTCATTTCTAGTTCCGTCAGCTTTTTTTTTTCATGCATTTGCAAGCACTGTTGTTAGGTGCATTCACATTTGTGATGTTATTTATATCTTCTTGGTGGGTTGATATTTTATCAGGTTATGCTCCTCTCTATCTCTGCTAATTTTCTTTGTCGTCAGATCTAATTTATCTGATATTAAAATAGCCACGTAAAATGGAATATGGAAACCTTACTAGTACATAGGTCCCTTTCTTCTCTCATCCTTTATGTTGTTTTCATCTTATTACATGTACATAAATTGAGATCCCTATCAGGAAATGGTACAATTTTTCTTTCAAATGTCAAACATAGTTAAAGAACTCAGTAGGAGAATAGCCTATTGTATATTCCCAATTATTTGCCATTTCCATTGCTAATTTTCCAATCCTGATTTTCCAAAGTTTCTTCTGGCATTATTTTCCTTCTGTCTAAAATTTTTTTAATAAATTTTTTTTAGAGCTGATGTGATAGAAATGAATTCTCAATTTTCCTTAATCTGATGATACCTTTATTTCACCTGAGTTTTAAAAGATATTTTCATAGTATTTAAAGTTTTGGGGAAATAGTGCTTTTCTTTCAACACTTTAACAATGTTGTTTCCCTTCCCCTGGAATCCATAATTTTTTGTGTGAGAAATATACAGTTGATCAAATTGTTGTTACCCCATAAATAATACATGCATTTTCTTTGAATGCTATCAATATTCTAATTCTTACATTGTGGCATTTTTATTATAATGTGTTTTGTTGCAGTTTTTGTTTTTTTCCTAATCTTTTGCTTTCTCTCTCCTTTTCACATTGGATAATTTCTATTATTCTTCTCTCAGTTATCTCCACTCTACTATTGAGTCAATTTGATGGGTATTTAACTTTGGTTATATTTTTAAGTTCTAAAATTATTATCTAGTTCTTGTTTCTATCTTCTAATTCTTTGCCAATGTTGTCTCTAGAGAATGTTTACCTTTACTTGTTGGAGCATATTGATAACAGCTGTTTTACACTGTCCTTGTTAGAAATTTCCAACATTTGCTTCAAATCGGTGTCACCACCTGTTGTTTATTCCCATGCAAATTGTTAGTTTCTTGGTTCTTTGCATACTGAGTAATTTGGGGCTATATCTTGTATATTTTGCATGCTCCAGTATTATATCCTGAGTCTTGCTTAAATCCTATGAAAAATGTTGATATTTTTTGTTTTTGTAAGCAATCAGCCCAGCTGAACTCAGACCTGCAGTTCCAGCAAGGTTTTTGTGGTTGTGGCTCAAAAACCAGCTTAGTTTTCAAAACTTTTGCAAAGCTAGCCAATCTATTCATATTTCATGTGTGCAATATGCAGTGGCAAGTCTGACATTTGGAACGTGGACTATTTCGTAGTTCAATCCCCACTATTTATTTATACTGCTTAAGCTCAGATACGTACAGGCGCGTCCCAAGGGTGAGCCCGGGGGTTCACACACAGCCCTAAGCGGCCACTTTCCCGAGCCTCCTCCTCTCCACTAGCTCCTTGTACTTCCTGGATTCCTTTTTTGTCCCTATGCCGGCGTCCCTCTCTGCCACACATCCCTGCAACTGCACCCAGGTATTAAGCCAACCGGAAGGAGGAGATCTAGAGAGAAAGAAAACTGAAGTGTTTTCCCTGCCCTCTTGAGACCCAGCTCCTCTGGCAGGAGAGGAGGGTGCCTGTCTCCACACCACGTTTGTAGTTTTGGTTCCTTCGGGCTCCCGCTGTGACTGCTGTACTACCCCGGCAGGCTGCCTGGGGGCTGTGCAGGAGAGAACAGAGCAAAGGGAAAAAGGAAAAAAAAAATGAGCACTGAGTTTTAATAGCACCTTGCTTATTTCTTAAGCCCAAACCAGAGAGTTCTCTGGGTTCTCGCTGCACTCAGCGGCACTTCTGGGTCCACGCTGGACTGAGTCGGAGTCCGGGGCTGGGAGCTCACTGCTGAAGGTGGTACTTTGAATACGGATTTTTTTTTTCCTCCCAATCTGCCTGCTACCATCTACTTTTATGGATTGTCAGATGCCTGTTCCACATGCTCTTCCCAGGCTTCCTGAGCTTCCTTCAGGGCAGAGACAGGGTGGAGGAAGCCTACTCGATTTTACTTGAAACCGGAGCTGCCACAATCTGTTTCAACTTGCACCGTTGCGATGTCACGGAGGGTGTGCACACAGACACGCTGACTGCAGAGCTTCGGCCCCGTCTGCGAAAGACACTGACACAGATGGGAATGACGTTAAGGGGAATCAGGAAATACGGCCGTGTCTTTTGGGCGGCTCACGTGGAATGCTGAGACATCCCAAAGCTAAAGCATTTTCTTTCCAGAGTTGAAGCATAAACCCAAACGCACCTGACCGTCCAGGCTATGGCCAAATCCAGGCGTACTAGGACAGGCGGTGGCAGTGGATCCACCGGAAGGTCGATTTTGCTGCATGGCAGAGCTGAGTAGGCCCAAGTCGTGAGTCTCATCTTCTTGATCGATCCAATTCGCCAAAACTATATCGAATGAAGGGACGTTGGGAGACACCCCTCGAATCGGATGTTTTTGACCAGCTGACTTTGAAGTGCCACCTTTGCAGGCGTCAAGGCGTGCCTGGGCCGAGGGGTGCCACCCGAGCCGTCCGTGTCTGACCGCGAGGAGGGAAGGCAGCGCGGCGCCCGGCACCGCCCCCGGGGAGCTCCCTTTGCAGCCGTGTGCCACCAAAGCCACTTTGCGTCTGCGGCACCGGCCTTTCATGTCCGGGACCCCGGGTCTCCCCCGGTCGCCCGAATGCGGCAGTTCAAAGAGCCTGTCCAGTGGAATCCGGACGCCTCTCTAATCAGTTCACGTCATGCTCAGGTTACACGACAAGTCTGGTGAGTGAATTTCAGTGACCACGGCAGGGTCGGGTGCAGGTGGGCGTGTTCCCCAGATGCGTTTTCACTCCCGGTGGCGCCGCGGCTCCCGCGCCAGCGCCTCTCTGGATGAGCGGGTGGCGTTTGCAGAGAGAATAGTCTGACGCTTTAATTTGTCAGTATAGGCTAGTGGGAGAGAGGGACGAATAACGTGTGAGTGTTTATCCCATTCATTTGTTTGTCAAACACAGGCTGAATGTCCCAGTGGCCTGAGGCCGTACCTGGGCGCTGGGCTGCCTGTAGCGGGCGGCGTTTTCATCCACCGAAACGTAGAGGAGCCAAACCCCAGCCTTCCTTGTCTTTCTTCACTCCACCATGCTGAAATAGAAGGCTTTTTTTTTTTTTTTTGAGACAGAGTCTCACTCTGTTGCCCAGGCTGGAGTGAGTGCCATGGCGTCAGCCTAGCTCACAGCAACCTCAAACTCCTGGCTCAAGCCATCCTCCTGCCTCAGCCTCCTGAGTAGCTGGGACTACAGGCATGCGCCACCATGCCCGGCTAATTTTTCTATTTTTGGTAGAGACAAGGTCTTGTTCTTGCTCAGGCTGGTCTCAAACTCCTAAGCTCAAGTGATCCTCCCGCCTCGGCTTCCCAGAGTGCTAGAATGACAGGCGTGAGCCACCGCCCCCAGCCTGAAATAGAACTCTTAATCTAGGCCAACATAGGGTATCCTCAACCTAATAATTAGTATTTCTCATTAATTGTGGCCCCTCCTCCCTCCATCTCTTGCTGGTACCCGTTACGAATGAGAGGGACTTGCTGATGCTGTCATTTGAAGGGTGGGCAGGGCTACCAGATCTCCAGTTTCCTTCCTCTGTCCACTGGCCTTCAGTGAGTTGTGAGTCAGATCCCTGATGCTGGGTGATCACTT
Organism: Microcebus murinus; assembly: GCF_040939455.1. Classification (NCBI taxonomy): domain Eukaryota; kingdom Metazoa; phylum Chordata; class Mammalia; order Primates; family Cheirogaleidae; genus Microcebus; species Microcebus murinus. The sequence goes on along the minus strand of NC_134113.1, from coordinate 2,010,744 downwards.
CTCCTCCCTCCATGTGGCTGGCGGGGGCGACCGCGCTCTTGGCCGACAGCCTGCATGTGTACGTACCGACAGCGCCCCTCCCACGCCACAGCGGGCTTTCACTGTCCCACGTTTCCTCCACCCCGGCTGGTCCTGCAGGAGACGGGTCCTCTCTGCCTGGACACGTCTGGCCGTAAATCACACGTGGCCGCTGCCCGGGCCCTTTGACAGGTAGTCTCCTTGGTAAGGCTCCTCCCTGCGCACCTGCACCCCGAACACAGGGAGAGTCCCTTCTGTGTCAGAGCCCCCGACGGGGTTTCCATGGTCACCTCGCCTCTCCTGGCTTCTCAGAGATCTCCCCCAGAGACCCACCCCAGTGGCCGGCGCTGTGGCTCGACTGTGGCACCTCACCTGTGTGGCCCGTCTTCCAAACTCTCAGTTCATAATACACACGAGGACTGAGGCTTTTCCAGCTCTAAGCCTGTGGGACTCCCCATACCTTTCCTTGGTTTTAAAACCCTTCTCTTGCTTGTCCGTGGCCCTGGCGTTCAGGACGGGCACACGCGTCTCTCGTCTCAAGAACTTACGGTGGGGGAGGAAAAAGTGGAGCATCAGACTCTGCTTCGCCCACGGCCAGCAGCGGAAGGACAAGAAGGGCCGTCGGAGTTAAAATTAGACACGCTCAGGAGGAAAACCCGTTGACAACTGTTCCAAGAGGAGACAGAGGCAAATCCTTCAAGAACGTCGCAGCCCACTGGGACCCATGCTGATCAGGGCAGGCCGAGCCGCGGCTGCAACAGACCCCTCCGAATATCAGCGGCTGAGAGATGAAAACATAAGGCTCCACAATCTCGAACAGTTCTGGGCCCGTGTACACCCCATGGGGCCACTCCGTGAGGGATCCTGGCTGCAGGCTGCTCCGCAAACACAGCTCGAGACCCCCCCTTCCCTGGCTGGGAAGGGGGAGGGAGGGAGGCAGGCGAGCACACGTGGGGGGTGTCCGGGCAGGGCTATTCCAGTGGCCGGGACCCAGGCACACGGCGGCTCCTCCCTGCCATGGGGTCCAGAAATGCAGGACGCTGTGCGCCCAGGAAAAGGCGCAAATGGACCCTGGTGAACCTCACTGCCCTGGTTTGGCTTCCTGGTCACCGAATACCCACTTGTCACTCTCATCTGTCACATACAGAACACACTCGCTCACCCCGCCAAGGGGGACAGCCGACGCCCCAGCCAGCTCTGGCCTCCAGAGTTCTAGAAGATGCCCCGGTCCTCTCCTTCAGGTCCGGTGACCTAGAAGGTAAAAGGAAACGTGATCTGCCTCCCTGTCCCCGCCCCACAGTCACGCGACATAAAACGACGGGACGGGCAAGGACACCCGTGCAAGCAGGTGCTGGCCTTCGTGACAAGTGTCGGCCAGGAAGGTTGGGCCAAGCTCCCTGCCCAAGGTGGGGAGTCGGCCGTCTGGTGCTCTCTGGGAGTTTCCTGTCCCCCGTGCCCTGCCCTCTGCAAGGTGCCCTGTTGCCCCCACCACGTGTGTGGCCACACTGAGCTGGGCCAGCACACGCGTGACCCCCGGGGACTGCACAGCCACCTGCCACCTCCTACTGCTGCAATTGGTGGTCAGACACCACAGTAACACTCACGTGGCAGGAGCCCCCGTGGCCCAGGTGTGCGGCTGCTTCAGCAGTGAAACTTCGTGGGCTTTAGTGGAACTGAGAAAAACCATTTCCACGTGCCAGGAACAGCACCAAGTGTGGTTATTTTTTTCCTGGACGTAGTTTGTAAATCTCCATTATTTCCTGATTTCTGTTTCCACACCTCTCTCTCTCTCTGTCTGTCATTTAATGGCAGCTTCCTGGGAGGCTACTGGAGGGGGAGAAATAGAGGGTTTGGTAAATAGTTCCCTTAATCCATTCTTTGCTGCCTGGTTAACTTCCTTTGTCTAATTGAGAAGCCTTAATGGGAATTTGAAGCTCAATGCCTTTTCTGTCTTGTTTCCTGCTGTTTGGGATCCAGAAGTACTTTTCCAACCCAAATTCTCGAATTCTCTCTAACCCCCTTGGATTTTATTCGCAGACTATTTAATTAGGTCCTGAGCTTGTCTCTTTCGTGCGCAGCCTGGGTGTGACAAGGCGCAAACAACGCACACTGGCACTCTGGCTCTTCCCGAGACGCTGCCGGCACTCGAGGCTGCAGCCCGGCCCGCCGCGGTCCAGAGCCTGGGCGCCGTGCGCTTCCCCCGCTTGCTACCTGGGGCCGAGGTATAAGGCTGCATGTTTTAGATTTTTGATGCTGCAGCACCACCCTTCAATATACCAACCCTATAATATTAGGGTGTGCTAGGAAGAGATAAAAAAAAATAGACTCTCAAAAATGTAATGTTTTACAAAAACAAGAGAACTGTTTCCTTCTCAGGTGTCCAGGGAAGCAAGTGGGCTCTCCTCCACGCGGCCCTCCAGGGACCCAGGCAGATGGTGGCTCTGCCTCTTCCACTGCCATGTGCAAATCCAAGGTGCCCTGCCCTTGCGACAGGAAGAGAAGGTCAATCAGGGGCACATGCAGGTGGCCCCTGGGCCAGGCCTGACCGTGCCTGTGCCACCTCCACTCACGATCCGCCAGGTAGGGTGCAGTCACCTGGCCACACCTGCCCGCAAGGGCACCTGCGAGGCGCAGGTAGGGTGAATGCCCAGGAATCCGCAGGAACAAGCTCTCCCGGACAGGTCTCGGTCTAGGCCGCAGGGCTGCAAGGACTCCAATAAAGCAGGGCTGGACCGGAGGCACAGGTGTGCTGCCCTGGAGCAGCAGGACCAGGACTTCCCGAAAACTTAGGGAGAAGGTGTGTCCGCGTTTCTACCTGAGTGCGAGCCCGAGCTTGTGTGGGGACTGGGGGGGGGGGCGATTCTGGGCAGAGGGAGCCGTGGGGGCAGAGGAGCGCGCAGGAGACCACCGGGACTGACGAGGGCACGAGGAGGTCAAGTCGGGAAGGCTGGGCCGCAGGTGGGGGAGGGGAGGGGCGGCCCGTGTAGATTCTCCGAGCACAGCGGTCCAGCGACCACACTGCCCTTAATCTGAAAGGGAACACGGACAAAAGGAGACCGCGGTCCTCATCAGCTCGCGTCCCGGCAACCAAGATCCGCTAGCGCAGTTACGCCGGGCCGGAGGAGGAGGACGTTTGGGCGTCCGGGTTGCACCTCTCTGTCCTGGGCTAAGCCAGCTCCACGGGGAGACACTATATCGCATCATGACCCATGTCACAAAGACATCAGGGGTAACCTCATCTACCTCTGAAACAATTCCTGAAATAGAGTAAAACTATGTAAAAGAGAGATGATGAGACGACGAGAAAACGGAAGACAACAAATGAAAACCTTCCAGAAATAAAAGCCGTATTAGAAGCAGTGAAATCGGGGGTAGAGGGTGGGAACTGACTGCACTTGGTTGGGAGTTATGCAATCTGGACAAAGACAAAGGAAATAACAATATTTAATTGGTATTTTTGAAGAACTAAACCTACACACACACACACACACACACACACACACACACACACACAACAAAAGGAAGCTTTCCTGGAGGAACGGAATACTTGAATCTGAAATCAAACAACTGTCATAGTTCAAGAGAGAAATACTAGGAAAAAATTTGACACTGTTCATGCTCTGAAGAAGGTGCGAATATTCAGGAAAATCGTGGAAGATCTACAAGGTGGGCGGGGCATGGCATTGAGGTTGTCTCAGGTTCCTCACAGCAACAACGAAGAGAAAAACACCCAAACACAGCAGGGCAATGTCTATGAGAAGGAAGGAAGGCAAATTGTCCTTCCAGTATAAAGATAAGAGATGGACATTCTAATCCACGAAAATCCGGAGACCATAGTACCCAAAAGTCCTTCTAGGGAGAAAAAATTCCGTGCCACAAATAGGCAAACCTAAATAAACACAAATGAAGATGCCAATGTCCAAGAACTGAGGATGGACGCCGAAAGATTAAATTTAGTTTAATCTTTATTAAATATTAAACTAAATTTAAATAACTGTAGGAGCTGTGGGCTGGGTAGATTCCAAGCAGGAAGCATAGCATCAATACAAACAAAATACAACTCGCAGCAAAGTAGAAATAGGGCAAAGTGTAATTGTGATAATTCTTCACGGACAGTCATTTACTTACTGCTATGTACATTTCCAACGAATATGTAAAAATACATGATGATTTTTTTTCAACAAGGGTGCCAAGACAATTCAACAGGGAAAGAATAGTCTTTCAACAAGTCTTTCTGGGCCAAATGGATATGCCAAAGAAGGAAGCTGAATTCCAAATTCATACCGCGTACAAAAATTAACTGAAATGGATCATAGATAGATATAAATGTAAGACCTAAAACTGTAAAATTCTTAGAAGATGACTTAGGGATAGGTCTTTGTGATGTAGACTTAGGCAGTAGTTTATTGGCTATGACGCCAAAATCACAAGCAACCAAAAAAAAATAGATAAATTGGACTTTATCAAAATTAAAACGTTTATGCTTGAAGTGATGCCATAAAGCAAGTGAAAGGATCCAGGAAATAAGACAAAATATTTGCAAATCATGTGTCTGAGAAGAGACTTTTAACCCAGACTATATAAAGAACTTTCACAACTCAATAATAAAAAAAAGATACGTCTATTTAAAAATGGGCAAATAACTCGAATGGTCATTCTCCAAAGAAGATGTTAAAATGATCGGTAAACACGAGGAAAGATGCTCAACATAGTTAGACAGTAGGGAAATGCAAATCAAAAACCACAGTGGGACCTATCAAAAGGGACAAAAAATAACAAGTGAAGAACGTGGAGAAATTGGAACTCTCTGCAGGTCAGAATGCAAAATGGTGCCACTGCTGCAAAAAAAAAAAAGTTCCTCTGTTCCTCAAAATGTAAAAACGGCTTTATGTGATTCAGCACTTCCCTTCCCAGAGCAGCAACAACACATGTCCACACAAAAACGTGCACACAAATGTTCACAGCAGCGTTACTCACGATAACCAGGAAGTGGAAATGACCCAAATGTGTGACGACCGGTGAGTGGACAAACAAACTGTGGTGCATTCACAAGATGAAATATTACTTGGACACAGCAAGGAATGAAACCGACACAGGCCGCACGCGTGAAGCTTGAACATGCCATGCTGAGCAAAAGGAGCCCGGCACGGAGGACCACGCGTTTAATCGTTTCTACTCAGGTGAAATGTCCGAGACAAGCAAATCCATAGAGACGGAAGGTAGGCTCGTGCTCGCCAAGGGCTGTGGGTTGGAGGAAATGTAGAGGTAGTGGGTGGGGGGGGTTTCTTTGTGAGGCCGTGAGAATATTCTAGCATTATACTGACGCGATGGCTGCCCTGCTTTGTGGGTGCACAAAACCACTGAATCTCAGGCTGACAGTGAGTGAGTTTGCGGTATCCAATCGTATCTCCATAGAGTTGCCCTAAAGTACACAGTACGCCAACATCTTCATGCATTTCATAATCATCTTATACTAAACATGGACGCATTTTTGAAACTAGTAACCCTTAGGAAGAAATCTTTATTTGAAACTCATTAATTTCATTAACTTCCCTCCCTTTAGTTGGTATCTAGCGAGTATACTGCTCATCATATGCTTGGCAGTGTTCAAAGCTTCCCATGTGTGTTAATTATTTTACTCCCTGCGACTATGAGGGATGCACCGCTACTATTATCCCCACTTTGCAGAGTGGGAAACTGAGGCTTGGTTAGCTTAATTTTCTCATCTAGGGCTACTAACAGCAACATCTGGGTCTGAGCACATGAGTCTCAGCCCAAATCCTTCTGGCCCTACTCCGAATTGCTTCTCCAAGTAAAGCCACGTTGAATTCTTTTATTAAAAACTAGATAGGCTGCAGCCCATTTTCATCTTATGAGCCCACTTTATGTGGCTTCCACATCTATCTGCCAGTCTGTCGAGGCATCCTTCAATTTGTATGTATCCGTGGAGGTAAGTCTAGGATAACCTTCTCCAAATATTAGCTACAGTTATTTCTGGGTTCTGAGGATTGCGGAATCCTTACTTTTTCTTTTGTCAGTTCTGAGTCTCTCCCCTCTCTGATAGCAATAAGCCTGCGCCAGTTTTATAAGTAATAAAAATCATTGTTCCTTTAAAATGCAGCGAAAAGATGGACACACGTATAAACCGATACACGGTGGGTGGATATTTTATAGAGACAGGTGACAGGCATGGATAGGTGACATTACTAGATGGACAGACAGACAGAGGAAAGAAGCAAGGATGGAGCAGGGAAGGCAGAGTTTGGTGCAGGAGGGTCTGGTCTGATCGCAGACCTGACCCGGAGTCTGGGCTGAGCCCTGGGTGCCCACGGAGCTCTCCCCAAAGATTCCAGCCCTGCAGCTGCTGACGGTTACTTGGGAACCCCTGACGTATAAGATCCTGCTGGAAACCAGATCTGGGGACCCTGGGTGTCAAGTTCAAGTCCACCACACTGTCCTGCCTAAGGCTAGAGGCTTCTCCACACCGGCTTGAGTTTCTGACCAGGATGAACCCTGGGAATTACAGGCTCCTTGCCACTTTGCGCGAATCTTTCCCTCTTCAGCGAGTAGCGTGACAGCTGCAGCTGCATGTGACAGCATGTTCTGAGATGCTAATCCGTGTTTGTCTCTGGCTTTGTTTTCAATGACTCCTTACTTAGTGCTCTACTCCGGAACCGCCCGAGCGCGTCGTCTGCGCTGCTTTACCCGGGACTCCGTGTCTGCCGCCCGTCTCGCCGTCATTTCTCTTGACATTTGACCAAAGCACGTCCTTCTGCGGCTGAGCAAATGCAGTTCCATTTGCTTTGCTTTGCCAACCCTCGCCCTTCCTCCAAGAACCCCAGCTGTAAAATGAGCTCTTTCACGTAGCTGCTCACCCACCGACTTTTCCGTTCTGCAGCAATTCCAGGCACGCCGCGGGCCAGTCGTGGTTCCAACGGCCGGAGGCTCCAAGCATCGAGGCGCAGCCCGACTCCTGCCCGTCGCCTGCAAGGACGCGAGGTGCTGCGAATGGGGAGAGTGTCAAAGCTGCCCGTGGGTCCCTGGTCCACACTCTCCTTCACTCGGTGGGGGCAGGGTGCCAGTGGAAGTGTGCAGTCGTTTCCTAAGAACCTCCCAGGAAAGGCAAAATTAACGGAAGGAAAACAAAACTTGCCGCATTTATCCATCCGCCGGAGAGCGGGGCTGAGTGTCAGAGACAGAGTCAGGTGAGCAGGTCCCCCGCTCTCCACCTGGAAGACGGCTGTGAAAATAGTCGTGCACACACGGAACAGGAAGGAGGGACACCTCCAACCAGCAGGGCCAGGCAGGGTGGAGCAGGGTCTGGACAGATAATCAGGTGTAATCAGTAATCTCCGCTGAGCCATGAGGGGCGGCACGGGGGACACAACGGAGGCTCGCCATTGCAGGGCAACCTGGGGGTTGGCTGTCAGGACGAAGGGACAGAGAGTGACTCTGTCCAGACAGCTGGGCCGTCACTGCTCCTGTGGCCGGGGCGTCCCTGAGAGCCGCCACAGCCGCTGGCTCTCCGTCTGCCCTGGGGCGTCCTGGCCACAGCCGCCCACATTTCACCCCTGCAGCTGAAATGTGACAGCAGAAACGGCCACGGCCGTGAGAAAGCGCCGTGCCGCGCCGCAAAGGCAGATAAACACGAGATTAAATTAAACGTCGAGCACTCGCTTTGGTCTTTACGGCTAATTTATGGCCCGGCCCCCGAGGCCCCGGGGAGCCCGAGGGCTGCGTGTCTCCCCGAGGGCCCCGTCCGCCCGGCGTCCGCGCTCAGTCGCGGGCGAGCCCTGCCTCGGAGGACACCCGGACGCGTCCCGGAACTGCGGCACGGCCCCCGTGCGCGTCCGCGCCGTGTAACTCAGCCCGTAAAGACGCCTTCCTCGCGGGGCCAGGCTCGGCCTCCTCTTGGACTAAGCAACACAAGAAAGAGACGTTTTACGGCTTGGAAAATCCCCTCGTCACGGTTCTCCCAGGGCCCCGCTCAGTCACCAGCCATCGTCAGGACGGGGAGGCCCAGCGAGGTGGTTGCCGGGGGAGGTGTCCAACTGAGTCACGCCGGCCTCCCGGGGCTGGGCTCTGGTGCCCTCCTGACAGCAGCAGGGGCTGGCGGTCCACAGTGACGCCGGCCGGGTGACCTCGGATCTAGGACGGCTCCAGGTTTTCACCATCCTGTGTCCACACCATGCTGCTGGACCGGAGGGTGTGCCTGCTAGAAGCGATTCCGCAAACAGCAGCAGCAGCAAACGTAACCCACGCTGGCCAGCAGGCACTGCGCGCCTCCCGCGGACGGCTGCATGGGAACCGCGCCGTTCAACCCTTCAGGTGAGCCTCCGCGGCGGCGGTCCGGCTCTTCAGACGGAGAAACGTGCTGGCTCGGGTTGCAGGGAGAGAAGGCGGGGGGCGGCGGTGGTGGGTTTTGAACCCCGGCTCTCCCGCTGCAAACCTGGCCCTTCTTCCCTTCACTTCAAGTTGGGGCATGACGCATGCACAGAAGGGACACTTATCGTGACAGCACATCCCTGCAGGGGGGGGTGTCTCAACCAGAGCCCCCACCCCCACCCCAACAGGAGCAACGTCCAGGCCAAATGACCGTGCACCCCCCGCCTTTGCAGTAGACTCTCGGTGCCTTCCAGCCTCCGTCCGCACAGGGGGGTCCATCCGCTCCCCGACTTCTGATTCTGCGTTTTTTCTGTCCTTGGCGGTTGTGCAGGGTGACCGCTCGGCGTGCGCTGTGACGGTCTGGCCGACTTCGAGAGGGAGGCTCGCGTTGCCGCATCTGCACGTGGCCGAGGGCTGTGCATCTTCACGGTGGCGGGGCCTTCCGCCGTGCGACCGTGTCCCAGCGTGCTCGTCCACTCTGCGGCCAGCGGGACCCGAGTGGCTGCAGACCTCTGCGGCTGTGGAGATCTCTCTGCATGCCGGGCGGGTCACCACGCTGCTGGTGCATGCACACGCGGTCGCTGGGGGTGTGCTCCGCCACGGGACGTGTCGCAAGGGCGCCCCCAAGGTGGTTTCCGATCACACCGCGTGCTCCCTGTCACTGCCCCACACCCGCTGCTAAGCTCCACGTGGCCCCGTGGCCTCATTCCCCGGTGTGCGCTCCTCCCTGACCCGCCCTCTCCTGCCTCTTGAACTCGGACACCCCCAGGGAAAAAGGAGCCAGGTGCAGATCACCCGGAAGAGCCGGAGGGGGCAGGTGTTACGGCTGCCACGCGCCGCACCCCTCCCCCGGCCCCCTGTCCTCCCCAACGTCAGGGATCTGACGTTTAAACAAGGCCGCATTTCCCCGCGTCAAGGGGAGAAAGTGAAACAGACAGCACTTGGAACCGGAGAAATGCCACGTCAGGTCTGACACCTGCCGTGCGGACGGCTCGTTTAAGTCTCAGAACAGAGTCCCCGTCCCCAAACCCGGCAGTGGAGCACAACGCGCAAAGGTGACGCCCCGCAAGTCAGGGGTCGGCTGGCCTTGGCGTGGCTTTCTGGGTGGCTGTGCTCCCTCCCCCGGGCCACAGCCCGGCCCAGGGGCTGCTTCTCATCCCACAGACGGGGGGGGGGGGGCAGAGCAGGAGGGTAGCACCTGGAAACGCTCTCTAAGATCTCGGCTGTGACAATCCCACTGAGCAAAGCAGGTCACACGGCTGAGTCCTGGGTGGGGTCTGTTCTGCCCCTGGCAGGGGGCATCGCAAAGTGAGTGGCAGGTGGCCTGGATGCAGGTGGGGACAGGGAAGAAGCAGGGCCAGCTTCTCAAAGTGCCGCATGGCCTCAGCTAGGGGGTCCGTAGCATGTCTGCTCTGGACGCCTGGCGGAGCTGTGGCGGGAAGGGGAGTTTCGCTGGCAGTGGGGTGGGGCAGAAACGGAGGAGGTCATTATAGCCGGGTGCAGGGGGAGGTGCGGGAGGACGCCCAGCCGGGGCAGAGATGGCCCTTCCCTGACCCCACAGAGGAGAGAGATGGAGAGTGGCGGGGTGGGAAGGCACCTGCAGGAAGAACATTCCCCACTGCCCAGGCTCCCCGGCTGCTGGAGCCCCCCGTAACCCTGGAGGCTGAGCGTGCCAACGAAAACACGTGCCCTGTTGAAGCTCACGCACCTTCCTTGATTTGCATCTCCGCAGCGTTTCATCCCCGGCATCAAAGCGCCGGGCTGGACGGCTCTGCCGCGGGGTTCAGATGGAGAATGTCAGATCACAGCCGCCTTCACATCTCATTTCTGAGGGAGCTGCATGCAGGCTGCCCGGCCCGCAAGCAAACAGGCCCTCCTCGCCCCACCCGCTCCTGAGGGCTCATTTCTGCGGTGCCTCTGGGCAAACTCAGAGGCAAAGGAAGGCTCCAGAAGAGTGTGGGTGGAGCCCCAGGGACCCGCACGTCACCACCCGCTGGTCAGGACTGCAGGGAGCAACCTGGGCAGGGCATTCGCTTCCCATTTGCTTCCCAGTTGCACCTGCGGGGACAGGTGGAAGGGGGCGGAGCTTCCAGAGCCACCTGCTCCTGCTGGGGGAAGTCGCCTCTGTTTAACAACAAACACCTTCTAGGGCTGGCTCGATAAGTCCCATCACCTAGATGAGTCACCAGAGGCCTGAGGAGTTGAGGCACTTGACAAAGGTGACACACAGCTGGCGTGGAACCTCGGTGTTTGTCTGTCCTCACAGCCGGCTGCTCCCACCACCCAGACCCAAGGGGACCCTGTCAACCCGTCAGCTTGCCCAGCCAGCACGTGGGTGTCTGGCTGCAGGGGACCCACGGCTGTGCTTCCCGGTGCTCCAGTGGGTGACCCCAGAATGGGGAGGGGATGAGAGTCCCCCTGGGGTGACCCACCGGGTCCCTGGGAGGAGCTGGAGAGACCATCGGCTGGAGTTCTGCAGGTGATACTGCTGCCTCGGGGGAGAAAAATGGGGAGCAGAGTCTGGCTTACCCCGGGCTTGGGGACAGCCCGGTGACTGTCCTCTGGCTGGTGTGGCCTTGCCCACCAGCAGTGAGTGACAGACACCCCACGGGGCAGCAGGAGGAAGTCCCAACCCTGTCAAGTGGCCAAATGCAAAATAGACTTCAACACAGGCAGGTGGGCCTCCCCCTGCGGTGAACGGGGGCACGGGAGCCCCACGTTCACGAGGGTCAGGACTTGGGCTCTTCGAGAGCCTCCTGCTTGCCTGGTGACAGTCTCATGGCCCAGCTGCCACGCCGTGGTCTGAGCACAGCCGCCGTCCCTTGTCCTTGTGCATCTGGGCTGCTCTGACAAAGCACCAAGCCCTGGTGTCTCATAAACAACAGGAACTCGTTTCTCATGGTAACGACGTTCTGGAGGCCAGAGGCCTGAGATCCGGTGCCTGGGTGGCCGCTCGCACGGCCCCTCTCCTAACACTGTCACCTTAGGGGGTGCAATTTCAGCATCTCAATCTCAGGGACGCAAACACTCAGTCCACTGCACTGTCCACCCGGGAGGAGGACGCCTGGGCCTAGAAGGGCCCTGCCTGGGGAGCGAGGTCCACGGTGTCCACCCTGCCCACTGCACCCCCATTGCAAGGACCGGAGAGTCTCTGGCCACGGCCACCAAATGAATCCTGGACACGTGGCCTCTATGGCGCATGCCCCGCAGAGGATGAGGAAGGTGAAGTGTCAGACTGCAAGAGCCGGTATCTCCCCCAAAGACCTCGGAAGGAGAGCGCTGACCCCAGAGCAGTGGAAGCCACCAGTGACGTGGTCACACCGCCCTACGGCAGGAGGTGCTCCATCAGCTTTTCAAAATGGGTTATTAAAGACGGGGGTCCTTAGCTGAGTCGGTCTCAGGGACCTTGTAAATCGTAGTGAACACAAACACACCGAGTGTGACAAAGGTACTTAGCACCAACGTCACTCAGACAGGAGGGGGTGGAGGTGACGTCCGTCGTCTGACATTCACCTGCTTGCGGTAGGAGGGAGAGATGCCACCTGATGCTAGATTTTGTCAAGCATAAAAAAGACAGGAAATTAAGGATAACTACTAAAAAATAAAAAGTGTACTACTTTCAAATCATAAACAGAAAGTAGGAAAATAAGACCATACAATTAAAAAAAAGAAGAAAAAAGAAAACAAATAAACAACAAAAAAATGCCAAACAGAAAGCATACAATAGAAAAATAAAAGTGAATCTGATATTTCAATAGTCTAACTTCATTCAAAACAAAATAAAGGAAAAACACCCCAAAATAGGCATGCATACACTTATGCTGTTGACAAGCATCTGAAAGTCACCTGGGACACAGTGACAGGAAAAAGTTGGCAGGGTAGGGACGGAGGTCATTCATATGAGGCCAAAAGTAGGTAAATAAAGCTCAGAATGCACTAGTGCAAATACACTGATATGGCATAAGACAAAGCCTAAGGCAAAAGCATTATTAGGAATACAGAGGGCTAGTTAAGAATGGTCATGAGACTAAAACAGTAATAGTGAATAAGTATGCACTTACTAATATATTCTGGAAATAGAGCAGATCTATATGAAGTTATAAGAAAATTCTGGAACACGTGTGTATGCACACACATACACACACACCCCATTATGGTAGGTTTTAATGCACACTAAGTAACTTGATGGCTCGAGTTGACTGAAAACTCATATGGATGGGGAATGGATACCAGCTCCTGCCTGGTTTTGCAAATAAAGTTTTATTGGAAACACAGGCGCACTGGCTTGTCTATTCCTTTACTGCCTGTGGCTGCTGTCAAGCTACCACAGGAGAGTAGAGCTGTTGAAACAGAGCCCGTGTGGCCTGCAGTACAAAAATTAATGTATTATCTGACCCTTCACAGGAAAAGCTTGCCAAGCCTGACATGGAAGATTTGAAGAGCAGGATGCATATGCCTGGACAGACAAACACATTACAAACAGAACTTCACACAGGTATTGCTTAATAATGGGGACACATTCTGAGAAGTGCATCACTAGGCAAATATGTTGGTGTGCAAACACGATAGAGCCCCTTACACCAACCTGGATGGCATAGTCTGCTACACACCTGGGCTACGTGGTCTAGCCTACTGCTCCCGGGCTACACACCCGTGTCGCACCCTACTGCACTGAATGCTGCAGGCAATTGTCACGCAATGGTGAATATTTGTGTCCCCAAACATATCCACACATAGAAAAGGTACAGTGAAAATACGGTTTTATAATCTTGTGGGGCCACCACTGCAGGTGCAGTCTGTCACGGACTGAAACGCCACGCATGCGGCACAGGACTGTATGTCCACCGCAGTTGAATAAAATATCCTTTTCCCAGGAACACCGGGACGATCTCGAAACTTGAGAGCCTTCCAAGTCACAAAGAAGTCTGGAAACTACTAAGGAAATCAATATCGCACAGATCATTTCTCTGACTGTAACTCGATGAAAACTCATTTCCAAATGATTTGTGGGTGAGAGGAGATAAGCGGATGAAAAGGAGAACAGATCTGAATCCAAAAATTAATGAAAATGCTACTTATCAACACCTGCGTGATGCTGTGAGAGAGAGGCACTTGAAATAAAATTTATACCTTCCCAGTGACTGTGTTTGACGAGGAAAAAATGGTAAAATTAATGATGGAAATGTCCTACTCAACAAATTAGAAAACGAATGAGATAAAGCCACGGAAAGTGGAAGGGAAGGAAACTTAGATAAATAAGTAGATGTGGGTGCAAAGCAGGCCTGGGGCAATGGCCAGGTGGGAGAAAGTGCAAACTGCTGGCTCTCTGTCTCCCTGGGCAGGAAGGTGTCCCGTCCCGGGACATGGACGCCTCTCAGGTCCTATGAAGGGGACTTTCTGTCCTTTGACATAAGCCATGACTCTAAGCTTGAAGAGGAGCCAAGCTCTGCATGCCCTACCACACCCTACTGTTACCCGCTCTCAACTTTGTCTCCCAAGAATGCCGTGTTGAAGTCCTGCTGCGGACTGTCGGCTTATTTGGAAATAAGGCCTTTTATACGGGAAATCGAGTTAAAATGAGGCCACCAGGGTGGACCCGCACCCAACACGACCGCTGTCGTTACAGAGAGATGGAACTGGGGCTCAGGACAGACGCCCACAGAGAGAAGACCGCCGAGCACAGACGGGGGATCGGGGTGACGCACCTACCGTGTTTCCCCGAAAATAAGACCTACCCATAAAATAAGCCCCGGCAGGATGTCTAAGCATGTGCGCAATAGAAGCCCCACCCCCAAAATAAGACCTAGTGACGGGCGTGGCCACGCAGCGCATCTGCACAACCCATGCGTGTTGTCGCGGAGCGGGAAAGAAGACGAGCAGCCCTTCTCCTCTGCCCTGTGAGAGCTCTGTGGCTCCACATGAGAGATTGGGGCCAGTGGTTCTAAAGGAAATAGAGTCGCAAGAAATTCAGGATGGAATTCGGGGTTTGGAGAGTGATGATGATGTTCCAGAAGAAGACGACTTAACTCTATTTGAATAAATGTAGATGGTTGTACTGTACTTAAAAAAAATAACACATGCCCTGAAAATAAGCCCTAGGGTGTCTTCTTGAGGAAAAGTAAATACAATACCCTGTCTTATGTTCGGGGCAACATGATATGCCAAGCAGGGCTAAGGACCCGGCAAACCCTGAGAGACCAGGGGAGGCCAGGAAGGTCCCTCCCCCTGCAGGTCCCAGCATGGCCCTGTGGGTACCAGGATTCCTGATTTCCCGCCTGTGGAACTGTGAGGTCATCAGCTTTTGTTGTTCTCGGCCACCCAGTTTGTGGCACTCGGTCTCAGCAGCCCTAGAAAGCTAATACATCCATGAGAGATGGAGCTTGCTTGGTTTTTCCCAGCTGGGCCGGTGGTGCCGGGCCTGCCACCCTGAGGAGCCTTCTTTGTGCTGCATTGGTCTTGCCCAGGGCCTGCCCGGGAACTTCAGAGGGACAAGCCCAGCCCTGCACGCCTGGTCCCTGCTTACCTCTCCCCACGTTCTGACCCCTGGGCCAAGCGCTGGTCTCCGAAGTCGGCCCCGGGGAGCACCAGCCGGTCTCGGCGTCCCGCCTGCGGTGGTGTCCGTCGCCAGGTCTCCTCGGGGCGTCTCTGCCCGGCACTTCCCCCACACCTGGCCACACCAGAGTCCGGGGATGCCACCTTCCGTGGCTTCTCTGAGAAGCCTGAGGAGTTATTTATAATTAGCTCAACTCCTCTTCCTTTTTAGGGAGGGAATATTGGCAGTTCCAGGAATCGATACCTTTCCCTTTCCAGATTGTGTTGATCAGCACCAAATTATCTCCGTTTAGCGACACACACTTTGATAAAGGGCACTCCCCACCCCGGCCCCGAGCGGGTCGATATGACCTTAGCTTTGATTTTCCCGATGGAAGAAGACCGGCGGTATTCCGCAGAATAAATTCACCGTGTCTAATCCCATAAATTCCTTCACTCCTCTCATCCTTCAGGGAGCCGTACGGCCATGAACGGAATTTTTAAATGATGTTAACACTATTAAATGGGGTACTTCTTAATGTCCTTGTAATCTTCTCCTTTCATAGTCAAGTCCCCTAAAGTAACTTCGGTCAAAAAAAAAAAAAAAAAAAAAGGTTTCCACCCTATAAACAATCACGGTACCATAATGAAACACAAACCCCAAAACCCACCTCTCAGATTCGGACAATAACGACCTCACGGCAGGAAGGAGGAACTGCTGAACGCACCCCTCGATCTGCACCTACACTCTGACGAAGTCAGAGACAGACCCGGGGTTCGGACGGAAGTGACAGCTCTGTCACGCTCACAGGCTGGACCGTGTGCAGGACGCTGCTACCGCAGGTGGCCACGCGAGTGGGTTCGCTAGTGCTGCTCGGAGCGGTAACATCGAGTGTCATAAAAATGAACTACAATGCACATCGTACCGTGCTAAGTGGCAGACGCAGGTCGCAGAAGGTTTGATTCTGTTCGTGTGAAATGTCCGGGGCATGCAAACCTACACTGACGGAAAGTAGATGGGTGGTTGCCAGGGGCTGGCTTTCGAGGTAAAGACCGACGGTGACTGCCAACCGGTACGAGCTTTCTCTCTGCAACGATGAAAATGCTGTAAAGGTAGACCGTGGGTGGGCGACACAGCACTGCAAAAATCCACCTAAATCCGCCAGACTGTACACTTTACAGCGATGTTTGTCCTTGTTGTTGTGATGTGAGTTGCGTTTTAACAAAGCCATTATAAAAAGGGCTGTGGCTAAATTGTTCAGGAGGCTCACGTGCCATTGAGAAGCAGAAACGTCCGTACACCTGGCAATTGAAATGCCCACGCGAATGCACACAGACATTGAAAGGCGGTTCATACGAGAGCAGAGGTAGACTACATGACGTCTGGCTCCTGCTGAGGGTAAAGAAGCTCATACTGAACTAATCCTCCCTTCAGTGGAGCTATGCGCTCCGGGTCAGCTGCGTGGACAAGTGTCTGGATAATCAGGAAGACGACTACCCGAAGGGGCCGGAACATGCAACAGGCAGACGTCAGACACGGCCAACGCCAGACACAAGGGGAAAACGGCACTACGGGGTGGCGTCCACGTGTAGCCACATGGATAGAAAATAGTTTTCTTTCTTGACATAGGTTCTTTAAGGAAACGTACACGGAAAGCAAAAATAATGACCAACGTTGATGTTGATAGCACACACGGGAGAAGAATGTGTAACACGAGAGGTCGGCAGCAGCCGGGAAGGTTCCGGAAGGCTCCTGCGCCGCGTGTCAAAGGCGACTATTTAGTCCAGGTGGGCGGCGATGGGCTGAGCGTGAGCGGCACACTCTCTCGAGCACGCACTGAAAGAAAAGCAGAACAGGTACAGGTACAAAGCAGATTGAGAGTACAGAATGGAATACTAAAAAAAAAAGGGAAAAACTTGACTAAACCAAACGAACACAGGAAAGGAAGAACAAAGAGCCGAAGAGCAGGGGACGCGAGCAGCAGGCCAACCGCACGCAGCGCGGGGCACGTGAGCCCGACTGACCTGCAATCACATTAAATGTGAATGGATCAAACAGTCCGATAATAAATAAAGGTTTGTCCACCTAGATTGCAAACGTGAGAAGCAGCTACAGGCTGTCTACGAGAGGGACATTTTCGGTGGAAAGACGCGGGTGAGATGAAGGTAATAGGATGGAGACAGTTATGGCACAGGAGCAAGGAGCAAAAGGAGCCGCGTGTGCCTGTGTTCATGTCGGACACGGCAGAGTTAAAAGAGACGGGTGTCATGGAGATAAGAGAGCCACTTTCAAGGGAAAATCGGAAAAATTCATCAAGAAGTTAAGAAAAACAAATCAAAACGTAATGTATGTCTGGGAGGCCGAGGCGGGCAGATTGCTCAAGGTTAGGAGTTCGAAACCAGCCTGAGCAAAAGCGAGACGCCGTCTCTACTGAAAATAGAAAGAAATTAATTGGCCAACTAAAAATATATATAAAAAATTAGCCGGGCATGGTGGTGCATGCCTGTAGTCCCAGCTACTCGGGAGGCTGAGGCAGGAGGATTGTTTGAGCCCAGGAGTTTGAGGTTGCTGTGAGCTAGGCTGACGCCATGACACCCACTCTAGCCCGGGCAACAGAGTGAGA
This sequence comes from Microcebus murinus, assembly GCF_040939455.1. Classification (NCBI taxonomy): domain Eukaryota; kingdom Metazoa; phylum Chordata; class Mammalia; order Primates; family Cheirogaleidae; genus Microcebus; species Microcebus murinus. The sequence continues at coordinate 1,993,186 of NC_134113.1, read as the reverse complement.
CTCTGTCTCAAAAAAAAAAAAAAAAAAAAAAAGTAATGTATGTGCATCTAATGATAGAACTTCAAAATAAATGAAGCAACAGTTGACAGAATGAAAGGGAAAAAGGTAACTCCTTAACAGTAGTTGGAAACTGTAACACCCCTCTATTAGCAATTGATAAAAGAACGAGATGAAACAAAGACACAGTGAAGACACAGAAGCTCTGAATGGCACAGTGACCACCGTGGCCTTGTGGCGTGGATAGAATTTCCACTCAGCAACTGCAGGACCCGCCCTTATTCCAGGTGCTACACGTAGTCCATTCACCCAGACAGGTCCCACGCGGGGCCATGAAATGAGTCATAATAAATTTCACCAGAATCTGATCATACAGAGTATTTACTTGAAGAAAACTGAATTAAGTCAAAATCTGCAATGGTGCTATACCTAGAAAAAATTAGCAACGATTGTTGAGAGGACGATTCCCCCAATGGATCTATACATCGAAGGTAATCTCAGTCAAAATCCCCGGAAGTTTAATTGAAAGCAGCAAGTTGAAAACACAATGTATGCAGAATGTAAAGGTGTGATTACAGCTGGTGCAATTTAGGAAAAAAACAAATCTGGAGTATTTATGCTACCTTGTTTCAAAATGTAATGCACCGCTACAGTAACCAAGACAGGGGTGTACAGACTCGAGTAGTTGAGGCCAATAGATGCATTGGATGGAGTAGAAACCAGAAATAGTCAAACAAACATCTGTCTGTTAATTGAGTTTTGGCAAAGGTGCTATCTTAAATTTTTTTCATCATTAATTCTAACATAGCTGGAAATAATTTTGGTGTTTATTGAGAGGAAAGATCACTACTTTTTTTCCTCAGTATACTAGCCAGCCGTCCCAGAGCACTTCAATGTAAAACTCCAACCTTCCACAAAGATGCACGTATTTAATTCCGGTGCATTGGTTTTTCTAATTAAAGAAATAAATATGTACATTCAAAACTGCGAAAGGGTGATGATGATCATGAGGCCACTAGTGTTGTCATCATCAGTGAGCGATATCACACCTCACAACGCGGGTTTATGATGGTCCGTTCCTGAGCCCACCCCCTGGGTGCAGGTGGGGCTGGGCGGAGAGTGCTCTGCTCCATGAAGCCACTCAGGGACCCAGGCTCCTTTAGGTGACTCTGTCATCCCAGGGCCTTGGTGTTCTCTGCCGGCTTCTCTCCATCTGGCTGCCAGAGGGGACGAGAGAGAAGTAGCACCAGATCCCAAGAGTGGATTTGCAGGGTCAGACCGAAAAGGGTCAGACCTCTCCCCTCAGCCAGAGCTCAGCCCCTGCCCTGCCCATGGCAGGAGTGGCCGGGAAACACAGGCCCAATTGGGGCCAGGAGGACAGGAGAGTGTGGACACGTGGCCTGTGCCCTCACCCTGGGCCTTGCGGGAGAGAACTTCCTCTGTGCCAGCTCTGCCCGCGAACTGACTCATGCTGTCCTCACAGGAGCCCCCTGAGATGGGAGCCACCTCTGTCCCCATCGCACAGAAATGCAAAACTCTGGCAGCAATGAGCCGGGGTCAGGGCAGTGGGGACGGGGTGAGGGTATTTAGGAGACACCGGGCAGAGCGTGGCGATGAAGTAGACCGGCGGGGAGGCACACAGGAGGAGGAGGAAGACCATCCCAGAGAGAAATCTGAGTGTTCAGCTCGAAGGCCTGGCTGGAGGTCGAGCACAGATTGGGGTGGGGCCCTCTGGGGGTGATGGGTGATGCAGACGGGGACCCCCCGCCTGAGGCTGGCAGCGGGGCTGCTCTGCCACCGCCCCTCGGGGAGAGCTGGAGAAAGGTGCTCCGTGGTGGGACCACCCCACCGGGGCGGCCGTGCCTGTTCTGCTCCTAGGAGCTGGGCCGTGCCTGGGAGGGCTGCGTCATCTCTCTGGCTCCAGCTTCCCCTTTAGTGACACGGTTTCAACGAGATTGAGAAGCTTGAGCTGGAAGCAGATGAGCAGCAAGGGTGAGGAGGACCGTGTGTGTGGCTTCCAGGCTCGTCCCAGCACCAGACGGGACACCTGACTCAGAGCCCTCAGCACCCGCCCAGGCTGCCGGCTTCCCCCCAAAACACTCATCTTGCGCCCCGAGGACGCAGTGGAAAACTACCAGGCTGCTGTCCTGCCGTCACGGAGAGGCAGAGCGTCCAAGTGTTCCCAAGCACATTTGGCTTGTTTTCCCCTGGGAGAGTGAGTTAAAGACAGGACACGTTGTCCTGGGAGACTGATTTGCAATTTATTTGCATGTAAAAATAACCGGACAATCACCATTTCTCTCCTGAATCTTTCTCATCCTGCAGGAAATAAAATGGTTATGCATGATAATAAAGATTGTATTTTTTTTTTTTCTTTTGCATCTGTGGCTGTTATGAAGCACTAACACTGTTGTGGGCGACTTCTTTGAGAAAAATCGAAAGATACATCAGGGAAAGAAAAATAGTTAGCAGCTCTTAGAACAGACCTTAGATTGAGACTTTGTGCGATTGCTAAGCTCGGGCTCTGGGTCTTGCTTTCAGCTCTGTGCCTGTTCATACTAATACTTTGCCTTGTTTCAAAGAGGATGGAAGGTGGGACTTGAGTCAGAGCAGGACGGTCCCCTGCCATGAGGACAGCCTCCTCCTTGGTGCTGGGACAGTCCCCGTGGATTCCCAAGGGGACAGGTGACCTGGACCAGGCTGCCTTGGGTGAAACCCAGGTCCTTCCTCCCGGCCTGTGCTGTCAGCCCATAGCCATGGCCACTCTGGCCAAGGGCACGCGAGGGGCACTCCCCGAGCTCCTGGCTCAGGCCCCCAACCCCACAGGGCAGAGGAGCTCCCCAGGGGTCACTGGGACCACCCTCCTGCCGTCAGGAGGCTTCTAGACAAACCGTCCAAGAACGAGGGTCATCCCTTCATGAGACTCAACTTCCTTCTGCAAAACGAGACGACCCCCGTTTCCCTGAACACGAAGTCTTCCTGTCCTGGCTCCACACCTAAAGCCCTCTGCACACTGATCCTCTGGGCCTTTCCTAACCTGCTTCTTACAGATCTCAGCTCCAGCGAGAAAAATCTATGTGAGAGAGAGAGAGAGCGAGAGAGAGAGAGAGCGAGAGAGAGAGAGAGAGAGAGAGAGAGAGAGAGAGAGAGAGAGCGAGAGCCGTCTTCAGAAAACAGAGTCTGGCTTTCATTCTAAATTCGAGCACAACTAACCGGGCTGCCGTGCTAAGCCAAGTGGCATTCGTGGGCACACGTGTCCACATGTCCGTGGATGACAACAAGCTGCGAGTTCTGCGTGCAGGGTCCCGGCCCCGTCCCTCTTTGCCCAACTCCTCACGCTCCAGCTCGCGCGTGGCAGACGCCAAAGGCACGTCAACTACCTGATGACTTCTAGGAAAAGACCCAATCCGGTGAAAAGCTGTCATTCCCTTGACATGTATAACACATACACACCTTTACATGCCAAAGTGGGGGAAAAAAGCAGCAAACAGTGAGACAAAAGAAGATGCCAAAGAACCGCGTTGAAACTGTGGCGTCACCGTGGCCGGTCCTCACCGCACGCGGGGGGCACGGAGCAGAACCTCCCCCGCCCTTGGACGCAGAGCTGACCGTGCCCGTCAGGTGACGAGGGGCCGCACGCGAGGCTCGCGGGACTCCCCACCCACGCGAGTTAAGGAAAAGGGAACGCACGTCTACGCCGGCAAGCTGCTGCTGCAGCACTTCTAAATTCCAGCCCCGCCTGAGCTTAGCTGGGGGGCAGCCCTTACCTGGGTGTGAACACAGCAGGTGCCTGGGATAGTCCGGAGCGTCCCCGATCAACACCCGGCTGCAGCACAGTGCATTTTTGTCAGGGATTGGGTTTTCCTGGGCGGCAGGAACGCAGAACTAACTGGGAGGTGGGAGGCCCCGGCTCTGGCCGGGTCGAAAGCGAGGCGCTTGCTCGGAGCGCGGGTGCTTGGCACGCACGTGCTCACTCCACCATCAACCACAGCCTTAGGAACGGGGGAGTTGCCGCTCTCTCCCTCGAGCGTGGCCCAGGAACCGGCCGTGGCTGGCGGGCGGCGTTTCCTGCTCCCCGCCCCCGCCCTCTGCTGCCAGGGTCTCAGCTCCCACCTGAGTCCGAAGTACCATGTGACCCCCACATGCAGTGGCGTCGGCAAGCATGATGCAGGCCGAGGCTGGGGGGTGGGGGTGGCGTGCGTGCTTGTCACTCTCTGGGGACCCTGGCGGTGCCGTGAGAAAGCTCCTGGGTACCTGCTGGAGGGACGGCCACGTGGAGCAGAGCCGGGGCCATCCTGGAACACCCGCCATCGGCCAGAACGGGAGGTGACCAACCCCGTGTGCACCATCAGCCCAGACGGGCCCAGCGTAGCGGGAGGCGTGAGCAGCACCACGAGAACATCATTGATGCATGTCTGTTCGTCCAAGAACGAGTCTCTCAGCCTCAGCGTCTCTGGCGGACGCCGCTTTGCACGGAGGCCGCGCAGAGCACAGCGGGGCGTCCTGCTGGGACCCGCCTCTCCCCGGCAGGTGCCAGGAGCCCTCCCCCGCGTCAGGACAGATAAATGTCTCCAGATGTTTCCACGAGTCCCGGGAGGGGCAGACTCAGCCCTGGCTGCTCTATAAACTGGGGGGCAGCCCGTTCATGTGACGAGAGCTGACCCCCAATTGGAACACAGGAAGAGCCGACCCCGAGACCACGCAGCCCCGGGCAGACGTTCTAATGCCCTGGGGGCTTCTCCCAGAGTCCCTGGGGTGGGCGCCGCCCCAGTGTGTGAGCTGCAGGTGAGCCGCTGGCCAGGCTGACCTCCTGTCCTCTTCCCGCCCCCTGGGGGCCACCCCAGCCAGGCCTTCGGGCCCCTCACTGCCATCACCTCCCGGGGGCCTCACGAGCCCTCTGGACAGGATAGGAGGGAAAGCTGAGGGTCCTGGGCACCATCGGCAGAAACATCCAACCACGCAGGGCCTGTCACATCCCTGGGATGCTCTGCATTTCAGACACCGACAGACGCATTGTTGTCACTGTGCTGGGCGAGTCCCCCAAGCGCCCCACGGTTTCTAACCAGCAATGAGTGACTCACACCGGCGTGGGGAGTGTGGGCAGCGCTGCTCTGCTGAGCACCTCCGGCCCCGTCTGTCCCGAGGGGAGAACAGGAGGTCCAGAGCAGGTGACTCAGTGTCCTCCTCACCGTTCCCTTTCTGAGCTGCCGCCGGCCCCCGGGGCTCAGGGTGGCCTCGCCCTGGAGAAGCAGCCCCCACCCTGAGGCTCCGGGAGCTGCCCAGGCAAAGCTCCCTCCTTCCCGGGACCCTGCGGGCAGACCAGCACCCCGCCACCGCCGTGTCCCGGCTCTGGCTGGCCGGACGCTGTGTGGGCGTCGCCTGGTGGCCACGCTCCTGCCCACCTCCTCTCCCCATTCCCGGAGGGCAGCGCCCGCCCCGCTCACCCCAGCAGAGCCCTGACCGGGATCCGCATTTCAGGGGGTCTCGTGAGCCTGGAAGGGGAGACCCTCTACGGTGGCCCTGGGACAGAGCTTGAGAGCGGAGTGTGCTCGTGACTGCGTGGCCGGGTGGGCAGCAGGGTTTGCCGCGTTTCCACGGGAGCGTGAGCCGGTCGGGGGCCTCTCCAGGAGCACGTGCGGCGGCTCAGCTGGCTGGAGACAGAAGATGGAGACTTTTTTCAAGACTATTAAGAGCCAGTTGACAAATGTAAGTGAACCAGGGTGAATTATGCCCCTTCCTCCCCTCAGGAGAAAAAGGAAAAAGGTACGTCCACCGGGCCCGTCCGTGCCGAGTGGCCTTATGTGGAATGGGGTCTTTACCGAAACGATGCGGTTCAGACTCCTCCGGTTTAGGGTGGGCTCTCGGCCCAGAGGCAGGTGTCCTAGCAGAGAAAGACGGGGGGGCGAGGGTCACACAGGGACAAGCGACCGTGCAGAGACCAAGGCAGATGTTAGACTGATGCATCGAGACGCAGAGAACCAACCGGAGGCACCAGAGGCCGGAAGGGGCACGGGGTTGGGGGAGGGGTCCTCCTCGAGCCCACAGGGGTCAGGGCCCTGCCAGCCCCTGATTTCAGACTCTGCGTCCGGAACTGCAAAGGGGGCACGTCTCTGCTGTTGTGAGCCGCCCAGTTTGTGGTGATTTGTTACGGTGGCTCTAGGAAGCTCATATTAATACAACAGGCGTCATTTAAAGTTATGCTCTATAAATTCATTTAACACAATTAAATACACTAAAGCAAGAGCCACGCATACTTAAATCTCAGCCCTTCCTAATTGCTCTGCCACAACACCTCTCCCTGTTATTTTCGCTCCTGAGGTTTTATTTGCACCCGTTTTTCCTGCACGGCGGCGATGTCGTGCGGTGTCCGCCGCTGCTCACCCCGGCCGGGTGCCGTGTTCGCGTTCGGGGCAGTTTGCCGCTCAAACTCAGCCGGGGGGAGTGTTTACACCACGGGGATCGGCCAGCACTACAAACCAGGGCTCCAGTTACTGCTTTGTGGATTATGTGGAGGTAAAGCAGTGGAGAAACTGCCCCTAACGTAGGGCGAATGTGCACACGGGTCGTGTCTACAGTTGCTACATTTTGTGCATCACAAAAAAAGTGAGGAAATACTCACCTAGTCCTTGGGAACTAGTCAACACAAAAGTCCTCACTCGGGTCCTCGGCCAGTGAGTGACCTGCCGGCACGTGTCTTCGTTGCTTTACTCTAATTGTTTGCACTGCACACAGATGTCATGGGTGATGTGCGTGAATGTGTAAATTTTACGCATGACGTATACATTTTTGTTCATTTTTTAATAAACAGAAATATCAACCAACGTTCATGCAGGAGCTACACTCATTCGTCAGTTGCAACTTCAGGTTGGCCACATATACAAGACTTGAGCAAAAATCAATGAAAACATCAGTTAGCTATGTGGAATTTACAATAAAGAGTATGGTCCAGTTTATTATTATTTGCAAATTGCATGCCACATGTCCTTTATGTTAGTAAGATTTACAATAAGCGTACGTTCTGGAGGTAGAGACATCTGTGCCAGGACCCGGCCCACCTTAGGGGGAGCTGACGACCTCCCTTGGGGTTGGGAAGATAGAGCAACTATAGAAATAAGGTGATCATGACATAAGCATGTCCATCCTGTCCCCAGTCCCCCCAAGCTGTGCCCCCTTGCTGGCCTGGGCAGCTCTCTCTTCACCCTTGGTTGACAAATAAACTGGAGGGAGCAGCAGGGATCTCCCCTAAAGGGCTAGAGAGCTGCTCCCTGCAGCCACGGGAGGGACCGGACCCCTGGGGTCTGGCACCAGCGCATCTTCCACTGGGTCACCTGCCCATCCCGGCCGCCTGCGCCTCCACCCTCATGGTCACTGCTGCTGTAGCAGGTGACTCTCCCGATGGATGCTTGAGCGTTTTTCTGAAAACCTCAAGAATTAGCGCGACACACAGAGGCCCAAGGCGCCGGATGGAGTGAAAACGATGCACAGTCAAAATACGTGAAGTCGATGTTGGCTCGAGATGCCCTCAAGCACCTGCTTCGTCCTGGGTGGGGTGTGGGGAGCAGGGAACGCACAATGGCTCTGAGCACAAGCTTGTGGGCTGGTGCAGGGGTCCCCGCTGTGGTGCATGAGCTGTGGCCCTCCCTGACCCGGGTGGAGGGACAAGGACGAGATGCCAGGACCACACAGCTCAGCACGCCGGGGCCAAGGATGCCAAACTGAGGTGCGTCCCTGTACGCAGAGCTGCACACACCAGGCTGCCTGGGCCTACCTGGCGCACACCTGTGGTGTCTCTTTCACTCCCAAGCACCTTCAGACAGGAGAGCACCTGTCGTGATACCTGTTGACGGCGGCGCCTTCTTCACGGCGTTTCTTCTCGGCTATTCTCTTCCTCCCTTTCGCGCCTTATGCTCATTCATCCTCCATGTCCACAATGTCAACATTATTTTCTCTAAGAAGTCCACATAGACACGCCCGACCGCACTGCTCCCGTGTTCCCACGGCGCTCCAGGGCACGCCAATCACAGTAGTCACCTGCCTGCTGCTGCCCCCCAGACCGCGCGCTCCCAGGAACCTGGGCCTCCTGCCTGTGTGTGCAGCGCCCGGCTCGGCGCGGGCTGCCCGGCGGGTGCCTGCACGTCTCTGCTGGGACGGCAGGAATGAGCCAAACCTCACAAACAGGTACCTACAGGACCCAGATCCACTCCAAGGGGGTATACATCAAGGTAACAGGAAGCTCCGACGTGCACGTTCACCTGAGAGGATGTAGGAGCCGTGGCAGCTTTTTATCTGCATTAAATACGACTGGTGTGCGGAGACTCTGCTTCCAGAGAGGACCCTGGGGACAAATTTGTCTCCGATTTTGGTTTCTGAAAAATAAATTGAGACAATTATTACCTCGAGATTGCTCCTCGGTATCCACCCGTCTTCTTTAAATGCCACGTGAATACAACCGGCACTAAGGGCATTTAAGAAGTCACTGGAAACAACACTTTTCCCCCTAGTTGGGGTTACCTCTGCTGCACCTAACCTGAGCTCAGAGTTTGAATCTCCGTGCAGGAGCAGGCGGTTGGTCAGGGATCTTTCTTAGGTGTCATGCCCTAAGAGGGACGAGATGCTCCTTATGTTTGACCCAAAACCCGAGGGGTGGCCAGTCCCGGGCACGGACCTCCCCGGCTGTGCACCTGTGCCGAGCAGTGGGGGCGGGGAAGGGCGAGCCGTCCTTCCCGTCAGCTCAGGCAAGAGCACGGGGGCTCCTGCCGTCCAGACGGTCGTCGGGAGGGCGTGCGTATCACCCATCCCCGCAGACAGTTACTGAGCGCCCGCCACTCGCTGAATGTAATCCAGCAAATTATCCCAATTGTTGCACATCTCAGAATGATTGCCGGTGGAACTCCATGCGCTCTTTCTCTCATGAACTCATTTCTGCAAGCATCTCCCGTCAGGCGGCTACCCTGCTCCGGGCTGGGAAGCAGGGGCAAAGAACAGCTCAATTTCTGGTTGGAAGGACGGTAAATAACTGCAAAGTGACAGCACGGTGGCACTTTTTGAGGGGAAAGAACCCCAAGTATTCTCGGTTAACAGCGGAGGACCCGATCCAGTCAGTAGGCAGGAGGAGGAGAGACCTGCAGCTGGGTTTCCAGCGGAGGCGACACTTGAACCGCTCCCTCCCTCTCTTTCTCTTCCCGCAAGCGCGGAGGCAATTACTGAGGACGGGATGATCTTCCCGGCACTTAACATAGATTACCCCGACCACCCTCCTGACAGTCTTCCAGAGACGTTATTACCACCCCGTCTTAGAAAGGAAGATGCAGAAGATGAGGGAAGTCCAGTGTCAGGCCCGGGTCCCACCATTAGCAAATGGCATCGCTGAGATACTTTCTCCAGCACTGGAGATCGGACTGTCCAGGAGCCCACGCGGCCGCCCCTCGTCTCTTAGTGTAAAACATATGAATAGCAGCTGGGCGCAGTGGGTCTCTTAAAAGTCCCTCAGACACAAAAAAAACTCCCAGATCCTGGGTAACTTTTAAGATATGTCATTGAAAATGCTTGCATACGTTCAATAGAAAGTATTGCAATTACCTATAGGTAGCAAATACATGGAGAATGTCCTAAAATCATAAAAGCTGGCTCCGCAGTGGAGGAAAAATGCCACATCTGAGAACCCAGGATTTGGGGCATTCATGGCAGTTTCGGGGGCTTTGGCCGTTTTTTAATGCAGGAGCTGGGCTACGGTTTCCTGAGGGGCCCCGTCCTCCTATGAAGGGTGGCTGTGAGAAATCTGATTTCCACAAAGGGAAGCGATAGGGAGCCATCTGCGTCTGCCACTGTCTCACGTGGCATAAATCAATAAATAAATGATCATTGTCTCTATTGATAATTTCTAAATCATAAGCAAGAAGCCATAATTCCTATAGCACCCTTTTTATGTGAGATGTTTGAACAGCATGATAAAATAAAATATACATATATATAAATATATATATAAATGGTCATTATTTGGAGGTATCGTAATTACTTAAATAGAACCCCTGATATATTCTTTAAAAAATATTAAAATTAGTATTCATTTAGCAAGGCACTAGATACAAGATCAATAAATATTTTAAAAAGGCACAGTTTCTTTTCTATAAATCAGCAATCCTAAAATGTAGCTGGTAAAGACATTTATAACAACAATGTAAGGTGCACAGCAAGGAGTCTAACAAAATAGGTGCAAAAATCTCACGAGGAGAGATAATCCATCTTTGTTGAAAAAAACCAGAAACATGTTGAAAGACAGTTCGTATTTATAGTGAGGAAGATTGGATATTTAATGTGACGTCACATCTCCCTAAATTCACTCGAAGATTCAATGGAAATCCCAATCTGGGTCTTTGTGGAAACTGGGTGACGATTCTAACATGTATGTGGGATGGAAAGGACCAAAAACGGCCACAACACCCAGGAAGAGGACCACTAAACTCAGACCACTAAACTGGAAAACCTATGTGCATGGATGGAGGGTGGGGGTGGGGCAAGGACAGGAAGGACGGGGGAGGTGCCATTGCAGCTCAGCAGAAAGAAGCCTTCCATGTGTGGTTCAGGACATCACTTAATTCTTATCCAAGTGGACAAAAAAAGAAGAAACCAAGGAAAAAAACAAACTGGTAGGATGCCTGCTTTACAATGTTAAACACATCAATTATGTTTAAATTACATTTAATCTACATTTAGATAATTTAAAGAATTGAAAAATGCAAAGCTATAAATATTTTAAAATAAAACACAGGAACCCTTGGATTGCTTAAAGACACAAAAGCAGTAGCCATAAAGCATTTCAGAAGTAAAAACCTTTTGTCTGTGAAATGACACCACAAAAAAAGGAAAGCCACAAAATTCAGTAAGATATTTATAATACACCTAAGAAAGGTGAGTATCCAGAAGGGCAAACTCCTATAAATCTGCAAGAGGAAGAGGACACGCCAACCAATGGGAAATGGTGACAATGTGGAGAAACACAACTTCCTCCTAACACAACTGCATCCGGGAACCCAGAGCTTCCTTCACACCTTAGTGTGAATCACAAGAGACATCCATTCCGAAATGCCACTGCCGACCTCCCCGTGCTGGGTCCAGCCCAGTGCCAGACCCTTTCTGGAGCCCCCATCCCAGGAGAAAGCCCAGCTGCTACAGGACGAACCCACCCACGGGGCTGCGAGGGGGTCCAGGCCAGCCCGGGACTGATCGAAGCCGTGATAGCATGATAATGGAGTGCAATTTGGTGCTTAATCACCCCGTCTCCTCTATCTCTCTAACGCGTTTATGAGGCTTCCAAATTGGATCTTGAACTCTTTCGCAGAGTGCTGTGTTTCCTGCTTGCATTCCACATACCATTTAGCTTGGGGGCAGTGCAGTGTGTGTCTAAACACAACTGGCCCAGGGATGGAGGAAACCTTTCCTCTCCAGCCCTCCTGCCACCTGGCACTGTGACCCCTGCCCTCTCACCTTCACCCCTGCATCACTGGTCAAAGGGGGGGGCATGCAACCCAGAGGACACCCTCCACTCTAACAGGGGTTGACCACACATGTTGGACCTGTCACTATTAAACCTAGGTCCCTTCCTCCCCAAGGTGAGGTGCTCAGACCTGCAGCCCAAGCATCGCCTGCGAGCTTGTTAGATGTGCAGAATCTCAGTATCCGGCCCAGACCTGCTGAGTCAGATCTGCATGTCAGCGACATCCATGTGCACGTGGAAGCTTTGGGAGCTCCGGCTGTGTACTGGGATGGTGCCCACGTGGCTTCCTAAGAGTCAGAGAAGGACCTATTGAGTAGGGGTTCTAGGACCTCTGCCCCGGTGTTTCTGACTCTGGGAAGGGGTCTGTATCAGCCCCCTCTGGCTGCTGTAACAAAGCACCCCAGACTGGGCGGCTTTTCAGCCTCACAGTTATGGATGCTGGAAGTCCAAGGTTGAGGTGTTGACAGGGCTGGTTCCTCCCAGAGACTCAGGGAGACTCTGTCCAGGCCTCTCGGGAGTTCCTTGGCTCGAGGGTGACCAGCTTCTTCCATGTCTCTTCACATTGTCTCCTCCATGCATGTCCCTTCCTTGTAAGGACACCAGTCATCTGGTACCAGGGGCCCAGCCTACTCCCCTGTGACTCCACTGCCACTAATTGCATCTGCAATGACCCTGATTTCCAGTCAGCTCGAGCTCTGAGGTGCCGGGGTCAGCATTCAACACATGAAACTCAACCCATAACTGGACCTCTGAGTCTGTGTTCTTAATAAATGTCACGTTGTTCCAAAGCACAGCCAGGCATGGGAACAGCTGGAGCTGACACTTAAAGCTCCCAGAGCCCCGGGTGCAGGGGTGGGGAGGGGTGTGGGTGGAGTGGGCCCCTCTATCCACCCCTGAGACTCAGATATGCAGCTCCTTCCACCAGGGAGGGCACCATGGTGCCCACGGGGCTGGCGGCAGGACACGTCATTTACGTGGGCAGCCCTGCAGGGCCTAATAAGTACATTCTCATCCTTCCCCACTGCTCTGTTCCCAGAATGTGAAGTAAGTTCCCAGAGGCATTCCAGGTGGCCTTTTCCTCGCCAACGCTGTGTGCAAGAGCACAGAGCTGCACGCTGCACTCCAGCAAGCTCCTGGGGCTGGGGGAGGGGGTGAGTGTCCCTCCTACACCAAGGGCCTCGTTGGCTGTTGTGGCCTTTGCCCACATGTGGGTCTATGACCTGCCCTCTCAGTTGTCTACCTTCTCATTTGGATGCTGTTACATTTTTTAAACCCTGACTGGTCTGGAAGCTGAGCTGACCCTTTATGGAAAAAGCTTATGGAAGAAGGGGTATCCTCCATCAGGGACGAGCCTCCTTGTTGCAGCAGGGCCAGCTTGGCAGGGGCGGGAGTGGGACCCCAGAGGCTATGCGCACATCCATGGTCCTGGGACATTCCATCCATCACAGTCATCGAGACTCTGGTGCCGTCCCCATGGGAAGGGCTCGCCCAGTGGAAGGTAGCTTCACTGTCTGGGCTTGAGGACCCTGCAGGGGTCTAACAAGCCTCTATGCACCTGCAAAATCTCTCAGGAACAAATGCATCCGCCATTCCCTTCCCACCAGCTCCCCCTGCCCCCCAGCCACATGGTCTTTGTCACCTAATCTCCTGGGCTGTGTCTTAGTCCTTTTGTGTTGCTATACAGGAACACCCGAGGAAGGGTAATTTATAAAGAAGAGAGGCTCCGTTTGGCTCCATTCTGCAGGCTGTATGGGAAGCCTGGTGCCAGCATCTGCTGCTGGGGAGGGTCTCAGGGAGCCTGCACTCACGGCCGGAGGGGGAGGGGCAGGGGAGCCAGCGTGCAGAGATCACACGGTGAGACAGGAAACCGGATAACAGGGAACTGGTGCCGGGACCTCGACAGCCAGCCCCCCAGGAGGCTAACAGAGCAAGACTCACTCATTTCGGCAGGGACACACCAAGGCATCCACCCCACAACCCAAACACCTCCCACAGCCCCCACCTCGCACAATGGCGGTCAAATTTCAACATGAGGTTTGGGGGACACACATCCTAACTATAGCACACTTATTAAACAGACCCTGAACTTGTCCCCCTGGGCTCCCTGAACACCATCAGGGGCCCAACCCAGTGGGTTCTCTGAAGCAGAAAACTCTCTCAGCCCTTAGGCAATATATGGTTCAGCAGCTCCTGGAGGCTGTGCAGGGCACGTGCATGCTCCCAGCAAGGCCCCCGAGGGTGAGGAAGTCACGCTCCCAAACCGCGTTGATTCGGACCTTTAGAACCCCGGGCGCCTGGTGCTGCGTAGCTGCCCGGCCTGGCTCCTTTGCACTGCCCAGGGAGAACAGCCGCCCAGCAGTGCACGGCTGTGGGGAGAAGAAAAGGGGGCTTGCTGCCTGGGAAAGCCGGCTTCAAAATCATTTTCTAGAACAAAGAATGACAGGGCCGATTACAAAGGATCCTTATCTAACCACTGCGGCAGGCCCTGCAGGACCCGGCTGATAACGCGCTGGCTTTTCACTCACTGCAGAGCGTGTGTGCAGGGGGAACGGCCCTGTTTCTGGAATAATAGTCTGTAATTGAGACCTCCCGTTAAGGCAGGCGGCTCTCCCACATTTAGTGGGGAGCACCAGAAGTCGACTCCTCCGCTCGGAGCTCCTTGGGGGAGTGTGGACGCGCGGAGCGCTCAGCGGAGGCGGGAGGAAGGCTCCAACACCGCCGGGATCTCCTCTGCTGTGTCTCAACTGAACGGTGTTAACTCCTCCCGGATACTTCCTTATCTCGGCAGGAACATCTCCGGCTGTCAAGTCAGTGCTTTAGGCTGTGGGAGGAGACAGCAACGTCCTCTCCTTGGGCTGATGCGATTTTCCATGGGAATTTAGCACCGATGCTTGGCCGGGATGCTCTTCTGTAGTCAAGCGCGAAGCTGCCGTCTTTTCACTAAGGGATGCTCGTCGCATCCGCGGGGCTGCGATGTAGGCACCTTCAGCAGAAAGGCGTTGAATACAGGCATTGTTGCATGGTGGGGGAGAAGTTGGGGACTGTGCCCAGCGTTTGTGTGTGGGGCACACTGCCATAGCTGCCATCAGAAGCCACCCTTGAGGACCCCGACTGCCCGTGGAAGCTGGAGCTGGAGGCTGGAAGGCCACCTCTGGTTGTTATGACATCCTGAAGCATTCGTATGGCACTGCCCTGCCTGTCAGGAGCAGAAACGGGGGAGGGGAGGGTGGCCTCCAATTCATCCAGTACCAGGTGAGTGAACCAACTGGCAAAATTGTCACTTTTTAGCTTTTCCGCTTCTACTGAAAGGCAGGTCAGAGGGGTGCTGAGAAGCCTGTACCAGATGTCTCCAGCGTGCACAGTGCAGAAGCCACGCCCAGGGATGAGAGTGTGGGGACAGGCATGAACAGATTTGCAGTAAATGATTCTAGTGTCGAAAGGTTGATGGCAACATGCCTGCCCAGCCGAGGCCAGGAGGAGCTGGGCTTCCTTGCCGACTCCACTCCAGCTGTCCTTACTGTCCAGGCGCCGCTAGCTGTGACGTGCTTGCAGTAGTTAGATGAAGACCCACGACTGATTTTACTGGGAAATCTGGAAGCTATGTCACAGCGACCCACTCCAGTCTGTACAGGCCTGCTCCCAGGAGAAGTGCATGAGCCCTGAGGTTGCACAAAATCAAATTCACCCTCTCCAGCCATTGCCAGAGTGACAACAGACACCCCCAGGCAGAGATTTCACTTGGGGGTGGTGCGTGTGTTATGGCCTGACCGTGGCCATCTTGCAGAGCGCTGGTCTCGCATAAGGAAGGGGACTTGGGGGCTGCCAAGAGGAGGGACCTTCGTGGGCATGGAGGCCATCAGAGCTCCTGTGCAGGGGAAGCCCCTGTCAGAATCGTGGGAGCAACACCCCCCCACCCCGCCTTCCAGCAGGGTGGGACTCCTTGGCCCAGAGCCTCGGTGCCAGTGGACTGAGGCCCAGGCTCCTCGTGGGTGCCAGGCAGGGACTCAGCACACCCTCAGCACCAACTGAACCTCCTACTGAGGCCCGGAGCTCTGCGTGGGAATGTGAGGGCTCCGTGTCTGCCACGTTCAGAACATGGCTGACTCAGAGACCACAAGGAGAAAGGAACAACAGAATGCAGGGATGACCCTACCTCCCATCGTCTGGCAGGATAGAGTCCAAACTCATCAAAAACGCACACGGATATCTGACCTGTTCCTCATCAGCAACTGTTCCGGAATTGGGAAACCAGCATGGGGCTGTGACCCGTGAGAGAAGGAGACACCCAAAGGGACCCCCACAGTCCCCCTGAATTCCCCAATGGCAGCCCCGGGAGGGAGCACACACACAGAGCAGGGCGCTGCAGACGCGAGACCCGCGTCCACCGGTGGGGACTCCAGCGCAGCCCAAGGGCTCCCCTGAGAGGAGAAGACGCCCCTGGGTGCACCAGCCGCCCTCCTGCTGGGCTGCCCCGAAGCTGCCTGAGTCCATGTTCCCCATGCTAAATCTGGTGACTAACGGCAGGCCCCCCGGCCCTGTGCCCTGGCTGCACCCGGACGCATGAGTCTCATGAGTGTCCACCATGTGCAGCAGGAAGGGAGGAAGGGGAAGCACCGAAGGGAAAGCCCACGGGCAGGAGTTCCACCGGGCCCCGCCACCCTGCCCCGTCCGGCCCAGCCCTGGCCAGGAGCTGCACAGCGGAGACATGAGGGCGTCAGGGGGGCAAAGTAATGACTCACACAACACACTGTCATGAACAGAAGTGACGTTCTGACCCCAAAGGTGCAGATGCTCCGGGCTCCTTGGATGCTGGCATCCCTCACCTGAGTGTGCAGGACAAGCGGCTCAGTGCTGTGCCGTCCACACTGCCCGCCAGGGCCCCTGCAGGTGAGCAAGGTGGGCTCGTTGCCTGTTGCAGACAGGAGGCCCCAAGAAACGCGGGTGTCTGGGTAAGAGGGGAGGGTATGGGGATCTCGGGGAGGAGGGGTGATTCTACGGCCAGGCAGGCATCGATTGGTATGTGAATTATCTCTCAGTTTTTCTCAATTGAGACATAATTCACATACCAAAAATTCACCTCCGTTGATCACAGTTCTGTGGCTTTTTAGCAAATTCGTGAGGCCGTGGATCCATCGCCACTATCCACCTGCAGAAAATGTTCCTTATGTGGTGGCCTTCGGCAGTCCTTCCGGAACCTTCCCTCAGCCCTGGCAGCCCTGGCAGCCTGGCTGTTCTGGGTGTCTCGGATCAGTGGGATCACACAGCGCATGGCCTTTTGTGTCTGGTGTCCTCACGTGGCGTCATGCATCGAGGTTCATACATGTTTGTCACGTGTGTCAGAATGTCATTCCTCTTCCTGACGGAATGGCGTTCCCTCCCACGGAGAGACCACGTTCTGTGGCCTCTCCTTCCCTGAGGGACATTCGGGCCGTGTCGACCCCTGGGCTGCTGTGAGTTGCAATGCTTTGAACGCCTACGGGCAGGTCTCTGTGCGAACGTCCCCCGTCATTTCTCCTGGGTGACGCCTAGGAGGGACCTGTGGGTCACATGGTAACTACAAGCACACGGGTCTCTTCACACGTCTGGTCCCAAAGGAGGGACGACCTGCACAATGTGGAAGCTCGAAAGGACACAGCCACTGCCGTCGCTAGCAGGGGTGGGAAAGGGGGTTCTTGGCACCTGTGTTTTGCAAGTGACCTTGTCGGACATAATTTTGGAATCGTCCTGTTTTTAGTCTCACTTTGTCACGGTCCCACAATGACTTCGTCTGCCCTCGGTCTCTTGTGAGGCTGACTCTGCGTCCAGCAGGGAGGCACCATGGCCTCACCGTGCGGGCCAGGCCAGCTCCCGGGTGGGGTGCCGAGCTCGCTGCTGTCATCCTGGTCCCCGAGTGACACCCTGCAGGATGGAAGTGAGTGGACCGTGGTCTGCCTGTTGGTCCCACGGGTCTTTCCCAAGGAGGAGGCCTGGAGCTCTGGGACACTGGTGGCGTCCTTGTGGCTGTTCCTTAATCCTGGGGTGGGCATAGCTCACACCCACCAGTGCCCAGTCCTCTTCTCCCCCTCCCAAGACCCAGGGAAGACCAAGTCCCCAGCCCTCGGCAGGGAGGGGACACAGTGGCTGGATTTCACCATTGAGTCATACCCGAGGTCACAGGTGTGCTTATTGCCAAGACGGCAGACTCTAAACTCCCTTCCCCACCGCGGCTGTACAGAAGTCTGTGTTCCAGGGGCCCAGAGTCCGGCAGGAGGAGCCTACATCCACCTGGGGTGGGAGAGACGGGGTGGAACGAAGCCCCTGCCCAACCGTGCGGGCCCGGCAGCGCGAGCACACGGAGACCTCCGTCTGTGTGTGTGTTCAAGCCACAGAGACCAACGGCTTCGTGTTAACGCGGTCGCTTCCCTTAATCCGGCTCCTACACCCCCCACCACGCACCGCCCGGATTTGCAGAGCGGGAAGACAGTCTCAGCTCCTTTTGTATACAGGGAGCCTAACCAGAGAGAGAGGGATTGGGGAGGGGGATCGCGTGGGTTGGGGTGGCTGAGACGTTGGTCTTATAAGGATGTGGGGTTTGGTCCACCTACCTGCAGAAGCAGCGCTGGAAACCGAGCGATTCCAACCGCCTTGGGAGTGGACAGGGCAGCCTCGCCTTGCACTGCCCGAATTTGTCCCGGGTGATGTTTGAATCTGATGACCGGAGAGGCTTTTTAAACATATTTTTGAAGGGTGCAGGTCGGTTATTTTATAAGATGTTTCCGGCTTGTTTGATATTGCCAGCGATGAGATTCAGTTGGCAGGTTCCTGGCTGGAATTGTGCACGAGCCATGCTTTGTTTTTCTGAAGCGCACCTGCACGCACTCGGTGCCTGCTTGGTGCCCTTGATCGTTCCTGTTCATTCTGAGCGCTTGGTCAGAACGCTGCCTGGTTTCCCCCCTGTGTCATTACTATTTCTCAGTTCGAAACTAGTAAATCATTTGCAGGGAAATTCTCAGGTTATATAAATACCCTCTTCCTCAACCAGCACTCCCAGATTGAGCAGCATATGACAGTTCTTGCCTGAGTCAATTAGTCACCATCGCGATTGCAAATCATGGTTTTCCGAATTCTTTATTCTTTTGGTATTTATTAGTGGCCGTTCCACTGTGAGGAAAAGCTCTCCCGTTCCCTCTAGCTAGTCATTTGCCCGTCTATGCATTTATGTATGGAGTCCGTGTGGACATACCGGTTCTTATTCTATGCGGCGGTCACCACTGACTGTTTGTAATCCAGTTTGGACTTTCATGGCTCTGGTCGGTGGTGCTCTTTGGAGCTGCCTTCACCATCCCTGTGACCTGCCCCGTCATTTCTGAGCATGTCCTTAGCTTCTGGCACAAGGAGATGTTTCAGGCCCCGGGGTTTGTACCTTCCTGCCCCTGGTCACGGATCAGCCATCTCCTGCAGGGAGCCCTGGGTCCTTGTTGTGAGGAAAATCAGCACACTGAAGGCAAAGAAAAGCTGGGGGATGTTCTAGATTATAGAGACTCCAGAGACAGACAACTAAATGCAACGCAGGTCCTGGGTCGGACCCTGAGCACGGGTCACATTAGAATACGGGCCATACCGAGACCGTGTGCCATTGGCGGTGCTGTTTTCCATGTGACACCTTACTGTGGTTATCGGGAACCTCCTCATCTTCAGAGGGACGCGCTCTTGGTGGCTGCCCCTCGGCTGGGGGAAGTGGCAGGGCAGGGTGGAGTTTTGAGAAGTCCTTCAAGGATAAGGGATGAGGTCAAAAAAATCATGAGGAGGTCAAAGCGAGGCCGTTGCTCTCTCCCTCTTTTCTTCCTTCCTTGTTTTGTTTTTATGCTTTCTTCCTTTATTTTTTTCTTCCCTTTTCCTTTTCTTTATTAGCTTTACCGAGCCGTGCGGTCGAGTGTAAAAGGGAACACCGGGACGCTGCGGTGCGGTGCTCCGGCCCCATTCCCTGAGCCCCCACGTCCCCGTGGCCGAGGCAGGGACAGCGGGGGCCGGTGGGGCGCAGGGCCCTGAGGCCAAGATCAGGCACAGAGAGCCCCCGCCCCCGCCCCCAGCCCCGAGACTGTTAACGCCCCTGTAGCCCACACACTGCAGGCCTGGGGTAGGGGGGTAAGTGTCCTGGGGGGTCCTAGCCCCAGGACTGGGGGCCGCCGAGCCCCGGGCAGGGAGGTGAGGATGCAGGCGCTTCCTGCCGCACGGAGGCAGGGCTGTTTCTTCATAACATCGTGCCTTTCAGCAACATAAACTTTTCCACGAAATGTGCTTATATTCGCAAAATGTATCAAATGGAATAAAACTACTAAACAAGCGTGACTCAAAGGCTTGCTTCCGACTCGAGCAAATGGATTTTCAGTTTGCAGTTTGCAAATTCTTCCCTGGAGTTAAATTTTGGAGTCACTTTGCACAGCCTCACTCTCAGAGTGGTTTTCAAAGAGAGAAAACGCCTAAAGCTAAAATTCTCAACTCCACAGTGGCTTCCTTTCCTCTCTGTCAGCCCGGCTGCCCAGGCAGGAGAGAGGTGAGCGTCCCACCCGCAGACACCTCCGGGACACCCAGCCTCCCCCCAGGGCTGCGACAGACAGCGAGAGTCTTCCCGGCTCTGCCCGGGCCGGAAGACAGCGCTGGGAGCGCCCGGCCTGCACGGCGTGGCCAGGCTGCACGGTGTGGCCAAGCGTGTGTGTCCAGCCGCAGTTGATGCACCTGCCAATCTGCCCCTAAAAGCCACCCCCCGCCCCATGCAGAAGGCTCAGCTTGGACACAGGCTGGGAAATTTCGTTCATTATTTTAAAGGCAAATCTGTAGCTGCTCCTAGAAAAGATCTGAGTAAACCCAGGGCTGAGGGTCCCAGTGAGCTGCATGGCTGGAATGGAGGGAAGGCCACCCTGGAGGAGGCTCTCTCTTGGGTTTTCCCCTAGCACCCCCCACCCAGTTTCCTCAGCCACAGATGCCTGCAGGGCACGGGGTACTGGGCGCTATTTGCTTGGCAACCTCCATCTCGGGCCCCTGGTGCAGGCCTCGTGAGTGCCCTGGCACATGGATGGGGACCACGGGACGGGCGTGGCTGCTCTTCCCATTCCACGCCCGGGAGCCGACATCTGCAGAGCAGACGGGCCCTCAGGGCCCACCTGTGCCCGCTGCCCACCCTCTGGCCAGTCTCGGCTCCCCGTCCTTCTACCCACCTGTGCTCGCTGTGCCTGGGGCCCACCCAGAGCAGGAGGGACCTCCCACTGCAGTCTGGGCCTCCAATGTCAGGGGCCGGGGTCAGTTCTGCGCTCTTGGTTGAGCACACACACTCCCGTGCATTTCCGAGAATGCAAATACCTGCTAAGCGTTCACTAGGCCCACGAGACTCCCCGAGGAGGTGCGGGCGCCCACTCTGCACCCAGGGGGAAGGCGCGCCTCCCGCCAGGCTCGGCGGCCGGGCCTGGGCAAGTCTTGCTCCCTCTGTCTGCACGTGGCGAGGTTGTTCCCTTCTCACGAAATAGTCTGTCCTCTCGGCTCCCAGGAGCCCCGCTTCCCCGTCCCTTCCTCACTCCAGCTCCTCCTCGGAATCCGATCCGGTTTGTCTCTGCTCAGGGGGCCCCACCTGCAGGCACGCCCAGCCCGCCCTGCCCACCTCCTCTCCCCTGTCTGTGCTCCAGAGTGCCCCCCATCCTGTTGCACGGCTATAACCGCGGTGCTGTCTGTCTGCAGAGACCCCCAAATCTGCATCTCCAGGCCACGCATCATCGCATCGACCCCTCAGGAGGATCAGTGTGTGTGTCTCTCTCCCTGCAGTGCCTGCACCCCTGCACGCTGTGGGCCGTGCTGAACTCGTGGGAAGGAGGGGGAGGGGAGGGGAGGGCTGGGGGGAGGGGGAGGGGAAGGAGGAAGAGGAGGGCAGGGGCGCAATGGGGTCCTTGCTCTTCACCTTTCCTCCTCACGCCAGCCCAACCCACACTCGGATGCCCCCGTGGAATAATCGCTGGACTGTCCAACCTCTCCAAAGACATTTCACCAGTTTTCGGGAGCAGCGGCTCTTGGGCATGCCTTTAATTGCATAACCGCCTGTCTCTTTGCTTGTCAACCTCTCCCCCCACCCCCCACCCCCCGTGGGAAGCACAAGGGAACACCTTCCGCAGGCGCCTGGGAGATTTCAGAACGGTGCCCCCCAAGTAGCCTGTTTTGGAGACCCGCTGTGCCCCCGGCCACTGGGGTTTGCATCTCTTGCCCCTCACTCCGGGAGGCTGCTGTTGGCGGCCCTTAAACAGACAAGGGTGAGTGTTCAGGGCTACGGTGCCTCCAGGAGTCTGGGGGCAGAAACAGCTTCAGGACTGGCGGTTCAGGAACCGGGAGTTTCGATCCAGCAGGTGGGGCTGACAAGAGCCCCTGGTTCACGGCCGGGCGAGGGGCCCAGCCAGGCTCTCTGAAAAGCCAGGACAGCCGCGTCCAGAGAGGCGGGCGTGCGTTCCTGAGTAACGGCGAGTCCGTTTTAACTGTGGTTGGGATAAAAAAAAAAAGCACTTGCAAATAAGACAGGGTAAAAACAAGTGCACGATAAATAAACACACAAATAACAACACACAGGAATACAGGTGTGAATAAAACCAGTGAACACCAGCCCCACCTGGCGAGCAGGTGCAATCCCCCGAGACCCTCTCCACCCCCAGCCTCAGGAGGCTCCTCGCCGCCGGAATAATCCGGACAATGTTCCCGCTCCCGGAGCTGTCAGGGGTCGGGGTCCCCAGCGCGGAGAGACCCTCCCTCGAGCAGCGGCAGGGGGACCCGGACGCCCAGGCGGCTGCTCTGCCGAGTGACCGGGTTCTGGAAAGAGCCGGAGCCTATTTTAGGGGAAGTCACAGGACAGGTTGGACCACTGCGGGCAGGTGCCTTCTTCACACGTCACTACGGGCAGGTGCCTTCTTCACACGTCTGGATGGAGACAAGGAGGAGGAGGAGGAGGAGACCTGGGGTGCTGGCACGGCCGGGCGTCCTCGGTTGTCCCGGGGCACGTGTCCCTGCGGGGGCCTGCCCTGGGCTCTGAAACTCGGCTCCCGCTCGAGGACCACATTCTGCACACGACGTCTGTCTCGCTGCAGAAGGCAAAACATCCTGAAATAAGCCAGCCAGTCGGGTTGACCGAGGAGTGTCGTCGTGGATCTTTCCCCCTGGATTTGCCAATTTTCTCTGCGCCGCGAACCGTGGGTGTCTCGGTGCCCCTGGCAAGGGACGCAGGTGTCCGCGGTCGCCGTGGTGAAGGGCAGGGCCGTGCCCACCCTGGCCGCCCATGTGGTCTGTGTGAACAAAGGCCACCTCTCCCTGGGCGTCTCCACGCTGCTTCCCAGCGGCAGCGGTCGGGGAAACCGAGACAAAGGGTCCCCAGGCTTCTCGTGACACTGCGCTTTGTCACAGCGGGGTTCGTCTCAGCTGCTTCTCACCCCGAGTCCCGCTCGACCTTCTGGAGGCAGAGCCGATCTCCGGCTGCCTTCCGCCTGCCCGGCTGGGCCGCCCGCTGGGGGCCCAGGAACCTCCTCTCTGGGGAGCCAGCCGGAAGCTGCCGGAAGAATGCGGCAGAGACTCAAGACAGGGAAAAAAGGCAGAGACTTCATCCCCTCTCGAGACTTCGCTCGCAGGCTGGGGCAGGCCAATGCTACACTGGCCCCGGAAAGGGGGTGACGGGAGCCAGAGGTGCGAGACCGAGTCTGAAACTCACCCCAACAAGCAGAACGACCTTGAACATGCCCCGGAGTCACTTTCCGACAACTTGGGGCGGTGACACCTGCCCTCCATAATGGAGAAGCCCTTTGTTCCTTGGGAAAATGCTCACGGGGCCTTTCCCACTGGGGCAGGGCCTGGGGCCGAATATGAGTGACAGCGTCCACAGCGGGAGGGCGGGGCCCAGGAGCCCCACCCGGCACGAGGGGTGCCCAGCGCTGTCCCCGGCAGGCGGGTCATCCCCGGGGGCAGCCGGGCCTGGGGACCCCGAGGGCGAGGACCGCGTCCCCTCATCTCCGCCTGCAGGGCCCGGCCGCGGGGTGACGGCTTCCTGAGCCAGTGGATTCCAGACCCCGGACGCCTCTGAGAAGGCGGACGTCGGGATCTGCGAGCGTGGCCAGTGGCAGCTGGGAGCGTGCGTGGGGGTGAGAGGTGGAACCGCAGACTTGCAGGTGTTCCCCGGCGGCACGGGGGCCTGGAGGCCAGCGGGCCCGGGGCAGGTGCGTAAACGCCGAGGACGTCGGCACAGGCGTCCCTGCTGAGCACGCCTTCTCAGTTTCCCTGGGACGCTGTGGTTTCTCGGGGAAGCGGCACCTTGCGGATCACCTCCTCCTGGCCTCCCCGGCTCCGCCGCGGCTCTCCTGCAATCACCGCCTCTCAGAGCCCGTCCCCTCCTTAGTGCTGACCTGGGGAGGTGACTGCCAGCAGCACTTAGCGCCGGCGTCCTCCTTCCTACCGTACCCGCATCCTTCAATTCGCCGTGACATTAACATCTGCGTGACCCGGCTGGGCCTGCCTGTCGGCGGCGAGGGTTCTCCCAGAACCATTAACGCCCACGTATTCCAAACCCGGCGTCCTCGCACCGATCCGGCTCCTCTTAGGGGGATGTTGTGTGCTGTCGCCATGGAAACACTCTCCCCCCCCCCGCCCCACCCCCACAGCCACTCCCTGGTTTTAAGCTTAATTTTGTAAAAACATGCAATTCAGCTGGCAGGAGCTCTCGGATTTAAATATAGAGATTGGATTAAGTGAGTGTTGACATGGTGCTTGAATCCAGAGTGCAAAAAAAAAAAAAAAAAAAAAACAAGAAATGAATAAAATCTGATAATGCTAAGGAATGTGGCGGAAAGCTGAGCTGGGGAGGTACAGCCTCATCAGAGGCTGCTCAATGTCAAATAGTGCTCGATTTAGCTGCGGTTTCTCGTGTTTCATTAACATGTGTGCTGAGATAGCTTTAAAGGAGAAAATTAGTTTGGGTTCTTTTTTAACGCCGAGCTCTGCCCGTTGCATAGCTCCTTCTCCTGTCTCGGTTGGTGACCTGATGCCCAGAGGCCGCCACTTCTTCCCTCCTTCCTGCTTCGCCCCTGATATCTGGGTGGCCCTGGGACACGCTTTGTGCCATTAGTGGGACAGAAGAGCAGTGCGAGTCCTGACCTGGGTCTCGTGACACGGCCGTGGGCATTTCAACGCTCGCTTCCGGAAACCTGGGACGGCCACCGTCCGAGCGAGCTCCAGCTGGCCCGCTGGGTGATAGGGGAGCGCGGGCCGGTCACCCCATCACTCAAGCCCGTGGTCACGGGTGGCCGGCAACTGCAGAACACCCCCCTCGCCCCCCACATCACATGCATAAGAGAGCCGGGACTCAGAGACTCGCCCGGCTGAGTCTAACTCAAATCGTGAGCCCACAGAACCGTGAACTAAACAAATAATTGTTGTTTTAAGACACTGAGTTTGGGCGTATTTTAGGGTGCAAAGGCAGCTGACTGCTACACAGTCCAACAATAAAGTATTAGATTATCCTTGTCGCACGGAAGTAGGAAAAAACAAAACAGCTGTTATTTTAGCTGTTCATTGTAGAGCATTGGATGATTTCTGGATAAACAGGGAGAACTTCTGCTTGCGGAACCCTGCGAATTTCAGAGCCTGTAATCTTCCCTGTGCTGGCCGCTCTTGTCTCTCAGACACGCGGCTGCCAGATGGCTCCTTCCAGCCAAGTTCCGCCGGGGCCAAGCTGCACGGGGCTCCGAGCTGTAGCCCGATTCTTTGGTTGGTCTGAACATCGAAAATGCACTACAGTGGGGCTCAGGAACCCCATCCTTCTGACAAGTAGCAGGGACCTTTTGGTACAGGCTGTCATCCCCACCGACATGCTGGTCCAAACTGTGCCTGGGAAACCAGGAAATGGCACGAAAGCGAGCCTTTGCACACACAGAGCTTGGCGTGCATTGCTGGTCGGAACGAGTAAATGGCAAGGTCCTGCCTGTTGGCATGTGTTCTGTGCAGGACAGCCAGCCTGGGACCGAGGCCTTCACGAATGAGCTGAGGTCGGGCCATGCATCCCGAGCATGCAGATGCTGGTCCGAGCCTCAGTTTGAGGGCACGTGTGAAATGGGGTCACAGCACGCGTTGTGCTTTTCCACGGAGTCACCCCAGCACTTTGTACGTCACTCAGAGCCCAACACGCGAAAGGTATTCTTTCCATAACAACGGCGGCTTATTACACTTCACGTCCAGGACTGGAACATGCACAGAGATCCTCACGGCCCCCACGGCTGGGTTCCGTGGCACACGCGTGTAAGTGAGGCTCGAGACCTGCTCTTCCCCCACGCTGCGTCTCACCTTCTCTGTTTCCCTCGGAACCGGGACGCTCCCCGGGGGAGCGCACAGGTGCAGTGCCGGCCTGCCATCCTGCCATCGGGGCCTCGGGGAAATCCGCTCGCAGACCTGGACGGACATTCTGGCTCGGCGATTTCCACCGTGCCCGAAAGCTGGAGGCATCGGGCGTTTCCCGTCTGTAATCCCATGCAATGGCCCCGACCCCCTTCCTGGCAGATGGCCCCCTCCCACTCGGGAGATTGAGACTCAGCAGCCGAGAGGGAACACAGCCCCTCGAGAGGTCAAAGGCAGGGAGGGAGGCGCTGAGACGTGAACTCGCAGGGAGCCCCGGTACCCAGGCTGGCGGGTGGGTCTGTTCGGCGCTGTGCCCCCTTCCCGAAGACGCCTGCTCCTTCCACGTCGTTTCCGGAGTCCCCAGAGGCCCGGAACCAACAGAAGACACATCTCGCCGACATGTTCCCTGCAGAACGACCGTGCCGGGCTGTGCAGAGCATTCCGAGTCCAAACAGGCATCTCAAAATAACGCGGCAAAGTGCGTTCATGAAAATGCAAAACGCTTCGTCAGGATGAATGTGCTGGGCGGACGTTCAGGGACAGCCACCGACCATCTGCCGTGGGGGGCCCGTGCCAGCCAATGCGCCCAGCAGGACTGCTAATGCCGTGGCGAGGAGACTCCCGAAATAATCCTGCAGTGTCATCCGTGCACTGGCCGCTAACTCGTGGAAACGCGTTTCTTACCGACTTAGGGGAACGCTCCGGGCCCTCCGAAGCATGCTTAATTCACACGGGCAACTGCTACATTTCAGTTATTCTCATAAGCCTGAGATGTCGTTACCGAGTGGTGGCACAGCCAGCGCTAATCACTGCTGGGCTGAGTTGCCTGCCTCTGTCATTAAGGCAGGAATAATGTCCCATCCCGCTAATCCCAGGTTTGATTCCAAGAGCCCTGCCCTGCTCCTGCTGTCTTCAGGAAGCCCGGCTCCAGGGAAGGGGGGCCACAGCCTCCCGCCTCAGCGTCCCAGGCAGGGACCTCCTGTGTGTCTGCACTGAAGGACACTTCCCCGGCCCATCGGAGACACTTGGCAAACGTCCCCGTCCTCGCACCTTGACTGCATGTTTGGGAACGTTCTCGTACCCGGGAGTGCAGAGAGAAGCAGCCTGAACTAAGGGGAGCCTCTGTCACTCGAGGACTCGGAGCAATGTGGTTTCAGAGCCGCGTGTGGAGTCAGCACCGTGCGCAGGACGGACACCTGCCTCTCGTCTCCCGTCCGAGTGTGCAGGTAAAGTCAGCTCGCACAAGAGGGACGCGCTGGGAACAGGGCACTTTATCAGCTGTCACCATCACCGCCATCATCATCGTCATGACAACCAAGTGTGCTAGACCCCCACGCCCCCAGCGGGCCGCCCTCTGCCCCTCAACCTGCAGACGCGCTCCCGGCTCATCCAGAGAGTTCATGGCCTGTCTGGCCACAGAGGGTGCAGGAAGGGGCCTGTGGGGATTCCAAGCCTGGGCCTGGGGGTCACCCCGTGAGGACCGCAGCTGCCCGGCCGGGACGAGCCCTGGCTGCAGAGCCCCCGTGGACGTGCCCGGTGGCTGCCCCAGCCGACGGCGTCCACTCCCAGCCCCGTGCAGAGCTGCCTGTCACGGCCAGCCGAGGAGAGCCTCCCACCACGTCTGGCTTGAGCTCCCCAGGACTGCCCCTGCCGGGGAGCCCGGGCGGGCGGCTGGCTCAACCTGGGCGCCCAGGGGACCACGAGCAGCTGAGACCGAGTGAGGTTCCCACTAAGCTCCGCGTGGTCCCGGTGGCCGAGAGCTGTGAGTTTGAACTCACGCCAGATATGAATCCAAGGCTGTCCCCGTCTCTCCCGAGCTGTGTCACTCATCTGCCCGGGGGGCCTCAGTTTCCCCGCTTATGACACAGAGATGCTCCTGGCCCAGGCTGAAGGTGTCCTGCGAGCTCGTACGTGGAACAAGTGCACAGGTGCGGCTGTTGCCATGGTTATGATCTTCGCGGCACGGGGACTGAGGGTAAATACAGACACGCACGTCGTGCTCTTAGGGGACGGACGAGTGGTGGTGGCATTTTCCCAGCGTGGTCAGAGGGACTTGCCAGAGGGCCTGGAGCGGTCCATCCCGGCATTCCAGTGTCTGGCTCTAACGCAGGGTGCAGATCTTTCACGCCGGGACAGAAACGGAACACGCAGTGATCACCTCTAACGTGGGCGGCTCCGCCCAGACACACCCTGCGCCCTGCCGGGCAGCTGCGGTCACTGTCCCGGTTCCTGTTTCTCCCCTTTGGGGCTGGGTGGCCTCAGGGCCCCACGGCTCAGCCACGGCGAGGGAGCTGGGATTTGGACCCTTCCCGAGTACCGAGGGCAGCCCCGTGCCCTTCCAGGCCTTGCGAGGCTGCCCCAGGCGGCGCTGCTTCCAGGGGCTGGTGGGAGACCCCGCCTTGCCTGGTGTTGGGGCAGCTGGTCAGGGTCCAGAGGACACCCATCCTCGGGACACGACCGGCGATGCTGCCCCTGTGTAGGGGACTGACGTATATTTTCCTAGTTTAAGAATTAAAGTTAGTGAGTAATGTACGTGTTCTGCCCAGAGCGTTTGAAAGTAATGTGTTCTGGACAGGCTCCCTGTGATAAACAAAGGTGTTGCCTAGAGGCATAACAAAGGACCTGAGCTGCAACTAGCAAGAGCTGCCCAGTTCCACGGCACTGGGGGTCTGGAGGCCACAGGATAAGCACATTGTTCCTGTGATTGCTGCGTACACCCCATAAGATGGCTGTCTAGTCAATGACGGGTAAGATTCCCTCAAGGGAGGGGCGACCTAAGCCAGGCAAAGCCGCCAGGGTTCAGCCGAAGATCTTAGGGGGTCACCCTAAGAAAAGCTGGGGATGAGAAATGCCCCCTGTGGCTCACCTTGCCCATCCTTGCTAATCTCGGTCCGTGATCTATGCCTAGTGCCTACAGCAACCACCTTGGGATTCTGAGTCAGGGGATATCTGCTTCCCTAAGGCTATTCCGGAATTTATGGCCATTGCTGCAATGCCTGGGTGGTTAGGTACAAGGAACTAACTTTAATCTTTTAGGGTATAAAAATAAAACGGACCCGGTGCATTATTACTTGAGTCAACGGTTTATACGTGTGTCTGTGTTTTTGTGTTCTGCGTGTTTGTGTTTTATGTTCTGTGTTCATCCTCCATCCTGCAAATGGGCCACGACACCTGAGACCAGCACCCACTGCCTCACTGTGGCAGGTGGCAGTGTGTTCCCAAGCCTTGGGCCCAGAGCCGGGCCGCACCCTGCAGGAGAGGAGGGAGATACCAATCTGTTTCATGGTCTAAACCACAGGCGCAAACCGGGCCATGCCGGTGCCGTGTGTTTAGCTTGCACGGCGGTGTGAGCTCTGCAGAGAGCCTGCGCCTGCCGGCTCATTGATACCCCAGCAGCTTTTAGCGTCTGGCAGGGAAGGTGTCCCCAGTCACCCCCACGACAGAGGAGGACCTGGATGTCCCTGGAAGCGGGGGTGGGGGGTGTCCTGCTGAGGTCCCAGCCAGGGCTCTGCTGGGACTTCTGATGCCGACTCTTTGCTTCTCTAACGGCATGAACTGAGACGTTCATTCATTCATTCATTATTTGGCTCCAGCTGAGTACCCGGTGCCGTGCAGGACCCTGGTGAGGAGCACGTGCCCTGCCCTCAGCTCAGGTGTGTGGTCCAGGGAACTCACCTTGGAATAGAGCAAAGACTCCCCTGCAGCTGTGCTGAGAAGGTGAGGCTGGGGGGTCCCTGGGGCCACCAAGCTTGGAGGTGGAGAGAGCTTTGGAGGGGCCCACTGGGGCTCAGGACGGCCCACCAGATGTCTGTCCCATGGGCAGCCAGCGAGGGTTGGTCACATGGGGCAGCATGGCAGCAGGGGAGGGCAGGGGAAGGGCAGGCTGGCCAGGCCCAGGTCCCCCCAATGCAGGGTGTTCCCTCTGGGGGCCACTCCCGCTACAGTGTCCCCAAACCTCACTCCCACCCCTATGAGTGTCGCCTGTCTCCTGGCCAC
Organism: Microcebus murinus; assembly: GCF_040939455.1. Classification (NCBI taxonomy): domain Eukaryota; kingdom Metazoa; phylum Chordata; class Mammalia; order Primates; family Cheirogaleidae; genus Microcebus; species Microcebus murinus. The sequence continues at coordinate 1,963,320 of NC_134113.1, read as the reverse complement.
TCAGCAGACATTTCTGTGCCCTGCTCAGCCCGGGGTGGGCAGGGGCCATAATGTCCCCAGCAGACGTCTGTTGTCATGGTGATGCCGAGTCTTTTCCTCCTAGCCGGGGCCCACCTTGAGGGAGAGGTGTCAGAGAGAACCGCCGCTGTCCTGGACGTCAGGTGACTGTGCTGCTTTTCAGGTGCTGGGGGCCCACGGGGTGGCGTCAGCCATGGGAAGCAAAGATGCCACCTGCCCAGGACATGGTCCTTTAGGGCTGGAAGTCACCCCTGTGAAACCTCTGCAGACAGACGTGGCCGCACAAGCTCGAGGCCTCCTTCACCCACGGCTGCGTGAGTGTGGCTTTTCCCGTGGACACCACACCTGTCGTCGTCTCCGCCCCAGGGAGCAGGACGGGAGCCGGCACCTGGCCGCAGGACACAGGTGGCGAGCGGGGCCGAGAGCTGTGTGAAACAGGTGACAGGATTCTCGGTGGTCCCCGGGGGAGGCGGGGAGAAGGGCAACGGCGCTGGCCCCGCACGCATGATGTGATAAGTGGGTAATTGCTGCTGTGATTAAAATGCTTTCGGTAATAACAGACCTTCGCGTTTGTCAGACGCTGAAGTGTGTCTGAGTATTGTCATAAATGTGGGGAAATTCAGGAACACTTGATTGTGCGTTAAAACCTGGAATGTTCTGACACTAGGCGAGTGGTTTCAGGACAAATAAGTCAACCGTCCGAGTGACAAACGTTCCCCACGTAACATTCGTGGGCTACGGAGGGAAACATGGGCTGCAGGGACCCGACTCGACTGAACGGTTGTACGCGAAGGCGCAGACGCCTACTAGAGCCCCCCGCGCGCCCCGCCCGGTGAAGACCCGCATCAGCACGGTCTGCGGTTCTGCGTAATGAACATGCTCCATAGACAGAACCCAACACACGAGGAGCTTAGGGCTGGGGTGGAAGCCACGCGTTGCCCGCGGATCCCACCGGCGGGAGAAAGCACGGTGCGCGTCCTGGCGCCGCCCAGCGGGAGCACCCAGGCCCCGGCGAGCGGGAGCCCGGCCCCGGCTGGAGCAGCTCACCCGGGACACACGGGGCCGCCCTCCAGCCGAGAGGCCGGTGCAGGGCGTGGCTCCCGCCTCCCTCGAGGGGCCCCACCGCTGGCGGGCAGCTGCCTGCGCATGTTCTAGAGGGTTCTGTGACTGGGCCAGCGGCGGAACCTCACTGCTGAACACACGCACACACACTTGCGCACACACACTACACACATACCACCCGCACCACATGCAACACACAGCATACCCCACACACACCACACACACATGCAACACGTAACATACCCCCCACACACACCACACGCACCACATGCAACACACAACATACCACACACACAACACACACTCCTCACACCCCACACACCCTGCACCCAGCACACAGCACACCACACAACACAAACAAGAGTGCAGAGGTGAGTGTCCCTGCCACTCTGCTCTCGAGCCCAGCTGGAGCAAAACCACCCCAGGGGGTGTCCATCCTCGGTCCTCCAAGCCCGGTGGCCGCAGGTGACCACACCTGGGTCAGCGGGCAGGGGGCCATCGCAGGGAAAACCAAACTCTTCTCAGAGTGGGAAACCAGAGTCGTTGCTTAATTTTACGTAATTTAACCGAGAGGGTGGTGCAAGCCCGAGTGCGATGAGTATCAGTCACTCTTGCACGGGCACCGCGGACGGGAGCTTCGATCCTGGTGGAGCAGGCGCACGGCCCGCGCATTGCTCTGAAGGCTCAGGCCAGCACACGCGCCCCGTGGTGGTCCGGCCCGGGCCACACTGGGCCTGGCGTCCACACCGGGGCCCGGGATGCTGCTGGCCCCCAGAGCACCGGCCTTACGACAGCACAGTCTAGCGGAGCCACAGAGCTGTGGCGCTGCAGCGCACGCGATTGCAGCCGTCCGCCCACTCCTGGACCTGCACAGACGACTTCGCAGCGTTCAAACGGATGAGAGAGGAGCGGGGCTGGGATTCAGGCTTAGATTTTCTGGACGTAGAACTCCTTTCTCGATGAGTAAATAATCTTTTTCAGAAACAGGGGTCTTTAAATCCTCCGTTAGCTCCTTGGAGACTTTCCAAACCTCTCGGTGGCAGGGGGCAGGGCTGCCGGGCATGTGTTCTGTGGGGGAGGGGGTACCAGGGGTTTGGGGGGGACACAGAGCACAGATGGCTGTGCCAGGAGTGGGCACAGGGAGTGGGGAGACCCCCCCTCAGCACCTGCCACCTTGTCTCCTTAAATGTTCCCAGTAACCGGGGCTCACGATGATGCCACAGCCCCAGTTACAAACGTGCGACCAAGGTCCCGAGTCACACTGAGCGGGGAGCTGGGGTCTGCACCTGTGCCTGTCCGGCTTGGAAAGCCAACGATCCCTCTCTCCACACCAAGGAGCCCACCAGCCTCTCAGCTCCCAGGTCAGGGTCCCTGCTGAGCACAGGACGCGTCACCACGGAGGAGGCGAGTGTTCCCCGGGCTGTAGGCGGGGGCTCCTGGTGGCCCGGCATGGGAAGTGTCCCCAACAGTCCCCCACCTCGGCTCCGGGTCCTTGGCCGGCTCCAAACTCACGTCGACTACCTGCATCTCCCACCTCTTTTGATGTCCCCCAGATACATCCCGTCTTCCAAAAGACTCAGTGGCAAATGCTTTCGGCAATGGCTGCTAACCTTATTACATCTCAGTGACGCCACGGACCCAAGCAGAGCCCAACTGCAGTCTGCAATGGTCTCTTTGCAAAAGAGAGAGAGGCGAGATTCCCCCGTCCGACCAGCGATGCTGAGGGCAGTCTCTGCTAACTCTGTCTGTCTGTGCCACTTTGGGGGGCTGCAGCTGCCCCCTGGGCAGAGCCGAGCCTGGCGGATGTGTCTGTGCCGGGGCCCCACCGGCTGCTGACACACGCTCACAGACAGGCGCACGGAGGACTTACGGATGTGAACCGGAGGAGTTCTGACAGCCTCTCCTGCCGCAAAATCTGCAGCTTCGGGGACGATAGGTGAAGAGTCCCGAGTTAGGGTTGCACGGAGCAAGGTCCCCCGACAGCCCTGCCGCTGCTCACTCCCGCCCGCCTACCGGATGCTTCCGCTGCGCAGTTCCTTCATCTGAGGACAGCCCCCCGCGTGCGAGCCCATCACCCGGGTGCAGCGAGCACACACGCGGTCACTGTCACGTTGGTGGTGCTGCCACGCAGGCGCCGTTTGTTGAAAGGATGGGCAGCCGTCCCCTGGGCACCTCGGACCCCGCACACGTCTTCTGTTGGCAACACTCCGGCATCTGTCGCGGCGATGACGTGTCTCGAGCCACAGCGCCGTCCTGGCGGGACGGGCTGTCTGTCCACGGGGACAACAGTCTACACGGAGCACCTTCAGGCACCTCTCGCCAGCACCACCCCAGTGAGGACGCTGCAGGGTGTCCAGACGAAACTGTCCCTGACTGTCACAGCCCCTCAAACAGGCCCCGCAGCTCCGGGGGGACCACGTCAGTCCATCGAGTGTAACTAAGAGAAATGGTGCAGGTGATGGCTCTCCTCTTTGGTCGAAAGCAGGCTCTGGCTTGTGAACTAAAATAAAACTTGAGCCACCCACCCGGCTGAATGGGCCCCTTCTTGCCCAAGGGGAAATACACAGAAATACGCTGACGCTGAGCTACCGCCATGAGAAAGGAGGTCGGATGCCCTGGCTCTGCCCTGTCCCTCGAGGAGTCATCCTCTGTGACAACAAGGCACAAAATCATCACCAGGGCTGAGGCGACACAAACCAAAGCCCAAACCGCACCTGCAGGTCCTGGGTTTGCCCAACAGACCCTGTGAGTCCTGAGTCTGTATCGGTGGCTTGTCTCTGATCGGCGGGCATCCTCATTTTAACACTCCAAGCCTTTAGACAAAGCTGCACGTCTTAAACCGACTTCAAATCAAGAATCTTTAAACCCACCTGTAACCTGTGAGCCCCCGCATCGAGATGCCCCGACTTTTCGGGCCAAACCAATGTACATCTCCCACGTATTGATTTGTGACTCCAAGTGTAATTCCTGGCTCCCCGCAATGTATAAACCAACCTGTGCCCAGCCACGGCGAGTGCACTTGCTCAAGGCTTCCTGGGCGTGGCTCGGGCCCGTGGTCCTTAGCACTTGGCTCAGGATCAACCTCTCTAAGTTATTTTACAGAGTTCAGGTTCTTTGCCGTTGGCAGGTTGCAGGGGCGGCATTAACTCAGGAGTGGCAGGAGGGACAGGGGAGCAGAGACAGGAGCCACGGGGCAATCGCTAGCCTCCCGTTCCTAGCCACGGGGGTCCTGGGGGCACAGGGGCCTGCTCAGAGCCTGAGAGACACCGTGGGGGGGACCAGGCCAGGGGAGGGGGGCTCCATGTCAGAGTCTGCGAGTCCTGGGAACCCTTGTGCTCTCGTTTGGAGGCTGCCACCGAGGCCCACAGGTGACCTGACCTCAGCCTGTCCTGAGGCTGCGTGGGGACATCTGGGTGTGGCCTGCTTGTCATGGCAATGGTCCTCCGAGGGGCAGGGTGAAGGTGCAAAGGCCTGGGCCCCTGGGGGCCGGTGCTCTCTCCAGCTCTGGGCCGGCAGCCGGTAGCTCCTGCCCTCCCTCAAACCCCTCCCCCAACCCACCACCCCACGCAGGTCCCCCCGCAATTGGCTTCGAATTCATCAAGCCGAGCCTTTAAAGAGGCGCCGTAAAGTATCACTCTCAAATCCCAACACGCAATAAATACCTTTTTCCAGGAAACCTTGATATAGACGCTCGATGAATAGACTGCCACTTGGAAGCCAAAGGCGGTGGCCGTGAATTCCGATGGATGTGGCTGACGGGGAGGAGGAATCTTCCCGCCCCTGGCGGTGGCTGCCGCTGGGCTCGGGGGACCCCACCTGCACGGCCAGACGTGGGGAGCCCCGGCTTGTCCGGCTCCACAGCTGACCGTCACCTGCACGGTCACTCTGCAACCACAGCCGGCCTTGCAGGAATTTTAGGATCGGAGCGTACGTAAGCCGGGACGGCGTGTTTTAGTTTCAGAAGATGATCGTTTCAGGCAGACAGAGCCTCGGTACGTGGGCACAAGGCTTCTGCGGGGGGACTTGTGCGCACCACGGTGGCCCAGGTGGTGACGCTTGGGTTGCAAAGGACCAATGCCTGGGGCCGTAGTCCCTAAACCGGAGGGGACCGGGTGCGGGGCCACAGAAGATCCCCTTCCCCAGATCCTGCCCCTCTTCGCTGATCTGGAAAAGCACCCAGAGCCAGGAGGGGTCGGACAGGCAGGAGGATTTCTTGCCACGTCCACAGATGCCCGGGGGTGTCTCCTGCCACTCGGTCTCCAGGGGGTTCTGCGTTTTCAGCTGTGACAGTCTGGCGAACGCTTTAATGCCCTGCCTGGAGAGGACTCGGGGAGGGGTCACTGCGCTGGCGATGCGGTCTGTGGCTGGCCCCGATCTCACAGGAGGAAGCCCCCGGCCCACAGACGAGGCGGCTCAGAGGGCGAGCGAGGATCTCAGGGAGCAGAAGGAGGCACTGTGGGGCCTCAGGGGGGAGGAGAAAGGTGTCCGTGCTAGGCTGGCAGGAAAAAAAAAAAAACTAGGTTAGCCTCAGATCTGCTGGAAGAGAGGGATCTGAGAGGGAAACGCCCAGGCAAGAAGGAGCTGAGCCACTTGTAGTCTCGCTTAACGGCGGGGCCGGAAGGGGTGGGCGCTTCAGGTACGAGCTGGGCTGGCCACACGGGGCTCAAGGAACCAGCAGAGGAGGAGGCCAGAGCTCAGAGGGTGGTCCATGAGGACACACCCAGTGGCGCGCAGAGCCCTAGGACACCCGTGAGAGCACCAGCCCAAGGCATGGAGAGTGTGACACCTGCAGGTGTCAGGACCACTGTGACCAATAGCACGCTGACTCTCGGTGGGCGGGAGGGGTTTCTTGGGGACGCAATTGCCGCGTGCACAGGCTGCAGGTGTAGCCCGACCCACGTGCACGGGCCCCGGAAAGTGGGGTAGAGAGGTGAGACATACTGGAGGGGACCCCGGACATTCCCCCGTGGGGCGAGTGTGGCTGCAGAGGGGTGTGAGCGTCTGCTCGGAGCATCCTCCTGCTCCGCGAGGGGAAGGGACCGGCCTGTGGACACCACACAAGTGCTCAGGGAAGACCTGGGGCTCCCCGAATGCGGATCTGTCGACAGGGTGGAACCCCCTGGAAGGCTCTGGGGGAGCCGACAAAGGCGAACGCTGACGCCCTGGGAAGAGGGAAAGCCCTGCCATCCAACAGGGGCGTCCTGCCAGCTGTGGCTTGGAGGAAACTTGAGCAGCGGGTGGAAAATGCCAAAGCCCGGCCGTCCCGGGACGTGGGAAACGGCAGTGGAGACATAGCTCACAGAGTGGGGAACTGAGAAGGCCACAAGGACGGGCCCTGCGCCAGCTGCAGGTGCTTGATGTTCTGGAGGCCACGGCCGTTCGGCGACAGGGACAGACGGCCTCTGGGAAGACGCAGTGCCCGGCCAGGCAGCAGCAGCGTCATAGGCAGAGACAGATGCAGGCGGGCGTGGGGGGGCTGCCGCAGTTCCAGAGCAGGGGGCAGCGGCCGGGGCCACCGCAGGCAGGACGGAACACGCCTGTGCATGGGGAAGAACCAGGACAGCAGTGGCCAGGAGCAGGGTCCCGCCAGGGGAACGGCAGCCAGAGATTTGAGTGAGCGAGTGGGGCGGAAGAGAAAGACTCCTCTCCAACAGGGAGTGGCAACCTGGCAACCGAGGAGGTCACAGTGCAGACTTGACCCAGGTGGGTCTGGACCCCTCCCCAGACAAGGTGACAACTATGATGTCATGGCCACCTTCCTGCAGGAAGATTTATCCAGGGCCTGTGGCCCCCGTGTTCCCCGGGCGCGCCGTGCAGCCCCTGGCAGGGATGAAGCCATTGCACGTTTTTCTCTCCTGCGCCCCTCGTCCACCCTCTTGCCCTCACACGCCAGGGAGCCGCTAGCTGCAGAAGCGCGGCCTCAGCCATCGCTGGCACGGAACTCCAGCAGCAGCGACTGCCCTGGAGGCTGGCGACATGCATGGGGCTTCCCAAAGCCTGTGGGTGTGGGGCAGGCACTGCCCACTGGATGACAGGGCGTGGGGCGGGCACGGCACAGCCAGGGCTAACTCGGGTCAAATGGCCCAAGGGGGAGGGCCAGCCTCTGCCCGAACACGGAGGGAGACTCCGAACACGGAGGGAGACTCCGAACACGGAGGGAGACTCCGCTAAGTGGAATTGGAATTTCAAAGGGAGAGAATTTGAACTCCCAGTTCTTTGTGCTTGAACTTGCAAATGTGGGACTTGACTGTAAAAGACTGCTTAACCGCTTCAGGACCAGCGTTGGCTATCCTCGACAGCCACAGAGGAACGCGCACAGCCCAGCGCCGGCTGTGGCATTAATAACAAAACTTGGCTTTTCTAATTTTTCATGTATCAAAGTAAAATTGTGAACATTTAAAAATAACGTCATGAAAACATATATGCGTATGTTACCTATTCTGATATTTACATGACAAGGAAAGCTGCCTGTAAAGTAACACAAGATCTCAGGGCTTTCAAGCTTTCCTCATCACACGAGAGCAACGCGGACGCGTGGTCAACGCCCGGCACAGACCGCCGTGCGGACCGTGAGTGCGGCCGTGGGCGAGGTCTCGGGCCGGTGAGCGCCGCACCGAAGTGGTTAACACTTGGACTTAAAATTTCACCTGAGCTTTTCGCAGTGGGAGACGGTCCTTGAGTGTCCCAATCCGACACACTTTCAAATCACCGGCACTTTTTCATCTGTGACGTGAGAGCCCCCCGCATCCTCTCTGGTAATTCACGCTGATGAGTTGGGCACCGTTTGAGCCGGCAAAGAGAATAGGCAGCGAACCCTCGAGGGAGGCGCATGCCTGCAGCCAAGCGCTATTCTAAAATGTTCCAGCCCTCTGGAAGCAGCAGCCACACTTGCTGCCAGGGACCTTTGGCGGGGTACACTGGGAGCAAGGGGTTAGGGGGCCCTTCCGGGACAGGGAGCAGGCCCCCCAGGGAGACTGCAATCTCTCCCCGAGGAGACACCCACTCCTGGGTTTATCACAGTCAAGGCGTCCAAAGGGCAGAGACAGGAGACAACACAGTAGGTGTCGGGGAGCCCCCCTGCCCCCCACTTCCACGAGCTGTAGGGGACACACGTCCAGCCCCCCGAAGTCCTCCCTGCCTCCCTCCCCAAGTGTGTGATGGCGGGGGGCAGCACCCAGTGGTCCACATTTGTCTTTGGCCTAAGCTTAAAGTCTTAAGGACCTGGTCCCCATTTGATTTGCCCGGCCCCTTCTCTTCCCCAAGGCAATGTCACCATCTGGCCCTCTGTTCTACGAGAGTGAATCAAATCAGTGGATGAAACAGTAGAAAGCTTGGCTGAGACCATGGTACATACACTGTTTAGCGACTACACCTGAAAGGGAGCCTCTAGTTTGACCTTCCTGCAGGATTGGTCAGGTGCTGCCATGCTGAGCGGAGCCAGCGTGTGCCTTGTTGCACCCACAGGTGGTGGCACGTGGGGACTGGGGTGGTGGAGGAGGAGGCTGGCGCTGCCCCTGGAAGAGCCAGGTGGAAGCCAGCGCGGCACTAGGCTGAGAGCCACCAAAGGGCTTGCAGCAGGCAAGGGCCCTGTCCAGGGAGGTGTCCCCGAAGGATCATTTTGGTGGCTATGGAAACGATTCTGGAGGGAATTTTCTGAGATCATGAACCTTCAAAGACTCGCCGGCTCTGTTTTGTGTGCTCCTTGATCTTCCTCCCTGGGAGGATGGCCAGGCCCGGGGTGGGTTTGGCCATTTGAAAACAGGCCATGGGCTGGGTCTGGCCTGGGAGCCCCTGGCCCAGTCACATGTCTTAAAGAATTGAAAAGGATTGAAAATTTGTAAAAGGTATGTTCTCTAAACACAATGGAATTAAATTAGAATTCAACAACAGAAAGAAATCTGGGAAACCCCAAGATATTTCATAAATAAACCATATTTCAAAATAGAAACCACTAAGGAAAGTGGAGAATATCTTGGATTGAATGAAGATGAAAACACAACATATTAAAATGTAGTATTGACATCTCAAGCATACACAGTGATTTTTACAATATAAGAAAAGACAGACACACCGGCCAGTGGAGTTGGACCGAGAGCCCAGAAATAAACCCATATGTTTTACTGCCAAGGCAATTTAATAAGAAGTAAGTATAGCCTTTTTCAACAAATGGTGCTGGAACAACTGTGTAAAATTTATAAATATTTGTTCATTTGTTATTTTCTTTCAGAGACAGGGTCTCACCATGTTGACCAGGCTGGTCACAAACACTTGGTCTCAAGCGATTCTCCTGCCTCGGTCTCCCAGAGTGCTGGGATGACAGGCATGAGCCACCACATCCAGCCAATATTTATAAGATTTATGAAAATTTATAATGTTAAAATGCTTATATTAAAAATATATAAACTTCTACCCCAATAAGCTAAGAAAGGAGAAAATCAGATTAAAAGTAAGTAGAAGGAAAAAAAAAAAACAAAACAGGATTAAAAAAAAATCAATGAAATAGAAAACAGAAAAATGATACAGAAAAATTAGTAAAACCAATAGTTTATTTTTTTTTTAAAAAGAGAGAAAATGGATTGGCCAAGATTAAAATAGAGAAGAAACAAAAAGCCAGACTTTGCAGTCCAAGGGAGACCCTCACTACAGACCCCACAGAGCAAAGCAGGAATAGGGTGCAGAAGTAGTTGCACCCTGCAGGTTACAAACCTCCCATGTCACATTTGCACTTCTGGAAAGACAGGATTAACTGTCAGTTCCTTGAGAAAAATTAGACTACATGAAGAGACTAATAATCAAGGAAAGAAGTTGAATGGGTAAGTAAAATCTTTCCGACACGACAAAGGTGAGATTTAGATGCTTTCTTGGTTAGTTTCATCAAACACAGGAGAAGGGAAAACTATCAGCCACATGCAAACCCTTTCAGAAAATAGAAGTGAGAGCATTTCATAATTAATTTTTGTATCACAATACTGGTCTCATAATGTTAATTTTAAAAATCACAAAAAATAAAACTAAGGATTAAAATACCTTATGAACGTAGAGGGAAAAGTCCTTAACATAATTTTAACAAACCAAATCATAAAAACCATGCAACATGACCAAATGGATGTTATCTCAGGAAGAGAAGGTTGATTTGGCATTTGAAAAAAATCGATGAGTGCAGCACACCATATTAATAGGATAAAGGAAAACCACTATACGGCCGTTTTAATGGATGCAGAAAAATAATATGTCAAATCCAACGCACGATCATGATAAAAACTCAAAAGGCGCCTATGAAAACTTTGTTTGACATACAGCAATTGCAATTAGGAAAAAGAAGAAAGGCACATGGATTACAAGGAAAGAAGCAAAACCATCTTTATTTGAAAATGACCTAATACTGTATATAGAAAATCATAAGAAATTGAAGCAAACAAACGAAAAACTACTGGTACTAGTAAGTTTAAGAAGATCAATCTAAAAAATCAATTGTTTTATACATCAACAACACACGATAGAAAAGGGAAAACCTAAAAATTACATTCACAGTGACATGAAAGAAAATAAAACACTAAAATAAATGTTACAAGAAGTGTGAGACCTTTAAGTTTAAAGCTACAAATTATTTCTGCGGAACACTTAAGAAGAGTAAATAAATGCAAGGTATATACGTTTTAATGGATGAGAATACTAGGTATTGTAGGAGACAACGCCACTCAACTGGACTGTAGTCAGTGGAAACTCTTATCGTGTTCCCAGTGGCAATTTTGAGGAAACTGGGAAGCAGATCCTGAAATTAATATGGAAATACAAAGGATCTAGAATGTCTTACATAATTTTGAAAAAGAAGAGAGGTGGAGGACTCGTATTACCAGATTTTGAAACTTACCCTGAAGTTCAGCAATAAAGACGGGGTAGTAGTGGAGAAAGGACACACAAGTCAGTGGAGTAGGACTGACAGACAAGTAATACAGCCGTGTGTTTTACTACAGAGGCAATTTAATAAGAAATAAGTGTAGCCTTTTCAACAAACAGTGCTGGAGCAATTGTGTATCCAAATGCAAAATATAAAAAAATAAATAAACTTAGATCCTTAATTTATACCACAAATGAAAATGAATCATGTTCATACTATAAGAGCTAAAATTATAAAATTTCTATAATACAACATAGGAGATCTTGGGATATACAATTTTTTTTTTTAGATATTCCACCAAAAGCATAATCTACTACAATATTAGTTGTATTTTATCAAAATTAAAAACTTTTACTCTTCAAGAGACACCACTAAGAAAAATCAAAATACAAGTCACAGACAAGAAGAAAATATTTGGAGATCAAATATCTGATAAAGGACCTGCATCCAGGAGATATAAAGAGCTGTTACAACTCAATAATAATAATGATAGTGATATAAACAACCCAATGAAAAGATGGGTAAAATATTTGAACACAAGGTTCACCAAAGAAAATTTACACATGGTTAATAAGTACATGAAAAGATGCTTAACATTATTAGTCATCAGGAAAATGCTAATTAAAGCAATGATGCGATACCATTTATAATGACTATTGAAAAAGACAGATAATGCCACTTGTTGACGCAGGTGCAGAAGAACTGGACATCTAGCGCATTCCTGGAGGTGGTACAAAATGGTCCAGATGCCTTAGAAAATAGTGTGTCAGTTGAAAAGTTAAACACACACTTTCCACAACACCAAATAGTTCCACTCCTTGGTATGTAGCCAAGGGAAATGAAAATATGTCCGTGTACAAAAACACGCATGCAGAATTCATAGCAGCGCAGTCATCACAGTTAGTAAGCATTGCACACCACTCAGCTGTTCCTCAGCACAGGGTGGGTGAGCAAACCAATGGAACTGCCGCTCAGTCATGACAAGAGCAAACTTCTGTCACATGCAATAACACGCATGATTCCTGAAGCGGTATTGCATGTTAGAGAAGCTAGATTCAAAAGCTAAAAATGTGTGATTACTTTATATGACATTTGGGAAAAGACAAAACTATAGGGACAAAAATAAGCTCCTGGGGGTAGGGGTGGGGGTGGGGGTGGGGAAGGGAAGGAATAGGGGGTGCAGATGCTTCCGTGCCCCCATGACTGGGAGCCCAGCGCACCTCCCCATGAGGAATTCAAGCAGAGGGGCACCACGATGCCGAGAAACCTCGTGGTGACTGACAGAGTTAAAGCTCACAGATCTTATGAAATCACAGTGCGGGAGGGAAAATAAAACAACAAGGTGTCATCCTGCATGCTGAACAGAGATGTGTCCCACATGTCAATACTGACACTGAACATGAACGGTCACAGTGCCCCACTTAAAAGACACAGACTGGCTGAGTGCATGAAAAAAAAAAAAATCTCAAGTATCTGCTGTCACCAAGAAATACATCCACCCCACGAGGACTCACACAGACTCAAAGTAAAGGGATGGAAACAATATTCCATGCAAATAGAAACAACATAATTTTGAGCAAGGACAGCCAGTCTCATGTCAGATAATATACGCTTTAGATCAACAATGGTAAAACGAATATAAAGATGATCATGTAGTGGTAAAGGAGGTGATTTAACGAGAAGACACAACAATCTTACATATATATGTACCTAACACAGGAGCTCCCAGATTCATAAAGAACATTCTATTGGATCTAAGCACAGACGTAAACAGTAGCATCGTAACTGCCAGGGATCTCAACATCCCACCGACAGAGCTGGACAGATCATTGAAGTGGAAAATCAGTAAAGAAACACTTGCCTTAAATGAGGCTGTAGTGCAAAGGGACCTAACAGACATCTACAGAACATTCTACCCCGAACTACTAAACATACATTCTTCTCATCAGCACATGGGACATGTTCCATGATCGAGCATATCTCAGGCCACAAAATAAGTCTCGGCAAATTAATAAAAAAAGACTCCGAGAATTGGTGAATAAATTCAGGAAACTCTCAGGTTACAAAATCAATGTACACAAATCAGTAGAACTTCTGTATCCTGATAACAACTGAGCTAAGAGTAAAATCAAAGACTCAATACCATTTACAGTAGCTGCAAATAAAATAAAATACCTAAGAAGATACTTAATCAAGGAGGTGAAACATCTCTACAGGAGAAATATGAAACACTCTGAAGAAAGAAATCATAGGTCATAGAAAAAAATGAAAAAACATCCTGTGCTCATGGGTTGGTAGAACAAACATCACTGAAATGTCGATACTGCCCAGAGTGATTTGCAGATGCAATGCAATCCCCATCGAAATACTAATGTCATATTTCACAGATGTAGAAAAAATAATTCTATGCTTCATTTGTAATTTAAAAAAAAGCCCAAGTAGCCAAAGCCATCTTAAGCAAAAGAACAAATCTGGAGGCATTACATGTCCTGACTTCAAATTACACTACAAGGCTACAGTAACTAAAACAGCATGGGATTGGCATAAAAGCAGAGATACAGACCAAAGGAAGAGAAATAAAACCATCTAACAACTGATCTTCAAAAAAAGCAGACAACAACACATGCTGGGGAAAGGAAACTCTATTCAATAAATAGTGCTGGGAAAACTGGAAATCCACATGCAGAAGAATGAAACAGGACCTCTATCTCTTGCCGTATACACAAATTTATTCAAAATGTCTAAAAGACTTAAATGGAAAGCATGAGACCATAAGAATTCTAGAAGAAAACATAGGAAAAACTCTTCTAGACATCAGCCTAGGCAAAGAATTTATGACTGAGACCCCAAAGGCAAATTCAGCAATAACAATAATAAATGGGATTTAATTAAATTAACAAGCTTCTGTGCAGCAAAGGAAACAATCAACAGAGTAAACAGACAAGCCACAGAATGGGGGAAAGTATTTGCAAAGGGCACATCCAGTAAAGGGCTATATATACAAAGAACTCAAACAAATCAGCAAGGAAAGAACACAAAACATCAAAAAGTGGGCACAAGACAAGAGCAGAAGTTTTTCAAAAGGAGATGGACAAATGGCCAACAAATGCATGAAAAAATGCTCAGCATCACTACTCACCAGGGAAATGCAAATTAAAACCACAATGAGATATCACCTTACCCCTGTCAGAATGGCCTTTATTAAAAAGTCAGAACATAATGCATGCTGGTGTGGATTCAGTTGGAAAGGAATCCTTATACACTGTTGGTGGGACTGCCAATTAGTACAAACTCTGTGGAAAACAGTATGGAGATTCCTCAAAGAACTAAATGTAGACTTAACATTCAACCTAGCCATCCCACTACTGGGCATCTAACCCGAGGCAAAACAAGTCGTTTTATCAAAAGCCACCTGCACTTGAACGTTTATTGCAGCACAATTCACAATTGCAAAGATGCACACTCAACCAAAGTGCCCATCAGTTCATGAGTGGATTAACAAAACGCGGTGTGAATACCATGGAGCATTATTCAGCCTTAAAAACGAAATGAAATAATGTCTTTTACAGCAACGCGGATGGGAATGGAAACCATTATCCTAAGTGAAGTATCCCGGGAATGGGAAAACAAACACCAGGCACTCTCGCTAGTGAGTGGGTGCTGATTGGCACACACAGGCACAAAAGGACGTAAAGGACATTGGAAGCCAAGAAGGGGGAGGGTGAAAACTTACTGCCAGGCACAGCGAATGCTGTTATGGTGACGGGGACACTGAAGCCCCGACTTAAGCGTTATACGAGGTAGCATGTGAAAGAAACACTTGCGCCTCCTTAATATTTTGAAATTTGAAAAGACACGTCGGTGGCCGCCACAGGGTAGAGTTTGGACGAGGGACTGACCACAGGGCACCCGAGGGAACTGTGGGTGACAGAGACAGTTGTCTCTATCCCCATTGGCTTGATGGTGACATCACTGTGTGCATCTTTCCAAAAATCCATAAACCTGCACAAAGGTGAATTCTGCCGTGTGTAAAGTACGCCTTGACAACTCCGGGAAAAGGGCAAACCTGAGCAAATGCCCACCTTGCCGATCACCTCCCCTGCCCGGCCCCCGAGGTCCAGGGCCCCGGGCAGCAGCTGCAGCTTAGAGAGGGGCAGGAGCCAAAGAGCGTGGGCTCCAGGGCCGGAGGACCGTGCTCCCTCCCGCCTGCACCCCGGGGTGGCGTAGTCATCCCCAGCACCTGGGAGCCTGCGCTTCCCCTGCACAGCCGGGGCCAGCCCCTTGTTCCTGCAGGTGGCTCAGGCGTGGCACGTGGGAGGTGCTGGCATTTTCTGTTGTGGGGAGGGGGCAGTCCCAGTTTCCCCGGGCTGCTGTAGCTGAGCCCCACAGCCCGGGCGGCTTAAAGGTGTCCTCTCATAGTTCTGGGGACTAGGAGTCCAAGAGCAAGGCGTGGGCGGGGCGGCTCCTTCTGAGAGGCTGTGAGGCGGAATCTGTTCCAGGAGGTTTTCCGGGCGTCTGGGGGTTGCTGGCGATCCTTGGTGCTCCTAGGCGTGGACATGTCACCCCGATCTCATCTTCACGTGGCCTCCTGTCTATGCATGTGCCTGTCTCTGGGTCCCAATGTCCCCTTTGTGTGGACACCCCGGTCATGCAGGGGCAGGGCCCAGCCTCCCCTGGCATGAACTCATTTAACTGCTTGCATCTCCAACGACCCAGTTTCCGTACAAGGTCACGTTCTGAGGTCTTGCAGGGTAGGACTTCATGCACGTAAGGTTTTTCGGCAGTGGCAAAAAGACAAAGAGAGAGAAAGGGTGGGGGCCAAATCATGTGGCTTTATTATATACTCCTGAACGAGGTTCTGGGTCCCCAAGAGAAGGGGGCCCCAGAAGTCACCTCCGTTTGAAGGGGCTGAGGCTTTTTATACCCTTTGGGCCAGGCTAGGGACTTTTGGCAGGAAGAGCCAGGGATTTTAGGAGCGGCTGGAGGTATCTGTGGAATCCAGGAGCCAAAGAAACGTTCTTATCCGGGTGGACTTCTGGGTGTGGTTCCTTTCATCGGGCCTGGCAGTTTTGTCCTTGGCGGGTCTGGTCTCATGAGCCTTTTCTCTTTTGATCTAGGGAAGGGAGGGGGGCTGCCACCGGCCTTACAATGCAAATCTGCTGGGGACACAGCTCAGCCCACACCAAGGACCTGGCCCCAGTGAAGGCGGATGGGTCAGCTGTGAAAGGGAACTTCTTAGATAGGAAGCGAGGGCAGCAAAGTCACAAATCCTCATGTCTCTGCAACCCGGCAGCTCCTGACTCAGCAGGGCAGGAGAAACAGCCCCAGGACACCACGGGGTGGGCTCCCTGCACAAGGTGAGGGCCTGGGACCCTCCTCCCCACGCCCGCAAACCTTGTTTGACTCTGCTACAAACCCTGACTGGGGCTGAGCAGACGCCTGCCTGCATGTAACGCCTGCCCCAGGCCGCCCCTCCGTGCCTGGGCTCTGCGACTTCCGCTGGGGTCCAGGGTGCAGCCATGGTGCAAGGTCCTCCCGGGGACTGGGGACGCTGGTTTCCCCACACGCCCCGGCAGGACAGCCCCTGGGGCCGCTGCGCTAACCCCAGCCACTGGGAAGGCAGCTCTGTGATGTTTAATTGAATGTTCTCAAAGTTCTTACACAAGCCCAGAGGCAACGTGCTCTCAGAGCTCATGGTTTTACAAATCGGAGAAAAAAAATAAAGCAAAATATATGGAAAGTCTTTTCATTCGCTCCCTCCTCTCATTATCCTTCCTGAAAACACATGTGTCGTGTTGGAGAAAGCCCGTGACTGTCCATAAGGCCCAGAGGCGCCTGATCCCTTCCGGTCCCAGGGGCCCGGCCACTTCCAGCAAGAGAACCTGGGCTCGGCGGTGCGCGTAACCCGCCCTAAACCTCCCGGACCCCGCCTGCGCCATCCCTGCGTCCACTCACCTTGGCAAAGGCCACACTGACCTGTTTCCGCAGTTTATCATCCACGCCCCTTTGATGGAGGGGCCAAAACAGGCAGGAGGCAGGACAGGCCCACAGGCCTGGCCACGCGTGGATGTCACAACATCACAAACACCACGCCTCTGCACCCCAGGGTGCAAACACACACACACACACACACACACACACACACACACACACCCCATCCCTCAACTCCACCCCTCGCAGTTGCGCCCGGACACCCTGCCCTGCGGCCGCCGCCTGCCCTGCTCCCTGCTGAGCCCTCCAAGATGACCGTCCGGGGCAGCCGGGCTGCTACAGCGCAGCACTGCTGACAACAGAGCTCTGCTGCTCACTGTTCGGGGCTGGACGTCCAGGATCGAGGCGCTGGGAGATTTGGTGTCGGGTGAGACCCCGCCTCCTCTCTCACAGACTGTGGGTCCTGGCTGTGTCCCCGTGTGGGTGGAAGGGACAAATGACCTCCAGGGGCTGCTTTTCGAAGGATGCAAATCCCATGCACGAGGCTCCACGCTCCTGACCTAATCGCCCCCCAAACATCCTACGTCCTGATGCCATTACGTCGGGGATCGGAGCTGCAACCTGCGGACTTCGAGGGGAACACAAACATTCAGCCCATGGCCATGCTGGAGCCTCTGCCCGATGAACCCCCACTCCTCCCGAAGCCCAGTTAGAACGTCCTCAGCACGGGTGCTCCCCTCCTCCTCCCGGCAGGGTGGTGGGTCTTGCCCTCCTGCCCGCACATGCTGCGTCACTCCCCCACCACGGGGGACCCTCCCACTAAACCACGAGCCGCTCCACCACTGGGATCGGCCTTGTTTGCTGCGACACACCCGGGGGGGAAGCTCAGTGTCGGCCCCGTGCCACGCTCAGCAGCTGTCTGGGAACAAACATGCAGCTCTTGCAGAGTGTGCACTCAACAGCATCACGCGGCGTGGCCCGCATCACGCGGCGTGGCCCGCACACGCCATCTTTGCTTAATTAAGAGGTCTTTGCGGCATGCCGTATCACCTGGCGTGCAGGGGAAGAGTCCGGGCTCCCAGGGAACGAGGGCGGAGGTGGATTAGTGAGGCCGGCTCAGCCGGAGCACAGGGGAGAGGCAGCGTTAGGTCGTGGACCTGCCATCCGGGTCCAGCTGACACCAGACTTGCTCTGAGGGGTGGCCGGTGAGACAGAGGGTTGGGAAGTTCAGCGGCAGCTGGGAGGCTGTCAGGGAGACCCCTCTCCCAGTCCCCACGCCAGTGGCCTCATAACCTCACTAGAACCCTGACCAAGAGGAAGTAGCTCTTCTCTCTGGAGCCGGGACCACATCTCTGGACACACGCATCCCCCCGAAGTGAAACAGTGTGGCTCTTCTCCCAGACTCCCAGAACTCTGATTATCTATCCCATTTGCCAAAATATGTGATGTCCACCTGCCTTTTCCAAGCCCCCCCGGGGGACGTGAGCGAGGAGAGGGCTTACGGCCGAGATGCTGGAGGTGGTGTCGATATTGCAGATATTATTGCGAAGACTGCGGTGACTTCTTTAAGAGGACCCCCAGCCCGTTTGCGCTGTTGGTGCTGCTGTTCGTGGCTTGTGCCTTTAAGCATGAGAAAGACAAATCCCGGCCTCGGGATTTTCCGCATCTGGGGGGTATCTTATTTATGTCTGGAGCGTATGATGTTTGTGTGTTTGGCAGGGGCCCCTCTCTGCTCCACACAGTGCCGCTGGCGTCCCTGGTAGCAGGGAGGTGACGACGTGCGAGTATTTTAGCAGGACCCGTGTGTGGGGGCAAAGAACAGGAGGCCCTCGCAGGCTCTGGCAGAGTGGGCTGGCTCCCGCACGAAGGAGGGGACGGACCGCACCGTGGCGCTCCTCTTGGGCAAATTAAAGCGCTGTTGTGGACCCGGACGCTTTATCAGAGCACAAGGAGAAAATGAGCTCCTTTTCACCTGTCACAGCCGACGATGAAGTGCCCCCGACCCCGGGGTCCCCTCTGCAGAGTCCCACGAGGAGGGTCTGCCTCTAACCGAGCTCTCCCGCAGCACGAGGCGAGAACAGGCGGGATTGAAGGAGCAGAGAATGGGGACGGGCGGGAGACCTACCCGCACATGCCACGACACATGGCGAGAGGAAGCACAGCCCCACCGCCACTTCCGGGCCGTCTCTGGGTTTGGGTTCTTTCTGTGCGCCGTGTGTTAGGAGCCTGCAGACGTGAATCCAGAGGACCGAGAGCTGGCAGGGCCGTTCGCAGGTCTGGACCAAAGCGTGCTTCCCTGTGGCCCTCCGAACGCACGGTTCGCGTGACTTTTAAACGATAACTGAAGAAAACGTCGCACACAAGATATTCTCGGCAGCGTTATTCCCGACATCCAAGAGGTGGAAACGGCCCAGATGCCCACCAGCCACGACGGGCAGAGAGGCAGGACGTGGTGGTCTGTCCGCACCACGGAACATCACTCGGCCGAGCAAAGGGAGGGAGCGCGGACGCCCGCTGCAGCCCGGACCAACTTGGGAGGGCAGCGCCGTGCGGAAGCGGCCGGGCGCAGACGGCCACGTGCCGTACGACTCCGCCGATATGAACCGTCCAGGGAGGCAAATCCAGGGACAGAAAGCGGCTGAGCAGGTGCCGAGGCTGGGGGAGGGGAAGGAAGGGCAGTCGCTGACCGTCCGGGCTGTCTTTGGGGGAGGGGAGAATGCTCTGGGGTCAGACCGTGGTGTCTTGGCTGCACAATACTGTGAGTGCACACTACACGCCGCCCACTGTGAATGCTGCTCGCGTGTATTCTGCCACAGTCAGAAATGGCGGCGACGGGTCGCTGTGCACACTGTTTGTTCAGCGCTTCACCTGGTCATCCAGGCCCCGTGCAGAATGCCTTGTGTGTTCTCCCTGACTCTCTCTCTCCCTGCAGTGAACTCAGTATTCCTACCCTTGTTTTCTGAATGAAGAAATAAAGACTTTGAGAGGGGGGGCAGTCTACTGGTAAGAGAAGTGCCCCAGATTTCAGCCGAGTTCTGTAAAACCCCAAATCCACACAGGCTGGGCTGGGCCAGGCTGCCCCAAGAGTATCACATGAGGAAGGAGAAGGCCGTGACAGTTGCAGTGTGTGCAGTATGCCAGTCCCCACATGTTCTGGTGGTCAAGGCCGCCTTCAGGTGGGGACCCCGTCCCGCTGCCCCGAAGCTGCAGGCGTCTTCCCATGGAGTCAGTGTGCACGTCCCTGCCGGGCCAACCGTGGGGCGGGGCATCTTCACACACGGAGCTGCCCCTGTCCCCGAGGCCCGGGCACCTGGACGACCCTCCCTTAGGCACGGAAGCTGCTGCAGGTGCGCAGAGACTGGGGGAGGTGGCTGTCCCCAGCTCCACCGAGTCTCCAGCCAGCGGGTCACGGCTTGTCCGTCGCAACTACGTATTTCTGAAGGGACGTTTCCACGGACAGGGGCTGCACCAGGGGGTCCTGGACACACAAGCCAGGGCTCGCTGCCAAGGAGCTCGTAGCCCAGTGGGGTTGTCACAGAAGGCCGTAGCCATCGCCCAGATTCGCTGGGCACCCATGTCGGTGGCCGGGAGAAAGGATGATTCAGGCTCCACCCAGGAATGTCTTCGAGCCGGCCGGCCGCACAGCAGCCCCAGAGAACTGGGCCCCGGGTCTGGGTCAGGGTGGGGGGCTGGGGGCTGCCAACAAACACCCCAGGCCAAGGGTAGCAGAACCGGATCCACAGTGAGGCATCAGACCGCCCAGGGTCCACCCCCAGGTTGGTCACCAGGGGGAGAGAAAGTGCTAGAACAGGCCAAAGCAATTTCCCTCCCGCCGCTGGAGGTGCTGTGGACCCGGCCTTGGCCTCGAGGCCGGCTGGCAACCCGGCCCGGCCCGAGGGAGGGTGGGGGCCGCTGGTTCCCAGGCCGGCTGGACGCCGGGCTCCCTCCCCTCGGGCCTGCTGCCCGGGGCCGGGCGCCCAGAGATTATCCTGCCTGCAAAGGGCCTCACGGGGGTTGTGGTTTTGGCAATGACTGAAAGGAAAGCCTGGTTATTATTCATGTCGTGTGTTGAGAAATCTCTATAAAGTTTTACAGCCGCAAATGTAAAAAGGGGGTTTTATTGGTTTAGCATTCTTCCCCGACTCCCCTGCCCCCACGGCGCGGCCCTTTGTCTCCCTGGCCCGGAGCGGGGGTCTCCGGGCAGCCGCAGGCCCCACACCCTGGCCTGGGCTCTTGTCCCCCCTCCGCTCTGGTCACCAGGGACAGCAGTGTCCCACCTGCCTTCACTCGCCCGCAAACGGTCCCGAGGGCCTGTGCCCGGCCGGACACGCCGCAGGTGTGAGAGGGACAGAGGTGCACGGCACAGACGCTCGCTTGGGGGAGGAAAACAGGAGACCGTACGTGAGAGAACAGGAAACGTGACTACGGGGAACAGGCCCGCCCCACGCTGCGGTCACACAGCCCCCCCCCCCCCCCGCCCCGAGTGGAAGCATCCTCAGCTTGGTGCCCTGCTGACACTTGTCCTGGATTTGAGCACATTGTCATGAATCCCCAGCACTTGTAGATGAGGTGGGTGGTCTTGATGGGGCCATTTAGCAGGAGATAGGTAGAGAGAGGCTGGGCCGGTGGGGACGATGACATTTTGCCAGGGGGAGGCAGGAAGACGGGTGGGGCACACCTGGGGTGCAGGTGTGGAATCTGAGTGGCAGGGAGGCCACGGGTAAGAGCAGTGTCCTGGGATGAGCACAGTGGAAGGGCCAGCCTGGGCTCATGGGCCAGGGAGGAGCTTGGGGGTTATTTGGGGGATGTGGGACATGTCTGAGGTCAGGGGCGGGGTGAGCGGCACCACCCACCTTTTCTCCCTAGGGATCTCCCTGGCTGCTGGCCAGGACAGCAAGTACGTGGGACGACAGGAGCCACAGAGACAGCCACGTGGAGACCACTGCAGGGCTGGCTGGGGGCCCTGCTGCTCCAAAAGGCAGCAGGGAGGTGCCCAGGAAGGGGTGGGCGAGGGGCGAACTTGGACCGACACCGCCATTCAGGGGCTGGCTGTCGAGATCAACCTCAGGACCTTTGGCTCGAGGATTCCTCTCCATGTGCGTGCACCTGCAATGCACCTGCCAAGTGCATCTGGTGGGCCTTGGAGAGATTTCGTGAACTCATCTACTTCTCACTGTACCCACTAAGTCACGTGCATACAGTCCAGACGGGTCCTGTGGCCTTTATTTAGCGCTGGCGCTTGGCTCAGCAGCGGACGCACTGGGGCAGAACGCACCTAGACTAAGCTTTAACAGCCATGCTGTCATCGGCCACCGCAGGACACGTGTGCTCATTATATCCCAGTCTGTCCTGACCCCTCCGTCGGGCCAGGGAGGAATGAGAGCGGAAGGAACCACACCATCAAGGCACCCGGCACTGGTCTTCGGCCTCTCCCTCCTCCTCCCAGAGGGCCGGCGTAATTCCAATAGGTGCCTTTTAAATTATATTGGGAGAGTTCTGGTTTCGCCTCCAACCCGAAAAAGAGCTCAGAGGTCATCGTTCGCGAGTTCACAACCAGGAAAGACACTGAGCACAGTGAAAATCAACAACTTCACTCCGTCTGTCAGAGCACCCAGGTGCAGGGCAAGCTCTCACCCCGACAGCCACAGAGACAGACAGGCACACGCAGAGGCGCACAGCGGAGATCAGCTCTCAGGGTGCCTAAGCCGCCGGAGCCAGGAGCGTGTGGGACACTGAACTGGTGACCGGCCCATTGCTGGGGACCAAACGTGAACTCCCTGCAGAGTGAAAAACTCCTAGGTGCCCAGGACTTCGTGGAGTTCACCTCCAGGAGCCCCGAGGGACTCGGGGCAAAGATGGGAAGATGGTGGAAAAATGACGTGATGCATCAGAGAAGCAACGGAGGAAAGTAACCACTTTGCGGTGTGCCCAGAGGGCTCTGTTCTCAGTGACAGAAGCTGGCCCACAAGGGAGACTGTTCTACCAGAGCAGAAAACTGTTTTATCTGACCTCGAGCCTTGCTGTCTCACTGAGAGATGAATGAAAAAGTTATACTTAGGCCCCACGAAAAACTGAAATTTAATCGTACTATTATAGAGCTCTTCTCCTGCTCATCAACGGGGTTCCAAGATAATAGCAGGATATTACAACCGAGAGAGTTGCAAAAGGCCGACTCTGTTTACCAAGGAGTCCCTAGGTAAGCCCAAAGACAACAGGAGAAGAGCAAACAAGGAACATACTGTGTCTCCCCCAAAATAAGACAGGGTCTTATATTTATTTAGCCGCAAGAAGACGCCCTAGGGCTTGTGTTCAGGGGATGTGTTATTTTCCCCTCAAAGCCTCAGCTTGCAGCACGCACAGGATGGCCGGGACCCAACAGGGGGAGCCAACCTTGTTGGGTGGGGCTGCCCACACCTTTCCAGTTACCCCTGGGACAGTCGCTGTCACAACGGGGCAGATGAGAAAGGCTGCTCGTCTTCTTGACTGCTCCGTGACAAATGCATAGGTTGTGCAGACGCGCTGCGTGGCCACACCCATCACCACTAGGTCTTATTTTCAGGGTAGGGCTCCTATTGCCCAAATGCTTAGAGATCCTGCTAGGGCTTATTTTATGGGTAGGTCTCATTTTCGGGGAAACACAGTAAGGCATCTGGCAAATCAGCAGACGTGAGACACAACCCAGCTCCTTGGCAGATTAACATGAAATCTTATGTTTAAAAGGCCTGGAAACTTCAGTTCCTATTGGCAGATACATCATTTCCAGCTTTATACAACCAAAAAGAAAAAAAAAAAAAAACTGCAAGGCATGCAACGGGCATGGAAAACACAGCACGGAGAGACAAAGCACCGGACACAACCCAGCACAGACTTTGGATTATCAGACGGGGATTTAAAATAACCACGTTGGATATGACAAGGGCCCCGTGGCAGAAGTGTGAGTGTGCAAGGGCAGCTGGGAATATAAGCAGAGGTGGAAACGCCAAGAAATCATCAAAAGGATGTGCTTGCTATATCACTGTTGTTTGTTAGAGCTGAATAGTACTCCATGGTATATATATTTTATTAATCCACTCATGAATTGATGGGCACTTGGGCTGTTTCCACAGCCTTGCAATTGTGAATTGTGCTGCTATAAACATTCAAGCGCAGGTGCCTTTTTTGTAGAGTGTCATTGGATCTTTAGGGTAGATGCCCAGCAATGGGATTGCTGGATCAAATGGTAGATCCACTTGTATCGCTTTAAGGTATCTCCATATTGCTTTCCACAGAGGTTGGACTAGTTTGCAGTCCCACCAGCAGTGTAGGAGTGTGCCTATCTTTCCGTATCCCACCATCTGGGGGATGGTCACACTTAAGGCTCGGACTTGTGGGGGGAGGGGAAGCAAGGGCATTATTTGAAACCTTAAAATGTGTACCCCCATAATATGTTGAAATAAAAAAAAAATTCATCAAAAGGAAATCATAAAAATCAAAGGCACTTTCACAGAAATGAAGAAATGTCTTTCTTCGATGGGCTATTTGAACAGACTGGACCTGGTCAAAGAAAGGATTCACGAGGTTGAAGATGTGTCAGTAAACACTTCACAAACTAAAACACACAGAGAAAAACATGTGAACGAAACAGAACAGAATATCCAAGAACTGCAACACAACCAAAAGGAGTTATGTGTGTGTGTGTGATGGGAATAACAGAAAGATAACAAAGAGAAAGGTTAGAGAATAAGAAAAATTTGAAATAACTGTGGCTGAGAAATTTCCAGAAGTAATGACAGATACCAAACCACAGATCCAGGAAGCTCAGAGAATAGCAAGCAGGGTAAATACCAAATATGCACACCAAGACGTACTACCTTCAAATGGTAGGAAACAAAAGACAAAGAAAAAGGCTTTAAATAAACCTGGGGGGGGGGTGGAGAAGAACAAACTAACAAAGGAAAACCTTGCCCACAGAGGGGCAGGTAAGACCTGCATAGGACTCCACATCAGGGACGGTGTGAGCAGAACGAGATTGCAGTGAAATATTTAATGCCTTGAAAGCAGAACCCACCAACTCAGATTTCTGTATCTAGCACAAATCATCCTTCCAACGTGAAGAAGAAATTTTTCAGGCAAACAAAAACAGAGTGAGTTTGTCAACAATAGACGTACCCTTTAATAAATGGCAAAAGACATTCTTCGGAGAGAAAGAAAATCCTATAGATCAGAAACTCAGATCTACATAAAGAAATGAAGAGTATCTGAGAAAGAATAAAGATGAAATAAAATCTTTTGGTGTTTTTTTTTTTTTTATTCTTAGTCTGTTTAATAGATAACTATCAAAAGTGACGGTGGCAGCAGTGCCCTGGGTGACCACAGCATGTGGATAATTGGAACGGCTGCAGCAGCATCATAAGGAATGGAGGGAGGGACTTGGAACACTCTGTGACAAGGACTTTACCCCTGAAGTGACTCCATGTCCTTTGCAGGTGGACTTAGATTAGTAGTAACTGTATATTGAAAACTGTAGAGAAACCACCATTTTTTTAAAAAAACAAAGAAATATAATTGACCGAAATATGCTGAAATAAAAAAAAGAAACAATTGATATGCTAACAAAAGACAGCAAATGAGATAATAGAAAATGCTTAATTAAAACCAGGAAAGGCAGAACAAGAGAGAAAGATTAAAAAGAGAAACAAAGGACAAGTGTAATGAATAAAGAACTATCACAAGCATGGTATTGATGGATTGATGTAGCAATATCAACATTCACATTAACTGTGGATAGTCTGACTACACTAATTATAAATCAGATACTGTCAGAGTGGATTAAAAAAAAATAAGACCCAAATATATGTTACCTACAAGAAACCAACTTTAACTATAAAGACACAGATACACGAAAAGTAGAGGAATGGAAAAAAGTAGACCATGCTGACGCTTATGAAAAGAAGCCTGCATGGCTATATTAAGTTGGTCAAGGCAGATGTGAGAATAGGAAAAAAATACCATGGATAAAGAGAGACATTATGTAATGATAAAGGGGCCAATTCTCCCCCAATACATACAAATCTTTAAAGTGTTTACACCTAACAACAGAGCATCAAAATCCGACAGGAAAGACTGATAGAACTGCAAGGAGAAATAGACAAACCCACCATCAAAGCTGGAGACTTCAGCACCCCTCCACCCATAACTGGCAGACCCAGCAGGCACAAATAGTAAGGGCGTAGCTGAACTAAACAGCACCATCCATCAACTGGATCTAATTGACATTTATAGAGCACTTCTACCCAACAGTAGCCAAACACAAGCTCTTCTCAGGCTCACAGGGGGCTTTAACCAAGACAGACATTCTGGGCTGTAAAATGCACCTTAGCAAATTTGAAAGAATGTAAATCATAGAAAGTGTGTTTGTGGACCACAATGGAATTGAACTCGAAATCAATAACAAAGCTCACTGGAAAATTTCAAAATATTTGGAGATTGAACATCACACTGCTAAATAACACGAGTCAAAGAAACCTCCAGAGAAATTATAAAATATTTTGAAGAAAATGAAGATGCAACCTATCCAAGTTTGTGAGATGGAACGAAGGTAGCACTTAGAGGGAAAATTATAGCACTAATGCATATATTTGAAAAGAAGGTCTCAAACAATAATCTACATTTCCATATTAAGAAGCGCTAAACAGAGCAAATTAAAGTAAGCAAAATAAAAGACTAATAAGATTAGTGCAGAAATCAATAAAATTTCAAATAGAAAATCGATAGAGAAAAAAATCAATGACACTAAAAGCTGGTTCTTTGAAAAGATCAATAAAAGTGATAAACCTCTAGCCATGCTAACTAAGAAAGACAGGAAAATTGGCAGTATCGGAGATGAAAGAAAGGGCATTACTACTGAGCCCATGGACATTAAAAAAGTAATGAAGGAATATTATGAGCAACTCTGTGCCCACTACTAGTTGGCAGACCTAGTTCTTTACCACTCCTCTTCACTGGAGTAGTGAAAGTCCTAGTTAGTGCAATAAGACAAGAATAAATAAATAAATAAATAAAAGGTGTACAGATTGGGAAAGAAGAAATAAAATGGTTCTTATTTAGAGGTGACGATATTGCCTATACAGAAAGTTCTAAATACACACACACATGCAGGCAAACACACACCCCTCTCAGAACTTATAAGCAGTAAAAAAAAAAAAGTTGCAGGTTCCAAGATAAATATACAAAAGTCAACTGCTTTCCTGTATATGCTATCTATGAGCAATGAACAGCTGCGATTTGAAATTAAAAACAGCATTTACATTAGCACCAAAACTTGAAATACCTAGGTATAAATCTAACAACATTTGTATAGGGTGCATGTGAGGAAAAAAGGCCTCTTGTGAAAATACCCAGGAGACCAAAGTAAACAGAGATATGTTCCCTCTTCAGGGATGAGAAGAACCAATATTGTTCACGTGTCAATATTTCTCACCTTCATGTGTAGATTCAAGGCAGTGCCCCTCAAAATTCTAGCCTGTTATTTTGTGGATAGCTACAAAGCAATTCTCAATTTTATATGGAAATGCCAGAACCCAGCATAGTTAACACAAAACTGAAGAAGATACAGCTGGGAGACTGACACCACCCGACTCCAAGACACACTCTAAAGCTGCAGTGGCCAGGAGAGCTTTAGAGAAACCAGAGACAAATAGATGGATAGACAGAGCAGGATGGGGAGCCCAGAAGTAGCCCCACACCTATATAGGCAACTGATCTTTGACAAGGAAGCAAAAGCATTTCAAAGAGGAATGACTGGAGCAACTAGACACCTACATGCAGAAGAAAAAAAAGAAAAGGAACTTAGACACAAACCCCACAGCATTCACAGAAACTAACTCAAAGTGGGTCATAGAGCTAAGTGTAGAATGCAAAACTATAAACCTTCTAGAAGACAGTATAGGAGAAAATCCAGAGGACTCGGGGCTTGGAGATGACTTTCTAGATACAATGCCAACAGTACAATCCATGGAAGAAAAAACTGGCATGTTGGATTTCATTGAAATTTGAAACTTCTTATCTGAAAAAGACACTGCTATGGAAAAGAAAACCCAAGGCACAGCCTGGGAAACAATTATTGCAAAACACACATCTGATAAAGGACTTGTAATTTAAATATTCAAAGAAATTGTTGCACTCAAACTCTCAAAAATGTTAGACTTGGCAATAAGTAAACAAACCCAACTTTAAAAACGAGCAAAAGATTTGAACAGATGTCTCACCATGGGAGATACACAAACGGCAAGTAAGCGTATTGCAAAGATGCTCAGTGTCCCATGTCATCGGGGAACTGCAGATTAAAACAACAATGAATACTACTACCCTCCTATTAGAATGGCTAAAATCCAACTGACAATAGTAAGTGCTGGTGAGGGTGTGGAGTCAGAGCAGCTCGCTTTAATTGCTAGTGAGATGCAAGCCGGCACAGCCACTTTGGAGGACAGCTGGCAGTCCTTAACAAGGTTCACACACATTAAACACACTCTTTCCAGACAGCTGGTAATTGTGTCTTAGGAAAACAAAATGCTCACATGACTGTCTATAGCAGTTTTATTCATAATCACCCCAAACTGGAAGCAACTAGGAGACCTCCAGGTAGAGGGGCTTTTCTTATGGAGAAACCGCACTGAATGATACAGTGTCGGTGGGGACATGTCCTCATGCATTTTTAAAACCTGGAGACATTTTTTTTTTTTGAGACAGAGTCTTGCTTTTTTGCCCAGGCTAGAGTACCGTGTCGTCAGCCTAGCTCACAGCAACCTCAAACCTCAAGCGATCCTCCTGCCTCAGCCTCCTGAGTAGCTAGGATTACAGGCATGTGCCACCATGGCTGGCTAATGTTATATATATATATATATATATATATATATATATATATATATATATATATATTTAGTTGGCCAAATTAATTTCTATTTTTTTTAGTAGAGGCAGGGTCTTGTTCTTGCTCAGGCTGGTCTCGAACTCCTGAGCTCAAACTGTCCTCCCGCCTTGGCCTCACAGAGTGCTAGGATGACAGGCGTGAGCCACCGCGCCCGGCCAAAACCCAGAGACATTTAAATGCAGCACAGAGTGAACCTGAATGCAAACTATGGATTCAGTTAGTAATAATTCATCAGCATTGGCTCGTGAATTGTAACAAGGACAGCACCCTGATGCAGGGCATTACTAACAGAGAGAAGTATGCAAGGAAGGGCACATGTGGGGATGCTGAACTATCTGTTCAGTATTTCTGTAAATCTAAAAAATTAAACCTATTAACTAAAAATATATATACTGAGAAACCATGTCAGGTTGCAAAGATGAAATGGCGAGACAGACGCAGCCACTGCCTTGAACGACTCCCCGTCTGGGGGAGAGACGGCAGCTCTTGCCCGCAGCTGCAGGCAGCGTGAGCAGACCCCTAAGGAGGTGTAGGAGGAGGGAGTGCCCCGCACAGAACTCAGCTTCGGGAAGGAGAGGAGCCAGAGGGAGACTCCTGTGAACAACACAGTGCTACAAAAATACAAATCATTTGTCCTTGTTGGCGTCGTTACTGCTCTTGTGACTGCATCTCGTTTACCGGGTTTCGATGTTTACGTTACTCAGCTTTGTAGCTTTATATATCCTTCCTTCCAGAGCTCAGGAAATTTGTATTTTAAGTGTTGTGGACAGCCACTGGGTAATGATAACCAGGGAACTTGACAATATCATCTGGCTGCTTGCTCTCTGGTCAAGGAACCGAGGGAGAAAGAGTAGAGGGAAATTTGAAGGCCAAATCTACTGTGAAGTACGGGTGATGGTGACCGGGCTAAGGTTTTATAGCAACCGGGACGGAGCCGGTGGGAGACTCAGGATATCAAGATATTCTGGAGCAAAGTCAACTTGCTGCATTCAAAAAACCACGTGGGCCATCCAGGAACGGAGAATCGGTGACAACTCCCAGATGTTTTGCTTGAGCCAAACATCTGGTAAAAGATTAGATGTTTATTAATCTGAGGAAGACCAGTATTTTTAAAAAGTTAGCATGGGTTAACAAAAATCAAAGTTGTTTTATTTTGTTCGCGTTAAGCTCGAGATGTGTATTTTACATATACGTGGAGATGTTATCTCAGCTGCTTGATACAGAATTACGACTAAGATCCTGACGCTCACCTGTAGGATTATAGAACACCCCGTAGATATTTTCACCAAACCAACCGGGCTCCGACAGAATATTGGTGGATTGTAGCTCAAAGAGCTGCACGGCACAGACTGTCCTTCAGAAGGGGTATTTAGGGGAACCCTAAGACAACAGGGGATATTGACATAAGACATTCTCTGAAGAGGCTACTTAGGGAAGCCGGAAGCCCAGACCCCTTGCATGCTCAGTTTATAGTCGGGTTCATGCTCCTATGAGAATGTAATGCCACTGCTCTGACAGGGAGCGGCTGTAAACACAGATGAAGCTTTGATCGCTCACCTCCTGCTGTGCAGCCCCGTTCCTAACAGACCAGTACCAGTCTGCAGCCCGGGGGCTGGGGACCACAGCTCTAAAACACCTGGTCTGTACCCTTCAACACAGTCAAGGTCATTGAAAACAAGGAAAGCCTGAAAAACCGTCAGAGCCAAGAGGAACCTAAGGGGGCGTGCTAACTAAACACAGCATGGGATCCTAGAACAGAAGCAGAACGTTAGCTAACAACTGACGCAATCTGGAAGCAGTGTAGATTTCAGAAAACGATACTGTATAAACATTTACTCATTAATTGTAAGAAGTGCAGTGCATTAATGTAAGTTGTTAATAACAGGGGAAATGGGATGCGGCATGTATACCATATACAGTGGGAACGCTCTGTATCTTTGCAATTTCCCTGTGAACCTAAAACTGCTCTAGATTTTTTTAAAAATCTTATTTTATAAATAAGATTATAAATAAGATATTATCTTATTTTATAAATAAAATTATAAATAAGATATATTATCTTATTTATAAGATCTTATCTTATAAATAAGATAAAAATCTTATTTTATAAAAAACATAACATTGCAGTTGGTGGGATGCAGTCAAAGGGACATTTAGAGGGAAATTTATAGCACGCATGCACCCACCAGGAGAGGAGAGAGATCTACGGTCCATCCGCCATTCTTCAGTCTTACGAAACTAGAGAAAGAAAAGCAATTGGAGCCCCAAAACAAGCAGAAACTAAATAAATAGCAAAAATCACGGCAGAAATCGATGAATTTTAAAAATTAGAAAACAACAGGGAAAAATCAATGAAACCAAAAATAGGTTTTTAAAATGGATCAATAGAATTGAAAACCTCCAGCCAGTCTAACCGGGGAAGTAAGGGAGGAGAGATAAATTACTAACACCGGGAGCGAGAGAGCAGTGGCCACGCGGGATCCCACAGGCATTAAAAAGATAACAGAGGAACACGAGGAACAGCTAGTTCTATGACCACAAGTCGGAAACTTAAATGAAATGGACCAATTCCTCTCGAAGACCACAAACTCCCAAAACTCACATAAGGAGAAACAGATAAACTGAATGGCTTCATATCTATCAACAACAATTAAACCGACAATTAATAACCATGCAAGAAACAAAGCACCAGGCACCACAAACATTTAGAAAGAAAGGACACCAAGCCTTCACGCCCCTGCCCGGAACTGGAAGCAGAGGGAACAGGTTCTAACTCATCCTACAAAGATCCACAGGACCCTGATAACAAACCATTTAAAGACACCGAGAGAAAGAGAAACTGCAGGTGACTGCGTCTCCCCAGCAAAGATGCAAACAACCTCACCAATTACCAGCAAGCTGAATCCAACCATGGATAAAAAAAAAACAAAAAACGAATTAGACACCACAGCCAAGTGGAACTCACTCAGTATGAATTCTACTCCTTCTTCCAGATTCCTCACTTCCTTGTTGGCTTTTTGAGCCTCCTAAGAATTTGTGGTTTCTAGTTCATGCGGTGGTTGTCTCCAGGGGAGTTGCCGGAGCTAATCACTCAGCCTCGCGTAACCGGAAGCAGAGCTTTCAGTTTACGGCACGTGATAAAAAGTCCGTGGTACTTAGCAGGTGCTCATTTAAATTTTCGGTAAATGATTAAGTAATTAAGTAACGAAATAGCGTGTCTTCTTAAATGTTTCTGTGGTGACTGCAATGCATAGATAAAAGTTTTCTTACTTTATCTCGTCTCTGAGCTTGTGAAACGTGGGACCGTTGCCGCCTCTTACCACCCCGAGCGGGTGCTGAGCCTTGAGCTCTGCCCTGAGTTGAGATAGCTGAGAGGAGCTGCCCGAAGGACCGTGGGATTGAGGAAGGCTGTGCTCTCTTCGCACGGATGCTTCGTCCTGCACCTGGCGGACTGAGTCGAGCTGGGTTGATTACGTTCAGGTTGCAGGGAGTTTTGCACTGAGGAAGGGGATTGGGAGAGAAGGGCATTAAATTACAACGAGCTGCGAAAGTTGAAGGACTGGGCTCCAGGGAGAGTGTTTCGGAGGGAGCAGCATGTGCCAAGGCCCTGGGGTGGACAGAGCACAGCCTTCCAGAAGCGAAAGAAGGCCCGAGAGGCTGGAGGGCGGCCAGGGAGAAGGGGAGGCCCGGCGTGGGCAGGAGAAGCAGGTGGCGGCACCAGGAAGCCACTCGCGGCCTGAAGGCCACGTTAGAGAGCTGGGTGCTCGTCTATGAACAGGGCAAACCACGGAGGGAAACCCAACAGAGGGAAAACCAGGGGTGGGCTCGTACCTACAGAGGTGCCAATCAATTCCTGATGGTGGTTAGTGGCCATGGGAAGGAAGGAAGGAAGGATGGAGGGCTTGGATTTATTTAGGAAATCAACAGGGCATGGTGGTTACTGGATATTGGGGGACAGGTGGAGGGAGGGAGCTGTCGAGAAAAAGGCCAAGACTCACAGCCAGAGGACAGGAGGCAGCAAATGAGCTGCAGGCTGGGGGTAGAGACGGCCTGGACAAGATGAGATTAGGGGCCCCGAGATCAGAAGCAGGAAGCCCTGCCTTGCGGGCGTGACCTGGGTCTCCGGCGAGCTCCCCACCCCCCTGCCGCTCCAGGATCTGGGGCTGTGGAGGAGGATCCAAGGGTGGAGCCGGGAGGAGCCCGCAGTGGAAAGTGGAGATGCGTCCAGTGGGAGCTGGGGGGCCGGTGCACTGGGGGGGCCCTGGCACATCCTCGAGGCACCCCGGCTCACACTGGTGGCCGCATGTGGATTGCATGTGGAAGTGACAGCCACCCCTGGGGCAGAGCCAGTGCCACTGGGGGGGAGGCGCCAGGAGTGTTCTCCTGCGGTCAGCGCCAGCCTGGGGGGCTTGCGGCCCCGGACCTGTCCTGGCGGGTGAGGGGCACCTCTGCCGTTCATGGGGGCAGCTCATACCCGAGGGGCGGGAGGCTCCGGGATGTGAGGGTCTGCTCAACCCTGCACAGGGCTGACACACGCTGGCAACGAGTCAAGCCTGGGGTGCGGCACCCCCTCCCTGGAGTCGGCTCCTCAGTGCAGCCCTCGGCCGGCCCCCACCTGCCAGCCCTCACGAGGAGCCTGGCGGGCAGAGCCGCAGACAGCCCACCTAGGTGTGGGCTCAGTGCCACTGGCAGATGGGGCCTGCGGCAGACCGCAGACCGCCAAGAGCCCGGGTGGGTGGCAGGCGTGGGCGGGCCGGGGGCGGCTCTCCCGCCCAGGCCCAGAGCAGCTGTCCGTCCTGCCATTGGCCACGGGCAGGCTGGCTCGGGTGACCGTCTCTGGTGTTAGCTGATGGTTCTGCCTGGGGGCCCCTCTTCCGCCCTTCGGGATTCCTCCCTGGAAGTGCCGAGGGCCCACGCGGGGCCTTCTGTGCCCTCCTGGGCTCGGGCCAGAGCCAGCAGATCCTCAGACATCTGTGGTCAGGCTCCCTCCCCCGTCCATCTGCTTGGAGAGGCAGCTCTGGGCATCCGCGCGGGGTGCCAGGCCCGCGGCAGTCCCCGGGGGGTACCAGGGACAGCGACGCCCACCCCCAGGGCTGTTCCCAGCCACAAAGCACCCACACTGTTGGAACACGTTTGCGAGAATGAAGGGCCTTGGGCCTGAAGGACAGCTCCCTGGGCAACCCAGTGGGGCAGCGCCCTCCTGCTCCACACCTAGGTGGGCTGTCTGCGGCTCTGTCCGCCAGGCTCCCCGCGCGGGCTGGCGGGTGGGAGCCGGCCGCTGGCTGCACCGAGGAGCCGCCTCCCGGGAGGGGGTGCTGCACCCCAGGCTTGACTCGTTTCCAGCGTGTGTCAGCCCTGTGCAGGGCTGAGCAGGCCCTCGCATCACGGAGCCCGGGGGGCTGCCTCCCGCCCCTCGGGTATGAGCTGCCCCCGTGAACGGCAGAGGTACCCCTCACCCAGACCCCTCCAGCCACTCGGTGGGGCAGTGCCCCAGCTTTGCAGGCCCCTGCCCTTGCCCGGGGGCTGGTTTTGCTCCTGCGCTTGTCTGCGCTAGCGAGCGGCCCGTGGCTGCCCGCACTCCCTGCCACACGCACAGACACGGATGTCACCCACCACGCCGCCCTCTGACCCGCCCAGGTTGAAGCCACTGCTCAGAGACGGGTACACCGTCCTCCCTGTTGTCGTCGGACCTGGCAGGTGACCCCCTGAAGTGCCGAGAGGACACACGCCCCTAGTCACTGCCACAGACTTGCCGGGCACAGGCGGCATCCGCGAAGGCACGGCCAGCCGTGACCCAGGAATGGCCGCCTGTGTTTCGGAGCTTCCATGCAAAAAACATGCCTGCAGGCCGGGCGCGGTGGCTCACGCCTGTCATCCCAGCACTCTGGGAGGCCGAGGCGGGAGGATCGCTCGAGGTCAGGAGTTCAAAACCAGCCTGAGCAAGAGCGAGACCCCCGTCTCTACTAAAAATAGAAAGAAATTAATTGGCCAACTAATATATGTAGAAAAAAATTAGCCGGGCATGGTGGCGCATGCCTGTAGTCCCAGCTACTCGGGAGGCTGAGGCAGGAGGCTCCTTCAGCCGAGGAGTTTGAGGTTGCTGTGAGCTAGGCTGATGCCACGGCACTCACTCTAGCCTGGGCAACAAAGCGAGACTCTGTCTCAATACATAAATAAAAACGTACTTGTGAACAGCTGTGCCTGTGTGGTGACAAGGGACAAAGCAGAACACGGAGTCTATGTAGGGCGTCATCATGACGACGGGTGCAGGTGCTTACGTCTTGGGACAGGCCGGGCCGGGCCACAGGATGCAGCCGCTTAGGGGGACGTCTCGGCGCGCCTGTCTCAGCTGCACCCCGCGTTGGGCGGCCACGCGACCCTCCTGAGCCTCCGGTTTCTTGCACGCAGCGTAGTGGCCCCCGCCTCGCGGGATTACTCCAGGGGGAGGGGAGTGAGGAGGACGCTGCGCTCCAAGCACTGGCTCGGGGTGAGCCTGGCCTTTGGCGCAGTTGGCTCTTTTATTTTTTTAAGACCAAAGAAAAGACCTAGAGGGAAATACGGGGAAAGAAAAGCAGTGATAGCGTTTTGCTCCAACGGCCGGATTAGGTGTTGCCCTCTCTCAACTCCATCTCCCACAGTGAGCACCCAGCACTGTCAGGGTCCCAGGGGAGGGTGCCTCTGAGGACAGGCGCAAAGCCGCGCCAGGACAAGCTCGCTGCCGCGCTCCAGCCGGGCCGCCGGGCCGGGGCGGTTTCGGGGTGGGCGCTGCTCAGGGCTGCCTCTGCCTCCTCGTGAGAACACAGCGGGCCCGGGGGCGGTGCCGGCAGCGTTGGGCGTCCCTCCTCACTCCAGATGAACCCACTCGGAGCCGCTTCCCCCTCCCCGAGAGCCGACTGCAGATGAGCTCGAGCCCTGAGGCCTTGCCAGGATCCTCCAACGCCTTCTAGAACAAACACGCCGCCCGCCTGGCACAGCCGAGCAGCCCGGGCACGGCGACTGCGGCTCTCACGCTGGCTCTGTGCGCCTTTTCCTCTCTCTGTGCGAGCCCAACGGGGGTGCCCTCCCTGGACGCCCCTCCCATGGCCACTCCTGGGGACCGACCGTCACCGCTAGGTCACCTGCTCCGGCTGCCCGGTGTCCGGCTCCTTCCCTCCCGAAACCCTCGGTCTCTGCGGATGTGGACGGCGCCTGTAGCCCCCCGAGTCACAGGACCCCGGCAGCGCCACGCGTGCGGGCCGGAAACCGCCAGGGGACGTCAGCACCCTGCACGGAAGTGGCCCGTCAGGGGTGTCTCACTGCCTCGTGCCGTCGGATGCCATTTCCGACGGGTGTCAACATGGTCATGCCTATCCCGTGGGCCGGGCTTGGAGAGGACGCCGAGGGTGGCTTATGAGTGCCCATGGCCGCCTTCCAGGAACGGGAATCCGTCCGACCGGGTCCCTGGAGCGGGTCTGGAGCGGTGTGTTTGCTGCAAGGGGCAGCGGATGTCCCCAGGGCCAGCCGGGGGCTGCTTCGGTCTGAAGGTCACCACCCGCCTCCCCAGTCCAGAGAACACTTCCCGAGGGCATCCTCGCACCGGGCTGTGGGGTGCAGCTGAGTCACCCCACACACCCCAAGGATTTGGGGAGGGGTCGGGGAGCAGAACCCGCCCGGGTGGACACGTGGGACCCGGGGTGGCAGAGGAAGGCAGGGGCTGCCGGGATTTTCCTTCCCTGTCCCGACCACTCTGCAGAGTCAGAGGCAGCGAGAGGGAGGAGCAGAGGAGGTAGTGTCCGGGACACGAGTGTCCTGGCAGGACGGCCCTGGTCAGCCTCACCGCCCTTCTCTCCACAGCCTGCAGGCAGGTCACCTGCCCCACGGCGGGTGCCGGGAAGAGGGACCCTGGAGGAGAGGCCGGCATCGCTCAGCACCTTTCAGGAGCTCAGAGCCAGGCAGGGGCCACCCCACTCCTGTCCTTTCTCTGCATGTTCCTGGCAGCACTGGGAGGAAAGCATTTTGTTTCCATTTTACAGACAGAGAAACTGAGGCCCAGTGAGGCGGATTGGTCCCGATCTTTCCCTCCCTTGTGCATGGATATCCCAGGCAGCGTGGCTCTCAGGACAGGGGAGGCTGCACCTGCCGGCTGGGCCCCCCAGGAAACGGGGAAGTGCAGGCAGGTCTCGAGGCTCTGCTGTGCCGCCCGCTCTCTGGAGGCCGGGCGAGGCTGGGTGCACGCTTGCGCCCCACTCTGTGCCCCGCTCTGCCGGCGCGCCCACTCCCAGGCCCCTTCCAGGTCCAGCCTTTGCTCGTTGCTCGGGACAGTGTCACACTCGAGTCCCTCACACTGATACTGGGCGGGAAAAGCGAGGGTCAGGGATCCGCCTGGCCCCAGAGGGCGGAGGGGTGAGACCCTCGGCCACCGTGTGACTCGAGCGCGGAGTGGCTGCACCACCGCTGTGGGGGCCGCGGGGAGCTGGGGTGTGAGGAGCTTTCAGCCCTTGCACCCTGGCCGTGCGGCAGGGAACCACGTGAGCCGAGAGCCGTGGCCCCACTCCTGCTGGGCTCCCCAGAGTGGGGTCACCCCGTCACTCGGCCTCTGCCCCAGGCTCCCAGGTGCTTCCAGCCACCCCAGGAGAGAGAGGGACCCCTGGGTGGGCTTTACCAGGGAGAGGACCCTCCCCCGGTGCGTGCAATTTGCAGGCGGTCCCCTACGGAGAACCCGTCCTGCCTGGATCTTCGAGGCCACAGCTCTGGCAGCCCTTTTGTGTCTCAACGGTTAAGAGCTATTTTTCCCATAAATTAGCAAGAGAGAAAACCCCATACGATTTGTCAGCAGGCTTGGCAACGGTGCTATTTTCAAACGGCACGCATCGGGGCGTGCTTGGAGCCGGATGGCACCTGCCAGTCGCTAACTCGGGCAGCCCCTGCGCTGCCCACATGAGGGCTAAGGGTCCACTGCTGACCGCCCAGGCCGGGGTCCCCGCGGTTGTGACCCACCCTCCTCACGGTGACAGGAAAAGCTAAAATTCACTGCACGCGTTTGAGTCTGTGCCGTGGCGAAGGTTGTCTCGGAGGGATGAGGGGCCGGAGGCTCAGGGAGGCCGGGGAACTGGGCCCCGGCCACACGTCTCAGAACTAGCAGTGACGTGGAAGGGCCGCTGCAGGGTGAGTCTCATGGCCTCCCAACCCCTGGCGTGGGCAGAGGGTGCATCGTCACCCGCTGGCCGGGTGAGCCTGGAGCCCAGTGAGGGTGACAGTGGAGAGTGACCCTGAAGACCAGGGAGCAGAGACCAGGCACCCGACAGCCACCTGTCTGCACCCAGGAGCACAAACCATTTTGGGCATGGGTAAACTGAGGCACGGAGGGGCAGACAATCTGCCAGGAGCCTGGTTCCCACAGAGAGCCTCCAATGTTGGGAGTGCCATTCCCATGTTGTAATGGAGAACTGCCGAGTCTCAGAGAGGTTAGGACACCTGCCCAGGGCTGCACAGCAGGCAGGGAGTGGCTCGGTGGCTCCAAAGCCGCTGCATTCCAGCAGGCCAGCCCCGGACGCACCATGGGTCCGCGTGTTCCCGCTTCACAAGAGGGCAGGCTCCCCTGTCGTGGATGAGATTTGGCTTCTACAGAGCGCCCCAAGCTTGTGAGGACTGACTCAGAGCACAGGGACACAGGGCCAGGGTAGGAAGCCCCACGCCAGGGACCATGCGGCCTGGAGGAGGTGAGGGGAAGGGAGGAGGGGCGGAGAGGGAGGGGTTCTTTGGTGGAGGAACCACCAGCCTGCCCAGTCCCCTGCCCCTTGTGGAGCCTGGTTGGACCCACAGCCCACAGGTGGGGTCCACGCGACTCAGGACTCCCACACCCGGGGCACTGTGCGCCCTCCCTCCAGCTCCCCTGCTGCAGGCCGCCCGGCGCTGGGTCTCCGGGAGGAAGGCTGGAGAAGCCACTAGTTCTCTCCTGAGCACGAAGCCAATACCAAGCCCGCCAGGCCCAGCCCAGGTGGGTGGGGGTGGGACAGCCCAGGCTGCGGCTGAAGCCATGCATGCAACCTCGGGGCCCCCAGCACTCACCCAGCCTCCCCCTCGCCTGGCCACTTCCGGGGTCCCCCGCACAGGGATGCTGTGGGACGCCTCTCCTCCACCCGGTCACCACCCGGAACCCCCCGCCCCCGGAGGTGCCAGCCAGCCGGGCCCATTGCCAAGCCCCGGCCGTGGCTGTCTGCAGGCAAAAAGAGCAACCCTGGATTAGAACTCTCGA
Source organism: Microcebus murinus (assembly GCF_040939455.1). Taxonomy (NCBI): domain Eukaryota; kingdom Metazoa; phylum Chordata; class Mammalia; order Primates; family Cheirogaleidae; genus Microcebus; species Microcebus murinus. The sequence goes on along the minus strand of NC_134113.1, from coordinate 1,924,269 downwards.
CAGTGGAATCAGCAGCGACGCTTCCCTGCTCATGGATTCTAAAATAAACACCGCGGAGCCGGCGCGTTTCCCGTGCCCTGCTTCTCGCCACGGCCGCGATGCGCTTGCGATCCTGCCGGTTATAAATCGCAGCCTGCATGTCCCATATCAAAATGCACAGCCAGGGATATTTAACTGCAAAGAGATATATCCTCTGGCAATGAATACAGTCAGAAATTACTCACTGGATTTAAGCGGGGAGAGAACGGTGCCGTGTAGATGTACCGCATAAATTCGCCAATGTGGGACAATGGCCGCCATTTATTAGCGTTTTATCTGCTCGCGGAGAGGGTTGACCTTGCTTCAGCGGTTTTATTGGGAGCAGGATCTCTGGAAGCTCCCGTTCCCCCCCACCACCCCCTTTTCAAAACCAACCTGAGCTTCTCAAGGCAGTAAATACCATCCCGGTTGTCATTTCCCTGATGTTTTCTTTAACCCAGGAGAGGGAGAAAAATGTGGGAAAAAAAGATCCCCCTCCAAAGGTGCCTTCTGAACTGGGCACGGGAATCCGGGTCACGGAATCACGCTGCGGCTCATAAACGGAGACGGAGCAATTTAATCGTGGGGACCGCGGTTTCCGACCAGGGCATGGCATATCGGAGAGGGGGACCTCCAGGGGCTGTACCTGGCCGGCAGAACCAAATTAAACCCATTCATCCAGGCCAGACCCACACCCTGCACCCTGACTCTGCCCCGGCTCCGTGCAGGGTGTCACAGCGTTGGTGACAAGCAGGGGACAGCACCAGCTCCTGTCGTCGGGAGGCCCAGCAGTCTAGCGGGAGGCGTCTAGATGAACAGCCAGAGACCCAGAGACGGGGGTAGCTGCGGCAACTAGCCAGGCATGCAGAGCGCTGTAGGGAGAGAGCACATCTGCCCCTTAGTAAGCACCCCGTGGCCTCCGCCCGTGTCCTGCACCTCCCTGCACACTCCAGGGTCCCTGCCCAGAGCTTGCCCGGAGCTTGCCGTAGTCCCTGCAGGCTTGTGCGGACTGCCGAGAGAGGACGCCAGGAGGCCAGGGGCCTGGGGCCCCAAATCACAGCTCGTCCTCGAAGCTGGGGACATGAAGAGGAGAAGACGCTTGGCCACTGTCGTCTTTCTCCGGGTCTGAAGCTCGGTGGGCAGGTGGTCTGCAGGGGACCCCAGATGCCGTGCGGTCAAAACCAACGGCCTCCCAGATTTGCGCTGGGATGGAGAGGAAAATCCAGCCTTCTTCTATTTATGTTATTGCTTTTGCAAATAGAATGCATGTCCATGTAAAAGGACTAAAGCTATCCCAAACGTACAAAGAAGAAAGGAAAAACATCACCCCAAATCCTACCACCCAGAAATGACATTATTACGTAGCAAAGTACTCCAGATCTTTTGATAAGTAGACACGTAGCGTAGAGATGGAGATGAGTGCATGAGAGAAAGAGGACAGAAATAATTGTATGAAATATGACATTGTTGCGCATGCTGCCCGTAACAAAATTTGAAAATTCGTTTTGCTTCCATTCCACAAAAGGATAGGGCAGGCGCAGTGGCTCACGCCTGTAATCTCAGCTACCCGGGAGGCCGAGGCAGGAGGATCACTTGAGGCCAGGAGTTCGAGACCAGCCAGAGCAAGAGCGAGACCCCATCTCTACTAAAAATGTAACACTTAACTGGCTACAATGGTGCCTGTAGTCCCAGCTACTTGGGAGGCTGAGGCAGGAGGATCTCTTGAACCCAGGAGTCTGAGGCTGCTGTGAGCTAGGCTGATGCCAAGGCACTCACTCTAGCCTGGGTGATAGATTCAGACTCTGCCCTCCCCCCGCCCACAAAAAAATGATTAAAAAAAAAGTGAAGTGAAATTAGAGGAATTGCTATATTGTGGCTGTTTCTTGACCAGCAGCAATATCATTTTAAAAGTTCTCTCTGAAACTACGAAAATAATTACATTAAAAATCAGGTTGGCGTTCTGACTTCTTCAACATGTTTTTATTTTATATCGTATCTGACAATCCACGCAGTGGAAGAGGAAGAATCTAACATTCTTGCTCCCGGACCCTACCCGTTTTTTCCAGATTTCCAGACTCTTTAAAACATATTGCTTTCACGTCTGCATCGCCGGGTTTACAAAGGTGAGTTTTGTTCTAAGCACTGGCACTCCCGGAAGTTTCCATTTAGTCCTAATTTTTACAGGACTGGAGTCACCATCTGTCCTTAGAACTCTCGGTTTTCCCACAACCACGTTGTTCCTTCTGATTCATAGCGAGTTGTTTTTTGTTTGTTCGTTTTATTTTTGTGAAGAGCTCAGCGGGCTGCATTTCCTGAGCGGGCCGGAAGCGTCTGTTGCCGATTATATACCGAAAGGCAATTTATCTGGGTATAAAATTTCCGGTCAATACTTTCTTTCCTGCAAACTTCAACAGACATTTTTTCCTCCCATCTTGATAGAAGTGTTGTATTGCTGTCTCTGTTTTTTTTATCTCTTAGTTTTCCCAGATTATGTATTTTTTTCAAGAAGTATTCATGGGTGATCTATTCCCTGCATTTGTTCTGAGTGAAAAATGTGTGACTTTTACATTAATATGTAAGTGTAAAGATAACAATATGAAATTTTGTATTTCAATGACAAACCTCTCAGATCACAATATTTTTGCCTGAAACAACAGCAGCTGTTGCACTGAAAACTTTTCTTCTGCAAACTCTGGGTCTAAGGTGCTTCCCTGCCTCACCCGGCCCTGGGCCCCTGGGCCTGCGTCACCGGGAAGCCCAAGATCAGCCCACAATTTCCATCTCGTGGGTAATTGTGGGTTTTTTTTCTGCCTGAATACCCAAAGAATTATTTTTTTTTATCTTTAAGCCCAATAGCTTAATCAAGACATGGCATGGTGCTGTTTCCCTGTCAGCTCTTTTCTGGGCCTGTGGCTTCGGCTTCAAGTGGCGGGGGTGTCAGCTGACCACACCCCGAGGCTGTGCGGCAGTTCATCTCGGAAGGGGGAAGGCCTGAGTGGGGGGGTCCCCCAATGTCCCAGATCCTGCCCAGGCCAGCACCCCGTGAAGCGACGGTCGGCCCAGGGGCGGCAGCCCCGCCTGTCCCCACTGACCTGGGAGTTCCAGGGAGCATTGAGCAGGTGAGTGGCCACAGGCAGGACCCGGCACTGGGCTCCCTGCAACCCTCGGGGCCCGGCCCCCCTGGGGTCCGAGGGCCTTGCTGCATTGCCCGGACAGGCGTGTGTGCCCCCAGTCTCATGGCCCCCACTGGGCCCCTCACCCACTCGGGGAACCCCTGAGGGATCTGCAAGTGTGGGGTTCTCCGTTCTGGGTTGAGCCATTTAAGCAGGGGAGTGTTCTAGGCAATGGGGCAACCTGTCTCGCCGTCTCAGGAATACCAGGCGCCCACGGCCCCGTGCACGCCAGCACGTCCCCGCGCCAGCTCCCGCTGGACACGGCACCCGGAGCCCTTTCCCCAGGAGTTCCGGTCAGGGAAGAAGGCGCCTTCCCGGTGGGTGTCAGGAGCTGCCCGGGCCCCACGGACACCGGGCACAGCTTGGTCTTAAAGAAGACGGTGCAATAAACCAATTTCTTTATCGCCCCCGAGGCAGCTACTACATTTTGCAGAAGGAGCAAAAAGAAAAGCCTTTAAATTGCAGAGAAGCGGGGAGGGGCGGGAGGAGGAGCTGCAGGAGCAGGAGGCGTGTGGGGCAGGGAGCCCGGCCTTGAGGAAGACACACGGCACTGGGGGGAACTTGGCCTCTGCCCGGAGACCCCAGGAGCTGGACCAGCGCGGGCAGAGACCCTCCACCTGGACAGGCGGCAGCCTGTGCCACCCCCACCACCCCCAGCATTTTCTGCCAAACCCCAGAAAGACCTGGAACTGCGCTCAGTGGCTCGTGGGCGGCCTGGGGCCGGGGAGTCCACTCAGGCTCATTAGCCCACTTTCTAGGCCGGTCCCTCCTGCTCTGGGCTCCCGCCGGCCTCCAGACCCTGGTGGCAGCTCTGGAGGGGGCAGCATCCGCAGGGGGCTGGATGGGGGTGCTGGTTCACAGGGGAGAAGCCTGCCGATCCCAGGGGTGCCATGCGTCCAGCTGGCAGAGCAGCTGTCCGGCCCCTGCAGGCGGAGGAGGGAGCTCCCAGCTCTCCAGGGGGGGCCTGGGGTGGGTGGGTGGTGGTTGGGGCTGGGCGGGATAGTTTGCACCGGAGCATCCCTGAGTCTTTGCCTGGCGCCAGGCAGGGTGTGGGGGATATTCAGGCCACGTCTGCCCTCCCATCGGGGTGCAAATGGACGGGCAGGGGCTCTCTGCAAGGAGCAGCCCAGTGTGCAGATGCAAAGCCTGTGCTCTTGCAGACCCCAAAGGCACCAAACATCGCGTGTGGGGTGGTGGGAGGGTTGCCATGGAGAACGCCCCCAGAGACCCCCGCCAGCCCCTCTTATCCACGCAGGCACCCCTGTCAGGCCCCCACCCCCTGGACTCAGGTCAAGCAGTTTCCACCTCCTGACACTCACCCTTTGTGGCTCCGTGGCCGTCCCCACCACGCTCTGCCACGTGTGCCCAAGGGCCACCCTTGGCAACAACCCCCAGAAGAGCTGGGTCCGAGTCCCGGCCCTGCCCAGTATTATCTGCAAACCTCGAGCGGGTCACCCGCCCTCCCTGGGACTTGGGGTCCTGCTCCCTGGAATGCAGAGCTGATCCCCAGGTGCAGCCCAGCGTCCTGAACCCTGAGGCCACGGTCCCCGGGAGCCCCGCCTGCACGTGCGGTTGCTTCTGCGGGTGCCCAAACTCTTGGCGTCTCCCAGTTTCTCCAGAGTCTTGCCCATGCTTTAGGTGCCGGATGCTTTAACGAGATTATTAGCCCCACTCGAAGGGAAAACATGTGAGTAAGGACCTGCAAATCTCCCGCTACGTGGACAGTCCGTGGATCTCAGGGTCAGCAGTGTCGGGAGGAGCTAGGAGCTATTTGCGGACAGGTGACAAAGCAGATGGGGGAGTAAACTCGGGAAGGAAGGACGGGGCTGTTTCCTCAGCAGATAAAACAAAAGCAAACTGTTCCTTCGGTGCAGGGGGTGGGTCTTCCCTGGCCGGGGGCAAGCGCAGCCCGTCCGGCCGTCCCGGGGAGGGAGACCACGCGGCCACGCTGGCAGGGTCACAGCTGGTCAGGGCTCGGGTGTCCCGGGCCGTGAGGGCCCGGTGGGGTTGGGGTCAGCGGGCATTTGTTTGATCACAAGTTGCTGCGAGGTGCCCTTGCACCCTCCAGCCCTGCCCGGCCAGAACCGCCACCGCTGCGGCACACCACCTGAGTCACGCCCGGGAGTCAGCCGGGCCAGGCCACGTGCAGCTAACGACGACGTCTGGAGGAAAACCCACCTTGCCCGGCCCCGTCAGGCGGATGTCGGGCTGGGAGCAGATGGAGGAATGAAATATTTGTGGATTCCAGCCACCATCTGGTCTCGATCGATGGCCCATCTGACGGTGGCTATTATTGCTTCTCTGGCATCATTACTGACGTGGCATCTATCTCCTGCGCCGTTTCTGGGTTTGGTGTGGAGACCTTCGGAGATTCCAGTCTCTTATCTCCAAGGCCCGTAACTCACTAGAGCCGGGGAGGCGGCCTCTCTGGCGGACAGATCTCTCGGCTCAGCTGGCGGATTAACTAACCTTCACCTTCCTCTCCCGGCTCTGCAGCCTCGGGCCGTGTGGCCGGAGCGATCGCTGACCACTGCCTTCTCGTGGGTCACTGGTCTCTCTGCAAACTCCCGGAGACTCTGAGCTCCGAGCCGCACTTCACAGTGTTTCTGCCAAATTAACCCCCGTCCTTTCTACTTCAAATTTTATCGGGCGGGAAAGGACGAATTTCGTCCGGTCTACAGGTACTGGCTCTTGGGCAGACACTGTGGTGGGGCCAGTGACGCGGTTTCTGTCCTGGCTTTAGGGCACCATCCTCACAGGGGAGGGGCTTCCAGAAAAAAAAAAAAAAAAAAGGAAGAGTGCATGTCAAGAAAGGGGAGAAGGAAATGCCATCTGCTAAAAGGCATGAACATCGGGCTCGTGCGAGAAAGGAAAGGGAATGTGTTATTTTTAAGAAAACTATTTAAGTGTGAAAAATACGTTTTTCCCTAATTGCAGATGAAAACAATTTCAGAGAGAGGGGATTACACATACAAAATATGTCTCTCGGTTGCATAATTTCGGTAATAGATGTGGTGTTTGGATGTCTCACTGGGTGCCTTTTCCACAATGCGCGAGGAGCCCCGGGTCTGCGCGGCGTCTGGGAATCGCACCAAACGCGGGCTCGACTTGGAGGACGGCTCCGAACGGAAGGCAGGTCTGAGGGATGAAGCGGCTGAGCAAGTGGCTACGTCATCCCTGGCTGAGATCGGGGCCCGGGGCGCGCCCAGGGTGCGTCTGATTGCCGTTCCCTTAATCGTGATAAGAGATTAATACACATTTAATACCGATACACATTTTACCATTTTAACCACTTTTAAGCATACAGATCAGTGGCATTAAGCACATCCACGCTGCTGTGTGACCATCACCCCCACCCGCCTCCAGAAATGTTTGTGCCTTGCAAAACTGAAACTCCACACCCCTTAAACAATATCCTTCCCCTGTGTCCCGCTCCCCGGCCCCTGGCAGCCACCGTTCCACTGTCTGTCTCTTATGAATTTAGCAACTCTGGGACCTCATCTAAGCGGAATCATGCGGTATCTGTCCTTTTGTGACCCGCTTGTTTCACCGAGCACAATGTCTTCCATGCATGTTGTAGCAGGTGTCAGAATAATCTCCTTCCTTTTTTTTTTTTTTAAGAGTGAATAATATTCCGCCGTGTGGATGGGCCACATCTCATTTGCCCGCCTTCCACCGACGGACGCTGGGCTGCTTTCAGCTTGTGGCTGTTGTGAGTAACTCTGTTTTCAACTCTTTTGACCACATACCCGAAGTGGAATTGCTGGATCCTGCAGCAACTGCATGTTTAATGTTTTGAGGAACCTCCGCCGTGCTGTTTCCATGGAGGCTGCACAGCCTGGCGCTGCCGTCAGCGACGCACCGGGGTGCCCAGATCTGGGGCGCATTGTTTTATGACTCACTTGAGCAAAGCAGAATCCAGCGTGAACACAGCAGGAGGGGCCGGGCGAGAGGCCCCGTGCTGCAAAGTCGCCTGGAGCACCCAGCAGCCAAGTCGGCGGGCAAGCGCTGGGCGCCAGCCGCCCAACCATCCAGGCACAGCGCCGGGCATCAGCCCTGCTGTCCCCAACCACGGGCCCTGCACCCGTGCTCTGAGCCCCAGCTCTGCAAAAGAGGGCGACCCTGCCTTGCCCGCACACCCCTCCACGGCCCATCCGGGGTGCCCTCCCGCCCCCTCCCTGCAGCACACCACGCCCTTCCTGACTCCAGCCTCTGCTCTCTGTGTCTGGGGCCATGCCCTGTCCCGGGGCCCAGGTGGAGAAGGGGGCCCTGTGAGCAACCTCATCCCCACCCCCCTGCCCATGCATGGGGACCCCGGCACCTGTGCACCTGCTGGTCACCTCGGCTGGGCCAAGCAGATGGACGCTGCGAGGGTGAGCCCCACCGGCCGGCTGGCTGCGAGCGTGCGGCTCGGCGCGAGAAGCGCACAGACGTGTCTCCAAATGGTCTGTGGACTTGCAGCGGGCACGGGGCCCACCAGGCTGGTAGGGATTTGCTCCCGCTTCCGGTACGGCCTTCCTCTGTGCCCGAGGTCGGAGCGGCCAGCGCTCTGCAGGTTGTAGTTCGTTAGCTAATTGGCAGCAGCAGACGGGGCCGGGGCAGCGGGGCCTCTGGCAGCGAGAGCCTGTCCAGCCTCGGTTAAGCCCACCTTCTGCTCCCCGCCAAGCCCGCAGAGCCCGTGTTCCTGGCAGATTCCATATTGTCTGTGCTCCTGGCCCGCACGGCGGAGCAGACACGCTCCCCCTTGGCACCACCCGGAGCAAGCGGTGGACGAGCGCTTCTTGGAAGGGGAAGTGGAGCAGGTGGCCCGGGAGGCGGGGCGGCTGCTCGGGGCTGGGAGGGGGGTGGTCCTGGGGCCTCGAGGGGCCCACACCCCTCCTCCACCCAGGCAGCAGGGAGGTGGCGTCCGGCCAGCCAGCAGCAACCGGGGTGGGCACAGATGTGCCAGGACCGGGTCCTGCAGGGACGGGGCCCAGGACTGAGGCGGGACCCGCTGTCTCCGGGAAACTGGATCCAGCTTTATTCAGTGGCTGTCAACCGTCCAAGGTGGCTTCTGCCACCGTCAATCAGGCAGGACGAGGACAATCTTGCCAGCCTGGCTCCGAGGACTGGCAGCAGTGGGATAAGACGGGCTGGGCGGTGGCCAGTCACCAGCTCTGGGCCGTGCACCTGACAGGTGCCTGGAAGGTGGAGCTGCCACCCTCGCCACCTCGGCCTCTCAGCGCTGCAGCTGCAGACGGGACTCACTCGGGTCTGCGGAAGGCAGGGCGGGCCCAAAAGACACCGGCCCCAGGAGGTGCAGTCCTTGGCAGGTGCTTTGAGCAGAGAGGGGACGGAAGGGGCCATGGCATGGGCAGGAGGCTGCAAGTGCAGAGGGAGGGAGGGCTGTAGGCAGGGCCTGGGAGGAGAAGGGGCTCAGGGGACCCCATGACATAGGGTCCTCTGGGGACAGGCACGGCATGCAGCAACTTCGAGTCCGTGCACAGAGAACATCTTGCAGCCTGGCTGCAGCCCTGGGGCCCTGGACACAGACAGCAGGTGCCGGCACAGGGGGTCAGAGTGGATGGAAATGGTGCCAGGGCTGGTTCCAGGGACCGACCAGTGGCGGGGACGGGGGTGCAGGGCCGGTGTAAGGGTGAGGGCTCTGCAGACCAGCTGGGGCTTCGCTCCCCCTGCCCCTGTGCTCCATCAGGCCAAGCTCGTGCAGATCTGACCCTGGGCACCTGGAATGGAGCTGTTGGCTAGGCGCCCCTTAGGCTTCTCCAAGAGATGAGGAGCTCTTGGAGGTCGTAGAACATTCCAGGGCTGGGAGGGTCCTAAGGGTCGCCTAAGCCAAGCCCCGGTCTGAGGGAAACCCCATATTGGAGCACCCTGCACCCCACGGCCCAGCACTCAGGGCCCTGTGGGGCCCTCCCACCGCCGGGGCCCTCCCACAGCAGGGCCCTCCCACAGCAGGGCCCTCCCACAGCTGGGGCCCTCCCACAGCTGGGGCCCTCCCACAGCCAGGGGGAGGGGTTGGAAGCGCCCACGCCTGGGCCCCGTCCGAGCTCTGTACATGCAGGGCTCTTGCTGCAGTGGAAGGGGGACAGTGGTCAGGGTCCCCCAACGGTCCCTTCGCTTGTCTTTCACTCACTCATTCATTCATTCATTTCTTCCTTCCTTCACTTTCAACATCCCAGGTCCTTTGGCCTCTTCTCCCGGGACATGGTTTAGGTCACTTCATGCTTCTTCTTCTTCCCTTAATTGTGATAAAATACCCATAACATAAAATTTAACACCCTGACCATTTTTAAGTGTGCAGCTCAGTGGCATTAATTACGTCCATGTCACTGTGCAACCATCACCGCCAGAACTGTCCCATCCCCCCCGGACTGAATCTCTGTCCCCCGACACCCTAGCACCCACCTCCCCCAGCCCCGGCTCCCACCGTCCCACCCACCTTTCGCCTGCTTGGGGCCCTAGTGTGAGCAGAGTCCCCAGCGCTTGCCTTTCTGTGGCTGGCTCACGCACTGCCCGTAAGTCCTCAGGGGCATCCGTGTTGTACCAGCACCAGAATTTCCCTCCTTCTGAGGCCGAGTGAAGCTCCAGATCATTGACAGACCACCCATGTTTGTCCGTCTGCTGGGGACACGGGCTGCTCCCGCCTCTGGCTGCCATGATCGCAGGTGCACTCGATCGCTGAGTCCTGCTTTTAGCTCTCTGGGAACAGACCCAGCAGTGGGGTCACCGGGCCATGCACCCGTTCCTCCTGCCACCACTCGGCTCTGGCGCTTCCCATGCGGGGTGCAGCCCCAGGAGCTTGTCCCCTTGGTGCGTGCCTGGCCCCCAGCCCAGGGAGTCCCCAAATGTCTCTTGAAGGAAGCTGAGGTGAGTGGTACACCCCTGACCACTGGGCAAGCCCCTGCTGAGACCGTCCCTCTGCAGGCCATGCCCAGGCCTCTCCCACGGTGACTGGCCCTAGCCAGGGGCCGGGGGGCTAACCTCAAGTCAGCCGGGGAGGGAATCGGGGGTGCACATCCAGGTGGCCCATCCAGGCTGAGTCAGACGCACCTGGATTCAAACTAGTGCCCTCCGCACACAGTTCTGCCACTCAGCCCAGAGCCCCTGTGAGGCTGGGTGTCCAGCCACCTCGACTGCCCTGCCCAGCCCTGGTGTCCTCCCGACAAGTGCGCACCTGTGATCAGGGCCTGCCCCACCCTGAACCGCAGGGCAGGTCACGTCTGCAGCACCTGAGAGCCTCCCTTAAGTGGGACGAGTTCTCCTCCCGCCTGGTGAGATGAGCCGTGTATGTCCCCTGTGAGGTCTCAGGTGGGCTCCTGGCAGGGAGGCACAGCCCAGGTGGCTGACCCTGCAGGCTGCCTGCCACGTGGACCCCATGCTCCGCTCATGCCCACCCACATGCCCCTACCCAGCACCTGGGGCGGGGCTGCCCTGGGGCTCTGTCCCGGCCTGGCTGGAGGCTGAGATTCAGGGACGCCTTGTCCCCTCTCTTCCACCAGGGGATGGGAAAGGCCTGCCTTGGGTTGGGGTCCTTGTGGCCCCCAGAGCAGGGGGCTCTGACCGGCCAATCCTCAACTCTGCATAGGTGACCCAGCCCCCTTCCCTGGGCTCCTATCCACTCCTTGCCCCCTCAGGGGCTCCCCGTCTGTGCCGACACCCTCCGTCTGGGGGAAGCTGGGGCAGGGTCCCCCGCCACGGCCTGGGCCGTGCTGTCACTGTGTTTAGTGGATACTGGGAGCCCCAAGAAGAGCCCAACTGCTGGGTGAACCCGCACTCCTCCCGGGGACCAGGCGGGTCTCGATTCGCTTTTAATGTGCTTGTAATGGGGCTTGAAATGAACCCGGCTGGTTACTCATTTTTCCTCTCCGGTTCCCGGGCACACAGGGACGGGCGGCAGAGAGCCCTGACGAGGCCTGCCAGGCCAGCGCCTGCTGCCCCTGCCCGGCCGGCCGCCCTGCCCATCCAGAGTACGTCGAGGCCCTGCCGGGGGCTCTGCCTGCTCACACCTCTGCCCAGGAGGGAGGGAGGCAGCGGGCGCTCTAGGGGCCGGGTCCCCCTTTGAGAAGAAGACAGGACGCACTCTGGAGAGGGTTGCTGGGGACGGGAGTGCGGCAGCGTGAGCACCAGTACACCATGGTTAAAATGGTGAATTTTAGGTTGCTTGTATTTTACCACAATAAAATTATATATTTTTAAGAGCCTGCTCTTGACTTCCGGGCGCCGCCCCAGCCTGGGACCCGCCTTGGAGCTGTCAGGGATGCCCTCCCCTCCCCCTTCTCCACTGGGCAGACGTCTGCTGCCCCCGCCCCCACGCCCTGCCCTGACGCCATCTGCTCCCCAGCCCTCCTGGGACGCCAGACCAGCAGTGACCACGGGGCAGCAAGGGGAACCCCAGGGGGTGGAAGGTCGGGCCAGGCCGGCTCAGAGCTGGCTCCATCTGTACTCAGATCTGGTCCCCGCGTGCATCGAGCTGAGAGGGGAGGGCCGACCGGGGGCCAGCCTCGACCCCCAGAACACGGCGTTCCTGTTCCCCAAGCCCAGACTTGGAGGAAGATCCAGAAGGGGCCAAGGCGGGCAGGGGGGTCAGGTGACCTTCGGACCAGCCAGACCAGCCCGAGGCAGAGGGAGCTGCATAGATGTAGCAGTTGGCAGCTGGGATCACAAAGCCCCCGCCCGCACTGCCACCGGCTCCCACTGTTTCTAGGAACTGCGAGCCTGGCGTGGGGCCTTGCACATGTCTGCTCACCCAGAACAAGTTTTAAAGAGCTGGGCCTGAAGTCTTCGGCTGTCTTCCCTCTCCTCTCTGCCCGGGGTGCAGCCTGCAGACCGTGTGATGCCAGCGCTCTCCGTATTAAACAAACATTATTCCTCACGGTGGCTCCTCACAGCTGGGCCACTTCGGGCCACCACGCAGCGTGAGGATTCAGCCTGCAGGGCCTGGAAGGAATGCAGAGCCGCGATTTGTTCTTTTCCTGGGCCCCACACAACGCGCTATACATAAATGCAGAAAGCGATGCTCATAAATTCTTTATGCTATTTACTTAGAGCCTGTGTTTATTAAACTGGTTGGCTTCCAAAAACTCCTTGTAGATTTCTCTCTCAAAAAAAGTAAGTTTTATTTCTCCAACCCACTATGAATTAAAAATGGGCCTTTGATACACTCAGCAGATTTTACCCCATCCGCCGGGCTTATGTAAGGAGTAGAAATAGCCGATATTCACCAGCACTTCAAACACACACGCGCACGCGCGCACGCACACACGCAATGTTCACAATTGTATAAGCTGAACAAATTCCTAGGTGGGCTCCTCTGTGTTCTGCCTTGTTTCTTGTTGATGTTTTCGACCCTTTTTGAGATTCTTGCACACCGGGATGAGGGCTGTCACGTGCTCCATGCCCACTCACGCCGAATCCAGGTTGGGTCCCAACATGCCTATGCAGGCCAGCTGAGCAGGTGGGAATACTCACTTGACAGGGAGGGAACAGAGAGTGGCTGGGACAACTCAGAGCCAGGCTCTGAGCTCCAGTTCCAAAACAAGGAGCAGTCCTCACCGGGAGGGGGGCCAAGGAGACTCGGGCTGGGCCAGTCCTGGGGCTGCAGCCCAGGGATCTGGGTCCCCATGCTCAGAAGCAAAGTGCCAGAACATGGGGTACTGTTGGGGACTGACATTATACTTTCCTAGTTTAAGAATTAAATTTAGTGAGTAATGTACGTGCTCTGCCCAGAGTGTTTGAGAGTAATGCGTTCCGGAACAGGGTCCCTGTGACAAACAAGGCTGTTGCCTAGAGGCATAACAAAGGACCTGAGCTGCAAGTAAGCAAGAGCTGCCCAGTCCCACGGCAGTGGGGGACTGGAGGCCACACAATAAACACATTGTTCCTGTGATTGCTGCTTAAGCCCCATAAGATGGCTGGTTAGTCAATGAAAGGTAAGACCACTCAAGGGAGGGGGCGACCTAAGCCATGCACAGCAGCAGGGGATCAGCCTAAAAACAAACTGGGGATGAGAAATGCCCCCTGTGGCTGCCTTGCCCATCCTTGCTAGTCTCAGTCCGTGATCTATGCCTGGCGCCTAGAGCAACCACCTGGAAACTTTGAGTCAGAGGACATCTGTGTCCTTAAGGCTACATGTTCTGGAATTTATGGCCATTGCTGCAATATCTGGGTGGTTATGTATAAGGAACTAACTTTAATTTTTTAGAGCATAAAAATAAAACTTACCTGGTGTATTAACACTCAAGTCAACTGTCTTTGTATGTGTGTCCACGTTTTTCTTTGTGTTCTGGGGTTTTTGTGTGTGTGTTCTGTGTTCATTCTCCATCCTGTAAACAGGCCATGACAGGGAACCACTCTATGGCCTTTCTGCTTTTCCTTCTTTGCTTGTCTGTCATTATTCTGAGCTTCCAGGAATCTTATATCCAAGGCAATCTTATCACCAGCACCAGCTACTTAAGTTAACAAGACAGGGGAAACCCAAATGGGGTGGCTCTTGTTAAAAATCAGAAGGAAAGTGCTGGTGAAGATCCTAAACATAAACCTTTTTCCTTACAAAATGTTGTGACTTCAAGGGTGTCATGGGGGTGACAGTGATATGTGAGTGACAACTGACACCAATAAACTGCGAAATAATATTTTGAAGTCATAATTTGATGCAAGGTAATAAACACTCATACTTTATTAACATAATGTCTTGATTGATCATGATTTTTCCTGACTACTAACTTATTGATTAGGTCCTCAAAAATCTATATTTTCAGCAACTTCCTTTTTCATCAATATAATCGAAAAGAACGTCAGTTGCTCTTGGCAAATGTGATAATTTTTTTTGAAAATTTTCAAAATATTTAATTTTGAAAGACATTTTCTGCTGATGCAGCAGTACCTGGAGCTGGTTAGAGTATTTATAGGTCATGATGAAATCAGGATACATTTCCCATGAGCTATTTTGAAATGTAAATTTTAGTACATCTACAACTTATAATCCTGGTGAAAGAATTTTTCCAAAAAGATTTAACTCTTGAGACAAATCAGTTGCGTGTGATGCTAAAATTAATTCAAATGTAAACTCATATGAACACAGCGGGAGCTTAGTGTTTCTTCTGACATTTTTCTGCAACTTAAGGAGTTATATAAGAAACCAAAAGTGGCTTCATGTTTTGCGTATAATTCAAATACCTGTTTCTAAATTTTAATGCTATGTCTTCATGTACGAAGCAAAATTTGATTTGAAAATTATCTTCCTCATTAATAATTGGATCGTCTGAAGGTCTGTATGGAAATAGCACTTTTTTCCATCAAACACAGTGATTTGTAAATTTAATTTCTAAGTGTGCATCGGCTTTGCAATGTTGCAGCAGTTTTCAACACTGGAGACTCTAAACCAGGGGTCCTCAAACTTTTTAAACAGGGGGCAGTCCCCTGTACCTCAGACCGCTGGAGAGTGGGGCGCACATTCCACACATGCGCACTGTGGACCCGGGACGAGTCGGCTGCTAAGCAGGACAGGCAGCGGCAGCAAAAACACCCGGCAGGTGGAATAAATGTCCTCAGTGGGCTGCATGTGGCCCTCGGGCCATAGTTTGAGGATGCCTGCTCTAAACTCTTTGAGGAATCCAAACGCCTCTCCGATACACCTCACTGCTGTGTGCATGTGCACGCTTGCATTCTGTGATCATGGGCTAACGTGGCTGACAGCTGGTCATCGGTAACAACTCCTGTCCTGTCTTTGCGCGGGGACTGAAGTCTCGTGCACACCACGGGCTTCAGGGATGGGCAGACGCCGCCCCCGTGCTGACCCCTCCTTCTCTCCCACAGCTGCAACCTCTACCATCACAGCAGCCAATCTGGGCCAGCCCAGCTGCCTTGGGGACCACGGCGCCCTGGCCACCCGGAGGCACGTGTGTGCTCAGCGCACACACATGTGCATCGCCACCCTGCTCGCCCCGCTGCTCCCTCTCTGCCCCGTTGTCCTGTTGGCATCACTGAAGAGCACAGGCTGAGACACCACAGGGCATAGCCGTGGGATCCCCACTCCCTCGGGGCACTCGGGGAGCCTAGGGGGGACCCTGGGTGCACTGCGGAGCGCCCCATCCCACCGTGTGGCACAGGGGAGGAGAGTGGCCAGCTCCAGAAACTCGGGAGAGCAATTGCCATTTGTCATTCCTGGAGCATTCTTCCTCACGCAGAAAGGACAGAACCCCTTTGGAAAATAGCAGAAGAACCAATCGCTATTTGTTCTAAGTGACAGGCAAAAAATACCATTTTTCTCTTCCTGTAAAGTTGTTTTTCTTTTCTAAAACATTCAAGCCTCATCATTCTGCAAATAAACTCCACATTTAGCTTCTACCGCACCTGTGTTCCCATTATTTCCCTCCAGGAGTGCTCAAGGGAGATAACGGACAAGGGGTCGTGGAGACCGGCGCCTGGGAATAAACTGAATTTAAACATCAGACTCTAGGGACTGGATGGAGGTGACAATCCCAGCCCCTGGTGCTAACTGAATATTCGACCTTGAGCAAGAGACCTCACACTTGTGAGCCGAAGTCTTCGCACCTCTGGAAGAGCTTCCAGCCGGAGGTGGCTGGCATGAGGATGAAATGCAACCATGTTCTGGAAACACCCATAACAGCAGTTACCAGCTCCTGAGCTCTTGCCCGGCATCAGACGCCAGGGGGATATTCGTGCCGACGTCCTGCTAAGGCTGTGGGGTGGGTACTAGTGTCTCCTTGATGCAGATGAGACCTGTGACATTAAATCAACTAAGAAGCTTGCCCAAAATCAGGTGGCAGGTTTGGGGCCCAGTCACAACCTGTTCTTCCTGACCCCACAGCCTGGGTTTCCTCCCACCCCGTGACATTTTAATACCTGGAGCAAAATGGCTGGCACATGACTTACAACAGGTGCTGCACACGGACTAGATCAGCATCCGTGCTCGCTGGGACTGCCGTGACAAGACGGCACAGGCTGGGCGACTCAAGCTGCAGGACTTTGTAGTCTCCCACTTCTAAAGACAGGAAGTTCACGGTCAGGGGTGCAGCAGGGCTGGTTTCCTAAAGCCTCTCTCCGCGGCTCGCGGATGCCGTCTGTGGCTCGCAGATGCCGTGGTCTTGCTGTGTCTTCACGCGGCGTTTCTCTGTGCACAGACACACCCCGTGTCACCCACCCTTTCCATGAGGACGCCAGTCCTGTTGGACCAGACTCTACCCTTATGGTCTCATTTAGTGTCATCACTCCTCAGAGACCTTTTCCCTAACTGCAGCCTCATTCCCAGGTGCTGGGAGTTGAGACTTCACCATATGAATCTGGGGGGCACAATTCACCCCGACTCTGTTACCATCTGTAGGGGGCTGGGTGATGGTCCTCTAAAAGAGATGGCCATGAAGTGACCTCTGGAAACTGTGAACGTGGCCTTATTGAGAAAAGGGTGTTTGAAGATGGAATTAGATTAAGGATCTCGGGACCGGATCCCCCTGTGTCATCTGAGTGGCCCTGAGCCCAGCGGCTCCTGTCTTTAGGAGACACACAGAGGAGACACGGAAAGAAGATTGAGGCCGCGAGGAGAGTGATGCCGCCGAGAGCCGAGGAGTGCCAGGAGCATCCAGACACCGGGAATGACAAGGACTCTTCCCTGGAGCCTGCGGAGGGAGCTCAGCCCCCACCAGGCAACTTGACTTCAGACTTCCGGACCCTGGAACTGCGAGACAACCAACGTCCGCTGTTTTAAGCCCTCAGTTGTAGTTGTGAATCTCGGCAGCCACGGGACACGAACACGCCACCCTGCCCTGGCTCAGAATCGTCACATTTTTCAAGGAAACAAAGACTCGGGGTTAGGGTTGGGTGTGTATAAGAAAGCAGCCCACTGCGGGAAGGCACGGGCCAGTGCTGTCTCCAGTGAGGCCTCGTCCGGAACTCAGGCCCGGCGTGGCCTCCACCTGCCTGGAGAGCCAAGGCGAGGCTCCGGCAGATGCTCCCCTGCGAGCCCGCCCGTCCGTCACCCACAGACACTGCTTCACTCTCTGTCTCCTTGCAGGTAGCTTGTCTGTTCCCTCCTGGCTGAACTCGGCCCTTTTCTTGCCAGAGATGAAACAGTCTGGGTTTCCTCTTCCTGGGACTTTGTATTTAGCTGCCGCTCTGTAATTTTGCAGAAACCTTCCGTCCTGCCCCCGTGGGTGGCCGAGGTTGGGTTTGACACAATGGAAGGTGTCTTTGAAAGGGAGATTGCATTTGCATCCTGGCGGCCCCTGCCAGGGATTTGAAAACAGCTTTCTCCTGGGGCAGCAGTCCAAGCAGACAGAGGGTCGTCAGGGCTAGCCAGACACGAGTGGCCAGTCCCCAGGCAGGGCTCTCAGAAGGAAGGGCGTCCAGCCCATGCGAGGTCACAGGCACTTAGTTGGGGGTGCCCAAGAACGGGGCCACCTGCGGTGCCAGCAGAGTTTGTGCATTTGAAATTTTGTAAACCAAAGCCAAGGAAGTGCTGCAGAAAGAGCCTCTGCTTCAGAGCCCTTCACTGCGACTCCTTTTGCAAAGCAGATAATGACCTCCGCCACACCGTAGCTCCCCCTCGCCCACGGGGACACGTTCCAGGACCCCCAGTGGCTGCCCGAGACTGCAGATAGCACCAAACCCTGCATGAGCTATGTTTCCCCTGTATGTGCACATCTACAATAAAGTCTGATTTATAAATTAGGCACAGTAAGAGATCAACAATGACTAACAATGAAATAGAGCCATTATAACAACAGACTGTAATAAACGTTATGTCAATGTGGCCTGTTTCTCTCTCAACATGTCTTGTTTCACCCATTTCGGGGCCACGGTTGACTGTAGGTAACTAAAACCACGACAAGTGATATCAGGGTAAGGGGGGGCACTGCACCCCTGTTGGCAAGGTCAGGTTTTCATGCTTAGGGGCCAGTTTAGACGAGGAAGATGCAACTCTGAGTAAAGCATGTGAGGAGGGTGGAGCATGCTAAGGACTGAGGTTCCAGCTCCCACTGTGCTGCCCACGGGGCCACAGCCACACTAAACACAGGAGCCACAGCCACACTGAACACGGGGGCCACAGCCACACTGCCCACGGGGGCCACAGCCACACTAACCACAGGAGTCACAGCCGCACTGAACACAGGAGCCACAGCCACATTGGCCACGGGCCCACAGCCACACTGAACACGGGGGCCACAGCCACACTAACCACAGGAGCCACAGCCACACTGAACACGGGGGCCACAGCCACACTAAACACGGGCCCACAGCCACACTGAACACAGGGGCCACAGCCACACTGCCCACGGGGGCCACAGCCAAGCCAACCACAGGAACCACAGCCACACTAAACACGGGCCCACAGCCACACTGCCCACGGGGGCCACAGCCACACTAACCACAGGAGCCACAGCCACACTGAACACATGGGCCATAGCCACACTGCCCACAGGCCCACAGCCACACTGACCATGAGCCCACAGCCACACTGACCACATGGGCCCACAGCCACACTGACCACATGGGCCCACAGCCACACTGAACACAGGGGCCACAGCCACACTGCCCACAGGCCCACAGCCACACTGACCACGAGCCCACAGCCACACTGACCACATGGGCCACAGCCACACTGACCATGAGCCCACAGCCACACTGCCCACAGGCCCACAGCCACACTGCCCACATGGGCCACAGCCACACTGACCACAGGCCCACAGCCACACTGCCCACATGAGCCACAGCCACACTGACCACAGGCCCACAGCCACACTGCCCACATGAGCCACAGCCACACTGACCACAGGCCCACAGCCACAATGCCCACGGGCCCACAGCCACACTGCCCACATGGGCCACAGCCACACTGACCACAGGCCCACAGCCACACTGCCCACAGGCCCACAGCCACACTGCCCACATGGGCCACAGCCACACTGACCACAGGCCCACAGCCACACTGCCCACAGGCCCACAGCCACACTGCCCACATGGGCCACAGCCACACTGACCACAGGCCCACAGCCACACTGCCCACAGGCCCACAGCCACACTGCCCACAGGCCCACAGCCACACTGACCATGAGCCCACAGCCACACTGACCACAGGCCCACAGCCACACTGACCATGAGCCCACAGCCACACTGACCACAGGCCCACAGCCACACTGCCCACAGGCCCACAGCAACACTGCCCACATGGGCCACAGCCACACTGACCACAGGCCCACAGCCACACTGCCCACAGGCCCACAGCCACACTGCCCACATGGGCCACAGCCACACTGACCACGGGCCCACAGCCACACTGACCACGGGCCCACAGCCACACTGACCATGAGCCCACAGCCACACTGCCCACATGGGCCACAGCCACACTGACCACGGGCCCACAGCCACACTGACCACAGGCCCACAGCCACACTGCCCACAGGCCCACAGCCACACTGACCACATGGGCCACAGCCACACTGACCACGGGCCCACAGCCACACTGCCCACAGGCCCACAGCCACACTGACCATGGGCCCACAGCCACACTGACCACGGGCCCACAGCCACACTGCCCACAGGCCCACAGCCACACTGACCACATGGGCCACAGCCACACTGACCACGGGCCCACAGCCACACTGCCCACAGGCCCACAGCCACACTGACCATGGGCCCACAGCCACACTGACCACGGGCCCACAGCCACACTGACCACATGAGCCACAGCAACACTGACCACGGGCCCACAGCCACACTGACCACGGGCCCACAGCCATGCTGCGGCTCTCTTGCGTGCTCTGCCTCAGCCCCTGTGACCTGAGCTGCCCTGTGGAGAGGCCCCCACGGCAGGGATGGGGAGACAACCAGGGAAGCATCTGGGTCCTCCTCCCAACATCCCACGTGGAACTGAACCCTGCCGGCTGCCATATCCGCGAGCTCAGAAGAAGATCACTTCCCAGTTGAGCCTCCAGATGAGACTATGGCCACAATCGGCTCAACTGCAAGGTTATCGGGACCTCGCGCTGAGAATCCAGCCCCGCCACACTGGATTCCCGACTCACAGAAACGGAGCCAGGAAAGTCACTTGCTTAAGCTCCTGAATTGTGAGCCGATGTGTTACGCGGCTGTGGATAGCCAACACACCTCCCTAACCACGTCCTGCCCCGGTGCCCCACGCGGCCCGTCCGTGGTTCTGCAATGAAAGTAAAGACGATGTGAAGACATTTCTACAGTGTTACAAAATGTGAAACAGAGAATCGCGGTAATACTCCGCAATAAAATGCCAAAAACATAGCAAGACACTTCCTATGAATATTACCCTCCACAATTATGAACATCCTAGGGGGAGAATTAAATTCTAAAGATTAAATCTTCTTGCAAGTAAAAGTTCAAAGACATTAAAGCCCAAAGGGATGGGAGTCCCTTTGCCCGTGTTAATAAACACTTAAAAATCCATCACCTCCGATGTCTTTTTCTGCTAATTCTCAGCCAGGCTCCTTCCTGGCACCAGGGACGGACGCCGGCCCCGCGGGAGCCCGGGGCTGTCTCTCGCTCAGGAGCGGCTTTATTAGCTCAGTGAAGTGTCTCCTTGGCATGATGTTTCAAGGCTCCCAAGTGTCCGTGGGCAGACGATATAGCCCGGCGGTGGCCTGGAACCCGCCAGGCGTGGAGGACAAGCCAGGCTTGGCCGCGGCAGCAGGTGGCCCAGGCAAAGCGATCTTCCCAGGCTCAGGGCTGCCGGAGTCTGCACCGAGGTGGCGTATCCGAGAGCAGGGGGAGTGGAGAAACCCGTCCCAGCTGTCTCGCAGGGAGGCAGCGACCTGAGCTCACAGGTGCAGGGGAGACCTGAGCACGGGGACCGTACTGAGAGGGCCTGCCGCACGCCAGAGGAGACACACCTCCTACAGAGCTACCGTGTTTCCCCGAAAATAAGACAGGGTCTTACATTTATTTTTCCTCAAGAAGACACCCTAGGGCAGGGGTCCTCAAACTTTGTAAGCAGGGGGCCGGTTCACTGTCCCTCAGACCGTTGGAGGGCCGTTGGAGAGTGCAGCGCACATTCCACACATGCACCCTGTGGGCCCGGGATGAGTCGGCTGCTAAGCAGGACAGGCAGCGGCGGCTAAAACACCCGGTGGGCCGGATAAATGTCCTCGGTGGGCTGCATGTGGCCCGCGGGCCATAGTTTGAGGACGCCTGCCCTAGGGCTTATGTTCAGGGGATGTGTTATTTTCCCCTCAAAGCCTCAGCTTGCAGCACGCACAGGACGGCCGGGACCCGACGGGAGGAGCCGACCTTGTCGGGTGGGGCTGCCGCACCTTTCCGGTCACCCCTGGGATAGCAGCTGTCACGACGGGGCAGATGAGAAGGGCTGCCCGTCTTCTTTACCGCTCCACCATGAAATGCATGGGTTTTGCAGATGCGCTGCGTAGCCACGCCCATCACTAGGGCTTATTTTCAGGGTAGGGCTTCTATTTTGCACATGCTTAGAAATCCTGCTAGGTCTTATTTTATGGATAGGTCTTATTTTGAGGGAAACACAGTACCAGGCACCGTGTTCTCTCTGTGTGCCTGGGACTGAGCAGGGACGTGCCCTCCCACTTCCGTGAGCACCCAGTCCCCTCCCATCCCTGTGGCTGTCTGCATTGTCCCCTGCCGTGGAACTTCTCAGGCCTAAGGACCTGCCTTTCAGGAAAGCGGCCTCCTGTATTAGCCAACTGGAGCCCGCACATTTGTGGGCGGAGCCTGTGGAAGCCCCCAGAGTGCAGGTGACACCCCCTGCGGTGTCCCCCTCCCCCTGGGCCCTGCGAGCACAATGGAGCCTGGGGCGCTGCCCGATGCCCACCAGGTCTGCACCGGCAGCCACCAGGGACCCTCGGGGTTCCCTGCATGCGCCCCACGCCCGGCTGCACTGCCCTTAGAAGGAGCAAGTGCTGCTGCGCTGCCCACGGCTGCGGCCCCTGAAACCCTCGTCCTCTGCAGCCACACACGCCTACACGCTACACACTACACACGTGCACACACAGCATGCATGCCTATACACATACACACTGCACATATACACACATACACATGCATACACACTGCCCACACGCCACACACCTACATACATACACACTGCCTACACACTACACACACCTACATACATACACACTGCATACACACCTACACATGCCTACACACTACACACACCTACATATATACACACTGCACACACAGCACACATGCCTACACAATACACACACAGCACACACACTACACAGTATACACATGCACACACAGCACACATGCCTACACACGCATACACACTACACTCACCTACATACATACACACTGCACACACAGCACACATACACTACACACACCCACACCACATGCACACACAGCACACAAACCTACACACACACCACATACACACGACACACATTCACACGACATGCACACATACCACCCCACACACACGCTCACACAGCACGCAAACACACTTTGAGTTTAAGCAAGGGCCCAGCTGTCCCCACGGAAGAACCACGCTCCTTCTCAATAGACATTTACTCATCTGCAAATATTTTCCCTCTGCGCTCTGAGGTGTGGACGAAAACTAGCGCAGGGGAGGAAGGCTCTTCCCTGGCGGTGCCGGCGCGTGGGCAAGGCGGGCATGGCCTGAACCCTCATGGACGCCCGGCGGCGACGCCCGCGGGGACCGGCTTGGCGGCAGGAGGGAGGGGGCGCGGTTCTGAGGAGGCCGCTGGGCCCAGGGACCAGCAGAGGCTGCGCTGTCCTCGTCTCTGCTCTGGGGAAGGCATGGGAGGGTCTCCGTGGCCTGGAGCCCGTGGTCTGGGCTTCCCCTGCCACCAGTCCCCCAAGGACAGCTCACGGCCCACGGCCCCCTCGAGCAGCCCGGGGGGGGGGGGGGCCTCAGGCCCCGCTGGGGCTTGGCAGCCTCCACCGCGTGCCCGGAAGCTGTGGCTTGCGGGGTGCACTGACTTAGTGTCCCCTCCGCGCTGGTGAGCGTGGGCACACCTGCCTCCTGCACCTGCTTAGACCCTCTGCCTTCGGAGGACGCCTCCCCCCACCCCCAGGTGGCCCCCACTGCTCCAGCCTCCTGCCCGCCCCAGTTGTCCCAGCACCCGCAGGCTTCCCATGGGTGACGGCTGACACACAGGCTGAGGTGCCACGTGCACCTTGCTGCAACTCTGCAGGGACAGCCTGGCTCCTTCTACTCAGCCCGGAACCCGTCCCGCCCACCACCCTCCCGTCTAGCTCTGGGCATCGGGGACTCTCATTTCTGTCCCTGTGGGCTGGAGGTGCCTGGGGCCGGGCTGCCAGCAGCACTCGGCGCCAGGAGCCAGGGTGAAGCTGCAGGTGGCTTCGTCCCCATGTGGGACTATGCAGGAGGTTGAGGAGAGGCATTGTCATCGTCATGAGACAGATCCCGCTGAGCAGGGACATGGGGCAGGGCGGAGGGGCCTCTGCACGCCTCCCTCCTGACGCCTGGCTGTCTGGGCGAGCTGTGCATAGCCTGAGGCCTCCACGTGCTCCTCTGAGGCTCAAGACAGAGGCCCCCAGGCCCCGAGGTGCTCCCTGCGTCAGAGGGAGGAGGGAGGGCTTGGATCTGCGTTTCCGGGAAGCAGGTGCGAGGGGGCGGAGACAGCCGGCGGAGTTGAGAGACCAGGGACGGTGGCAAGGCTGGCGGTATCCAGGCCCCGGTGCAGGCGGGGCACCCTAGGAGAGGCATGGTCATGGGGTCCCGCCCACGGCATGTCCCTGCTCAGCGGGATCTGTCTCACCACGATGACAATGCTTCTCCCCATCCTCCCTCGTGGTCCCACACGAGGACGAAGCCATCTCCCAGGGTCCTCACCTGCAGCCGCTCTGTCTCTGCTCCCCCTGGGGGCCCTGGCTCACCGTTGGCTCATCTGGCCCCCAGGCGCCAGGGCGGCATACAATTGGCGCTCAATCCATACCTGCTGGTGAGAGACATGTCCCCAGTGCCCCACTGTGGAGCCGTCCTGTCCCCACAGGGAGGTTCAGGTATGGGGGAGCCCCACCTCCCTAAGGCCCTGCAGGCCACGTTCCTGCCCCGCAGTCTGACGGGCAGAGCCCGGCCCGTGGCCCCCGTCGTGGCCTCCACGGGAAATGCAGCCGCTTGCTGGGCATGGAAGAGCCGTGTGACGCCCCCATTGCTCACATTGCCCAGAGGAGGCAGGTGGGGCTGGAGGGGGGCCTTGTCCGTGGCCACCCACGCGGTGCTGAGCTGGCTGCAGGCCACGTCCGTCTGCCCTAGGGTGGCCGCTGTGAGCAGGGCCCGGAGGAGCTGGGCTGGGAGGGGCTGCGCACGGCTCCTCGGTGCCGGCTGCTGTCTCCCCTCAGGCCCTGACATCAGGCTCTGTTCTCTCCCTGGAAGTCACCCTCACCCAGCAAAGATGTCCCCAAAATATCGTGGTTGCCCTTGGTAACCAATCATGCATCTGTCACCCATCCATGTATTTAGGCCTTTGCTGACGGTTGCCGTGTTCCCAGGCAGCGCTGCCTTCGGGGCCGAGGCTGGCGTGGGCTCGCCCCTCGTGGGGGCTGGTAGCCCCTCGGCCCTCCCTGGAGAGCACCGGCACCCACCGTCATCCCTGAGACCTGAACGGGAAGCACAAAGAGAGGGGTGGAGGGAGCCTTCCTTCTGAGTGGCCGGGCCACCTGCCTGGGCAGGAGGACCCTGGGTGGCGAGGGTCTCCCAGCTGGCCGGCGCCCCTTAGGAAGGGCCACCCTGGAAGACGGAACGTGCAGCCGGGAGCTCGGGGCCTGCTCTCCGCTCCCCGGGGGCGTGTTGGCCTCAGCCAGCCTCCCCCTCCTGCTTGGCTTGGCTGGAGGCGACTTCTGGGATGAGGCGGCGCCTTCCCCTCCCCGTCAGCCCGGCAGGAGCTGAGCTGTGAGCCCCAGGCAAGGGGCTGCCGGGGACCCAGGGGTAGGGGGACATGCAGGCGAGGTGACCTGCAGCTGAGACGATGATGCCACGTGGCAGGCCCGGCCCAGACTCCCCTCCCCCGCACACTGACACGCGGCTCCCTGGCGGGCATACGCCTCAGCCGGCCCCCCGTGGCGAGTAAGCCCCCCGAAGGCAAAGAAGTGGGGCTTACTCAACACGGACCCTCCGACACTCAACGGCGCAGGGCCCGTGCAGGGTGGGGCGCACAGGCAGCTCCCAGTGCCCGAGTGGGGAGCAAAAACACCCCGTGTTTCCGTGGCAATGGGGGGGGACGTTGCTGTAGACGGTGACACTGCCCTGGAGGCTCAGCTGGGAGGACCTGCTCCAGACTCGGGGTGCGTTGGTAGCGCAGCGGCCGGAACAAACCCTGGCCAGCGGCTTGCACGGCGGGGCTCGTTCTCTCCCCGGCCTGGAGGCCGAGTGCGAGGTCAGGGCGCCGGCTGGCCGGGCTCCTCCCGGGCCTCCCTCCTTGGCTGGCAGACGGTGGCTCCTCCCCGAGTCCTCGAGGGGCTGTCCCTCCCTGTGCGTGGCCACGTCCCAGTCTGCTCTCCTTAGAAGGACACCAGCGTATGGGACCAGGGCCCGCCCTAATGACCTTAGTTTAACTTAATGACCTCGGTAAAGGCCCCGTGGCCAAATGCAGCCACATTCTGAGGTCCCGGGGGTGGGGCCCCAACAGACGAACTTGGGGGTCCCATTTGGGCCATCGCAGGGGGAGGGGCAGCTCCTGAGGGTGGAAGAGTCTGGAAGGAAGTGGTCAAGCAGGGACAGGGACCACCGTTCTCTCTTCCCCCGAGTTGCGGACAGCAGGTGGGGGCTGCAGGGGCCACGAGGGCGCCTCCCCCACCCCCCAGACAACCCCCCAAAGGGGCTGGTCCCCGACACAGGCACAGTGACGCAAACGTTCAACCACTGCGTCGCTGCTTTTCTGTAAATCCTTTTTTTTTTTTTTTATTGCATAGCTAAATTAAAAATTATACTTGCAAACCCAGAGCATCAGAAAACACTTTCCTGCCCCGTTCCCTCAGTATGGGCAGGAAGGCACCATTTTCAATTGTGGTTTCGTTCGTTGTTTTTGTGTGTGTGGTTTTTGTCCTGCAGCTTTTGAAGTCTGAGTTTCTGGCGGGAGTGAGGTGGGATGGGGGGGTGGGGCTCACACCCAGGGGTGGCGTGTGGGAGGCAGGTCCAGGGACCCGTGGCCGCGGCCATGGAGGCAGACGGGCAGACAGACAGACGGCCTGTGCAGGCAGGGCCCCAGGGCCGAGGCTCAGTCCCGCAAGGAACAGAGTCTCTGGGGATCGGTCAGGACACCTGTCAGGTCAGGACCTCACCTGTCGGGTCAGGACACCTGTCGGGGGACAGAGGGCCTGGTGCACAAAAGGCTCTCGGTGAAAACGATGGCTCCTTCCCAGCTCCGCCCGGCCCCTCGTTTTTTCGTCTCCGAGGAGTCTGGAGTTTCGGGAGAAATGCCGTCAACACTCGGACGTCAGATCCCTCCCCTGTAAGATGCTGAAGCTGATGTGGGTCGTGGTCAAGCCGGCATCCCACGCTGGAGCTCTGCCGTCTCACGGTCCCAGTCGGTGCCCCTCCGCCCCCGGGCAAGCCGGCTTCACAATCGCTTCACAACCGGAGCGCACCCCTGATTCCACTCACGGCCTCGGACACCACCGGGGGGCTGTCCCCCGGAAGTCTCCCGACCTCCCCGGTCAGCAAGCGGCAGGCCCACCGGAGATCCCCGCAGATCTTGACTCCGAGGCCTCATCCCAGAACCCCGTGCTACGTATCCAGCTTCTCAAATCGGGCCACCTGCTTCACCCTAAACGGAGACGTTATGGAAAGGAGATCCCCGTGGGGCGCAGCATCCAACGCGGGGGCCTGGGCGTTGGGTTGACGGGCGTCCCAGGCCTGGTGGGCTTGTTACAGCCAGGGGGTCTCGGCTCAGTACCGAGCTCTGTGGGCCCTGTTCCCCAACCATCATACTAGAAACCAAGGTCACCTTGCTCTCCACGGCTGCGGCGTCTAGCGCTAAGGTACGTACGAGGTGCAGACGGAAGGAGGCTCTGTGGGTGGTCCTGCTCCGGGACAACCACGTCCATTGCTCCCCCCCTCCCCGCATGCATGGGTGTCCCCATGGGGGTGGAGTCTGCTCCTCCCTCCCTACGCCCCTGGCTGGCCTGAAGGCCTCAATCGCTCAGCCCATAGAACCGGGCAGAGGCGTCTGAGCCCACGTCCTGCTCCCGAGAGGGCCCGGGACCCTCCCTCTGGGCAGCCGTGGAAGAAGCCGGGCTACGTACAGCCGCCATGGTGGGAGGAAGCCCGGGCCGGCCAGGCGGAGCCCGGGGTGACCAGCGGTGAAGACGGCGGACGGCCCCGGACAGCCCGCACCGGGCTGAGCCCACAGAGTCAGAGACGAAGCCCCCTGCAGAGCACTCCATGACCCTGACCCACGAAATCACAAGCGAAAGACAACTGTGATTTGAAGCCACCAAGTGCGAGGTGGCCTGTCACACAGAAAGTGGAAGTGCGTGGGAGACTGACAACAGGGGACGAGGTGTGGGGGCTGGGGACGTCCACATGAGGCCGTGGCTGCCGCCGCTGGGCCCAGGTCCTGCGAGTCCCCCGGCCAGCAGGGGGGCAGGGGGTTGAGAGGGAAGCGGGGTGGACCCGGGTCCCTCCCCCAGCACCTCTGACTGGGGAGGAACTGGGGGGACCTGCCAGGTGTCAGCTCATCTGCTCCCACCAGCATCCTGCACCCAGGGAAAATCCGCCCCCTGGAGCAGACCTGGGCCCGAGCCGGACCCCACCGACCTCTGCCAGCCCTGCTCTGGCCGGAGGGGGCCACGGTGACATTAAAGGTCTCCTGGGATCAGAGTCAGTTCAGAGCCAGCACCTGGCGGTCCCCGAAAGTCCTAGCTACCTCCTTTTCCTCAGGGCACAGTCGACACCATGGGGCTGCACATGCCCTCCGCCCAGGACTCAGGGAGCTACGGGGACCAGGGCAGTGGGGGCCACGGCCACCCCGGCTGCCCGCCCACCTGCTGCGCCCAGCCTCCCAGCCGCCTGCAGAGGACACCGCGGCCCACGCCAGCCAGGGCCAGGAGGGAGACCGTGGTGCAAGGCCACAGCACGTGGCACCCCAGCCCCAGTTCCCAGGGATGCAGCTCCACCCTCACACATTGCTTTAAACTCTCCGTGTGCCCCACAATACACACACACACACACACATGGCTCACATGGACATACACATAGAGAGACACATACATAGACACACACATACATACACACACAGACATACACATACATAGAGACTGACACAGACACACACACAGACACACACAGACACACATGGACACACACAGACACTCACATACATAGACACACACAGACACTCACATAGACACACACAAACACTCACATACATAGACACACACAGACACTCACATAGACACACACGGACACACACATACATAGAGACTGACACAGACACACACGGACACACACATACATAGAGACTGACACAGACACACATGGACACACATAGACACACACGTACATAGAGACACGCACACACACACACGGCTCACGGGGCCTCCCGGCACTGCCCTCCTTCCTCTCCAGCTCACTCCGGCCTGCCAGGGGACCCCTCGGCCTCATGGCCAGCTCCGCCCCTCCCCCACCGCACCCCAGCCCGGCCCCCGCCCACCCGAGGGTGGCAGGAGCGTCTGAGGCTCGCAGGCCGAGCCGGCAGAGCCGCCCGGACGCACAGCCGTGCGGCGGGTCACGCCGTTCTGTGAGCACTGTCTCTCCCGCAGAAGAAGCAGGCGGGACTGCGCCTCACTCATTTCTGACTCGGAGGTAATAAACGCAGAGGCTGCAGCCCCAGAAGGCAGAGAGCAAAGATGTGCCGCAGACGGCGGGGAACCGCCACCCGTGGCCAGGTGTGGCCTGCACAATTCCGTCAGGGAGGCCGGGTGGGAAGACGGGTTTGGTGACAGCTTCCTTCCGTCCTGGCCTCGGACACTCCAGCTGGGGCAGCGGGACCCCACGGACCCCGGCCCTTGGCTCCCAGGCAGGTGGCACTGTCCCCCTGCCCCCGGGGCCAGGCAGGCTCTGTCCCAGTCTGCCCTGGCTGGGGGTCTAGAGGAGCCCCCGGTGCACCCCACCCTCCTCGGGGGACCCCGCAGCTCTCCTGGCCCTGGGGAGCCCCACACTCGTGGTCTGTGGTCGGCAGGCCAGCGGCTGTGCCCTGGGCAAAAAGCGCCCGGTGTGGCGTCGTGCTGAGTGGACAGACGCCTGTCCCCGGCACCTCCTGGCCCGAGCAGCAGCCCAGGAGGAGTTACGGCCGCAATTGCGTGTCCGCTGTGCGGGCGGGTTCCCAGGATGGAAACACCACCGGGGCAGCGGCTTCCCCGGGGGCGGGCGTGGCCCAGGTCCCGGTGCAGACTGCCTGGCTAGAGGGTTACACTCTAAAGTGCATCCCTAGGCCGGGCGCTGTGGCTCACGCCTGTAATCCTAGCTCTTGGGAGGCCGAGGCGGGCAGATTGCTCAAAGGTCAGGAGTTTGAAACCAGCCTGAGCAAGAGCGAGACCCCGTCTCTACTATAAATAGAAAGAAATTAATTGGCCAACTGATATATATAAAAAATTAGCCGGGCATAGTGGCGCATACCTGTAGTCCCAGCTACTCGGGAGGCTGAGGCAGAAGGATCACTGGAGCCCAGGAGTTTGAGGTTGCTGTGAGCTAGGCTGACGCCATGGCACTCACTCTAGCCTGGACAACAAAGCGAGACTCTGTCTCAAAAAAAAAAAAAAATAAAAAAAAAATAAAGTGCATCCCTGTAGCGTGAGGGTACCCCAAAGTGGGAGGGTGCCCCAAAACATAAGGGTACCCTCAGTGTGAGGGTACCCAAAAGTATGAGGGTATCCCAAAGTCTGAGGGTGATCCCAAAGTGTGAGGTGGCTCCAAAGTGTGAGGTGACCCCAAAGTGTGAGGTAACCCCAAAGTGTGAGGTGACCCCCAGTGTGAGGGTATCTTCAAAGTATGAGATGACCCCAAAGTATGAGGCCACCCCCAGCGTGAGGATGACCCCAAAGTGTTAGGTGACCCCCAGTGTGAGGGTATCTTCAAAGTATGAGGTGATCCCAAAGTGTGAGGTGACCCCCAATGTAAGGGTGCCCCCCCATGTGAGGGTGACCCGAGTGTGAGGATTCCCTATTGTGAGGGTGACTCCCACTATAAAAATGACCCCCATATAAGTGTGTCCCCCAGTGTGAGGGTACCCAAAATGTGAGGATCTCCCAGTGTGAGGATCCCCCAGTGTGGGGGTGACCCCCCATGTGAGGGTGTCCCCAGGGAGCACCACAGGGAGACAGTTAACGGTGCGGGGTCCCCTGGAGGGCTCGAGGGAGCCCCGTGGGGTGTCCCCGTGTTCAGCTGCCGCCCAGCCAGCCACCCACATGCAGGGCCGTATTCTCGGGGCTCCCATGTCCTCACCCGGCCTCACCCGGCCTCACTGCCGTGCTGAGTTCGGGGAGTGGAGGCGGCTTCCCCGGGAACGCCCTGAGTAGCAGGCACGGACGCCGGCGGGCCCGTCCTGTTCTCACGGCCACGCTGCTTCCTCTCCAAGACACTGGTGCCAATAACAAAATTGGTGCTAATCACAAAATTCCCCGATACGACCCGCCCGCCAGCCACGGCACACTCTCACTCCGCCACGGGGTCGTGTAACAAGGAGCCGGACAGGCGAGGCGTGGCTGGCTGGGCCTGTCGTGCTGGTCAGGTGTAAACCGCTGAACCTTTACCTAGTTCTTAAAATCCTGCGCAAGTCCTCTCTGCGGGACCAAGTCTTCCATCTTTCCGTGGCCCAGGGATGGAGGGTGGCAGCCCCCCGGCCCCACCTCGGGGACTCTGCAGGGGCCTGAGTGGGGCTGAGGCTGCAGGTGCTGCACATCCTCCTCGGGGGCAGGTGAGCCTGCTCATGAAACGGAGTGTCCCAGAGGGTGCGATGGGGAGGGACGGCCCAGCACACCACGTCACAGCCCCAGAGTCCCACCCAACCTTCCAGAGTGGCCCTCCAGCCGCCACGAAGTCTGGTTTGGAGAAGCGACCAGAGCTGGGGAGGGGCACAGGGTGGGGACGAGGCGGCAGGTGACCTAGCTACCTCTCTGCCTGTAGCCCGGACACAGGGGCCGGTCCCCAACAGGGGCGGCCGAGGCAGGTGGAGCCGGTGGGAGCCTGGGACGCCCACGCTCGGACCCCGGCCTCGGGCCTTTGCCCTGTTCCCCCACTTTCGCCTGCAGGCCTGGCCCAACGTGCTCTCTTTCCCAGACTCCCCGGTTGCAGGATCGGTTTCTCGGCTCCCATCAGTGGCGGCCCCCGCTCTCCGCTTCCAGCCTGGCCTTCCCCGAAGGCAGCCACCATCATGCACCGGGCAGGCCCTCGCCCCCTCCCCCAGAGAACAGGGTCTGGAGAGAGAAGTTCAGATGACAAATCACACGCTTTGGAGGCAGCAGGCGGAGGTGGCTGCGGAGCCGGCAGAAGCCACAGCGTCCAGGGCTGCGTGTGGGCCGTGTCAGACAAGGCGTGTGAGCCGACAGCCGTGCGTGCCCCGGGGGTCAAGGAGCAGCGCTGCTTTTATTTCTAATCCAGAAAACGGGACTCAGGAAAGCTAACTAATTCGGTCAGGTTAAGGCCTGAACGATTAAACGGAGTTGTTAGAAGCCATCCTTCTGGGCTGGGCGCAGTGGCTCACGCCTATAATCCCAGCACTCTGGGAGGCCGAGGCGGGCGGATTCCTCAAGGCCAGGAGTTCAAAACCAGCCTGAGCAAGAGCGAGACCCCGTCTCTACTATAAATAGAAAGAAATTAATTGGCCAACTAATATATTTAGCCGGGCGTGGTGGTGCATGCCTGTAGTCCCAGCTACTCGGGAGGCTGAGGCAGGAGGATCGCTTAGGCCTTGGAGTTATGAGGTTGCTGTGAGCGAGGCTGACGCCATGGCACTCACTCTAGCCTGGACAACAAAGCAAGACTCTGTCTCAAAAAAAAAAAAAAAAAAAGAAGCCGTCCTTCTCATTGCAAATGGCACCACAGACATGCCGAAAAGTTGGCTACGACTGGGTCAGCTGCCGTGGGCACAGGCTGTACCAGACCTGCAGGGCAGCGGAGACCCAGCCTGCCTCCCTCGGGCAGGCCTGACCCGCCCAGGTTGTGGGCAGGCTGTGCCTTGCGTTCCCTCGCGCGGAGCCTGAGAGGGGCCGGTATGAAGCTGGGGTGAGAATCAGTGGGTCTCTTCTCCTTTGGAGCCATTTTTACCAAAACCATCGGGGCTGACGACAAGCCGGACGCAATCGTGTGCGTCCCCGAGTCACGGCCCCCTGTCCCCCCCAGCGACAGAGAGGCCGGCTCCCGTGAACGGGCAAAGCTTCCCCGGGAGCCCTCCCTGCGCGCCCGCCCGGTCCTTCCTTCCTTCTTCCCGCGGCTGGATGCGCGGTTCATTAAGACCTTGGGTCCTGGCGGAAACGTCACAGGGGGAGAGGAAGCTGTTGACAATTTTATTTTTAAAAGTAACCAAGAATAGGGCGAAGCTTGTAAAAATAGCGAGGCTGCAGACGCGACTGCGCTCAGGGCCGAGTCCCCCTTCTACGGATCAGAGCGCGGCGCTGAGCAAGAGCACAGGGGTGCGGCTTAGTCTCGCTCCCAGGCACGCCTGGAGCCTGGGGACAAGATGGAGAAGCAGCACTCGGGCCCCTCGGGGGCCACCGCCGGCCTGGATGCTTGTGCTGTGCCTGCTCCACCCCTCCCTGCACCGCCCCTCCCTGCACCGCCCCTCCCTGCACCGCCCCTCCCTGCTCCGCCCCTCCCTGCTCCGCCCCTCCCTGCACCGCCCCTGCCTGCTCCGCCCCTCCCTGCACCGCCCCTCCCTGCTCCGCCCCTCCCTGCTCCGCCCCTCCCTGCACCGCCCCTCCCTGCTCCGCCCCTCCCTGCTCCGCCCCTCCCTGCACCGCCCCTCCCTGCTCCGCCCCTCCCTGCTCCGCCCCTCCCTGCTCCGCCCCTGCCTGCTCCGCCCCTCCCTGCACCGCCCCTCCCTGCTCCGCCCCTGCCTGCTCCGCCCCTCCCTGCTCCGCCCCTCCCTGCACCGCCCCTGCCTGCTCCGCCCCTCCCTGCTCCGCCCCTCCCTGCTCCGCCCCTGCCTGCTCCGCCCCTCCCTGCACCGCCCCTCCCTGCTCCGCCCCTCCCTGCTCCGCCCCTCCCTGCTCCGCCCCTCCCTGCACCGCCCCTCCCTGCTCCGCCCCTCCCTGCACCGCCCCTGCCTGCTCCGCCCCTCCCTGCTCCGCCCCTCCCTGCTCCGCCCCTGCCTGCTCCGCCCCTGCCTGCACCGCCCCTGCCTGCTCCGCCCCTCCCTGCTCCGCCCCTCCCTGCACCGCCCCTCCCTGCTCCGCCCCTCCCTGCTCCGCCCCTGCCTGCACCGCCCCTGCCTGCTCCGCCCCTCCCTGCACCGCCCCTCCCTGCACCGCCCCTCCCTGCTCCGCCCCTCCCTGCACCGCCCCTGCCTGCTCCGCCCCTCCCTGCACCGCCCCTCCCTGCACCGCCCCTCCCTGCTCCGCCCCTCCCTGCTCCGCCCCTGCCTGCACCGCCCCTCCCTGCTCCGCCCCTGCCTGCACCGCCCCTGCCTGCTCCGCCCCTGCCTGCACCGCCCCTCCCTGCTCCGCCCCTCCCTGCTCCGCCCCTGTCTGCACCGCCCCTGCCTGCACCGCCCCTCCCTGCACCGCCCCTCCCTGCACCGCCCCTCCCTGCTCCGCCCCTGCCTGCTCCGCCCCTCCCTGCACCGCCCCTCCCTGCACCCCGGAACACAAGGACCCCCACCCACTGAAATGCAGGACATTTCCTTTTCAGGAATCCTTCATGTCGCCTGAGAGCTTAGAAGATGCAACCGTGGAATTGGGGACCCACTGGATGCCTCTGGAGAGCACCCACACTTCTGATTTGAGGGAACCTGGCTGCTTCAGTGACAGAGAAGGCTCTGGGCAGATGGAGTCCTGTCCTTGTGTCCTACTTGTGAACCGTGGCCAGGGATCTTAGCCCAGGGGGGCCCTGGAACGAGAGGCCCGCTGAGAGCAGAGGCCCCGGCCCTGGGCAGAGCCCCGGCAGGCTGCAGGGAGGGTTCTGCAGGTCTGCGGTGGGAGCGACCACCCTTCCCGCCCAGGCCGCCTGGCCTCTTATGTCCTGGGCACGCTGTGGTCCCGGTTCCTGGTCCCACGGTTTCACGTGGCCCCAGGGGCTCCACGGGTGAGGGCTGAAGGCCAGGCGTGAAAGTCCAGTGACTCCTCCACAGTCCCGCAGACAGCAGGCAGCGCCCAGACGCCCTGGGCATCATGAAGGAGCTGAGGGTCCCTAGAGAACCAGAAAGGCCGGCACGGGCAGAGTGGAGACGGCGGAAGGTGAGGATTCCCGTGGCGGCAGGAAAGAGGCTCGCATCGCAAATCTTAGGTGAGCTCTTCCCAGAGAGCGAAAAGGGGGGGGGGTGCTCATGGAGCCCACCCACCCACAGCGGGCCACGGAGTGCTGCTCAGGACGGGAGGGGGGCAGTTTACTGAGGGTCTGGCCAGCTCTGCCCGATGCCCCCGCCCCCAGGAAGGGAGTGCATGGCCCAGATGGGGGGACGGATGCACGAAACAGCTACAGACGGGTGCAAAGGCTCTGGGTTCTGCGGGCAGCCACGCCTGTGGCATTCTTCCCCTAAGCATCCAGTGAGCGCTTCCTGTGTACCAGGGTCAGTGCTGTGTTCTGAGGGTGCAGAGACAAACCTGGAGGAATGAGGGGGAAGAGAGACAGGTGGCCAGCTGGTGGCAGTGCCAGGGGTCGGGGCTCTAACCCAGCGGGCCCCGGGCTCCGTGAAGCTCACAGAGGACACTGGCTGGGGAGGCTCCACGGCAGAGGGGACAGCCCTCTGGTCACAGAGCTCCAGGTCCCGACAGAATGGAAGCCCTGCAGTATGACTCAAGTAAAGCAAGTCCCCGGGGTGAGAGATGACTCGACCCCGGTCCCACCGCCAACGTCCCAGCATCCGGACCGGCCGGGTCCTTTGCGGCAGATCGAGATTTAGCTGCGGGGCGGCAACTCTGGCGCAGGCCCAGCTGTGATTCCTCCCTCCGAGAGGGAAGGAGCAATCCATCACGCGGGGGGCTCCCAGACCGTGCTTCAGATGCAGAAGAATTAAAACCGGGGCATTAATTAAGCCAAATTCCAGGAAGCAGCAACCGGCATCTCCACACTTCTCGTTCGTGCTCTGTCCTTCAGAGGGGAGGGCCCCAAGCGCCCCGTCCTCGGCTCCCCACTCCCCGCGCCCCTCTGCAGAGCTGGCTGGTCGCCCCGCTCAGGACGCCCTGAGCTCCTGGGTGGCAGACCCCTGGGGCCCACCCCTCCCCCGGGGCCTCCCGAAGCGCCTGTCCCCCCTGCAGAGAGGGGACCCCAGATGTCACGGCAGTGCAGGACTACCGTTCTCCCACCGCAGCCCGGGCTGTGGGATGAGGTGCCAACATCTCGGCTCCTGCCCTCGGCGGGGACAACTTTGAGGCGTGTGTCTTACTCCATTTCCTGGACTTCCTGAGCTGCCGTTCACAGTGGAGGTAGGTGGACCTGCCATTGTCCCACC
Source organism: Microcebus murinus (assembly GCF_040939455.1). Lineage (NCBI taxonomy): Eukaryota > Metazoa > Chordata > Mammalia > Primates > Cheirogaleidae > Microcebus > Microcebus murinus. Next base: position 1,888,469 of record NC_134113.1, on the reverse strand, counting down.
CCAGGCTGCCTCTTCCCATGGGTCTCCTGCCCTGCCAAGACACCCTCCCTGCCCCCTGCACCTCCCAACCAACCCCTGCCCCCTGCACCTCCCAGCCCCTGCCCCCTGCACCTCCCAGCCCCTGCCCCCTGCACCTCCCAACCCCTGCCCCCTGCACCTCCCAGCCCCTGCCCCCTGCACCTCCCAGCCCCTGCCCCCTGCACCTCCCAGCCCCTGCCCCCTGAACCTCCCAGCCCCTGCCCCCTGCACCTCCCAGCCCCTGCCCCCTGCACCTCCCAGCCCCTGCCCCCTGCACCTCCCAACCCCTGTGCCCTGAACCTCCCAGCCCCTGCCCCCTGCACCTCCCAGCCCCTGCCCCCTGCACCTCCCAACCCCTGCCCCCTGAACCTCCCAACACCTGCCCCCTGCACCTCCCAGCCCCTGCCCCCTGCACCTCCCAGCCCCTGCCCCCTGAACCTCCCAACACCTGCCCCCTGCACCTCCCAGCCCCTGCCCCCTGCACCTCCCAGCCCCTGCCCCCTGCACCTCCCAACCCCTGCCCCCTGCACCTCCCAACACCTGCCCCCTGAACCTCCCAGCCCCTGCCCCCTGCACCTCCCAGCCCCTGCCCCCTGCACCTCCCAACACCTGCCCCCTGCACCTCCCAACACCTGCCCCCGCACCTCCCAGCCCCTGCCCCCTGCACCTCCCAACCCCTGCCCCGAACGCGTGAGCTCAGGGCAGCTCCCAGAGAGTCTTCACAATGACACTCAGGACCCAGAGCTCTTTCCAGTGTCTGGCTGCGTGTCGATCTGTCGCTGCAGAAGGTGTGGGGCGGGCAAGCACACTCTCTCACAGCCCACGCCGTAGGTGCTCTGGGGCCAGGCCTCCCTTCCAACGGCCGGCTTTCTGCACGCCAGGCTGGAGCCCGGTACCCAGAAAGAACATGCGTTCCAGCTTTCTCATGCGTTGATTGCGTGACCTTGAGCAAGATACTTAACTCCTGCGGCCCAAGCCCTTCCGCTGTAGCACGGGAACAGCTCCGCCGGTCTCCGCGGGGTTGGCAGGATTGAGTGACATGATATGTGTGAAGCTTGTCCGCCAAGTAATAGTCCCAATAAATAACAGCTATTACCACCCTCAGCTCAACCCCGGCCCGGCCTGCCGGGAGCTGGGTTTCCTCCAAGCAATTGATAGAGCCCGGCGTGGACGCCAGGGTCTCTGTCTGCAAGGCTAATGCTTCACTTACCATCGATAATGGCACTCGGCCCTTGAACAGCGGGGCGTGAGTGCTCAGGTCCACTTACATGCAGGTCTTCTTCCTCCTCCGCCACCCCCAGACAGCAAGGCCAGCCCTCCCCTTCCTCCTCCTCCTCCTCCTCCTCTGCCTTCTCAAGTGACGATGATGAGGATGAAGGCGTTTGTGACCCACTTCCACTGAAAGAACGGCAAATGCATTTTCTCTTCCTTATGACCTTCTTCATAACCGTTTCTTTTCTCTCGCTTACTCCATGGTAGGAATATGGCACATGGCACCTATAACACACAAAACACATGTTCACTGACCCGTGACCCGTGGCTACTGGTAGGTAGCTAAGGGGAAAGTTGCACACACGTTTGCAATTGTGCGGGAGTCCGTGCCGCTAACCCTGCGTGTCCAGGGCTGACCCGCTTAAGCGAACGCCGTTCAGGCATCTCCAGGTACAGGCTTGGTTCAGACGCGGCACACACAGTGACTCACCTGAGGCCACGGGGCAGCTGCTGAGTCATCCTCGTGCCACAAACGCCCAGGCAGAGGCCGGTCCACCCTGCGAGGAGATCACTATGAAAACTCCTCAAAAAATTGCAAATATTAATAGGCACTCTATACGACCCAGAAATCCCTCTTCTGGTACATAAACAAAGGAAATGGAACCGGAGCCCCGTAGAGAAGCCCACACCCCATGTTCACTGCGGAACCGTGTCCGCAATGGCCGAGAGGTGGAAACGACCCAAGTGTCCATCTGCAGACGGACGGTGAAGCCATGCGGTGCGTGCACGGGATGGATGTCACTCGGCCTTTAAGAAGGACATACTGCGGGTCGTGGCCACACGGCTGAGCTTGGAGGACGTCGTGTTCATTGAATAAGCCAAACACACACACACGAAAAAGAACACTGCGAGATCTCTCTGATATGTGCATTTCTTTTCAAGTTGACTATTAGTTGCATAAAGCCAAACACCTAGAAACGGCTAGTCGAACACATATTACCAGGGGTAGGGGTGTCGGGGGGTTGGGGGTACACAGGTCGAAGGTTACGGAGTCTCACTAAGGAGGAGGACGTCTGGAGACCCAGAGCACAGCCTGGGGAGGGCAGTCCCTCACGTGGCGTTGTGTGCTGGGCATTCCCTAGCCAAGCTGTTAGCTGCTGTCACCACCAACGCACAGCTCTGAGAGACGGCGCGTGCGTTAGCCGGCTCCCCTGGACGAATCGTTCCACCCCGCGTGTGAGTCCACCCTGACACGGAGTTGTAGGCCTCGCGCTTACATAATGAAAACATGTAGGAACCAAGGCACAGAGAGGTTTCGTCACCTGCCTGAGGTCACACAGCCCAACGTCACGGCCAGGACTGGAGCCCCGCCCGGCATTCTGCCCCGTGGCCCGAGCTCTCGGCCTCCCTGCCGTACATGGTACCCCAACCCGAGGGGCCCGACCGCAGGTTTAATGAATACTTGGGTAACCGGCGACCGGGGAGAGTGACTTCGCCGCGGGCTCAGCTAACCCTCCGCTTGTGGAGAACACGTCTCGGCCAGGGCACCGTTAGGCGTCGCGACGTAACATACTAGCACGGGGCGTGTTGAACTCAGCCCTGGGCACAGAAACACCCTTTGCGTCCACACCGCCTCCCGCGCTCGGGGGAGGGGCTGCCAGGACAACAGGACTCCGACTCCCGTGGGCCTGGGACGCTGTGCGGAGCCCTCCTGGGCCCGGACGTGGGTCGCCGTGACGACCCCGTGCGTCACAGGTTGGGGCTGTTTTCTGAGCTCTGGCTCCGGGAAACAACCCCGGGCCTCCCGGTATCCGGGAGGGGGCTCTTGCCTAGGCTAAAAAAAAAAGAAAAAAAAAAAGAGTTAGATCAGCAGAGACAGAGAAGACAGACAGGAAGGAGGAAATAACAGATTTGCTAATTCCCTGCGACAGAACGAGAGAGCACGCGGCACGTGGAGACGCTCGCACGGGAATCTGCCGGCTTGGCTTGCTCGATCAGTTTGTGTCTCTACGGAGGAAAGGAATACCGGTGACAACGGCAGCAGCAAGGGACACAGGGCCCGGCCCAGGAAGAGCAACAAGATCAAGGAAGGAAGGGGACGAACGCTGCCCGGCGTCTACCTCCTTCCTCGCTAAGCGCCTACTGTATGCCAGCCTGTGTGACGTCACGTCCGTCCTCACCCTTGACAGCCCCCCCCCAACCTCTCCAGGAGTGGGGACCCTTATTCCATTTCTCAGTCGGGGGGCCGGCAGCTCCCCAGTGTCAGGCCGCCCCGGTCGGCACCGAGCTGCCATCAGCCGGGGCTGGCTCTGAGTCGGGGCCTCTCCGACTCCAGGCTGCCTTCCTGGATCCGTGTAGCAGGATTGAGGACAAAGGTGGCAATACGCAGGTTCGGAAGGGGACCAGGACCGGCCAGGCAGAGGACACCACGAGGTCAGCGCCCCAGGGCGTGCATGCAATCCGCGCAGGGCAGGGCAGGGTGCGTAGACCAGGTCCCGAGGACCTTCCCTCCCGGTGGTTTGTCACTGACAGACAGTAGCTGATGCTGCCCGTGAGTCAGCAGGTGTCTGTTCAGCACTGGGGACGCACGGAGCACCAGGCTGGACGTGGGGCTGCAGAGAGGGGCAGGGACACTGCAGCCCATCTCTGTGCACAGACGCACGGCTCTGTCTGTCCATCGGGGAACCCACGCCACCTCCTGCCCCAGGACCTCAGCTCGTGCTGTGCTCACAGCCTGGGGCACTCGGGCCTCCACTCTGACTAACTGTATCTCCTCGTAAGTCTCAGCTTACACGTCCCCTCCTCCGCCCTGGCCACCCTCTCTCCCAGCCGGCCCCAAGGTTTTCCCCCTGAGCCTGTCCCTCCCCGCACGGTACCCGCCGTCTCTTGCACTGTGACACCCGGTCCGAAGCTCAGGGCTGCTGTTTCTCAAGGCGGCTGTCGCTGGCCACCTCGGTGGCACCCTGCTCTCCTCCACGTGCCCCTGACCCTGGGGGCCGGGTCCAGTCCCCTCCACACGGTCTGAGGACAGGAGTTCCAGAGAGCCACGGCGAGGAGTCCCCAGGCCTGGCCTCTGGACTCACACAGCCTCAGACCCGCCAGGCTCTGTGGTCACAGGTGGCCCAGAGTTGGGCGGGAGATGGACACCCCCAGGTGCTGAGGTGCTGACAAAAGTCTGTGTGGCATCCATTTTATTACAGTTGCCATTGTCGCATTTACCTGCTTGCCCGGGTGCCTTCTGTCTCCACGCCTGAGGCACCTGCCCCACAAGGTAGCTCCAACCTCCCGTTCTCCCCTCTGTCCTCAGCGCCTGGCACAGGGCGGGCTCCCACCGCACGTTTGTTGATTGAATGAATGAGCACGCAAGTGAACAACTGGCTCCAAGACAAGGTCCAGGCCTGCCCTTGAGGAGCTGCTGCCACCGTCCCCTGGCAGGGTCACTTCTGTGCACGTGATCACCTGAGCCCCACCTGGACGGACACCTGAGCCCCACAGACTCCTGAGTTACAGCAGGCAGCCCAAGACCGATGCATTCGGATGGACCGCAGTCCGCGGGCACCTTGGGCTCTTTCTTGTATTGCTCCTTCTACGGGTTTTGCTAGATGCGTAATGATGTGTACCTATCATGACAGTCCCCCACGGGACACGCTCGCTGCTCTGAAATTCCCCTGTCCACCCCTCCCTACCGCCCACCCGGGCACCCACCGATCTTTCACTGTCGGCGTGGTTTCCCCTCCCCCAGGGAGTCACAAAGTTGGGATGACACAGCAGGTCTCGGGCTGGCCTCCTCCTCCGGGTAGCACACCTGTAAGTTTTCTGCATGTCTGTTCATGGCTTGATAGCTCGGTTCTTTTTAGCGCTGAGTAATACTCCCTTGTCTGGCCGTGCCACGGGTTATCCATCCACTCACCCGCTGAACAGCACCTGGGTCGCTCCAGGATCTTGGCGCTCGTGAGCAGAGCTGCCATAAACCTCCGTGTGCAGGTTTCTGCGTGGATGTAAGTTTTCGATTTCCTTCGGGTAAATACCAAGGAGCATAACTGCTCTGCCATATGGTCTGAGTGTGTCTGGTTCCGCAGCGAGTCACCAAATTGCCTTCCAAAGTGGCCCTGCCGTTTTGCGTCCCACCGGCCCCAGGGAGGGTCCCTGTTCCCCTAGGTCGTCATGGGCGCTGGTGCTGGGCTGGGGTCTTGGCCATTCCCGTGCGCGGGCAGGGCTGCCTCTGCCTAACCCAGAGTCCCCCAGTGCCGCGTGCTCAGCTGCACCTGTCTGCCTTCTCCTGTGAGGTGCCCATGCACTTCTTTAGCCCACTTCTTAATCAGACTGTTTCCTTATTGTTGAGTTGTAAGAGTTCTTTGCATATTTTGGACACAAGGCCTTTGCCAGATCCACGTTTTGCAACTATTTCTCCTCGTCAGCGGCTCGTCTCTTTGTTCTCTTGAGTGTCTTTCACAGAGCGGTAGTTTTTAATTTTAATGAAGCCCAGCTTATCAACTTTTTTTTTTTTTTGCTTTCATGAACCATGCTTTTGGTGTTGTGCCTGAAACCTCATTGCCAAATTCAAGGTCACCTAGGTTTTCCTCCTGTGTTGTCTTCTAAAAGTTTTACAACGGTGCATGGTACACACAGGTCTATCATCCGTTTTGTGTTAATTTTTGTGAAAGGTGTAAGGTCAGTGTCGACATTCCTATGCTTTTTTCACATGCGGATGTCCTTGTGAATATTTTTGCAGTCATTAAACGCTAATTATGAGAGCTGCAAAAGGCTGGAAAATGTGATGCTCTAAGTGGAAGGTGGCGGGCACGGCGCCCTCTCAGCGATGTTTCACATGGGGGGGTCCACCTGGGTGGGGGGTGAGAGGAGGGAGGAGGGAGGAGGTGCAGGGGTGAGGAGTAGCGGGTCTGCTGCAGCGGTCTGGGGGCCTCGGAGCCCGTCCCTGTGTCATGGGAGGGGGCCAGGGACCTCTCCCCGTGTTAGGCCTGGAAGGGGCTCCTGCCAAGTCACTGACGTGTGGAGAGGACCAATCCCGGGCAGGGAAGACCGGGAGAAGAGCTGATGCCCTGCCGGGGCCTCGACCCAAGGAACAGCTGAACACAGAGACACTTGCGGGAAGCCAGGGCTGGGCGACAAATCCTGTCTCCTTAACCAGACTCGAGTCTGCTCGCCTCGGGCTCCTGTCTCTGTCCTTGCAGAGCACAGTTTTAGCAAGAATCTCGCTAAGTCGGTTTAGCCAGACCCCCTCCCTAAACACGGGAAGTGGACCAGCGGGCACAGCTCCCCCCCCCACCCGGGGCTCCTGTCCTCAGCCCGCACCCCCAGCCCTGCTCCCCGATCCCTGGCCACACACGTGAGCTTCCAGGCCGGGTGCGGGGGCAGCAAAGAGCTCCAGGGCGGGCAGAGGGCCCTGGGCAGGGGCGTGGAGCACAGTGGCCACCCCACTCGCGGTGCTGGCTGTCTTCTGACCACAGGACACAGCCTTGCTGGTCATCCTCCTTCTCCCCATGCTGTCAGTAATAAGTGGCAGAACCCCACTGGCACCAAAGTCTCAGGTCACAAAGGGACAAATGGCCAAGACTCTGGCCCCAGGCTCAGCACTGTGCACCCTTCCAAGGCTGCACCCCAAACCCTGCCCGGCCGGCCCCGTCCTTCTGGATGTAGGTCGGGCCTTGCTAGACAGGAGGGTCCAAATGGCCTGAACTACCCAGACCCACGGCAGGACAGCCGCCTCCCGCCCTTCCCTCAGGCCTACCCACCCCCCAGACCGGGGTGCAAGGCCCGGCGACCGCTGGCTGGGACCCAACCCGTACTGGCCGGTCCTTCCTCCCCCTTTCCTCCCCTGAGAGGCAGGTTTTGTCCCCCAGTCCTGACATGAAGCCTCAGAGCAGCTCGGACAGCGCTCTGACCCCAGCCCCACTCAGGGGCTCCTACCCAGGGGTTGCCTATCCAGAAGAACCTCAAAAGCCACTAAGAAACTACAGCGTCTCCTGAGCATGGCCGATGCCCTGCATGCCCCACATCTAGGAAACCCAAATGAACCTGTTAAAAATAAAAAAGGTGCCGATGGCTATTTCCTGCGGGGTTAATCCAATTAGGTGGTTTCCTTAAAATAAGACTCTGGGGGAGGAGAGCAGAAGCCAGCCGCACACGCCCAGGGTGGCTGCAGAGGATGTTCACCCCGCACTCGGGTCCCTGCCGGGTGCCGACCCGGTCCCTGACACCTGCCTGATGTCCGCAGGTCCACAAGGGGGTTGGGGACATGGGTCCTGCGCACCTCTCTTAAGGTGGGTTTGTGGGACGGGCTCAGACTGAGTTACTTATGGGGCACCCGTGGTGGGGCTTGGGGCAGCCCCACCTGCCTCGCCTGGAGCAAGGGGGCTGCAGTGTTTGGGGAAAAGGGACGTCCAGGTGTCTGCACTGTCTCAGCAGGTGGCTCTGGTGCCAGGAGAAGGAGCGAGGACTTTGTCTCTGGACACACACCGCACGCTTCTGCCACGGACAGCAGCAAAGGCAGCCCCTGCCCACCCCCCGCCAGCCGAGCGCCCGGCTCTCGGGGCTGGACCGGCCCTGGGGGGCCGTCGCCAAGGCCAACCTCCCACCCACGCCAGGACTCGCTCCCAGGGCGTCTTGGCAAGTGGCCGGAGGCGGCGGCACCCTCTGCTCCAGGCCTCCCTCCCGGCAGCCCACGGCCCCAGGAGGCGCCATCCACGCGAACTGTTCCTCCCTGCGCCGAACAGAACCTGCTGTCCTGAGGCTCCATCTGCGATCGCTGTCTACTCCTGCAGTCAGTCGCACGGAACAAATCTGTTCCCTTGTCCTCAGAAAAGGGGACGGATCCTCGGAGGCTCGGAAATAGCTCCCCCTCCCCTCGGCCTCTGCCAGCGCCCGCCGCCGCAACCAGAGGACAAGAGCCGCCGCTTCCCAGGCGCCCACTGCGCGGGGAGCTCGTATCCGGGTCAAGACACGGCTGTTTTCATCTGGAGATGGAGGCGGGGTTGGGCGAGGTTCAGGGCCTGCCCAGGGTCTCTCGGGGAGGGGCATACTCTAGACCTGCTGGGCTCTGAAGGCCGCGTCTCCCGGGCCCCGCAGAGCGATGGCTTCGCCGTCACCAGCCCGATGGCCCCAGAGGCAGAGGTCCCCAACCCCTCTCCGCCACCAGCCCTGTCCTGCAAGAGGAGATGCTAGAAGCCACCTCCGTCCCAGGGCTCACCCCACTCCCCACCCTCTCCCGTCTCCTGCGTCTGCGAAGTCAAAGGCCAGGTCAAAGGCCGGGCATGCCCGACCAGCGGTGTCGGAACCACACAGGGACATGTGGGCCCAGGGGCGGGCCGTGCAGGGCTGGTGCGGGGACTCACTGGCCCTGGAGAGCCCAAGCTCCTTCTGTCCTGCGTCCCCAAGCACATCGGGAGGGGCTGGGGCCAGGCATTAGCAAGGTGGCCGATTCGCTTCCAGGCATGACATTGTCCTCCGGGAAGGAGAGGACAGCAAGGCTGCTCAGAGGGGAAGCCGTCTCCAGCACACGTCCGGAGCTCGGTCGTGCGGCCGCCCAGGACAGACCTGTGCGCAGGAGCCACGAGACGAGTGTGGCTCGGGCCGACCGTCTGCTCCCCGGGGGCGGGGTGCCCAGTGTCCCACCTGAGTCTCACACGTCCCAACAGCTGCCTGGAGACAGGGTCCCCCCCCCAGCGGGGTGGGGCCACCTGTGCAATGTGCTGACTATGAAGGAGGCCATGGAGGGGGTCGCATTCACCTTTTCAAATTTAATCGCCCTCAGGTGCAAATGACAGAACATCTCTGTTCGAGGTGTCTTGTTTTAAGAGTAATCAGAAATGCTGGCAAGAGTGACAATATAATATTAGAATTTCAGGTGTCATCTGCCAGTAGACCACGGTGATATGCAACAGGGTAGGTGGGGACAGGTCACAAAAAGGAAGTCCCATAAATACGGAGGGAGGGTAGGAGGGAAGGAAGGGAAGGAAGAGAGTTATGGTGCACGGGGCAGGTGGGGAATGGATGAAGGGAGGGATGGATGGAGGATGATGATGGATGGATGGGTGGATGAGTGGAGGGGTGAATAGATGACATGGCGAATGGATGATGAGGATGGAGGGAGGGAGGAAGGCTGGGAGGGAGGGAAGGTGGTATGGTGCATAGGGGGAGGGCAGTGGGTGATTGAATGAGTGATGATAGATGGAGGATGATGAGGATGGATGGATGGATCAATAGATGGCATGGTGGGTGGATAGAGGGATGCATGGATGGAGGATGGAGGATGATGATGGATGGGTGGGTGGATGAAAGGAGGGGTGAATAGATGACATGGTGTGTGGATAGAGGGATGCATGGATGGAGTATGGATGGAGGATGATGATGGATGGGTGGGTGGATGAGAGGAGGGTGAATAGATGAGACGGTGGGTGGATAGAGGGATGGATGGATGGAGGGTGATGATGGATGGATGGGTGGATGAGAGGAGGGTGAATAAATGAGATGGTGGGTGGATAGAGGGAAGGATGGATGGAGGATGATGATGGATGGATGGGTGGATGAGTGGAGGGGTGAATAGATGGCATGGTGGGTGGATAGAGGGATGCATGGATGGAGGATGGATGGAGGATGATGATGGATGGATGGGTGGATGAGAGGAGGGTGAATAGATGAGATGGTGGGTGGATAGAGGGATGGATGGATGGATGGATGGAGGATGATGATGGATGGGTGGGTGGATGAGAGGAGGGTGAATAGATGAGATGGTGGGTAGATAGAGGGATGGATGGATGGATGGATGGATGGATGGATGATGATGATGGATGGATGGGTGGATGAGAGGAGGGTGAATAGATGACATGGTGGGTGGATAGAGGGATGGATGGATGAATGGATGATGATGATGGATGGGTGGATGGATGAGAGGAGGGTGAATAGATGACATGGTGGGTGGATAGAGGGATGGATGGATGGAGGATGATGATGGATGGGTGGGTGGATGAGAGGAGCGTGAATAGATGAGATGGTGGGTGGATAGAGGGATGGATAGATGGAGAATGATGATGGATGGGTGGGTGGATGAGAGGAGGGTGAATAGATGACATGGTTGGTGGATAGAGGGATGGATGGATGGAGGATGGAGGATGATGATGGATGGGTGGGTGGATGAGAGGAGAGTGAATAGATGAGATGGTGGGTGGATAGAGGGATGAATGGATGGAGGATGGAGGATGATGATGGATGGGTGGGTGGATGAGAGGAGGGTGAATAGATGACATGGTGGGTGGATAGAGGGATGGATGGATGGATGGAGGATGATGATGGATGGGTGGATGGATGAGAGGAGGGTGAATAGATGACACGGGTGGGTGGATGATGAGGACGGATGGATGGAGGATGGAGGATGGATCAATAAATGACATGAGGGGACATGAGAGGGATGGATGGGTGGATAAAGCCAAGCTGTTTCAGGGACTCCTGGAAAACACTTATTTTTAATCCCTACAAAGTCGGCTCTGGCTGGAAGCCCCCGGGCAGAGTCAGGGTGCCTGCTGTCTTTCACACCGGTCTGGGCTTATCTGAACTGTGAGCAGAGTGCAGCTCCCGGGGAGCAGAGCTAGCAAAGCCCTTGTTCCCATTGTCACGCTAGCGCAGGTGGGTGGACGGCAAGGCTCTCCAGCAGCTTTTTATTCCCACTTACAGCACCAGGGCCAGGGGGATGTCCCCTGCTGGGTCACCAGGATGTCATCCTCCAAGACCTCAGAGGTTCTGAGACTGTGCATCTGCTCCAGCTCTGTGTGCACATGCATGTACACACGTGTGCAGTCACTTGCACACATGTGCAGTCACTCACACACGCACAGCCAGCGAGTGACAGAGCCAGCATCCGCACTCCCCACCGCCCTACCTACCCCCATCACAGACTGAGAGATTGCTGATAAAAATCAGGATGGAAATTTCCGGAACATCAACATGAGAGGCGCACAGCATGCAAAGCCAGTTCTGAGAGCAGGCAGAGGGGAAGCATCTTGAAACACTGTAGGCCTGAGAACGGGGATCCCGTACCCCGCACCCCTGGGAGTGCGAGAGACAGTGCTGCACAAAAACTGGGCCCGCCCATCGCAGGCTGAAAGGAGAGGTTCACTCTTTTCTGATAAAGGACAAACCGGAGCGTCTCAGACCCGGGTAAGGCCGAGGGAAGCTGCCTGTGAATGCAGTGCAGAGCACAGACTCCGGCCAGCTTCCTCCCAAACTGCCCTGCCCTGCCCTGCCCTGCCCTGCCCATTCCTGGGAGGTGCCCTGTCGATCCCAGGAACGTCCCAAGTGGCAGGTGTGTCGCTGCTACTCAGGGTGGGACCTGGACCACACATGAGTCTGTGCTCACAGGTGCCCGGAGATGAGCAGAGCTGAGGGCTGGCCCTGCCAGAAGGACCAACCACGTGACGAGAGGGTGGTGTCCACCTGTCCCCACCTCCAGGGAGGGCTGGGCCTGCAGGGGGACTTCAGCCTCCTGGCCACTGACTCAATCACACCCACACCAGGAAACCCCAAGAAAACACTGGCACAGCGCCCGGCTGTGTGCCCTGCCTCCCGACGGCCACAGGTCACAGGTCACGGGTCACAGGTCCACATGCGGAAGAGGGGCCGAGCCCTGGGGCTGAGGGAGGCTTTGCATGAGGGACCCATGCAGATCTGGTAAGTGTCTCACTCTGTGGCTGGTTCTTACTTGCAATTTTTAAAAATCGTGATGAAACCATAACCCTAAGTATCGCACTTTCCTGAGTGTTGTGACTTGTTTGAGTGCTTTATTGAGACCGAGGGAGTCCCTGGGGACCCCAGCTGGTCAGAAGTGCGGGTGGCCCGGGGACCCCCTGTGTGCACAGCTGGTACCTTGCAGGGGACAGTGTGCTTCCCCCGGGGGTGTGGCCCAACCCCAGGCAGTTGGTGTCCAAAGTTATTGCAGAAGAAAGTAACACACGGTAATGCAGAAACGTTCGAATTAAAACATCATCCTGGGGAAAAGACGATAAAAGACAGACTTGACGATTTTAATTTCTAACACTGTGCATTTCAATATAAATGGAATTAAACGGAATAAGCGTCAACGTATGTTGTTAAGATCTTAATTCTACAGCGAGCGTAGACGGCAGCCTGCCGGGCTGACCAGGCGGCGTGCCAGTGCACGCCTGAGCCCCGAAAAGAGTGGGGGAGATGCAGAGAGGCGCACGGGGCGTCTGACAAATGACTTCCGGATTTCCCGAATCCCTCTCGATCCTCGGGATGCGGAAGAGAGAAGACCAACAAACTGGAAGTAATTGAAATGCTGTCATTCCCACTCGAAGTAATACCAGAGAGAGAAACTCTGCGTCGTTTCCAATAATCTGTGAACACCGAAGAGAATCTCTCCGTCTGTGCCACAAAAACCACAGCGAGTTTCCGGAGCAGAAGGGCACAGAGCACATGCTATCACCAAGGCGGGAACTCAGGACAGAGCCAGCATGTGGGCACATGCCACCGAGCTACAGGGACTGGGGCTGGGCCGTGTGTGCGCACAGGGATGGATCCTGTGTCTCTTCGTGTGAAAGAAGGAAAGGAGGGAAGGGAGGTGGGGCAGGGGAAGGGGACTTTCTATTCCTGGCACCGGCACCAAGGGCCATGCAGGGTCACTTAAGGGACAGCACCTGCCCGGCCCCCTGTAGGGGACTGACATATATTTCTCTAGTTTAAGAATTAAAGTTACTGAGTAATGTACGTGTTCTGACCAGAGCATTTGAGAGTAATGTGTTCCGGACGGGCTCCCTGTGATAAGCAAAGGTGTTGCCTAGAGGCATAACAAAGGACCTGAGCTGCAACTAGCAAGAGCGGCCCCACCCCACTGCATTGGGGGTCTGGAGGCCACACGATAAACACCCCATAAGATGGCTGGTTAGTCAACGACGGGTAAGACCCACTCAAGGGAGGGCGACCTAAGCCATGCACAGCCACCGGGGTTCAGCCGAAGATCTTAGGGGGTCACCCTAAGAGAAGCTGGGGATGAGAAATGCCCCCTGTGGCTCACCTTGCCCATCCTTGCTAATCTCGGTCCATGATCTATGCCTAGCGCCTAGAACAACCACCTGGAAACCTTGAGCCAGGGGACATCTGCTTCCCTAAGGCTACGTATTCCGGCATTTATGGCCATTGCTGCAATGTCTGAGCAGTTACATACAAGGAACTAACTTTAATTTTTTAGAGTATAAAAATAAAACTGACCCAGTGTATTATTACTCCAGTCAACCATCTCTATGTGTGTCTGCATTTTTCTTTGTGGTCTGCGTTTGTGTTTTATGTTCTGTGTTCATCCTCTGTCCTATAATCGGGCCACGACAGCCCCCTCCTACCTGGCCTCGCTGCCTGCCGCTCCTCTTCCCTGGGCTACGCCCCACCCCCAGAGCACCCCGTCCCGCCTGTGTACCCTCTGTGTGCAGTCAGCACCTTCTGCTGGGGCCACCCTGACCCGTGTCTCTGCAGAGCTTGCGTGCCTGTCGGAAAGCAGCTGAGACGCGTCTGCTGGGGGCCCCAATGCCCCCTGTGGTCCCTGCGCAGACACCTTCGTGTTCATGCCTGTCCAGCCCCAAAGACTGACGGATCCCCGGGTCAGGGCCGGCCTCACTCGCAGCCGTGGGCCCAGGCACCTGCCCGTGGGAAGCACTCAGGGAGTGTTCGAATGCATTAATAGTTAAGCATTTAAACTGATCAACTAGAACCATGAGAAAGAAAGGACTTGGTCTATCAGTTGAGGGCCCGTTTCTTAGGGCATTGAAATAATGGATACACAAAAGAGACAAGCCTCAGAGAAAAGGAAAATCAGCACAACTAGAAAGAACTGGCCGTTAAGGGGGACGGATGACTCCTGGCCTGGATGTCTTGAGACGCCCGCAGTGGCGGGCGGGCACTGGCGGTGTGGGGTCGTGGGAGGCAAAGCTTCCGGGACGTCCCCGTGTCAGAGGCCTCAGGAGTCCTGCGAGCGCAGACTGGATGGCGGATCCCAGGTGATAGCTGACCCGGAATGCAGGAAGACGTGAGCCAGGTCTGCGGTCCCAGCGAGCCCCCGGCACTGGATCCGGGTGGGGGAGGGACTGGGGCAGCACGCGGACCCCCTCCAGTACAGAACCGACGCCGTCACGGCCACGGAGGGGACCAGGACAAGGACCCTGAGCCGAACAAGACTGTCCTTGAAACTTAAACTGTAAAACCAGCACACGGCTAAGTGACAGCTTAATTTCAGCAGAGAGAGATGATGAAGGAGACGGGGCCGTGACCGGTGGGAGGGCGGCCGGGGGCCGAGCAGAGGAGGAGGGGCCGGGCGGGAGGGACAGTGTGGGCCCCGCAGGGCGCGGGGCTGCGGGGACAGGGACGGGGACAGGGAGGAGCAGGGTGCGCCATTAGGGGGGATGAAAACCTGACCCGGGTGCCTGGGACTGAGACCACAGTCCCTCCGCCAGGGCCCAGGGTGCATCGCTGGACCCCGTGTGGCCTCGGTTTCCTCGTCTGAGAGGTGGAGGCCGGGACACCCCCTGCAGGTGGGAATTGTCGTGAGGGTTAAGTGAGGCGCTGCGTATGACACGTCAAGAACACGGCTCGGCACCCTGCGTGTGCTTTAGCGTGTTGTCTGTTGCCACTCGGGGACGGACACGTCATCCTTCCATACTAAGGTCGTCAGTGAGTCGGCCAAGCTCGGTCTCCCTCTCTCCTCTTCCCCCAGCCGCCCTCGCCCCCCCCCCCCAGCAGCACCCCCACCCCCGAATGCCTTGGCCCATCCCGGCTGCCGTGGCAACGCTGCACAGACCGCGGCCACGGAACGCCATGGTCACCTATGGAAGCCCCGGAGGCTGCACAGCCAGGGTGGGGCCCGTGGGCTGGGTGTCGGTGACCCCACTTCCTGCCTCCCGCGAGGCACCTGCTCCCTGTGTTCCCGCCAGGTGGAGGGGGGAGGGGTCTCTTTCCAGCCCCTTCTACAAGGGCACCAACCCCGGGCACCAGGGCTCGGCTCTCACGACCCAATCGCCTCCCGAGGCCCCACCTCCAGATTCTGTCGTGTTGAGGGTGAGGGCTTCCACATATGAGAACTGGGGGGGCACGGATACTCGGTCCACAGCAGGTGGTGTCTTCCCGCTACTGTGCCGTCCTAATCCCTCGATTCTATTGAAGCCTTGGACGTCGGTTGGTGCCCTTCCCAAATGCACGCTTGCCCTCCCCATCCTAAGAGCACACAGTGTCCCCTAGCAGAATAGCCCTCCCCACTGCCAAGCCACCTATGTCTGGAGGGCACCGTCCCGGACCCGGGTCTCAGTTCGGGTTCTGATTAGATTGGGCCAATGGTCCTCATCCCAGCACCCCGGCCCCCAGAGCGTTGTTGCATCAGCACAAGCCACAAGAGCACGGGCGGGCATGCTCCTTCTGCAGGACGGTGGCAGGCCAGCGTCACTCGGGCCAGGCTCCTGCACCGGGCGGCAGGCCAAGGTCAGCGCTGGACAGCTGGCCGTGCCCAGCGTGGAGCCTGCCCTCCCGGGCTGCCCCCTCCCCTGGGCAAGCACCCCTGAGGCTGTGTGCTGTCCCTGCTGTGGCCGGTGTCCTGGTGACTTCAGACAAAGCCCAGGAAACCAACATATGATAAGAGCAACAGGAGAACACACACTGATAAGGAAGGGGCAACTCCTAAAGGAAAGAAAGAGCAAAGCCACATTTGAAAGGTATAAAAGACAATTCGGACACACGGAGCAAAGCACTTTGGTGGAATAAGAAGAAAATGTGGAATATCATTTTTCTAGGTTAATTTGAATGTCAAATGTCATTCCGATCAAAACCCCCATAAAGATTGTTCTTATCGTGTGATAAACTCACTGCTCAGTCTATCTGGGGACCTCGAGCCTGTAGTGACGTTTTCGAATGTGTGGAGGAAGAATGATAAGGAAGAGCCCGTCCGACCAGACACCAAGCATGCTGCAAGAAACGAGCGTGGACTGTGGGTTCGGGAACAGCCGAGCACGGGCGGGGCAGATCCACGGTCCCCACGGCTCCTTCGTCCACTGTGGGACTGAGACGACAAGGCAGCGGGAAGGGTGGGCTGCTCTCCACCGGCAATTGGGAAAATCTGTCTTCGGAGTAAAGCCCGGTTAGATTCCGGCCCCGCACCCCACTCCCGGACCCCTTCCAAGTCCACTGAAGAGCCAGAGGCATAAGAATCATCAGGAACGGACGACATCGAGGCGAGCATCCGCCGGTTCTAAGGTGGGGCAGAGGCGCCAGCCTGCCAAGACAAGGAAGCCTCATCCATATCTTTTCCCAAAACAGCAGGGTCAGGAAGGAGGGCGTGTTGAGGACGTGGGAGAGGACTTGTCCATCCCAGCAGGAGACGTTGGTTCGTTGTTTTTCATTTTTAAACTTTTATTCTTCTTGTTCAATGAAAGGACATTTTTCTCTGCCGCACTGTGTGTGCCCTGCATGGATTTGCGGTCACTCCTGAGCAGGGGGACTTGGCTTCCCTCAGCCTGCGACGCGCCCCGAGCTCGGAGGTGACACATTCCAAGTTGCCAGGCTGAGTCCCGGGGGCTTCCCGGGGCCCCAGGTGGGGAGGCTGGTGGAATCCGGAAATCTGGGAACGTGGTCCTGGGATATATAACCGGAGGAACATACGGAAAATCTCTTCCTCTGTAATCCCCTCCACTGAAGTCATGTGATGTTATATTTCAGAGACGGGGCAATCTGAGTTTTACTTTAGACTTCCAGCCTTACAAAAGGAGGAAAAAAAAATTCTCCCAACCAAAAAAAAAAGAGAGAGAGAGAGAAATAAAATGTCAAATCTGCAAATGTGCTGCATTCCAAATTATCCCAGCACTTGCTCTAATTAGTATTCCAAACTAGGCAAGAGCAGAAAGTCAAAATCTACATTTAAATGAAGATCTTCTCAGCCCCTGGCCCAGGGCTTCCGTCTGCACCGGCAGCCGAGGGACCTGGAGTTGGAGGCCCAGGGGACAGTCTCTGGTCCATCTCCCCTCTGCCCCCCGGGAGGGAGGCGGGTGGGACCCTCAGGGCAGCCGGGGTCCCCATCGCCAGCTTGGGCACAGGCATGGGGAGCACGTGCGGCCGCACGGTTGGTGACCGTGGGACTGATTTCGAATGCAGGGAGCCTGGCGTTTGTCTAGGATTAGCCAACTGCCATTCACGCTCGGAAAAGGTTACCCTTCCCCGGGGACTCGAGGGCCCCTGCCTGTTTACTCTCTCTCTCTCTGTGCCCTGCAAGTGAATGGTCCTGTAGACACAGCCACCGAGCTGTCTGTCACCTGGGAGCCCTGCAAACTTCGCCGCCGGTCCATACGGGCTCCCGGGGCCTCGTGAACAGCACCGGGGGGCCTGTCCACTGTGGTCCACACACTGCTAAGGCACAGGTGCAGGTGCAAGAGGTGACGTGAAAAGCGACATTTGACCCCAAGGAAGAGCCAGTTTGGTAAATGTTTGAGCCACAGCCCTGGGAGTCTCTGCTCCAAGACGCATCGTGGAGCCTCCCGCCTTGGGCGGCAGCGAATCCTCCAGGCCCACCTGCCACTCCAGCCCAGGAAGAGGCTCGAACGAATCCAGATGGCAGAGTTTCCGCCCTGCAGGGAGCTCAGCAGGGAGGTGACGACCGGCACCGCTGAGCTGAGGTCCCCTAGTTTCTGTGGTCACCTCCCTCGCCCTCAGTGAGTGCCAGGAGTGACAATAGCCGTCTCAGCTTCCCCCCACCTCAAGCCCCCCCCCCAGCCCCTGCCTGTGCCGCCTCTCACCTTCGCGGCTCCCCGGTGAGCAGCCTGCAGTCCCCCATCCCCCAGCTCCGGGCTCCCGGGCAGCAGAACCGGGATCTCGTCCAAGCCCACACAGCTCAGCCCCGGCGTTGGCGGGGACCGGACCCCAGACCCCCGGAGTTGGAGCGCACCCCACGACCTCCCGGAGCGTCCCAAACCACGGAGATGTCCTGGAACAGGGTCGACGACCATCAGTACTGGGGTCGGCCCTCTGCGCGCTCGCTGGTCCGGGCTGCGCGTTTGCTGAGCTGCCGTCCGCGCGGGGCCTGTGCTGAGCGCTGGGTATCGCGTGGTGTCCCTTCATGCTCGGGCGGGGAAGAGGAAGAAGATGTTTGTTTTAAGAAGGAGGAAACTGGCACTCAGTGAAATCATGCATCTTCCCCAGGTGTGCACGTCCTCGCTCGCTCATTCACCTGCTCGCTCATCCCTTCCACCAGCACGCCTGGGCCACTGGGCTCGGCTGGGGCTCGGGGTGAGCAGACTAAGGGCGAGGGGACGTCTGTCGCCAGGACGTAACGGTGGCACAGGCGTCCGGGGGCCTTGCCCTGCGTGCAAAGCGCGTTTGGGACCCGGATGCAGCTTCCTCCTCCCCCACCCCCGCCAGCCGCGGCCCTTTCACCTGCAGGACACCGGGCGCCACCCCTGCACACGGCCGGACCCCTCCCCTCCCCGCGGAGGGCCTGCGGGTGGCCCCGACGGGGATTCTCTGCACGTCATTGGAGGAGCCTCAGGTGTCACCCCGAATGCTTCCGGGCCACCACCCCTAATTCCGTGACAAATCAAACCACCACTAACAACTCGTTTCCAAAAGATGAAAGAGTCAATAAGCGAGTTTTTCCCCGAGGTTGGAGGCAGGGCTCTTTGTCGCATAAACAGGAAGTTCTGTGCCTGCAGCAGAGCTGAGCTTGAACTGCTCCGACAGGGAAAATCCACGTGGCTAAGTGCGTTTCCCAGGCCCTCGCCGCTCCAGCTGAGGAAGGGGATTCGGAACAACACGCTCTTCACCTCATCTAGAAATCCCCCGATGTGGCCGTCTATTGACGAACGTAGGACGTGGGCTTCGGGGCTACCATCATGGGCTCTGGTTCTGTGTTTCACAGAAGCAGCTCTTGGCCCCATTATGTCGGGAGGGGTGTTGGTCCCTGAGCCATCCCCACCCCACTTTACTCACCCTGTTCAGAGCCCACCAGGGCTGACTGTAGCCGTCCTGGTGTCCCAGGGTGGCGGGAGCAGCCGCAGGTCCTGGGAGGGCCACGAAGCTAAGCCAGCAGGCCACTCGCTGCTCTCCAAAGCCCAAGCCTGTGAAAAGAGCTTGCGTATGTGGGGGTCCCTCGTGGGGGCCTTGGCTGTCCCTTACAAGGCCACCAGCAGGCTGAGCTGATCCCATGACGGGACGGGACGGCACACACCGCAGAGCCTGGCTCTCCCACCGGGTGACTCGAGAGGTCCCTGCCCCCTGGGCCTCCGGTCTCCACGCATTCAGCACGTGGAACAGGAAGCCTTCCGGGGGCCTCCCAGCCCCGAGGGGCTCCGGCTTCATGAAATGCCTAACAGACACACTGGGAGGGCAAAAAGTAAGACCGGACGCCCACTGTCCCCAAGGGAAGGCGCCACAGCGCCGGGTTGCCACGGACTGAGGTCTCCCCGTAGACCCCTCCGCTGCCCGCCCGTGCCCGGGGCTCTGCAGGGTGACAGGCAGCGGCGCGGCCCGCGCTCACCGCCGGGTTCTGGTGCTGACGGGAAATCTGAGCGCCGCCCGGTCGTGCCGGAAGCATCCACTGCCCACAGGAAGCCCGGGGGAGGCAGATTCGAGAGAGGTACGCGTAGTTTCGGTTTCTGCACGTGAATTTCAACTGCTTTGAAACAGCGCACTTTAGAACCAGGTGTTTTAAAAGTGCCCATTGGAATCGATGCGACTGTGAAGGCGTGGTCGCCTGTATCCTCCCCGCTGAACAGAAGCGTCTTCCTATCGGAGTGCAGGTGCGTCCCAGAGGACAGGTGAGCAGGAGCCTCACCAATCCCAGGCGTTGTTAGGGTTCCAGTCTGAGCGTCCCCCAAGCAGCGAGAAGACGGTGAGAAGGAAGACAGAATTTGGGGACAGAAATGGTAGTTCGTGGCTTGTGGCCCCATTTTGCCCGAAGCAGCTCAGCCTCTGGAAGAGAATCCGGAGGCACCTGGGGTTCAGACAGCGCCAGGCTGTCACCCCGCCACAGACTCGGGGAGCCTCAGGGAAAATTGCAGCCAGCTTTGGGGCTGGGGACTGTCGTCATGGATGCCAGCTCTGCGGCCAGGACAGGAAAGGCAGGCAGCTCACTCGCCAAACGCTCTCTCTCGGATGGCTCCTTCTGGGAACAGACCGGAGCTGTGACAGCCCAGCCAAAGGGAGAGGCCACAGGGAGAGGGGCCACAGAAGAGGCCACAGGAAAGGCCACAGGGAGAGGCCACAGAAGAGGCCACAGGAAAGGCCACAGGGAGAGGCCACAGGGAGAGGCCACAGAAGAGGCCACAGGAAAGGCCACAGGAAAGGCCACAGGGAGAGGCCACAGGAGAGGCCACAGGGAGAGGCCACAGGAGAGGCCACAGGGAGAGGGGCCACAGAACAGGCCACAGGAAAGGCCATAGGGAGAGGCCACAGGAGAGGCCACAAGAGAAGCCACAGGGAGAGGCCACAGGGAGAGGCCACAAGGAGAGGCCACAGGAGAGGCCACAGGAAAGGCCACAGGGAGAGGCCACAGGAGAGGCCACAGGGAGAGGCCACAGGGAGAGGGGCCACAGAACAGGCCACAGGAAAGGCCATAGGGAGAGGCCACAGGAGAGGCCGTAGGAAAGGCCACAGGGAGAGGCCATAGGAGAGGCCACAGGGAGAGGCCACAGGAGAGGACACAGGATAGGACATAGGAGAGTCCACAAAGAGAGGCCACAAGAGAAGCCACAGGGAGAGGCCACAGGGAGAAGCCACAGGGAGAGGCCGCAGGGAGAGGCCACAGGAAGCCACAAGGAGAGGCCACAGGGAGAAGCCACAGGGAGAAGCCACAGGTCTCCAGCCAGGCTGAGCCCAGCCCCCCATCCCAGCCCTGTCCGGACATCACAATGCAGAGACGCCCGTCCCTGCCCTGCCTGGTGCAGACAGCCCAGCACGCGCACGATGAAATGGCCCACATCTCACACCAGCATGGTGGGGTGGCCCGTCACGCTGTGGCAGGTACCCAGCACACTCCCCACGGCCCCTGGGGTCTCCCCTCTGCCTCCTCCTCCTCTGCCCTGCCCCTGGGGCTTTGGTGGGAGTGGGAGGCGTGTCGGCAACCGCTGATGGGGAGGCCACCTTGAGCCCCCTAGGCACCCTGCCGTCCCCCCTGGCCCCCCGTGGCTATTTATGCCCTACCCCATCTTCCTCCCTAACCCCCATCAGAGCCACTGACCCACTTCAGCGATAAAAGTGATATAATTGCTACCATCCTCATGTGTCTAGCGTTGACAATGTAAGAAGTACTTTCAAATATAATAATCCATTACATAAAGCAAACTTTAAGGTAGAGGTTCTTATTCTATTTTTATAGAAATGTCAAGGCTCAAAAATGGAATGTGGCTCCATCAGAGTCGCTTAATTTTAAACCAAAAACGAGACTCGCAGAAGACGGCCCCTGGCCCAGGCTGTTTCCCCCCTCAGTTTCCCGTGTTTGCTGCGTCATTCCAAGTGCTCTGGCGGGTCACTCGGGGCACCCACAGGATCTGGCCCAAATAAACCTGCTCCTCTGCTTCTTTTATAGCATCCGATTCCTCCTGGGAATCGGCAGGGCCATGAATAGAAAGAGAAAATGAGACGCGGGTCTGACATTTTTGCCCGGGGAAAGCAAGCCATGTGTGTGCATCTTGTTTCCTCTTTCACTTTTATGGCCAGGGAGCTCAGCACAGCCCCAGATGCAGCTCAGCCTTAATTTCGGCACCGGACTCCGGGCTCTTCTGCCTGAACTTCGCTCTCCCTGCACTTTGATGTTTTATTCTCTCTACATTGCATTTCCACATCCCAGCCTTGTAGGAAAACAGCAGGTAAGCTACGGATTTTCGCCTATTTTATCCATTGATGAATTCCCGGAGCTCGGGACTGGGCCCGCACGGGACAGGCGGTCACTGGGCCAGTGAGTGAATCATCCCCTTTGTGTTGTAAGCACCCAGGAAAGCCCCCTCAAAATAACAATTCACGAAACACATTGCCACGTGCTGGAATTTAGTCATTTCACAGCGGAAACCCTGACTCCGAAACGAAGCCACTCGGGCTTCCTGAGGTCGCTCAGGAGCACAGCTGGCCCTGCCCAGAGGCCGCTGTTTGGAAATCTGCCCCGAACTTGGCAGTGACAGGTCCCGTGTTTAGAGCAGCCACGGAACCCACCTCCAGCACCAGACTTGGTGTTAGCCCTGTGGGGCGGAGGGAGGGCGAGAAATAGGATGAAATTCCCATGAGGCCCTGCCAGGTCAGCTGTAGGATCAGAGTTTTTAATATATAGGAAAGGATAAAACAAAATCACCATCATTTGCAAAAGTTAGAAATGTCCACTTTAAAAAAAATAGGAAATAAATATTAGGAGTCAAAATATAATTTTATATATAATATAATTCAGAACAATGTCAACACCTCAAATTGGTAGCTTTCTTATATAACGAAAAGGCTTATCTAAGAAAAAAAAAAAAACTCCATCATAACAGCTACAAAATGAATACAATGAAATATAGAGTCGTAAGCCAAGAAGAAATATTCTGGACAGATGCCCAAGAAGAAATATGAAGAGATATTTGGATAAATGGAAAGAAATACCATAGACCCAGACGACAGAGCTCAACTTTTCAAAGATGTCGACCCTCCCTAAATTAGGCGGTGAAAAATTGGAATCACAAAATCACAATGAACATCCAAGTAGAGCGGTACAGAATGTATCTTTGATTTGGAAGTTTTTTCTTGAAAGATAAAATGATGGATAACCAAGAAAAATTTCGATATCAAACGGTCCTACATTAATCAAACAGTCGCTACTTTATGAGAGAGAGAGAGAGCGAGCCAGACGGGGTGAAGGGGAATTGGGAAACAGGCTAGCAAGGAGCCGGGGATGTCGAGAAGGAACACAGCGTAGGACGAAAGTGGCTTTTCATGTCAGTGGGCGCCAAATGCATTATCCTCTCAACTGTCCTGAAACCGCAGCATTTATTTAAAAAAGATAATGCTAGTTGCCTACCTCTACAGCAAAATAAATTTCAGACGGATTTAAAATGCACAGCTTATACAGAACATAAAATATTGAAATTTCAAAAAGATATCGTTTCATACAAGCTCAGGATGGAAACACGGTTAAAACTAAGCGAAAGCCAAAGGCAAGAGTCAGAAGGAGCAAACGCACATGGGTCAGACTACGGAGCAAGTTGGAGCTTCTGTATGGCAGGAGAGCGTGGCGTGCGCGCGTTCATACGTGTACACGGCGGATGCAGACCATGCACGGGAGGCACATTTCTAACATACAGGCCGCGGCACTTGTATTGCACTAAAATACATTCCTAAACGTCAGAGTGAAGCATGGTGAAGCCCCACTGTCCAGAGAAAGACGGTAAAAAGGATGCCAATAAGCAAACATCAAAGAAAAAAATAGCCATCCCATAAGCACATGAGCACATTGATCTTCACCGGCTGCTTCGGAAATGCCAATCACGACACGACAGATGTGCACATCTTTACGGTG
This sequence comes from Microcebus murinus, assembly GCF_040939455.1. Lineage (NCBI taxonomy): Eukaryota > Metazoa > Chordata > Mammalia > Primates > Cheirogaleidae > Microcebus > Microcebus murinus. The sequence continues at coordinate 1,864,711 of NC_134113.1, read as the reverse complement.
AGGACAGCCAGGACTCTCGGGCATGTCTGGACGGGGGGTTTGGTGACAACGCTCTGACTCTGGGCCGGGCGTTCATGGTAAATGCTATGACGCTGTCAAACCGATACAGGTTATAGAGCCGCATAGCCCACATGTTGACGGAAAACTAAATACAATGCTTAATGGCAGAAGAGACAAGAATGAAAAAGCTCCTGCAGGTTGGCTGACAAGTACAGATTGCGCCAGCGTAGACAAGCCTGGGTGGTTTCCATCGCCCCTGGGCGGGCAGGTGGCCCTGGACCAGCAGCACAGGTGAGGAGCCGCGGCCGGACTCCTGGGTTTGCTGGTGGCCAGCCCTGGAGACGCCGGTGACGCAGAACTTCCTGATGCAGGAATCCATCCCGAAAGGATCAACCCTGTCGAAAGGAAAGGGGACCTTGCACCTGATGAGGCATTTTGGGGACCTCTCCTGTTCACGGAGGACGTTCAGGGCTGAGGGACAAGTTAAATGACACCTGAGAAATGCAAACAGGTGAACGCAGCATGTGGGACATTGCAGGGGACAGATGTCCGGGTTCTTCAATTAATCAATGTCTGAGAACGAGGAGGAACCCGAGGGGAGCCAGGGTCCCAGGGGTGAGACAGGACGCCCAGCGCCACGCGGGGCCTCGCCTAGACCCGCGCCTGGGCAGCACCATCAAGGTCGCCAATGTCCCTGTCGTCAGGCGTGGGGACGCTAATTTGAGGGGACACACAGGCAGCGTCACCGTGTTTGCTGGGCACAGCATTTGGGTGGGAGGAAGTCACACTTCTGAGTCCGTTGTGTTTGGAGACGAGCGCTAAGTGCGCTGGTCCGCTGTACGGCGGCTCAGCAGCAGAGCACGGAAGGAGGAAGAGGAAGGGGACGGTGCCGGCTCGGGTCTTCATGCCGGGACGGATTCAGTGTGCCAGAAACGTATAGGGGAGACGCCTGGGAGGGGAAACCGGTGGGGCGGGGAGGGTCCCCAGGGAAGATAGAGGGCAGGTGGTGTCGGGGTTCGTGGGACCCTCTGCACCTCTACCAGGAAAGTCGGGGGACCCGTGTGGAGTCCCCCATCTCCAGGGCAGCCTGTGCCCTGTCCCTGCTGCAGTCCGGTCGGTGTGACCACCGGGAAGGACCTCGGAGCAGGACGGGGCCCCGAGCGGCAGGCGGCTCCCGCAGTGAGGGATGGGAGGGCTGGCGCCCGGCACCTCGGAGCGTGGCTGGGGGCAGCGAACCCACTGGAGGGTGCACAGCGTGACTGTTCCCATCTGTGTGCTGGGGGGGCAGGCGCGTTTGGCATGTGGGGTTTCATGGATTTTGGGACATTTGCCTGTACGTGATGAGCTATCTTAAGGATGGGGCCCAGGTTTAAATGCAGAATTCACTTATTTTTCACGCTCACCCTACGCGCACAGCCTGGAGGTGATTCCATGCGGTATTTTCAATGATTCTGTGCACGGAACAAGGTTTGCGTTTTGACCACGACCCGTCCTGTGAGGTCAGGGGTGGAATTTTTCCACTTGTGGTGTCGTGGTGTTGCTCCAAAAGCATAGAATTTTGGACAGTTTCAGATTCCGAATTTTCAGATTGGGGATGTCGGGACTGTGTGTGCCAGGGTCCAAGCACAGTTGTCTCTGCTTTTCTGAGCGTCTGAAGACTTTCGTAACGACTTACGCATGTGCACGTACTCTGTTTTAGCCATGCCCACCCTTAAGTGCAGGTCGTCATCAGACCCTTAATAAAGGTAAAATCCTGCCATCCGGCTCAGAAGTGGCCGAGGCAGTGTGGTCCAATGGTTAGAGGACCCTCCAGACCCCAACTGGGAGGAGAGGCGGAAGCAGCCCACAGGCCTCCAGGGCTGGCGGAGGCTGGCAGGGGAGGCCATAGGAGCCAGGGCGTGGGAGCCCCACCCTTCTCTCTGCAGGAGGCAGGGTCGGCATGAAGGAACCGGGGGCAACAGGAGCACTGGAGGGCTCAGCCTGGAAGGAATGTGCGGGTGGAGCCGCCGAAAGCAGAGGGAAGTTACTGGAAATGTTAGAAAGAACCAGTTGGGAAACCAGAGCATCGTTCTCAATCTCCCAGAAAGAATAATTGGGGCAGTGTCTGCTCCCACTGCTGCAGAACAGTCATTTATAAAAGTATTTCGTGAGTCTTGAAGTCGCTTACTGTCTGTCTGGGAACCCTAACTGCTGTGATTCAGTCTCCTGAGCGTGAGTCACGTGGGCACACGGCGGGGACAGCGGCACTGGCTGCCAGGAGCCCGGCCAGGCACAGCCCCGACTCAGAGCACAGACGTCTGCTGGGTGGAACTGGGTGACAAGCGGACGGAAAGACACGGTTCCCTCTTGACGGACAGCGCAGCAGGGAGCGGGAGTGGGAGTCTCCCCGCAGGGGTGGAGCCCCCAAAGATCCCTCCAGTTCCAGGATCCCAGGGACGCCGGCGGAAAGGCCAACCAGGTCGAGCTGAGACAAAGAGAAACGACCAACCACGAACAGCACTGACGTCCCGAAATAATGGACCCAGGAGGGCACGAGGGACCCAGGTGCCCTGAGATTCTCGGGCACCCGGAAGTCCTGTCCTGTTGCTCAGACAGGCAGCAACCGCGTGTCCAGAAATAAGACAAGAGCCCTGGGGTCACCCCTGGGTTTAAATCCTTCAGAATGAAGGAGCAACTTGCATGCACTAACTGTCCCTGAGCCCCGTTCTCAATGTCTGGGAGGTGGGGACAGTGCTATCCCCTGCACCAGCTGCGGAAGGGACACATGGAGAGTCCCTGTGCGGAACAGATGAGCTGGCTGCAACCACAGGGCTCCCGCTGGGATGGATCCGAAGTCCATGGATGGCAAAGATGTCAGGAGCAGGGGCGTCACCAGCACACATGTGCGCCCCCAGCAGCCCCCAGGGCCTGCGCTGTGACTACCCATGTGACGGGCAGTCGCCGGCCTGGTCAGCCCCTGTGACCGCACAACGCAGCTGCCGACTGCCCAGTTGGACAGTCAGTGGGTGTCCTTCTCAGCGCCCCTGGGGTGTCTCTGCACCTGGAAAGGAGCAAGTCTCTGTCCTGTGAGATCCACCCCCGCTGCAGTTGGAACAACCCATTTCTTACTGGGTGACCTACCGTGTTTTCCCGAAAATCAGACCTACCCATAAAACAAGCCCTAGCTGATCTCTGAGCATTAGCGCAATGTAAGCGCTACCCCGAAAATAAGACCTAGTGATGGGCATGGCTACGCAGTGCATCTGCACAACCCATGCGTGTCGTTGTGGTGCCAGCAAAGAAGACGAGCAGCCCTTCTCATCCGCCCCATGAGAGCTCTAGGGCTCCACAGGAGAGATTGGGACCAATGGTTCTAAAGGAAATAGAGTCGCAAGAAATTCAGGATGGAATTCAGGGTTTGGAGACTGATGATGATGTTCCAGAAGAAGATGACTTAACTCTATTTGAATAAATGTAGATGGTTGTACCGTACTTAAAAAAAAAAATAACACATGCCCTGAAAATAAGCCCTAAGGTGTCTTCTTGAGGAAAAATAAATATAAGACCCTGTCTTATTTTAGGGGAAACATGGTAATTGCACAACTGGTAAGCCACTCGTCAGGGGCAGGCTAACATCTGCTGCGTTTCCTCCCAGTGGAAGGGACAATTGCCAGGGCGGCTTTTACTAATCTACAAAAACGCCAGCATCTTCATAGAGCAGAGACTCGGCCTACGCAGTGGAGGGTCCCAAAACCCAGGCCAGGTGATGCCCACTTAACACGGGAATGCCAGGTGGCTTTTCTCGTCCGTCTGGGGCTCAGGAGCCAGCCCGAGGCAGGTGTGGCTGTCCGCAGGACGCCCCGCACCTTTGGAGTGCCATCAGATCGTTTATTCATCTTCTTTCCATATTTTAAATTTTTCTCATTAACTGAAAAACTGTGACTGAGCATCTGCCAAGACCCATTTAGAGATCTGAGGGACACTTAGCTCTGGCTGAGCAATGCCTCCCAAATCCTAAAAGCGAGAACCAAAAGGAATGGACAGTTTCCAAGTTTCTTAATTGCAGCCCCAAACAAACTCAAGAATATTTACAGGAGTACAAATATATGCAGCACCCCAGAAGAGAGAATGCACGATTTCTGGCATTCAATCAATCACAGGCACTTAATCAAAGCATACAATAATCAAGAAACAAATCAACCAATTGAAACTGACTCGGAGCTAACCCAGATGTTAGAATTTTAAGAGAAGAACATTACAAACAATTATTATGACTGTATTTTATATGCTCAAAAGTTAAGTAGAGAAGTGAAAGATAAACACACACACGTACATATAATCACATAAAACTCCTAGAGATGAAAACTACAATGTGTGAGATGAAAAACACCCTGGATGGGATATTAGAGACATTGCAGAAAAAAAATGAGTGAACTTGAAGATACAGCCATATAAACTACCAGAAATAAAACACATGGAGATGAAAGCATTTTACCAAGTGGGAAGACTATCAGTGAGCTAAAAAAACAGATTCAAGTCACCTAATATACGTGTAATTGAAGTCCCCGAAGGAATGATCGAGGCAGGACATTTGAAGAAACAATAGCCCTAAATGTCTCCAATTGATGTAATAAACATACAAATCCAAGCAGCTCCGCAAACCCCAAGTGAATGAAACAGGAAGAACATTACACCAACCCACATCGTAACCGATACCTTAAAACCAGTGATAAGGAGAAAGATCCTAAAAACAGCCGGAAGAAAGAAATAGTTACAGGCAGAGGAGCATTTAATGTGAGGCTCACAGCAGATCCCTCGCCGTGTGCGAGCAGGAGACAGACGCCGGGAACAACGTCAAGGTACAAAATACAAAATAAAGTCGACCTTGATAGAAATCCCAGCAAGTAACCTTGTAGACTTTGACAACTGATGCTGAAGTTTTTAAGGATTGTGAGGAGCCAACATGCTATGGAAGGAGAAGAACCAGTCCGAGGACAGACGCCGCCCGACTTCACGACTCACCGTGAAGCTGCGGTAACCGACACAGCGCAGGGTCGGGGACAGGACGGACAGGGAGACACGGAACCCAACAGGGACCCAGCCGCAGACCCCCGTGGAGTCAGCTGATGTCCAACAAGGGGACGAAGGCAGCACAATGGAGCAGAGTCTTTCTAACAAGTGGAACAGCTGGACATCAGCACGTGAACAAGCAAGTCCAAACGGACTGGACACAGCTCATGTGCTTCACAAAGCTGAGCTCAAAATGGGCCACGCGCTTACATGTAAGACCCAAAATCATAAAAATCCTACAACATAACTTAGGAGAGGACTTAGACGACCTTGCTACGGCGATGACTGTTTAGATACGAGACCACAGTACAGGAAGGAAATGATTGGCATAGCTCAGTAATATAAGACAGTTCTGCTCTGTGATGGACGATGTCAAGAGATTGGGAATACCAGCCTCGGACAGGCCAGAGATACTTGCAAAAGACACATTTACTACCCAAAATATACAAAGAACCTTTGACACTCAGCAGTAACAAAACAAACAACCCAACTAAAAAGACCTCACGGACACCTCACCGAAGAAGACGTGCAGGTGGAAATAAGAGTGTAAAAAGACGCTCCATGTTGTAGGTCTCCAGAGAAATGCAAATTCAAACCATGTGGCACCACTACACACCTACTGGAATGGCCAAAATCCGGAGCACTGACACCAGGAGCACAGGCAGGGACCCCCGGACACTGGCGGTGGGGACGCAGAATGGTGCAGCCACTCTGGAGGAAAGTTAGGTGTTTTTTACAAAACTAAACATCCTCTTACCATGCAATCTAGCAATCACGCTCGTTGGTATTCGCCCAAAGGAGCTGAAATCTATGTCCACCCAAAAACCTGCAGGAAAAATATTTACAGCACTTTCTTCATAATTGCCGAAACTTGGAAGCAACTACGATGTCCTTCAGCAGGTGAGCTGGTGGAGGAGCCTCCGCACATCCAGACCATGGAGTGTTACTCAGAGCCAGAGTAATGAGCTCCCCAGCCACGAGGACAGGGAGGAAACACAAGTGCATATCACCGATGAAGGAAACCAGTCCGAAAATTGCACCCTATGCAATTCCAACCACATGACATTCTGGAAAAGACAAAACTATGGAGACAGAAGTTCTACTGTTGCTAAGGCTTAACGGGCAGAGTGGGGAGAGGGGCAGACAGAGCACAGAGGGTGGGGACCATGGCAGTGCTCTGTGATGCCACAGATGAGTCCACATCCTCACGCGTGTGTCCAAACCCAAGCAACTACACAGCACAAGGAGTGAACCCAATGCATGCTGTGGACTTTGCACGATAATCATGTGTCCATGTTGTTCATCAGTTATGACATCTGTTCCATCCTAGCGTGGACACTGATAACGGGGAGGCTGTGCCTGGGTGGGGCAGGGCGTATCTGGGAAATCTCTGTCCTTCCCTCTCGATTTCGCTGTGAACCTGCCCTAAAGGAGAAAGTATTTTTTAAAAATTCAACTTAGAATTTTATATTCAACAAAAGTGCCTTTCAAAAATGAAGACAAAATACTTTTTCTGACACTTGAAAGCTAAAAGCAGTCATTACCAGCATTCCTGCCCTGCAAGAAATGCTACAGGACGTCCTTTAAGAGCACGTAAAATGAGACCAGATGTAAAAAAACGAATCTACAGCAAGAAACAAAGACCAAGCAGAAATGGTAACTACACAGGTAATTATTTAAAATTGTGTTCTTATGATTTAACCATTTTAAAAAATAATTGTTTAAACAAAAACATGTGGCTGGGCCAGGTGGCTCACACCTGAAATTCCAGCACTTTGGGAGGCTGAGGCATGAGGATTGCTTGAGGCCAGGAGTTTGAGACCAGCCTGGGCAACATAGTGAGACCCTATCTCTATAAAATATACATTTAAAAAAGTTAAATAAAAAAAAAAAAACATGTAACGTGGGGTTTATAACATGCACAAGTAAGACTTATGACAACAATAGCATGAGGTAGAGGGTGTCATAGAAGTACACCATTGTAATGTTTTTATATGATGCTGCACATACTGGGTGTGACACTGTTTGCTTTTGTGGTTTAACTGTGCCACAGAAGGTTTATGTGAATGAATGATGCATATAAACCCTGGAATAGGCTGGTCCACAGGTGGTGACTCACCTGTGCACAGTCAGGCCCACATCCAGCCCCTGCCCTGCTCTTCCCTTTTCTCGTGACTGCACTTGACTTGTCTTAAAATACATACATCAATACATAAACCCCAAAACAACCACTAAAAGAACAATAAAAAAGTTATAGCTAATAAGCCAACAAGAGAGATCATTACACAAAACCCCACAATTTATACCTTTAAAGGCTAGGAAATGATTTAAAAAATGGAACAAAGAAAAAATGGTAAAGTTATAAACAGACAGCCAGGTGATAGACTCAACCAAACGATATAAACAATCACATTAAATATAAATGGTTTAAACACCCCCATTACAAAGATGTCAGGTTTATATTAAAATGACCCAGACATATGCTGATTACAATAAACATACTTTAAATATAATGACAAAAATAATAATTTAAAAGTGAAAGGAAGGAAACAAGATACACCGAATGAAGTGGTCTACTCAGGCTGCCAGAACAAGCTGTCACAGGCCAGTGGCTTGAGCAAAGGAAACTCATTTCCTCCCAGTCCTGGAAATGAGATGCCCCAGGTCAAGGTGCTAGACAAGCAGCTCCTGGTTCAGGTGTCTCCCGCCTTGCAGATGCCCTTTCTTACTGTCCTCACGTGGCCTCTCCTCTGTGCAGGTATGGGGAGGGAACACCCTAGTGTCTCTTCTCTTTTTCACAAGGACATCTGCCCTATTAGATTAAAATCCCACCCTTGTGACCTCAAGTCAGCTTTATTGCCCTCTTACAGGGCCTACCTCCAAGTACAGTCACACTGCAGGTTAGAGCATCAACCTAAGAATTTACGGTGAGGAGGAGAAAATTCAGCCCGTAACACAACCTGACGTTGGACATAAGGAAGGTATAATGGCTGGATTAATACTGGAAAAAAGTGGACTTCAGAGCAAAGTATATTGTCAGGGATGAGCAAGGTCATTATGTGCTGCTAGAGCCGTCAGTCAGTCAGGAGAATATAGCGATCTTAGACATCTGAGCATCTGACAAGGAAGATATAAATACATGAAGCAAATATTAAAAGAACTAGAAGGAAGAATTTTACAATCCACAATTACAGTCGGATATTTTGATATCCCTCTCTCCATAATTGAGAGAAAACAAATAGGAAATCTGTAAGGATATGTGAACGCCACCCTGAACCCAACGTGGGCTGGTAGACGTTTGCAGAATGTTCTAGCCCTCAGCGGCAGAGCACACGTTCCCCCCACGGGCATTCACAGAGACAGGCCCTGCTCCGGTCCACGAGACGGGTCTCAGTGAACTGAAAAGCTTTCAGCTCATACAGAGTTTGTTCTCAGAACACAATGAAACTAAACCAGAAATCAAAAACTGAGAGATATCTGAAAAATCACCAGATATTAGGAAACTCAATAACACACTCCTAAATAACCCTCTGGTCAAAGAAGACATCCAACAGGGGAATAAGAAAGTATTTTGAACTGAACGAAAATGAAAACATGACATATAAAAATCTGAAGATGCCTTGCAAGCTTGGAGAGACATATGAAACACCAAACTCCCAAATGGGAGAAGAAAAAAGGTTTCGCAATGATAACTTTGGCTTCCACATTAAGAAACCAAAGGGGGAGGGGGGCAGGGGGAAGATAAATGAAAGCCAACATCCTCAGAAGAAAGAAAATAATGAGTATCACAGCTAAAATCACCAAAATAGGAAACAGGAAAAATGTAAGAATTCCTAAAACCAAAAAGTGGTTCTCTGAGAAAGTAGATGACACAGGCAGACCCCTGGGGAGACCGATGACAAAAATAGGGAGGCGACGCAGACACTAGAGAGTCTACAGGAGAACGTGGCATCCCGGAGGGCAGGCTGTGACAATCCACAAGTCTTCTCCGCAGAGGAGAAACGCACCACCTCAGGCCGGAGCCACAGCGTCCCAGCTGTGCCCTGGCAGAAACAGGGCAATTGTCTCCCACGCTGGGCCTCTTCCTGGGCATATGGGACACCTGCTTCCTGGCCCACCCTGCAAGTCACTGGGGTTGTCATCCGGGTCCCAGCCTGGGGAATGCAGGTGGAAGTGACATGAGACACTTTGCATCCTGACCCTACGAGCATCCGCACGATGTCTCCCCTGCCCCTGCCGTGGAGTCTCGGGGTGAAAGGAGGGACTGTGGCGTGAGCCCCTGTGTCCCCCGGGACCCGCAGGCCGAAGGTGTAATTCCCGGCGCGTCTGCGCTTGGAGACAGGGTATCCCAGGAAGTATCAACAGCTAAGGCTTAAGGAGGTCGTGAGGGCAGGGCCCTGATCTGATAGGGTTCTTATTACAATGCACACCTTATTATAATGTGTGCATTTTCTCTCTCTCTCTCTCTCTGTCTCCCCACCCCCCACCCCATGTGCTGACACAGACAGCAGGTGGCCGCCTGCAGATCAGCAAGAGAGCCCTCCCCAGGACGTGAACTGATCAGCATTTGAGCTTGGACTTTCCAGCCCCCAGAACCGTGAGAAAATGAATTTTTGTTGTTTAGGCTGCACGGTCTGTGGCATTTTGTTGTGGCAGCCCGAGCTGGCTAACAGGGAAGGTGTGGGTCACTTGAGTCATGGTTCAGAGGTAAGTGGCCAGGGAGGACCCCAGCCCCAGGTGGACTTTAACTCACGTCAGACTCTGGACTGCAATGCCTGTGGCAGGAGGGAGAAGCCAGCTTCCTTCTGTCAAGATCCAGAGATTGGGAGGCAAGGGGTGTTTTGGTAGCAAGAAGCATTTCCCCTACTAATGGAGAAGTCGGTACCTGATTAGGGTACTTCCATGACATAAGGGCGGTGAGATTGGCTTCAAGGTCAGGCAGGTGTCTGCTGGGAAGAACCTTATTCTTAGAACCTGAAAGTGCGTTCATGCGGACTGAGCCGCGGACGCACTCTTGAAACTGCCGGCCTCTCGTCTCCCGGGCGGTGCTAGTCAGCCTCTGCTTCCGGGGAAGGGTGGGAACACAATGTCAGCAGTGAATGCCGGCAATGTGGCAGCCTGCAGCAAGAGATGGCAAGAGAGAGCTGAGCTCAGGAAAGAAATTAATGGAATAGAGAAATTCCAGGAGCTCAGGGGTTGGAAGAGTTTGAGAACTCGCCTACGTGCAGAGATGGAATTTTCAGAAGCTGAGCTGCAAGTATCAAGTGAAAGTTTTTGCCCAGTTTAATAAAGTATGTCGGGGGGAGTGATTCGAGTGAGTAGCATCCAAGAAACGTATCTGAGCTGATAAAATGACCCGGGCTAAGGCTGAGATGAAGGCTGCAGCATCCCAAATCGTCGCTCCAAATACGCCGTGAGATTCCCCGTGGCGCTGAGACGGAAGGCGCCAGCGTGGCCCAGCCCTGGCCTGGGGAGGGGCTGGGGAGGGGCAGGGGAGGGGCTGGGGAGGGGCAGGGGAGGGGCTCTACACTGGCGTCAGGCTGCTGCTCAGGGGAGAAACGGTGACTGTGTTAAAGCCTCTGAGACTGGGAAATTGTTAAAGCAGGTCGCAAGTTTTATCCTGAGAAAGAGGCGAGCGCAGGAGGGTGACAGCAGAAACAGGGCAGGAAGTCGGGGTCGGGTTCGCGCGATTTGCAGGGGTCCAGACCCCTGTGGCTGAGAAGGAGGTGCTGGAGAGAGGGGCAAGGCTAACAACCAGTGACAACGCTGCATGCCAGGGCCCGTGTGCCCAGCGCCCGCAGTTCCGTGTGGCCGCAGAGAGATGCTGCGCGCAGGCGGGGCCCCGAGGTGAATGAGGAATCTGCTGGGGGGAGACCGCGTCTGTTCCCGTCTTTATACCTTACATGCTCTCACTGCTTGCTGATGCTCCCTTGCACAGCCGCACCGCAGATCGTTTATCCTTTCGCCGGGGGAGAGCTCCTGGCCCCTTCCAGTTCTGATGGTTGGGACTGAAGCTGCTGTGCACACGTGTGTAAGTTTTTTGTGCAGGCCGGAGTTTTCCAATCAGTTACGCAAACACCTGGAAGCCTGATGGCTGGGTCATGTGATAAAACTACTTTTAGATTTGTAAAAAGCCGCCAAATTCCCTGCCAAAGCGGCTGTGCCTTTTGCATTCCACCAGCAAGGAAGGAGAGAAAGTTCCTGCTGCTCCCTGTCCTCACCTGCACTTCGTGTTGTCAGTTTGGGGCTTGTTCTTGTATTCCAGCCGTCCCAACAGGCGTGCATTGGCGTCTCGCTATCGTCTTAATGTGCAGCAGTTCTCTAATAACGAAAGATGTTGAGCATCTTTTTATGTGCATATTTGACATTTGTGTATCCTTTTCGGTGAGGCGTCTGTTCAGATCTCTTGCCCATTTTTAAATTGTCTGTTTTCTTATTGCTGAGCTCTAACAGTTCTTTACACAGTTTGGGTACAAGTCCTTTCTGAGTTTCGTGTCTCTCCCAATCCCTAGCTTATCTTGCCATCCTTTCGACGTTATCTTTTGCAGAGCGGAAGATGTAATCTCAAAGCCCCGCTCATCAGTTTCTCCTTCCTGAATGGCGCTTTCATGGCTGCATCCAAAAATGTCGTTGCCAAACTCAAAGTCACCTAGATTTTGTTCTGTTATCTTCTGGAAGGTGTATAGATTTGCATTTCACATTTAGACCTATGATACATATTTAGTTGACTTTTGTGAAGGGTGCAAGGTGTGTGTCAACAGTTTAACATTTTTTTCCAGCATCACTGGTTGAAAAGACAGTCCTCACTGAATTGCCAATGCTCCTTGCTCAAGGATCTGTCTACTCGCCATGTGGGTCTGATTCTGGGCTCTCCGTGCTGGTCCGTTGACACCTGTCTATTCTTTCGTTAACATCACACTGCCTTGCTTATTGTGGCTTTATAATAAGCCTTCAGGCCGGGCGCGGTGGCTCACGCCTGTAATCCTAGCTCTCTGGGAGGCCGAAGTGGGAGGATCGCTCAAGGTCAGGAGTTCGAAACCAGTCTGAGCAAGAGCCAGACCCCATCTCTACTAAAAATAGAAAGAAATTAATTAGCCAACTAAAAACATATAGAAAAAATTAGCCGGGCATGGTGGCGCATGCCTGTAGTCCCAGCTACTTAGGAGGCTGAGGCAGGAGGATGGCTTGAGCCCAGGAGTTTGAGGTTGCTGTGAGCTAGGCTGACGCCATGGCACTCTAGCCCAGGCAACAGAGTGAGACTCAAATTAAATAAATAAATAAATAAATAGCCTTCAAATCAGGTGATATGAGTCTTCCAACTTTGTTCTTTAGTACAAAGTTTGGCTACTTTAGTACAAGGTTTGGCTACTCCAAGTCTCTTGCCTATCCGTATAAACTTCAGAATCACTTTGTCAGTATCTACCAAATAACTTCTGAGCCACAGAATACCTCTCCATTCATTCAGAGCTCCCTTCATCAGAGTTTCCTCATTACTACTCCTAGATTCTGTAGATATTTTGTTAGACTTAGAGCTAAATATTTCGGGGGATTTTTTTGGTTTTGTGCTGTTATCAAGGTTATTGGTTTTTATTCATTTCAAAGTCCAGTTGTTCTTAGCAGGTATATAAGAAATTAGCTGGCTTTTTTTTATATTGACCTACTAATCTAGAGCCAGATACAATCGCTTATTTGTTCCAGAAGTATTTTTGTTGCTGTTGTCTTAGAAAATTGATATGCGCTGCCCCCGTTATCTTTGATAATCTTTCTTGTGCTGAAGGCTGACTTTTTTTGAAATTAATCTGGCTACTTCAGTTTTCTTTTGATTAGTGTTTACCATGGGATATTTTCCTATTTTCAATTTTAACCTATCTCTGTGTTTTTATTTAAAGTGATTTTCTTACGGACAACATATAGCTAGATATTTCTTTATAATCCACTAGCAATCTCTGTCTTTGAACTGGGGTCTTTAGATCATTTACATGTAAAGTGATTGCACAGTTGGATTAATCTCTACCATGCTTATTGTCTGTTTTATTTGTTCTTTGTTTGATCTCTACCTTTTTTTTTTTTTTCCTGCCTTTGCTGGGTTTAACTGATTATTTTAAATAATTCTGTTTTCTCTCCCTTCTTAGCATATTAATCATATTCCCTTTTCGATTGCTAGTGGATTTCCTAGAGTCTGCAATATAGGTTTGCAGCTGAAGCAGGAGCCTTAGATCCTGAGAGTATTAGTGATTGCCCCATCCCTTGCTACACCGTTGCCATTCGTTTCCCTGAGCCACCCGGGGTGAGCAGTAATCACCCCGTACATTGTTACTGTTATTGCTTCAACAGCTCTCTTTTAGATCAATAAAAAATAAGAAAAAAAATCCTTCTAAGCTATTTCACCTCCATTTACTCCTTTTCTCTTGCTCTCTCGTTCTGTGTTCTCCAGCTCTGAGTTCCTGGCCTGTATGACCTCCCTTCTCTCTAAAGAACTTCTTTTTTTTTATTATTATTATTTCAGAGTTTTATGGGTTTACGGAGAGTTACAGAGTTCTGGTTATAGAGTTTGCTTTTGTGCAGTTGGAGTCAAAGTTGTGAGCGTGCCCTTCGCCCAGTTAGTGCTCGCTGTACCTGTCAGGTGTGAATTTGTCCCTCTCCCCCCCTTCCCCCTGCTAGATTTCCCTCCAGTTTTATTTCCTTGTGTGCAGGGAAGTGCTGGTCACACTCCTTCCAGGGTAGGCGTGCCAGCAACGAATCCCCTAGGTTTGCTTGACAAAGTCTTCATGATGTCTGTTTCTCTTTTGAAGGATAATTTTACTGGATATAGAATTTGGGGCTGATGATTAGGTTTTTGGGGGTTTTTGTTGTTGTTGTTGGTGTTGTTCTTTCAACACTAAATATTTCGCTCCCTTCTCTTGCTTTTGTGGCTTCAGCAATCAGTCAGTCAGACGCAGTTCTTACCTTTGCTCCTGTCAAGCTACCGCGTTTTTGTTGTATGGTTTCTTTCAAGATTCTTTTTTTTTTTGTCTTTAATTTTCTGTGGTTTCAATATGAGATACCAAGGTCTGAAATTTTGAGGTATTTTTCCTTGTAAGTGTTCTTTGAGCTTCCAGAAACTGTGTTTTGGTGTCCGTCACTAATTTTACAAAATTCTCGGCCACGGGCACGTCAGACATCCCTCTGTCTGGCCTCTGTCCCCTACGCCCGTGAACGCCCATCCCACGTCCGGGAGTCCCTGTGACCGTCTGCGATTCTTGGGCATTCTGTCCCCTCCGTCTTCTTTTCATTCTGTTCTCTCTCTTCCCACCATGTGCGGGGGTGGGGGCGTCCACCCATGTAGCCTCAAGCTCCCCAATCTTCCTCAGCCGCGTCCAGTGCCCAGTGAGCCCATCCGAGACCCGTTCCCGGCTCAGAGTTCTGCCCCATGGGGTTCCCTTCTGCCCCATGTTCCAGTTCCCGTCTCTGCTTCTGTCCCCAGTGCTTGGGCTCTGGCAGTGGCACCCTCGTCCCTCACTGGTTTTCCATCTACTGATACCATGTTTCCCCAAAAATAAGACAGGGTCTTATATTTTTTTTTCCTCAAGAAGACACCCTAGGGCTTATTTTCAGGGGACGTGTTCTTTTCCCCTCAAAGCCTCAGCTCGCAGCACGCACAGGATGGCTGGGACCCGACGGGGGAGCCGACCTTGTGGGTGGGGCTGCCGCACCTTTCCAGTCACCCCTGGGATAGCAGCTGTCACGACGGGGCAGATGAGAAGGGCCGCCCGTCTTCTTTCCCGCTCCGCGACAAAATGCATTGGGCTGTGCAGACGCGCTGCGCAGCCACGCCTGTCACTAGGGCTTATATTCGGGGTGGGACTTCTATTGCGCACATGCTTCGAAACCCTGCTAGGGCTTTTTTAATGGGTAGGTCTTATTTTCGGGGAAACACAGTATTTCACTGCGGTCAGCTCCAGGGCCAAGTGTCCCCAAGCCAGGGGAGTTTCTGAGCCGCAGTTTTGGAATATGAAATCCAAGAACAGCTGGGACCTGACGCCAGGGTGGGTGGCCGGCCCACCCTCAGCTCTGGGAGGGAAGGTCTCCGTTCAGGCCAGTCCTGGGGCACCTGGAAGCTCATCGCTGAGCTTCTTGCTCCAACTGCATCTCAGCTTTGTGCTTTCCTTTTTTTTTTTTTTTTTTTTATTTTTTCACAAAAAGCAGTGTCCCCTAATAGGACAGGCATCCACCAGAGGGACACAGGGGGGTGTAGCGTGGGGAACCGGAGCGGTTTCCTTCCCTGCAATCCTCCGCCCCGCGCAGCTCAAATAATTTTAGCTTGGCATGAAAACTTGGTCTCCCAACTCAGTAAATAACCTGTTTTCTATACTTGGAGTGTTTTTATTTTCAGGCTTCAGACGAAAAAGCCTTTTTCATGGCAACTGGGTTTATTCCTACGTCTCTGTTTCCACAGGAGCCAGGTTCAACCCGGCTCCGAGTTCAGCCTCCTCCGGGGCCGCACACGGTGACATGTGAAGTTCCATGTGTGCCGAGGTGTCAAAACACGCACAGCCCCGTCCCCAGCGTGCCATGGGCACCGTTCCACCTGTGGCTCTGCCGCGGCATGACCTGGTCCCCAGCCCCCCGGGGAGGCACCCTGACAGCCCAGCCCACTGTGGGGAGGCCGTTCCATGCCTCAGCCGTGCACCGGGATCCCGGCACCAACCTCCCTGTCCGGGGGCCGGCGGGTGGGGGGTGGGCGTCTTTGCAGGCTGCAAGATCTGACTCTGTATCCACCAGAAAGCCCACGTCCCGGGAGCTTCCCAGGAATGACGGGCCGGGGAGCAGGAAGCCGTGGCTGAGAGTCCCAGCCGTTCCCACTGCAGGGGGGAGTCACAACCCTGAGGTCTCCCCTCCACGCCGCGGTACCAGACCCAGATCCCTGTCACCAGGGACGTTGATTCACAGCCCAAGCCAGACATACCCGGGGAGGGAGGAGCCGTTAAAATCAGCCTCATTATGTTTCCAGAAGCAGCAGCGTCACACACCACGTTGCCAGAGCTGCAGTTGTCCCTGAGCCAGGCCGATCACCCTGGGGTCCCCGTGCCTGTGGCTCCTTGCCTGGCGCGGTGGCCCTGGGAGGACTTTGCCAGCAGCCCCTGATGCCTGAGCAAATGGCTGCTTTTCATTCTGCGATCACCTCTTCTAGCTCTTGTAAATACACAGGCATCACGTGTGTGCACACACATGCACATGGACACACATGCCCATGCACACAGACACACACATGCACACAGATATACACACACATGCACACAGACACATACATGCCCATGCACACACGTGCACACGGATATACATACATGCACACACATGCCCGTGCACACAGACACACACATGCACACAGACACACACATGCACACAGACACACACATGCAGACACACACATGCCCATGCACACACATGCACACGGACACACATGCCCATGCACACACATGCCACTCACGCTCCCACACACAGTATTCCGCCAGTTGCTATCGCCTCATGCACACGTTTTTACACCATAAACATTTATGGGGCCGTGTACTTTGCTTCGTAATTATGACTCCGAATGCCTGCATAACATCCCCGCCAATGATGAGCCGTAATTTGCTAAATCAGCCTGCAGATGGGTTTCGCCCGGTGCCTCCCTGCTGGGGAACCGCTTGCGTGGCGAACGCTCCTTCTACCCGCGGCCTCGTCCTTCACGCATGAGCTCTCGGGCTGGTTCCTCGGCATGGATCACTTGACAGATGGCAGAGCCACGCTCCTGTCCTCCGATATTCGGGAGCATTAAATCCCGCGGCCACCGAGTTCCAGGGACTTCCCGGGAGCTGGACGAGACGGTCAGCTCTTGAGGGCGGGAGTTGGGGCTCACTGCTGCTCCCGACCCCGAGCGTGGTGGCTTCACAGGACCCCTCGGAGGTCTGCCGAGTGGGGGACGGAGAGCGGCCGTCCGTCCTCCAGCTCAGGTTGCAGGCTCGCAGGGCCAGGGCTCTCTGTTAGCTCAGGGTCGGTAAGTGCTGTGGCCCCAACCACCTGCCCTCCCACTGCACCCCGCACCACCCTGCCTTCCGGAAGGTTCAGGGAGCCAGGCCAGCTGCCTGCATGGCGTGACTGAGAGGAGTCTCGGGTAACCGCTCCCACACCCATGGGACCTGCCTTGGGGTGATTTTGGGGTCTGAGCTCATCTGTAACCAGGGGGTCCCAGGGGACGAGGTGGCCCTAGTGCCCACCGGCTAGATCCTGTGGGATGCAGCTCTGTCCCAGGGACCCCAGAGTTTGGGGAGAAACACAGTTCAGGAGGCATTCTAGAAGGATCTATGTGGCTCAGTGGAGAGTGGCTGACAGTGTGGGGCACGGAGAAGGCCCCCTCCCCACAGCCCCCCACTCAGGCCGACAGGGGTGCAGAGTCCCCGGGACCCGGACGGGCAGCCCAGGCCCCCCCACCCCTTATGGAAGGCGGCAGCAGCCCCAGGGCCCTTTGTAAAGTAAAAACAATCCAATAAAACAAACGCCTGGATTTTCAAGACATCCAATAATTCATAAGTGTGTTTTCTCCTCCCAACCCTCAAAGGAATGCTGAGTAGCACAGCTAATAAAACCAATAATTATATTCAGAGGGTGGAATAGCACGCAGACGGGAGGAAGCGAGTTCTGCAGAAACCATTACCGCCGGGCGCGAGGTGCGGCTCCCAGCCCCGGGGACGCAGGGCCGGCAGGGAGACCGGCACTGTCACCGTTGCTGGCATTTGGAAAGGACGGTGCAGCAGAGCCACGGGCTCTGATGGAGGAGGTGCGGGGAGCCGCGCCCCTCCCCAGGGGGGCAGTTTCCCGGCCGGACGCACTGGGGCAGCGGCCACTGTGCACGCCGAGCCCCGGGGCAGAGCAGCCTCTGCGACCTGTCCTGGCCCCGGTGCCGGCGGCAGGAAGGAAAACAGCCAAAGCCCTGCTCAGACCGCAACTTCCCCTCCCTTGTGGCAAACCGGCAGAGCTGCTCATAAGACACCCGCCCCCTACGGGGCAGGGGTGAGGCTCCGAGAGCCAGAATGGCCGGCCCAGAGCCACAGGTGAGCGTGAGAAAGGGTGGGCTTCTGCCTCTGGGCCCGCGGGCGGCCCAGGCAGCGCGTCTCAGCCGCTCTGAGCCGAGCGCAGTGTGGGTGCCGGCCGAGCTCGTGCCCAGCCCTGCGTGGAGCCTGAGGTGCCGGAGAAGGAGAAGTCCAAGGGCACCCTGCCCGTCCACAGGGGACTCGGGTCCGACCGGGCCTCCTTTCCCCAGAGGGAGGAAGTGTGACCCAGAGAAGTCCCAGCACCGCCTGGCAGGGAAACGTCCGGAGACCTGCCCTCTCGCCACCCGGCCGGCTGTGACCAGGGTACCAGCCACACGCTGTGCTGGTCTTGGTGTGGCCACCGCTGCCGGGGACATGCCCGGGTGCCACCCGATTCCCCACCTCGTAAGGGAACTCCCAGTGCTTCTAGGACGTGCCTCAGAGCAGCAGCAGTCTCCTGCAGCTTTTATTAAAAACGCCCCAGTTAGCGCGGAGGGCGCCCCAGGCTGCCAGCGCCTAATGAGAGACGAAGTCCTCACCCGGCTGCAGAGGGGTGGCAGAGCCCTGTGTGGGGTCCCTGAGGCTGCCTCTGTCCTGGCCAGGGCTGGCTCGACCGAGCCTGACTTTCGGGAGGCTCCAGGCGGTCACAGGAGGGACCCTGGGGGGGTTACGCTCAGGAGAACCTGACTTATTGGGCAGAAACAGTACTCTCTGTGGCCACCTTTCTTAGAGTGTGGGCAACAGGAGCAAGTACACGGATGTCTTTGGATGCAGCAGCAGCAGCCAAAGCCGGGCGGGAGCCGGGGCTGGGGGACAAGAACCGTGCCAGACGCAGGGTGAGCCTGGCAGAGGGGAGCTGGGGGCCGCCCTGCCGGGGCACCACAGCGCCCGACCCTGCGGGACCCGGGCACGTTCGGGACGAGGGGCATCCGGGCTGCAGTTCTCTGCAGGCTTTTCTGGTAAGCCATCTGCAGGGGGCTCAGGAAGCCCAGCATTACGTGGCTTTCTTCCTGCTGCCTTCCAAAAAAAGTATTTGCTGAGTGCCTAACTCATATTTGTAATATTTAATACTTTTACTTAAAGAAGGCCACCGAGCAGCATAAGCTTCAGACCTCATAAGACCTGGACCCAGCCTTCATGAGAAGGAAGCATCTGTAATTGAGCCTTGAAGGAAATTGAGTAGTGTCTTCCAGCTCCTGGCCCCCGGCAAGCTCCTATGCACGCGTCAATACCCTGCAAAGTCCAAGTCAGAAGACACTCCCGGGTGGCGACTCTTCTAAGGCCTCAGTGCTGCCCTTCCGTGTTCTCTCAAGCTGCGTCCGCACACGGTCCGCTCAGGAGCACGCGTTATGCTGCACCCGAGTCTTGCGTAGAAAGGACGGGCTGCACTTACAGAGGAGGGGCTTAGTTTAATTTTCCCCACCGCTGTCTTCTATCCGACGTGCCTTCCTCCCGCCGCAAACCTGTGCCCGTGTCCTGGCGTGTTCTCTGCCGACCCCTCTGGGATCCAGCCCCTCACCCACAGGCTTCTTCGGGTTGCGGTTTGGTTCCCAGCCCCAGGTCTCCGGGACGCCAGGGCAGGGCTCTAGTTGCCATGGGAACCTTCTCTCTGCGTCTGCTCTGGGCCGAGGCGGCAGCAGGGTGGGGCGCCCCTGCAGCGTGGCCAGCGGCAGCCGTAGGCTCTGCAAGCGGGTGTCTTGGGGTCCCTGACTCCACAGGGGCAGGGCTGGGTAGCAAGTTCCTCCCTCTGCACACGGCCTCTCCTGGGCCTCGGGGAGTGACTGGTGTGGCCAACTGGCCGCTCTAATGCTACCTCTGGTGCCAGTGTGGGGCTGCCGCAGGCTCAGCGTGGGGGAAATGTTAGAGAAAACGCCCAAACCCGCGTTCAGAGCATGTCGCCATGGTCAGCACACAGCAGATGTCGGCAATCGGTATTAGCATGATTACCGTGAGACATCATCTTTGTCCAACGTGCCTGCAATTGCCAGGCACGGTGGCTCATGCGTGTAATCCTCGCACTCTGGGAGGCCGAGGCGGGAGGATCCCTTGAGGCCAGGAGTTCAAGACCAGCCTGAGCAAGAGTGAGACCCCATCTTTACGAAACATAGAAAAATTAGCCGGGCATGGTGGCGCATGCCTGTAGTCCCAGCTACTCGGGAGGCTGAGGCAGGAGGAGGCTTCAGCACAGGAGTGTGAGGCTGCAGTGAGCTATGATGACACCACTGCACTCCAGCGTGGGTGACAGAGTGAGTCCTGTCCCAGAAAAAAATGTGCCCCTGGTCTCCTGGCTGCTGTGGGCGGTGATCCACGCTGGCCTCGCAGCTGGGGGCTGGGAGCTCCAGAGCTGCGGACGCCGTGAGCACCTGAGAGGGGTGACGGGTGTGACGGGTGAGCTGCTGGCACGAGCACGAGGTAAGCGGTGGACCATCTCGAAGGGCAGGGAGAGGCTGGGAGGCCTCGGCCAGAGAAAGCGAGAGACCTGGCTGGGCCCAGAGCGCCGGAGAGGGCGCCGCCTGCCGTGGGGATTGGCAGCCACACGGGCATGCAGGGCTGGGCTCCCGTGGGCACCCACCCTCATGGTGCAGGCCCTGCGGGTAGAGACACCAGGCCTCGGACAAGTGCTTCGGACGACACCCAAGGATTGTGTGGTGCCCTTCACAGCGGCAGCCCCTGCCCTGCTGTCATTCTGTCACAGACAGCGATCTCTGCCCCGTCCTTTAGTCTCTCACCACCCAGCACCTGTACAATGCTTCTCTACATGCACACACCTGGGCACTCACAATGCACACATGTGCACACATGCACGCTCACACACGTGTATTCATGCGCACACACATCACACTCACATGTACATGCATTTGCACATGCATGCTCACACACCCACAATGCACATGCATGTACACATGCATACATATAAACACACCTGGGCACTCACAATGCACACATGTGCACACATGCATGCCCACACACGTGTATTCATGTGCATACACATCACATTCACACACGTACATGCATTTGCCCATGCATGCCCACACACTCACAATGCACATGCATGCATATAAACACACTTGGGCACTCACAGTGCACACATGTGCACACATGCACGCCCACACACATGTATTCATGTGTAGACACATCACACTCACGCGCATACATGCATTTGCACATGCATGCCAACACACCCACAATGCACATGTATGTACATGCATGCATATAGACACACCTGGACACTCGCAATGCACACATGTGCACACATGCATGCCCACACATGTGTATTCATGTGCATACACATCACACTCACGCGCGTACATGCATTTGCACATGCATGCCGACACACCCACAATGCACATGTATGTACATGCATGCATATAGACACACCTGGGCACTCACAATGCACACACGCATGCCCACACATGTGTATTCATGTGCATACACATCACACTCACATGCGTACATGCATTTGCACATGCATGCCAACACTCTCACAATGCACATGTATGTACACACGCATGCATATAAACACACGCAGACACCCAGCGCCACAGCGAGGCTATTTCCAAACCTTGCGTCTCATTTCTCTGCACTATGGCCAGCGAGCCTGTCCCTTCCTCCTGCCAGCGCCGCCCTGAGCGCCCACGGCTCCCGCCACGGTGACCACATCCTCCCTGGCACCGCCGTCCGTCGGGTTCCTGAGGAAACGAGTGTCTGGTGAGGACCAAGGTCCTGCCACAGAGGAGACGCCCAGTAGACGGTAGCAGCCAGAATCCGCTCTCGGGGCTTGAAAGAGACGTGTTCTGAGCACGGCCGCCTGTCTGCGCGTGAAGGGCCGAGCCTGGAGCTCAGGGTCCTTCTGCTCCCCCCCCCCCCCGTGGCCGGGCTCAGCTGCCCTGGCAGGGCTGAGCTGCGTCCCTCCAGGACGCCCCACCTGCTCTGCGGGCGTGCGGGGTCACCCCTCTCCAAGGCCCCGTCTGGCCAGCCCTCCCCTGGCGCCCTCGGGGCCGGCCTCGCTCACAGCGCTGTGACTGGTGGTCTGAGTCCCCCTCCAAGACGGACTCTGCCCCCTGCAGCCGCGACTCTGCTCGAGCCACGACTCTGTGCTCCGAGCTCCCAACTCCGAGCCCGGCTCAGGGCGGCCTCTCAGTCCTCGCCGGGCAAGCCACGGGGTCCTGCCGCTGCCCTCTCTGCCTGCCCCTTTTGTCATGTGCCTTCAGAGTCCTCTCCCTAAAGACGGGGCTCCTCTCCCCACCCCTGGACTTTGGTCTTCGCCATGAAGCCTTCTTTGCCACGCGCTGTGCTTAGACATTGACAGACTCTGTGTGTTCCTGCCTAGGCCACCCCCAGGGGAAAGCCAGGCCCCGCCGGCCCCGGGTCTGGGAGGACGAGGGACAGGCGGGGCACGGCCACCTCTCTGCCTGCAGTGGGACGTAGGCCAGCCCCACCATTGCCACCTGGAGCCCAGGGACCCACAGCCAACCCAGCCCGGCCGCCCACGCACGTGCGTGCTAAGCAAACGCCCCTGGGGTGCGCCATGCAGGGCGCTGGCTGGTTGTGTGCTTACGTCGCGATCGGCCGTAGATAACCGGTCCCTCCCCTGTTCCAAGCTGCGCCCTTCTCAGCCAGGAGCATCCGATGGCTCCTGCCTGGGGCTGGCAATGACAGTCGTGCGTCCAGGGCCCTCCGTGTGCCAGGAGCTGCACAAGGTACACACCCACCAGCTCTGTCCACTAAGCTCCCATGGTTCCTAGAATCCTGTTTATAGAAGTTTTTGCCAGAGACAGTTCCTTTGTCCTATAGCAATTCCCACATTCCAGATTCTGGGGAATGATGCCCGGTGGTGTTTCTGCCAGGCTCCTCTGTCCCTGTTTTCTGCAAATCAGTGACTAGATCGTGGTCAGACTCACACTTACTTTGTTGCCAAGAAGACTTTGCAGGTAGACGGAGCCCTTCCTTCTGCTGCGTCCCATCCGGGTAGGTCATTGCCCTGCTGTGCCCGGTACACAGTACCCTCAGCCTCTCACTGCCTTATTCTAGAAACTCTCAAAGAAATCGTCCCCTGACAATGCTGCGCCCAGGCTGGGAGGAGCTCCCTGAACTTATCTAAAGAAGGAGCAACGGCGTCTTATAAGGGCTCAAAGAAATCCACGTACCGATGAAACCTCTGTCGGTCACACATGGAGTTATTTCAAAGCCCAATCTGCAGCGGTTCCCTCTTGCTAACGGGCGCTCAAATTCTGCCACGTGAACAGCAGCAAAAAGCATGGCTCCCCTTGGTCCAGTGAGGAAAGAGAAGTAGATTCTTAAAACGCAGTGACTCATTTTAAGAATTCATCGTCGGAGCTGAAACCTGGGGACAGGGAAGGGTGGAATATCCGTGGCACTTCCGTGTCCGGGAATGACACAAGCACACAGTGGAGCCAGGGCCCGGGCGGGCAGCCACGGGGCAGCTCGCAGCGTGGACATCTGTGAAAACTCACGTGGCAGCATGCTCGGAGCCCCGAGCGGGAGCTGGGGAAGGGGGACTTGCACGGTTCCCTGTGGGCTGTGACGGGGAACCTCTGCAGATAGCTCTTTCTTGGGCTCGAGTGCTGGGAGGTTGGAGTCCCAGGATCGGATGGCCTCAGTGCCCCAGTCCCTGGGTCCTAGGATGTGGGACATTCTTGCCATCCAATTCCCTGTCCTGGCAGTGCCCAGACCATGCCCCCAACCCACTCACCTGGGCTTTCCTCACCTCACCTCCGGGTAGCACCTATTTTCATATTTCCACAAGTGCCTAAGACCACGTCTCCCTCTAACATATTTCTCCCCTAGCTTGAAATTCACACAGTCCAGGGTGATTTTTTTTTTTATAACATCTCATAATTAGCAATTCTTAATGAAATGAGTTTCTCAGCGATGTCAGCAACATCAATTATGATATAAAGTGCAACATGTTGATTGCTTTTGTTCACACTGATTGGCCTCACCCCCTCCAAAAAATAAGAAAGCCACAAAATTTAATTTTCTCCGGCAAGTTTATGTCACCATAACACCCGCCAAGATGAGGGGGGATTGAACAGTCTGTCTTGATGAAGAAAGTGGCACTGGCGGCGGCGAGATCCGGGGAGGGAGGAACAGATCCCAAACCGCCTCCTTCCGGGGCCTGGGACCCTCGCTCCCCTCCGCCGTGTCTGCGCTCTTGCCGTGGCCGGGACAAGCAGGGACATGCTCCACGGGACAAGGGTTGACTTAGTGACTACGACCACTGCAAGCTCCAGAAATCCATGCGCTTCACCCTCTGAGAAAAAGTCGTGTTCTACAAAGACCGAGCCACGAGCTGCAGCCAGGCACGGAGGAGGAGGATCGGGCCACCGCACCCACCTGCCTTCCCATTGCCCCTTGCGCCCCAGCCAGGGGAAGGCGTTGGAATGTGGATCTGAGCTGGTGTCCCTGGGGCCAAGGCAGGAGCAGCAGCTGCACACAGGGGCAAAGGCGGCCCCAGGGGCGGACCCACCGCCCACACCGCCAGGCTGGGGCACAACCCGCTCCTGGCAGGTGAGTCCCTCCCTCTGTCTGTGTCCCAGCACTGACCTTACTCAGAGCCATGGGGGCCGCCGCCAGCTGCCCCGGCCTGGTGCCGACCAGTCCGGAATGGGGACAGGGAGCTCGTTTTTCCCACGGACTTCAGCAAAAGCCTCACGCGGGTCATTCATCCACCCTGAGCACACCTGGGGCGGGGGGGGGGGGCAGGGGCCTTGCGCACTACCTGGGCAGGTGCGTCAGTCTCTCCGGCTGCCGTGGCACAGCACCGCAGACTGCAGGGCTGGAACAGCGCGACCTTGATTGCTCCAAGTCCAGAGGTCAGAGGTCCCAGGTCAAGGTGTCGGGGATAGAAGGGGGGGTTGTCCCAAGGCCCCTCCTTGGCTCCTAGACGGTGTCTTCTCCCTGCGTCCTCTCATGGTGGTCCCTGTGTGTTGTGTGTGTCCTGATCTCCTCTGTTTGCAAGGACACCAGTCACCCTGGGCTAGGGCCACCCGTAGGACCCGTCATATCTCCTCTTTAAAGACCCGTCTCCAAACATGGTCACCTTCTGGGGTACTGGGGTGACGACTTCCACTTAGGAATCTGGGGAAACGCCACTCCACCGTGACACCGGGCAGACAGTGTGAGTCCCTGAAGGGTCTGGGTGGGCAGGGCCCCATCCTGAGCACAGACCAGAGGGGCAGTGGTGTCTGCCGGGAGGGACGCCTGAGAGTTCCTCACCCCAGAACAAGACGGACTGGACTCCAGGCTGGAGAAACTGCAAGGAGCACGTGCTTTTGCCCTGCCTGGGCTTCGAGAGGTGACAGAAGACAGAGGACAGCACAGGGCCACTGCCTGAAGGGACAGCTGTCTGCCGGGAAATGTTCCTACCTCAGCCACGCAAAGAGCCAAAGGCCCCAAACCCAGCCACAACCCCTCGGGGCCGCCACGCCGGCCACAAAGAGGCAACGGCAAGTGTGATCGGGCTGGGCGTGAGCCGGTGTCTCCTGGGGAGTGGGCCGGGGGAGACGGAGCCCAGCCTTCCCCACGCAGCCTCCTGACAGCCCCCACAGACACAGAGCGCCACGCGTGGACGCACAGGTGTTGGGGTGCAAGCGCCCGCCCAGGCTGGTTCTCTGCTCCCCACGTGACAGCTGCCTGAGCACTAGAGGCTCACCTTCTCCCAGGCTTGGAAATGCACACGCGGCGGCTCGTTATGGCTGTTCCATACTGCAGCTAAATTTCTAGCTCTGGCGGCAGGGCAGAATAAATAAACTAAAAAAAAAAAAAAACTCCTAAAAACATAACTCACCTAGAAATGCAACATAAGATATAATAAGCACACGCGTTTAATTGAGTGGCTGCGCTCAAAAAGGAAAAAGGAATGAAGGGAGAGACGCAGGAGAGGGAGGCAGGGAGGAGAGGATGGAGTAGAAAGGTGGGAGCGTGAACCCAGGTGGGGGCAGGAGGGTTCCACCTCCCCTCGGCCCAAAGAGGACCCCCTGCGAGATGGGGGTGGGGGAGTGACAGAGAGGCTCCTGTTCTCTCTGGCTTGGCATCTGGCAGATCCCAAGGTTCCTGCCAGGCTCTCAGCTCCCTGAACTCAGCCCTTTTCCCAACCATGCACTGCAGGCCTGCAGTGGCCCCGCTGGGCAGCCAGGTGGCCCCCAGAGGTGGCAGCTCCCTCGGATCTGTCTCCCGTGGGCTTCCCCTTCGTGCCCAGCGAGGGGCTGGACGTGCCGGGCTCCAGGACTGAGGATGCCCTCCCTGTTCCAACCTCGCCCTCTCGGACCTGCCTTCCCAAAGCCTGCTCCAGCCCCCTCCCCATGGCCACCACACTCACAACACCCGGAGCCGGGCGCCCACCGGCTGCACGGGAGTGAAATGCATCAAGCGCCTCGAAGAGCAATTGGGGAACTTTGGGGGAAGCTGTCTAGACCCAGTGATCGGCAGTTTTGGAAACAACCTAAAAGCCTCCCACCAGGCGGCTGCGGAATTGACGGCATAGCCAGGCAAGCGACGCCACCCACATTTAACACGAAGGAACTGAACGGCAGGAGCGTCCACCTGCACCGTCAAACCCGACAGGTAGCGCTATGCAGACAAGGGCGGGTTGCCAGAGGGGAGCTCGCATAATTCCGTTTACGTCCAGTCCTAAAACAAGGCAAATCGATACGTGCGTTGCTTATCCACGGACGCACGAATCGTGTAAATGTAACGGCATGAACGTGAAGAAAAACAGACACTAATTTCAGGAGTGGAAAAGGTAACTGTATCAGAGAAACCAAAAAAAGACAGTACTCAGCTAAACTGTGATGTGTCGCTGCTCTTTAAAAATACTTTGAGATAAGAACGTATCGCTCACAGATTTGGATGCCTGTTATCATATCATCTTCCTGTGCTTGAAACATGTTGCTAAACATTTAACATCGCGCGGGGCGTTCGCAGCCAAACCACATCTGCCGGGTGTCTGGCCCAGAGAGAGCCGGGGGTGGGGGAGATTTTCGTCTCTCACTCAGGGAGCTGATCGCCGCCGGGCAAACACAATACCATGACGCAATGTCCTCCCTGCTTTTAATTTTCCTTTGTCATAAAATAATCGCATATTTTTAATCTTATCTTTAAATTTTAAGAAGCATGAAAGGATCCGTATCCTTTAGAGATGGCAGCCTAAGACATGACTGGGTAGAAGAGGAAAGTTATTCTCAAGATGTTCACTGGCATGTTGTGTACAACAGCGAATAATCACTCAGTGGAACCTAGTTCAGCTGTTACATTTTATAATTTTATTTGAAAAGGTGAGCAGCACAGAAAGTAGTCTTTGAACAAGAGGAAGAAAACATCCAATCCTGCAAAACTCCGGTGCATGGGACCAGGGCAGTCAAAGACCCTGGGCACGGCAGGCAGGCAGGTGTGTCACAGACGGACAGTTATGCGTGTGGAGTTGATTTGATTAATTTTTCACATTTCTGCCTATATAATAATTCCTAAAAGATTTAAAAAAAAACACTTTGCGGTTTTTATAAATTAAAAAATCGTTTGCTGTTAAAATATGTTAGCCCTTACAAAACGATCTCCCTAAAAACTTTATTTTGGAAGAGTTTCTGATTTACAAAGCCGTTGCAAAGGTAGTGCAGGGAGTTCCACACACACAGTCCCCTGTATTATCAACATCTTATAGTCGTCACGCGGTGGTTTGTCACAAGCAGCAGTATTGACACGGTATCATGCACCAATAGTAAACCGGTATTGACTCCCTGACCAATAGCGGTGCGGCGTCACTAACCCACATTCCTGCTGCGTTGGGGTGTCCTTGTTTCTTACCTGACGTCCCTTGGCTGCTCCAGGCCCCTGCCCACGACACCTCAAGACGTGCCGTCCTCTGTCTTTGGCCACCTCTTGTCTTTGACAGTTCCTCAGATTTGCTCTATTGTTTGACAAGCTTGAGAGTTTCCAGGAGCCCCGGTCAGGGATTTTGTAGGATGTGCTCACTTTGGGGGTGCCGGCTGACTTCCTTGTGGCCAGACTGGGGTGACGGGTTTGGGGAGGAGCCAGAGAGGCAAAGGGCCCTCGTCATTGTAATGTTTTCCAGCAGCAAAAGAAACAGACAGAAAGAGAGAGAGTGGGGCCAAACATTGTGGCTTTATTGTGCGCTCCTGGGCGAGGTTCATGGGTCCCAAGAGGGAGGGGGCCTGAGAAGTCATGTCCGTTTGAAAGGGGAAGGCTTTTATACCACTTTAAGTCAGCTGAGGACTTTTGGCAGGAAGAGCTGGGGTGACCTTTGGCGGCTACTGAGAAACAGGAGGGGCTGGAGGTATTTGTGGAATGTAGGAACCGAAAACTTTCTTACAGGCTGAGCTCGGTGGCTCACGCCTGGAATCCTAGCTCTCTGGGAGGCTGAGATGTGCGGATTTCTCAAGGTCAGGAGTTTGAAACCAGCCTGAGCAAGAGCGAGACCCCGTCTCTACTATAAATAGAAATTAACTGGCCAACTAATATATATATAGAAAAAATTAGCTGGGCATGGTGGCGGGTGCTTGTAGTCCCAGCCACTCAGGAGGCTGAGGCAGGAGGATGGCTTGAGCCCTGGAGTTTGAGGTTGCTGTGAGCTAGGCTGACGCCACGGCACTCACTCTAGCCTGGGCAACAAAGGGAGAATCTGTCTCAAAAAAAAGAAAAAAAAAACTTTCTTATCCGGGTGGACATCCAGGTGTTGTTTGCTTTCAGCAGGGCCTGGCAGTTGTCCTTGGTGTATCTGGTCTCATGAGCCTTTTATTTTTGATCTAGGAAGGGGAGGGGGCCCGCCACCAGCCTTACAGTCACCACACCCCATGAGGGACACACGCCATCGCCACGAACCATCATGGATACCCACGTTGGGTATCGGGCTGGGACAGTGTTTCTTCTGTGTCTCCACTGTGGGGTTACCTTTTCTCTCCCTCCCACGCCGTATCTAGAAGTCGCCAGGGCAGCTCACGCTTAGAAGTCTAGGAACTCAAGGAGACGGAGCATCTTCTTAAATTATTTAGAGTCATCCTGCAAATTTCTGGAGAGATCCATCGCTTTCACCTTATTTATTTCTGTTTGTCCTTTTATTTATTTGTTTAATCATTTACGTACTTCAGTGTTGACTCATGGATTTTTTTTAATAAATATTATAAATACCTATTTTATTGGTTGCAGTCCAATGCTACCTTATTTATCTTGCTGCCTGAACTGTTCTGGCTTTGGCTGTGGGAAGCTCATTCATCTGGGCCCTTTTCTCTTTGACGCCCACCACTGTCTGTTTAGAGCACGTCTACTTTCCGCAGGACGAGGGGCACTCCAGGCTCACGGGGTTTTGGTATAGTTCCCTTATTACGTTTAGGAAGTTTCCTTCTATTCCTAGTTTGATAAGAGTTTTTATTGTGAATAGACTGTTGATTTTTCGGTGCTTCCTTTCTGTTTATTGGCATTATTGTATTTGACTTGATCAGGCTGCAACCGTGTTTCCCCAAAAATAAGACAGGGTCTTATATTTATTTTTCCTCCAGAAGACACCCTAGGGCTTATTTTCAGGGGATGTGTTATTTTTTTTAAGTACGGTACAACCATCTACATTTATTCAAATAGAGTGAAGTCGTCTTCTTCTGGAACATCATCCTCACTCTCCAAACCCCGAATTCCATCCTGAATGTCTTACGACTCTATTTCCTTTAGAACCATCGGCCCCGATCTCTCACGTTGAGCACTAGAGCTCTCACGGGGCAGATGAGAAGGGCTGCTCGTGTTCTTTCCCGCTCCGCGACGACACGCATGGGCTGTGCAGATGCGCTGCGTGGCCACGCCCGTCACTAGGTCCTATTTTCAGGGTAGGGCTTCTATTGGGCAAATGCTTAGAAATCCTGTTATGGTTTATTTTATGGGTGGGTCTTATTCCGGGGAAACACGGTAATAGTAAAAATCCCATTGACAGATTCAGGATGCCAACCAGCCGTGCGTTCCTGAACAAACCTCCTTTGCTCACAAGGCATGATGTTTCTTAGACAATACTAGATTCGATTTGCCCATTTAAAAAAATATTTGCATATATTCATGACAGACAGAGATGGAGCTGTGTGGTTTTCTTTCCTACTCATGTCTTTATCCAGCTTTGGTCTTAGTGTGAAACTGAACTCACACAATGAGTTGGGGGATTTTTTTTCCATCGGCTCCCATTTTCTGGAAGGGTTTGTGGAAAGTCGGCGTCATTTCTTCCTTCAGTGTTCGGTAGAATTCACCAGTGACAACGTCTAGGGCTGGCGATTTGTTTCGTAGAAGTTTTTGAATTATTCATTGAATTTCTTTAATGGACAAACAGCTATTCTTGTTAATTATTTTTTTTTCCTTTAGTGAATTTTGGTATTTAGTGTCTTTCAAAGCATTGGTCCGTTGCATGTAAGTTGTGAAATCTAAGAGTATGAAGTTGGCCCTAATATTCCCTTTGATATCAGTATTTAATATCAGGACAGGTGCGTGCCGTCTTTCCTTCCCCCCGAAGAGCTCTGAGTGTCACCGCAGAGCAGGTGCGCGGTGTGAGCTCCCTCGGCTTGGCTGGTCTGAAACAGTCTCTCGTCTCTGTCACCTGCGATCAAGGGTGACTTCTCTGGCTGCAGAACTCGAGATTGTTGGGGCTTTTATCTCTCAATACTTTAACCATTTCACTCCACCCTCTTCCGTGCTTGATTTCTGGCGAGACGTGCAATGAAAGTCTCATCCTTGTTCCTCCGTAGATAAGACGGGCTTTTTTTTCTTTCTGACTTCTTCCAAGATTCTCTGCCTCTGGTTTTCTGCCGCGTGAACACGCTATTCCGAGGCGTGTGTTGCTGTCGTCGCTTACATCCTGCCTGTCCTCTGAGCCTCCGGGCTCGGAGGCTGGGTGAGCGTCGTTGGTTTCAGGAGGTTTTCCGTCCTCGTTGCTCCGGATGTTTCCTCAACTCCATTCCCTAGCCGGGCGCTCCGGTCGCACACACGTCCTGCCTTTGGAGATCGTCCCCCCCAGCCCCTGGGTCTGACGTTCTGATTTTCCTTATTTCATTTTGTTCTCTTTGCATTTCAGTCTTGGGGGGGTTTCAAGTTCCCGAACCCTGTCCTCACCTGGGGCAGGTGCCCTGCGCTCTGTGAAGACGCTGGTCACCTCTGTCACGGGCTTCTCATCTCCTGCGTTTCCTCGCGACCCTTTCTTACAATTCCCACCGCTCTGCTTGCATTAGCCCTCTTCTAGACATTTCCTTTTTTTTTTTCCTGCTAGAGACCTTAACATGGTAATCGGTTATTTTAAGTCCCGGTCCGATCATTCCCCGACCTGTGCCTGAGCCGGGTTCCTATGGCCACTTCGTCTCTTTGGACTTTCTTCCTTTGTTTATGCCACTCTTTTTTAATTTTTTGTTGCTGTCCCTGAAAGCTGCAGGTGTTGTGAGGCACATCAGGGCCTGTGGGAAACCGACCTTTCGTGCGAGGATTTATGTTCATCTGCGTCTAGTGTTTGTTTGGCTGCAGGTCACGGGGGCTTCACAGGCATCGGAGTCCCTGTCTCTGTCCCCTCTCGGCTCTGTGCCTGGCATTTCTCCCAGAGCGAGGCTGTGTGGCTGTGTCTTGGGCTCTTTTAGCCGTCACGGTGCCAGATAATTTGCTGTCATTGCCCCGGAGCCCTGTTGTGATGCGGTCACAGGCTGTGGGATACAGGGAGTGCTCTGCAATCTTCCACTTAATTCTCAGTCTTTTCGTGAGTGTGACTCTTTGAAAGGTGCCCCCCAAAGATATGCTTGCACCCCGACCTCCTGGAAGCTATGAGTGTGAACTTACTTGCAAAATGGGTCTTTGCAGATATAATCATGTTCAGGATCTCAAGGTGAGGTCCTTCTGGGTTACCTAGATGGGCCCCCAGCCACCAGTGTCCTAACGAGAGACAGAGAGGAGACAAGACAGGGACGTGTGGAGGAGAAGGTCACGTGGCAAGGACGACAGAGACAAGACGGGAAGGAGGCCACCGGACACCAAGGAGCACCCAGAAAGGCAGGACGGGTCCTCGCCTAGAGCCCCCTGAGTTTGCATGGCTCTGGGGACACCTTGGTTTTCAGACTTGTGTTCTCCGGAACTGTGGGAGAACAAATGTCTGCTTTCATAAGCCACCAAGTCGCGGTGGCACATCACGTGGCAGCCCCAAGAACCTAACATCAGGCCGCGTCTCTGGGATTGGCCTTCACTGTCCCCACCGCTGGGCCGTGTGGACTGTGATTTCCCCCCCCCAGGTCAGACAAGGAGGTAGAGAAGCAGGGAGAAGGAGGGAGAGGGGGAGAAGCGGGGAGAAGGTGGGAGAAGCGGGGAGAAGGGAGGAGAAATGGGGAGAAGCGGGGAGAAGGGAGGAGAAATGGGGAGAAGTGGGGAGAAGGGAGGAGAAATGGGGAGAAGCGGGGAGAAGGGAGGAGAAATGGGGAGAAGTGGGGAGAAGGGAGGAGAAATGGGGAGAAGTGGGGAGAAGAGGGGAGAAGCGGGGAGAAGCAGGGAGAAGCGGGGAGAAGCAAGGAGAAGCGGGGAGAGGTGGCTCTCCCCGGCCGGGGCAGGATTCGGGGTCGCCCCGGCAGAGTCCTCTGCCCCGGAGAGCAAGCGGGAAGGTGGGGGCTGCGTCTCACCGCAACTGCTCTCCCTCCCCTCGTCAGGGCACAGGGTCTTGGGGGCTCCACTGTGGGGGCTGGCGAGGCCTCTGCAGGCAGAGACACTGAAGGTGTGGGGTCCCCAGAGGCGGCGGTCCCCGGAGCTCCTCGCTCTCGTGCCAGAACACAGCCCCTGCACAGCTGTCAAAACTACAGTGTGTGCACCACCCGCCCGCCCACCCCCATTTACGGCTGCGGGGGCTTCTGCTCAGGGAGCCGGGGGGCCCTCCAGGTTTGGCCCCGTGACCCCCATTCTCTGATGGGCCCTGAACAGCTGTGGCTTGTTAGACTGTCCAGGCTTTCTTGCTGTAAGGATGAGTGGCAATCCTCTCCTAGGCCCAGGGGTTCAGAGGTGTCCAGACGTGTGCCCTCACAAAGCTTCCTGCAGAGGGAGCAGGGGAGTAGGACCAAGAAGGGGTCACGCGTGTGTGCTGAGGTTGCTCCGTGAGCGTGTTTCCCGCGGGGTTTCTGCTCCACCCAGGATGAGGCACTTGGGCCTGGGCCTGGGCCGAGGGGCACAGAAACTTCCCGGGTGGAGCTTCCTAGGCCAAAGACCCCCTTGTCACCCCAAAATGTAAAATCAAGGAGGGAGGTGGAGGGGTCGAGGCCAGGAGCATGATTTTCAGGCTGTGAGGTCCGAGACACGGGCACAGAAACCCAGTTGGAGCAAGAGGGTCTTTCCCAAGGGGGAAGCTGACCGCGTGGGCTCCTTTCCCATCCTCCTTCAAGGCTTGAGGTCCCGGGCACCTCCCACCTGCTCTGCTGGGCTCCGCACTGTTCTCAGAAGCCCAATCGGTCCTCTGCTTATTTGTTCCTGTCTTAATAATTCCAGAGTCATTCCAGGGAGCTGTCGGGATTTTTGTAACTTTGCAAGCAATTCAGTCAGTGTGTGACTATCCTTTAATTTTTAGTCTAATGCATTAGAATTAATTAATATTATTTTTGTGGACTAGCATAGTAATCACTATTTTGCAAATGTTTCGTAGCAGCTTGAAAGGATATAATAATAATTTTGCATGATGCAATCTTTGACAGAAATGTTTCGATGCAACACTTTTAGTTAAGCTATTCGGATTCATTAGGTCCTTAATTTATACACTGTCTACTTGATCAAAGCCTGATAGGCACACAATCTCCTGTAAATGAGTTTCTGCGTGCTTATATCTATATTTCTAAAGTGTCTTGTTAGCATATTTACATGCTGCCATTTAGCATAAAATGTACAAGACCAATAGGGCCTCATCGAATAACATCCTTTTAATCAAAAAGAAATGTCTCTGTGTTTCCGTCAAATGATTTTCACCTTGAACTGACCTTTGTTTTACGTGCACATGTCCATCCTTCCTTTGCCTTCCTCTGCTTTTCTCGGTAGGTTCCTCCTGCTGTCTCACCTCTGACCTCGAGACGTTTTCCTGTGGCAGGGCCTTGCCGCCGGTCACACCCGGGCTGCACCCACCGCTGGGGAGAAGGTGGCCTTAGGAAGATCACTTCACCTCTCAGGGCCTGTTTCTCCACTTGTAACTTGGGGGCCATGATGGAGATTCACACGGCCGAATTTGACGAGATGATGGGGTTAGGATCCATCAGAGACAGGTACTGTGTTTCTCCGAAAATAAGACAGGGTCTTATATTTATTTTTTCCTCAAGAAGACACCCTAGGGCTTATTTTCAGGGGGTGTGTTATTTTTTTTTAAGTACGGCACAACCATCTACATTTATTCAAATATAGTGAAGTCGTCTTCTTCTGGAACATCATCATCACTCTCCAAACCCCGAATTCCATCCTGAATTTCTTGCGACTCTATTTCCTTTAGAACCATCGGCCCCGATCTCTCGTGTCAAGCCATAGAGCTCTCACGGGGCAGATGAGAAGGGCTGCTCGTGTTCTTTCCCGCTCCGCGACGACACGCATGGGTTGCGCAGACGCGCTGCGTAGCCACGCCCGTCACTAGGGCTGATTTTCGGGGTGGGGCTTCTATTGGGCAAATGCTTAGAAATCCTGCTAGGGCTTATTTTATGGGTAGCTCTTATTTTCGGGGAAACGCGGTGCCAGTTGAGTGATTCGGTGGTGAACAACATGCACGCTGTTTTCCAGGAACCCACAGTCTAGCTGGACACAGGCACGGGGCACACAGCCATAAACACTCGTGAATCCTCTCGCGTGCAAGGCGCCGTCTGTATAAACTACGAACGAGGTCAGACGAGAATTTACGAGAGGAAAGTCTAACCCATGCAGGCTTCCCTGAGAAAGGATACCATGTTTTACACAGTAATTAATGGTCGATGCATGGTAGCTTTTTCCTTATCGCACCTATCATTAAATTACCATTTTGTTGTATGTGTTTTTCCCATAAACGGCCTTTACATTTTATCCCAATCTACTCGTCTTCATCACATAATAGGAGAGGTTAGCTCATGGATATTTATTGCCATGAAATAGCGTTTTTGTCTTTCTTGGTCATTAAAAGACAAACGGCATATTAAGAAAAATATCACCTGAGCAAGAGATATGGCAAAGCCTTAATACGCCCCAAATTGAAGGCGTGCTTACCTGACACTAGGGAGACAAATGATTTGAACGGCCAAGTCGCACACGCACAAAAAAAGTACTAAACATATGAAAAAATGCTCAGCCCCACAGTAATTTTAAATGCAAATGGGAACAATTATGAAGCTTTTTTCATCTTTCAAATTGGCAATTTAGCTAAATAATATCTGATGTTGAGAGGGTAGACTGAAATGCCTGTGTTTCTCCCCGCTGGCGGACATAGAAACCAGAACTGCCTCTCTCGCAAGCGGTGTGGCGATCTCTGAGAGCAGAGTTGAAAGAGTTTATGCCCTTCAATGCCGCGGTGGTGCTTCCCGAAACCATCTTCAGAGCCGCTGGGAGGAGCCGCAAAGACGTCCCCACGGCCGTTCCCGCGACTCGCGCCGCCGGGACTCGGGCTGCGAGAAACAGCCCATCCGGGCCATCTCTCATGGGGTCTCTGCCTGAACACCAGAGCCCCGCCTTCCTGCAGACGTTGCTTCGTACAATGCGCCTCCTTGTAGGTCTGTGAGTAAAAGTCTCCGAGCTCTAACAGAACGAGTTGGAGAGCCTTCTCGAATACCGGCTCCGGCTCCGACTGGGCTGGGCAACGGCCAGCGTCAGCCCGGCTCCCTCCCAGACGGAGCTGCTCGCGGAGTCGCGCGGACCCAGCTCAGGAGCACTGCTCACACGGGGGCCCGCCGGGGCCGGGCGCCGGGGGCCGCTAGTCCTGGTTCTGCCCTGGGTGACATGCTCGTCCCTTGTGGCAGCCATCATTTATTTCTATTTAGGGCAACCAGAGGCAGGCTTGGTCCCGCCCTCGTGTGAAGCCAGGAACTTTGGGGGGGCTCCGTGGCACGCTCAGCTGCCCTCTCCACGGTCATGTCACCTGATTCTGTGGACCCCAACTCACGTCCAGCTGTGCAAGACCCAGAAATCTGCCCAGGGTCCCACACACTTCCGTGGGTCACAGGCCACTTCTGTCATTTACATACGGCCCCTGGAAGTGCAGGACGGACACACAGGCAGAAAGAGAAGCAAAGTAAGCTAGCACTCAGCACTGAGCACCCAGCACCCAGCATGCAATGCCCAGCACCCAGCACTGAGCACCCAGCACCCAGTGCTCAGCAGCCAGCACCCAGCACCCAACATGAAACACCCAGCATACAGCACCCACCACCCGCCACCTAGCATGCAGCACCCAGCACCCAACAGCCAGGGCCCAGCACCCAGCACCCAGCATCCTGCTCCCAGTACCCAGCATGCAGTGCCCAGCACCCAGTACCCAGCAACCAACATAAAACACCAAGCATACAGCACCCATCATCTGCCACCAAGCATGTAACACCCAGCACCCAACAGCCAGGGCCCAGCACCCAGCACCCAGCATCCTGCTCCCAGTACCCAACATGCAGTGCCCAGCACCCAGTACCCAGCAACCAACATAAAACACCAAGCATACAGCACCCATCATCTGCCACCAAGCATGCAGCACCCAGCACCAAGCACCCAGCACACAACAGCCAGGGCCCAGCAGGCAGCACCCAGTACCCAGCACCCAGCACCCAGCACGGGGACCACTCCTCCACATGTGGCCACATTCCTGGGCCAGGCTCCAAGCTTTCTGGAAATTCTAAAGTCAAACCTCAACTTCCAGGTACTACGGTGGCACGTTGCCAAGGCTGGAGGTTAGAATGGCATGCACTTAGCAGATCCTTGGCTCGCATGCTCAGACATGCGGGATGTGGCCTCCTTTTCCTATTTTTGTCCTATTGCATCAGGTCCCCAAAATGCCAGCGCACGAGCTGCCCCCCCTGAGGTGACATGTGGCATGCAAGTATTCCTTATGACAGCTTCTAAGAGAAAAAGATATAAAAATTAAAGATCTTTCCCTATGTCTTTGTTATAACTACTTTCCAAATTGCCTAAAAGAATATATTGTTTCCATGCTGTATATTTCAGCAAGCAAGTTCTATTTAAATGATGAACGAGAGTACATTCCAGATCTTTTTGTTCATCCAGAAACTTCAGGTAAAATTGAAACATTAAAATTATGCATCCTGGTGGCATTCTCTCCGTTAGCACATTGAGCTGAGATTATTTTTTTCTGAGAAGTGAAATGTGAAATTCAAAATACATCTCCAGCCAGAGCCTGCTTATTTACCAGATACACTGGGAGAAAGACACAGGTCCCCTCTGTGGTTGTGCTCTGCCCGAGGATGGCACTCTCTCCGGCAGCGAGGCCCCTTCTGGTTGGAGGTTTTTGTCTCACCCCTGGACCAGATGCTGCGAGGTGAGGAATGGGGTGTGCAGAGCTGTACAGGGGGATGGACGCCGGGGCGACCTGGAACGCCAGGTTAAGCCATTTTAACTCAAGCTTTTATCCAATCAGTCGGGCTCCTGTCTCTCGGGAAACCGCAAAGATTTTTAAAATGCAATTCAATACGTGAATTTACGTTTTTAACACTATGTGGCTTGATTGCCAAAAAAGCAGAGAATATAGTTTGCATTTTAAAAATATTTTCCTTATGTCCCTTGAAATTAAATTATACATGGGGACTCCAGCCAAGGAACCCTCGCAGTTTGCCTCGACTTATCTTTCCGCTCTTGTGCTCTCCGGGCATGGTTAATGCAACCAGTTGCTGCATTGATCAGGTGCGAATGCGGAGCTGATAGCTACTCATCGCTCAGCATTTAAAAACTGTATCAAAGCCCCCTGTATAAAAAGTGCTTTTACACTCCTCTTCATCTTGTTTCATACTTTCTTGCCCCAAGAAAAAGTTTTTATCACCTCTCTGAGGAATTTAATAGCTGTGAATTGCAAACCTGACAGCTATGCATACCTGCGTTAGCATTTACTAAGGAGCCCGAGCTGATTGCTTTTTCTTCTGTAAATTCGATGCCAAACGTTTACAAAGTTGCGTACCTGGCACCTGAGCAGTTTTGTCTTCAGGAATACCCAGAACGCAGGGGGCTTTCAGGCAGGTTCGATCTGTGTCTATCAGGACTTGCCTAAAACCCACAAATGAGACAACTGCTATGAGCCAGGCCCTTACCCCTCCTCCTGTAGCCATGTGACTGGCAACTTTGTATCGCTTACGGCTACTTTTAGACCTGAAGCTCAAACCTGGTCTTCACAGCTACTCACACAGTGCGTGTTGAGCAGGCTGTGTAGACATCGGGGTTTTATTAGGGAAGGCTGGAGACGGCGCAGTTGTTTCGTTGTCTCGTCATAGACCCGTCTCCATTCGGAGTTGGTGCCAACTTACGTTCTAGACTACCTACCGAGGCGCGGACTTCCGGGCCGGGCACGCTCCCGCGTTCTCCAGGCGGTCTCGGGGCCGCGCTCCCCACTGGCTTTGGTAGCGTCCTGCAGTAAACGTCACAAACAACAGCCTCCCAGCGGGGGGGAGCAAAGTGCGCTCATTGCACTGATCCACCAGCCGGGAGATGACTGCGGTCTGCTACCCGCGCCGCTGTCTGTAACGTGACAAAGACGCGTGGCTGGGGGCTGCCCGGGTCCCGCCGGCCTGCCCGGGAGCCGCTCTCTTCCCTGCCCGCCCCTCTGAGGGGGTGAGCACGTGAGGGACCCGAGGCACGGGGCAGGACGATGCAGAGACAAAGTCCTCCACCTGCCACCTGCAAAGGGCGGCTCCCTCCTGCTGGCGGAGTGGGAGAAGGTCCCCAAGGCCCCGCAGTAGCGCGAGACCCCAGCCCAGGCCTGGGGAAGAAGGTTCCGGCGCAGGCCCAGGGTGGCCACGGGCAAACAGGGCCACGTGTGGTCACAGCCAAATAAAGATGGTGCTTTTCGGCTGACGTCCAACTTGGAAAAGAGAGAAAATGCAGGTGGGACATGAGCAAGGGCTTCCCTGGCTGCGGTCCTTCTGCAGTGTAGGAGCCGTGGCCGGTTATGTCCGTAGGGTGGGCGGGCCAACATGTCGTGGCCCCAGCACACCGGTCTGGGTGTGTTAGTAGGTGCCACTTTTTTTTTTTTTTTTAATGAGTAAATGATGAGTTCAACAGAGTTAAAATGATTTTTTATATTGCAGGATTTTTTTTTTTTTTTTGAGCTTTTGAAATACCAGTCTTCTCTGCAATCTCTAAGAAAGAGGTGTTGCTGCTCCAACTCACAGACTTGCTGGCCGAGAAGGCGCCCTGCGGTGTCTCCGGGCGGGAATGTGGGGCGGGTCTGGCTGTCTGTCGGCTGCAGGGCGGTCGTTGCGTGGCCGGCGGGTTGCTCACCGAGGGCGCGGAGCGAAAGCCCTTCTCCCCACACGGCTGGCCACGTGGCCACAAACTCCCAGCCGCCGGCTCCTCGTCTGCAGGAAACGATGCCACCAGTGTAGCAAGGTTGCAGTCCGACTTTCGGGTGTGCACACGGCACACAGCGCGTCCTCCAGGGGCAGGGCTGTGCCCACGGGTTCACGCCACGCGGGACAGAACGCTGCAGCTGTTCATCCGAACGCAAGTCCCCGCTCAGCTCCTAAACTCTGGATAAACACTTCTCACTCACTACCCGGTTCTGCTGTTTTTATTTCTAAGACGACCGGGACCCACAGCAGAAGCAAATTCACCCACAGACACCTCGGGGCCGTTAGGGGAAACGCCGATCACCCCGCAAATGCCGAGAATGCCCCCGGCGGCTGCTGTGCCCGGCCCCGGGGCACGCTGGCCCCGACCTGGCGCGGGGAGCCGGCCTCGGCGTGGGCCCCGGGGAGGAGAAAGAAGTCTGGAGATTTCCGTGGTGCTTCGGAGGAACTTTTCTGTAGGAAACAAACCTTCAGAAGTGGGAATTATAATTGAACCGAGTTCAGGATAGCCAAGTGTAATTTTAGCAACAAAAGTAGATGGTTCCAGAAAAAGAAGCCCAGGAACAGTCAAATTAAGCCGCAGTGAGATAATTGGGCGGCAGGTTTGGCGAGGCGGCGTGTGAGTGTGAAGGGGAGAAAGGGAACTTTTCTATTGTGAGGACGAGAAAGAGACAGAACAGGCACATGCGGAGAGTCTGAGGCTCTGGGAATTTTTATCTGAAGCCTGAAGAGCCTCAGGACCAGCCAAGAATTATCCCCGAAAACGCGGTCCGTGCCAGCCTGCCGCCGACGGCGCCGTCCCCACCTTGAGGTTCTGGCTTTGACACACCCGTCCCCTGCCCCAGCTCGGCAAGGACCTCTCCAGGTCACGGAGACCCCGAGCTGGCCAGCAGGGTCCCGGTCCCCTCACCCCACTCCCACCCCACGCCTAACCGCGTGCCCGGCACGCAGCCAACTTTCGAGAATCTTTGGTAGGTGAGGGACGTGGTTTCCATCATGAATTGATTTTTTATTACCAGCTTTGTGTCCAAAGTATTGGAAGAGATGCTTTGTCTCTCTTCACTTAGTTCTGCTGTTCTCATTTTAAGGTAGTTGGGGTTGGGGTAAGGAAACCGTGCGCAAACAGAGACGGGGAGTCTGCCAGAAAAATATCTCCAGGTTCATGAATTACTTAAGAAGCAAGCTGGCATTCTGCATCCGGGGGTATCGAACTTCTATCCGAAGTGATGTGAACTAATCAAGTACTTGGTATATGGTGTATTGGTTTCCTGGGGTTGCCACAAAAAGTTACCACGTCTGGGTAGTTCTGGAAGCCACAAGTCCAAACTCGAAGTGCTGGGGGCATCGGTTTCACCAGGAGGTGCTGGGAGAGTTCTGGTCCAGGCCTCTCTCCCTGGATCTGGTGGTGGCCTGCAGTCCTCAGCTTGTGGACACGTCACCCCAGTCTCCGCCTCCATCCTACATGACCTCTTCTCCCTGTGCCCTCTCCCCTCTCCTCTTCTGTCTCCTGTGAGGACACCTGTCTGGGTTGAGGGCCCACCTGGATGGGCCAGAGCGACCTCATCTGGAGATCTTTGACCTTGTGAAATCTTCATAGACCCTATTCCGAGGGGGGCCACATTCCCAGGTTCAGCAGGTGGACGTATTTTGGGGGTCCACCATGCAGCCCCCTATGCCTGGCTGTATTACTCACTCATGAATTGGACCATCATGTAACGAGACCACGGGAGGAAGGCCTGGTCTAGTCTCATCTCACTGATCCACGGTTGTTGTTGGAATGAGCTCTCCACCACTGGAAAGTCTGTACTTTCCAGTGGTGTACAAACAAACATACAAACAAACATATCTCATGATTTTGAGCTCTGTAGAGCAGACCCAACAGGGCCCAGGGACCATCCTCCCTCCTGCTTTGTGACCTGTCGTCCTGCCTTCCCAGGCTGATGGGTAGTGTCATCGTCATCTGCAGAGGAACTGGTACAACCTGGGCCACCGGGAAGCTCGGAAGGACCATCTCCTCCGAGCTCACCCCAGGGAAGGGCCACTGGTGAATGGCGTCGGACCTTCACTTTTCTTACCGTGCCGGTGTTTCCTCCTAATGGGCGGGAGGACCTGTGACTGCCAGGGTCTGCTTTTCCTGCAAGGAGCTCAGAGCTGGGCGTGTGGCTCCAGTCTGGTGCTGACCCAGGACTCCAGCGTCTTCTTCCATCTTCCTCTGGTCTGACCTCCAATTCCGATGATATTTTTCCAGATTCTAACATATTACTTTTTCTTATGATATATTTTCTTCTAAATGATTTCAAAATTTTTTTGTGGAATGAACGAAGAATTGGCTAGATGGATCCAGGGATGGGTATAGAGGTGGATGGATAAGTGGATGGATGGAAGGACGGATTGATGGGTGGCAGAGGAATGACATGATGGATCAACGGATAAATGGACAGGTGGGTGGGTGGGTGGCTGGCTTACAGGAAAAGGGTATTTTAAACCCATGCAAACATCTGGTTCAATT
Source organism: Microcebus murinus (assembly GCF_040939455.1). NCBI lineage: Eukaryota > Metazoa > Chordata > Mammalia > Primates > Cheirogaleidae > Microcebus > Microcebus murinus. The sequence continues at coordinate 1,822,598 of NC_134113.1, read as the reverse complement.
TTAATAAATATAAATATATATATATATATATTCAAAATAGAATTGCAACAATTGATCTAGTTTCATCAAAACAGAACTTTCTAATTTGCCACAATTAATTATTCTTTACATGATTCGGATAAGTAGTTTTATTTTCATTTTTACTTTACTGACATTAATTTTTGGGGAATCCATTACTTTGGCTTAAATTTTACAACAAATATTTGACTTTATAATCAGTGTAGCCATATACAGTTTTACCAGTTATACCAATGATAAACACCGCAAGCTTTCTTTTTAAGCGCATTCTTTCTACACAGCTCAAATTTTCCTAGTTAAATTTTGCACATTTAAATTTCGTGAAAATGATAATGATACATTTACAGTGTGTAATTTTATTCCCTGCTATATTTATTTTTTTTGTTATTTCTACCAGTAATATTCATTATAAAATAAATAAACTTCATAGTCCATATGCTTCTCTTATTTCAAAAGAAAATTGTGAGAAATTTCTCTCAGACATTCCAGACTTGCTCTTTGGTTCAGGATCTATTTACATTCTTGCTAGTTTGGGGGTGGTTTGCTTGTTTGTCTGTTTCTTGTTGTCTTGGGGTTTTTCTGGAAGAGCAAAAAGCAGATAAGTAGTTACATGCTCATGTCAGCACAGCAAGGTCAGACTGGTGGGTCAAGGTCTCCCTGGCGTGACTCATGAGGTTTGCCTTTGTAGACCTCAGGGCTGACTGAGCACGAAATGAGTGCTTTTCCCTTGGGGGGGCGGGCAGAGCCCCGTAGCCCTCGTGGGCTCCATCACAACTACCAGCTCTGCCTTTGTAGCTCCAAAGCAGCTGCAGATAGACGAGCAGGAGGGCCGTGTGTCAATAAAACTTTATTTACAAAACAGGCAGAGAGGGCCAGACTCAGCTCACAGGCCACCGTTTGCTGACCCTTGCTCTAAAGTGTCCTTGGGGCTTACCCGTGGAGGTTGTGAGATAAGGTCACATGTCGCTGTCGATTTCTGAAGAGGAAATGAAGGGCAGACAGATCGCTGGCGGGCGTCAATGCAAGTAGCAATGTATCTGTCTCAGGGAGCACGAGACAGAAGTGAGACCTCCAGGAAGGGCAGCTTGTGCGGTGGACACGCTGTCTTCAGCTCTTTGTGGCCGGGTGGCCTTCATGATTATTAATGACGCCAGGACAGCCCTTGTTGCGGAGACACCGGCCTGGGGCTGGAGCCAGGGACGACAGAGCGCCCGGGCACTTCAGCTGGAGTGGATACTAGAGCGAGTGAAAAGAATGAAAATTTATCTTCCTCTTATTTCCCAGCCTGTCTGGGATTCGAAAGCTTTCTGGTGCGGAGCCCCTGATTCATGGCTGGGCTATTCTTTCCTGGAGTTCCCTAAATATTTTGTAGCCAGCTTTGACTTGGAAATGCAGCATTTGAAATATCTTTACTTGACCGAGAGGCCCCAAGTGACATTCAAATAATGATTATCGCATATTTTGCATCTCGTTGAAAGAGTATTGGAATAACATCGCTCGCGCAGGTCTGGCCAAGGAAGGTGATTTAGGGGCGAGGCTCCTGCTTGGAACAGACCGCGGCGGGGCCTGCCTCCGCCTCCCTGCAAACGCCCGAGCGGGCCTCGTCTTTGCTGCGCGGCTCTTCTGTCTGGAGGGAGCCTTATTTCTGCTTGAGGCACGCTCAGGGCGTCTGCTGCTGCTGGATTGATGAAGTGGAGAGAAGGGGCCTCCTTGTGCCTGGAGCCACGTGCCCTCAGCGTCCCCCTCTGCTCCGAGGGGGGGGACCAGGGAGCGCCGACGTCAGCTCGGCCCTAAATGTCGCCCATGTGGCAGGGAGGCAAGCGTTCGGCTGCGCAGGCCCAAGCCCCGTGCACCGCTGTCGGGATCTTCCTTCACGGTGTCATCCCTCCATCCACCCGTGCATTCAGTGCTGCTCCCAGCGGCCACACTGCCAGGCCCCCGGTGCCGGAGCCCCGACCTCCTCCCGGAGCTGCTGCCCTTGCTAGGGGAGACACACGGGACACAAAGAGACGGATGACTCCATGCGAAAGCGAAGGGTTTGCACACACCGGGCCCTGAGCCTCTGTGGCCGGAGTCTCTGGGACGCAGAAGGACAGGTGAGTGCAGGGGTGTGGGGCGTGCAGAGCAGGACCAGGCAGGGCCATGGGGGTCAGAAATGCATTCGTGAATAGGACAACCAGGGCCTTCCTGGAAGGTGGCATTGGAGCCCAAACCAGAATGTGGGAGGGGGAAGGAAGGCTGGCAGCCTCCAGTGATGGAGCCAGTGCAAAGGCCCTGGGGCAGGCTGGGCACAGAAGTCTGAGGGAGTGCGGGAGCTGGGTGCCATCCATGGAGGCAGCAAGGATGGGAACAGAGAGGTCGCAGGCTCAGGGAGCAATGCCCCTGAGAGAGAGACGGAGGTTGGGGCTGGCAAGCGCGAGACCTGCTGTGCAGAGGAGCCCGCCACTAGGACAGCGTCCGAAGAAGCGAGTTCCGCCCACACACCGCGCCCTGTGCTCTGGGCAGACTGAGCCGAGTTTCCGGAATATTCTCCCAGCCAGAGCCCAGGGCCAGCCCTCTGCTCGACCAGCTCCTGGCGCTTCCAGAGGGAAGAGGAGCCGCAGCACGGATGAGCTTGTTGGCAGTGGGCGTCCGCCGGACGCTGAGCACAGCGCCAGGCACTGGCCAGGCCTCACCGAGTCCCTGATGATTGCCCACGGGGTGCCCTGAGATGTCCCAACGCCCTGCAAGAGCTGGGTCCCTCAGTCTTGGCACAATCCTGCAAGGAAGGGAAATTATCCCATCTGCAAAGCCGGAAACTGAGGCACAAGGAAGCAAAGTCCCTTGCCCCGGTGACCAGGTGGAGGATCTGAACAGAGGCTGCCAAGGCCCGGTGCTCTTGACAGCTAGCGGTTGGTGCTCCAGTGGAAGCGCTGGGGTGGGCAGGGGGTGCCCACATCCGGCAGCTGCAGGGGAGCCCCTGGCCTCTGGGGGAGGGGACCATGCAGCGTCCACAGCGGCGGGTGGGGGGCAGGGCAATTTGAAGCAGGTGGCTGTTGCAAAGCCCGTCACTTCCCCGTCCTCGCCCCTCCCTGCCAGCCCCTGCAGTGACAGCTTTTTATCCCGAGACCTGCAGGGAGCGGGTCGATAGCGCCGGGAACAAAGGCGCCTACTGACGGGCAGGTGGATTTCTGCAAATCTGTAACCAAAACACAGGCTCTGGAAGCCGGGTTCCTGCAGGAAGCCAGGCTCCATGCGAAAGCGAAGGGTTTGCTCACACGGGGCCCTGAGCCTCTGTGGCCGGAGTCTCCGGGACGCTAGAATCTGGAAGATGTCACCTTCTAAGCCACTGGCCCCAGGGGGCAGTCCCAGGACCAGAAACATCAGCAAGGCCCAGGAGTGGCGTAGAAGCGCACATTCTCCAGCCCCCAGCCGGGGACCCCACCCACCTCCCCACCCCCAGGGGAGATCGGGGAACTAAGGGAAACGGAGAACGCTGAAATACAGAGCCCCACAGCAGAGACGGCCTCGCTGGTCTGGGGGCACTGGGTTTCTCATCCTTCCAGCAAGACGAGCACAACCTGCTGGGCTCCGTGGACACCGGGCGGGGACCCACGTGCAGCGCCAAGTGATAGAGGAAACGCGACCCCCGTCCCCGCGCGGAGGGCTCCTGGCACCGAGTGGACACAGCGAGCCCCAAACAGAGCGCGCAGCAGGTCCGTGCGCCCGCACTCGCGGGCTAACCTGGAGACGGGAACGCGCGCCATGTAGCCCCAGGCCACCAGCGCGTGACAACGCAGCTGTCTGAGACCTTGGGGTGTTGATTTCCAGCACCCTGTGGCACTTCAAACCCTGCGCGGTCTTCCTGGCGGCATGCGCGGGCGGGAGGAACACAGCGCGGGAGGGCGGATGCACACGCGGCCAGACCTCAGGTGCGGTGAGGCCTTGCGTGGCCCAGCGCCGGGCTTGGCGCGTCAACCTGTCCTGCGCACGGAGGGGAGGGGCGGGTAGCCGTGGGGCCCCGACAGCCCTGCGACCCCCTTCACCTCCCGCCCGGGATCCCTCTGGCCGCCAAGTCTCGGTCAAGGCCCCTTCCCTCACCCCAATCTCAGTCGCGCCCCTCCCGGAGCGAGGCGGGGATCTGGGGGGGAGAAGCTGGGAGGAGGAGACTGGACTGCCTGGCCGGTCAGCGCAGCCCGGCGGGGGCGTTGGCCGCACGGCAGAAGGACAAACAAGAGCAGCAGGCCCAGACCCACGAGCGCGCAACGCATCGGATTCACAGGAACGGAAACACAAGGTGATTCCGCGTAATGGCTGTGGCCAGAGCCCCGGGCGGTTCCTTCTAGGGTACTAAACTGACACGCGGCGAGGTCCGCCGTGCCTCTGACTTGCAGGTGCCTGTCGGGGGAGGGGTGCGTGCGGCGCCGGTCAAGGGCGCGGAGGTTTCCAGGTAACGAGCGCGCGCAGGGAGAGCCCGGAGGGCCAGCGCGACGCTGGTCTGCATTTCCAATGTCCCCACGGAGCCCGCGCGCCAGGGATGAGCTAATCCGTGTCGGAAATGGGGTGGGGGCAACAGCCCCCGTTGTTCCCCGAGTGAGCAGGCTGCATTTTTTAAAAAATTTAATTAAGGCCCGAGATCAGGTTTGCGTAATTAAATTGACTCCCCGAGCCGGGGTGATGGACGGGCTCGCGGGCGCCCCGGCGGGAGGCGCGTCCTCCAGCGGCTTCCCAGGAGACCCTCGGGTTGAGAGTCTGCCATGCGCCGCAGAGGTGAAAAATGCGCTAACGACGGGCATTGTTTGGCTTTGTTTTGGTTTCAGTCTCTGAAGAATATCCTCTTGCGAGCACAAGGAGACGAGAGAGAAGCGTGGACGGTTTCCACGGTCTCACGACACAGCCGCGCAGCCACTAGCTGCCCGACCACGCTGCCCACGCCGCGTGGCCCCGGGCGATTGTCACCTGGAAGGCGGCACCAGCCTGGCTGATGAAAAGCCAGACATCTCCCAGAGACCCCAAACGGGCTAGAAAAGTGGGTCGTTTGCGTGAGAAGTCCTCTGTCAGCAAACCGCAGAGGCTGAGCAGGGAGAGCGGAAGGGTGGGGGCCTGTGGTCGGGATGGTGATTCGCTCCGGGAGGTAAAGGGGGAGGTGGCCTCCCTCACGCTGCAGATGAGAACTAGGAGGCCCACAGCCGGTTTCCTTAGAAGAATAAGACCACAGGCAAGTTCTAGGGGAAAAGAGGAGGAATCCGGGAAGGAAGGAGGGTCCAAGCGGCGGAGGAGGGAGGAGGGGACGCAGCAGGTGGGCACAGGCCTGCATCCGCAGAGGGGCCCAGCAGGAGCCCGCCCAGGGCATCGGGACCTGGAAAAGCCGCAGAGCTCAGGGCAGACCCCTGCCACGGCCCAGAGCCCACTCCCCATGGCTCTTGGGTGGTGCGGCTCCCGGAAGTCTGTTGGGGACACTTGAGCGCAGGCGTGGTCAGTTTCATGTGAGCCGCCTGAGCACCTCCTGGCAGAGAAGCGTCTTCCTGAGGAATTTACAGGCCACGGAGGGGCATGCTGGGAAACGCAGCCCGGGAGGCTCCACATCCCTCCGTCCTGGGGGGCTGGCGCCACCTGTCCAGGCTGGGCATGGTTCCCCTGCAGGTGTCCGCCCTAGAGCCCCCTCCCACGTTAGCCGAGGCCGACCTGAGCAGACGGCTCCACAGCCGGGGCTGCCAGAGGGGACAGCCGGGAAGCGTGGACGGCACAGGGATGAGGATTTGCGGACGAGTGGGCCGAGAGTGTCACCGGACATCCGGAATAGTTAAGGACAAATGACAGCGTATTCAGCATCACTCTGCCAACCCCAGGGAGCCCACCTGTGGAAAGGAACCGAATTTCCCACCACCAGGAGCAAACGCCTGGACAGGGCCGCCTGCTCCGAGGCCTCACAGTCTTAGGGTGCTGGGAGTGTGGAACGGCGAGTGAGGTCAGGGAAGCTGCATAGATACACAAACGCTCGCTGCGGACGACACTCACATCAGAAAACACTGAAGTAAAAACCGAAAGCCGGCGGCGTGTGCACCGCAGTGCCTTGCTCCCCGACTCCCCTGCTGCACGCCCCTTCTTCTTCTCTGTCCCCCGCCGTCTCTCCCCTTCCTACTGTGCGCTTGGTCCCTCGGGAGCCCTCAGGACAAAGCAGTCTGCATGTCCTGGTAGAGGGTTCAGGTGCACACGGCCGGACTTTGGCCCCAAACTGGCACCCGGCCAAGGAGCCTGTCGAGTGGCCCCTCAGTCTGCTTGAACAGACGTGGCCCAAGGTCGCCAAGCACCAGGGCGAGAGCCGCCGTCACCGTCGCCGTGGCGAAGACACGGTCTGCAGGGATTTCCAGCGGCTGGTGCGGAAACCCCGGGCGAGAGCAGGGGCCTGGGCAAAGGGCTGCTTCCGGAGGGCGGGAAGGTGGCCGGAGACGCCAGCCCCTCGGTCCAGGGTGATTTGCGGTGGCACTGTTCATACATCTGCTCAAAGATGTAAACAGGGTGACGGTGCCTCCGTGAGATATTAATAACTTAATGAGTCTGTGCTATTTGTTTATGTAATGGATAATGGGATCTCTGCAGGGGCCAGATATAATATTATAATCTGGTAATTCAATGACTGCTATTAAACACACACGGATAGCATGTTGCAGGAGAAGCTAAGTTCACAGCCCTCTGGAATAATTACCCCTGCAGGTTCCCCTGTGGCTCCTGGGCCCCCGTTGACGACTCCCCCTGCAGAGCCGGGGGGCCGAGCTGGGCTCTGTTCTCCCTCTGGTCCTCCCCACAGCTCTCTCTGCCAGGACTCTGGGTGGGACGGGGGCTCCAGCTCTCTGCCACCCCGCCCTTCACTACCCCTTGGCCACCCTCGCTGGTGACTTCTGTCCCCACCGCCCTCCCCACTGCCCCCCCCACCGCCACACAGGAGTCCTCACGCACCCCAGCCTGCTGTCCACACCCAGCCCTCTGCTGCCGTCCAGGCCTGTGTGGCTTTAACTGCGTCTGCAAAATTCGCCCACGGGAGTGAGACGCCCCAGACTGCAACCTTGGCTGGAGGTGGGGACCCCAATCGGGTGATCACGTCCAAGGGGGTCACCAGGCCCCAATTCAGTAGGACCGGCATCCCATGGGGACAGAGATAGGGACAGAGAGGGAAGATGACCGGAAGACGTCTTCACCGAGGGGAGCAGCGTCTACACCGAGGGGCGGGGCCTGGAGCGGGTTCTCCTCAGCACCTGGGGAGGAGCCAGCCCTGGGCACCTCCGTCCAGGACTCCAGCAGCTGTGAGACCGTGGGTCCTGCAGTGTGGCCACCGTCTGTGGTGCTTTGCCACGGCAGCCCCAGGACACGCGCACGTGGCCCTCTGCCACCTGGTCCCCAGCGTGTCACTCCTGGCGCCTGGAGCCCCTGGCCCAGGGGTCACTCTGAGCAGCCCCCCTCAAGGGAGGGCCAGGTGGGCCTTGGGGCCATGTGTGTGGCCTCCCTGGGCACTGGGACCCTCCTGGCCGGGCCCCACCCAACCTGGTGCTGCAGGACTCAGGCCCCTGCTTAGGGTCAGATAACGGCATCAGCCAGACAAGGCAGGGCCCGCCCAGGAGGGACGGGCCGGCCGATGGCTGTGACGTGAAATGCGGGCACCTGCGAGGGGGGCTGTCAGCAGGCTCTGCATGCTGCTGCGGGATCCAGGGGTACCCCCTGCCCCTCACTGTGCTGCCGGGGAGCCGGCTGGCTGAGTGTCCCCGAGGCTTCTTCATTCCCAGGGGATGGGAGGGTCCCTGTCTGTCCCCAGTACCCCCCACCAGCCCACCTGCCACCAAGAGCCACCGAGAGCCGAGACCCACGTGTGCGCTCCACCACCAGCCCCGGGGCTTGTCTCCATACCACGGAGAAGAATGGTGACCGATTCCTTCAGTCGTATTTATCTGAAGTTAAAGAAAGAAAGAAGAAAAAAAAATACCCTCTCACCATTCATCTCAGAATGACAGGGCTTCTTGTAATTAAAGTCTGAAGACGTGACGTTACCGAGAGCCATCCTGTCCCTGCTCAGCCCCACCGCACAGCCCGGGAAGGCAGCTTGTCACCTGGGGGTGGTGGCAGTCCCTTCAAGGCCACGTCCCCTCCCGCCACATGGGCGTGCCTCTGGCCAGGGTACGGAGGGCTGTGCATTGGGCACTCCCGACACTCGGGGTGGCCGTCCTCAGCTGTGTGGCTTCCCCAGACGCCAGGCCCCCGGCACTGCCCCTGCCCCAAAATGTCCCCACCAAATGTCCCCAGAAGCTGCCAAGGGCCCCTGGGGGCAGAGCCCTCCACCCGGGGCCTCGTTCCCCCCACTGGCCCTGCCCTGCCATCCCGCTCCAGGTGACCTCAGCGCCTCTCACCGTGAGGCCGATTCTGGCCATGCACACGCATCCACATGCATGCACACGCGTAGACACACGCACACACAAGCGTCTTTTCTTCCTGCTGGCCAAAGACAACAAGGGTCGCAGTTTGGAGCGGAGAGCTTTATTTCCCACGGGAACTGCAGCCGATGGGGCCACTCAACAGGTGGGGCAGGGCCCGGCCAGAAGCCGGGAGCGAGGGAGGGCCCGGGAGCAGGAGTCTGTGCCGCACGGGGTGGCCACATGCACACATGCACACGTGCACACATGCCACAGCTGCTGGGGGTGGGGGGAGGTGGATGTTCACAGCAGGAGAACATGCACCTGCCCAACCAAGCTTATGCCCTTTACGGGGGTCCATGCTCAGAAATGGGCCCTTTGGGGTAAAAGGTGAAGCAAGGACCCGAAACCCTCCTGCCTCGCTCTGTGGGCCGGTTAACCGCCCCGAGGTGGCTGTGGGTCAGCCACGGTGCAGGAGCCACAGCTGGGAGCAGGGAGCACCGGCCGGTCCCGGCTCGGCCTCCAAAGAGGTCCGTGAGTGTGCTGGCTGATGAGGGCGGTCTGACCCCTCCACTTGGCCAGGAGCTCAGTTTTAGGGTTTCTCTGGGTCCCCGTGGCTTAGAGGGGGCCATACAATCTGAGGCTGGGGTTGCTACCCTTAGGATTTTACTTTAGTGCACACTCCCTGCCTCAGTTTCCCCACCTGTCAGTAGTGCGATGACGCCCACCTGCAGGGCCGAGGTGGGGGTCGGCTGAGGCAAGGACGGCACCTGTGGCTGCAGGTACAGGCGGCCGTCGGACTGGTCCCTGCTCATCGGGAGCTTGGCTCTGCGGCCTGCTGCCTGCCGGGCGCATGGGGGACACAGTGTCGGCCCTCGGGAGACTGGGGGCACGAGAGGCAGCGTCAGTCCCCTTGCGAGGGTCGTCACTGTCCCCCGCCGGGCTGGGAGGACCAGTGGCAGGAGAGGGACAACTGGCCGCAGGGGGGTAACTAACTCTGGCTCCATCGAGGCCCAAGCTCGGGTCCTCCATGTCCCTGGGGGCCTCGTCCTTCCCTAAAACCGGCAGCCGAGGTACGGGACTGGGGCTCCTCGAGCCGCCCTGTGTGCCAGGCTCAGCCAGCCCTCCGTCAGAGGGACGCGCCCCTGCGCCCTCCCGTCTCCCTCCGGGCTGCCCCCGGCCTGCTCACGTCTCCACTCCTCCAGTGCGTCTGCCGTGTTGCCGCCTTCCTGCGTGTTTGTGCGCCGCAGTGGAAACAGCCACCAATTCGGATTTTCACTGTGGGTAAACAAACACAGAACGTTCACAGATGTGTCTTGCAGATGCGCTCCAGCGGAACAGCACCCGTCGTGGCGGGGCACATGGGGGGCGGGGCCTCGGGGAGGCTCCCAGACAATCCGAGGCGCAGGGGAGAGGGCCTGCCCAGGACCACGGTGGCCGTGGCAGAGCGAGGTCTAGAGGGTCGGCCCCGTGGACGGAAGGCAGATATGCAGAGGGACACGAGTGAGGACCTCGGGCAGAGCAGGGCAGGGCCAGGTAGCCACGAGCTCACCTGGAGCCCAGCACAGGGGACAGGATCCCGGGCTGGAGGCCCAGGAAGACCCCAGCAGGGGACATAGGAGCACAGGCTGCACTTCTCGGTGCATCGGGGAGGCCGGGGCCCTGCAGAGAGTTGGACCCAGGAGAGGACAGGAGGCTCCAGCCCTGAAGACAGCCAGCTGCTCCTGTGGCAGGGCACAGCCACCGTCCACGGCATGTGTGCGTGTCGGGACTTGGCCACGGGGACGCCCCGGCCCTGCAACCACTGGCTTAGGTCCCTCGTCCAGTTTAGGCAGCTGTCCTCGCAGCTGGGGTGGGGGAGGCTCCGGCCAGGTCCCAGGACGGGGGAGCAGGAGAGAACACAGCAGGCGTGTCCCAGCCCCTCACCTTTCACCCGAGCCAGTCTGAGTCTCTTCCAGGTCCTCACGGCCAAAGGGGCCCTGCCCAGAGCCACTTCCCCGGGATGCTGTGAGCAGCAGGGCGTCCCGTTCCAGCCCATCCTCCCAGCTCTGGGCGCCAGGTAGCAGAGGAGTCCTGCGCTGACGCCTCCAACGGCAGCTGCAGTTATTCGAGGGGCCGGGGCGCCGCGTGGGACAGGTGACTCCAGGGACATGTCACACTCACACACATGAAGTCGCACACATTCCCTCACATACGTGCACACACACACACACACACACATACACGCAAGCACACTCACAAGCATGCACACACATTCACAGGTGCACGTACCCCCACACACTGGTACGTGTGCGCACGGCGTGCGGTCGCACACGGGCACCCACGCTCGCACGGTTTGTCCTGGAGCCTGGAAGCCCCGAGGAGCCTCTCCCTCCCGGGCTTGCAAGTCTGGTCTCGGGAGCAGACGCCCCTACAAATTCCGTTTCTTCTTCCCTGAAAGGAGACGCGGCCTCCCAGGAGTGCTTTAATTTGTCTTTTCTTTCAGAAGTGAGTGTCGTACAAAGGGAGACTTATTCTTATCTAATTTTCCCCGAAAATAAAATAAAAGACTGGCGAATGCTGGAACGGACTCACGAGGACATGGCTGGTCTGCGCCTGGGGGAGGGGCGCGTGGCGGCCACAGGCTGGGCGGCCAGCTGTCCTCTGTGAGTCTTCATGCACCGCCTAGTTCTCCAGGAGACACCGGGGATAACCGGTTGTTGCTAACGGCCACCGTGCGTGTCACACCCATCCACTGTTCCCCTCCGTGGCCAAGGGAGGTGGCAGAGGCGAGGGGACTGCGGATGGGCCACGACCTCCCGCCCCCAGAGTGTGCATTTCGGGGTGGGGGGCAGGACACAAGGCACGAGCAGGTGCACACGCCACCGCTTGGCGGGTGACCCGTCTGCCCAGAAGATAAGAAGGACCAGAGGCAGAGAGAGGACGCCGGGCCCGGCCATCACGAGGTTCTGATGGATTAGCACCATGCCTCGTCTCGAGTGCATCTCAGATCACGTCCTGAAGATGAATCCGCAGACACGATCTCCCCGGCAGAGACGTATGAGCGTCTACGGACCTGGCTCTCAGGGCTCAGGCAAGGCTCACGATTTCCCGCTCTCCGGAGACCACGCCGGGCAAAGCGCCGTGCGGCAATCTGCTCCCCTACTTCCTCCCCGGCCTGCGTCCCTGCACTGTGTCCCACGCTAGACCCACCCTCTTCGCAGGGAAAGCCCGCGTCCGCACACTCTGGTCCCTTTCCCCGTCAGGGTGGGGGAAACGCAGGCAGACCCACCGTCAGATCCATTCGAGCCGCGACACCACGTCCAGACTCTCCACCGGCGGAGGGCACCGGAGGAGACAGGCTCTGGCCCTCCATGAAGCTCAGGTTTCAATAAAACCAGCCCCAGCCGGGGCCGTCGCTCCGGCCGGTGAGCCGTGAGCCCCTCCCCTGCGCCAGCGCAGCGCCGCTCGGCGACCCCGGTGCCCAGGTCCAGTGTCCCGAGCAGCAGCAACTTTGCAGACGGGACTCACCTGAGGGACAGCAAGAGGTGGGACTTCCGAACCAGCCAGCCCTCCGGTGCCCGGGGCAGGGAAGACCCGTCGTGGGGGCAGAGGCCGTGACTACGTGTGTCTCTGGCAGAGATGGGCGCGGACGGACACTTGGGGGACTTCCCAAGCAGATGGGCCAACCTCTGGCCAGGCAAGTCCAGGCCGGGGGGCCCCAGGCCCACGTGTACGGGGAAAGCCTCAGCAGCTTGTCCGGGACGGCAAAGGCCCCGGCAGCCCATGCAGTGTCCATCGGGGCCACCCGGGCAGGGTGATGGTCAGGCACGTGCGACGGGCCCTGGGCTGGCCAAGAGATGCCCCACAGCATGCAGCCAAAGCACGGACGGGCAGGGGCAGTCAGGAGCAGGCTCAGATGGGTAGGACGGGCAGGGACAGGCAGGGGGTGCAGGGGACAGGACTTGGGGAGGAAAAGACATCAAATCAGAAGAGCAAAGTCAGGACAATCCCGTCCAAGTAAAGTTTCCTAACGTGAACGCTACATGTTTTACAGATTAAAGTCGCCATGGCAGGACTACGGAAAAACAAAGGAACGGCAAGCTCAGAACTCGGGATGGGCATGGCCTTTGGTGGGGACTGGGGGCGCAAGCATCCCAGAGGGGTGGGACGGCCACTCTCACCCTCAGACGGCACCGTGGGTCGGGGTGCTCACGGCCTCATCACTCATCAGGGAGAGCCTGACCCCATCCTACAGATATTCCTTGTTGTGGACGAAGCGTTTAACGAAAACAATGTAAACTAAGCGAAGGGGGGGGGAGTTGTCCTGTCTGGGAGGAGCCGCGTCACGCTCAGAATGGGGCAGGAAAACCACCCGTGGCTTTGAGGGGGAAGAGAGGAGAGGTGGGAACGGAGGAGCACCCCAGATAGGGGAGGGAGGGAGGGAGGGAGGGAGGGAGATGGGAAAACGGTGAGAGGAGGAGGGATGGGTGTATACATGCAATGGGTGCAGGTGCACCGTGTGGGGGATGGACACGCGTGAAGCTCTGACTCAGGTGGGGCAAGGCAACATACGCAACCTAAACATTTGTGCCCCCGTAATATGCTGAAATAAGAAAGGAAGGAAGGAAGGAAGGAAGGAAGGAAGGAAGGAAGGAAGGAAGGAAGGAAGGAAGGAAGGAAGGAAGGAAGGAAGGAAGGAAGGAAGGGAAAGGAAAGGAAAGGAAGGAAAGGAAAGGAAAGGGAGGAAGAAAGAGAGAAAGAAAGAAAGAAAGAAAGAAAGAAAGAAAGAAAGAAAGAAAGAAAGAAAGAAAGAAAGAAAGAAAGAAAGAAAGAAAGAAAGCGGTGAGGCTGAGTCACGTGGTGGCAGGAAGGGCTAGTGCGGCAGACACAGCTGAGGAATCTCTGGGTCCAGTCGCTCCAGGTGCTGTGACGTGAAGCCCTCCGTCCCTCCGAGCACCTGTCGCATTCCCGGCACCCCCTCCCTCCGGGGACGCTGTGACAGACAGAGGGGCGGGGCCACCCCCCACCCGGTGTCGCGAGCTGGTCGGGCGGCCGTGCACTCTGACCTACGGCCTTGCCGACGCCCAGACCTCACCTGCAGGCAGGAGCCCTGGGAAGCCGGAGCTCCGGCAGGTGCGGGGCGGAGTTGAGGAAACTCACGCTGTGTTTCAGGTGAAGCCAGGGGGCAGAATGAGCCGGAATTCAACACGGGAGGAGGCCGTGGGAGGAGGGGCCTCCCCAGGCTCTCCCGAGCGCCAGGGATCCTCGTGTCTGCGTGTCGACTTCGGGGGGAGCCTGCTTCCAGCAGCGGAGGCCCCATGGACCAGCCGTCGCTGTCAGCCTCGGTGTCCCCGGGGGGTCGTGCCTCGCAGTGGCCAGGGGGTCAGGGTGTCCGAGCGCTTCCTCCAGGACCGGGCGGAGCTCTGGGTCCCGGTCCTGCTGCAAGCATGCCACCGCTGGAGATGACAAGAGAGCCCCCTGGACACCGAGAGGCACATGCGCAAATCCGGCGACTCGATTTTAAAGCCCGTCCCATCCCCCTCCACCCCACCCCTGCCCCACCGCCCGCCACGCCCTTCCACAGTGACGCCTGTCCCCGCACCCAGGGCTGCACAGGAGCCGACAGGACAGGAGGTTTGCAGGTAGCCCGCCGGGGTCCCAAGTGAGCGGGAGCTGGACTCGCAACACGACTCGCGCCCGAGAGCCCTGTGAGCCGGGGGAAGCCGCCGGGCCAACACACACGTCCCCGAAGAGAGCGGAGGACACGCATCTTGACAGTCACTGGGCCTGCAGCCGGGGGTCGCCACCCCTTCCACTTCGCAGGGGCGGGAGGATTCTGGCAGGTGACCGGGCTGGCCTGCCGTCTGTGCTGGGTGCACGGGGGTGTCCCGGCGCCCTGCTGCCACTTTACGGCACCACGGGCCGCGTGGCTCGAACAGCGGGTGCTCCTCCTTTCTCAGCCCTGGAGCCTGGAAGCTGGAGACCACGAATGGGCGGGGCCGGCTGCTCCTCTCCCTCCTGGAAGTTCGAGACCACGAATGAGGCCGGGCGCGGTGGCTCACGCCTATAATCCTAGCTCTCTGGGAGGCCGAGATGAGTGGATTGCTCGAGGTCAGGAGTTCGAAACCAGCCTGAGCATGAGCGAGACCCCGTCTCTACTATAAATAGAAAGAAATTAATTGGCCAACTAATATATATAGAAAAAATTAGCCGGGCATGGTGGCGCATGCCTATAGTCCCAGCTACTGGGGAGGCTGAGGCAGGAGGATCGCTTGAGCCCAGGAGTTTGAGGTTGCTGTGAGCTAGGCTGACGCCACGGCACTCACTCTAGCCTGGGCAACACAGTGAGACTCTGTCTCAAAAAAAAAAAGACCATGAATGGGCTGGGCGGCTGCTCCTCTCCCTCCCTGGCTTGCGGACGCGCCTCTCCCTGCACCTCGGGCCCTGCAGGGGCGAGGGGAGTCGCTTAGGCCAGGTGAAGCCCCCTCCTTCCAGGCCAGACTGCCGCCTTCCTGGGCCTCACACTTTTACGACGCACTTAAATGCCCTTTCCCCGTCTTATCCCCCGCGTTAACGCACGGTAGCCAACCTCTCCAAGGCTAAGCTGTCCTGGAGCACAGACGCGCCCTGGGGCAGATCGAGCGCCCAACACCCCACGCGGATCCCGGGGCCACGGCGAGAAGCGATGCCCGGAAACGGCGGCTGCGTCTCTTTCCCGAGGAGTCTGGAGGGTCCGAGGCGAGAGCACCGTGGGGCCCCCAGGAGCACACGGCACGCGGGAGGCGGCCTCTGCCCCCAGGGCCAGCCGTGCCCAGAGTCCCAGGGTTCCTCCGCCTTGTTCTCCCCGTCCCCCCAAGGCGCGGGTGCAGCACACGCCCGGTGGGCCTGCTGCAGCCTCCCGGGCCTCCCCCGCTCGGGGCCCTTCCTCCCCTGCACGGCCCCCTTCCTCCCCTGCCGCAGCCTCCCGGGGCCTCCCCCGCTCGGGCCCCCTTCCTCCCCTGCACGGCCCCCGTCTGCGCAGGCCAGGACGGGAGGAGGGGTGGCTCAGCAGGGCCCCAGACCTGCTCAGGGCTCTGGCCCGGGCGCAGTGGGGTTCAGGCCACATGCCCGTCGCTGTCCCTTCCGCTGTGCCCCGAGCGGAGCCTGCTCGCCCTGCGCCTCGAGAGGGCCCGGGGCAGGCTGCTCTCTGCTGAGTCCTCAGGGAGCAGGATGGCCACTGAGGATGGGGACAGGGTTGTGTCTGCCCGGCCAGCGGCACCCGGAGCCTGCTCAACTCACAGTGGGGAAGTCTTCAGTGAGCAAACAAGTGGACACTCGTCACATGCCACAGAAGTTAACTGTGCCCCAGCCAGACACAGCATCCTGACGGAGGGGCCCCTGGGTTCCTGCTCCCTCAGCACCCAGGGAAACGCCTGGCAGGACACCCACACGGTGGCCAGGAACACTTGGGGGGAAAGAGGGAGGGAGGGAGGGGAGGAAGGAAGGAAGGAAGGAAGGAAGGAAGGAAGGAAGGAAGGGAGGGAGGGAGGGAGGGAGGGAGGGAGGGAGGGAGGGAGGAAGGGAGGGGAGAGAAAGGGAAGGAAGGAGGGAGGGAGGGAAGGAGGGAAGGAAGAAGGGAAGGAAGGAGGGAGGGAGGGAGGGAAGGAAGAAGGGAGGGAGGGAGGGAGGGAGGGAGGGAAGGAAGAAGGGAAGGAAGGAGGGAGGGAGGGAGGGAAGGAGGGAAGGAAGGAGGGAGGGAGGGAGGGAAGGAGGGAAGGAAGGAGGGAGGGAGGGAAGCAGGGAAGGAAGGAGGGAGGGAGGGAAGGAAGGAGGGAAGGAAGGAGGGAAGGAAGGAGGGAGGGAGGGAGGGAGGGAGGGAAGGAGGGAAGGAAGGAGGGAGGGAGGGAAGGAAGGAGGGAGGGAGGGAAGGAGGGAAAGAAAGAGGGAGGGAAGGAGGGAAAGAAAGAGGGAGGGAAGGAGAGAAGGAAGGAGGGAGGGAGGGAGGGAAGGAGGGAGGGAGGGAGGGAAGGAGGGAAAGAAAGAGGGAGGGAAGGAGAGAAGGAAGGAGGGAGGGAGGGAGGGAAGGAGGGAGGGAGGGAGGGAAGGAGGGAAGGAAGGAGGGAGGGAAGGAGGGAAGGAAGGAGGGAGGGAGGGAGCGAAGGAGGGAAGGAAGGAGGGAGGGAGGGAAGGAAGGAGGGAAGGAAGGAGGGAGGGAGGGAGGGAAGGAGGGAAGGAAGGAGGGAGGGAGGGAAGGAGGGAGGGAGGGAAGGAGGGAAGGAAGGAGGGAGGGAGAGAAGGAAGGAGGGAAGGAAGGAGGGAGGGAGGGAGGGAGGGAAGGAGGGAAGGAAGGAGGGAGGGAGGGAAGGAAGGAGGGAGGGAGGGAGGGAAGGAGGGAAGGAAGGAGGGAGGGAGGGAAGGAAGGAGGGAAGGAAGGAGGGAAGGAAGGAGGGAGGGAGGGAAGGAGGGAAGGAAGGAGGGAGGGAGAGAAGGAAGGAGGGAAGGAAGGAGGGAGGGAGGGAGGGAGGGAAGGAGGGAAGGAAGGAGGGAGGGAGGGAAGGAAGGAGGGAGGGAGGGAGGGAAGGAAGGAGGGAGGAAGGAGGGAGGGAGGGAGGGAAGGAAGGAGGGAGGGAGGGAAGGAGGGAGGGAGGGAGGGAAGGAGGGAAGGAAGGAGGGAGGGAGGGAGGGAAGGAAGGAGGGAGGGAGGGAGGGAAGGAAGGAAGGAAGGAGGGAGGGAAGGAGGGAAGGAGGGAAGGAAGGAGGGAGGGAGGGAAGGAGGGAAGGAAGGAGGGAGGGAGGGAGGGAAGGAAGGAGGGAGGGAGGGAGGGAAGGAAGGAGGGAGGGAAGGAGGGAAGGAAGGAGGGAGGGAGGGAAGGAGGGAAGGAAGGAGGGAGGGAGGGAGGGAGGGAGGGAAAGAGGGAAGGAGGGAGGGAGGGAGGGAGGGAAAGAGGGAAGGAAGGAGGGAGGGAGGGAGGGAGGGAGGGAGGGAGGGAGGAAAGGAGGCAATGGGAGAGAGAGAGAAGGAAAGAGGGAAGGAAGGAAGGAAGGAAGGAAGGAAGGAAGGAAGGAAGGAAGGAAGGAAGGAAGGAAGGAAGGAAGGAAGGAAGGAAGGAAGGAAGGGGAGAGAGAGAAGGAAGGAGGGAAGGAAGGAGGAAGTAAGGAAGGAGGGGAGGAAGACTCAGCTTTTACCCTCAATGAGCCCCCGCCCGGCCACGCTGGCTGTCCACCTGGCTGTCCTCGCCTCGCCCTGCCTCTGCCTGTCCTCTGGCCCCGGCCCCCGTGTGGACAGGCCCAGCAGCCCGCCCAGCGCGGCACTGCGGGGAGAGGTGGCTGCTGGCAGCGCAGACCTTATTTAAACTTTTTCCATGTAAATAACCGATAGTCATAAAAAGGAAAATTGCATTTGCTTTGAGTGGGCAGAAGATACATTTAAGTCAAAATGAGGAATATTCTCCAAGCGTGGCTTCAGCCCATGAATAACAACACTATATTGCTTTTTTTTTTTTTTTTTAGCCGTGCAGCTCGGCAGCGCTGCCCGCCCTTGCATACCAATGCAACAAATTGTGTTATGTAATGACAAACGGCCCTGCCCCGCTCCCGAGGCGAGCCGCGGTGTATCCGTGACATTACCGTCACGCTCCAGCCCCTGATCAGCCCAGGCCCCGGCTGCACCCACGATGCCAGCCAGGGATGTTCCCGGGGGCTGGCGCCCAGCATGTGCTTCGTGGGTGCCTGTGCCCTTGCCCAGGGCCGGTCCTGGGCCTCGTAAGGGACACCGGGTTTGTGGCTGGAGCTGCCCCAGGGGACCACACCGGCATCGCCCTTTTAGGGCCAGAAGTGGGACTTTGAGCAAAGCTTCTTTCGGGTTATCGGGGTCCCCCTCGTTTGAGGGCTTCGAGGGAGGGGTCCCCGCTTCTTCCCACAGCCTCACCGGCCCCGGCTGTGTGTGGCCACACATGTCCCAGCCAGCCCACCCACCGCCGGGTGCCGAGGCATGCCTGGAGGAGGTGCCCGCGCCCGGCCACACCTGGAAGACTGCGGCCGGCGGCTGGCTGGGCAGGGGTGGGAGCACGCCTCTCCCCTCTCCAGGCAAGGCGGCTTGAGGGTGTCGGCTCCAGCCTCCTGCTTTCACACCCGCGTTCAGAACAGCGTGGCCGACTGCTCCGACCGGCCGGGCACTGAGGGGGCGCCCAGAACTCGAGGTTCTCCGTCTTAACACCAGGAACATGCTCAAGGGAAACTGGGGCAGGTTGGCCACCCCCACGCGGAACCCCTCCGGGCGTAGACGAGGAATTCAGATGCACGGAAATTAGACTGAAATAACGCGTAAAAAAACAGACAAAACACCGGCCACAGGAAAACACTCCCAGGGCCGCCGGAGCACGCTTCCCTGGCACGCCCAGCTCTGCGCCGCGCCGGCCCCCAGCGCCACGCTGAAGGCGGCACCATGGTACCGTGTTTCCCCCCAAGACAAGACAAGGTCTTATATTTATTTTTCCTTGAGAAGACACCTCAGGGTTTATGTTCAGGGCATGTGTTATTTTGCCCTCAAAGCCTCAGCTTGCAGCACGCACAGGATGGCTGGGACCCGACAGGGGGAGCCGACCTTGCTGGTGGGGCTGCCCGCGCCTTTCCGGTCACCTCTGGGACAGCAGCTGTCACGACGGGGCAGATGAGAAGGGATGCTCGTCTTCTTCACCGCTGCGCGACAACATGCATGGGTTGTGCAGACGCGCTGCACAGCCACGCCCGTCACTAGGTCCTATTTTCGGGGTAGGGCTTCTATTGCGCACATGCTTAGAAATCCTGCTAGGGCTTACTTTATGGGTAGGGCTTATTTTCTGGGAAACACGGTATGAGCTGAGCTGGGGCCTCTGTGACAAAGGCCAGGTCTCCTCCCGCCCCCAAGCAGCCACCCTATTGCAGCTGGGACAAAACACAAGTGCCAGACTCAAGGGAGCACATGTGGGGACACCTCGACAGAAGCCAAGCCTGGAGGGAAACTTTCTACCCCAGTGGCCCCAGCTTTGTGCTGCTCCCCACGGGGCACCGTCGGCAATGCCCTTAGAAAACACAGACGCGGCCTGTCTCCCTGACAGCGACCCCTCTCGGGACACGGCAGCCTGGACAGTTCCCGTCTGAAGCTGGGGGACTCAGGGTCCCCTCCGCCCACCCGCCCACGCGTGCCGGTCTGTCAGTTTCTGTTTCATGTGTTTCGAAGATCTGTTGTCACCTGTATATACATTTAGACTGTTAGGTCTTCTTTGTTTTGCTTTTTTGAGCAGGGTCTCACTCTATTGCTTGGGCTAGAAAGCAGTGGCCTCATCACAGCTCACCGCAACCTCAATCTCCTGGGCTCAAGCGATCCTCCTGCCTCAGCCTCCCGAGTAGCTGGGACTACAGGCATGCGCCACCATGCCCGGCTAATTTTTTCTATTTTTTGTAGAGATGGGATCTCAGTCTTACTCGGCTGGTCCCAAACAGCAGTGCCCGGGGAGCCGGCAGGCGGCCAGTGCTGAAAGGGCGAGTCCCAAAGATGGCTGCGCCTCTCCGAGCCCCTCGTGGGGACAGAGCCTGCAGGTGCCTGCGGGCTCGGCGCTGGGTGCCAAGAACTCACACGACTCGTCATAAATTCCCACGACCGATTTTTTTTTGTTGTTGTTAAATAAGCATTCAAATTTATGGGTGATCATGAAAATCTCTCATCAGATGTGAGTCACAGCCTCAGAAATGATTAAGCAGGAATTCTAATTTGCAATGAAATCTCTGACCCCGGCTGAGTAATAAGACAATCGGATGCCGGCCCAGCTACGGCCTCACGGCGGGCGTGCCCGCGCCTGCTTACTCTGTGCGTGGCCTCGCTCTGCGCTCCTGCCCCCGGCAGACGGCTGTGGGGACTCAGTTTCCCCGTGGAGCCACCCACCCATACTGCCAGCCGCCACCCCACCCTCCCCGTGGCACCGGGAGGGCCCTGGGTCACCGTCTCGGGACACCCCACGCTGTCCCACGGGACGGAGGGGCTATGTCCTCTCAGCCATGCCTGGACCTGTCCTCCCCGCAGGACAGCAGGTGCCAGCCCCAGTGGGTGAACCGTGCGTGGCCCTCACTGCCACGTCCAGGACCACGGAGCGGCCGGAGTCCCGTGGCGACGCCCGGGTGGTGTGGGTCCCACCCTCGGGGCTCGGACCTGCATCCCGGGGCTCCGGCCTGGGGCACAGGCTGCAGGGAGGGAGGGGGCTGCAGGCTCCTGGCGTGGGGCTGAGTGTCAGCAGCTGTCTGTCTGGGAGCAGAGGGCTGGGGCGTGGGAGGGCTCGGGACTCGGAGGGTGACGGTGCCAGGGCAGACTCAGCAGAGGGGAGCCTGGCAGGTGGGCCGGGGGACGCAGACCGGGGAAGGAGCACGAGGCCCTGCACTTCCCGGCCACGGGGCCGGGGAGGGACCCCGTGTTGCAGCTGCCCGTGGGGACACTGCCAACCCGCCCGGAGCCTTCCCGCAGCACAGAGGGAGGGCAGAGCGGGGATCGAGCGGAGACCCGTGCAGAGGCCAAGGCCGACTCCAGCGCTGCTCTGTGCCTGCTAGCTGGGCCTGGGAAAGCCGCCCTGGTGCACTCAGGCTCGGGGGTGCTGGGACCCTCCAGTGAGCGGCGGTGCACCCCACATCTTGGTGTCTTCACATGTCACCCTGAGAAGGGGCCACTGTCCCCAGGCCCTTTCATTTCAAAAGCACCTACCAAGCGTCCGTGCTGGGCCTGACGCCGCTCCACGGGCCGGCTGTGTCGTAATCACACGCCCACACCTGAGGGATGTTGTTGTTATCCCATTTCACAGGTGTGCAAACCGGGTCGGGGCCAGGTAGCAAGCAGAGGAGCCCGGACTCAGACTCGGGCAACCTCGCCTTCTGACCGGGCCACCTGCCTCTCAGAGGACCACCCCCATCCCCCGCCGTGAGTTGTAGGGGCACCTGCCATGCGCAGTGCCTTTTTTGTTGTTTTTTTCCTGGAAACAGAGCCTTACTCTGTTGCCCTGGCTAGAGTGCCGTGGCGTCAGCCTAGCTCACAGCAACCTCAATCTCCTGGGCTCCAGCGATCCTCCTGCCTCAGCCTCCCGAGTAGCTGGGACTACAGGCATGTGCCACCATGCCCGGCTGATTTTTTCTGTATATTTTTATTTGGCCAATTAATTTCTTTCTATATTTAGTAGAGACGGGATCTCGCTCTTGCTCAGGCCGGTCTCAAACTCCTGACCTTGAGCAATCCGCCTGCCTGAGCTTCCCAGAATGCTAGGATTACAGGTGTGAGCCACCATGCCCGGCTAATTTTTTATATATGTTTTTAGTTGGCCAATTAATTTCTTTCTATCTTTAGTAGAGATGGGGTCTCGCTCTTGCTCAGACTGGTCTCAAACTCCTGAGCTCAAACGATCCACCCACCTCGGCCTCCCAGAGTGCTAGGATTACAGGTGTGAGCCACCACGCCCGGCCCAGCGCCTTGACCCTGGAGCTGGGCCTGGAAAGGAAGCAGACCCCGTCCCAGGCAGGGGGTAAGAGACAGGACAGCAGGGAGTTCCCTCCGAGGGCAGAGAGGGTGTTCCGGGGAGGGGCCCAGAAGGAAGGCCAGGTGGAGGGAGCGTTCCTCTTGGTGGGGGCCAGGGGCAGGTGGGCTCCGGGAAGGCTGAAGTTCAGAGGTTGGCAGGTGCTCCCAGTGGGCGCACCTGTCTGGGCCAGGCTGGCCTTTGGGGCAGAGATGTGAGGGAGAACAAAGACAGAAAGCAAGGAGGGCTCGGTGGCTGCAGGGACCACGCTAGTTCCACTCTCCTGGAGCTGCAGAGACAGGCCCTTCCTTGAGGGGGGTGGACTGAGGCACATCCCCAGGGACAGGGAGGGCCGGGCTGGGGACTCCTCCCTGCCTGTGTCCCCAGGAAGTCAGCCGGACCCGCTGCCGCCTGTGACTGCTCAACACTGTGTGATGAAATACCCTTTTCCACCACGCTTATTTTTGTCTTCTCCGTCTATTCTGGGAAGCAGATCCTTAGATCAGCAATTAGAAATGTCACTTGCACTTTTCGGGGAGGGGGCGTCATTGGCGAGGTCTATAATTGAGAGTAGTGATCAAATCCGTTGACAACTTCAACGATGCGAAACGGTAATTAATCGTGAGTTTTTTGATGGAATGTATAATATTTATCTATTTTTGAACTTTTTAATGATTAGCAACAAGCTCTGGTTTGTTGCTTCCTCTTTTGTCTGATCTCTATAGTTAGCATCCATTTTTTGGTTTTTTGGGTTTTTTTTTTTTTCCCCATTAAAAGTTCCTTGGGGAAGAGAGGAGCTACTTGAGAATAAACTCCAGGGTCAGTAACCCTTTAGCACCCACCTCTCGAGGACAGGAAACTCCGGCGCCCTTGGTCTCGTGGACCCCGACTCTGCAGAAAGCGTTGGGGGGAGCCCCCGAGACCTCCGGGGTGACAGGGGTCCACCCTGGGTCCCCCACCCCTGGGGGGAGGCCGAGCCGGGCAGAGAGCACCGGCCGTGGGACTCGCCAGTGACCCCCTGGTGTCAGATGGGAAGTCCTGCCTCCCAGACGTGCATGTGACCTGCTCTGGCCGATGCACACATGTCTTATTCACGCATGTCCCATGCAAGGTGACAAAACCGTGTCTGAAGTGGAGCGTCAGTCCCCTGCAGCCGCCTTGACAAATGCGCGCGGACGGACAGCGGCTTGCGCGGCAGACATCCGTCGTCCCAGCTCGAGCTCGGGAGGCTGCAGTCGGAGGTCAAGCCTCCGCTGGCTCCCCGAGCGGCCTCTCTCTGTGGCTCCTAGACAGCGTCCTCTCCCCACATCTCTGCATCCTCCTCCCCTCTCTGTGCATGCCTGCGTCCTTCTCTTCTTATAAGGACTCCGGCCCCGCTGGATTAGGGCCCAACCTGGAGATCTCACTTTGGCTTCGTTATCTCGGGGAAGCCTCTGTCTCTAAACAAGGCCACGGCCGAGGTCCCGGGGCTTGGACTTGCTTATGAACTTTGGGAGATACAACTCAGCCATGACAGGTGGCTGAGCCAACCCCAGCCAGGATGGGGCCGAGGTCCCGGGGCTTGGACTTGCTTATGAACTTTGGGAGATGCAACTCGGCCATGACAGGTGACAAGTGGCTGAGCCAACCCCAGCCAGGATGGGGCGAGGTCCCGGGGCTTGGACTTGCTTATGAACTTTGGGAGATGCAACTCGGCCATGACAGGTGGCTGAGCCAACCCCAGCCAGGACGGGGCCGAGGTCCCGGGGCTTGGATTTGCCTATGAACTTTGGGAGATACAACTCAGCCATGACAGGTGGCTGAGCCAACCCCAGCCAGGATGGGGCCGAGGTCCCAGGGCTTGGACTTGCTTATGAACTTTGGGAGATGCAACTCGGCCATGACAGGTGGCTGAGCCAACCCCAGCCAGGACGGGGCCGAGGTCCCGGGGCTTGGATTTGCCTATGAACTTTGGGAGATGCAACTCGGCCATGACGGGTGACAAGTGGCTGAGCCAACCTCAGCAGGACGGCTGGGGTCATGTCACCCTGAGAAGGGACCACTGTCCCCAGGTCCTTTCATTTCAAAAGCACCTACCAAGTGCCCATCCTGGGCCTGGTACTGGGGCTACTCCACTGGCCGGTTGTGTCTTAATCACACGCCCACACCTGAGGGATATCTTGTCATCCCATTTCACAGGTGCGCAAACCGGGTCAGGGCCAGGTAGGAGCCTAGACTCAGACTCGGGCAACCTCGCCTTCCGGCTGGGGCCCCAGGGGAGGTGGGAGAGACTGTCCCCAAAGGCTGCAGGGTCCCCCGAAGGGCGTCCCAAGGGGATGGCGAGCTTGGGCGGCAAGGCCCCGGGGTGCAGCTCTGTGGCAGCTCTGGGCTGGACCGAGCTTGGTTTTCACGCACTTCCTTCATCACGGAAACGAAGCTGTGCAGGGGATGCCGGCAGCCAGCTCTCGCGGGCTGGGCCTGGACGTGGGCCGGGAGGGCTGAGATGGGGAGAGAAGGTTTGCGGAGTCAGGGCCGGCCCTGCCAGTGCTGCCGCCGCGGATCACACCGGAGCAGCCTGTGCGGCCCTGCGCGTCAGCCCGTCTCGCAGACGAGGGACCGAGGGTGCTCCCTGGTCGGCCGCGTGGTGAACCGTTCCACCGTGGAAGCCCAGCAGAACCTAATCCCGATGGGCTCTATGCAGCCGGATATCGGGGTGTTATCAGGATCAGCCCCCGTCAGCATCCCCACCCGCTGTCTTGTACCGGAACCATCCGGAGCTGCAGCCTCGGCCACTCCCGGCGGCTCTGTGGCCAGGGCAGGTGCACCCCACGCTCACGGGGACCGTGAGTATATCCACCGCGGTCTGCACCAGATCTTGCGTGCTGTGTTGTGAGTCGGGAATGTTTTTTTTCAATCTAAGCTTTAATTATATCTTCAAATCTGGTCCTTTGCTTCCAAACAAGTCGACGCACACGTTCCGTCTTTCTTCCACGCAGCTCGCAACCTGCTGTCTTCATCAGCCCGCCCGTTGCCCTCGGCGGCCAACATCCCTCCCGCAGACCCATTTGAGAGAGGGGTCGGGCAGAGCCGCGGATGAAGTTTAAGAAGTTTGGAAGAGCAGACTCCCGGCTGGAGAAAAAAAATCTGTTTGCGCTTATTAAGATACACTGTCAGCCGGGCGCGGTGGCTCACGCCTGTAATCCCAGCACTCTGGGAGGCCGAGGCGGGAGGATCGCTCGAGGTCAGGAGTTCAAAACCAGCCTGAGCAAGAGCGAGACCCCGTCTCTACTAAAAATAGAAAGAAATTAATTGGCCAACTAATATATATATATATATATATATATATATATATATATATATTAGCCGGGCATGGTGGTGCATGCCTGTAGTCCCAGCTACTCGGGAGGCTGAGGCAGTAGGATCGCTGAGCCCCGGACATTGAGGTTGCTGTGAGCTAGGCTGACGCCACGGCACTCACTCTAGCCTGGGCAACAAAGCGAGACTCTGTCTCAAAAAAAAAAAAAAAAAGACACACAGTCGCCTCAATTCATGAGGACAACTGGTTCAGGGGCCAAGCGCAGCCTCCCAAGGGTCAGAGGTCACTCTCTGCTCGGGGTGGAAGGAGACCCCCACAGCCGAACCCCGGGATACAGAGAAGTCTGGGAAGGCCATTGCTCCCCAGATCACGGGGCCGTGTGCATCCCTTTGTCCCTGCAGCCTCCCCTGGGCCACCGAGTGTGTGAGCCGCTGATCGAGCGCCAGCGTGTCCAGCCTCAGCCGAGCCCCACCGTGGGCACCTGCAGCCATGGGCACCTGCAGCCCAGAGCGCACAGAGTGGTGGCTCGGGCTCCCTGGGAAGCACAGTACCCAGGCCGAAGGGGCCCGTGCAAGGCGGGCAGAGCGGAGGTGCCCACGTCTGCAAGGCTGACAGCCCAGACCGGGCACCTGAGGCTGCAGGGACTCGGGTCCCCAGGCTCAGCCGCCCCAGGCTCAGTGGGTAGAGACGCACCTGTTGCTCGGTTCTCAGCGTTTAGAAGGCAGACGGGCCGACGGCGGTGCCCCTGGTGGGCTGATGCCCCGTGAGGACTCCCGCACGTGAGCACAGGGACTCTGGGAGAGCAGAGGGGCAGGATCTGAAGGCATGTGGGTCCTTCCCCGTAAGGTGACCGGGTCCCACACCCCTAGGCCCCAGAGAGATGGAGGCTCCGTGTGTGTGCCGGGCGTCTGGCCACGCCTGCTTCTTCCCTGGCCTAGCGAGCACCTTCGCTGCCGTGGTCGGCTCACCCCGGCCTCAAGACGGGCACCTTTTTATCACTGAAAAATCTGTCGCTGCTGACCAAGTGCAAGATGGGGCCTGGCAGAAGAGGCCTTGGACCCAGGCCAGGGCGTCGGGGCCCTGTGCCAAGGCAGGTCTCGGGAGCCCCATGGCACCCCCAAGTCCCCCCCCGCCGCGTGCCAGGCAGAGAGTCGGGGAGCGGGGCCCCCACTGGCCGGGTCGCCGATCCCCATCTCTGGACCTCACTCACACCCCCACCTCGGCGCACACGCGCCCCAGATCCAATCGGCAAGATGTAAGACATCGCCTCCCCCACCCTCCGTGCGCGGCGGGTCAGAAGGCGGCCGCGTTCATCGCATTACTCGGCACAAACACGATTTCCATAATTACCGGGGGCCGGAGCCCGCGCCTGCTGCCGCATAATGAGCCCTGGATTCTATTACGGCTCAGGATTAAATATCTTCCAGCTCAGCTCCGCCAGCCACGGCCAGGGCGTAAAGCCCCTCCGTGACGCATGGGCCGGGATGAAGCATCTCCGTTGCCGCTCTGAGTCCCGAGAACGCGCCGTGGTGCAGCCACGGGGAGCCGCGTGGGAACAACGCTCTGTGCTTTGTAATCAAGGGGATTTGCTCGGATTTGCGATGATTTTAGGTAGTTTTCTTGTTCACTGAAGATAATTATTCTCTACCTGAGGACACATATTAGTCTCATGACAACATCTTAGCGTTGGAAACGGTTTGTTTATAGTTCTTGTTTGCGCCCTCCCTTCCGGAGGCCTTAGCGTCCGCAGGTCTCAGCGCAGCGAGCCCAGCGCCCCGAGCAGGGTGGGAGCTCAGGGCCCGCCTCCCACGGCCCCTCCGAGGTCACCTGAGTAATTGACGGGCCCTTCGGTAACACGTGCTACCTCTGCACTTCAGACACGCCTGGTCATATAGCATGTTTAACGGGCCGGCGTGATCCACAAGCCCACACGGCAAGGAGGTGGGGAGTCCCGGGCAGGGTGGGAGCTGAAGGTCAGCAGACGTCGTCAGGGAAACGGGAGCCCTGCCCCGGGCGGAAGAACCGGCTCGAGATGGGCTTTTAGAAAACACAGAGCTCAGAGTTTGCTCCTGCTGCAAAACTACAAGGAAGGATTATCAATGGAGACATTCATGAAGTGAAGCATGTTATCGCGCGCACACCCACACACACATGCACACACACGCACACACACACATGCGTGCACACACACACACACACGCACACGCGCACACACACACACACACGCACACACACACGAGGAGGTATTGCTATAAGTCCCTGTCCGATGCTACTTGGTGTCATGCTATGGTCATAAAACGTTATTTTGTAGATTACAAAACAATTCCAATAGAAGATCCTACTTGATCCCCTCAAAACAAAACCGTAAGTGTAGAGAGACAGGTAGTAGGATTACCGTTTTCCAGCAAAAACCAGAGGAGACGCTGAGATCCACAGAGTTGAAGAACTCGCTCGCAACACCTGGCTAGGGGCCCCGGGACCCAGGCCCGGCCCCGATCCTGCTCCACCGCTCTCGCGGTTGTGCCCTGCCCGCGCCAGACGGGCTTTGGGATTCTCCCCGTCCAGACGCCTGGCATCCCGCCACCCGGAAATGTCACGTATCTTCTCAATCACTCAGATCTCTCTGCATTCCGTGTAGAATCCCCAAGCCTTGCCGATTAAACCTGAACTTAGCCATTTCATGAAAGTTTTCTATCATCACAAATGGATTTCCTGTTCATCTCCACTTGAAATTTGATGTTTCTAAAAATAATAATAATAATGATGATTTTTTTGCCAATTTACCTTCTACCCAGCCACGCTGCCACATTCACGAGGGACTCCAGTGCAGCCTTTCGGTTTTCTGGGGATGCAACCTCATCCTTGGCGAATGAGCGCTGGCCTTCTCCACGTTAATCGCACACTCAACAGCAGCCCAGCCGGATTCTTGGCGGGTCTTCCGGGCAAACTGGAAGAAGTGATTTTAAAACTGCACGTAGAAGCTAGACTGTCCAAGAACTGCCGTGCATCTCATCAAGTATAAATAGCTCCTTCAGTCGAGACCGTGTGACGATTTTGCACAGAGACAGGCGGATTGGTGGGACCCAATACACGTCCAGGACTGGTCACCGCGGTGGGGGGTTTCTGTGCCGACAGGGCTAGACCGGAGCACCCGGTTACCCAGCCAAACCTGGGTGCCGCCGCGGAGGTATGTTGTGTTCACACCCACAGTCAGTCGGCTTTAAGTCGAGTTGACCCTCAATGACTCGGGTGGACCTCATGGATCCGATCAACGTCTTAGGAGCAGAAACTGAGGTTTCCCGGAGAAGCGGGGATTCTGCCGGGACTGCGGCGTCGGCTCTGCCCAAGCTTCCAGCCCGCCCCGGCCTGTCCTGCAGGCTTCACACCTGCTGCACCCCACGGTCCCAGGAGCCAGTTGCTTAACATACACCTCTCTCTTTCCCCACGGAAGTTTCCTGACTTGGTCTCTCCTCTGGTCATCTGAGCGACAGTGACTGTTTGCTATGGCAACGGGTCTGTGCAGTGACATGGCGGGAGGGGTGCACACAGTAGCGCCAACTGGACGCTCCTGACCACACGCTTAGAAGAGGCCAGGGCTCTGGGTGGCCGTCTGCGTGATTCCTCAGAGCGTGTTCAGCAAGACAGTAAGTGCAATGAGGCCGGCCGGTGGCCTCAACTGTGCTCAGCAGAGTAGAAAATGACATTGCAGTTCCCAGCTCAGGCGCCCCACGAACGACTGCATGGTGTCCGTGTCTGCTCCGAGAGAAACCTTCTATGCTGTCGCCGCAGAACTGAGCTTTCTGGAGACCAGATCTGGAGTCTCGTCATGCAAGCGGCTGAACCGCAACAAAACCTGCATCCTCACCGCACAGGGGCCCTGCTTGCTGTGAAGGCCAGGGCGCTGGCTGGAAAGGGGGCACTGCCCTGCAGGACAGCGCCAGTCCTCCCCGAGGACCCGTAGCTCCCAGACCTGTGTCGAGACCCGAGTCCCAGCAGAAGCCCGGGGGTGAGGCGCAGAGAGTGTGGCCCACGGTGAGGTGCACCCCGCCTCACTCCAGTCGGAAGGAACTGCCTTCCTCAGTTTACGGAGACGGACATCCCGGGCCATGCCTGGAAGCGGGCAGCAGGATGCGGGGCGAGGATGGAAGGCACGTGACGTCCGTCCCGGCTGCGTCTTCGGACCGGGCCCGCTCAGCAGAGGTCCTGGGTTCGGCGCTGAAGCTCAGAGGCGGGCGGGCAGAAAGGGCTCTGACGGCTTGCTCGGCTGCACGAACACGGACCACGGTGAGTGAGCTGCACACGCAAACCTCTCTCGCAGTTTAACGCAGCGCAGAGACTAGAATGTCAGCGTGAACCTAGCACGTGAGGCCTGCTCTCTCCGCCCGGGAGGGTCACCGCGACCGTGAGAAACACGCTCGGAGGGGCCCGGCGTTGCGGAGGTGCTGTGCGGTTGCTCTTCTCTGCGGGTCAGAGGTGAGCCCTCACCGTGCTCCTTAAATGCAGTGGGGGCTCACGGGATCCTGGCGTGGCCGGGCGTGGCCGGCATTTCGTAGCCGGAGAGCAAAGTAGCCGTGGGGGACGGCGCAGCCAAGGCGGTCACCAGATTCACCAGAAACAGCAGACCTGTGTAGACATGGTACTGGCTGGTGGGTCTCGGTGTCCACGGAGCAGAAGCAGACCGGCGGTCTTGCTGGCGTGTCCTCGGTCTGTGCAGGTGGAAAGTTCCAGGTCAAGCGAACAAAAGTCTAACTCGAATCACCCAGCCACAGCCCCTCAGCCGGTGTCCAGCCTTGAGCCTGTTCTAAGCCCCTTGAATAGAGGGGGGCCTGTTCCACTTTAGGAAGGACTGAGCCACGCTGCCACAAATGTGCACAGGTCACCTTCCTTCCAAGCCTTCCCCAAAGCGCTCCATGGCCTTTTCCTGGGGTAACTGTGTATCAGGGAAAAGGGAATAACCAGACCGCCCCCCACACGCCCCCCCCGACTTGTGGGGTGAGGGCTGGTACGTGGGAAGGTCAGGTGGAAGCCACAGAGCTGCCTCTACCTGGGGACCTGGTGAGTCCAGCGCAAACCCAATGCCCCGTGGGGACGCGGGGATTAGTGCCACCATTGGGGAGGTGAAGGATGCAGGGGTGGTGCTCCCTCCGTGGTCCCCCAGTTCTATTTGGCCTTGTGCAGAGGACAGGCAGACCCTGGAGAGTGACAGTGAACTGCCACGAGCTTGACCAAGTGGGGACCCTGGTTGCAGGTGCTATCCCAGATGCGGTCTCGTGGCTTGAGCGAATGAGCACATTCGCGGGCACCTGGTGCACAGCTACCGATCCGGCCAAAGCCTTTCCTCCGCACCCACCGATGGGTTTGATTTTGCCTGGCAAGGCCAGCAACACGAAGTCACCGTCCCAGTGCAGAGCTCCCTGGCTCTCCAGCCCTGTGTCACGTCAGTCCACGGGGACCGAGGTCACTTTTCTCTGCACAGGATATCGCCCTGGTTCTTAGCAGAGACCGGACATGTGATCGTGGGCCACCGAGTTTTACCACGTGACCTGAGCTGCCCTTCAAGAACTGGGTGTCCTCTGACCCACCGAGCCATAAAGCCAGCTGTGCACAGCAGCACCCCGGCGTCAAACGGACGTGGTGCACAGGCGGTCGGCCCCAGCAGACGCTGGAGGCACAAGTAAGTCACATGAAGAAGTGGCCCAAAGGCCCGAGGTCTCCACTCCTGCTGCCCTTGCTGCCTTCTCTCTCCTGGCCGCACCTGTGGCCTCCGGAGAGTTCTGTACGGCCAGCCGACAGAGGAAGAGAAGACTCGGGCCCAGTTTGTAGATGGTTCTGCACAGCACGTAGGTGCCACCCAAGGCTGGTCGGCGGCGGAGCTGCAGCCCTTTCTGGGACCCCCCTGAAGGACAGTGGTGAAGGGATGTCCCCCCAGTGGGCAGAACTTGGGGCGATGCACCTGGCTGCTCACTTTGTTTGTGAGGAGAGATGGTCCGAGTTGCGAGTGCTTACCAACTCCTGGGCTCTGGCCAGTAGTTCCCCTGGAGGGAGGGGTGCTCAGTGACTTGGAGAGAACATGACATGAAAATTGGCCACCAGGAGGCCTGGGTAGGCGCTATGGCAAAATTATTCTCTGAATGAGCAAAAATGACGAAGATATTTGTGTCCCATGTGCATGGCCACCAAGGGTGACCTCAGCAGAGGAGGACTTTAATAATCAGGTATGAGGATGGCCCGCTCTGTGGGTACCACTCAGCCACCCCGTCATCGCCCAGTGGGCTCACGGACAGAGTGTCCATGGTGGCGGGGACGGAGGTCACGCATGGGCTCAGCCACACGGACGTCCACTCTCCAAGGCCGACCTGGTCGCAGCCACCGCCGAGCGCCCAGTCTGAACGCAGCGGAGACCAACACCGAGCCCCCCACGTGGCACCAGCCCCCTGGTGATCGCCAGCCACCTGGTGGCTGGTGGATGGCGCTGGGACACTTCCTGCCACAGAAGGGGCAGCGTTGTGTCCCCGCTGGAACAGACGCCCACTCTGGATGGGATTTGCCTGCTCTGCACACGGCGCTTCTGCCAAACTGCCACCCGGGGCCCCACCGCGTGCCTTACCCGCCATCGTGGTGTCCACGCGGCACTGCTTGTGACCAAGGAAGTCACCTTGCACCGTGTGCAGCGAGGCAATGGGCCGGTGCTCATCGAAGCCCCTGTTCCCACCGTCCCGAAGCAGCGCACGGCACGGCAGCGTGGCCTTCCGAAGACCTGGCAGCAGGGCCGGCTGGGAGGCCAGGCCTTGCAGGCGGAGGGCAAAGCCCTCCCGGGGGCCGTCCTGGCGTCCAGTGCCTGCTGCTGTTTCTCCCGCACCAGGACCAACAGGCCCAAGAGTTCAGGGCTGGAAATGGGCGTGGAACTGCCGCCATCCCCCCTGGCGGCCACTAGTGCAGGGCTCCCTTCCTGTCCCCTCCGCCTTGTGCTCTGCTGGTCCAGAGGTCTCCGTTCCAGAGGGCGGGGGGCTTCCCCAGGGACACAGAGCCGGAGAGAGGACGGCTGCCCGGCACCCCGGGCTCCTCCTGCCTCTGCAGCCGGGTGTGTGCTGAGGGTCTAGAAGCAGCCAGAGAGCTGTGACTTCCGCCCAGGACCCCGTGGGGACAGGGGGGGACGAGCTGGTCATGGCCGTCCCGTAGTGAGAACAGGGGACCCTGCCCCCGTGGGCTTCCCCGTCCCTGAACAAACCCACCTGTCTGTGACGGGTCACCCCACCGAAGACGCCGCAGATCTGATTTCTTTTTTAAACGTCACAGAGGATTTTTGAATCCAGATTTAGAAGTGAAATTAGCATATAATTTTTTCTTCCGTGACTATCATTAACCGTGGTTGACATGATGCTTTCCATCTTTTTGTGTGATCCGGAATAGTTTGAATATCACAGGAATGGAAGAGTAACTAGAATACGGTTCAGAAACCATTAACTCAAGGAGTCATTTTTATTTGCTAATTTTTAAAATAGACCCTGGCTCTCACGTTCTACGTTAACACGCCTGGAATCTTCCGGGTAAAATGATAACTTTCCAGACACCAAATTGAGATCAGAAGTTGCCTTACAGGGAGAGGTTGGGAGCGATGGTTGGGTGGATACGGGATAGACTTTCGCTTCTCGTTTTATATACATATTTATTCTATTTTATTAAAATTATTTCCTCATTCTCCAAGGTCTATATGAAAAAAAAATTATTTCAGATATAAGACAAGAATACAGAGGAAAATAACAAATACCTTTGAGCCCTCTGCCTAGCTTCAGCAAATCAAAATATGATTTACTTTTAACATCTCTCACAGCAACTTTTTTTTTTTTTTTTTTTTTTTTGAGACAAGAGTCTTACTCTGTTGCCCAGGCTAGAGTGAGTGCCGTGGTGTCAGCCTGGCTCACAGCAACCTCCAACTCCTGGGCTCAAGCAATTCTACTGCCTCAGCCTCCCGAGTAGCTGGGACTACAGGCATGCGCCACCATGCCCTGCTAATTTTTTCTATATATTTTTAGTTGGCTAATTAATTTCTTTCTATTTTTAGCTGAGATGGGGTCTCGCTCTTGCTCAGGTTGGTCTCGAACTCCTGACCTTGAGTGATCCTCCCACCCCAGAGTGCTAGGATTACAGGCGTGAGCCACCGCGCCCGGCCTCACGTCAACTTTCTACTGCACCATAGTGAACCGACCAAACGGAACACAGCCGTGCGGCCACGCCGGAAACCGAGATGTGGGTTTGATCACATCCCGGAAGTCCCTGGTGCTCCCGCTCCCCCCAAAAGGCGACCCCCATCCTGCCTCTAATGACATGGGCAACCCTCACCCCTCTTATAGTTACCTAAGTGGAATCAAACAGGCGGGTCGTGATGTCCGTGAGATGCCCAGGTCCCTCGTGATTGGTAGCTCTGGGTTCCCGCTGTTGGACGGGATGCCACCATGCAGAAGCCTCGGTGTTCACGTGTCCGTGCCGCCAATGAGCACGTCTGCGTGTGCCAGCAGGGGCTGGCAGGAGAAGGGCTTCTGGGACCATTCCGGTAAGTGGCTCTCGGTGACATGCATCGTGTTTGTGCTGCATCAGTACCCGGAATGGAAAGCTCCCTCCCGGAACGCGCTGGGTTTCAGCTTTAGCGGGTCCCGCCGAAGGCTTTCCCAAAGGGACTGCCACGAACACCTCCACCTGCAGCCGCGGGGAGATGGCGCCACCCCACCCACGTCCTCCTCCTCCTCGCTGACTTTCCCCACTCCCTGGGGTGTCCCCCGTCCTGGGGGACTGCAGTGGTGGCTCCCCGGAGCCGCACGTAACGCAGAGGCCGTTGGACGCGGCGTTCTGTGTCTCGTCGAACGCCGTGCCTCACTTTCCGCTGGGCTGACTTTTATCCCTTCCCTCGTGATTTGAAGTTCTTGACGTATTTTGGCGGCGAGCCTCATGTTGGATACGGGCGTGTCGACGTCTCCTCCCGCCGTCAGCTGTCAGCTCACTCCGGCGATGCGTCTCCTGAACAACGAACCGGGTTCTTAAATTTCGCTAGAATCCAATTTACCCACTTTCCAAGAGTAGGTCTTGTTTGCAAAATCTGCCTACTCTGGGAGCACAAAGATGGGCTCCTGTGCTTGCTTCCGAAAGCTTTCTTGTTTCCAAGAAGGTCTCATTTAGACCCGTCATCCATCTGCAATTGATTTTTACGTAAGGTAAGAAGTAGGGCTCAAGATGACTTTCTTCCCCACACAGATACTCAATTAATCTCACCCCGTTTACTGAAGTCTCTCTTTCCCTTTCTGTACCACAGCCTTGGCTTAGTTGCAAATCATTTTTTTTCCCCAAATGAAACTCCAGCTTCGCACGCAGGTTCTCCGGTTAGTGGCCCCGCTCTCGGCTCTAGGATCTGGTCCAGGCTGCTACGTCGTAGTTAGCTGTCACGTC
This sequence comes from Microcebus murinus, assembly GCF_040939455.1. NCBI lineage: Eukaryota > Metazoa > Chordata > Mammalia > Primates > Cheirogaleidae > Microcebus > Microcebus murinus. Next base: position 1,787,982 of record NC_134113.1, on the reverse strand, counting down.
TCCAGCCCCCTCTGGTCGGCAAGTGTGTCCTCGCTGCTTCCTTGTTTTTCGTGACCTTGCAGCCGGGAAGAGAGCTGGCCCTGCCTCCGCAGCCCACCCCTGAGCCTGGGCTCCTCTGTGTGTCTCTCAGGATTGCACTGAGGGTACTGGTGTTTGGAAGTGACGCCACAGATGGGAAATGCCCTTGTCATCACCTCGTGTCAGGGGCCCGTGACATGACCTGTCGTCGCTGCCAATGTTGTCTTCCTCCCTCGGCTGAAGTGGCGTGTGTGCCGGCTTCTCCACGGCGAAGCCCCATTTCTCCTTCCCAAGCCTGTTCCTGGGAACCAGTCATGTGAGTCCTCCCAGCCCCGGAGATGCCGGAGCGTGGCGTTCCCACCTCCCGGAGGGAGGCGCATCTGCATGTAATATTCAGAGTCCTTCTTTAACAAAGACCTGCCTCTTCTGCCGTTTTGTTTATTTATTCAGCCATTTATTTATATTCCTATGGACTATGCATATTTATTTTCTGCACTGTCAAATCTTCTTTAAAATTCAGTATTCAAGACGGAGCTGTTGTTTGCTTCAGACTGAGCCGGAGCAAAAGGAACCAAACCCAGCCTCTCACCGGCACAAAAACGACACAGACGAAAATGTGTGAAAACCAGTTCTCAAGGCATCGGGCCCTTGGCAGTGGAGGACAGGCCCCCCTGAGAGGTGGGGTGAGTGGGCTGAGCTCTGACTGCCCCAGCCACTGCCTGGAGAGAGTTTGCAGGCCACAGTGCCTGGGCGGGGGAGACCCACATGTGAGCCCAGCAGATGCCTGGGTTGAGCAGAGGACCTGGGAGCCCACAGAGGCCAGGGCAGCCCCGTCCACCAGACAGAGGACTACAAGGAGAGGGCAGCTCAGGGAGAGCCCGGAGCTCTGCAGACCCGCGCCTGGAGCTCAGCAGAACATTGATCAGTGTGTGAACCCGAGAAACCACCCGAAGTCAGGGAGAGACCACCCAGAAAGACTAAAGGGAAGGATACTCATAATGCACACGGGGCCAGGAGTGGTGCTTCCTAACCAGGCACCTGGCAGAGGTCATCAGGAGGTTGTTCAGAAAGGCCAGGCCTCAGCAACAGGGGAAAGCCAGACCTAAACTAAACGTCGCTCTCAGCCTGCCTAATAAATATGGAAAACAATTCCTGGAAGGATAAAACCGTTTCCAAGTAACATGACTGCACATCAAAACAAAGCTCAAACATAATTTACAACTATAAAAAAAAAAAAATCCAACACCAAACAAGTTAAAATTCACAATATTTGGCATCCAATCAAAACTATCAGGCAGCCCAAAATGAGGGGGGGAAATCAATCAATTGAAATCAACCCACGACTGACATAGATGTTGGAATTATCAAAAAAAGGGATGTGAAAATAATTATTTTAACTGTATGCAGTATGTTCAAAATACTAATGAGTGGACATGTTAAGTAGAGACACGGAGATTATCAAAAAGCATCAAGAGCTAGAGGTGAAAATTACAATGTATGAGCTAAAAAACCTCACCAATGGGACTAATGGTGCATTAGACATTGTGAAAGAAAATATTAGTGAACTTGAAGACATAGCAATAGAAACTACCTAAATGAGATCTATAGAGAAAATTGACTAAAATATTAACAGATCACCAGGGAGCTAGAGAGAAATTTTTTAGCAGCCTAATGTATGTACACTTGGAGTCTCCAGAGAGACAGGAAAAAAAAAGAAAAACATACTTGAAGAAATAATGGCTGATGTTTTAGTGAATTTCATGAAAACCGCAAACCTACAACTCCAAGATGCTCAATGAACTCCCAAGATCAGGAAATAAAACTGCCAGGTGCATCCTAATAAAAATTGCTCAGAACTACTAATAAAGAGAAAATCTTAAAGCAGCAAGATTTTTAAAAACTTATATATAGAATAATAAAGATAAGTGCGATGACAGATTTATCATCAGAAACCATCCAAGCAAGGAGTCAGTAGAACAACCACTTTTAAAGTAATAAAATGCAACCTTGATTTCTATATCCAGTGAAAATATCTTTCAAAAATGAAGACAAAATAAAGACTTTTTTAGACATACAAACCCTGAAAGAATTCATCACTTCTAAGGTCTATAAGCTTTATATTTATAAAAAAGCTGCTTGACAAGTACGTTTAACAAGGTTGCAGAACACAATATACATTTACAAAATAAATTGCATTTCTGTGTGCTGTAAATAATTAAAAATTAAAATTTTAAAACACCATTTATATGAACATCAAAAACATAAAATACTTAGGGATAATATGTGTGAAATGATGTACACCGAAAACTATAAAATAATGATGAAAGCAATCAAAGAAGCTTAAATAAATCGATAGATACACTTTGTTCATGGAAGGACTCAAGATAGTAATGATATTAACCTCTCCAAAATGGTCTATAGTTTGATATGCAATTTCTATCAAAATGCCAGCAAGATTTTTGTGTGTGTCTGATTCCAAAATTTATATAGCAAAATAAAAGCAGAACACCCACAAACACTTTGAAAAGGAAGAATAAAATTAAAGACATTGCACTACCCGATTTTAAGACTTAAAGATCGCTATAGCTACAGCGACAAAGACAGGGTTGCATTAATGTAAGCATATTTAAACAGAGACACATAACAAAATAGTGCAGAGTCAGACCCACACTAAATGGACTACTGATTTTATGACAAAAATGCAAAGGGGATGCAGTAGATAAATAATAGGTTTTTTTAAAAAAACTATATAGAATGTAAAACCTTTTTTTTTTCAAAATTAAAAATGTCAGAAAAATTGTGAACACACAATAATAAGAGTCAAACTGAGAGTCAAACCAAGAACTCAATACCAGGGGCTTTGCGGAATCCAAGCGGTCCTGTGGCATCCTCTGGGCCACTTCATCAGCCCTCTGACTCCTTCAAGAAACCTAAAGTGTCACTTTATATTTGATTTTTAGGCTCATTTCTTTAGATCAGTCACTTACTTTTCAAACTCTGGCATTTCTTCTGTCCATTTGGCTTTTAATGTTAGACATGACACTTTTAATTTCTAGAGATAACTAGTTTTTGCTAACTAAGCTCTCATTTCAAAATTTAGTTGTTTTATTTTTATGGATGCATAGTCGATGTACTACACATTTTGGGGCACAAGTGATAGGATACAGTCGTATAATCAAATCGGGGTAATTGGGATGACCATCCATCACCTTACATTTTTATCTTCTCTTTACTCTGGGAACATTCAAATTAATTCTCTCCTGGCTATTCTGAAATGTGCAACCAGCAAACCTTAGCTGCAGTCACCCCACCGATCTATGGAGCACCCGGGTCGGGGCTTAGTCCTCCTGTCTCAGCGAGCACCTGTGTCTGTCAACCAGCCTCTCCCCGCCCCCTGCCCAGTCCTGGCCTGTGGAGCCACCAGTCTGCTCTCTGCGTTATCGGAAGCTCTTGTTCTAACAGTCTCTTGTCCCCCACCCATGCTTCACATTCCCTCTTAAACACGCGCCATGTGCTTATTTCCATCCGTATCTGCAAACCCCACGTCTCACGCCTCTGTAGGGCGCCCACAGTGCCGTCTGTTGCCCTGCGCGGCGTTCTCCGTGTCCCTGCGAGCCTGTGGTGTTTCCAGAGGGTGGCTCTCTGCGGGGTTCTGAGGCCGGGTCGCGGGTGTGAACCACGGGCACCACCGCGTTCCTCCAGCCAGGACCGGCCACCCAGGAACCTGAGCCTGTTTTAAAACGTGCAGCAGCGTCCACGTCTCTGGACTATGCAGCAAATGCAAGCCCTAAACCGTCTGCGGGCCGTCAAGGTGCGGGCTTGCAAAGGCATCTCCGCCGGCCCCACTGAGACCAGGGCTGCGTGAGAGAAGTGCTCTCCCCCTCTCGTCTGCAGGAAAGATTTCTCTAGGACCCCTCTTCTATGCAGGGTGGCGCTTTGGGTCTTCCAACCACACGCGATGACCGTGATTTATCTCCTCACCTCGGGTCCCACGCAATTGTCAAAAATCCAAACACCGCGTCCCTGTAACCAGCAGAAGCCTTTATGGGCAACCGGTGTCTTTAGAATCTGCTTTTACGCTTTCCTATTATTGTTATTTCTCTTTATTTCTGAAGATTTTTCTTACTATTTTTGAGTAAAGACTAGCGTTCAAAAACCATATATTTTATACTTTATCCCACCACCATTCTGAAGTGTATTGTAACAGGCTATTTTGTCCGTTATTTTGCTATCAAAAGAGGTCCCTTCTTCTAAAGTATTTTAAACTTTGCTTTTTAATATTGAATCCACCTGGATACTATTTTTTGAATGATACGAAATAAAATGATGTAATTTTTTCCATGCTGATAAGCAATTGTCCATATACCATTTTTTTTAAAGAAAAAAAAAATCTTTATTTTTATCACTGAGGTTATAGTACCTGCTGTGTGTTGATTTCAGACAGCTCGGCTCATCCCGGACTAATTCTCCCTGTTGGTTTGTCTGCATAGCACAGTGCTCTGAGCACTCTGTCTGGGATAGGACAAGCCCTCATCTTTTTCTTCACGAGTTACTCGACTATTCCTTGCTGTTCTCTGTTGTATGATGACAAACTTGTCACGCTCCATGAAAAATACTATTGGAATTCTGAATGGAATTACATTAAATGCATAGACTAGTTTAGGAAAATTGATTTGTTCACACTGCTAAGACTTTGCATCCGTAAGTGTGTCCAGCACACTTACCCGTGAGGAGTTAGTTGCAGGACTGCCCCATGCCGAACCCCTCCATGCTCAAGTCCCTGGTATAAAATGGTGTAGCAATTTCATGTAATCTCTGCACGTCCCTAATCTACTGTAAAGCATCTTTATTTTATTCCTCGATTACTTATAACACCTGGTACAACGTAAATGGCATGGGAATAGTTGCTAGACTACAGCTGAAGGGAACAATGACAAGATGTACATGTACAGTACAGACACAACCAACCCTTTTCTTTCCTGAATATTTTTGACCCGTGCTTGGTTGAGTCCTCAGATATGGGTCCCTCCAAAGCAGAGGGCTGACTGTGCACCCTTTGGATTTTATGATGTTGTTGGAGAGGCTGGTACATCTGTGGTACCTGATAGTATTTGGGGGGACAATGAAAATGGAAATTTGTTTCCTGTTGTATTTTCTATTTCTTTTACCATTTGGAATGCTATTGGCATTTTTAAAAAAGATTGTATATCCAGAAAACTTACTGGGTAGTTTTGTTTCTTTGATTATTCTTGTATACAATCATATCTTCTGCAAAAAAAAAAAAATCTTACTTTTATAATTTCTGAATCCATATTTTTCTTGCCTTATTGCATTGGATTGAATCCAGTGAAATTTAAAGAGGAACAGTAGGCGCTGGCTCCTGAGCCTTGTTCCTGTCTTCAGAAAGAATGTCTTTGAACTTTAGCTCTAGCTCTGGTTCCTTTTGACCTCCTGGTAGAAGCCCTCCCTCGGGCTAAGAGACTACTTCCGATCCTCGTTGGCTCCCCTAGTTTCTGTCCTGAATGGATCTTGACTCCTCAGTACCACCTCCTCACTCTCCTGTAATGATCTTTTTTTTTTTTTTTTTTTAACATTTAATTTCTTAACAAAGTGGGAGCAGTAGTTATAGTGGGAAATTTTAAGACACTCATAGGTCCTTTGAAAATCCTCCTCAGAATTCCTCCTTCAATCTCCACTTCCCTGACCTTATAGACCTCAATATTGGAAATGTTTTTAAGGATTATTCCACCAGTTCTTGACCACTGACTTAAATTTGTACATAATGGTCCCGCTTGGCTGTGTAGAATTTGGTGTCTTTGTTATCTGTGCTAAAACTGACACAGGCTCATTTCAGCGTCTGGCTGAAATTATGTTGTATTTTGGATAAATTTTTTGCACTATATTCCAATTCACTACTTCTCCCTTTGACTGTATTCAGGCAGGCTAGAGTTCCACACACATACCAATTGTTTAAGAAAATTTATTTCAATGACTCTTTTTAAATTCATGTTTAAGATCTTCAATTAGTTCCTTTCTCACAAAAACAAGTGATTGCATTTTGTCTGTTTTTCAATTGCTTTTTATTAATTTGTAAATGTAATTTTACCTTCAATTCTCTCTTTAAACACCTTCAACATGCTTATTTTGAAGCCTCTGTCTTCATATAAAGACATGAATGAGTTTCACCTGGACTCAATTTATAGTCCAAGAGTTTATTCTGCTGGTTATATTTCTTATATTTGTTTATGCTTTTTCTAAGTTTTGATCTCCAAGCCAAACTGGAGTGGGAGAAGTTTGGGGGGTGTTTCTCTCCCTCCCTCCCTCCCTCCCTCCCTCCCTCCCTCCCTCCCTCCCTTCCTTCCTTCCTTCCTCCCTCCCTCCTTCCTTCCTTCCTTTTCTTTTCAAGATATACTTTTATTTTTAATTGTAAATCAATGAATTATAGTTGTACATATTTATGGGGTAAAAACAGATCTTACAATTTTATGGATGTAAAGATTTATGATCTTTATATAACATATGATCATATATAACATATGATCATATATAAAGATATATGATCTTTATATAATCTGATAACAGATTTTATGGATATAACATATAATAATTAAATCAAGCTAGTAACATATCTTTCACTTCAAACACTTTTTTGTGTGTGGTGTGAGAACATTTAAAATTTAGTCTCAGTACTCTGATGCTCCGTTATTTCTGTCTCTCTCTCTCTCCTTCCTTCCCTCTGCGTCTGACTAAGAACAGCGCCCGCCCGCCCACCCTCATCCCGGGACAGTCCGATCCGCGTCCTATCACAGGACACGTGACCTCTGGCCCAGACGTTGGAGTCACCTTGGGTCCATGTAAGAGGCCAGCAGGGGCGGGGCTCGGATCCGGGTCCTCCAGCCTCCCCCCCTGAAAAGGGGCTCAAACTTTAGCCCCTGGATTTTAGAGCAGGTCGCCTGCCCTCCTCTCTCCTGGGGTCCCCTCACCTCTGGGCTGCAGGTGTTGAGCGCCCCCTCCCCCACTCTCACCTCCAGGCTGGTGCTCCTGGTCACCACGGCTGGGCAGGAGCAGCTGCCACCTGGGCCTGACTGTGGACTCAGAGGCCACCGGCCCCTGGCGTCCACTCTGCCCAGCAGGTGACCTTCCCTCCCCGGCTCCTGGGACAGAGACGTGCGTGTGTCCTGTTTTCTGAGTCTGACCCCCTGTTCTCTGGGTTTCCTCTGTTCCTATGTCAGTCCTCGTTTCAAGAGTGTGGAGCAAGGGCTTTATTACATGCAGCGTGGACTTTCTGTGCTGTCTTCGTAGGAAACCCTTGTAACTGCTTTTAGGTGATAGAACTTCAAATAATAAATGCTTTTGTCTTTTATTCAGACATTTTCAAAGACGAACGGATCATAAAGATTATACGGCAAAATAAAGAACAACTTATTTTCGTAGAATTACGTGTGAAAGACCGACACACAAGTGATGTTTAATGTGGGGGAATCGTATGTGTGTATGGACCAGGACTAAAAGAACTTAAAAACACGAAGACCTTTAACGTGTAGGTGTTACGGAATTCTGCATAAATTTTTCTTCAGTTCTTGTTTTGACTAAAGTTTCCATAATCAAGAGTATATAATAGTTTGGCAGGTTGAAGAGATAGAAGAATGAAGTAATAATTGCATTTAATGATTAGGTGTTTGCTTTTTTTTTTTCCCCTGCAAGAAATAGGTCAAGTTCTGGTACCAATTAGAAGACTCCTTCTGGTTACAATGGGGAGAAGGGAATAAAAACATTAATACTGGAAAGAGAATAAAACATCTTTCTGAACAAAGAGCAGGGGATCCACAGAGCTTCAGCGAAGGCCTGAAGGGTGTCTGTGGTTCTCTGGTGGCACATCCAGGCCGGGCAGAGAGACTGTAGCCCTGGAGGGAGTGTGGCCCCGCCAGGTCGGCCAGGGAGACAGCAGCACCCGGCTCGGCCTGCGGGGACTTGCAGCTGGGGGGAGGGGCCGGGCCCCAGGGAGGCCACCCTGGAGGTGGTGAGACCCATGCTGAGACACAGGGACAACCAAAAAGGCAGGAAGGGATCTCCATCTAGCCAAGCAGGGAACAAGAAACTCCACCTTTTACGACAAAAATAGTATCAATGAGGGCAGAACGTTAGGACTCCATCCTGTACATCAGAGATGCCATCCCTGGAGGCCAGCATCACACAGCAGTTGGGAAGAACAGGGTCCCACCGTGGGGGGGCACAGCCACAGGGCTCAGGCCCGACACCCCGCTCTGCCCACCCACCTGCCCGGCCGGGCCTCTCTGCAAACGCCTGGGAGCCCGAGGCCCCACGGTGCGTGTGCTGCAGGGACGGGCTCCCACCTGGCGCTTTAGTTGCCGTGAGCACGTCCTAGCACCCGACTCTTTGATGAGAAGAGTTGAGCTCGGGAAACTGAGCGTGAGATTTGCTTGGGACACCTCCCCCCCAGCTCAGGGTGGAAAGGGTTCGGGGTTCCGTCTGACAACAAACCCTGAGTCCCGGGGACCCTCGGCACAGGGGAGGGGCCCTGCCTGGGAAGGGGACGCTGAAGGGGGCAGGAGCCGGCACGGCCACAGCCAAGCCCAACGGCCCTTCCAGATGGCACCGCCTGGCGTCTGCGGTGGGCAGGGCACCCCGCCTCTGCCCTGGCCACGGTGCGGACACAGACAGATGGAGAACCCTTTCCCGTCAGATGAGAGGCGCTGCGGGGTGGAGTGAGGGCCCCCGGAAGAGACGCCCACGTCCTACCCAGGACCTTATTTGGAAAAGGGTCTTTGCAGATGTGATCAATCAAAGATCACGGCCAGGACCAGGGGGAGGCTGGCGCCCTGCGTCTAGGTCACCTGGCGCTCCAGGAGCTGGGAGAGGCGGGACAGGACCCTCCCCGGAGCCCCTGGGAGCGTGCGCGACCTGCCGACACCTAGATCCACCTTCTGGGCTCCAGACTTGCGGGAGAACGAACTCCCGCTGTCTGAAGTCCCCGGTTTGTGGCCGCCTGTCTCGGGGGCCTCTCCCAGCAGGTGTGCTGGCCTCCTCCCCGCAGGCTGGCGCGGGGGCGGCCCCAGTGCAGGCCCCTCCTCGCCGGGCTGGAGAAGGCTTTCCTCGCCCCGCCCCCGGGCCACCCTGGCCGGTGCCCCCCTCCAGCTGGCCTGGGGACGTCACCTGCAGGGCAGAGAACAAATGGACCTCCCAGGCACCATCCCTGGAGGCCTGTGACCAGAGCCCCGACGTCACGAGAGATGCTCAGCTCAGAGGTCCCGGTACTCCCCACTTTCCCCGCTGTGCCCTGGGCAAACCGTCACGGCCATTTTGAAGCCCAGACGTCCCCGAGCCCTGGGAATCCTGGAGGGGCCATGCAGCACGGAGCCCAAGACTGTAAGCAGCGAAGTTCAGAGGGTCCCTGTGTCTGGGCCACCTGGTGACAGCGTAGGCAGCGCTGCCTTCCTTCCCAGGGAGCCGGGCGGCCCCTTGCTATGACGATGGGGTGGGAGGTGGGGCCACCATAGCAGCAGCAACCGGGGTTTCGTCCTGCTCTGCGCACACCTGTCATCAGGCCTGTGGGTTGTCACGCTCAACTGTCCAAGCGCCCTACTGGTGTGTCCCGGGCTGCCTGGCCCGCAGGGTGGGCTTCGGCCCGGAAGCGGCCCAAGGGAAGGACTTGCAAAAGGACGGGAGGCGTTCGCTTTGACTGTAACTGAACGTGGCAGCCGTTCCAGGCTGCGGCAAAGCAGCGGAGATGGGACCTGGCTCCCGTCCCAGGCCTGCCAGCGCCGTGCCGGGTCACCTTGGACAGCCTGCTCCATGGCACTGGCCCCGGCCCCCGTCTGGAAAGCGAGGGGGACGGGCTCCCCGGAGTGCAGCCTTCAGACCCCTCGGGTCCCGTGGATGACGCCCAGGCCACGGGCCACCGGAAGACCTCCCCGAGACCCAGGACAGCCCCCGAAATGCTTTTGTGAATGAGGTTCCTGAAGCTTCTTTTGTTTTCCCGTAAAGAGGTTGAGTGAGCAGCTGTTCTCCGAGGGGACCCTCCACTGCCCCAACGAGGAATGAAGGTGTTTATCCTTTTATCAGAAGGATTCCCTACAATTCATCCACACAACGAAAAATTAATGAGCATGAGTAAATTCCTTTTTGGTAGAAGGGGGAAAGAAAAAGGATGCAAACAGTGATTTAATGAAGGATTTTGGTCTCAATGCTGTTTTCCACCCTAACAAAGGGGACGTTCCTTATTATTCAGAGAGCAGTTGGACGGAGAAGAGAAGCTTCTATAAACAGCCATTAGCATCTTAATTACACGATAATTCAAAAGACAGCTCCCGTGAAAAAAGCGCCAGCCCATAAATCTCCCGGCCCCAACGTCCCAGACGTGAAACGGAGTCTCCCGGGAACGTGCCCCGGGGCCTGGGCGCAGAGGTGGCGGGGCTGGTGCAGGGCCCAGGGGTGCGTCTGCCCTGATGGTCACTGGTCTGGCGGGACGCCCTGCAGGCCCGGTGGTCACTCACCCCTGCGGGACGCCTCCCGAGGCTGTGCACACGTGGCAACGTCGCCAGGGATAGGCACTGTGGGTTGCAGAGATGCTAAAATGAAACATAAAAGAGGTGCATCCTAAAGGGACAGGTCCGGCCTTAGGGACCCGGGGTGACTGGTGACATCTGTGGTCACTCTGTTTCCTCACCTCTGGCTCTGAGGTCACGCCACCCTCAGGCGTGTCCTTGTGCGTGGCACCTGCCTGGCAGCCCCAGGCTCCTGTCCCACGCAGTGAGCAAGCGGACTCCAGCGATTTCTGCAAAAGCCCTGGAACTGGCTCTCGCGCGATCCGGTCTCCGGCTGCTGGCCTGTGAGTCCCACAGACTCTGGAGTTGGAGGACGGGCTCGCTGCACCCCAAGCACACAGGCAAGGGAAGTGGGGGGCAGCTCCCCAGGGGAGGATGCTGTCGGGCCAGAGGTCGGCAGCCGGGGCTGGGCAGCAGGAGGGCAGGCGTCCCGGGCAGAGAGCCCCGGACAGACTCCGGGAGACGCCCCGAGATTCTGCCGCAAACTGTCCTGCAAGTGCAACCTCACCGGGAGCCAACGCCCAAAGCAGACAGCAGCCCTGGTGGGAGAGGGACCCCGGCTGCCAACACACCTCTTCTGCCCTCTCGGGTGGGGGCCAAGGCCCTTCCCCTGGACCCACGACGGCTCCAGTCCTGGGGACCCTCATCCAAGGACCGCGTCCGAGAGCAGGGGCTGGGAGAGTGGGCCAGTCCCCGGCCTGACCCGGCCTGCAAGTGACCAGCTCTGGGGGCTCTTTTCACTGTGTTGAAAAAGAGACCCAGCAGGAAATACAATTCCACCTACGACAGGCGACCTGGCTCTCAGGCAACCATGGGGCGGTGCTTTTCCCTGACTCAGGCTGTCTGTCCTCAGGGTCACCCCCTGTCACCCCAGCTGCTCCGATTCGCAGACAGGCGGATGTATGGATGAAAACATAGTTTTCAGACAATAAATCTGAAAAAGGAACACGGGGCTGTGACGGGGCCATGTCGAAGGGACAGGGGACCCCCTGAGAGCAGGGCCGACGGCCAGCCAGGATCCCTTCGAGCCACATAACACATGGCTTAGTATTAGATTGTAACCCTGAGCATATTTCCAGGAATCTATACTCATTTAAATTAATGACTGAATAAATAAATAAATAGGGAGAAGAGACAACTCTCCCAGGCAGAAAAATTCCGAATAATTTGCAGCCACTCTGGCTCCGGGGCTCGGGCCGGGACTGCCGGGCAAGGACTGTGAGCTCTCGGTGGACAGGTCAGCGGTGACAGGTCACGCTGACCACGCTGTCTCGTGGCGCTGAGATGACCACGGCACTTCCCCGCGGCGGTCTTACTCCTGAGGACCCGTAAACCCACCCGCCATTGAGAAAAGGAGTAGAGAGACCCCACCGGTGGGGCGCCCTGCAGACCCCGATGACGACACTGTCCCGAGCGGCTCAGGTCAGCAGGAGCAAGCAGGGAAAACGCAGAGCCGGGAGGAACGAAAGGAGACAGGATGACCCGACGTCACACGGTGTCCTGGCTGGGACCCTGGACAGAGACAGAGACAAGAAGAGAAAGGGCATTAGGCTAAAACTAAGGGAATCTGAAGAAAGTCTGGGTGTAGCTTGCAAAACGGTCATAGTAATGCAATAGAATAACATAACAACACAACCGACACAACGGCAAGTGCGCCGCGTCTACGTAAGACTTAGTTAAGCAGGGACACCAGCGTCACATCTGCGGGAACTCTCTGCACCATCTTCGCAATTTCTCTAAAACCGTCCTGAGTAAGAGGTGCTTTCAACAAGGACCTCAAAGATGCAACCTGGGAGGAATCCGTGGAGCTGGCCACCCGGCAGTGGCCTCACGTCTCGGCACCTCGGGGTGGGGGTGGGGGGCCTGGTGTCCCCAGGCAGGACCCCCGTGTTCCAGGCTGCAGTGCAGGGAGAAGGAAGCCAGGTGGAGGCTGGTGGAACCTCTGGGTTGGAGAGACGGCGCTGGAGTCTGGGGGCAAAGGTGGCCGGCGACCACCGACAGGGCAGCGAGTGAGACAGACCCGGCCGGAGGGAGGACTCGGGACCTGTCCGGGCCCCCGCAGAGTTCAGCCGAGCGCTGAGCAGTGCACGTGAAAAACCACCTCTGGCCAGAGGAGGAACCACCCAGAAGAACTGGATGTGACAATCCCGATTGTGCACGGAGGGCTGGGAGTAGCGTCTGTTCCCAGAATCCGGAAGATAAAACTGCAGGCTCAGGAGGCGACGGGCAGAGAACTGAATCTGGGGCTTGCCTGGGGCGTGGGGATGATTTGCCCTGGATTCCTTCTGCTCTGGTGCCACCCGAAACACCTCAACAAGCAAGACCCCAAAGGATCAAACTGCTTCCAAGTGAATTAACTGCAGCCTGGAACAAAGCTCAATAATGTTTACAGAAATTCAAGCATATCCGGCATTCAACAAGGAAAATGCATGCTGTCTGACCACTAAGCACATATCACCAACAACGCTGCAAAACAGGAAACTGCAACAGGAGAGGACATAAATCAATCAATCGAGACCCATCCAGGACTAATGCAGGTGTTAGAATCGGCATACAAAGACATTTTAAGTTATTCAAACACTAATCTATATGTTTGCAAAGCTAAGTAAAGACATGGAAGACATAAAAAGACCCAAACTGAAATTCTAGAGATAAAAAGTATAATGGGTGAGGTGGAAACTACACTAATGGGGTTAATGGCACGAGTATATATTGCAGAACAGATTAGTGGATTTGAAGACAGCAATCCAAACTATTTAAAAGGAAAGAGAGAGGAAAATAATTTTAAAAGTAAACAGCACACCATGAAGCTGCGATATAACTGCAAGCGATGTGTAAATGGAGTCCTCAAGGGTAAGGAGTAAAAAAAAAAAAAAAAATTTGAAGAAATAACAGCTGAAATATTTCCAAATTTAAAGGAAAGTGCAAATGCACAGCTCCAGGAAGCTCAAAGAGCCCCAAGCACAAGAAACATGAAGAAAACTACACCAAACCCCCTCATAGGCGGTTTGCACAAACCACCGATAAAGAGGGAAGTCTTTCTGTGCCTGACTGACTTCATTTAACATAATGTTTTGCAAGTTCATCCGCGTTGTTGCAAATGACAAGATTTCCCCTTTTCCTATGGCTGAACAGTGTCCCGCTGCACGGGTATCCCATTTTCTTTACCCACTCACCCAGTGAGGGACACTTAAGTTGATTCAGCATCTTGGCGACTGCAAATGAAGCCACAGTAAACGCGGGAGTACAGACATCTCTGCAACGCGCTGACTTCATCTGCTTCCGACGTACAGCCAGTAGTGGGATTACTATCCCCAGTGCCATGGGGTAGTTCTATTTTTAATTCTTTCAGGAACCTCTAGACTGTTTCCATAATTACTGTACCGATTTACATTCCCGCCAACACTGTGTTACCTGTTCTCTTTTCTTTTTTTCCTGCGTCTCACACACTGATTATCTTACATCTTCTTGATAATAGCCAAAATTTCTAACCAAAATTCTACGTGCAAAGTGATATCTTGTTGTGGTTGTAATTTCCATTACCCTGATAATCAGTGATGCTGAACAGTTTTTATACCCCTGTTATATTATATATTATATTATATATATACATATATATATATTATATCTTCTTTTTTTTTTTAACAGATTATCAGTACAGAAATCTTCTTTTGAGAAATATCTGTTCAGGTCCTTTGCCCACTTTTTAATTGTGTTACTTGTTTTCTTGTTATTGAGCTGTGCGAATTCTGTCTATATTTTGTATATTAACCCTTTATTCCATGTACCGTTTGGAATATTTTCACTTTATTGGTTGATTTTCACATGATCTCACTTGTATATGGAACCTAAAAAAGTTGAATGTATAAAGTAGAGAGTAGAAGGGTGGATACCAGGGGCTGAGGTGGTTGGGGGAGAGGGCAAATGGGGAGATATTGGTCAAAGGATATGGAATTTTGGTTGCAAAGAAGGAATAAGTTCAAGGTATCTATTGTATAACATGGTGACTGCAGTTAAAAACAACATATTGCATTCCTGAAAAATGCTAAGAAAGTAGATTGTAAGTGTTCTCACCACAAAAATGATAACTATGAGAGGTAACATATATGCTAATAGTGCAATCTATTAGCTCACTTTAGCCATTCCACAATGTATATATATTTTAAAACATCATGTGGTACAGGATACATATGTATAATTTTGTCAATTAAAAAAGAAAAAAGAAAAAAAGAGAACATCTAAGAAGCAGCCAGAGAAAAAGGACATGTTACATACAGAAGAACAAATATAAGAAAGACAGCAGATTTCTTGTTGAAAACAATGCGAGAGAGAAACAGAGGCACAAGGTTTATAAAGTATGGAATCAAAACACCTGTCAACCTAGAATTCTGTACTTAGCAAAAAAATATTTCAAATATGGAGGTGAAATAAACACTTTTTCAGATATCCCAAAGAGGAAAGAATTCATTACCAGCTGGCTACTCTGCAGGAAATGTTAACAGTAGTAGTACTTCAAGCGAAAGGAAAATAATATCAGACAGAAAAATGGATCTACTCAAAGTAAGAAGGATACAGGGAATAGTAACTATATGGGTTCCTGATACTATAAATAAAGTGGATAATAATATACTTTCCATATGGCATGATGGAGCTCAATGCGAGAAACAAACATCAATGTAATAAAGGAAAGGGTTATAGCTGATAAGCCAACAAAAACCATAAAACTGAATCATAAGAATATTCAATTAATCAGCAGGAAGCCAGAAAAAGTAGGAAAGAAGGAAAAAAGAACAGGTTACACAAATATAAAACATCTGGCAATGTGGCAGATTTAAATTTAACCAAATAAATAATCACATTAATGACCTGAATAATCCAGTAAAATGCAGACATTGTTAGACTGGATAAAAACTCAAGATAACTTGTTACTTCAAAACTCACCTACAAAATAAGGACACAAATATATTAAAGTAAAAGGATGGAAAATATATAATATGTTAATGGAGTGGATATATTAATTTCAAACAAAGTAGACTTCATACCAGGCACCGATATAGCCGTTTTATAATGATTAAAAGGTCTATTCATCAAGAGGACATAATATTCCTAAATGGTCATGTACTTAATAACAGAATTTCAAAATATTTGAAGCAAAAATTGTTATAACTACAAGAAGAAATTGACAAATCCACAATTACAAAGTTTACAAAGACTTTTTTTCTCAATAATTGACAGACACTGATTGAGGATATAGAAGATTTGAACAACACTATCAACTAACTTGATTGAATAGAAATTTAGAGAATATCCCAATCCCAACAGCCATGTTCATATTCTTCCCAAGTGCATATGAAACATTTCCCATGTAGACCATATTCTGGTATAAAACAAGTCTCACATTATTTTAAAGGATTCAAGTCATACAAAACATGTTCTTTGCCAGCATGGAACTAAACTAGAAATCAATAACAGTAAATCTCTGGAAAATACTCCAAATGTTTAAGGACTAAACAATACATTTTAAATAACTATGAATAAAAAAATGAATCAAAAGGGAAATGATAAACTGAATGGCAATAAAACCACAACTAAAGGAGTAATGGGGGAGGAGGGGAGAGGATTATCTCAGTAGACACAGAAAAGATATCTAGAAAATTCAATATTCATTCCTGGTAAAAACTCTCCAAAAACTAGGCATGGAGGGGAACTTCCTCAAACCCAAAGGGCAGCTGTGCAAAATCTTCAGCTAACATCACGCTTAAAGTAAAAGACTGAAAGCTTTCCTTCCAAGATAAAAAGTAAGAAAATGATGTCTGTTTTCACTATTCATATCAACATTAGCTAGCAGTTCTAACCAATGCAATAAGACAAGAAAAAGAAATAAAAATCGCCCAGATTAGGAAGGAAGAACTGAAACTCTTTATTCAAAGATGTCAGGATTGTTTATGTAGAAAGTTTGAAGGAATTGACAAAAAATATAATAGATATAATATGTAAGTTTATCAAGGTTGCAGAATACAAGATCAATACAAGAATCACATGCAGTTCTGTATAGTAAGAATGGCAAAAAAATTCAAATAAAATTACTTAAAATAATACCAACAATATCATTTCAAGTAATACAGAAAATATGATAAATATAACAAAAGATGAGAAAGATTTATACACTGAATACTATGAAATATTGCTGAGAAAAATTAAAGGAGACCTAAGCAAGTGGAGGGAAACAGTGTCCACGGGTCAGAAGATTCAATATTGCTGAGATGTCAATGATCCCCCAAATTTGAGTTTTATATTGAATGAAGTCCCAACTAAAAACCCAGTAGGTGTATTCATGGAAACTGACAAACTGATTCTAAGATTCACAGGGAGGAAATGCATATATCTAGATGAGCCAAGAAAACTTTTTACAAATAAAAACAATAGGGGACTAACACCCCTTGATTTTAAGACTTGCTGTAAAGCGCTATTCATCAAGACAGAGCATATAAAGTTAGATAGACAGATCAATGGTACAGAATAGAGCACCCGGAATGAGACTCACATGAGTGTTGGCAACTGATTTTGACAAAGATGCAGCTGCAATTCAGTGGAGAAAGTATAATCTTTCAAACAAATGGTGCTGGAACAACCGAAAATCCATATTCCAAAAAGTAAGCTTCTATCTATAACTCACAGCATTACAAAAATTAACTCAGAATAAATCATAGTCTAAATGTAAAACTTAAAAGTATAAAACTTATAAAAGAAAACATACCTTAAGCCTTTACGATCTTGGGCTAAGCACAGATTTCTTAACTGTGACGCTGAAAGATGTAACCTATAGAAGAAGAAATTGATAAACTCGACTTCATCAAAATTAGCAACCTCTGCCTTGTTAGGAGAATGAAATGACAAGCCGCAGACTGGGAGGAAATATTTGCAAATTATATGTCTGGTAAAGACTTGTATGTAGAATACACGAATAATTCTCAAACATCAAGAAAACTCAATAAAAAATGGTGGCTACCGCACCATAGAAGATGCACATAAACACGTGAAACAATCTGACTGGTCACTATGGAAATGCAAGCTGATACCACGGGGGACACCGCTGCACACCCGCTAGGACGACCATCAACACAACCAGCCCGTCGGACCGTGTGGAGCGTGGCAGAGGTGGAGGAAGTGGAACTTGCACATGCTGCTGGCACACACATAAAATCGAACAGTCACGCTGGAAAAGAGTCTGACAGTTTCATAGAAAGTTGAACATATGCCTATCGTATGACCCGGCCACTCCACCCCTTGGCATTACCCACATTTCATTTACAAAAATGAAAGTATGTGCTCTTTCAGAACCTTGTACATGAATGTTCGGAGCGGCTTTCTTTGTAACCATGCAGACTGCAGACGGCCCGGATGTCCAGGAACGGGTGATGCGTGTGCAAACCTGCATGCCCACGCCAAGGGACACTACTGGCAATAAAAAGGAACGAACAACTGATACATGCAGTGACACGGCTGCATGTCTCAAAATAATTATGCTGGGTGAAACAAGCCAGACAAAAGGAGTGTACACTGCATAATCCTATTTTTAAAAATGTCTACGTGATTCTACCTAACTTGCCATGATGGAATCTGTAGGATTCCTGGGATGGGGAGGGCAGGGAAGTGGGGAGGGAGGGATGGCACAGGGCCAATGGGGACTTTCGGTGATGGCATGGATACGTCAGCTGCCTTGACCCTGGTGATGTTTCCATGAGTACACGCACATACGTCAAAGTCTATCGAATGTCCGTCCTAAATACGTGCGGTCTGCCGCGTGCCGTCGATGCCTCCTGTGAGGGGGTTGATGTTACGTGCCGACCGGGCCGGCCATGGCACCCAGTTGCTTGGTCAAACATCCATCTAAATGTTGCAGTAAAGGCATTTTTTTAAAGATGTGATTAACATTTAAATCGGTAGACTTTGAGTAAAGTGGATTACTTTCCATGAGGTGGGGAGGCCTCGTCCAACCAGCTGGAGAGAAAACAGACTGAGCGCGGCTACAGAAGGCCTTCAGCCGCCAGCTGCAGCAGCCGCTCTTCCCGGGGCTCCAGCTCCGTGGCCTGCCCTGCAGACCGCAGACCTGCCAGTCCCCACGACTGTGTGAGCCGGTTCCTGAAAATCCCCTCTTTTCTTCTCTCTTTGCGTGTACAGCCACCTGCTGAGTAAAGATATTCTGGTCAACAACAAACCCCATGCGTGACGGTGGCCCCATACGATTACAGCTGTGTCTTTTCTATGTTTAGATGTTAGCTACACGGACACCCGTGGGCTACAGTTGCCCACAGCACTGAGCACAGTCGCATGCTGAACACGCGTGCAGCCCAGGAGCAACGAATGGGCTCCACCTCCCAGCCTCCGTGTGCGGCGCGCTGCAGCGGCCGGTGTGTGTCGGTGCACGCCACGAGGTTCATACAACGGTGGCATCGCCTAGCCGCCGTGTCTCAGAACACACCTTGTCCATAAGTGATGCCTGACTGTACACACCTGCACAACACCCTACTGGGCTGTGTCTCTGAAGAACCCCTGTTAATACACCCCATAACTCCCCACCTGTATTTCCATCGACAACATATTTAAATCTCCGAGAGGAAAAGTATCTGACACGCGATACATTCAACAGAGACAGTTGAAAAACAAATTATTTGTAACGTTTGTGAAAGACTGTATAAACAACCTTTCCCACGGTATTATGTTATGATACTGTTTCATTTATGTTTTTCTCTAGTTTTTAAATTCCAACAATTGAAAGGGTTCTTACTAACCAACGATAAAAAGACAAACCGGGAGAAAACTTGAGACAGGATATATATATATATATAAACAGTCGATGTGCAGAAGATGTTAAAATGACATACATAAAAATTGTTAACCCTTATGACATCAAATACATGCAAATGAAAACAACAATAAAATCTGTTCCTGCCCAGAAAACCGTCCCAGATACTCAAGCCAGTGGTATCCGGTGTGGATGGGGGTAGATCAAAACGGTTAATCTCAGGGAGGAGTGCTGGTCGGAAGGAAAACTAATATTAACGGCTTTGGAAGTTCACTTGGCAATGCAGAGCAAGGCCTTAAAGCTGTGTCCTTATTTTGACCTAACAATTCCAGCTCTATAAATTCTTTCTGTAAGTAACCATAACTATACAAAAACATTGCAGTACAAACGTGTTCGTTGCTAAAGTGCTTAGAAAGTAAAACACCAGAAGCCATCTAAATGTCCAAAAACAAAGATCGATTAAAATTAATGGCAGCATGTATATGTTACAGAATTCCAGACTGCCATAAAACACAATGTTTGGGAAGAACGTATAACGCCATGAAACAATTTTCGCTACGTACTAAGAAAACTGTTTACAAAATATCTACAGAAAGAATGTATGTACTTTAAAATAACTAGACCATGTCAACGAAATGCTAAATGCAGTTAACTTCGAGTGGCAGAATTAAGGGGCATTTTATATTCTTTTTGCTCGTCTCCCTATTTCTCAATTTTTTAATAAAATGAATGTAGTGAGAGGCCCCGGAGCCATTCCCCTGGCACCTCCCTGCTCGGGCTCCCCACTTGTGTGTCTGGGTATTGGGGACCTCACGGGGTCTCCGTGGAGACCCAGGGAGTGAATGTACCTGCAACACTTGGAACGGTGCCTGGCACACGGCATGGAATATATCAATACTGCTTATTGTCATTATCAAGACCGGATCGATACAACAATCATTGTTTAAATCGTGCATTTGTTCCATTTCCCTGCCCTCTGCAAGACACTGTTTTGGGGGCCTCTGTCCTCATGCAATGAACGGACACCCTGTGCCTGCGGAACTCTCACTCCCGCCCGCCGTGGGCTGCAGCTCTTCCCCGAGGAAGCGCCTGATCCCACTGGTGCTGCTGTCTGTCCCCAGCTGCTGGCCGGGTGTGTGTGTGTGTGTGTGTGTGTGTGTGTGTGTGCTCCTCAGCAGACATCACTGCCACTTTCCCAGGTTTTCCCGCCATTAGCCCAGGAGTCACCGCAGCCCCCCTGGCACGCCCTCCCTCCCGAGTTCCCTGGGACCTGTGAGTTCACTTCCCAAAGAGCTGCTGGCCCCGGTCCCGCCCCCAGCTGTTCCTATGGCAGTGGCCTCCCCCTCTCCCTGGGCTCCCCCAGCAGCTGCCACCTTCCACTTGCCTGTCTCCTCCAACCTCCATCCCTCTCACAGTCCTGGGAGAAGCGTACACGGGACAGGCGTGTGGACGGTGCCAGGTCCTCACACGGGAACCTGCCGTTGCTTTCCAGAAGGAAGAACAGACACCGCTGGGGGCGGGTGGGGGGGGCGAGCAAGGTAGTCTCCCCGTTAGCGGACGGATGGCCAGTGGGAGATCCACGCGTAATCTTCACAAAACAGCGCCTGCCTGTCCCTAAACTGCGCGTCCCTTCCCACCGAGCGCCTGCACGGAGCATCCCAACATCCCACACCGCTAAAACATCCAGGGCCAAGGTCAGGAAGTCCTTGGTCGCTGGGGCTGAAAGGACACTATAATAACTCAGTGTGGAGGAACGGAGAGTGAGCACCAAAACCACAGCCCTCGCCCGCGGCAGACGCATCCCGGAGACCAGGCGCCCGGACTGGCTGCCCTGCTGGAACGTGAGCCTTGGGCAGCCACCCTGGTCGGCTGTCCCTCCTCTCTGGGAGACGCCCCATTGCTACCAGACACCGTGGCCACCTCGGGGGACCCCAGTGCCGGGCGCCCCTCCCGAGGAGGGCTGGGTCTCTCTAGCAGCCGGTGACCGACGGCCTGGTGGGGGGCGAGACCCTTGCCTCGGGGAGTAAACAGGCACCACCTGGTGTTTCCGGGACGGAGTCAGGTGAGGGTGTGATTCTCTACTAAACTTATTTAGGTTTCAAAATGTACCGTCCTGCTAATTCTGGCTAGTAATCAAAACCAGCCCATCAACAACAAAAATCATCAATCGGTAGTACATGCTGGGATCCAGAACCGAGCTTCCTGTCTCCTAGCAACGGAATTCAGCACTCTGCTCATCCCCCGTCCTCAGTTTCCGGTTGCCCTCTCTCTCGCCGGGCCGGGATGGGGCCGCACCAGGCGCCCGGCCTGTCTCCAGCCTGCCTCTGGCTGGCTGCGCCTTTGTGAGTCCATCAAGGTTGCCGTCTCCATGTCAGGAGGCGCCCATCTCTGCAACCTCTGCCTGGTCTCCTGGTCCCACCTGGTCCCACCCTCTGCCCTCCGCTCCCTCTAGTACCCGTGCCCTCTGGTGCCCAACCGGCTTCTCCCGACCTCAGCAGCGGGGCTCTCCGCGTTCTGGATTCCAAGTCCTCAGCACCCGGAACTCCATTCTCATTCCTCTCTTGCCGGAAGCTTCAGTGCGCAGCCTGGACCACGCACTAGGCTCCGACATGCTCAAGTTTTCCCGCCACACCCCTGACGTCTCCGCCACGGAAACCTCAGGGTCGGCTCTCAGACGGAGCAGGCCGCGCAAGGCCGGGCTCGCCTTCCCTCTCCCGGGAAGCCAGCCTCTCCCGGCCTGCCGCCACCTCCACGGCCCTCGACCCTTCCCGTGACAGCTCCAGTCCATCCTCCGGAATTCGACAGGGACCACAGCTCTCCAGGAACAGCGTTGTTCAAACAAAGAAAATCACTGCACACCAAGGTATTGGGTGGGCCACCAGCATTTCAAAAAAGTGAATTCAGATAGAATAGAAAATGTCAGAGTATGGTGAGGGTGTAAGTATTGTTCTGTGAAGCTTTCATTTTGCACGTATGTGTGCTTGTCCTAAGGGTGACACCAAAGCCCACCATCTCCTGGATGCCCTTTCTGGCACGCCCCTCTCTGCACCCTAGAACACCATTTGGGTCCGATGCACCCACCACCCCTGTGCACCCTGAGCCCTCCCATCACCGCCCTAGCGACCCGGCCACTCTGCACTGCAGTGCTGGGTTCCCTCGTCTGCTTCCCAGACCCACTGCAGATTTCCGGGGCCTGGAACCTGTGCCCTGCTGCCATGCCCACCCTCAATGCCCGGCCCCAGCTGCTCAATAAATAGATGTTGAATGGAAGGGTGTCTGGCACAGAAGAGTTCAGAATGGACAGGATGAAACGGTATCTGTAACATTAAAAAAAAAAAAAAAGGGACATCCTTTTTTAACAGGATAAAAGGCTTAAATCAAAGGAATGCAGTTGTAAAAGGGGGAGATCCAGGCCTCGGTGGTTGGCCTCACAGGACCCCATTGAGGGAGCCCCTCCCCGGGCGGGGCAGGAACCAGCCCTGCACATCCGGAGACAATAGGTGCTGCCTCAGGACCACCCCGAAGTTGTCAGGACCCCGGGGGTCTGCAGTGTCATCTCCCTGCCAGGAAAGAGCAGGGAGAGGCTGCAGTTGAGATCCTAAGTGGGAAAGTCAGAGTGTTTTCTTTAAACGGGGACTGAACATTCATGGGGAGAACGCAGCACGGACAATCATTACAGCAAGCAGACTGGCAAGCCCGTGGCAAAGGCTCTTCACTGTGACCGGGGTCAGATGGCCTGTAGTGGGAGACTGCCCTTCCTTGCCTCAGTTTCCCTGCAGGGTTGTGTGTGTGTGAGAGAGAGAAAGAGAGAGAGAGAGAGAGAGAGAGAGAGAGAGAGAGAGAGAGAGAGAGAGAGAGAGAGAGAGAGAGAGATTATGTGCATACATGTGTGTTTGGTGGTGTGTGTGCATAGTGTGCATGCTTGCATGCCTGACTGTGTGCATGTGTGTACAGGGCATGTGTCGAGCTGCCCTCCGCCCCCATCCTTCATCTCCCGCTCCGTGGTCCCCTTAAAGGCCTTCCTGGACCAGGGCTCAAGACGAAGGGATGACGCTGGTGACTGTCCTGAGTCTCCCTGGCTGCTCAAACCCACTCGCAGGCCCCCTAGTGGCTCCTCAGCTCCAGCAGAACCTTCTGGGTGCTCTGGCTCCCATCCCTGTGCAGGGTGGGGAAGACCCTATGAACCCCAGAGGAGGAGTTTCTATGAGCAGGTGGACTCACCTGCAGGAGGAAGGGAGCACTCGGGGTTGGGTGGTGCGGCTGGGTGCCGGCAGGGGCCAGAGCCTCCCTGGCAGCAGGGCCAGCTGGGTGGACACCTGGAGCTCATCTCCTGGGCTGTGGAGGGAGGTGCAGACAGGGAGGGATGAGATGGGGAAAGTGACCTTAAAGGACTCAGTTTCTCCAT
The DNA here is from genome assembly GCF_040939455.1 of Microcebus murinus. NCBI lineage: Eukaryota > Metazoa > Chordata > Mammalia > Primates > Cheirogaleidae > Microcebus > Microcebus murinus. The sequence continues at coordinate 1,764,188 of NC_134113.1, read as the reverse complement.
CCATAGCTTGTTTATAGGAATGAGCCCGTTTTGCAAATGATAATTAACTATGCAAATGACATAATCACTGTGATCCTGCCTAGAGAACCCCTTCAATGGGACCAGCCCCCAAACCGGGAGCCCAGAGACAAGGCTGAGACCTTGTCCCCCGGGGACTCCCAGGAGATGAGTGAGGAGATGGCTCCCAAGGACCAAGGCAGTGGCAGAGGTGGAAGTGCCACAGAGGGGACGAGCAGTGTGCTCCTGGGACGGAGACGGAAGGGACACCCGTCTCCGTGCCTGGCAGTGCCGGCCTAGGCTAGAGGAACCCCCTGGGCGCTGGGCCTCGGATGACCCCGGGTGCCAGGCTGTGCTCCCCGTGGGCCCAGGGACACCAGCGCGCACCCCAGAGCCGGAGTGACATGGCATGCCCAGTGGACAGGCCCAAAGCACCCTCCGCGTGGAACCAACTCCTGATCCTAGTCCGGAACTCACCCCAGGAGAGGCCTGGGACTCCCAGCCTTCCAGGCCGTGGCGGCGGGGGATGGGGCCACGGAGGCCTCAAGTCCACAAACTTCACGCGGGCCCAGCCCGTCCTCCCCGTGAGATGCCCGGCTGCGGGCGCGCCAGACCATCTCTGTCGCCATCCAGAGGAGCAGCTCGGGCGCGACGTCCCGCGCCAGCCTCCTCCGCCGGTCCCGGGTCGCCAGGGAGCCCGCGGCGGCGCCGTGCGCGCGCGTCGGGCGCGCCTCTCGCTTTGGTGCCGGGGCGCGCCGTGCCGGGGCGCGCAGCGACGCCCAGAGCAGCGGGGCCGGCGTCCCCGGGCGGGCCGGCGCGGGCTCGTTGGGCGCGAGCGCGTGCGCGGGCGGCGCGGGCGCGGCGCGGGGCGGGCCGGCGCGGGGCGCAGTGGGCCGGGGCCCGGGCGCAGCGGCGGCGGCGGCGGCGGCGGCGGCAGCGGCGGCGGAGGATGGCGCGCGCGGGGCCCGCACGTGGAGGCCGGCGCGGGGGCGCGGGCAGGGCCGGCTGCTGAGACGCGCTGCTGCCCCCCGCGCGGGCGCCGCGGTTTCAATGGCGCCATCGCCCAGGGCCGGCAGCCGGCAAGATGCGACCACCCTGCCCAGCATGTCCTCAACTTTTTGGGCGTTCATGATCCTGGCCAGCCTGCTCATCGCCTACTGCAGTGAGTACCGCGCGGCCCGGGCCCCCGCACGGCCCTCTCGGCCCGGCCCCCAGTCTCCGGCCCGTGGCGGGCGCCCCGCGGGCAGCCCGGAGTCGGTGCGGAGTTGCCAGCGGGGGCGCTCGGTCCTTTGGTCTGGGCTGATCCTCTGCTGGGCAAGCAGGACGAGGGTCTGCTCTGGCTCTGGGCGCGCGGGCACTTCGGGGTTGGGCGCCTCTGCCCGAGCCTCCTCCCCGACTCCGGGGCAGGGCCCGCGCGCCAGGCCCCGGGTGGCGCGGCCCGTCCCTGCGCGGCGGTGCCCAGGGCTGCCGGGCGTGCTGTAACCGCTCCCGGCCCAGGCCGGCGATCGGAGCCCAGCCAGCGGCTTCCCGGCCACGCTGCATGCCCGGGAGGCGGCGCGGGTCGGGGCGGCGGGCAGCACTGCCCGGTGTCGGCGGAGCGCCCTGCCCAGCGCTTCCCGCCGGCGCCATCCCGCCCAGGACGAGGGGGACGCGGCGGCTGAGCCGGGAACCGGGCTCGCGGGCAGGAGCGGGGCTCGGGCTCCGACGCGCGGCTGGAGCTTCTTCCTTCTTGGGAAGCGGGCTCGCCAGGAGCTTTCTTAAAAAGAGGAGAAGTGAGGGGCGGGAAGCCAGGAGGGGACTCGCTGCTGCGGGCGTTTCTCGGGTCGTGTCTGGGACGTGAGCCGGTGACCCAGTGGGTCCAGCGCGGGGCTGCGGGCGCAGGGCTGGGGTAGGGCTGGTTGGTCGGCGCCCGGGACACAAGCTGGGGCGAGGGTGGGTGTGGGGTGGAGGGTGACCCGGTAACAGGCTCCGGTTGCCTGGGCGAGCCTGGGGTCGTCTGTGTCCTGGGTACGGCTCGGCGCCCGGCGAGTGAGGGCTGCCTGGAGTCGCGGGTACAGACTCAGGACTGGGTGGGGGGGGGGTGGCCAGAGTCCCGGGTACATGTTCCCAGCTGATGGGGGTAGTCAGCCTCAGGCAGGGCTCTCCGGGGATGGTGCCTGCTGTCCAGCTCGGCCGTGCCTTTCCATCTCAGCGGGAGGGAGGGACGGGCGCTGGGGAACACCTGTCATGGAGAACTGCCATGGGCGCGGGAGGTGATGGAAAAATATGGATTCTTTACAAAAAAAAAAAAGAAAAAAAAGGCCAGCGCCAAGCCTCTCCCCCCAACCCCCACCTCCTCCGGAGCCAGGGGCCTTCTAGCTCCCGGTCCAATCCTTCCCTTGTCTCCAAAATGAGGTTGCAGCCGGCCAGGGAGACTCAGGCAGCAGCTGGGCCGGTGGCCTGAGTCCTGGGACAGCCGAGCCCACTGCGGTCTCGAGGGAAACCTGGTGCCCAGAGCAGGAACTGCCCTACTTGTTTCAGCCTGGCTGTGCATTTCCCTGTAATGGCTGTGGCACCTCGCAGGGAGGGGTCTCCAAGCTGGAAGCTGATTAGCGGTGAGCAGGGGTCAGAGCCCGAGCTGCCAGGCAGGCAGGCCACCCTGAGCGCTCTCTGCACTCGCCCACCGAACTCGCTGGCTGGCCGGCGGCTGGAGCAGCGTCTGGGGGTTTGAGCAACGTTTGCAAACCCTACCCGGAGGAGGGAGAGCTCCCCGCAGCCACCTCTCGGGCCCCGAGGGCGGTATTCCGGGGGTTCTGTAGCACACCCCCGAATGCGAAGCTTCCCTGGCTCTGCAGAAAGGGTCAATGGCAGGTGAGAGGAGCCATTCAGATGTGCCTCTTGGTGGCCTCGGGAGAGGGGGCTCATCCAACAGCGTCTGGGGAGACTGTGGCGCCCTGAGCCCCGCTGTGGGCCGCCGGTTCCCGGCTGGCTTCTAGAACCCGGGACACAACAGGTTGGTTGCCTCCCCCCCTACCCAGCAGCTCTGCAGGTGGAGAAAAGAACAACTGCTAATTGTTGTTAAGTACATGACACCCCAGCCCTGTGACTTCAACACTCCTCACACCCCCGTGCCAGTGGGGGGGGGCACCCTGTACCCACTGTCTCAAAATAGGCACGTCTGCCCTCTCCCACCCAGTGCCACATCCTGAATCCCAAGGTGTTACCACTCCGTGCATATCCTGACTGCTCACCTTCCCCAGACCGTTGCCAGCTCTCCCCAGCCGGGCGTCAGAGTTCAGACATCGGCCCTGGCTCCCCGAGGAAGGAGAGGCCGGCTTTGCACACGCGTGCATCTCCAGGAGGCCTGCCCGGCATGCCGGACACGGCCCTTCCTCCGTAAAAAGGACACCGGGTGGAAATGTCTCATCCAGAATAGCAGAAATCATTAATAACGGAAGCTTGGGCGAACCACATTCTTTATAGTTGTCTCCATCCCCGTGTAATGGAATAATTGACAATAAGATAACGTTTCGGGCACACCCCATTACACCAGAAATGCACTTGGAGAAATTAAAACATTTCACTAAAATACGAAATAGACATAATAATAATTTATAGCTTGGAACTGCAGTCCTAGAGAAAAAAAAATACTTTTTTTTTTTTTAGAATTGATAAAGCAAATAAAATGCAAATTAAACATTTCCTAGGATTTCCATTCTCTCTTCCAATGTATCCAGGATGAAGAAGAACAGTTAGCATCTTCGTCTGCAAATTGTTTTTGTTATCAGTAAGGATTTTTATTACCCAAAATGGATTTGTGTTATGGAGCAGATATATTTGTATCCTATTAATTAGGGGATCTGATAAGTATCGCACAGGATTCAATTAGCGTCCTGTTAGGTCTGCCTGTTTCTCTGGGATCAGGCGAGGTCCACTTCCTGGTGCCGCTGCAAGGAGACCGGACTATTCCCGGCCGGCCGGTGTTCTGTTGGGGGTATTCCACCACTCTGGGCCGCCGGTGACAGTCCTTCCCATGCGCCAGGTCCATGTCTAAGGAGCTGGGCTCCACCCTCTGGCTGGAGAAGGACCTGCAGTCCAGCAATTAGGCCAGTTGCTATAGTGACACAGCCTTGTCATTTTCTCCTGTTGGGAAGGCCCACCCCGCCCCCTGCACGGCTCGCTCTGAAGTGCATGCTTCCCCGCAGTCTTGTGCCCACAGGGGTGCCAGCACCCCCGGTTTCTCTGCAGCCAAGTGCCCAGGACGGCCCGACGCTTGGCGACGAGAGTTGACTTGAGTGATGGTGAGAAAGTTGAAACTCTTGCTCGTTCTGGTCTGAGGCAAACAGACCTCTGGCTGGGGCTTACGCAGAGCCGACATCGCTTGTTTTCCCCCCCCTGGCGTGAGTGGAGGAGGGAGGGCTGTCCTGCCTAGGCGTGGTTCTTGCATGGGGACCTCTCTGCCACGGCCGGAGCTGGCTGAGGGTGGGTGTGCAGTGCTCGCCGCCGATTTGATCTCCTCACCCTGCCCTGCGGGATACCGGACGGCGTGACAGCGAGGGAGACAGAGAAAGTGATGACCTCGTGGGATGCCCTGGCACCTGAGCCTGGACCTAGTGGGACAGCTTGGGACCCGGGCCTTGACTTTGTCACTAGCAAGCAGGATGTAGGTCGGCGGTGAGGAACGCTGCACTTCAGCTAGATTGCACATCCGCTGTTGCTAATTGCGTGGTCCACAGAAGTCCCAGCAGGTAAACGGTTGGGGGGGACAGTCCTTATTTCCACGTACCAGGGAGGTACTTGTGAGGAGGAGGGGCAATTCGACTATGCATTTGATTTTTCCAGATAAATCCCGTCAAAATTGAATTGTACCTTTCAGTTAAATCTCACGTCCTCAACCCGCAACTGGGAGAAGAAATTACAAACAACTTTTGGATTGTTTTTAATCCATTAGAATACTAACCGAGCGTAGGCACTGTGATGTTGCATTTCCTTTATACATGCAATTTATTGCATATTTAGGAGAGATTAGAATATGCTACTTTCCTGCTGTTCGGATTTTTATTTCTAGAGTTCTCGGAGAAGTGAAATTGAGAATACTGGAAGCTTAATGAAGTGATGCCATTCAGAAGTTTTTCATCTTTTCTTTTTTAATTTCCCACTGAATTTTTACATGACGGATTTCTGGCAGGGGAAGACTGCGCTGTTTGTTTCTTGCAATTTACATAAGGATACGTTACCTCTTTCTGTGGGGTTGTTAGTAGCTGACCCCGGCGACCTAGGATCAGTGAGGGGAAGGTGTCTTGCTCCTCACAGGGCTTTCCCTGCAGAGACCCCGGGAGGCGGGACTCCCAGGCAGGTCTCCGTCAGCCCCGTCCTGGAGCCCAGTGCTGACTCACGGCTGGGGGGTCTGACCGCCCTGCCCGCCCTTCCCCTCCGCCCGCCCCAGCTCTTTCCCCGAGATCCCGCTGGAGGGTCCACACTCCTCCATGGTCCACATTGGCCATCTTGTCCCCATCGGCACCTGTTCGGCCTGGACCTCCCCGAGGCCAGGGGCCGCTTGGACCCAAAAGGGGGGCCCGGCGGGACGGGAATGCTCTGCCCCAGGCCTCCCTGCTGAATCCTGCTCCGAAACTCCCCGTTCGAGACCTGCCACTCGACAGTCACGGAATAAAATATGTAGATCAACTTTTGTGGCATGAAGTATTTTTCAGGTGACTTTTATGGGCGTAATTATGGGAAAATGTTATGATAATGTGGCACTAGAAAAGGGAAGAAAAGCAAAACATTAAAATCCCCATTTCTTTATATAGCACCGCAGCTGCACTGATTTAGAAGGGCTCGCTTTTGCATTAAAATGTGGTGCTCTGAAGTTAATGACCTCTGCAGATTGCCACCTGTCACCCAGAGCACTGTCAGTGACGGTCCAGCCCCGGCCATCGGGGCAGGAGGTGGACGAGGAGGACCCTGACCGGAATCTGACCCGGTGGCTGAACTGAGCCCTGGGACGGGGAAAGCCCGGTGGATCTCCTAGCTTTAGTCTGGGGGGTGGCGTTGGGGGCTGTCTTGGGGGCCTGCGTTGGTGCAGGTGCACAGGGACGAGAGAGTTTGTCCCTTTCTAAATGCCGCCTTGCACGCTGTCATGGTGCTTCCCCATTGGCAAGGGACCCCCCCTGGGCTGCCCCAGTGCCCCCCAATTTCTTTGAAGGGGCTACATGAGTGGCGGCTGGAGCCGGGCCCTCTCCTGCCTCCTAGATGCCTCCGCCGCAGAGTCCGCCCTGAAACTCTGGGCGGCCAGCGCAGCTGTCCGGGTGCCGGGCTTTCCAGAAACCGGACCCGCAGTTGGTGGCAGATCTGGGAGCCCGTCTTTCACCCCAGCGAACCTGGCAGAGGCTCCTGGGGGCTCTGTAACATTTACTTATTCATTGCAACGGCCGGCAGGACTCGAGTGTGGAATGACTTTTGTCTCTCCCCTTGAGAGGGGTGGCTCTGGGCCTGTGGACGGCAGCCCTGTAGCGAGAGCTCCGTGGAGGAGGCCTCCCTGGCTCCCCTGTCCCTGGCACGTCACCTGCCACAGGGTCAGCCTCTCCTCTGCGGGGACCTGGCTCTGGAGCACTCCTTCCCCGGCGGCTGGGGCACGGCGGGAGCTTCGGCCGTGTGCAGGTGCGTGTGAGGCCAGAGACCAGTGCGGGGTGCTCCAGCCACGCGCCAGGCCCTGGGGGCAGAGACTTGGGGCTCACATTCCAGCAGGGCAGCCTGGGCCAGGCGCTGTGTTCCAGTGGGTTCTTTATGCTGTCCTCCGTGTTGCTGCCCAGCCCCTGCATCAGAATGCCGGGGCCCTGTGCTACTGCCTAGCCCTGAATTGGGTTTCCATCCTGGGAGCCGCCTCTTTCCCTGCTCAGCCTAGCGGGGCGGCCCCGGCAGTGACCCTGTGCCCAGCCGGCACGTCCAGTCCTTCTCCAAAGCACACCTGGCCTGTCCTCTGTCTGTCTGTGCCGCCGTCCCCAGAGACCTGCACGCAGTAGCATCCTCCTCCGCGGTCACTGCCCTGAGGCCCCCCCATGGCCTCCTCTAGAATGACCCGTCTGCTCCGTCCCCTCCTCCCCAGGGCCCACCATCTCCGCGGCAGTGCACGGCACTCAGGGCCTCCCAAGCCGCGCTCTTTCCTGCCGGGCGGAGTCTCCGTCCCTCTGTCCAGCTCTGACTGCTGCTCCCAAGAGCGGCGGGCACGCAGCCCACGGGGCCTTCGAGAAGCCTCCCGGGAGCTTGGCGTGTGCTCACTTCTCACTTGCACGCCCCGTGTCTTGTCATGCTCGCTGCTGCTGTGACGCTCCGTGAACGCGCTGCAGGCAGAAGGAAAGGTGAGCGAGACAGGTCTGCGGCTGGCGCCCGCCCGGGAGCACCCACTGTGCCCCTGCCTTCCAGAGCGCCTCCTCCCCAGCCCCCCCACTGCTGCAGGTGTCTGTCACTGTGGCTGCTGTCGGGGTCACTTTCTGCCTTGGTCTGGGGCTCTGAGGCCCGGGACATTCCTCCAGGGAACGGACAGGCGGGTTCTCTGGGCAAACAGTTTCTGGTGGTGGCACCTGCTGGGCCGTGGGCGGTGAAGTGAGACCATCCTCTGTGGGCTGGGACCGCAGTGGGTCATGGCGCAGGCAGGGAGACAGGTCTGTGCAATGACTCCGGCCTGCGGACCGAGGGCAAAGGGAGTCGGGGCTGCCTGGCCAGGCTTGGGGGGCAGCGGGGGCTGATGTCCAGTGATGTCCTCTAATTTTGTGGCCCCACCCTGAGCTGGGGTCCGTCCCAGTTTGGGGAGCTGCGTGGCTCTGGCTTGCAGGGTGAGCTGCAGGGGGGTCGTGAAGGGCCGGGGAGGGGAGTGTGATCCCTCCTCCGCTGGGCCCCTGGCTTCGCAATTGTAAGGAAAACAGGCCGTCCCAGACAAAGACGCTTGTGGGTATCCCTGGGTGCCAGCCTGGCCTGGGCTGCTGCGTCTTAAGGCCTGGTCCCTGTTCTTCGAATGAATAAAGGAGACGAAATAGGGCAGGCAGCACTGGCCCCCTGCAGGGAACTGTCGCCTTTGCACTGCACTCTCAGAAGGACACTGGCCCACAGCTGGCCTCCCCGCTGCCGGGCGGGCACAGCCTGGCCTGGGCCCCCTTTCTTGGGGTGGGGGTCGCTCCCTGGCACAGCCTGGGAGGGGCCTGGGGTCCCCCTGCAGGTGACCCGCCCCGGGTCCCCCAGCCCTGGCGCTGTCCCAGACCGCTGTGGGAGAGGGGGGCCCGCCGCCCGCCGCCCACCGTCCACAGGGGCCCTTCTGTCTTGGGGAGGCTGCAGCGGCCTCACTGCTGGTGAGCCCTGGGCTGGCCCTTCTCCTGTTTCTGTGCTGATAGAAAACTCTGGACAAGGTGGCCTTTCTGCCACAGCACAGCCAGTAAGGTGGCAAGAAGAAACTGCAGCACCCGATGGGGCAAAGCAGCTAACCTGGCCTGGGGTGGCCGGCCAGTGTTCATCCTGCTGGGGCTGGGGCTGGGGGCGTGGCTGGAATACTGGGGGCGGGGCTGGAGAGGCGGGGGCGGGGCTGGAGAAGTGGAAAATAGGGCGGGGCTGGAGGCTAGAAAGAGGGCGGGGCTGGAGGACAGGGGCGGGGTTGGAGGACTAGAAAGTGGGCGGGGCTGGAGGACTAGAAAGAGGGTGGGACTGGAAGTTCGAGGCGGGGCTGGAGGACTAGAAAGTGGGCGGGACTGGAGGTCTGGGGGCGGGGCTGGAGGACTAGAAAGAGGGTGGGGCTGGAAGTTCGAGGCAGGGCTGGAGGACTAGAAAGTGGGCGGGACTGGAGGTCTGGGGGCGGGGCTGGAGGGCTAGAGTCTGATGAAATCCTCAGGGCTTTCTCTGGCTCTGGCACAGTCTGATCCAGAAGAAAGAACACAAAGCGCACGTGGCATCCCTATGAGAAGCGCAGTATAAGTATTCCTGGGAGGGCTGCTGTGTTGCCAGGGCGGAAAGCCTTCTCCCTTCCCTGGGCCTGGCCTCTGTTCCTCGGCTCCTGCAGTGAGGGCGCCAGGTCCTCGCTGCTCCCCTTAAAGGCCTCTTGTTGCAATGTCCCTCGAGGGCAGGGCTCCTCAGGGCAGCGCTGTGGTCGTTGGGGCCAGCTCAGTGTTTGCAGCAGGTATGCTCTGTGCACGGAGGGGCTGAGCAGCCCCTCCCACCGTGGCTCCTGGAGACGTCTCCAGACCTCGCCCCGTCCGTCCCTGGGTGAAAATCCCCCACCGGGACCCCGCGCCAGTCTGTCTGCACCTTGCTGTGGGTTCCCGTAAACACACGTGCGCTGGTGTTTCTTGGTTTGTGGAATCGAGACTCTGTGGTCCTGGAGCTCAGCGCCGGGGCTCCTCTCACTTCTGTAGCTAAATGGGCCAGCGCAGGGCCTGAGGACGTTCAGCCGTGGCCACTGGCCACTGTCCCCTGCGGGTGCCCCTCACGCAGGTGTGCCCGCTGCTCTCTGCCCAGGCAGCACGTGCAGGTTCTGAGCATCTGCGGCCCTTCCTGTCTGCAGGGAGTGGGGTGGGGGTGTCTCCGCACGTCTCCACAAAGTTGTGTTTTCCAGAGCCTGGAACAAGTGCAGGGTTCGCGAGTGGCTCGCTGTCTCCTCTCCCCGGCTCCATTTCTCAGCACCCACGTGGAGCCGGACCTGGTGGTGACGAAGCCCTTTAGAGGCAATCAAACTTCCGGACCTCCGGCGCGACAGTGGCGCCCTCAGCTCTTCTCTGCACCTACCCACTTGCGTAAATGCGCGCGCCTTTCTGGGAGGTGGCTGAGTCCCCGAGGGCGATTTCTGAGATTTCCGGGGTGTCTAGAGCTCGTGGAAACACATCCTGTAAGTGCCTTCCTGTCCGGAAAGTTCTGGCGCTGCTGGTGGGACCCTTGCCTGCCTAGAGACGGCCGATGCCCATCTCTGGGACCCGCCAGCCCTGCACGGACTCACCCTTCTGTGCAGGCAGCTCCCCGCCCTTGTCTGGGCTCTGGGCTCTCCGCGGAGAAGCGACGCCCAGGCCAGGGCCCGCACGGGCAGCGCTTGCAGATCCACGGGAGCCTGGTGCCGCCTCCCAACAGGTGTTTGTTCTGCTCCGGGGCAGCCCCCTGCGGGGCCACCTCGCCCGCCCTTGTTGCTGAGTTGGGATCTCAGGTTTCCAGGACAGCTTCTCCCCTGTTGTGAGGGCGCAGACGGAGCTTCCTCCCTGGTCCTCGAGTCCCCCGTGGGGCGGGACCTGCGTGCATGTGCTGCTGCTGTGTCATGCAGCCCGGGGCCCGGGAGCCCATGAGATGCGTGTCCCGGGGTGTCAGGGAGTTAGTGCTGCTAACGCACACATGCACACACACACACAGAGCACTCCTACTACGCACACACACACCACACACACGGCACTCCTAACATGCACACACAGCACTACTAACACACACAAGTACCCACACACACACATGCGCAAGTCCCCCTGCAGCCCCAGGTCTGGTCTGCTGCAGCCGCACGTGGCTTTGCACTCCCAGACTCAGCGTGTCTCAAACCAAGCCCACTGTCCCTCCCTGCAAAGCCAGCAATCCCGAGGGGAGGCTGAGCCGTCCCTGTCCGGCCTCTGCTGCTGTCTCCCTGCCTGAGATTGGTGGTGCCAATCACCTTCGGGATTTACCAGGCCGGGACTTCACCCCGGTGCTGAGGATGGTGACGGAGGAGGCTCGCAAGAGCGGGTGTTTGTCAGCGATCCCCGGTCAGACTGCAAGGCCGAGCAGTGCGTCCAGCAGGCTCGCCGGGGCCCAGGCCCCGCCCAGCGCCAGGGTGGAGGAGGATTGTTTGCTCTCTGCTTCAGCGCCGTGGGCTAAAGGACCGATGGGGCTTCGCTTGTAGCTCACAGGATGAAGTTGAACCTCACTCGGCAAACACCTCCGGTGCGTTCTCAGACGGGGTGGGTCGGGGAGCTCGGCGAGGCTGGTGGTGTGAAGACAGGTCCTGCCACCTCTGCTTCCCCACCGGAAGCTGTCCTGGTCCAGGCCCATCTCTCCAGGGGAGGGGACACTGGGGCTAGCCGGGGTGCGTGGGGGAGAGCTGGGGCCACGGGTGGGAATGTCTTGCGGGGTGGAACTCTGCTGACACCCCAGCATTGCCTCTGGGGGTCCCCCTGGGTGCAGGAGGTGTCCAGTGGCAGGGTGGTGGTGGGTGCTGGGCAGCTGCTGCCGGGGGCTGGGGCGAGGCTCGGCGTGGGACTCTGGAAGGAGGCAGGCAGACACTTTGGGTTGCGGTGAACGTTCGAGGCACGGAGGGGCCCCTCTTTCCCCACTGGGAGGCCTCACAGGCCCCCCAAAGTACACAATTTCTGGGTGCTGGGACTGAGAGAGCCCCAGAACCTACCAGGGCCTCCTTTCTCCGTCCTTTCCCACCCCGGGTGTGTGCCGCAGGGAGGGCTGAGCCAGGCAGTGGGCACAGCCGTCTTCTCTCACCTCCCTTTCTGTGCCCCCAGGGGGTGTGTCCATCATGCCCAACCCAGGACTCAGCCCAGCACCTGGGACCCAGCACAGCACCTGGGACTCAGCACAACACCCAGGCCCCCAGCATAGCACCTGGGCCCCAGCACAGCACCCAGGCCCCAGCACAACACCCAGGCCCCAGCACAGCACTTGGGACTCAGCCCAGCACCCGGGACCCAGCACAACACCCAGGCCCCAGTACAGCACTTGGGACTCAGCCCAGCACCCGGGACCCAGCACAACACCCAGGCCCCAGCACAGCACTTGGGACTCAGCCCAGCACCCGGGACCCAGCACAGCACTTGGGACTCAGCCCAGCACCCAGGACCCAGCACAACACCTGGGACCCAGCACAACACCCAGGCCCCAGTACAGCACTTGGGACTCAGCCCAGCACCCGGGACCCAGCACAGCACCCAGGCCCCAGCACAGCACTTGGGACTCAGCCCAGCACCCGGGACCCAGCACAGCACCCAGGCCCCAGCACAGCACTTGGGACTCAGCCCAGCACCCGGGACCCAGCACAGCACCCAGGCCCCAGCACAGCACCCAGGCCCCAGTACAGCACTTGGGACTCAGCCCAGCACCTGGGACCCAGCACAGCACCCAGGACCCAGCACAGCACCCAGGCCCCAGCACAGCATTCGGGACTCAGCCCAGCACCCAGGCCCCAGCACAACACCCAGGCCCCAGCACAGCATTCGGGACTCAGCACAGCACCCAGGCCCCAGCACAGCACCGAGGACTCAGCCCAGCACCCGGGACCCAGCACAACACCCAGGCCCCAGCACAGCACTCAGGACTCAGCCTAGCACCCGGGACCCAGCACAACACCCAGGCCCCAGCACAGCACTCAGGACTCAGCCTAGCACCCGGGACCCAGCACAACACCCAGGCCCCAGCACAACACCCAGGCCCCAGCACAGCACCCAGGACCCAGCACAGCACCCAGGACCCAGCACAGCACCCAGGCCCCAGCACAGCACTCAGGACTCAGCCTAGCACCCGGGACCCAGCACAACACCCAGGCCCCAGCACAGCACCCAGGCCCCAGCACAGCACCCAGGACCCAGCACAGCACCCGGGACCCAGCACAACACCCAGGCCCCAGCACAACACCCAGGCCCCAGCACAACACCCAGGACCCAGCACAACACCCAGGCCCCAGCACAGCACCCAGGACCCAGCACAGTACCCAGGACCCAGCACAGCACCCAGGACCCAGCACAGCACCCAGGACCCAGCACAGCACCCAGGCCCCAGCACAGCATTCGGGACTCAGCCCAGCACCCAGGCCCCAGCACAACACCCAGGCCCCAGCACAGCATTCGGGACTCAGCACAGCACCCAGGACCCAGCACAGCACCCAGGACCCAGCACAGCACCCAGGCCCCAGCACAGCATTCGGGACTCAGCACAGCACCCAGGGCCCAGCACAGCACCGAGGACTCAGCCCAGCACCCGGGACCCAGCACAACACCCAGGCCCCAGCACAGCATTCGGGACTCAGCCCAGCACCCAGGCCCCAGCACAGCACCCAGGACCCAGCACAGCACCCAGGACCCAGCACAGCACCCAGGACCCAGCATAGCACCCAGGACCCAGCACAGCACCCAGGACCCAGCACAGCACCCAGGACCCAGCATAGCACCCAGGACCCAGCATAGCACCCAGGACCCAGCATAGCACCCAGGACCCAGCACAGCACCCAGGACCCAGCACAGCACCCGGGACCCAGCACAGCACCCAGGACCCAGCACAGCACCCAGGACCCAGCACAACACTCAGGACCCAGCACAGCACCCAGGACCCAGCACAGCACCCGGGACCCAGCACAGCACCCAGACCTACCAAGGCTGCGGAGTGCTGGTCTGGAAGGACAGGGCTGCAGGGCTGGGTGTGCAGTGGCTTCTCGGGACACCCGACCCTCCTGCCTTGTCTCCGAGCCTTGAACTTCCGTGGGAGGGGCCAGCGGACCCCATCTGGGGGCTCCCCCCACTGTCACTGCCACCAGCCCGTGACCCCCTGGCTTTGCCTCCCAAGAGAGTTTCCACCCGACGTTTCAGCAAACCCACACCTGCATCATGTCGATGAACGTCTCCGAGCGAACTCACTCATTTTTAAACATGCGTGGGACCACCAGAGTCCTCCTGGCCTGGTCACCCCGGGAACACGCCTGCTGCCCGGAGCTGTGTTAGGGTCGGTGGTCTGGGATCAGAAATCGCCAGAATCAACTTGGGAGAGAAGCTAGTTTGTTGTCTTTTCACTATCTGATGTGCACTTGGTTTTATCAGATCACACTACAGCGAGTCGTTCTGAAGCGTGCCCGCAGCTCGAAGCCTGGGGTTTCATTTCTGGGGGAGGTGTGGGCATTTTTGGGGGGTTGCTCTCGTGCTAGGGCTGTTCAGCAGGTAGGACGCTGATGACCCTGAACCTGCCTCAGATGTGCTCGGACTCACACTACTGGCTTCTCTTTCAAAAAGTCACTTTTGCTCTTCTTTTAAATTATTTCTGTCTTGGTGTATTCCGTCTCCTGGCGGCAGTTCCCCGAATATTGCTAAATACCATCAGCGGACTGTGCGGGACTCGTGTTAATTACTTGGTGCTACCGCGTTTCCCCAAAAATAAGACAGGGTCTTATATTTATTTGGCCTCAAGAAGACACCCTAGGGCTTATTTTCCCCTCAGAGCCTCAGCTCGCAGCACGCACAGGATGGCCGGGACCCGACGGGGGGAGCCGGCCTTGTTGCTGGGGCTGCCCGCACTTTTCCGGTCACCCCTGGGACAGCAGCTGCCACGACGGGGCAGATGAGAAGGGCTGCCCGTCTTCTTTACCACTCTGCGACGAAGTGCATGGGTTGTGCAGATGTGTTGCACAGCCACGCCCGTCACTGGGTTCTTACTTTCGGGGTAGGGCTCGTATTGTGCACATGCTCAGACATCCTGCTGGGGCTTACTTTATGGGTATGTCTTATTTTCGGGGAAACATGGTAATTTATGTTCCTTGGTTCCGGCGCCCTGGGTGGGCTTGCGCTGCCCGGACCTGTCTGTCTCTCCGGAAGGCGGGAGTTCTGGACAGGAGGCTCTCGCTGCCCTGGGGGGCACGGCTGGGACCCGGCTGGGACGCGGCTGGCGTGGCCGAACGTGTCGGCACTGTGGACAGCCTGCGCACATGTGGGGAGGCGGCGCGGCTGCCCCGCGTGCTGGCCGGCCCCCGCCGACCCGACTCTGGACGGCCAGTGCCCTGCAGACCCCGGCCGGAGCGGACGTGGATTCACGCACACGGGACGGTTTCGAAGCCCAGAGAGACACGAGCCGTCAGACTAGGAGCAGCACAACATGTCACCTAGGGCCCCTGGCGTGGGTAGCCGGAGGTTCCAAGTCTGTCTGGGCACCTTTGCGTACCACGAGACGCGGGCCGCGGTTCCGTTGCAGACCGACAGCCTTTTTGAAGCGACTGAGCTGCCGTCGAGATCGGTGTTGCCCTGGCCACGGAAGGCGTGTGTGGAAGGCGGCCGTTCTCGGGTCTGTTTTTCCCTCCGTCTTCGTTCTGAGGCTCCCAGGTGACGGCCGAGCAGCTCTGGACAGCAGGACAGGCCCTGAAAGCCCCACGTCCTGGGCCGCTGCCCTCACAGCGACTGGCCAGGCCCTCGGCTCGACCCCCCTGAGCTGCGACAAGCCCCCGAACCCCCGCTGCCCCACGGCGAACGGGCTTGGAGGGGCGGCCAGGCCGGGCGGCTGCTCCACCCGGGGACGGCGTCCCCTCTGCGCTTCCGGAGCCCACGTGGCGGGGGCAGCGGGAGGGGCCGCTGAGCGGGGTGGGTGCCCAGCAGGGCGGGGAGGGGGGAATGCAGCCAGGGCCCTGGGTCTCGTGGCTGGAAGGGCCCAGGCATGCCCACAGGCCAGGAAGCTGCAAACGGTGCCAAGGTTATCGACTTTGCCCTGAACATCCCGCCAAGGTGTGTGTTTTGCAGTGGGGCAGTTTTCCTTTCTGTGGCGGTGTGGCCACTTGGAAGTGGCCCCTGTGGCAGTGTCACGCTGTGTGTTCCCCTGCAGAGCCTGTCCCCGCCCGGCCAGGTATCGGGGCTGCAGGTGCTGCGTGTAAGTTCCCCCAAAACATAGCCCCATGGGGTTCTTGGGGCGGCTCGAGCCGGGCAGCCAGGATTGGGGGAGCTGGTGGCCGCCAGTGGGCCGCGGCCCTGAGCTGGTGTGGCCAGACCTTTGTGGGGTTGGAGGTCCCCACCTGGAGCTGAGACAGGTGGCTCGGTGGGTTCTCTGGTCGGGACCCGCCGGGCCATAGCGTGGAGGTCCCAGGGCAGGCCCGGGGGTAGCTCATGCTGGCTGGGGCTGGGGACGGGGGGCTCTCCCCAGGGACCTCCCCAGCCTTGACTCCAGGTCCTGTGGCCCAGCCAGCGTTGGGGGAGCAGCCCCCGGTGTCAGGAGGCCCCTCGCCTGGGCTCCTCTCGTCCAGCCTCAGGAGAAGGTGTCACTGTTGTCAGTTCACCAGGAGGGACTGTGAGCTTTTTCAGGAAGGGGACTGCTCTCCTCCTGTCCCGGCCCTGGGTCCTGCACCTGCCCGTGGCCACAGCCTCTGCGTGTGCCGGGCTGGAGGTCTGCACAGAGCAGACTCACGGAAGGTGCCAGTCCTTTACACTTGAGTACGAGTGGGGATCTCAGGCTCATTGGCTGACAAGGGGGGTGGTGTGAGGTGACCGAGTGTCTTGTCCCATTCGACCCTGACTTTGGAGACTGGCTGTAGGGTTTGCACCTGCATGAGGGTCTTTGGCACCTGCATGAGGGTCTTTAGCACCTGCATGAGGGTCTTTGGCACCTGCATGAGGGTCTTTGGCACCTGCATGAGGGTCTTTAGCACCTGCATGAGGGTCTTTAGCACCTGCATGAGGGTCTTTAGCACCTGCATGAGGGTCTTTGGCACCTGCATGAGGGTCTTTAGCACCTGCATGAGGGTCTTTAGCACCTGCATGAGGGTCTTTAGCACCTGCATGAGGGTCTTTGGCACCTGCATGAGGGTCTTTAGCACCTGCATGAGGGTCTTTAGCGCCTGCATGAGGGTCTTTGGCACCTGCATGAGGGTCTTTGGCACCTGCATGAGGGTCTTTAGCACCTTCATGAGGGTCTTTGGCACCTGCATGAGGGTCTTTGGCACCTGCATGAGGGTCTTTAGCACCTTCATGAGAGTCTTTGGCACCTGCCTGATCCCCTGACTTCCCGAGAGGTGACAGAGCTCGCCCCAGCCCCCTGCACCCTGGGGTCCACTCCTTGTCTGAGGGTTCCAGCCGTCCCTGACGGAAGGGCCTGGGAGTCCCCGTCTGGGGCTCCGGCCTCTGGTGCCAGGCCCTGGTCGAGCCCTCTCACCTCCCACTCTCGGGTGGCGTCCCTGGCCCACCTGCTTTGGTGACAGGGCCGATGTGGTGGCAGAGGGACGTGCACTGCCACCTGCCAGGGCTCTGGGGCCTGACGCCAGCCAGGCGTGCCCGACCCGGTGGGGCACGTTGGGGAAGGTGTGTCGCGGCACCAGCGTGCCCTCAGCCACCAGCCTGTGGATCGGCAGCGAGCCAGCCCGGCACAGGCGTGGGGGTCCCCGTTTCCTTGCCCTGGACCCCCACAGCGACGTTCGGGGAACGTAAGGGGCCTGTCCCGGCCCCTCGCCGGGGGTGGCAGGACGGGGAGGCCTCAGCCTGGGCTCCAGACCACGGGGGCTCAGCTTCCCCGGCTGCTGGCCCTCCGGGGTCTTGGGGCTCGCTGCCGCTGGGCAGGGCCTCCATGACCCGGGCCGGGACCCACCCGGGCGCCGGGGCTGGGCTCTGCCTCACACTCGTCTGTTAGAACAATTCCCCGAGCACCGTCCCAGGCCAAGCGAAAGCACATTCGTTTGGAGATCCAAGAGCACGAATCGTTTGGAGATTCGTTGGGAGATCCGGCCCGGAAGCTTCTTCCGGGGCCCACGGCCTGTGTGAGCCGGGGCCGCGCAGTGGGGGACAGTCGCCCGGCCCCTCGAGTGCCCTGCGTCCGGCCGTGAGCTCAGCGTCGGTGGAGCCCTGAGGTGGTGCCGGCGCTGGGGCCGCTGCGCACTCGGGACGTCTCTCTCTGCATCGGGGCCGACGTGCCCAGGGCGAGGCTGCACGTCGGGGAAGCCGGGGGCGGTCAGCGGTGTTATCCTGTTTTTGAGGGAAACTGAGGCTGGGAATGGCGGGCACTGGGCCAGGCCCAGCTGCTGTCTGCAGAGGGCTCTGGGCTGTCTCGGGTCCTGGGACTCAGCCCACCGGCTCGCGGGAAGCTCGCCACTGCACCCGCCAGTTCTCTCCCTTTTGTTTCCCACCGAGGCACAGTGGGCGTGCTCATTTATGGGGTGCGGGGTGATGGTGTGATGTACGTGTGCCATGTGCCGTGCTCGGATCAGAGTGGCCAGCGTACCCGTGCCCTGGAATCCGCACCGTTTCTCTGTGTGGGGAACATCCGAAATCCTCTCTTCCGGCTCCTTGAACATGTGCAGGACATCACTGCTAACCTGCATGCCCTGCAGCACTGCGGAGCCCTGGTGTGTGCTGCCCAGCCGTGACTTCCCACCCCTTAGCCAGCGTCTCCCTGTGTCCCCTCCCCAGCTCCCCTCTGGTGGCCACAACCCCTCTCTCTACCGAGGAAGGGCTCCTTTATTTTTAGCTCCACATCTGCGGGAGAGCAGGTGGTGTTTGTCTCTCCGTGCCTGGCTTATTCCACTTAACGCAATGTCTTGTGGTTCCGTCCACGCTGCTGCGCCAGGCAGGGTTTCATCCTTTTTCATGCCTGCATAGTATTCCACTTTGCACGTACACCATGTTTTCTGTGTCTGCTCCCCCACTGGCGGACATTGGCTGTTGTGAATGGTGCTGCCATAAACACGGAGCTGGGAACGCCCCTTCGACCTGCTGACTTCCTTTCCTTCGGACGTGTGCGCAGCCGTGGGCCGGCTGTCCCGTACGGTGGCTCTGCTTTTAGTTTTCCGAGAAACCTCCGTACTGCTCTGCGACGGCCATCTTGGTTTCCACAACCACCAACAGCGCACGAGCTCCCTTGCTCTGATTCCTCGACACCCTTTATTTCTTGTCTTTTTGATGAGCATCGTTCTAGCTGAGGTGAGACAATATCTCTTTGTGGCGTTGGTTTGCATCTCCCTGGTGAGTGCTGCTGGTGAGCATTTTAAAGCGCTCCGGGGAAAGACACCCTCTTCCGTAAACGGCGCAGGGAGAACCGGTGCCCGTGTGCGAGGACTGAAACTGGACCCCTGCCACTCACCACGTGCACACACCAGCTGGAAATGCATTAAAGGTGCAAAATGCAGAGCCCCAAACTACAAAACTGCTAGCGGACAAGGTGGGAGAGACACTTCCAGACCCTGGTCTGTGCGGACGCTTTAACGGATAAGACGACAAAACACAGGCAAGAACGGCAAGAATAGACAGATGGGGCCGCATCGAACCAAACAGCGGAGGAAACAATCGCCGCAGTGAAGAGACAGCCTGCAGGACGAGAGAAAACATCTGCAAACTACTCGGCCGGCGGGGGACCAACATCCGGAATATACCAGAAACCCGACGGCAGGAAAACCCACCTAATCCCACTGAGGCGTGGGCCGGGGTCTGAGCACACACCCCGAAAGAAGACACGCAGGCGTCTGCCGTTGGTGTTTCGCTGAAGTTCACGTTTGCCGTTTTGGAAAGCGAACTTGCCATCGTTATTATAGCGTTCAGCCTCAAACGTGAGAACAAACCTTCATTCCTCAAGAGCAGATTTCAGATTTGAGAGAAAATCAGCTCTGTGTTCTGGGGAGGGGACCCAGCCGTGCCTCTGAGTCTTTCCGCAGTCCCTGTGAAATCCGGTATGAAGCCGCCTCCTCCAGGAAGCCCCCCCCCCCCCGGGCTGCCCTCCCTCTATGCTTATGTGCGCTCTGAGCCCCGGGCTGCAGGAGCAACACCAGGGAGAGGTGGGTGGCGGTCCGTGTGGACCCCAAGACCGGCGTCCCTGCACTTTCCTGCCCCTGCCAAGCTGCAGGCCCGGGCGTGGCGACCCTTGCTGACTCCCTTCCGACACCCAGGGGCACTTGGGGACTTCCGGAGAGGGCTTGGTTGTTGGCAGACCTCACTCCTTTGGGGGCTTCTCACTCCTCCCTGACCCGAGGGAGGGAGGGCCGTGCACAGGCTGGGTCCCGGCCCTCATAGACGGCGCTGTCATCGGTTACCGGGTTACCGGGACATGCCGCACTGGCGACACCAAGCGATTTCGGGGCCGTCCAGGAGGAGGCAGCACCTGGAGCTGGTCTCGGCTCCACAGGGGAGGGGAAGTGCAGAGTCTCGGGGAGCCCAGGGGAGCAGGGGCCGCCCGGGGGAGGCAGCTGTTGGGGGGGTTCTCAGTCTTCTCCTTCAACCCGGTCACGCGCCTTGTCACCACCCGCTGGTGCTGGTGGAGAAGCAGACTGGCCGGGACTGCGCAGGGGTGCTCCCCGATGGGGTGCTGCTCCCCTGCAGCCTGGGTCAGTGGCTCACACTCTGCAGGGGTGAGGGGCAGGAGCCTCCCTGTGCTCCCTGCCCCCCCCCAGTCCCCACTCTCTCCCGGGCTGCACCTGCGCAGAGAGGCTCCGTGGGGCTCCCGCCGTGGGGGAGACGGTTTATAAGGACAGGAGCAGGTGCCTGCTGCTGGAAAACGCCCCTCGGCCAGCTCCACGCCCCAGGGCTGCAGAAGAGCCACTTCCAGTCTCCACTGGGCAGACCTCCCTGCCGGCCGGGTGAAAGCCCCCTGCTCTTTCCAACACGCAGGGCGGTCGCTCCCTGAGCTCGTTCTAGGCCGACTCTGGGTATTGGAAAGGAGCATTCTTGCGCGATCCGTAAATGACACGGCTGGGGACAGTCCCTCCCTGCTGGGAGCACCGTGGGGTGACGTGCGGGGGGTCAGCCTGTGTCCCAGGTGTGTCTCCCTGGCGGAGGCTCATGTCCGGCCCTGAACAGCCGAGGGCTCCCCGGCTGGGTGCGGATGACGACAAAGAGGTGTGCTCACGGGCGTCCCCCTGCCCCCAGCGACCAGGACAGAGACCCAGGGCGTAGAGCACTGCAGGCTGCACGGAGGTGACACCAGGGAAGACGGCCGTGGATTTGCAGGCTGGGATTTGGGGATGGGGCTAGGGGACCCCCCCCAAGCCCAGTTCCCCGTGTGCCTGCACCTTGCAGCCCAGAGCAGTCTGGGGAGACAGGCGCCAGGGGACAGGTCCGTGGCGTGGGAGGGGGTGCCGTGAGAGGCGGTGGCCGTGCGTGTGGTGCCTGCGTCTGGTCCCCTCTGCTCCGTGTCCCTGCCACGGCCACACCACAGCAAGGAAACCGTCTCCCGTTCCTGTCACGGAGAGGGGGTGATTTTTTAAAGGGACTGTGACAAAGAAACTAAAGGGGGATAGCAGTGTGAAATGAGGACGGGACCAAAACCTTGACGGTTTGCAGACAGGGGCTGTGTGCATGCGCATGCGTGTGGGAATTTGTGTGTGTATATGTGTGGGAATGTGTGCATGCACACGTGTGTGGGAATGTGTGTGCATACTTGTGGGACTGTGTGCGTGCACATGCATGTGGGAATGTGTGCATGTGCATAAGTGTGGGAATGTGTGTGTGCATGCGTGTGGGAATGTGTGTGTGTGTGTGTGTGTGTGTGTGTGCACACTCTCACGCCTGTAATCCTAGCACTCTGGGAGGCCGAGGCGGGAGGATCACTCAAGGTCAGGAGTTCCATACCAGCCTGAGCAAGAGCGAGACCCCGTCTCTACTATAAATAGAAAGAAATTAATTGGCCAACTAAAAAATATATAGAAAAAATTAGCCGGGCATGGTGGCGCATGCCTGTAGTCCCAGCTACTTGGGAGGCTGAGGGAGGAGGATCGCTTGAGCCCAGGAGGTTGAGGTTGCTGTGATTGAGGCTGACGCCACGGCACTCACTCTAGCCTGGGCAACAGAGTGAGACCCTGTCTCAATAAAAAGAAAAACAAAAAGCCTCGGCCCTGACACGGCCTTTCCGCTGAGAGCCCAGCCTCCTGGGAGACGGCCCCCTGCTTCCCGCCGCCGGGCCGAGCTCACCCAGGCCCAGAGACGGCAGCCCGGCTCTCTGGCGGGCGGAGACGGCAGGTGTCGGGGCCGGTCCCTGCACCCCAGGCCCCCGGCCTCCCGTGCATGCCGGCTCCAGACGGACGGAACACATGCTCCTCTGAAGTTCCAAATTGCGAAATTTCATGTCAATTAATGTAGAGTGAGTTTTGGGAGCCGGCAGTAGGCATTGGAAAATTAAATGACACCTTCTTGGCATCTCGCGTCGGCAAGAAGGCCAACTGATTATTTTTATATTACAATCCTCGGGCTTTGTCAAATTGATTAATAAATTCGCTGAAAACCCGTGACTTCTTAATAAATTTAACTTCGGTGGTTGGGGGATGACTTTGCTGTGACCTCTGAGTCTCAGCTCTGTCTGAGTGTCCACCCGGGGCTAACGCCCTCCTGGAGGTGGCCGCGAGCTCTCGTCCCTTTGGAGCCTGCTGGGCCTGAGGGAAGGTGTCTCTGGGCCACATCTCCGAGGACGTGGCCTTAAGCGTCCTGAGGCCACCTGGAGCAGGCCCTGTGGGTTCCCCACAGGTGGCCCCTGTGTGTGCAGAGTGTAGAGCCTTCGGGGCCAGCCCCAACCTGTCAGCCAGGTGCTCTGTCCCAGCTGGGAGCCGCCAGCCTGGGCTACAGGGAACTACTGAAATCGAGCGCAAGACATACAGCTCTGAGCTTCCTGGCAGACAAGGCAAAAAGGGAAAATCCACTACTCGTGTGGCTCTCTCGGTCCACTCGTGACCGGCAGCATCTGAGAATGTGCTGTCACTCCAGCTGCTGTCACTCCAGGATGGCACTGGGGCGGCACTTTTTCAAATCATCTCCAACCTCCAAAACCGTGCAGGGTGTGCACTGCCATTGCCATTTTGTTGTTGAAACCACAGAGAGGTCCAAAGCGGGACATGCCACGGGCCCCCCAGCCAGCATGTGGCCGAACCTCAGTTAGGAATCTTTCCCCAGCGGGAAGCTGAGACCCAGACCAGCCTGAGCGGGGCTGGCAGACGCGGGGGCCCTGGGCCAGGCAGACGCCCGCTGTGCCGCTCAGCAGCGGCGACCTTGACCTCCCCTGCTGTCCTGCTGAGCCCTGCGGGGACCCTTCTCCTTGGTCATCCTCACACCGCTCCTCTCCCTGGGTGCCTGGGCCCCAGCCCACGGGAGCCCCACTTCTCCCGGCACCCCAGTTCCTGTCCCGCCTTCCCACCTGCTCCTGCTCTGTCCCTGGGCCTCCCTTCTCGAGGTGACCCCGGCCGTCTGCTGCCAGCTCCAGGGTGTCCCGAGGCGTCACTGTGCTGGCACCCCTCCTGCCCCATGGCGCCCTGCCCCTCTTCTCCCACAGGGGTCCTGGGGGGCCTGAATGGGTCGCCTGCTCCCCTCATCCTCCCCAAATGCTGGCTCAGGCAGCCATTGCTAGTCACCTCCTCCCCTACGCCTGCTAACCGCTGTCTTCCACTCCGGGTCTGACGCGGGAAGTCGTGCACAGAAACAGAAAAGTCCCTGCCCCAGGTGCGGTGGCCTCTCTGCGGGGGCTGGGCAGGGCACCCGGAGGGAGGGGTTGTCTGGGGACTTCGGGGTGGAGGGCTGGCTGGAGGCACAGCTGGGGGGCAGGGGCTGGTGTTTGCGGGGTGAGGGGGTCTCCCCTGGTCCCTCCCGTCAGAGCCTCAGCCACCACGGCCACTGGGGGTCCCCGCAGTCTCTGCGGGCAGGTGTCCCTCCTCCAGGTGGGCTGGACACAGAGGCCCCCCAGCCCGCCCGGCCCCTGTGCCCAGCAAGCGCCCTCAGCCACCTGCCACCCGCCGCTCTGCGACCTCCGGCCTTGACCTCCCGGTCGGCAGGTAGAGGAGAAACAGATCCGGGGAAATGCGGCTCTCCGATTGGCCGGGTGACGTTCTCGCCATTAACTTTATGGCGCGGCACCCGAGGACTAATTAAACCAGATGGCGGCGGAACCCGGGTGGGGGCGCGGAGACGGTTTTCCATTTAAGTTGATCAGAATTAGGTGGCGCGGCATATGCTGGTGGAGATTAAGAATTTTTTAACTACATATTAACAGCGCTTCTTAGTGCCCCTCCCGGTGATCTCAGCACAGTCCCGCCCCTTCCGCACGGTTAATTCCCGCCGTTCCTGCTCTCCTGTCACCGGGACCTCGGGGCCGCTCGGGTTTGGGGTAATTTAAGCGAGCGCAGTATCCATGTCGTCACTGTCACCCGGTGACATTAGCAGCTGGAGGGAGCGGGGACCGACCCCCGGCTCTCACTGTGAGCTTGGGGGTGGGGGTGGGGGTCCTTTCCCGGGCTGGGGGCCTGGGACGCTTCCAGCAGGCCGTCTCTCGGGGACCGTGCAAATGTGACCTTGTCACCAGGCGGGGTGAGGACCCTCTGCTGGGGCCTGTCGTGTCCGCGGTCTGGGAACCAGGCTCGGAGGCGGTGGGGAACCCTGTGGGCGCCCCCCCAGGCTCAGCTGGAGGAGAGGCCACCCAGCACGGGGCAGGCGCCTTCCAGGGGTGGCAGCGGCAGCCCCCCCCCCCAGCCAGGGCCACCTGGGCATCCCCCTCGTGGCCGTATCTGAGCCCCCCAAGCCGAGCCAGGCCCTGCGGTAGGCGGAGAGGGGGCCTTGGGCCTCCGGGGAAGCCCACGCCCTCCCCAGGCACAGAGGGTCCGGCCGCCCTTACGGCCTTGCAGACCTTTAATTGTTTTATTGAGGTGAAATGCACAGAAAATTAACCACTTTATTTATTTATTTTTTTTTTGAGACAGAGTCTCACTCTGTTACCCAGGCTAGAGTGAGTGCCGTGGTGTCAGCCCAGCTCACAGCAACCTCAAACTCCTGGGCTCAAGTGATCCTCCTGCCTCAGCCTCCAGAGTAGCTGGGACTCCAGGCATGCGCCACCATGCCCGGATAATGTTTTCTATTTTTGGTAGAGACGGGGTCTCGATCTTGCTCAGGCTGGTCTCGAACTCCTGAGCGCTCAAGCGATCCGCCCGCCTCGGCCTCCCAGAGTGCTGGGATCACAGGTGTGAGCCACCGCGCCCGGCCCCAAAGTTAACCATTTTAAAGAGCCTGTTCCACCCGCACTAGTGTCTTCCCCGTGTGGCTCAACTGCCAGCACCGTGGCCTTCGCTGACGTTTTGTCGCCCCCTGGGCAAGCCTGCACCTGCTAAGCTGTGCCCCCCCACGCCGCCCCGTCCCCCAGCCCTGCCCGGAGTCTCCCGCTCCCCAGAGCAGCGCAGCGCCGGCCGGAGCGGCCCCAGGAGACCGGGACGTGGGCGTCCACCCGCAGGGAGGAAGGCTCTGGCCCGGCTGCGGGCTGCCCAGGTGATGGAGACCCAGGACGAGGCCTTCGGCTCCAGGGTCTCCCGTACTTCCTCGGAAGCGGGCAGCGCTACGGGGTGTCCGCCCGGAGGTCTCCGCAGAGTCACCCACGGGTCCTGTCCCTTGAGCCTGCGTCCCCACCCCAGACCCCTCCTGGCCGGGGCTGCCGGGCCAGCCTGCTGTGCTTTGTGTCACAGATGTGGAGGGAAGCGGTGCTGAGACCCCCGCTCCTGGGACGTCCCCCCGCCCTGCCCCCGCTGTCCTCCTGCGTCATCGGGCCTGCTGCCGTGACCCCGGCCCAGGGGCTGTCCCCACGGCGCTCTGCAGCCCGGCCTGGGCCCTGGCCCGGCTGTCTGCGTCATCATCCGTGTGGCCAGCACACATCCGGGGCTCTGCCCAAGGCCTGGCCCGAGGCCACCAAGGGGGTGCGTGGTGTCTGGGTGGCAGTGGCCCCCCTCGTGGGGGAGGCGGACCCCCCAGTCCTGCTGCCCCGGCCCCCCACTCCTGCAGTCCGGGGCCATCAGGAGGTCAGTGTGTGACCGTGGGGCCAGGCCGCCCTCCCTCTCCCCGGTCGGTTTGCCCGTCCCTCCCGCCGGCGGCCCCGGGCAGCGGGAGCAGCCTGGCAAAGCCCACTCTGTTTTCCTGCCCAGTGACGCTCCCACGTGACAGGGCGGGGACAGCCCTCCTGAAAGCCCCTTTGTTTCTTCTGGACGATTAAGAAGTAGCAGCAGGCCCCCGGGGGCCGGCCCCGGGGATGTGTCGGGATGCCGGACACGGTCATCGGGCTGGACAGGCGGGCCCGGCGGTTCACTTCCAGGAAGACCTCCGGCCCCAGCGGGGTGTCCTGCTGCTTCCCGCAGGGGCTGCCCCCCAGTTCTCCGTTATCGCACCCCTAGGTCCCGTCCCTCGGCAGGGGAATAGGCACGGGACGAGGGCACCCGGGACTCGGGTTCGAGACGTGGTTCTGCCTCCCTGGGGCTCGGTCCTCCCGTCTGTGAAATGGGGACAGTGACTCTGTCTGCCTGCAGAGAGCAGGGGGTGCTCCCAGGGGCTGCCCGGGGTCCCCAGAGCAGGCAGGGCGTTGTCTGAGTGGCCCAGGCCCACCCCCCACCCCAGCCCCACATGTCCATCCGGTGCCCTCTGCTCAGCGGGGTCTGGAGTCTTCCGGAATCTCGGGCTCCCAGGAGAGACTCAGAACCCGCAGTTCTCACTGCGTAGTCACTGTGCCCCCTGCCCGGCTCGAGGACCCGAGGGTCCCCGATGGGAAACCGGCGCCGTCCAGAGGGAGGCGGGCGGCCTCTAGACACGGCACTGAGGGAGGCTCCCGGCCGGTCGCTCTGGAGCCGGGAGCCCCTTCGCGCCTCTCCCTGGGAGCAGATGTCACCCGGGCAGAAGCCGCATCTCAGCTGGGGGAGGCGGGAACAGCCCCTTCCCCTGGCCAGCGGCCGGCGTGCCCAGCGCCGGGAGGGAGGCCGGGAGGGAGGCCGGGGCCTCGCCGGGCCGGCCCCCGCACAATCAGCGGCCTTCCGTGCCTGACCCCAAGCAGAGAGCTGGGGGGGTAGCTTAAATTTGAAAATTAACATGGAATCAAAAGAGACAGAGTAATTTTTCATTCTGCTTGAAAGGTTATTTGCTTTTCCAACCGATGCTTAGTGCACTGATACACGATGTCAAAAGGTAAATGATTTTAAACCAGATTCAATTTAAATTTCATTACATATTTGTAGGAGATGGAGCCTCCAAGAATCCCTCGCCTTCTCTTTGAGGACCTCTCACTTTTAATCACTCTGGTGCCTCGCGCCCTAATCTGTTTATCACGCGGTCCTGTGGCGGGGCCCTGGACTCTGCGTGTGCGCGAAGCTGGCCCCAAGCTGGGGGAGGCGCCGCGCTCGGCCCCGGGTCTGCTCGGCCGTCCCGGGCGGGGCACGTGCCGTCTCACGTGAGGGGGGGAACCTCCCCCAGGAAAGCAGGTGCGGGCGCGGCGTCCTGGGGCGGCAGGAGCAGAGGGAGGCTGGGCTGGGCGGGGCGGAAGCAGCTCCAGACCCGGGACCGGGGGGTGCATGTGGCCCAGACTTGGGGTGCTGCAGGGCAGGTCCCTGCGTGCAAGCTGGTGGCCCTGGCAGCACGACCCCTTAAGGTCGTCCTCTCCCCAGGAGCGAAGGGAGAAGAGCCGGCGCTGTTCTGACCATGGCTCCACCGAGCAGCGGCTGTGCCACCTTGGAGCAGTCACCCACCCTCTCTGTGCCGTGGTTTTCTCGTTGGGATACAAGGGTCATGACAGCACCGCCCCACCGGGTTGAAGGGTGCCCCCTCAAAATCCGTGCCCTCGTGGAGCTTCAGAGCGTGGCCTTATTTGGAAACTGGGTTGCTGTGGATGTGACCGGGTAGGGTGGGCAGGGCGGGCCCCAAACCCAGTGGCCGCTGTCCTTGCAAGCTGACACGAGACACGCAGAGACAGGGAGGAAATGCACGGGGACGATGGCGGCAGAGGTTGGAGCGGTGCGTCCACAAGCCGGGGGTCGAGGGTGGCCAGCACAGCAGAGCGGGGGGCAGGGTCCTCTCCGGGGACTCAGGAGGAGCCAGCCCCACCCACACCCGGGTCTGGACCGGCCTCCTGAGCTGTGCGGAGACGAGACGAAATTCCATCACGCAAGGGGCCGGGTTCGTGGTGTTGTGTTACGGCAGCCACGGGACACGAACACCACCCTTGGGGCAGGTGTGAGGGTCTGTGCAGGCCTAGACTGTGCACAGGTGTGTGCAGGTGTGCACAGGTGTGCGCAGGTGTGCACAGGTGTGCTGCTTCCCTCCCCGTTCCTGGTGCGCCGTCTCACTCCACTGCCCCACGTCCACGGGCCACCGAGGCCGGCCGTGGGGAGCGCCGTTTCCTTCTGGCGGGGGAGGTGTGTGGCTGGGGTTGACATTGTGAGGAAGCACCTCGGAAGTGGCGTCTCACGCCCGCCTTTCTCCAGGGGAGGCGGCAGAGCCAGGTGTACCGCCAGGGCAGGGAACGACTCCGTGGCAGTCCTCAAGTCATGCCAGGGCATTTTGGGGCGAGGCCAGCGTGGGAAGGGTGGGCAGAGGCTTTGGGGCAGAGCTGGGAGCGGCAGGACAGGACCAGGGAAGAATGGGAAGGATGGGCAGGTAGGGTGGAGGGAGGGGCCTGGGAGCCCTGGCCCCACCAGGTGCAGAGGAGACCTGGAGCTCAGGTGCGGGCGGACTCCCCGCTGTGGCCGGATAAGTGCGGACTTTTCCCTTCTAGCCTTGCTCAGGGGCCCTGGTCTGGGGGTCCCCGTCGGGCAAGCCCACACACGGTTGCTTGCAGACCCCGGGCCTCAGCACGCCCCTCAGGCCCCGGCCGGGGTCCCACAGTTGCAGGGAGGCCGGGCCTGCAGTGAGGCCATGGTCTAGGCAGGCGAAGTCCCAGAGAGGCCTGGAGGGCGGGTTGCAGTGCCCCTGCGTCCAGAAATGTCTGCTTGTGGGGGACAGGGGATGCACGTGGGGGCGGATGGAATTTTCTTTGGAAATTAATCGCCCGGTGAATTCTCCCTGCTGCAGCCATAACCGCGCGGGATGGGGGGGCAGGCTGTAAATGGGCTTCCCCGGCCCCTGGCGCCGATTACTGCCCCGGCACGGCGCCTCTGGCCTTTCTCACCAGCGGGGTGTTGCTCTAAAATGCACATCTGGGCACTCTTAAAAAAATAATGTCAGTGCATTCGAGGAACGCTCCCCGGGTTTGGGTTTGTTTCATTTCGCAGCATCGAGCAGTGAGGGATGGAAGGGCCCGGATCCCAGCCCGGCTGGGCCTGCAGATGCGCTCCCGCCGGCCCGCGCTGCTGCACACCCGCCTCCGTCCCACTGTCTCTCCCCCTGCGACGCCAATGATATTATTTGTTCTCGGTGCCGCACGGAAAAAGCACGAGATAATCACCCAGGCATTAGTCATCGTTAAGCTGGTGATAAAAACAAAGAAATCCTAAAGCGCCGATTTGGGGGCGGGCGTCCTGTCTGCGATGGACGGTGCCCATCACAAACGTGGGATTCGGGACCCGGCACGGCCGGTGGCGCCCAGACTGGGACGCTCTGCTGCCGGCGGCCTGGCCCGTTAGGCGCAAGCGGTGAATACCATGAGAAGGTCGAATTGCCGCCTGGAGTTTCCCGTCTCTATCGGGTGTGTCAGGAAGGCGTCACATTCGTTTCCGGGCGTGTGGGGCGTCCGCCGCGTGGTTGTCCGTCCTCATCTGCATCCACGGATTTGGGTCGGCCTTGGACGCTCGTGGTCATGGGACGCTGGGGAGGATGGTGTTCTCCATCCACTCCTGGGGCTCCTTAGCCTCAGCTCGGCCTGGGGCTGGACCACGGCGACCGGACCGAGGACATAGCCAGGGTGCCACACGTGTCTGGGCTGCAAGTTTTGCACAAAACGCAGCCGCAGCCCCAGGCCGGCGTGGACGCCCCGGGTGGGGAGGCTGGAGCGGAGGGGCCGGCTCTAGCTCTGCTCTCGGCGCCTGGCGGTGGCCGCTGGGTTCTCAGGGAACGTCTTTGTCGGCAAGGAACGGGACACCTGGCCAGCGCAGGCTCACGCAGCAAGGAGGGTTTTCCCCACGAAGAAGCCAGAGGCGGCAGCGCAGAGGTGACTGTTGGTGTCCAAGCCCTGGGCCCTTCCACCTCTCCCGGAGTCCGTCCCAGCGTCTGCAGCGTGTGGCGTCGTGGCCGCAGGTAGCCTCGGCCGGTCCGGGCACCTTGTCCACAAGGCAGCCGCGGCCACCCGAGTGGCTTTCAGCGGCTGGCAGAGGGCTTCCGGAACCCCGTCTGCCCCCAGCCTTCCCGCCCTGCCTGCAGGCTGGGAGGCGGCGCAGGGCACCCCGTCCCCAGGTCTGGGGGGGCCGCGGCGGTCCCACAGGGCTGGGCTCCAGCCTGCACCATCTCAAAGTCAGCCCCCCGCAGCGGCTGTGCCTGAGGGAGCCTGGCCCTGCGGCGGAGAAAGGGCCGGGCAGGGTGTGGACTCGGGGTGCTCCCGCAGAGGAGGGCCTGGGAGAAGAGGCCTGGGCCAACGAGGCCGCCCAGGTGTGGCACCTGCGGCTCCCGCCCTGCTCCCAGCCTGGGGGGGCCTCTGATGCGAGTCGGAGGGTGAGCTCCCAGCAGGAAGAGGACTCCACACGCGGCCTCCCCCGTTCTGTGTGGTCACCCATCTTATTTCAGTCCGTTACCGCCGCCTTCCAGAAATTCCTGTGCCCGTCCTCCAGCCAGCCTTCCCTTCTGCAGCCGACGGGTGTGCAGGGCTCTGAGCTGGCCCCCAGGGCGCGGATCCGAGTTGTCTTGGGGACGTCGTCTCGGGAGCTCGGGCGGCTTCAGCCACGTGGGGGCTGATGGCAGGGCCTGCTGGACTGCGCTTTCGGCCACTTGGGTGGAGAGGAAGCTCCCCGTCCAGCCCCGTGTGAGCTGGCTTCTGTGCTGACCGCCCGGATGGACACGCCGCCTGCCCTGCGCTTCCCAGGCCCCGGTGGGGACAGCAGCACGCGGGGGCCTGGAAGCCTAGGCACGCCCATCTGGACACGGAAATGGAGGCAGGTCATCGTCACTGTCCACTGATGTCCCGAGCACTCGCAGCCTGAGATGCGGAAGAGGCGTCAGCTCCCGCAGGACACACCGGACGGCGGGAGGCTGGTGCCTCCTGCCCGCACCTCGCCCTTCCAGCCCCCGGATGGTGGCGCTGGGCGGATTCTGCATGCAGGATCCCACCCTGGTGCGGGAGTCGCCTTGGCAGGGATGCCTGGGCGAGTCACTGCCCCTCCGTGGGTGAGGACCCTGGGACCCAGCTCCCCTGGTGCAAGCGGGCGGGCGGCCCGGACACGTGTTCACGTGCACTGGACCCCCTCCCTGCCGCCAGGCCTGGGAGGAGCCGCCCTCCCTCTGGCGGGAACTTCTGATCCGAGGGGGCTCCTGCGCCCCTGGCTCCCTGGCTCCTTCTCGGGCCAGCTCCAGCCCGGCAGGCGCTCCCTGCAGTGGCCGGGCCGGGCCTGTCTGCCTCGGACCTTCCTCCTGCACCTGCACCTTAGCAGCCAGAGGGGAGCCGCTGCGGTCCTCACACCCTCCCACTGGCAAGAGCCCTTGTGACGGCATTTAAGGTCCACCCGGACCTCCCAGGGCGGTCTCCACCTCAGGACCCTTAACTTAGTCACATCTGCAGAGTCCCCTTTGCCAGGTAGGGTGACACATCGCAGGATCCACAGAGCAGCACGTGAACTTGGGGGGCATTGTGCAGCCTGGCACAGGCACCCGGTGGGGGGATCCCCTGGGACCAGGAGCAGGCGTGGGGCGCTCCTGCTGCAGCAATGTCTCTAGCACTGGTTCTCCCAGCTGCCCCAGCCCCCACCCGCTGCACATGCCGCTGCTCCACGGCCCAGGGGCACCTTGGCCTCAGTGGTCCTCAAGCCTGAGCGTGCACAGAGTCCTCAGGGGGCTTGTGCAGGTGCGGGTCGCTGGGCCCCCCCACCCTGGTTCAGTGGGTCAGGGCTGGGGCCCAAGAACCTGCATTTCCGACATTCACAGAGGTGCAGCGGCTGCTGTCCTGGAGCCCAATCCCTGCTCTGCCTGAGCCCTCCTGTCCTTGTTGCTGCCTCTAGCCTCTGCAGGTGCATGGTGACATGAGTGGCTTGTTCCTGCAGTAAGTGCCCCAGGCTGTGGACAAGGGGCCTAGGACGAAGGGGCAGGCGGGGTCTCGTTCCCACTGAGCCCTGCCTCCCGGCCGCCATCAGGCTGGGTAAGGGCACCCGGAGAGGAGAGCGTGTGCGTGCCTGGGCACTGGCCTCAGCAGGTGTCAGGGGCCTCTGCGCCAAGCATTTCCCGCCCTGGTCACAGTCACCTCTGTGGTGAGCCACTGGCCTGCTTTATAGATGGGGAAACTGAGGCACACATCCCTCATGTGCTTGCCCAGGTGCTCCTGGAGTGAAGGGGACGTGCAGGGACTGGAACTCAGTCTGGCCTCCCTGCTCTGTCCACCCTGCCTTCCCTACCCTGTGACTGCGTGTGACGCCCCGACCCGGGGCTGTGCTGTCCGTGCCTTTGGGGAGGTCCCCTGCACCCTGGCCAGGAGCCGAGGGAGCTCCCACCTGCAGGGACCGTCCTGGTGTGTCCTTGGCCGACTCTAAACCCTTCTCAGCCGGCGCAGTGGGGGAAGGTGCCGCGGCCAAGCCTGCCCCCAGCACCTCTGTGCTGACCACCCACAGCCCCTAGCCCTCGAGTCCTCGGGGTCCCTGGTCCTGCAGCCTCTGTCCTGGGAGAGCCAGGGGCACCTTGGTGCCACCGTCTGGACCTCGCTCACTCCCGGTTAACTCCGTGTGTGCCGCTTCACGGACGACCGCACAGGCGGCCGCGGCACCCACCGCTCCCGCGGGGCAGATCCCATTGTTACTTCCTTCCTGGCCCTTACGAGCAGAGACAATGCCCCCTGAATGCATCTGCATGTTGATCACGCTGCCATTATGTGTCTCGGAGTTTCCATCACGAGAAGAATGAGATAATCATGTTGGTATATACTGAATAGACTCAGAAAGATTGCAGGATGGCACTTTCATTGGAAGAGGGGAATTAGTTTAAAAATACGCTGTCAAAATATGTTGTTCTAAATGCTGAGTTGATGGTTCTTTTGTTTTGCTTTGTTTCTTGAATGTGTCATTAGGAAAAATTAACAATGACATCAACTGTGAGATGGGACTGTAGCTCCTCTGAAAAGGAGAAGACGTTGACTTCTCTTTGTGCGCCTCTAAGATGAATCCTTCCCCCTTAAACGTCGTATCCCTCACGGCGAGCCCCGCCGTAACTTTCCTTCTCCGTGTCCTGGAAGTCAGGTGTGCTCACGCTGGGAGGTCAGACGCGAGGCGTTGCCGCGTAGCAGCCCTGGTCTCCCCGGGGACGTGGGGACCGGACTTGCCGCCCACCCTCTGTGGCCAGAGTCCCCAGGGTGGCAGAGTTAGAGGCCACCGCACACGGGGCTCGGGGCTCCTCCCTGACCTGGGCACTCACTCCCTCTAGCCGGCTGCAGCTCCCCTGTGAAATGTGGAATCCCGCTCTGAGTCCAGGGGTGGTTCCCACGGAAGCGTATTTGTCCGATTCCTCCCCGTGCCTGGTGGCACTTCTGCGTTTTCCGGGTGAATGAGCAGCTAGGGCATGGACTTTCCCCGCCGGAGCCCCGGCTCAGCCCAGCTCCTGGGAGCAGCTGAGGCCCGAGGGCACCTGTCCACCGGGAGGGGCGAGGCCGGCAGGGGTGGGGACCCTGGGCAGAAGATGTAGGGGTGGGGACCCAGGGCAGGAGATGCAGGGGTGGGGACCCAGGGCAGGAGATGCAGGGGTGGGGACCCGGGGCAGGAGATGCAGGGGTGAGGACCCGGGGCAGGAGATGCAGGGGTGGGGACCCGGGGCAGGAGATGCAGGGGTGGGGACCCTGGGCAGGAGATGCAGGGGTGGGGACCCTGGGCAGGAGATGGAGGGGTGGGGACCTGGGGCAGGAGATGCAGGGGTGGGGACCCTGGGTAGGAGATGCAGGGGTGGGGACCCTGGGTAGGAGATGCAGGGGTGGGGACCCGGGGCAGGAGATGCAGGGGTGGGGACCTGGGGCAGAAGATGTAGGGGTGGGGACCTGGGGAAGGAGATGCAGGGGTGGGGACCCAGAGCAGGAGATGCAGGGGTGGGGACCCTGGGAAGGAGATGCAGGGGTGGGGACCCAGGGAAGGAGATGCAAGGGTGAAGACTCGGGGCAGGAGATGCAGGGGTGGGGACCTGGGGAAGGAGATGCAGGGGTGGGGACCCGGGGTAGGAGATGCAGGGGTGGGGACCCGGGGTAGGAGATGCAGGGGTGGGGACCCGGGGTAGGAGATGCAGGGGTGGGGACCTGGGGTAGGAGATGCAGGGGTGGGGACGGGGGCAGGAGATGGAGGGATGAGGACCCGGGGCAGGAGATGCAGGGGTGGGGACCCGGGGCAGGAGATGCAGGGGTGAGGACCCGGGGCAGGAGATGCAGGGGTGGGGACTCGGGGCAGGAGATGCAGGGGTGGGGACCCGGGGCAGGAGATGCAGGGGTGGGGACCCGGGGCAGGAGATGCAGGGGTGGGGACCCGGGGCAGGAGATGCAGGGGTGGGGACCCGGGGCAGGAGATGCAGGGGTGGGGACCCGGGGCAGGAGATGCAGGGGTGGGGACCCTGGGTAGGAGATGCAGGGGTGGGGACCCTGGGTAGGAGATGCAGGGGTGGGGACTCGGGGCAGGAGATGCAGGGGTGGGGACTCGGGGCAGGAGATGCAGGGGTGGGGACCCGGGGTAGGAGATGCAGGGGTGGGGACCTGGGGTAGGAGATGCAGGGGTGGGGACCCGGGGTAGGAGATGCAGGGGTGGGGACCTGGGGTAGGAGATGCAGGGGTGGGGACCTGGGGCAGGAGATGCAGGGGTGGGGACCCTGGGTAGGAGATGCAGGGGTGGGGACCTGGGGTAGGAGATGCAGGGGTGGGGACCTGGGGCAGAAGATGTAGGGGTGGGGACCTGGGGAAGGAGATGCAGGGGTGGGGACCCAGAGCAGGAGATGGAGGGATGAGGACCCGGGGCAGGAGATGCAGGGGTGGGGACCTGGGGTAGGAGATGCAGGGGTGGGGACCTGGGGCAGAAGATGTAGGGGTGGGGACCTGGGGTAGGAGATGCAGGGATGAGGACCCGGGGCAGGAGATGCAGGGGTGGGGACCCGGGGCAGGAGATGCAGGGGTGAGGACCCGGGGCAGGAGATGCAGGGGTGGGGACCCGGGGCAGGAGATGCAGGGGTGGGGACCCGGGGCAGGAGATGCAGGGTGGGGACCTGGGGCAGGAGATGCAGGGGTGGGGACCCGGGGTAGGAGATGCAGGGGTGGGGACCCGGGGTAGGAGATGCAGGGGTGGGGACCCGGGGTAGGAGATGCAGGGGTGGGGACCCGGGGAAGGAGATGCAGGGGTGGGGACCCGGGGTAGGAGATGCAGGGGTGGGGACCCGGGGCAGGAGATGCAGGGGTGGGGACCCGGGGAAGGAGATGTAGGGGTGGGGACCCGGGGCAGGAGATGCAGGGGTGAGGACCCGGGGCAGGAGATGCAGGGGTGAGGACCCGGGGCAGGAGATGCAGGGGTGGGGACGGGGGCAGGAGATGGAGGGATGAGGACCCGGGGCAGGAGATGCAGGGGTGGGGACCCGGGGCAGGAGATGCAGGGGTGAGGACCCGGGGCAGGAGATGCAGGGGTGGGGACTCGGGGCAGGAGATGCAGGGGTGGGGACCCGGGGCAGGAGATGCAGGGGTGAGGACCCAGGGTAGGAGATGCAGGGTGGGCTCCTGAGTGGTTGCAGCTTCCCAGAGACAGCTGGCTGCTCACCCTGCGGGAGGCCTCCAGACAGAATGTTCAGGAAAATGCCTTTGAACGTCCTTGGGACAGAGAGACAGGGAGGGGATTTACTCTCTGGGGTCCTCCTGCCCCTCTCTGGCCAGGTCTGCCTGGGAGGAAGGTTGCGCCCCACACCTTGCCCCACCAGCTGGCCGCAGGGGCCCTCGGGGAGCCGCAGCCCACCCAGGCCGGGCGTTGGTGGGAGCGTGTCTGGGGGCCGCGGGGGCTGCTGCAGAGCTCAGTTCTGCTCATCCCGAGGGTGGTCTTCCTCTCTGGGGAGCCCCGGCTTGCGGCCAGGAGTCTGGCCTGGGCCTGTGCCCACCTGAGCCGTGGCCTCGGGCCGGGCGGCTTATCAGGTAATTGGGCAGTTTGTGTGATTAACTGCGTGGGGCTTTAGGTCGGCAGAGATGCGCTCGCTCGGGGTCCGGTTACATGCCAGCTCCGGACAGAGCAGGAGCACGTTAGGAAGCAGAGCTGCCTGCAGGGGGGCCCAGGCCTGGGGTGGCCCCGCTCTGCAGACGGGCCAAGGGAAGGGGCTGGAGAGTCTGGTCCCTGGGACCCCGCTCTGGGAAACAGTCCCAGGGACACAGTGGGGGCATTCCAGGAGAAGGCCCAGCCTGGGCAAAGGCTCGGGTGGGCAGGGCACTGCCCAGAGTGTGGGCAGAACCCCCGAAGGGTGTAACAGGGCAGTGACGCCCTGAACCCTTGTCGTGTTCAAGAGCTCACCCTGCTCTTGCATGTCCCAGGCCTTAGTGGAGGCGGGGAGAACACGCTGGAGGCTGTTGAGGGTACGCAGGGAGGAGATGAGGGTGTCCAGTGGGAGTTGAGGATGACCAGGCAGGAGATGAGGGTGTCCAGGCAGGAGTTGAGAGTGAGAGTGTCCATGCAGGAGTTGAGGATGACCAGGCAGGAGATGAGGGTGTCCAGGCAGGAGATGAGAATGACAAGGCAGGATTTGAGAGTGTCCAGGCAGGAGATGAGGGTGTCCGGGCAGGAGATGAGGTTGTCCGGGCAGGAGATGAGGTTGTCCGGGCAGGAGAAGAGGGCGTCCGGGCAGGAGATGAGGTTGTCCGGGCAGGAGAAGAGGGTGTCCGGGCAGGAGATGAGGTTGTCCGGGCAGTAGATGAGGGTGTCCGGGCAGGAGATGAGGTTGTCCGGGCAGGAGATGAGGGCGTCCGGCAGGAGATGAGGGCGTCCGGGCAGGAGATGAGGGTGTCCGGCAGGAGATGAGGTTGTCCGGGCAGGAGAAGAGGGCGTCCGGGCAGGAGATGAGGTTGTCCGGGCAGGAGATGAGGTTGTCCGGGCAGTAGATGAGGGTGTCCGGGCAGAAGATGAGGGTGTCCGGGCAGGAGATGAGGTTGTCCGGGCAGTAGATGAGGGTGTCCGGGCAGGAGATGAGGTTGTCCGGGCAGGAGATGAGGGCGTCCGGCAGGAGATGAGGGCGTCCGGGCAGGAGATGAGGGTGTCCGGCAGGAGATGAGGTTGTCCGGGCAGGAGATGAGGGTGTCCGGGCAGGAGATGAGGTTGTCTGGGCAGGAGATGAGGGTGTCCGGGCAGGAGATGAGGGCGTCCGGGCAGGAGATGAGGTTGTCCGGGCAGGAGATGAGGGTGTCCGGGCAGGAGATGAGGGTGTCCGGGCAGTAGATGAGGTTGTCCGGGCAGGAGATGAGGGTGTCCGGCAGGAGATGAGGTTGTCTGGGCAGGAGATGAGGGTGTCCGGGCAGGAGATGAGGGTGTCCGGGCAGCAGTGGAGGGGTCTTTGCCATACTGGCGTTGGCGGAATCTGGATGTCGCACACAGAGGTGGCGGTGGTTGGGCGTGGGCAGGGAAGGGGCGTGGACCCGGCCTCCTTCTCAGACCTCTGCCCTCCGCAGGGGCCGTGGGAGTGGTGACGGCCTCAGCTCACCCTGAGCCCCAAAGCGGCGAGTGAGGCAGAGCTGCCCAGGGGAGCCGGTGCCCCAGGGCCTCCTTCTCCCGCGGCCGGCGCCTCTCAGCCCCAGGCCCTGGGGACGCTGGCACCCGCTGGGGCCTGGCCTTTGGCAGCAGGGCTGAGGGTCCCGGGCCACTGACGGTGAGGGAGCCCTGGCCTCCTGCACCGGTGACCACACAGGCAGCTCGGTCACCATGGTGACCCGAGGAGGAGGAGGAGGAGGAGGAGGCACGGCTCCATCTACATTTTGCATGCAGAAGGAATTTAGCGCGAGTCTCCTCCGCTCCGCCTGTGGCAGGCAGGGTCTCTGTGCCGCCTGTCACGGCCGCGTCTTCCTGAGACGGTGCAGGAGACCAGGGCCCCAGAGTCACCTCGGCCTGGGCACCGGGGCCTGGAACCCCAGAGGTCTTTGTGGCCAGGGGAGACCCAAGCCAGGGGCCTTGGGATGGCCCAGCCCAGTCTGCTGCTGTTTTACAGAGAGAGAAACTGAGGCTCAGAGCTGAAACCAGGGCCAGCAGGGTCCTCCGTGTCCTCCTTGCTCGGGGGCAGGACGGGAAGTCCCGAGGCCCCTGTCTTCCCTGTCACATGCTCACACACAGGGGTGCTGCCCATGGCCAGCTGCCAGGCTCACCTGTCCAAACCTGCCCCCAGGCCCAAGCCTGCAGTGGGGCCGCAGCAGAGGGAGTTGCCAGGACTTGAGGTTTGGGGCAGGGGAGGGGCCCCTGGCACGTGTGGATACAAGGGCCGCCAGACCAGGACAGAACTGTCCCTTGGGTCCAGAATGAACGCGGCTGAGGGGTCATCATGGCCTTGAGTGACTGAGTGCCGTGGCAAGGGAACCGGCCTCTGGCCAGCCCGTCGGCTTTGTGGAGCTCGGATGTGTGGCTGCGGGGAGCTGAGACCAAGCCCAGCTTGTCCTGCTCTGGCCCGGCCTCTTGGGAGCCTGTCCTGGGCTGTGGCCTGGGGTCTGGGGGACTTTGAGGTCCCCGGGGCAACCATCTTCCTGGCAGGTGTGGGAAGCACGTTGG
Organism: Microcebus murinus; assembly: GCF_040939455.1. Classification (NCBI taxonomy): domain Eukaryota; kingdom Metazoa; phylum Chordata; class Mammalia; order Primates; family Cheirogaleidae; genus Microcebus; species Microcebus murinus. Next base: position 1,725,931 of record NC_134113.1, on the reverse strand, counting down.
TTGCTGACAGGTCTGATGCTCACCTGCAGGAAGTGGTGGCAGCAGGTGTGTCCCCGCTGCTTGCAGACCTCGCCTGCACGGGACGCAGAGGGCCCCGACTGGAGCTGCATGGCCCCTGGGGACATTTGGAGATAGAAAGTGATACCCACAGAGGTTGTCCAGGCCAGCCCCAAGAGCTCTGTGCCCCCACCCAGGGAGGCTGACCCTGGGGAGGGGGAGACAGCGGGTTCCCCTGCCCCGGAAGGGGCTGGCCTGGCCTGCAGGCAGAGGGTGGAAGTCCCACAGGTGGGAACAGCCAGGCACCCCGGCCGGACGCCCGCACCCCAGCTCGTGCTGGCAGGGCCGGTGACACTACCGGGTCTGATGCTGCAGGTCGAGCCCCTGTTTCCTGTCCCCTCGGCTGGTCTCTCTGTTCAGCCCAAGGATGGAGGTGGGTGGCCCTCTCCCATCCCCCTCCCAGGTCTCCTGTCCCCGGGCCCCCTGACACCTTCCGTTCTGTGACAGAGGGCAGGGTCTCCTTCCTGTCCTCTGCCTTGCCCTTCCCGTGGGGGCAGTGCCGAGCTGGGCTTTGGGGAGACCCTGTAGAGCTGCCCGCACGCCCCTCCTCCTACCTGCCTCACACCTTTCCTGCTGAGCTCAGCCCTGCCAAGAGACGATGCATAAGGGGTGTGGCCAGGCTGGTGAAGGCACAAGCCACGTCTGCCCAAAGCCCCCTAGCAAGCAGTGAGGCCCGCGGCCGGCTCCCCTGGGAAGCCGCGTGTCCTGAGCATTCAGAGAAGCAGGTGTCAGGTGTGCAGAGCGGGGCAGACGTTGTCCTGCAACAGGGAGGTGGTATTGTCTCCACTTCCCAGGTGAGGATGCTGAGGCCAAGACTCACGGAGACACTTGCCGAGGTCCCCCTGCCCCTGGTGGGGGCGGGGGGGGGCGGAGCTGGAGAGTGACCCGGGGTGCTGAGTCCCTTGGCCGTCTTGACCTCTGGCGGGGGCCAGGCTGGCTCACAGGTGGACGCAGATGCGGTCCTGGGCACCTGCTGCCTCGCAGAGGTGCTGGGCGTCCTCCGAGGGAGGCCTGTGAGGTCAGAAGTCTCACAAGCACCTCCGTCTCCCTGAGGTGTGCGGGGCAGGTGTCGGGGGTCAGACCTCCGGCCTCACCTGGGGCCCGGCTTCCCTGCCCCCTCCCGTCCCTTCCCGGCCCCGGAGCCCTGGCGTCCGCCGTGCACCGGTGCCTGGAGAAAGCAGCTCCGCTCCCCGGCGCCGAGCTGGGGAGGGGCCGGCATGGGCGCAGGCTCCCCTGCACCTCTGGGGGCCCAGCTGGGCCTCAGCCGAGGGACACGCTGGCAGGACCAGGACGACGCCGGGCGTCTAAACCAAGGCTGGACGCCCCTCCCCCACGTTCTGAACTGCCAGAGAGGGGTCGCGCCCCTGCACCCTCAGCCGCCCGGTCCCACTTTACGCTGACACGGGACCCGCACTCTGCGCCTCTCACAAATGCCGGGTCCAAAAACATTACTCGTGAAAGGAGGGCGAAAGGGGCCACCGCTCTTGAAGCGATGGTGCTCGAAGGGGAGGTGATTCTTTCAAGAATGGCTATTTTAAAGGGTCTGGGACCGGCTTCTCCCAAATACCCCCTCAGCTAGGCCTCGACGCAGAAATCTCTGCGCGCTCATGAGACCACTCCTCTGAAAGTGCTGGTGAAATTTGCGGTGTCTTTGAAGACGGTGAAATAATGGTGAAGTAACACTTAAAATAACTGTTTTTTTCAACACTGGTGCTAGCTGCTCCTCGAAAAACCCAGGTGCCCGCGCCCTGGCATAGATTTGTGGGCCAGGACAGGAGCCTGCCCTTGGGACACCCTGGGCCTGGGCCAGACGACGTTCCGCGCTGCGCTGTCACCGGGAAGGGGACATTCCCGCTTTCCCCGTGTTTCATGCCCTCTTTCCCACCTGTCCTCTCTCTCGGGGGCGGGTCGGCGGCGCCCAGAAGTGCGATGAGAGAAGCAGGTCGCAGCCGCCGTGTGGCTCCGTGGCAGCTGTGGCTGGCGCGTGTGGAGGAGGGAGGAGGGTGGTGCAGGCCAGGGTGGGCCCTGGCGTGTGGGGAGCAGGGGAGCAGCACCCCCAGTTTAGCAAGGCCGCCTCGGCAGGTGTGTTCTGGGGCTGGGGTGATGAGGACGTGGGGAAAGCAAAGGTGGCAGGTCCCGGTGTCCCCCTCCACTGCCAGCCTTGAGGGGCGAGAATGAAATACTCGCCCCTCAAGGGCGCCCCTCAAGGGCTGCTGCAGGCAGCCGCCCAGTGGCCAGGCAGGTGACATGGACAGCCAGGGGACAGGGCCAAGCAGGGAGGTGGGGCCAGCCAGGGGAGGTGGGGCCACAGGACATGCAGGAAGGCGGGGCTACCCAGGAAGGCGGGGCCAGGGTTGGTGGGGCCATCTGGGAGAGGTGGGGACACAGGAGAAGCAGGGAGGTGGGGCCAAGCAGGGAGTCAGGGCTGGTGGGGCCAACCAGGGGAGGTGGGGCCACAGGAGAGGCAGGGAGGCGGGGCCATATAAGGGAGGCGGGGCCAGGTGGAGGAGCCAGGGACAGCTGGGCAGGCAGGGTGGCTGGGGCCAGGGCTGGAGGGCTGGTGACTGGGGCCTGGGGCCTTGGGGACTGGCATTGTGGATCTAAGCCGGCCCCTGCCCTCCACCACCTGCTGGGTGGGGCTGCTCAGCCTGGCGTTCAGGGCTTGAGTGAGATGCTGGCATGCCCCTTGCGGTGTCCTGTACCCTGAGGGCTGCGGGGTCAGGGAAGGGCCTGGTTCTGGGGACCACTGTGGGCGGGTCCTCGCTGAGACAGGTGGCTCTGCAGGTGGGGCAGGGCAGGCAGGACTCCGGGCGGGTGACACTGGGACAGGGGCCAGGCAGGCAGGGCTGGGCTGCAGCTAGGCTGGCGGGGTGGGGGTGGCGAGTGGAGAGGCTGCAGGGCCTGGCCGTGTGGGTGGGGGCAGGCGGTGCTGCTGCTGTCTGGGTACCTAAGGCCGAGAGCAGCCTCAGGGTGCCGCAGCTCCCTGTGCTCCCGTGTCTTCCCCAGTTCCAGCTCTGTCACCCCAGCCGGCGTGGCGCCACGCAGGCCCTGGGCTCCAGGAGGACCCTAGGACGCCACCCCTGCCCGGCGGGGAGGCTGGGCCCTCCTGCAATGTTCTGTGTGTGCACATGTGGAACTGGAGAGAAGCCAAAAGTGTTTCATAGGTTCTGGTGAAGACGATAGTCCCGTTACGGTGCGTTGTGTGTGTGACTCACAAACGTGGGTCTTGCGTAGCACACACACAGACACAGCACACGCCTGTGCAGTGCGAGCCGTGCATCTGTGCGTGTGTAGGACACACATTGGAAATCACACACAACAGCGAGACGCAGAGAACGGGACGGCCTTTGCTTAGGAGAAAGTCTTGATTGCGTGTGGCACGGTGTACACACGTCACGGCTCTGCCCGGAACACACACACCTCCACAGCCTGTACAGGTGTGTGCGTATGTGCAGGTGTGTGCACACCACACACATCTCACACACATGCACACACACACATCACATATGCATGTACACGTGGGCACACGTGCACACACACGTCCATGTACCAAACCACACGCACACAGAGACATGCGTGCACCTGCACACGTGGTCAAGGCCCCGTCACACGGCTGTCCCGCCGCTCTCTGCTCCTCAGCCACGCTGAGCTGGAACCGGCGGCGTCTTCCAGCATCTGATCGGTTTTCTTCCCCCGAAGCTGGCTTGGCAGAGGTGACCGTTCCTATGTAGGTGCGGGGCTGTTCCGTGTGCATCTTCCGTGCACACACGCGCACGCACACACGCATCTCAGCCGATCAGCAGGGGCGTGGAGACCTGCAGTCGCTGGCTCCAGGCACACGCCCGCCGGGTTTGTGGGGAGACGGAGGAGCATTGTCGTCCGAGGGCTGCCCTGCGCAAAGCCAGGAAACACGCGGATTTCCTTTGTCCGCCTGTGTGTGGTGTGTCCGTAAAAGACGAGCCGGGGCGGCGGGCCGTCCTCTCAGCTCTGACAGCGTGTCAGCGCCGGGGCACCGGCACCGGGTAACGCGTGTGCACCACCCGGCAGGGACGCGTGGCTCAGCGTGGGCCGCCCTCGCCGTGCCGTCAGGGCCCCGTGGAGGGGCTCGTGTCCCCAGACGTCCCGCTGAGGGAGAACAAGGACTCCAACCTGGTTATCGAAACCTGACATTTCGAAACTGCCTGAAGGATTTTTAACTACTGGGTTTCCATGTCAACAGCGTGCTTGTCTTCACGTGCGGCCGAGGCTTCCGGCCCCCGTGCCCGGCGCCGCGGGGAGGACAGACTGCCTTTGTTCGCGGCAGCCTGCGGGCACACACACGCCCACGGCCAGCGCTCCCCGGCGTCCGGGCCGGGCCGGGCCGCGTGGAGAGAGAGGCTCCCCTCCACGCAGGGAGGCAAGGCCGCGGCCTTCTGCGCAGGCCGAGAACGCCCGTCCACACGGTGCCTGGGCGCACGGCTCGGTGGACGGGGGGTGGCTGTGCTATGTCGCCCCTGGGTGTCGGGGCCGGGGTGGGTGCCCCCTCTGGACGTGGCTGGGGGTCTCCTGCAGGAGCTCGGAGGGGCGCCGTGGTCAGGGAGATGCCGCCCAAACGGGAGACCCGGCAGGCTCCTGCTCTGGCAGGTCTGAGCCGGCGGCTTGGCTCTGGCAGGGGTGCGATGTCTCTGCTGTTCTACGACTGCCTGTTTCGTCCTCCTCCGAGACACTGGGGGTGCAGAGTGGGGGACACCTGTGCTGCCACCGAAAGGCCCTGTGCCCTGAGGACACCACGCTCCCGCTCTGCCCTCCCTGAAGCTCAGCACGTCTCTAGGCGAGAATGCCAAGGGGAGAGACGGGGTCAGGCTGTGGGGACCTCGGGCAACGTCCCCCTCCTCGGCCACTCTTCAGAACTTGCCCTGGGGACAGCCCATGCCCGAGCCCAGGGCAGTCTGCGTCTCTGTGCCCAGAGGTACATGGGACGGTGGTGTTGGGGGGGGAGGCCTAGCCACCCTGTGCTGCAGGCAGCTGGCCGTGCAGGTGCCGTCCCTCCCGGGGCTCCATGGGGACCGCAGGCTCATGGCGGAAGCTCCTCTCGGGCAGGAAACAAAACAGTCACATCCTCCTCCTTGTCCCAGGAGAAGCGAGGCACGAGGTGCCCAAGCCCCCTCCCCACGAACCTGGGAGCCCCCTGCCCTCTGCACTTCCCCTGCGTGGCGCTCACCAGCCTACACGGCCCCACCCACCCAGCTCTCCAGGTGTGCCAGGCCCAGCAGGGTGCCTGCCACAGGGATGGCACGGGGGTTGGGGGGGTGCTTAGGGCAGACTCAGCACCCCGATCCCAGCCGCCCCTCAGCCTCAGGGTACTTGGGAGGCTGGGGTGGGGAGCAGAGGCATGACCCCCTTCCCTTCCCCTGCCATTTGGAGGGGGCTGTGGACATTGCTGCCCCCACGCCTGGCGAGCCCCTCGTCCCCCCACTGGAAGCCCTGTGCAGAGGAGCTGTGGCCCGGGGGCCTGTCTCTGTGTCGCCAGGGAGTTGAGGACGATGGGTCCCAAGGGAGCGTGACGCAGCTGGGCCCACGTGGGGCCTGCCACACCTGGAGTGTCCCCACCTGCCCTCCACAGGAAGAGACTGTGGCTCCTGGTTTCAGGGGCCCGGCAGGTTGGGCAGGAATTCCCCTGACGGGGTGGAGGGGCCCAGCCTGCACCCTGCCCTCCCCTCGTGCCCCGCCACCACGCCAGGTCTCAGCTCTGGGTGGCCTGGGGGTTGGGTGGTGGCTGGTGCTGGCCGGCTGCCCACCCACCCCGAGCTCTTGGGACCACACGGCGTGGCTGGTGGGAGCCGTGCGGGGCGGAGGCAGGACTGAGTGTCGGGGGGCCGCCAGCCCTTGTTGCTCCCCCGCTGGACACAGCCCAGCCTCGATGGCCCAGAGCTGCAGCATCAGCACGGCCGTCCACGGGGCCCCAGGCTGCAGGTGGGGTCACGTCTTCTCCACCTGTCTCCCTGAGTTCTTGCCCGGAGTTCCTGCTGGCTGGCGCGGTCTTGCCGTGGCAGATGCCAGACACACAAGACACCAGCCTCACCCACAGGCGCCCGTAACGGTCCCGCGTGGGCCAGGCCCACGGACGTCCCACTGGCCACGTCAGCCCTGAGGCCAAACCAAGGTCAGCGGGGCAGGGAAGTCGGCTCCCCACCCCCACCCCCACCCCAGCAGACGCTTGGGGGGCGGCAGGTGATGACAATCCGGCCACACCACCCACACCCGGGCGTGTGGAGCCCAGTCCACCAGGGAGGCAGGAGAGTCGTGGCATGTTTCTCTCCCCGTGTGAGCATATGTTTTATGACTAGTGCAGTAGATGTGTAGTTTTAGGTGCTAGTATGTGTCTTGGAGGAATGCAGCTCATATTTGTAGATGACTGGGAGGCAGGTGCTCGGCGTCAGGGGCCTGGAGGTTAGGGGCCCGTTGCTGGGTCTCCGTGCGCCCGTCGGGCGGGGCCGGGGCGAATTCACTGCGGGAAGCACCTCAGGGCCTTCTGCTGACCCGCCAGGTAATTGCATCCCCAGACCTCGCTTTCTGGGTAAATAATGGCATTTCTGTGTCTCTCAGAGGACGCCGGCCGTATGGAAATGAAGACGGGGCCGGCTCAGCCTGGGCCCGGGAGAGGTGACAGAAAGACCCCGGTGGGCTTCTAAATTGGGTTATTTGCCAGATAATCTGAGACAAAGCAGCAGCCCTAATAGGACACGGCCCTGTGCATGCTGGGCGGGGGGCGGTGGTGTTCCCAGGCAGGACAGGCGGTGTAGTCCCCTCTGGACACTGGTCTGCAACGGAGAGAATTACCGCGCTGACTTTTCCTAAACACAACGTCACATCGGGATGGGTGCAGTTTGTCAGCGCAACTTTTCTTCACCCACTGTGTCTGTATTTTTTTTTGAAGCAGGCTGTGCCGCTCTGGTGACAGCTGTGGGCGCATGGGTGGAGATGGGGGAGGAACAGGGAGGGGTGTGCGGGGACGCTGGTGGCTCAGGTCTGCGCCGCCTGGCGGGGCCTGCCCGCGGGAAACACCTGCCCTGAGGGACGGAGGCCACGGGGACATCCTCGCACCTGCAGCCAGAGCCTTCTAGATCGCCAGGGTCCACCAAAGCGCGACAGTTGAGGGCCTTGTGGTGGCAGGGAGCCCGCAGGGGGCCAGCCGACTGGGAAGGGCCGCTCCTAGGAGGAGCGTTCTAGCCGGCGCTGGGTAACAAGGGCCTGGACAGGGAGGCGTCCAAGTCCCAAACTGGCCGGCAGGGTGGGCTGCGGGCACGGCGGGTGGGTCCTGGGCTGGATGAGAGGGACGTCACTGGGGAGAGGAGACGGGGGGGGGGGCGCGGAGGGAGCGGTGTGGACTGACCATGGACTGAGGGGTCGGGTGTAGATCCTGACCCCACGAGGAAGGCTGATGGCGCAGTCTGAGAAAGGCTGGCGGTGCTGGCCGTGGCAGGATGGGGGAGCCACGTGGCACATCCGTGTCCCCCCATCCCAGCCCCGCCGTGTGGGCGCAGTGGCCCCCCTTGGAACTGAACCCGGGAAACCCTAACATCCGAGGGGTTTGGGTTGCCTGTGGCAGGGAGCTTGACCCAAACCTACAAGATAAGGGCCGTGGGCGGCAGGCAAGGGGAGGGCACCAGAGCTGGGTGGGCAGCCCCCCCCCCGGGGTGCTCCTCGCTGCAGCCCCCAGGCACCTGTCGCCACCACCCCGAGAGAGGCTGGGCTTGTCTGGGCCGGAGCAATGTTAGTAGGAGGGCACAGACCCGTCCTTGACTAGGAACCGCAGGCGGGAAAGGATGGTGCCCGGGGGCTGAAGCGGTGGGGCCGTCCCCAGGCAGGGCCGGCTGGCAGAGGGGGGGTCACCTGCATGCAAACCTGCCATAGTTCACGAGGGACCTGGGGAGGGGACCCTGCCTGGCCCCCAAGACAGTCCCTTGCAGAGGCCGCGTGTCTCGGGGCTGCCTGGAGCCCAGAGCTCACACAGCCATCGGGAGAGGTGCCGCAGTCCCCGCCTTTCCTGTCCCCTGGTGCCCCTGCCCACCGGGGCGCGCTGGCCTTTGACCTCCAGGGTCTCCCAGCTCCTCCCCCGAGGGGGTGACACACCCCAGAGCTCAGACTCGGCCGGGGGGTTTGGCCTTTGTTCCCTCAAATGCGTCCTTCGTTTTCCGTGAACCCAAGCCTGGGTGCCCTTTCTTCTTGCTCTTTCTCCGGTTACCGCGCTAAAATAATCTCATAATTCGCCAATTATTCCTTCTTTACAAAACGATGCTATTCAGAATTTAGTCACTAATGTTCTGTGAAACGTGTGGCCTCAGTCTCCGCTCCGGATGTTTAGAGGAAGATTTGCGGCGTCCGGTGTGATGGGTTTGTTTTTGTGTTTGCATGTCGGCACCGTTTTTCATCCGCAATAAAAAGCAAAAAAAAAAAACAAAAAAAAAAAAACAAAGCCATTTATTAGAAGCCAGCCAGGTAGCACCGGGCAGCATGGTAGCTGCGGGAGCCATGCGGGGGGTGTGCCGCTTTGGGCCTCAAGGGAACCTGCAGAGGGGCCCAGGGGAGGGAAGCGGGGACCCCAGGCTGAGGGACGTGCCCAGGGACATGGGCTGGGAGTCACCCGTGACCTCTGACACCCACATGCACCCTTCTCAGGGCTACTTCCTGGGTATGTGCACGGGGACCCCGGTGGCACACAGCCCTGAACCCCTGGGACAGTGTGCAGGGACCAGCCACCCTCCCCCTCTGCTGCGATTTGTGCAGGTGCGTGGGATCCAGGGTCCTGCTCACCGGCTTTCTTCAGTTCTCCCTGGAGGCTGCGTCTCTCTGGGAAGGCGACTGCAGGTGCAGCCATGATCCTCCTCCCGGCCTGCCGTCCCTGGCCCAGGTGTGGGGGTGCAGACACACTCCCGGCCTCACCTGTGTGCCACAGCATGGCAGGGACCCCACCATCACCCCGTGTTGGTGTTGGAGGATGGAGGAGGGGGAGGGGGAGGGTCCCTGCGGCGCCCGTGGTGGGGACTCAGTTTGGCCCCCTGCACCATCACCCCTTCCTGCGGCTCCAGGCTCAGGCCTCCATGGGGGGACTTTGCCCCGAGCCCAGGGACCTGGTGGGAGGCACCGACCGCAGGGCGGCCAGGACTGCAGCCCTGCCAGGCCGGGAGGGGCCGGGGGCCAGCAGGACTCAGACCCGGCGTCCGAACGGCCCAAACCTGCACGAATCACCTGCACCCGGCAGTTGAGCCGGGCCCTTCCCTCGCCCCGTGTCCTGGGCTGGGCAGGGACAGGGCTGGGGCGGGGGCCTCTGGCAGGACCTTGAGCCCGGGGCGGGAAGGGGGACAGGAAGGAGGCGTGCTTGGCGGGGCCTCCCTGGGGAGGGTCCTCTCCGCGGCTGGTGGGTGTCTGCAGCCCCGGTAGAGACACACCTGTGCCACGGGGGAAGCAGCTCGGGCCCGCGTGGCTGCCTGGGTGTGTGGCTGCGGGTGCCGGGGCTCCTGGCCCCCAGTGGGGAGCCGAGGGGGAAGGGCCGGGCCTGGGAGATCAGGAAGCCTCCCCAGGGCAGCACCTGCCACCCTGTCACCTGTCACCACGGTCCCTGTATGGGAGGGCAGGGGTCCAGTTGAGTCCAGTTGAGTGTGTGTGTAGGGGGAGGTGTGTGGAGTGTGTGCGTGTTGTGTGTATGTGTGTAGGGGATGTGTGGTGTGTGGTGCATGTGTGTGTGTGTGTGTGTGTTGTGTGGTGTGTGCGTGTGTGTGTGTGTAGGGGCTGCATGGTGTGTGGGATATGTGTGTATGTTGTGTGTATGAATGTAGCGGATGTGTTCTGTGTGTGTGTGTAGTGTGGTGTGTGTATGTATGTAGTGTGGTGTGTGTGTATGTAGTGTGGTGTGTGTGTATGTAGTGTGGTGTGTGTGTATGTAGTGTGGTGTGTGTATGTATATAGTGTGGTGTGTGTATGTATGTAGTGTGGTGTGTGTATGTATGTAGTGTGGTGTGTGTGTATGTAGTGTGGTGTGTGTATGTAGTGCGGTGTGTGTATGTATGTAGTGTGGTGTGTGTATGTATGTAGTGTGGTGTGTGTGTGTATGTAGTGTGGTGTGTGTATGTAGTGCGGTGTGTGTATGTATATAGTGTGGTGTGTGTATGTATGTAGTGTGGTGTGTGTATGTATGTAGTGTGGTGTGTGTGTATGTAGTGTGGTGTGTGTATGTAGTGCGGTGTGTGTATGTATGTAGTGTGGTGTGTGTGTATGTAGTGTGGTGTGTTTATGTAGTGTGGTGTGTGTGTATGTAGTGTGGTGTGTGTATGTATATAGTGTGGTGTGTGTATGTATGTAGTGTGTTGTGTGTATGTATGTAGTGTGGTGTGTGTGTGTATGTAGTGTGGTGTGTGTATGTATATAGTGTGGTGTGTGTATGTATGTAGTGTGGTGTGTGTATGTATGTAGTGTGGTGTGTGTGTATGTAGTGTGGTGTGTTTATGTAGTGTGGTGTGTGTGTATGTAGTGTGGTGTGTGTATGTATGTAGTGTGGTGTGTGTATGTATGTAGTGTGGTGTGTGTATGTATGTAGTGTGGTGTGTGTATGTATGTAGTGTGGTGTGTGTGTGTATGTAGGGGCTGTGTGGTATGTGGGTGTGTGTGTTGTATGGTCTGCGTATGTGTGTAGGGGGCATGTGCATGTGTGTACTGTGTATGCATGCATGTAGGGAATGTATGGCATGTGTGCTGTGTGTGTTGTTTGCATGTGTGTAGGGGGCATGTGCGTGTGTGTAGTGTGTGTGTGCATGTTGTGTGACGTGTCCACCCCATTCTCCACGCGGGGCTGAGCGTGCAGTGGCTGGCATGCTGAGGCCTGCACAGTGAGGGGGCGGCGTCCGTGTCCCGTGGCCCCTCACACGACGTCTCCATGGCCTGTGTTGCTAAAGTGTTTCCTGGCAGCCACGGGGCCGCCGCCCCGCCCCCAGGTCTGTGAGTGTCGGGGTCGTAGATGGCCTTGGCTCTACCACCAGTCACCCGCCACTCAGCCGTCCCCTCCCCGGGGCTGAGACTGGGCCCCACTCATTTGCTGCAATAACATTTGTGGAACTTACAGACAAAAATCTCCATAAAATGGTCATAAAACGCAATCGTGGGGATGAAGCCGGCCCAAGTGGCGGGAGGCGACCTTTCCAGCCGGCCGCTCTCTGGAGGAAATGTCACCTGGGGGGAGGGGCGGGGCTGACCTTGCAGGAGAGCCTCCCCCCACCCCCCACGGGCTGGTGGCGGGGCAGCCACCCTCCCTCACCTCGGCAGGGTGTCACTGGGGGCCATTGCGGCCTGGAGAGGAGACAGCAGCGTTGCTACAGTGGGAGGGCCGGGGCCGCACAGGTGTGGCTGCACAGGTATGGCCTCCCCGCCTCCCTCCTGCCCACCCAGGCCTGCTGAGCCCTCGCTTTTCCGGGTGGACTGGCCCCTCCAGTCCGGGGTCCTGACCTTGTGCCCAACCTGGGCCAGGAGGGCGTCTCTCGGACCTGTGTGGGGGTTGGGCTCCAGGCGGGCCGGGGATCTGGGCCAGGTGGCAGCACCTTCGGGAGGGAGTGCATCCTGGCTGGTGAGACCACCCCCCAGCAGCCCCATTGCCCACCCGGAGAGGCTCCGGTGACCCCCGGGGTGAGGACGGAGCGTCAGGGCTGGAGCTGGCTGGCGTGGGGACACAGACCCAGGGCACAGGATGCAGCAGTGGGCGTGCATCAGTGGCAGTGTGGCCAGCACCTCGGGCACCTGGGTACCCAGGTGGGTCCAGCACTCCCGCGTGTCCTGTGCACCAGGCCTGGCAGCCGGGACGTGCCGGGCGTCGGGTTCCAGGGCTTCGCACACCGTCGGGGTGTGTCCCGCTTCCCCGTGGCCACCTCTGTTCTCCTGCAGTGACCGCCAGCACTTCCTCCTCATGCAGCCAGGCCTGGCTCTGCAGATCCCCCGGCGCGGGCAGAGCGGGGGTCCTGGCTGCTGCACCGCTGTGATATTTTCTTGTTTTACGGGGGAGGGAGCTGGCACAGGGCAAACCCGTGCCAGTTCCAGGCTGCCATCCTTGCTCCAAGGCCGGTCCTGGGCTTGCCAGGGTGCCCTGAAACCGTGCACGGAGGTGGCATCTGGCAGGGAGGGCAGCGCTGTATTGACATACGCAGACGTCTGCACCGGGCGCTAAAGTGGGCGTTGTTCAGATGTGCGAGGGAGGGGTGAGGACGCAGCGCCAGCCACGTCAGCGCCACTTGGGCTTCCCATGGGGCTGGGGAGCAGGTGCTGGCTGTGCTTAGGGGTCTTGCATGTCTACCCACTTTTTTTTTTTTTTTTTGAGTCAGAATCTTGCTTTATTGCCCAGGCTAGAGTGAGTGTTGTGGCGTCAGCCTAGCTCACAGCAACCTCCAACTCCTGGGCTCAAGCCATCCTCCTGCCTCAGCCTCCCGGGTAGCTGGGACTACAGGCATGCACCACCATGCCCGGCTAATTTTTTCTATATATATTAGTTGGCCAATTAATTTCTTTCTATTTATAGTAGAGACGGGGTCTCACTCTTGCTCAGGCTGGTTTCGAACTCCTCACCTTGAGCGATCCTCCCGCCTCGGCCTCCCGGAGTGCTAGGATTACAGGTGTGAGCCACCGCGCCCGGCCGTTTATCCACTTTTTAAAGTCCTGATGAACACTCGGCACTGACTCTGAGGATGGGCTGCGTGCGTCCCTGTGAGCCGCCTGTGACCGGGCGTGGGTCTCCTTACCTGACTGAGCCGTGGGCGGCCCTCTTTTTGGGAACTTTCTGCGTTCTGGCTTTGAGCATAACCTGGGGCGGCGCTGCGAACTCCAGGCTGGCCGTGGGCTGGGCATGGTTTGGGGTGTTCTCCTGCAATTGAGTGTGACCTGGGGGGGGGGGGTACCCAGAGGAGCCCAGCGGCAGCTGAGCCTGAATCCGCCCCCATCCCAGGCCCTCAAGGGTCTGGAAGAAAGGGAGGGGCGTGGACCTACCTCCCAAAGACGGGGCAGCCGCCGCCCCTGGTTACAGTCCCCGCCTCCTGTGGGAGCCGCAGCCTCACCAGCCCCACAAGGTGCTGCGGGCCGGCGGGCAGGGAAAGGAATTCCGGTAGGAATTGCGACCTCGTTCCCAGCATGAGGTTCTGAGTCTCGGGCCCTAAGAAGTCGTGCATGTTGCGGGCGGTGCCGTCCCCTGTCTGGCTGTCCCAGCTCTGTGGCCTTTCCGGGGCTCAAGGTCACCAGGACCCCAGCCACGGCCGCCCCGTGGCCTAACGCCTCTTGATCTGGAAAGTCCCTGGGTGCTTTTCCGATGGCTGCCTCCCTGCTTGCCCACATGTCTGGGTGGCCCTGGGAGACCCTCAGTGGCCCGTGGGACACTCCCCGCCCTCTTGGTGGAGGAGGAAGTCCAGTGGGAAGAGCCCGGTGGCGGGATGACGGGACGAGAGGCGGAGCAGCAGCCAGTGCAGAGCGGGGTATGCTTAAAGGCGGGAGAGAGGGGCTGTGCGCCTGGTAGCTCCTCGTCCTGATTCTGTGGGCTCACCTCCACGCCACCACCCAGCGCCCGGCACGGCGTTCCACGCCCAGACGTTCTCCGCAGGTCTGTCAAGATCCCGCTGGGTGATTCCCGAAATCACGGGCCCCGGTGGCTCCGACGGGGCCCCACGGTCTTGCCATGGCGACCGTAGATGGCAACCGGCCGTTACTACGGTGCCAGCGCCTTGCCCCCGTCCGGCGAGGACTGAACGTAGCCAGTCGGCCAGACTCGGCCTCTGTCTTCTTCAAGAGTTTGTTTCTGCAGACTCGGTCCAAGTCAGTTTTAATCCACCAAGAGAGGAGCTGAGTTTGATAAATAAAAGAAGATTAAAAGTGGTAGGGAAAAATGTGTTTTCCCCCCAGCTCCCAAGAGAGGACTGCCAAAATTGAAGCGTAGAAACAAAAATAGAGATGATCGAAATGTCTGATGGTATCTATATTTCCAAATGAAAAGGCAGAGGAAGCCCTCAGCCAAAGCGCTCGGGGAGGGAGTCTGGCGGCCCTCGCGGCGCTCCACGCCCGGCGCCTCCTCCCTCTGCCGGAGCGCCCCGTGCCGAGCTGGGTCCGCCGCGTCCGAGTTGTTCAGGGGACCGTCGGGCCCCCTGGTTGGGAACTGTCCGGAGTTTTGGGGCCTCGAGGGTGCCCCGTAACCCAGCCCTGCACAAGTATTCCCATCGCTTTGCAGGAGGGGAACGAGAACCTTCGCCTGGGGCCTCGTGCCAGCCCTGAACTAGAGCCCCGGAGAGAGGCAGGGCAGACGCGCACGGCGGGGGTGCTGGGCATGGTTGATGGACAGGGTGCTGGGCAGGGTTGATGGACAGGGTGCTGGGCAGGGTGCTGGGCATGGTTGATGGACAGGGTGCTGGGCAGGGTGCTGGGCAAGGTGCTGGGCATGGTTGATGGACAGGGTGCTGGGCAGGGTGCTGGGCAGGGTGCTGGGCATGGTTGATGGACAGGGTGCTGGGCAGGGTGCTGGGCATGGTTGATGGACAGGGTGCTGGGCAGGGTGCTGGGCAGGGGTGTTGGGCATGGCTAATGGGCAGGGTGCTGGGCAGGGTTGATGGGCAGGGTGCTGGGCAGGGTGCTGGGCAGGGGTGTTGGGCATGGTTAATGGGCAGGGTGCTGGGCAGGGTACTGGGCAGGGTGCTGGGCAGGGTGCTGGGCCGGCGCCTGAGCGGTGGGGAGGCTGTTCCCTGTGCAGTGACCGTGGTGATTGCCACAGCGGCTCACGCTCCGGCCTCCCCCCGCGTGCAGGTGCCTGGTCCCCTGGTCCCTCACAGACTCGTCCGGTTGAACCTCCACAGCAGCCTTCTAAGCCAGTGTCTCCCACGGTGGGGGCCCGGTGACACGATCAGGCCTGGGGACACGTCAGAAATGCACATATTCCAGCCCCGCCACGACCTGCTGAGTCAGAAGCTATAGGGCGTGCCTCGGTTTCCCCACCGCTCTCCAGGGCTTGCATTTGAAAGCTGTTGCTCTGAGGTGTGTCCTCCTCAGCTCTTGTTACCAGTGGAGGAGTCTGAAAAAGGCCAGTGTTGATTAGAGAGCCCAGCGGTCCACGGCTGGCAGCTACAGAGCAGGACTCAGACACGGCAGACGTCGTGGGAACCCCAGCCTGAGCCCCGGCCCTGTGCTGCCCTCACTGCCTTCCCGGGTCTCCCCACATCCTAGAAGCAGAGCGGTGACCCTGGAGCCCCTGCCCTGGCGGGTATGGCTGCTGCTGCCACAGCTGCGCTGGCCAAGGCCCCGAGAGCCCCCGGTGGGCGCCCCGCCTTGGCAGGGGCTGCACAGCCCCCCATGGCCGGCACCGGTCTGGGGGTCCCCCGTAGAGCCGCCTGCTCTCACAAGTCAATGCAGTGAGGACGTGGCTGGAAATGCCACGTGCAGCCACGTCTCCAAAAGCTCCCCTGACTCTCCTGGCCACGCCGTCTCTCCCAGCCCTCCGGCCCTGCGCCCCGTGGGCGGTGCAGGTGGCCTTGACTAGCTGTATTCCTGGGGTCACCGCTTGGATTCTCAAGCAGTCTGTGCATCTGGGGAATTAAGTGCCTGACTCTATCAGCCATTGCCACAAAACGCCGTCTAACAAACCAGAAACTCGGCTGGTCCACGAAGCCACTGGAAGCCGTGGGGCAGCTGCAGCCGGGCCACACACGACCCGGCTCCAGGCTCCCGGCTTCAGGCAGGCGTGTGGACTGGCCTGGGCTCTGCTGATCTCTGGCCGGGGTCCAGGATACGGGCTGGGCTCACGGGGTGCCCCACGGGGCAGGCCCGACTCAGATGCGTGTCCCTCTGCACCTGCAGGTCACCAAAGTCCACCTTGGCTGAGGCAGCCACAGGGGGAAACAGCCCAGTGTCAGCGAAGGTAGCGGGAGAGTGTTTTCTCAGCGGTCACCCACCGCCGGGGATGTCCCCGCCCCCTTCAGTCCTGTCCCTGCCGGCACCCGGCGCACGGCAGCGCTGAGTAAATGCTTGGCCGGGGCTGGCCTGGAGTCAGTTGGTTTCCCTGAGCTCGTCATCTGCTGGGCACGAGTTTTCGTGACGCCATCACACCGCCGCTGCAAAGAACCTTGCGGCCACGGGGAAATTCTTTACAGAGATGGAATTGGCCCGAAGAAGAGCTTTCAGATGTAGAATGTAAACTGGTTGGCATCAAATGACACTGTCAGTTTCATTATGAATTTTCTCCTAAGTGGAAGAGAAACACACATGATCCTTTCTCAGCTGCATGAGTCTCGCTCTTTTAGCCGAGCGCGGGATTTACCGTCCTGTTTCTCTGCCTTCCTTCTCTCTGGACGGTCACCAAAGAGAAATTGCCCGGCCCGCAGGCTATCTGGGGGGGGGGGAGGCTCTGAGGTCTCTGGGGAGAGGGCGGCTGGGCAGGTCGTGGTGTCTGCCAGGCCACAGGCAGGGAGCGAGTCGGGGGCGTCTGCTTTCCCGGGGGCTGGGGCCACGCTGGCGGTCGGGCGTGGGGGGCATGAGCCAGGCGGGTCCTGGACCAGGGCTTCCTCTCTGACCCACTGGTGTCTGGGCTCCAAGTTGCCTTCTCTGACCTTCTCACTCCCAGGTACGTCCGGGACTCAGTCAAACCTGTGCACGGAGCCCTGAGGGTCACTGCTTTCTGTGTTCCCTGGGGGGGGGGGCAGGAAACACTGTGTTGTCGTTCCCTCGATTGTAGGCGCCGTGCCTGCCTGGGACGGCAGGTTATCCCGCCATGAGGTGTCACCTCCCTTGTGGGGCATGCAGGTCTGGGTGGTGTCCCCTCCCTGCTGGGGGCTGCTCCGAGCGCACCCCAGGGGAGCGTCATTCAAGCCCTCGGCGTCCCACCGAGGAACAACCGTGGGGTCCCTGCCTGCGGTGTCTCAGTGAGCAGGAGGCGAGCCCGGTAAGAGTGCGGCGCCTGACAGCACGCCCACCCCGAGGACCGCTCGCTCAGCCCAGCCTCCCAGGGGGCCTGGGCGCCTAAGGCCGGCCAGCCCGGAGCCAGCATGCCCGGGGGCCGTGCGCCCCAGCCCCGACCCGGAGGCCCGGCGTGGCCGTGGCTGGTGCCCGCATCGTGCTGGCCTCAGAGAACGCCGAGAACAGGCCTGTCTCCTCTCCTCTTGCCTCCCGGGGCAGGAGGCAGGCAAGTGAAAGCTTGCAGGAACGGGGCGAAAGCCCCCCAGGCGGCCGGCCCGCGAGAGCAGGTTCACTAGCTTTCCAAGCACATGCCGAGGGGGAGCCCGGCCCATCAGGAATTCTGCTCCCGAACTCCTTGATATTTGACTTAAAGTTCAGCTCTAAATATAGACGGTTGGCCGTGTCACCAGAGTTTTCGCTGAGGGGTGCGTGTGTGTAATCTTGCGCACGGGGGGCGGGGCGGCGGCACTCTTGCATCTTCCTCCTGGCTTGCGGCGTCTTAGCAGGCGGGGCAGGCAGGGAGACGCCAGCCACGTGGGAACCCCCCCAAAACACCTGCTTTCCCCTCCCCCGCCTCAAGGCCTCGTCCAGGGGAACCGGCCGCCGCCCCACCGCGGCCCTGGTGGCCAAGGCCCCACCCGCCGCCCCGAGCCCCCACCGGGAAGCGTGCGCGTGGCAGCTGTGAGCGGCTGAGTTTCGAGATCCAGCGAGGAGCTTCCCGGGCTGCGGAGGGCCGGAGTTGCCGTGGAAAACTGATGCAGGAGGGCACGAGGCTGGCGCGGGAGGCAGAGCTGGCCCCGTCGCCCACTGGGCCGGAGGTTCTGTCCTGTCCGCGTGTCTCCATCTGGAAATGCTCCCTCCGGTGTCCTGCCCCTCCGGTGTCCTGCCCCTCCATTTCTCCATCTAGAAATGCCCCCTCCGGTGTTCTGCCCCTCCGGTGTCCTGCCCCTCCGGTGTCCTGCCCCTCTGGTGTCCTGCCCCTCCATTTCTCCATCTAGAAATGCCCCCTCCGGTGTCCTGCCCCACCCCCGCCGTGTGGCTGGTGCCAGCCCGGTCACCGAGAGCCACGTCTCGTGGTTCCCTGGGGCCACCAGGGAGCCCCTCCCATGGAGGCACCGCTGGCCAGGGTGCCCCTCGCTCGGGGTGGGGAGGGCGTCCCGGACGCAGCGCAGAAGTTCTTCGTCGAGGAGGGAAAGGACGAGTTGGCTTGGAGCCCTCGGGAAACCCGAGTGGCCTCTTGTTCAGGAAGCAAACCCTCTGACGGTGTAGCGAGGGCTGAACGGGAAGGGCGGCCTGCGGGCAGCCCCCAAGAACTCGGCCGTTCTCTCTCCTGTCCCGGCAGGCCCCACGGGGCAGGCGGCTCCCCGCTCTGGTCAGGACCCCGCCTGCGCCTTCCCAGGGCCGGTGGTCTGCAGCCTCTGCCCGCCCGGATCGATCCCCACCGGCCCCCAGGGAGCCCCGAGTTGCGGGCAGAGTGGGGCAGCCCCTCGGAGGCCCCCGAGGATTAACTGGGCCTACTTGATGCATTGATTTTGCCAAGGGTCCGTTTATCACACTGACACTCGGCAAAACCTTAAACAAATATTTGTCATCCTCGCAGGGGCCCGGCCGGGCTCCGGGGAGGAGTGGGAGAGGCTCAGGTCGTGCCCACCCGGGGCCTCCCGGCTCGCCCGTAGCAGGGGCCCAGGAGCCAGCCCTGGCGCTGGGCCTGGGTGGGCAGCCCGGGCCGTGTGGCCTGCGGGATGTCTCCAGGGGGAGCCCTGGGGCTGCCTGTGGGGGCTGAGTCCTGCCCGTCCACCTGCTCACAGCCAGAGGCTGGCCTGCCTACCCCTCATGCATGCATTCATTCATTCATTCATTTTTTTCACCCCGACATGCCAAGCTCCCAGTTGATCCCGCAAGTCCCTACCACCATGCCCCGAACCCCCCAGCTCAGGCCCTGCTGCTGCCTGCATCTGGAATGCCCCTTCCTAGATATCTTCATGACTTGTGCAGTCCT
The DNA here is from genome assembly GCF_040939455.1 of Microcebus murinus. Taxonomy (NCBI): domain Eukaryota; kingdom Metazoa; phylum Chordata; class Mammalia; order Primates; family Cheirogaleidae; genus Microcebus; species Microcebus murinus. The sequence continues at coordinate 1,706,940 of NC_134113.1, read as the reverse complement.
GGCGTCCCTCAAATGCCGCCTCCTCCGGGAAGCACCACCCAGGACCACCCTGACCCGGCCGGCAGCTGCCCCACGCTCTCCTGCAGCTGCACCCCGTGGGGTTCCCAGGCCCTGGTGCTGCGTTGCAGACTGAGCAAATTCATGCGGGCTCAGCCGTGTTCCTGGCTACATCCTCACGACCTTGAGCAAGGACAGACCCTCCCGAGGTGCCCGGGCACCAGGGAGTAGGATGGAGACGGACACTCAGGCCCCCCTGGCCGCACACCGGGCACCCAGGAGGAGGTCGGGGTCACAGGAGTCCTGAGTCTGCCAGGTGACCTGAGCATTCGGACGCAGCCAGTTGGAAGAGGGCGGGGCACCCAGGATGAATCTGGATCATAGCGGAAGTGAGGGGTGGATCACAGGGCCCCTGGGCCTGTTCCCTTTCCAGGGCGAGGTGGTGGGAACCCCACTCTGGAAGGTTCCTGTCCTGTCCCCGACTCACATCTGCGCCCACCAGGGTGCAGGCCGGGCCCCACCCACAGGGCTCTCAGTCCTGCTGGGCGGTGTCCCCTACCTGGCCGCCGGACTCTGGCCTGCCTGGGCCCAGCTCTGTGCACTGCTGGCAGCTTCTTGCTCAGAGGGCGGGTCAGGGCTGGCCCCGAGTCTGGCTGGGAACGTGGCCCCAGAGCACCTGTGATGCTCACAGGTGGACACCCTTGGCCTGCCCAGTGTGGACACTTGCGCTTGTCCAGGCCACTGTGCCCCGAAATTGAGCATCGAAGAAAACGAGGACATTCCTCCAGAGTGGAAAAGTACGTACAACAGCTTCTTCTCCGTCTGGCTCCCGCTCCCAGCCCTGTCCTTGTGGGCCGTTAGAAGAGCTCACCTCCCACCCAGGCCTGCTGGGTCCCCGGAGGGCCCGGCGAGGCGCCCTCAGGGCCGGCAGAGAGGGCTCCGGGCAGGGCGGCGTCTCCGGGAAATGCCCCCCGGGAGCCTGGGCCGCCGGCTCCCCGAAGGTGCCGGAGTTTGACAGGCTAGTTTCGCCCATCATTTTTTCCCATTAATAAAAATTAGGATAGGAAAGAAATTATCATAATCCAACATTGACAATGAAGCCTTCCCATTTACTTCCCTTTCCCTAAGTTTTTTTAATCAAAATGATTTATGATTAATATAGTGCATATTAAAACTTTTAACCTGCTACCTTCATAAAGTAAAAAAAAAAAATGTTCCCAACATATTACATTTTTAATCACATGAGTTAATTACTCTTTAGGGAGGCTTTGGAAATTCTGGAAAGGAGGAGTATTGCGGATTTCAAAGAATGAGACCGAAACTGTCATTTTAATGAGAATGCAAATGAGAATTGTTAAGGTTCAATGAAGGTCACAGCAGCTTAATTATCGAATTATTATGGCCATTTATTGCCAGTAACAAATGAATATTAAAAGCTATTGTTTTAACAGATTAGACCTCCAAATTATTATTATTTCAAAATTTCCCAGGTGTCTGAAATATAATTTAAAAATTATTAAATGCTGAGATGGTCTTCAAACCTACAATCCTCTCCTGGGGGTGCTGGTTTGACACAGCTATGGGCCTCACTTTCCCAGACGTGCGGTGTGCAGGTTTGTCCCTGCAGAGACTCTGGGACAGAGAGGGTCTCCCCCGAGCCCACATGGGGCGGCCACTTTGTGTCCTTGAGAGTCACTGGACAGGGGCCAGGGGGCAATGTGGCCACTGAGGCCGGGATCCCGGGGTCCCGGGAGGCGGCAGGAGAGGGACACTCCCTCATTGTCATCTCAGCAGGGGCAGGAGGAGGACAGGGGACCCCGTCACGGGGCTGCGAGCCCCAGGCCCTGCCCTGCCTCGCTCTCTGCAGTGTCCTGGGCAGCCAGCCTGGGCCCGGCACATGGGGACGGGGCTGTGAGGGGAGGGGCCAGGGGGATGGGGTGGATGAAGGGACGGCGCTGGCGGTGGTGCAGGGCTGGTTGTGTCGTCTGCACACCTCCTGGGCCGTGTGGCCGCTTCCAGGCGTCCGGCCCATGCTCCCCCCATTTCCTTTGACCTCTGAGCACCCCGTTGTCCCCCCAGCAGAGCCGGCCGAGCCTCCCTGTACCCCTGGTGCCGGTGGGGGCCAGGCCCTCCCCGGAGAGGGACGTGGGGAGGGTGTGTCCTTCCCGAGCAACCTCAGGGTTTCCTCCCTGGCCTTCCTCGCTGTCCCGCCGGAGACTACAAGAGTCCCGGAGGCTGCACAGGTGCGGGGCTTTGACGGAGGAGCCGGAGAAGAGAACAGGGAAATTCGGAAGCACCGAGTTCACGGCTCGGCCTGGGTGCCCCTCGCCCTGTGATGCGGACGCCCTGGCGTCTGAGGTCTCCTGCAGCCGGTGACCCACGTCACCCACAGGCCCGGGGACGGCACTTCGCTGGGGCGACCTGGTCCCAGCCCCTCAGGCTGCAGCTGAGGAAGCCGGTTTGGGAGATTGCCCGGGGCTGCACCCCTGGAATTACCTCCGCTGGGTGCTCTGAGGGGTGGGGGGCCCTACCGCCTGCCCCACCTCGGCCGCCGCCATTCATCTCCTGGCCTCCCTCCCTCCCTCCCTGTGGCGCTTGGGTGGGGTCCACAGGTGACCTTGGGAGCCAGGGCCTGGCTGAGACCCCAGACCCTGACACCTACCTGCCCCTTGAGGGGACATTGGGTACCGGTAGTTTCCTCGAGCTCCTGGGCCGCCCGTGGATGTGACGCCGCTGTTTTCTGCAGCTCGGGGCAGGGGGGCTGGGTGTGTCCTGGGAGGAGAGGCAGGTCCCTCGGGGGACGTGCTCAGCCCTGCTCAGGCATAGCCTCTGGGCCCCCGGCTGGCCCCTCCCGCCGAGCAGCCCCTCCGGGTTCTCGGGGCTCCTGGGACCGCCGCGGCGGCGGCGGCTGCGTCTCGATCCCGCACACCGCAGGGAGAAGTAATTAAATGTAATAGATGCTGAGGCTTCGAAATCACATTATTTGGGAGCTGCAGCTTACACACATACACACGCATGCTAAGCTGCGGATAATTAATAGATTTATTTAAATCAGCCTCTGCCATCTGCATTCGCCCGGGGAGGGGCTCTGCTCCCGCAGGCCCACGCGGGGAGCACCTTCTCTGCCGACGGAAGCTGGGGACGGCCACCCGGAGCCGGGGAAGAGGCAGGAGCTCAGGATCCATGGGGCGGGGGGCGGGGCCTGGCTCCCAGCAGGTCTGAGCAGGTGTGACGGGGCCACGGACAAGACCAAGCGGCTCCCACAGACAGACCCACCCCGAGTGGGAGCAAGGCGGGCAGGGACATTGGCGCCATTGAGGCTTCTCCCAGGGACACCCCCCAGGCAGGGGAGCAGGGACCACCTCCCTTTACCTGGGGTCCTGTGGCCAGAGCCCCCCCACCCCCCAGCCAGCCCTGGCTGCCACGTGCCGCTGAAGGGGGTCTTGTTTTAGGGTTTGGCCAGGGATGCTTCAGACTGTGGCTTCAGTCTCCGCCTCCCCCATCCCACTTCCTCGCAGCCCGGAGACTCGGCTTCCCGCTATCGGACCCTCCTGAGCCGCCAGCGGCTGTGCTGACAGGGCTGCTGGGCCGGCGCAGAGCGGTGGCATCAGGGCGTGCCAGGGGTCCCCGCCGCGCCCGTCCTTGTGCCTAAGCCTGCTGAGCGGGGACCCTGGACACCTGGACCCTGCCCCCGGCCATTCCACTGGTGGTTTCTGGACTCCTGCGTGTCCCGTTGGAATGCTCCGGAAGGGCGTGGGGCCAGGAGCGGGCTCTGGTGATATCTCCTGTCCATGGTCACACCCTGCTGCCCGTTGCCTGGCCGTCTCTCCCGGAGCCCTGACCACGTCCGCCAGGTGGACGTGCTTGGACCAGCCCGTGTCTCCCAGCTGGACCTCCCGCTCTCTCCGGGGGGCTGGATTCTGCCAGCCCCTCTCACCCCCTGAGCCCACGCGGGCTCCGTGAATGTGAGGTGATCGAGCGAACAGCTGAGTGGGCTCTGCAGAGAAGCCAGCACAGACACCCTGACACCCACCCCACCGCAGGCCTCCACGGCCCCTCGGGGGCCCTGCCCAGTCCTTCTGGAAGGTGGATCTGTGTGGCCTGCAACGCCTGAGAGCAGCACTCCCCGACCCGCTGGGCCATGCACGCCCCTCCTGCTCAGCCCGGGGAGGAGCAGACGGGGACACTCGTGCAGAGGAAAAGACGGCCATCAGCAGAGCCGGCATGGTGACCGCCGGCATCCTCTGGGACCGGCCACGGGGAGCAGGGACGAGAAACAGCACCCGTGCTGTGCAGTGGGCTGAACTGTCCCCAAACCTGCACGTTGAGGTCCTCACCCCAGGACCTCAGAACGTGACCGCACTTGGGGACGGGGCGCTCAAACAAAGAGCTGATTGAGATTAAACGAGGTCATGGGGGTGGGCCCTGAGCCGACAGGACTGGAGTCCTGGTAAGAAGAGATTAGGGCACAGAGAGGCCCAGAGGGACGACCACGGGAGGACACAGGGAGAAGACGTCGTCTGCACGCCAGGGAGAGGGGCCTCGGGGAGCTCCAGCCCTGCACGCCTCGATCTCGGGCCTCTGGGCTCCAGGACCGTGAGAGAGGAGTCTGCCGTTCAAGCCGCCGGTCTCGGTGCAGTGCCATGGCGGCGGGACAGCAGGGGGGCTGTGTGGGAGCCGGGCCTCCCTGGGGCCCTTCCTGCGTGACCCCCGGCCCTGGCAGTGCAGGTCCTGAACCCCGGACGCCTCCCGTCACTCCCCGGCGGAAGAGTCACCCCCAAACTCTCTTAGCAGAGTCCAGTCGCCAGGGAGCCCCTTCCCTTCCGGAGCCTTCCCTTAGCAGGCGTCAGGTGCTGTTTGCGGGGAGGGCGGGAGCTGACCCCCTTCCGGGCCCCATTCCCGCCAGATTCCTCCCTCGGGAGAGGGGGGTGAGTCCACACTCCTGGGGAGAGGGTGCCGGGGCTCCCAGGCGGGGGACTCGCCAGGCCCGCGCCTCTCGTTCTCATTCCCTGCCTCCGTGGCGACATCCCAATGCAGTCATTACCGCGCCGCGGCTCTCTGCGGCTGCATCCCGATGCGAGCTTATGTGCAATTTGCGGAGCCGGCAAATCGCCGTCTGCGCTTCGGAGGCACACACGCGTCTGCCGCTCGCCCTGGGTGCTTCCTAAACGCCCGGCGTTTTACGCGTGGACAAATTAGACCTTGCTTTCGAATGTGTCCCCTCCCTGGAGGTGTCATAATGAGTTTTAATGGCCGTGGCACCTGTGGGGGCCTTGGAGCCCGCAGTCCCTTGTGCCCTTGGTGCAGATTGCCCACGGGGCGCAGCGGGGAGGTTGCTAAGTGGAGTCGGGTCCCTGAGCACGCCCGCCGGGCTCTCTGCGGCTGCGGTGGTGGCCAGCGTGGGGAGGCGCTCGGAGCGGGGAGGTCTGGGGAGGAGTCTCTCGCTGTTCCTGCCTTTGTTCGTCAGGCAACCGGGAAGCCTGTCCCGGGCGTCTTCCACGCGTGGCTGCTGGGAGACTTGAACGTGGAGACGTGGGCCAGCGAGGGGCCATCTGCCATGGGGAGCCGTGTTGGGAGGGGCGTGAGGCAAACCCGCGCAGTGGGAGGGCTGGCGGTTCCGGAGGGTCGGAGAGACGCCACCAGGGCACCAGGCAAGCAGGGCGTGGGGTGCGCAGGTGCCCGGTTGAAGATTCCCTTTGCGTGGCTGCTGTGTGCTGAATGTGTCCCCCCAAGTTCAAATGTCCCCAGACGCAATGGCACTTGGAGGCGGGGCCTTGGGGAGGTGACTTAGTTGGTGAGGCTGAAGCCCCGCGATGGCATCAGTGCCCTTCCCAGGTGCCCGCTTCCTCTCTCGGCCTCGCCCTGGCCTCGCCCTGCCCTCCCGCCGCACGGGGACGCCGTGGGAAGGCCTTGGCCTGGATCGGAATTGCCAGCCCTCCATCGGATGGAGGGATGGCAGATCTCGGGGGGATGCAGGATGGCTCCTCAGCCTCGCAGAGGAAGAGCTGAGGCCGGAATGTGGGGCCCCTGTGGCCTGGGGGTGGCGGGCTGGGGGCAGCTCCAGGCGGGAGCCACGGTCTTCTTCCTGAGGACACGCTGCTGGTCACGGCGTGGGGCGCAGGGACCTCACTGTGCCGCCCGTGGGAAGCCCCGGTCCTGCAGGCGGAGGGCGTGCTCCTTGCTCCGTTTCTCTGACCGGCCCCGTCTGCTTCCCGCGCTGGGGTCTGCGAAGGCTCGAGCCGCAGCTCTGGGGTGCCAGGCAGGCCACCCAGTGCTGCCATTCTTGGCCTCCGGTCAGGAGAGGCCACCGAGCAGCCGGGCAAGGGCGGCACCCACAGGTGCCCTCACCCGAGGCCGTCCCGTGTTGCCAAAGGTGCATCCCGAGAGACACCCACGTCGGGCCGTGAAAACCGGAGCTGAGACAGCGCGCAGTGGCTCACGCCTGTAACCCTAGCACTCTGGGAGGCCGAGGCAGGCAATCCGCCTGCTCAACGTCAGGAATTCTAACTGAGCCTGAGCAAGAGTGAGACCCCGTCTCTACTAAAAATAGAAAGAAATTAATTGGCCAACTGATATATATAGAAAAAATCAGCCGGGCATGGTGGCGCATGCCTGTAGTCCCAGCTACTCGGGAGGCTGAGGCAGGAGGATCGCTCGAGCCCAGGAGATTGAGGTTGCTGTGAGCTAGGCTGACGCCACAGCACTCACTCTAGCCTGGGCAACAAAGTGAGACTCTGTCTCCAAAAAAAAAAAAAAAAAATGGAGCTGATCTCAAAGCTCTGCAGCCATTGCTGCACCCGGTGTGGATGACACTGGGTTTGCATGGGTGTTTTCACGGCAGCTCCTGCTTCGCAAGCTCAGAGCATCAGGGATTAGGACTGTGGACTGGCGGGAAAACCACGAACTGCCCGGGGAAGGCGGATGAGATTATAATGGCAGAAGACACAGCCCCGGCCACGTGGCCCCAGGGGCTGCTGGCTGAAGAGGTCCACGGGGCGGATCCACACTGCTCTGGGAAGTTGCAGCGGCACATCCACTGCAGGCACTGGGAATAGCCTTCCCATTTCAAGGACGGAAATCCAGAGTCTGTGATGGGTGTGACACAAGAGCCACGCCGCTGGCCGAGCATCTCGTCACCACGTCTCTCCTGTGGTCGCTTTGCAGGCTCTGCGGGCCTCTGGGCTGCTCCGTGGGTGTCGGGCTGCCGGGAGTGCGCCGGGGCCGCTGGCTTCGGGGAGGAAGGGCTGGCCGGGGCGTCAGCAGCAGGGCTGTGTTTCCAGCCAGGCTTTGCAGGTGACAAATAAACCCGAACTTTGGCGTCTGATCTCTCGGGCCCAGTGTCTGAAACAAACGCCCTATTTTCTTTTCCACTCCCCACAGTGGCTCCCAGGTCAGCAGGGCCGGGCCGCTGGCCTCTGCTGAGAGCGAGCTGCTGATCGCAGCCCCGGGTGCCCAGGGCCCCGCGGGGACGGCCGGGCACCGGCGGGTGGTGATGAGCTGCTCACACCAGCAGCACCGCTCCAGGTGTCTAAAAATCGACAAACCGTTTCCGATGCTCCGGGTGGAGGCTGAGCGGCTGCCGTGGGTGGCGGCGTTATTTAGCAGTGGACGCTCCCTGTGCCCAGCACGGCCGCGTGGGCCAGTCCCCTGCCAGGCGCGTCCGAACAGGTGACACATGAAGTCCTGTGTGTCCCCGTGGCTCTGGCGTCCTGCCCTGCGGCAGGCCCTTGAGCGGACTGGGCCTGCGTTTCCTTTTCTCAGGGATTAGCGGCGGCGCCTGCCTCGCGGGCCGGGCTGCGAACTCGCCCCAGGTGCAGAGGGAGTCCCCAGTGGGGTGGAGGCAGCGGTCGGGCCACCACCACAGCGGCCGCCACCACTGCCACTCGTGCTCTCAACAGCTCTGTGCCCCAGGCCTTTCTAGATCACGGCACGGGGCGCAGGGGGGTTGCTGAGCAACCGAGTGGCCTCGCGTGGCCCCCCGTGTGGGGCTGGCGTGTTGGGGGGCAGGGCTGGCTCGGCTCCCACGGAGGACCCCAGATTCCTCCGGGCCCTGCTGATGCCGGCGTCCCCTGGTCCTTCAAGGTGTCCTTGACCAACACACAGGACCGCTGTCCCCCAGGCACGGGTCTCTGGCCACCGGTGGGGTTAGGGAAGCTCAGGGCCAGGTCCCTGATGCCGCTTCTTGTGGCCAGTCCTGCCGTCCACAGAGAGAAGCAGGTGCAGACGTGGGAACCCTCCCCAAAAAAACCACACGGGGTTATCTGGTTATCTGCTGCCTGCTCCGCTGGAGGCCCCGGGTGTCCACCTGTGCAGGTGACGGTACCGGGAGGCCGGGAGGCTGCTGGCCTGGCCCTGGGCCTGCCCCCACACCTAGTGGGACTGGATGGAGCCTCCCGCCTGTCCCCTGCAGCCGACCGCCCGCCCTTGGCCTTCAGCCCTTCCCCTGACATTGAGCACCCAGTGCCGCTGCCCCTCCCGGTTCTCAGCCTGGCCTTTGTGTGGCCCCAGCGGTCCTGCAGAGAGGTGGCCTGTCTCGCCCTGGGGGGCTCATTGTGCACATGCCCTTGGACAGCAGTGGGCATTTATCTTAGGAGGAGAAGGGACAGTCCCTGGGCTGTGAATGGTCTATGTGGCCTCCCGGGCAGCTGGAAGGTTGAGCTGGAGGTTGACCTCCTCTGGGGTCAAGACGAGCCAAACCCAGCTCTGGCTGGTCGGGGGGGGGGGGGGGCTCAGAGCCAGGGCTGGCTGGTGCTCCTGCAAGTCCCTGTGGAACGGGGTCCTGGTGCCCCAAGGGAGTCTGCACCCCTCAGGGGAGGGGCCTGGCAGAGTGGGCCAGAGCGTCGCTGTACGCCGCCAGGCCCACCGTGTAAGTGCCAGCCCTCAGACGTCACAGAGGAGGGGACGGACGTTCACGTCACGGCAAGGCACTGCCAGGGGCTCCAGTGGACCTTCCACCTCTGCTTAGCCCATCACAACCGTCACGGCAGCAGAGCACAGCCGGGCAGTGTGTCCTGTGCCACGTGCAGAGGCCCTGCGGGGACGGGACACAGGACACAGGCCGGGGGTTTGCCGCTGGTGTCCACAGCCAGGAGTAGCTAGAGGAAGGTGATTGGGGTCAAGGCCACACTGCGCTCTCCTCTGCCTTCTGGGGCCAGCTGGAGTGGGACACTGGTGGGAGCAGCATCCCTGGGGACATGGGCTGTGGTCAGGGGCAGGTGGGGGCCGACGCCCAGCCCATGCAAGGGCCCAGGCTTGGGACCGACCCAAGGACATGCAAAGACCCCACTGTCCCTTGGACCCTGAGAAGGGACGGTGGGCATGGCACTCGTGGTGTGGCTGCAGGGGACAGGAGTGTGGCTCTCCTCACTGTGGATAGAGGGGTGGGAACATAGATGTCCCCAGATTAGGGCACTCAGCCTGGATAGAGAGTGAACCCCTTATCACAGCGGCCAGCTATGGGGTAATGCTCTCGTTCTAGTTTTGTAAGCACGTGGGAGTTCATTCCTAGCAACATGTAAAGAAACACTCAGCATACCTGGGCCGCCAGTCTGTAACTCTTTCCAGCTCTGCTTAGCTCAGCCTGCTTGGCTTGTATCTGCTTTGGGTAGGATCTGGTATTTGGGCCCTCACTTGGTGGCTTTTGGGCATCCACGCCCAGAAGTTTTGCTGTTCTCAGATCTTGGCTTCTGGACGTCCGTCTGCCGTGCTAGAGCTCTGTCTTGCCCTGGCACCACTGAGTGGATTTCCCGCGCCTTGCCCCCACCCCAGCCCTGTGCTCGGCACTCAGGAGCGCACTTGTTGGCCTCGGTCATGGATCTTGCCTTGTGTCCTGGATCTTGCCCTGGAGCAGTGGCTCGGGATGGCAGGTCTGGGTTTTACTGTCTCCTGGATGCTCCTTACCTGGCCCAAAGCCAGAGACAGAGGAATGGATAGGTGGAAGGATGGAGGGATGGGTGAATGGACGGATGGATGGACGAATGGATAGATGGTTGCACAGATTAATGACGGATAGATAAGTAGATGGATGGTGGATGATGGGTAGGTGTATGGATGAGTGTATGGATACATGGATGGGTGATGGGTGGATAGATGGATGGTGGATGATGGATGGATGGATAATGGATATATGGATGTAAGGATGGGTGTATGGATAAATGCATGCATGAATGGATGATGAATGTATAGATAATGGATGGAAGCATGGATAGATGATGGATGGTGGGTGGTTAATGGGTGGATGGTAGATGGATGTATGATAGATGGGTGATGGATGTATGATGAATGGATGGATGGTGGATAGATGGGTGGATGAATGGATAGATGATGCATTGGTAGGTAGATAATGGATGGATGATTGATGGATGATGGATGGATGAATGGGTGTATGGATAGATGCATGCATGGATGGATGATGGATATATGGATAATGGATAGGTGGATGATGGGTGGATAATGGATGGATGGGTGGATGGATGGATGGATGGTGGATAGATGGGTGGATGCATGGATAGATGGATTGGTAGGTAGATAATGGATGGATGGTTGATGGATGATGGATGGATGGATGGATGGGTGTATGGATAGATGCATGCATGGATGGATGGATGATGGATATATGGATAATGGATAGGTGGATGATGGGTGGATAATGGATGGATGGGTGGATGGATGGTGGATAGATGGGTGGATGGATGGATAGATGGATTGGTAGGTAGATAATGGATGGATGGTTGATGGATGATGAGTGGATGTATGGATATATGGATAGATGCATGCATGGATGGATGGATGATGGATATGTGGATAATGGATAGATGGATGATGGGTGGATATATGGATAGATGCATGCATGGATGGATGGATGATGGATATGTGGATAATGGATAGATGGATGATGGGTGGATGTATGGATATATGGATAGATGCATGCATGGATGGATAGATGATGGATATGTGGATAACGGATAGATGGATGATGTGTGGATGTATGGATATATGGATAGATGCATGCATGGATGGATGGATGATGGATATGTGGATAATGGATAGATGGATGATGGGTGGACGGATGGTGGATGGACAGACAGATGGACAAGCGGGTAAGTGGAGAGGTGAAGGGGGCCTGTGGTGATGCTCTGCCTCTCCAGGGAGGTGGCAAGGGCTGTCCAGGTGGACCTGGCTCTAGCCCAGCTTCTCCTCGTGCTGCTTTAGGCAGTTGCAGAGGTCCCCGAGCCTCAGTTTCCCCAGCGGTAATCGAGGCATCTGTGCCTCAGAAGGCTGTCACACGGAAGAACGATGAGGCACGTAAAGTTCGAGGCCCATGACAGGCTCAGCCCACGCTCTTGCCCGAGACGTACCCGGTACCTTTTCATAATGCCACACGGTTCTGCGCTTGCTTCTGCTTTGCTCACCGCTGTGGTTCCAGGATTCCTGCCCAGGGACGCCAGGGTCTAGCTCCTACCGTCCCTCAGCCGCATGCACCCCTCCCGGGGATTCGCCACGCCGTGTCCTCTCCCCGTCCGAGAGTGCTGGCCCTGTCTCCAGGGTTTGCCCCCGCAAAGATGTCTTTGTAGACAGGGCCTGGTCCGCCCATCAAGCGCCGCTTCGGGGTAAATTCTGAAGAATGTCATGTCCAGATTTGGCGTTGGAACAGCTTCAACTTGATTTCGTTTCCTTGAGGATATTTTAACAGGAAACAATTTTTTTTTTTAACAGTGACAAAATTGTTTGTTCCCCTGAGGGGCAGGCTGTGAGCTGACGTGGGGGGAGCGTCCCCCCGGGCCCTGCCTGGGTGTCCCTCCGAGGCCACTGGGAGGCCCTGTCAACGCAGGGCCCATGTTTCCAGGGACCAGGGGCCACCAAGTGTCCCCCACGGGCCAGGCAGTTCCTCCCAGCTGTGTCAGTAAACGCTTTAAAAGGACAATCCCCACTTTGAGTGAACGGGATCTATTAAGCCCGGCTGAAGTGCGAGTTAATGTGTGCAGAGGAAAGATAAGAATTTCAAAAAGGAGAGTGAGTAACAGCTATCGTGGGAGGTAGAGTTGTTGCTTCGGGGAGTGGCTGATGGGGCTGGCAGAGCTGGCCTGGCCGGTGGCCCAGGGGGAGAAGGGGACATGCCTCCTCCTGTCCCCGTTCATTCAGTTCTCAGCAGCGGGTCACACTCCTCCCAGCCCCTCTGGGCGTGGCCAGCAGGTGCAGCCAGCACTCACAGTGCCCTGCTGCCCGGGAGCCCAGGCACGGGGCGACGGTGCCGCGTGGCCCTGGGCGCGTGAGTCTCGTGGGATAGGGGTGGAGCGGGGGATCCCTGGCCGAGGTTGGGCCCACGCCGGGTGGTGGACGGGCCCGGGCACTGCGGCAGTTGGTGGCAGTTTCTCTGGACGTGAGTGGCTGGCGCGTCCTAGAGCGGAGAGACAGCAGTGAGGGGGCTCCGCAGGGCCGCTGTGAACAGCCAGGGAGCCAGGCCCAGCCAGTGGACGATGAGGTCACGACCTCTGTTTTCTGGGGGTGCAGAGGAGGCCACGGAAGAAATGAGAGTGAAGCGCGGGAACTCTGAGCCAGCGGGAAGTCTGTGTCCACCGTGCGACCGAGCCCACCTCGGCCCGGCCATCCCGAGGCTGGTTAGCAGTGGGAGCGCCCCCCGCCCCGATTCCCGCTTCCTCTCCCCGGGGAGTGGCTTCCCTCTCCCATTGTCCCTCCATCCGCCGTCCCTTCCGCCCCGCTCGCTTCCTCTCCTCTGCTCCAGAGAGGGTCTGGAACTCACCCTGGGGTGCAGAGGGCTGAACTCGCCCTTGGGCTCAGAGACTCTCCTCTGGGGGTGGCCCTAGACAGGGGCTGGCTGGGACAGCTTTCTGGGGTGCCACAACCGTGTGCGCCAGAGATCTCCCTGCAGGACAAGTTACGGGCCCTCCCGAGCACACGGAAGGGAGAGGAGGGGAGCAGTGTTGGTCGGGGCCCACTACGTGCCGTGTTCTCTGCCTGTGCTCGCCCCAGGCCTTGCGGTGAGTGTGAACGAGGCGTCCGGGCCCGGTGAGGTTGACGATGGCTGGAGGTCAGGTCACCCAGACAGCCAGGGTCCTCCCGCCCCGCAGCCCTTGCCCTTTTCTCTGCCCCGGCTGCACTGGCTGCCGGCTTCAGCCTTCCCCCACCTGTCTCCAGAGCTGGAGAGCTCAGCCTCCTCGGATGGGTGACAGGCAGAGGGGGAGGCACTTCCTCCTCTCACGGCCAGGACCAAGGTGGCCCTGGACCCCCGAGTCGGCCCCGAGGGAGGGGCAGGGCCGGAGGGTGAGCAGACCATGCGTGGGGGCCTGGCACGGCCGAGCCCTTGCTGGACGTGGCTCTTGGGCAGAGTCTCCGCTCTCAGTTCTCTGTGCAATGGGGACAGTTGCCCGGGCTGTGCCCAGTACTCAAGGGTGTGGCCATTACCTGGAGGAGGGGCTCTCGGGGGGAGACTGGGCACCTGGCCACGTGCAGGGGACGCTCGGACTTCTGCTTCAGAGGGGCGTGGGCGACGTGCAGTTGTGGCAGTTTCTGGGATCTGCGAGGCCGGGCCAGCCCTGGCGTGTGAAATGACACCTGGGGTGGTGGGAGGTCCCGGCAGTGCCAGGGCGGGCCGAGGTGAGGCCGGCACTGACACTAAGGAACTCTGTGATCCAGAGGACCAGTAATATCCTAATGCAATCTTTAAACAATCATTTGGGCAAACTGCAGCCCGGAGGCTGTGCCTGTGTTTGTGAAGAAAGTTGGATTGTGGGTCTCACTGTCACTTTGACTCAGTTTGGGTTTTGCACAGTGGACCACCAGGGCTTTCCACCGAAGGGTGGCAGTTCAACGAGAGTGCTCCCTGGGGCTGGGCGCAGCCACAGCGCCCCACCGACAGGGCTGGGGGGGCTCCCGTTGCCCCCTCCTTGGGCAGACATGCGAGTGAGCAGGCCTGTGCCCACCGGGTGGGGTCGGGGGTGGGGACAAGGCACAGCACAGGTGCTGGTTTGCAGGACGCCGTCTTTTTCTCGGCGCCAGGCCTCACGCACCTGTGGGGTGCAGCTAAGGTGGGATTTCCAGCCCTTCCACCCCCGTCACGGCGGCCTTTGGGCGCTTTTGCGAGTGGGGCTGGAGGGATGGGCACGGCACAGCCTTCGAGGAAGGCCCCACCTGGTTACCTGCGCCGTGCTTCGTGCTCACGACATCACTCGCAGAGGAAAGGGGGTGTGAGGGGCCCATGGGAGGCCCCCCGTGAGAAAGCCCAGTCCTGCTGGGCACCCCAAGGCAGGAGACCTGTCGGCGAAGCCCGGACGGCGCCCAGAACGCGGTTCGGGCTGCTTGCCCTCCCGGGGCTGGCATCGGACAGCAAGTGTTCTCATCTGGGTCAGGGGTCTTCCTGCCACCGAGGACCTGCCCAGCCTGGAAACCAGCCGACCCCGGAGGCTTCTGGGAAGGAGGGTCTTGAGGAGCAGCAGCAGGGCGGGTGGGATGCACCCCATACCCCACACCCCGGCTAGGCATCTACAGACCTGCCTCGGTGGTCCCGGCCCCGACCCAGCCCTGTCCTGGGTTGCCCTCGACCCCCCGACCTTGGCCGCCTGCTCAGACTCACTGGCTGCCCGTTCCTCACGCCCCTTAGATTCCGGGAGACGCTCTGCCTCAACCCCCCTGAACCCAGCCCGCCTCCCCAGCCCCTGGCCCGACCTCCCTGCCCCCCGTGCCTCCCCGTCTCTCAGGAAGCGGCGGCGCCAACCTCCCAGCGCCCGGCTCTCCTCCTCCCCAGTCCAGGCGCTTCTGCGGGTCCTGCCCCAGCTGCAGGTCGTTGCGCCCTGGTCCCTCCACCCCGGACAGACCCGGCTGTGCTGACCCAGGAGCTCCTCGGAGGCTGCCCTGGAGACGGGTCTGCGTCCCCTGGGCTGGGCCCTGCCAGGCGGTGCGTTAATGAGCCATTCTTGTGGACACGGGAGCCAGGTCCATGGCGCTGCCGTAGCAGTGCATGCGGCCACGCGCCTCGTGGGTTTGCTGCTCCACCAGGCCCAGCCTGTGCCGTGGTGAGGCCGGGGGGTTCGGGGAGGCCTAGGGCTCACGCCTGGGCCTGTTCCCCAGGACGCCGCCAAGCTGCTCTCTCTCTCATTCTCTCCTGGCCCCGGGAGGAGACAGCCGCTGTGTCCTCCTGAGCAGGGGTCTTTTCCCGCGTCTCTGGGCTGGCAGGGGCTAGACTGGCTTGACCACAATGTCCCGGGCCCAGGCCTGTGCCACACGGAGCCGCCCGTGCCACGTGGAGCCGCCCGTGCCATGTGGAGCCCCCTGTGCCATGTGGAGCCGCCCATGCCACGTGGAGCCGCCCGTGCCACGTGGAGCCCCCTGTGCCACATGGAGCCGCCTGTCCCACGTGGAGCCCCCTGTGCCACATGGAGCCGCCTGTGCCACATGGAGCCCCCTGTGCCACATGGAGCCGCCTGTGCCACATGGAGCCGCCTGTGCCACATGGAGCCACTTATGCCACATGGAGCCGCCCGTGCCACATGGAGCCACCTATGCCACATGGAGCTCCCTGTGCCACATGGAGCCGCCTGTGCCAGAGGCTGTTTCTCCTGCCCCACACGCCCCTGCAGGTCAGCCCTACTGGAAGGGCGGCTTCTCCACCACCCACACCGCCCTGGCAGTTCCCTGCCTTGCTCCTCCCTCCCAGGACATCCGTCACACGGGATGGACCCCCACCAGGCAAGGTGGACGTCCCGCCACCCCTTGTCCCCTCCTGGCCTTTGCTCCTTAGAGAGTGTGTGCATGTTCTCACCGCTTTGAAACGTGGCTTTGGTGACGTTTGGTTTTGCCAACACATGCAGGTCTTCCTCATCTTCTTCAAGCAGTGCAAAGTGCCACATTATGCGGACGCCACGCAGTTTATCTGCGTTATTTTTAATATACTGGGTCTCGAGGTGCAGAGCCTCGAGCACACGGTAAAAACAGACCCAAACAACAAACGGAAGGTTCAAAATGCAAAGCGAAATCTGCCTTCCTCTTCCGGGCACCCCAGCCTTTCCCCGGGGACAGAACGGTTAATAGCGTCCTTCCTATCCTGCCTGGCCCTAATCACTATAATTTTTATTTATTTTTACAAAACATCGTGACGGCCAGTGCACACTCAGGCTTTCACTTCTTGCTTCGTCACCTCTGGTGAGGACCTTGTCGCTTTCCACTCTAGACAGTAAAGAGAGCAGGGGGCCCGACCTCTCCTTGGAGACTCACCCTTTTTCCTTTTCTCACTCATTCACAGATACATGTAAATTAATGCTTAGCAATCATGATTTAAGAATTTACATCTGGCTTTCTACTATTATTAATTGTCTGAGATTTGTCAACGTGTTGCTTCTAAAACCTGCGCAGAAATAAAGGATATTCACAACATTATTCCATAAAGAGAGATTTGTGACCGGAACGATGCAGAAGGAGATGTAACATTTTATTGCAAAGACTCTTTTGCCAGTTGACAGAGATTCTTCCAAGTATCCAGGCCAGATGCACCTTCTTGCAAACTCTTTGCGGCTTATTCGACGTCTAGCCAAACGTGCTGCATTTTCTTTTATCCCACGCCCCCGTGTCCAGCCTCTCGAGACCTTTGCCTGCTGGCGTGTCACCCAGGCCGGCTTCCCGCGTGAGGGATGCGGCCAGGAAACGGGGCTGCTGAGTGCCCGTCGGCGGTTCACGCAGCCCCCAGTGTGGCTGGCGTGAAATTCTGGGGCTGCGTCTGTCCCCGTCGGAACTCCAAGGCTCTGCTGCACCGTCCCGCAGACGCCAGACGCCGGTGTCTCCCTAGAGAAGATTTTGGTGACGTGTCATTTCTGACTCCGTGCAGCGTTCTTGCCTATTTGTTTTTTTAACTCTGCGAGGTTTCAAGAGTTTCGTGGTGCGTCGCTCGGATCTGGGGATGGAGCTAGTAGATCTGCTGGGAGTGTGGTAAGTCTCTACGATCTGAAGATGTGAGCTCATTTATTTGCTGCCTTTTTTTTTTAATCTTTTGGACTGTTCAGCAAACGGAAACTGGACACCAGGACCCACCCTTCAGGTCTCCACTTTTCTCAGCTTTCCGTCTCTGGCTCCGAGTTCTCTGCGTTCTGCGGAGTTTCTCAACCGCTGTCTGGTCCTGACTCCTGCCCACGTCACTCTCCGGTGTGTCCTCTTGGAATCCGTCGGTCACCTTCATCTCTTGAGAGTCCTGTCTTATGTCTGCGTTTCCTTTTCTTCGTTGGAGCCTGGAATTCTCCTTTACTGATACCTTGCTCTTTTTTAAAAGCTTTTGAGAAGGACGCTGTTTGGAGTTATCATGATTACGATTGTTTTGTTTCTTCCCGAAATTATTTCTGCCCCCCTAAGGGTCAAGTGTAGAATAAATGCATCCTCCTCTTTCATGCATTTGGCTTTCTGCAAACACGGAGCGGCCCTGCCCAACAGCTCCTTGATCTCCTCGAAGGAATAAAGGTTGAGGTGTGTGCGGTAACTGGTCCGCGCGGGTCCCCTCTTGCCCTCTGCAGCCCAGCGGGCGCCCCACATGGCCAGGAATGGCAGGGCGTGTGGCCTCACTGGCCGCGGGCACAGAGCTAGTGGACAGGCCAGGGTCCCCACAGTGGCTGGGGATAGACCGTCTTTGTGCATTTCGCTCCCGGTGTGGGGGACGCTGTGCTACCTTTGGACCCACTTGTCCTGTTGGGAGCGAATGGCCAAGCTCCTCGACTCTGCCCTGCCCGGTTCTCTCTCAGGCCCTGACTTTGCCACTGGAGCAGCGGTTCCCGCCTTCCACGTGCTGTGGGCCTCCTTGGGAACCTAGTAAAGCCTTTGGATCCCATCTCAGAACAAAACAAAACAAAACAAAACATGTTTACTGAGAATACCAATTGTGCTAAAATACAGTTACTAAATGTTAAAAAAAAACATTTTGGCACAGGAATATGTTTGTTTCTTTATGAAAACATGACATAAGAAGTCGAGCAGTGGGACGGCGGTAATTCGAGGCAATATCGAGGTGCGTGAGCAGTGTAGCGGGCTGTCCTCGAGCGCCGTGGCGTGACACGAAAATACCTGTGATTTCCTGGTGACAGAGACACAGTCGCAGCTAAACTACTGCGCTCACTGCCCACCTGCCTAACTGAAGGCGGCGTTAGATTTCTGTTAGACGCCGTTAAAGGAAATGCGAGATTTCCCGTCTGGGCGGCTGCGCCCAGGCAGGAGGCAGAACCCCCCTCCCTGCCCGGCTCTCTTCCCGTCTGGCCTGGGCCGACCTTGCCTGACAGCAGAGGTTCGGAGAGGTGGGTAGGTGGCAGACAGACCTGCCCCGAGCTTCAGGAGGCACAGCTGAGCAGCCCAGGACCACGGAGCATCCTCCTGGTGGCCTCCCTTTGGTCCAGCACCTGGCTCCCTCACGCATTTTGGGCTTTCTTATCCGTATCCTTGATCCTCAGCACCACTATGGTTTTATCACATTTTAAGCATCTTTCCTGTTGTTTCAGTGAGACCTGGGGTGCCCTCTCCTGGGGTCTTTGTTGTTTTTCTGCAGCTCCGTGGCTCAGGCTGCCGCCTGAAACTGGGTTTCCAGTGGCCCTGCGGCCCCTTGGTCTGCACTTCTAACTGACTCTTTGGGGGCCAGCGTGGATTCTCCCCTTGTCACCTGTGGTTTCTGTTAGGGCTCAAGGGAGGCCGCATGCACTGGGAACGGGAGGCCCTGGCGCCTGTGGGCACTAGGCACGGAGGTCTTCCTGCCCCACCTGTTAAAAATAAATCAGCGGGCCATGCCTCTCTTTATGAATTATTTTTCTTTTCCTTCCTCCTCTTTAATTCCCTGTGCAGAAGGACCCTCCAAACGGTTAGTTCTTAATAATTTCCCCTGGCGAGTTTAGAATGCTTTCCTATTTTCAAAATTTCAAATAATAATGCACCCGATTTGGTGACACAGCAGATGTCGGGAGTGGGGTTTCCCTCCCGAGTGAGGTCCCTTTGGGGGCCAGGGGTGTGCACGTACGGTGAGCACCCCCAGACCCTGAGCCCTCCCATGTGCTGCAGAGCTGTGTGCCGCGGGGGAAGGAAGGCCGGTGACCTTGGCGGAGGGCAGGCTTTGTGTGTGAGGCCGGCAGGGCTGTTGCGTGTGGAGCTTGGCTGGGCAACGTCTAGGGCGTGAAGAGAGGGGGCTTGGCGGGAGCTTGTAGGAAGTGGGGTCTTGAGGGGGACTGCATGAGGGGAGGATGCCCAGCCCCTCCCAGGGCAGGTGTGGAGCAGCTTTATGCTTGGCTGCTGTGAGGCTGGGGCCCCTTATCCAGGTGAGCAGACTTGGAGCAGGCGACCTTGTCTCTCGCAGGTGTTTCCAGGGGGTGGGGGCTGAGGACGGCCGCGGTGAGAATTGCTTGCCAGTCGCCCGCTCTGACCAGGTGCTGGGCACAGCAGAGCGGGGTCAGAGTGGCAGCGTCAAGCTTGGTGGCTAGTCCTGGCTCTTCCCTTGACTTGCCAGTTGATGTGGTCCCAGCTGCCATGCCTCTACAGGCCTCAGTTTCCCCAAATGTGCACTGACGGGCTGGATCCATCTGACCTCTAAGAGCCCTTCAGGGCCTGGCCTTTTCCCTTGCTGGCGCATAAATGTGTGTCCAGGGAGGAAACAGCCTGTATGTGACCCGTGAGCATAGCACGGCAGGTGCAGTCACTGTCCCCCTCCCCCACACAGGCCAGGGCAGAGTTTCTGGCAGAAGCATAGGCCCCATTCCCCTCCAAAGCTCTTTTTTGGGCATTTGAAATGGACTTTGAATTTCAATTCAGGCAAAAATGCCTTGAGGCCTACCACGCTGGGTCCTGGAGCTGGGCTCTGGGGCAACCCCCTGGAACAGGACACAGGTGCCCGGCACTCTGGGGTGCAGGGTGGAGAGGAAAATTGGCCTGAAACAAACCCTCCTTTGGGAAGGCAGGAGGGCCCGCGGGCGGTGTGGAGGTGCCTCCTGCTTGTTAGCTCTGAAGCAGGACATGGCATTCACCCTGGTCCGCGTGCACTCTGGCTTGGGACAGCAGGCCAGGGGTGGTACACAGTGGCCCGGGACAGGGTGTGTTTCCTGCAGATGTGTTGTTTTCAGAAGCGACAGAACGCCTCCAAAGCGCAGCTTGTTCCCAGCGCTCCCGGCCGCCGGTCAGCTGCGGGCGCTGGCTGTGCCTGGCCTGGCGCCCCGCCTCTCCCGGCCTGGGGTGCAACGGACTGGGGGGGGGGGGGGCGACTCGGCGGCTCTGCAGTGAAGGCCCCGCGCGCCTAGGTGGAGCCCGACCCGCGGTTTTCGGCTGGGCCGGCCCCACCTGACCGCCGGCGCGCCAGGCGGGGGCGCTGCGGGGCGGCGGGGTCCCCGGGGTCCCCTGGGCGGCCCAGTGCGCATCGGCGGCTCGCGGCCGGGCGGAGCGCAGACGGCGGCGGGCGCGGGCCGGACTCCGGGGCGCGCGGGCCCGGCGACCAGGCTGAGTGAGCCTCGCCGCGCTCCCTCCCGCCGCCTCCCGGAGGGGCCGTTGCCGAGCGGGCGGGCGCGCGCATCCAGGCCGGAGCAGCGGCGTCCCGCGGGCGGCCAGGCGCGCAGCATCGCCGGCCCCACCTGTAGGCGCGGCCGCCCCCCGCAGCAGCACCGGCAGCGCCAGCCTCGCGCGGGCAGCCGCGGGCGCGCCGGGCCCGGACCGCGTTCCGGCCGCAGCGGCGGAGGCGCGGGCTGCGGGAAGCGCGGAGGCCGCCACCGTCCGGGGGGGACCGGCCCGCCAGCCCCGCGCCGCGCAAGTTCGATCGCGGCGGGCTCGGCCGGGCCGCGCGGGCCCCGGCGGCGGCGATGGTGTTGCAGCCCCGCGCCCTGCGCGCAGCCCCGGCCCCGAGCCTGGCCTGGCGCGGCGGCGGTGGCGGCGGCGGCGCGGCGGCCCCCTGAGCCCCGGGCCGGAGCGAGCACGGGCGGCGGCGGCGGAGGAGGAGGAGAAGGAGGAAGGGGAGGAGAAGGAAGGCGACGCCGAGCAGCGGGCGGGGGGCGACAGGCGGAGGAGGGGCCGCGCCGACCCCGGGTCGCCGGCCGTTGCGCAATCCGCGGCCCGCCGTCCGGGCCCTGCAGGCGGTGCGGCTCCGGGGGCGGCGGCGGGGCTGATTCATGGGGCCGCGGCGGCCGCCCCCCCGCGCCCGGGCCCCCGGCGCCCCGCAGCCCGCGATGGTGGCCGAGTGGCCGGAGCGGAGGCCGCCGCGGCCCGAGACTTTCTGCTAACCTCCCCGCCCCCGCCCGCCCCCTCCCCGCGCCCCCCCGCGCCCGCTCCCCTCCCCCTGCCTGAAAAGACACAAATCGCCTCCCGGAGTGGCGCCTCCAGTCGCGGCGGAGCGCGGCGTTGGCGGTGGATGGAGGGCGCGAGCGGGCGGCCGCGGCGGCTGCACCCGGCGGGGCGCTGATGCGGCGCCTGGACCTTCGCTGCGCGACTTCGGGGGCGTCGGCCGAGCGGGCACTCCGCGATGCAGCTCCTGAAGGCGCTCTGGGCACTGGCCGGGGCCGCGCTCTGCTGCTTCCTCGTCCTGGTGATCCACGCGCAGTTCCTCAAGGAAGGTAATTGTCCCCGGCGCGGGCGGGTCCCCGGGCGCCGTCCCCGGCCGTCCCCCGCGCTCCGCCCCGCTCGCGGCGGGCCCTGCGCGCGACCCGTTTCCAGCAGGTTCCCCCGCTGCTGCTCCGGGCCGGATCCTGGGGCGCCGCTGCGGGCTGGAGCGGCCGCGGCGCGACCCTTCCCGGGGCCCGGTCCCGCGCGCAGCCAGCCGCCTCGCGTCCATCGTGGTCCCCGGCGGGACGCGGGTGAGGCGCAGGTCGGGGCGCGCCGTGGCCTCGGGTAGCCCTCGCTGCCCTGGAGCCTCGGCCCGATCCAGGCTGCCTTTCCGTCCCTGCCCCACTCTGCTCGGCGGCGGCGGCGCCCGCCCGCACGGCGCGCCCTCGGTAGATGGCACCCGCGCTCCACGTTGGCCCGCCCGGCCGGGGCGGGCGCAGGGCTCGGCCAGCGGGTGTCCAGTGCCAGGCCTGGGCGTCAGCACCCCGTGTCCCACGCCGCCTTCCCGGCTGGGTCAGGGACCCGCGGCTCGGCCAGCAGGGCCTTCGCCTCCCGGGCGCGCTGTGCGGGCCGGCACCGAGTTCTTCCCCACCCCCTTGGTCCCTGTTGGAGTGCAGGACTGTCTGGGACTCTGGGGCGTGCAGGATAATGGGTGGACCCTCCTGGCCTGAGGGGCCGCTTGGACTGAGGGGGCGAAGGCACACCTCCCCGTTTGGTTGGTGGGCGCCCTGGCACCCCAGCAGCACTCCTGGAAACTTCCTGGTGGGGACTGGGGAGTGTGGGAGGGAGGGGCAGGCTCCCCTGTCCCAGTGCTTGGGTAGGGGCACACTGTAAGCTCAGCCAGGTGCACCAGCGCAGGGTGGGGTGGTGGGGGGTCGGGAACTGATCCCTCACCTCCTCCAGGGGCACCACCACCCCTGGGTGGCAGCGTCCCTGCCCTCCCTGGTGGGGGGCACTTCCCTCTCCTGCAGGAGCACCAAGCCCTGGAGGAAGCTGTGGTGGCAGGCAGTGCTCTGCCTCTCCTCAGCTCTGGGCTCCTACAAAGGAAGGGCTTGCGACATCCAGCTGCTTCCCTGCCTAATTAATGAGCTGCTGGAGCCCTGGGGGAGTCAGGTGGGAGTGGGAGCCTGGCCCCAGGCTCGGGACCTCCCTCGCTTTGGGGTCCAGGCAGCCAGCGCACAGCCCGGGAGGCAGAGGGGCCTGTCCTGGGAGTTAGCTGCAGGCCAGCCTGCCCGGCCGGGCTCGAGGGGACCCTCCTCCCTAGCTCGGAGGCCAGCCTTCCTGCTGCCTTACTGACCTACTGCAGAGTGGGCAGTCCCCCCCAGGACAGCGGTCCCTCCCGGCTGGGGTGGCCATCCTTCCTGCTAGGGAGTCGTTTCCCCTAGGGACGTCCCCAGAGGCCCTGTTCAGCTGGTGTCCTCTGCCAGGTGACCCTTTGGGGGCTCACTAAACGGTGTGTTCCAGACACCTGCCCAGGGGGTCCCTGCACTGCTGGGCCTTGTGTGGGCTGCACATTCTCTGCTCTTCCTGCTGACCCTCCATTCCCTGGGGATTAATTTTTGGAGAGAGCGTGCACGATAAACTTCCAGTTCTTCTCTAAGGGGACGGTGCCCACCTGCCCTCGTGTTCTGTGATGTGTGCGGTTTTAGCTTTGCTGTCGTGACAGAGGGAAGCCCCTGGCCATGGTGACAGCCAGCTGGGACGGTTCCTTTCTGACCCACTCTGTGGGGACCGACCGTCCAGGTGTTTTGTGACGGCGCACCTGGGCCTCTGAGACTTAAGGACCCTGCTGTCTGTACGGGAGGGGAGCGATGCGGGCTCCTAGGTGGGAGGAGCCGGGCGCCAGGCGGGACGTGTGTCCGTGAGCAGCCCTGTTCCCCGAGTGGACGGGTTTGGGGGCTTTGCTATCTGCCAGCATCACGGGGCCTCTGTGTTTACCTGGCAGCAGACACGTGTGCCAGTGTTGTGGAGGACAGCGTGGCGGCAGCAAGGTAGGGTGCGGGGCAGGGGCCAGGTGCGTGCCGTGGGGACACAGGTGTCACTGGAACCCCGGGTGGGGGCGGGGGCCAGTGTGTGTCCAGGTGTTTGCGCAGCCCTCCTGGGCAGGTCCTCCACCCATCTGAGAAGGTGGCCTTCCCCCCGCCGTGCCCGTGTCTGAAAGGCCGGGGCTTAGTGGCCTCCCTGTCCTGCCCGAGATGCCCCTCTGGCCCCTCTGGGGGAGCACTGGGGCCCAGTGGCGACTGACTGACGTGGGGACAGTGGCGGATGCTGGCTCTCCCCGGAGGTGCAGGGGCTGCAGGCTCAGGTCCCCTCTCCTCCCCGCGGCGAGCCGTCCGGCAGGAGGGAGGAGCGCGGCGGGCGGCGGACAATTGCGACTTGTTGTCTTGGGACTGGTGGGAAAGGGCTGTTCAAATAGCCATTTCCATGGATCTGTTTTTTTCAGGGGTGAAGAATGGGGGACCCAGGGAGCCGTTTTTTCCACACTCCCCCTTTTGTGTGGAGATGCGGGCCGCCCCGTGGCTAATCCGTCCCCCTCTGGCCCTCTGTCTTGCAGTGTTTGCGGAGATGAATAGGGCTGTGAGCCGGGAGAGAGGCGAATTGTGGGCCGTAATTGCAGCCGCGGTTGTCCGGTCTTTGTGCAAGCGGGTCCTGCCGCCGTGCCAGGCCCGGCCCGGCAGCCGGAGGGCCGGGGTGGCGAGGGGGGTGGGGGGGGGAGCCCACGGTTTGGGGTCTGGACCCTGAGGACGCCGGCCCTCCCCTGGGAGAAGAGAGGCATGCTTTGCTTCCAAATGCAGCGTGCACATGCTGCCTGTCTGAGCGCCGGGTGCGGTGGGGACAAGGCGGGAGTCTCAGGGACCCGCTGTGAGTCCAGCTGCCTCCTGAGGGAGCGCAGGACCCGTGTCCTGGAGAGGAAGGGGCTGGGGCAGGAGGCCGAGCCTTCCTCTCCTTCCTTACCTGTGTCCTTAGAACACGGAGTTAAGGAAATAGCTAGAATTATAAGAGTATTTTCCATCTCCCTCTTCCAGAGACTTTAAAGTATTTTTTTCTCAAAAGTGTTTGAACCACCGTAGAGGGCTTTGGTGCGGATGGTCGTGTAGCGGAAGGTCGGAGCAGTGCCACGAGGGCCGCCGGAAACCGGGCAGCCCGGGGCCAGGCGGGCGGCACAGCAGCGGTTCCGGGGCTCTGGGACCCACAGGGAACCAGACAAGGCCGGGAATCGTCCGGCCCTGTCCTTTCTGAATCCAGGGAGAACCCGGGGCTTTTCTCCTTTACGTGTGGATTTGCCTTCGACTCTCTGCAAATCCTTCTGGGGGCAGGGGAGTATGAGAAGGGCTGCGCGTGCTGTCTAAAAGCCTCTTTTGCAGGTTAATATCGAGAACTTGTTGCAGGGATTAGCGTCGGCGTCTGGCCGCCCCGGTACAGCGTGCCGGGGCCTGGATTCCCTGCAGACGCCGAGCCGAGCCGCCGCGCCTGCCTGCCTGCCTGCCTGCCTGCCTGCCTGCCGCTGCACGGGCGGGCTGGAGACTGAGCGAGAGGAGTCATCTCCCGTCATTCAGTCAGCTAGTCACTCTGCAAACCAGCGTGGCCCGTGAGAAGGGCACCCGCAACTCCGTAAGGGCAGTTAATGGCGTTGTATTCATTACCGTGGCCTTGCGCAGTGACCCTTAATGAACCAAGCTTCACAATGTGAGCAGACGGTGCAGAGCTGTAGCTGCTATATCGACCAGTTTAGTTTTTTTTAAAAAAAATGGACAGAGAACTCAGGGTACAGGGCACAGTTCCTGGCCCGAACAGTCCATCAGAAATATTCATTAAATGCAGAATATTTATTCCGGTTACAAGCACATGCGTGTGTCCGGAGACGTGAGCGCAGGGGCTGTGGGGGGCGCCCGTTTTGGGTGTGTACGCGGCAAGGGCTAGATGTAGTCCCCGAGGTTTGCAGAGCAGCCAGGCCGTTCTTGGGGCGGGCCCGAGACTGCACCCGGCTCCCTTCTCAGAGTCTGTCATGACAGAGGGCAAGCAGGAACTAACTGCTCCAGGTGTGTGCTTACCTGCCGAGAGGATTTCCGCAGCTCCGAGCGTTCCTAAACTCTCGCGGCAAGTTGTGGCCGTGCACCTTCGCCCAGGCTTGCTCCGAGCCTGGGGCCCCGAGCCTGGGGCCCGGCCGTGTCTCGGGGCTGCGTGGGGAGGCGCCCTGGGCTTTGCCCAGGAGCCCTGTGAGGTGTGCCGGGGAAGGGCAGGGCTCAGGTGCATCACAGTGCCACAGCACCTGGCAGGGGTCTGTGGTCGCCCGCCTCCCCCTGACCCTCCCGCGGACTCTGTTTGCAAGGTCAGGCGAGTGTGAGTGGCTGGGGGAGGGGTGGAGTCGAGAAGGGTTAACAGTCCCTTTGCGGTCATTCGCTCTGTTCCTGTGCAGCATGGGGTCTGAGCACAGCCCACGCTTGCCATTGTGGGGTCTCACCCGCCCGGCGTCCGGCACCTGTGACAGCTAAAACAGAAAGGGACGGGATGAGTGACTGCAGATGTGAGCTGGCTCCCTGCAGCCTTGCGGGGGGCGGGGACCCTGCTTCCGGGGCCTGCGGTCCCGGGCACGCTGCTGCAGAGCTGGCAGAGCAGGGTGACCCAAGCACCTTGCCGGGGGGCCGGACGGCGGTGACTTGGGCGCCCCACACTGTGCTGGGCACAGCAGGAGGGGCTGTCGGGGCCACGTCCCCTGCCCTGGCAGAGCTGGCTGCAGACTCGGCCCAGCGGCCACGGGGCTGGCACAGGCAGGGCCAGGGCCCGTCTTCCTGGAAGGGCTCGCTGGGGACATTCGTCATATGCATGTGCACATTTGTGTGCGTATCCACACGCGTGACTGTGCGTGATGCTGGTAGGTGTTTACGCAGCTGCGAATAACCTACTTACACGTGTAAAATGCAGGGACGTATGTTATGAGCTTGGTTCACAGTTCAGCCCCTTAGTCAGGGGCTAGACAGCGCAGGTGACCCTGCGCCAGGAGGGAGGGGTCGCCGGGCCGACCCCCGTCTCCTCACTCCCACGGAAACTGCAGGTGCCACGCGAGTGCCGGGAACGCTGTGTGGGCGGGTGCAGCCGTGGTCTGCCCGGGACACGCCAGGCCGGCTCGCAGGCAGGAGTGGGCGGGTCCCCAGGGGCGAGCTGTGACCCGCCAGGGCTGTCCTGCCCGCGCTGGTGGCCTCGTGACCGCACCTGTCCCTTCCTCCCTCCCGCTGCCCCGACTCCGCCTTCCGGCCAGCGCCTCTCCACGGACCCGCCACTGCACACGCACACACTGTACACGCACCACTCCACACACGACTCCACATACACCACTCCACACACACAACTGCACACACACACCACTCCACACACACACAACTCCACACACACACTACACACCACTGTACACACACAACACTACACGTACACACAACTCCACACACACAACACTACACGTACACACAACTCCACACACACACTATACACACACCACTCCACACACACTATACACACACCACTCCACACACAACTCCACACACACACCACTCCACACACACACCACTCCACACACACACCACACACACAACACTACACGTACACACAACTCCACACACACAACACTACATGTACACACAACTCCACACACACACTATACACACACCACTCCACACACACTATACACACACCACTCCACACACAACTCCACACACACACAACTCCACACACACACCACTCCACACACACACTACACACCACTGTACACACACAACACTACACGTACACACAACTCCACACACAACACTACACGTACACACAACTCCACACACACACTATACACACACCACTCCACACACAACTCCATATACATCACTCCACACACACACAACTCCACACACACACCACTCCACACACAACTCCACATTCACAACTCCACACACACACAACTCCACACACACACATAACTCCACACACACCACTCCACACACACACTACACACCACTGTGCACACACAACACTACACATACACACAACTCCACACACACATTATACACACCCACTCCTCACACAACTCCATACACACCACTCCACACACATACGACTCTACACACACACCACTCCACACACACACACTGTACACACACCACTCTACACATATAGCACTGTACACACCATGCACCACTACACGCACACACACAACTCCACACACACTACTGTACACACACACCACTCCACACACACCACAACACACATACCACTCCACACACACACAACTCCACACACACACCACTCCACACACACCTCAACACACATACCACTCCACATACACACCACTCCACACACACCACTGTACACACACACCACTACACACACACTACACCACTATACATACACCACTACACACACACACACCACTGTATACACCACACCACTACAAATGCCCCACTATACACATATACCACTACTATATATACCCCACACACGACATACCACTACACACACCACTCTACACACACACAACTCCACACACATCACTCTACACACACACCACTATGCATATACCACTGTATACACCATGCACCACTACATACACACACTACACACCACTGTACACACACAACACTACATATGCACCACTATACTCACATACCGCTATATACACCCCCCACACCACATACCACTACACACACCACCAACTGTCATATACCACACACACAGCACATACACACCACTATACACAACACACACCACTACACAGACACCACATACATATCAGTACACATAAACACACACCACATACCACTATACACACACACTACATACCACACACATAGCACTGCACGTATACACACCACTTACACATTCTACTATGTACACACAACACACCACATGCATATACCACTACACACACGCTACACACACACCACAAAACACACACCACACAAACTACTAAACACAAACACCACCCGGACACACCGCACACACCTCTATACATACAGTACACACCACTACACACACACCCAACACATACCACACACACCACTACACCCACACACACTCTACACAGTGACATACACACCCCGCATACATACCCACATGCAGACACACACACCCCACCACATACCACACACACAAACACACACAGCACCATACACTAAACAGACACACAGTGTATACCATACATACACAGAGACACACACTACCACATACACACCACTATACACACACACACCATCACATACCACACAGAGACATACACACCACCACACACCACATACAGATACCCACACTGTACACCATACACGCATGGAGACACACATACTACCACACACACCAAAACACACCACACACCCATGGAGACATACACTACCACATACTCACGATACATACACACCACTGTATACACAGAGAGAGACACACTGCACATCATACATGCACACACCACTACACACGCACACACACAGAGACACACAGACACACACACACCACCCCCACAGAGAAATACACACACACGCTATTCACCATATACACACAGAGGCGCACACTATGCACCAGACACTGCACACACCCACACTACACTCACATGCACACAAAAACACGGAGACACATTATATCGCACACATACAACCCCACACAGTACATGCACACATTGCATGTTATACACAAACATAAATACACTCCCCACACACCACACACACCACACACTGCACACACTCACACAGACTCACATACACCTCTCACGCACCCCCATATCACCACACACAGCACACACATCACACACACACGGACACCACACACACAAACACACACCACACACACATGCTGTGCACACACCCTATGCACCACACACACAAACACACCACTGCACACAGACACACACCACGCACCACACCCCCCCACAGAAACACACACAGACACAGTCTCTTCCTCACAGGATGGGAAGGGTGGCAGGAGCAGACGCTCGGGGTGGCCACAGGGACACCGGGCAGACGCCCTTCGCTGTGCGCGGGCACCCGGGAGCGGGCACTCTTCACACCCGGGCTGTCAGGCGGGCTGGCAGGTGCCCGACGGCCGGGCTCCCGAGTGGGGCTCGGGGCACAAGCGCCAGCGCCGGCCTGGGCTGACCAAGGGGACACTGGTGGACAGAGCGGGCCGGGTGCTCGGGTCCCGTGTGTGCCCTGCCCCCACACTGCTCCCTGGGGTTCAGCTTTCCCTTTCACTTGCCTCTCCCCTTCTTGGGGACATCAGCCGTGGCCACCCGCGCCACTGGGGCCTGGGCGCTGGGCGCTGGGGTGTCCGCGGCCCCTCGCCCCTCCTCCCAGGGCTCTTGTCGTCCCGCCTGAGTCCTGTGCCGTCCTTGGGCTGGGCGGGGCCTCGAGATTGGCAGAACCGCAGAACCTTCTCCACTGAACGGGGCGTCCCCCGCTACCAGCAGGAAGGGTGGGGCCGAGGGAGGCTGGACAAGCCCACGTCACTCAGCTCCACTCTGGGACCTGGTCGGACAAGCCCACGCCACTCAGTTCCACTCTTGGACCTGGTCGGACAAGCCCACGCCACCCAGCTCCACTCTGGGACCTGGTCGGACAAGCCCACGTCACTCAGCTCCACTCTGGGACCTGGTCGGACAAGCCCACGCCACTCAGGTCCACTCTGGGACCTGGTCGGACAAGCCCACGCCACCCAGCTCCACTCTGGGACCTGGTCGGACAAGCCCACGCCACTCAGCTCCACTCTGGGACCTGGTCGGACAAGCCCACGCCACTCAGCTCCACTCTGGGACCTGGTCGGACAAGCCCACGCCACCCAGCTCCACTCTGGGACCTGGTCGGACAAGCCCACGCCACCCAGCTCCACTCTTGGACCTGGTCGGACAAGCCCACGCCACCCAGCTCCACTCTGGGACCTGGTCGGACAAGCCCACGCCACTCAGCTCCACTCTGGGACCTGGCCGGACAAGCCCACGCCACTCAGGTCCACTCTGGGACCTGGTCGGACAAGCCCACGCCACCCAGCTCCACTCTGGGACCTGGTCGGACAAGCCCACGCCACCCAGCTCCACTCTGGGACCTGGTCGGACAAGCCCACGCCACTCAGCTCCACTCTGGGACCTGGTCGGACAAGCCCACGCCACCCAGCTCCACTCTTGGACCTGGTCGGACAAGCCCATGCCACTCAGCTCCACTCTGGGACCTGGCCGGACAAGCCCACGCCACCCAGCTCCACTCTGGGACCTGGTCGGACAAGCCCACGCCACTCAGCTCCACTCTGGGACCTGGTCGGACAAGCCCACGCCACTCAGCTCCACTCTGGGACCTGGTCGGACAAGCCCACGCCACGCAGCTCCACTCTGGGACCTGGTCGGACAAGCCCACGCCACTCAGCTCCACTCTGGGACCTGGTCGGACAAGCCCACGCCACTCAGG
This sequence comes from Microcebus murinus, assembly GCF_040939455.1. Lineage (NCBI taxonomy): Eukaryota > Metazoa > Chordata > Mammalia > Primates > Cheirogaleidae > Microcebus > Microcebus murinus. The sequence continues at coordinate 1,675,975 of NC_134113.1, read as the reverse complement.
TCCACTCTGGGACCTGGCCGGACAAGCCCACGCCACGCAGCTCCACTCTGGTACCTGGTCAGAGTGGGACCCAGCGTGTGTTCCTGGAGGGGTCGGCCCCAGAAAGGGCCAGGACCAGGCGTTGGCTCAGTGGGTCAGGTGGCCGGGACGTTCCACTTCCCAGCCCCGGCCGACGGCCCGCGCTGCCCGGCACTCCCAGTGGACCTGGGGAGCCGGTAAGGAAGCGGCCGGTATCTCCGGGTGGTCACTCGGTTACTAAGTGCTGGGGCCAGTGGGGTTGCAGGGACGGAGGGGGAGGTTGGCGCCTTCGGTGTGCCGGGCAGGGGGCTACCGCCGGTTCCCCAGCTGGGACCTTGCGTGAAACCCAACAGCGGCCCTTCCAGGCCCTGGGCGTGTCTCCGCGGAGCAGACAGGGCGAAGGCACTGGACACGGCACCTCCGTCTCTGCACAGGGACCAGCAGGCGTCCGTGGGCGGGGACGGGGGAGGGTCCCCAGGAGAGCCTGCGTCTCGCTGCGGGGTGGTGTCTTCCAAGTCCAGTCCGGACTCTTCCCTGCACAGCCGGGTGACCGTGACAACGAGGCTCATGGTGACGTCCGGATGGTTCCTGGAGCTCCCGGCACCTTGTGCAAGCGCAGTGTTGCTGAAGTGGGAGGCGGGGCCTGTCGTGCACACTCTGACCCCCCCCCCCCGCCCCCTGCCCACGCCAGAGGCCTGCCCACGCCGCCCCCAAGTCCCCGTCCAGCTCTGAGGTCCGCTGGTCATGAGAGAAGGCTGGCCACGGACTCAGGTGCTGCTGCCCCGTCCCACCTGGGGCCAGGGGTGCTCAGGTGATCGGAGGGTGGAGGACCCGGGTGCAGCCGAGCCCCCAGCCTGCCGGGTGGCGGGTGGGACGCCCAGCACATGTCTGGCTTGGCTCCGGTGGCGGGGGACAGCCGGGATGCACCCCCAGGTCGTCAGGCCCACCCCACGCGCAGGTGGTGGGGAGCTGGGCCTCGCCCCGGCTCCTCTTCTTGGGGGGCTCCAGCCAGGTCGTGTGATATCAGCAATGATCACTAGCTGTCGTCTCCCCGCTGTCCTCATGGGGTGAAGATCCCTTCCTAGGTTTGGGGCCAGTCCTGTCGGGCGAAGCCTCTCCCGGGGTGGGCAGCTCTCCTCCCTCCCGGATTCCATGTGACCTTCTGTGTGGCCCCGGCCGGTGCCAGAGCATCTCAGTGGCCCATGGTCGGGGGTCCGTAGCTGGCTTCGTCTCGAAGCCTCTGTGTGGGCGAGGGTCCCGGACCGGCTAGGTCCTCGTCCCCTCTGGTGCAGCCGCTGTGCTTTGGTGCCGTCCAGGTCGGTCACCCTGGGGACGCTGTCTCCGTGGAGCAGGGACGTCTGCTCTGTTGGCAGCTCGGGTGTGGGCTGCAGGGAGCATTTGGGGGAGTCATGGCTGCTGAGACCCCAAGGTGGCGACAGCCCTGGCCGTGCCCTTCCTGAGGTTCTGTGGACTCCTGGTCTGTGGAGGGGGGCCTCGGAAGGCCCCGAGGTGGCTGGTGTCATCGGGGGACCCTGGTCTTCCGGCTTGCAGTGCTTGCATGTGGGGCGGATAGGGCCCAGGTCCCGTCCTCTGCACTAGGGGGGCGGGGCGTGTGCAGGTAACACAGGGGCCCCCGCTGCCTCACCCCTTCCACCCGCCAGGCCAGCACTTTCCAGACGGTCCCTGCCCTTCCCTCTCCTTCCTCACTTTTCACAGCAAGTCTGGGCGTTCAGAGGTCTCCAGCTCAGGGGATGCACGGGGAGGCGGCTGTCACCTCCGCTCAGGGCCATATGAGCGTCTCAGGAGGAGCCCCCCTCCCCTGTCCCCAGGGCTGGCCGTGTCTGGGACATCGTGGGGGGCTCAGAGTCTGCAGCAGAGGGGAGGCAGGGCTGGGGGCCCTGCAGGCGCCAGGAGCCTCCTCCGGCCGAGCTCCGTGTGCACATAACAGAGGCTCGGGGGGAACGGGGGTCTCTCGGGGTATGGGTGTTCCTGCCTGTGGGGTCAGGTGAGCACAGGGCTCCCGGGAGGGGACGGGCCTGGCCGGGGGCCGCAGTGGCGGCTCTCGGCTGTCACCTGCATTGCTCCTCAGTCCCTCTGCGTGGAGGGTGTGCTGTCTGATGACCTTACTGTTGAGGAAACTCCAGGACAGCAGGTGCATCGTCCTGGCCGGGGCCCAGGCGCCCCGCCGACCTTGCTCCCGGGAGGGCTGCGGCGGCTCGTCCCGCAGAGCTGCCCCTGGGCTGGGGTGCCCGCAGGAGGGGAGGGCCCTGGAGAACTTCGCAGAGGGGATGCCATCCTCAGAGCCCTTCACCCTGTCCCCTGCATTGCACCCAAAGTGAGTCCCCGTGATTGAGGCTAACCACCTCTGGGCACCAGGGCTGGGGTCTCTTGCTCAGACCCTGGGGACCTGCGGGGGAGGGGGAGGCTGTGCCCCTCCCCCACCTCCTCCCTCTAAGCCTCCCAGGTGGGGCAGGGCGGGGCCTGAGGGTCCCACAAGTGCCCTCCGGGGCGCAGCCCCAAAGACCCCTCTCCGAGAGCATCTGACCGGACCGCGTGCAGCCCGCCCGGGGCCCACGTGATCTCCCCGGGTATATTTAGAAGAGGTCACGCAGCCTTTCAAAAACGCACACTCTTTTCAAAGCCAGCTTCTGCCTCTGAGAAGGCGGATTTTATTAGCCAATTACCTTTCTTCTCCCCGATTACAGAGGCAGCCGAGCAGGCCCTCCGATCCGCTCCGCTGATAGGAGCACCCAGACCTCGCTTATAAATAACTCTGTGCTTTGCAGAACCAGAAAATCCATCTCCAGACCCTCCAGTCTCCAGGGAACACCTGCACAGTGACAGCTCTGGGCTCCTGCCCGCTGGTTGCCTTGGGGACAACCTTGACAGACACGTTTGGCCTCCGTTTGGAATGCACGCATTGAGTGCCTGCTGTATGCTGGGCCTGGGCCGGGGAGCTGGTGGGCTCCTGGGATCGTTGCGTGAGGAGGAGGAGGAGCAAGAGCTGAGTCTGTGCACCTGCGAGAAACGCACACCTGTGGGGCCCACCTGACAGCACCCCTCCGTGCTTCCGGTTAGGAGTAGGGTCCTGTGGATGTAGTTAAGGTGGAGATTGCAAGATGGGATCAACCTGGAGCAGGGTGCGCCCCAAGTCCCGTGATGAGTGCCTACAAGAGCAGAGACACAGGTGAGGCCACGTGGAGACAGAGGCAGGGACGGGAGTGACGCGGCCATGAGCCCGGCCTGCCTGGAGCCCTTGCAGGGAGAACAGCCCGCCAACACCCAGAAGTCAGATTCTTCTTCCTTCCAGAGCTGCGAGGGGACAGGTCTGCTGCCTTGAGCCCCAGGTTTGCGGTACTTTGTCACAGCAGCCTCAGGGACCGAGTGCCAGGTGCACGAAGGACAGAGGGAGCTCGCCCCCAGGGGTTTCGGCCCCGTGCTGCGCCTGGGGGTCTCCAGGTGGCAGGGCCTGGGCCTGGTCGGTCTCGCCGGGTCTCAGGAAGACCTGCCCTGCCAGGTGCCCCGTCAGCAGGAAGGTGAAGTCGCCGTTCTTGCAGGGGAGCCTGCACGCCCGGCTGTGACAGCCCTGAGCTGGGGGTTAGGGCGGACGCTAGTGTTCCCGGGGAGGTCGGGGCGGGGGTGGGCAGCCTGCCGGAAGTTCTCACGTTCTTCCTCCCGTAAATCAGCGGCTCCCGGAGCGAGGGCACGCACCGCCGTGGGCCTGCAAGATGGCTTTATGCGAGATGCGGGTGGGCATTTTTTATCTTAATAGCCGTGTATCTGCTTTTATGGCTACCTTCTATTTATGGCAGAGGCGCTGGCTGCATTTACGGATGATGGAAATTCCTTTCGAATTGTAAGGTGAAACGTGGGTATGGTGAAATCCCGGCCGGGTCACAGGTTGGCTGACGCCGTGTCAGTTGAATGTGGGTTTGCTGAGCACCTACTAAGCGCCTGCAGCCCAGAATGGTGGAGCCTGGGCCCAGGTGCCCGGCAGGACTACCAGGCACACAGACCCCGGACGGCGTCTCTGGGTGCCCCCTGGCTCATGCACTCTTGAAAGCTGATACTTCGTTTTGCTTTTCTGTTTGAGTTTCTAGTAGGAGATTGTAGAAGTGAGATCGCCGTTTGTGCCCAGCCTCCCCTAAGGCATTTCTGATCCCAGTTGGAAGAGGCCGTGGCCCACTGAATAGTCTCCTGGCATAGTATTGAAATGTGTTTCAAATATATATATATATTTTTTGAGACAGAGTCTCACTCTGTTGCCCAGGCTAGAGTGAGTGCCGTGGCGTCAGCCTAGCTCACAGCAACGAAAAAAATCAGACTCCTGGGCTCAAGCGATCCTCCTGCCTCAGCCTCCCAAGTAGCTGGGACTGCAGGCATGCGCCACCATGCCCGGCTAATTTTCTCTATATATTTTTAGTTGGCCAATTAATTTCTATCTATTTTTGGTAGAGACGGGGTCTTGCTCTTGCTCAGGCTGGTTTCGAACTCCTGACCTTGAGCGATCCTCCCGCCTCTGCCTCCCAGAGTGTTAGGATGACAGGCGTGAGCCACCGCGACCGGCCTTGTTTCAAATATTTATTCTTTTTACTGCTGAGTTACTCTGAGGGCATTAGTTAGCCCTAGTTGAAACTCACCTGTTTCTCTTTCCTACCGAGCGGGAGGCGTGGCCGGGAGGGCCCGGGTCGGGGTTCCGTGTGCCGAGTGATTCTGCCCTTGTCTCTGGGATGCTGTGAGCAGGCGGGAGGAGGGGTGCTCCTGCTTTGCATAATGAATCTTCTAGAATGGAGCCCGGTTCCTCCAAGTTGGAGCTGCCCTCAGACCCAGCGGCCTGGGGAGCAGTCAGGCCGTCCCCACTGTGGGGTGCGGGAGGCGGGGTGCCCCTGGAGTGGCCCATCCCCTCCACTCTGCAGGTGGGGACGTGGAGGCAGGGGCAGGAGGGCGACCGCCCACGGCCACCTGGGTCTCGTGACGGATGCAGAGAGGAGGTGTCTTTCCAGGCAGAGAGACTTCTGTGGGCCCTGCAGCAGGTGGGGCATCCCAGCTGGCTGTCTGGGCTGGGGGTCGTCCGTGGCCCAGGGCCGTGAGCTCATGGGGGTGGCCGGGGCCTGCTAGGGCCGGGGCTGGCCAAGACAGGGCTGCAGAGAGACACCCCGTTGGCCCAGCCATTGGGAGCCTCAATGACCATGTTGGTACCAGTTGCTCAAAATCGCATCCTCTTTTCCCAGCTAGTTTGGGCAGCTTCCCGCCGGCGGCCTGGCTCCGGGGCAGTCACTCTGGGAGCTGGGACCTGGCCAGCCCTGGGAGTTGACCAGCTGTGGCCGTCCCCAGCCCATCCCGGGCCTCCACGTCCCCTCCTGTGAAGCGGGGTGGGCAGGGCTGTGAGATAAGGCCCGAGGCGAGTTCCTTCTGTTGTATTGCACGGGCCGAGCCGCCCAGTAGGACCACGCACAGCCCTGGGGGTGTTGAGAAGGGGCCTGTGTGCCACGTTGTGTGTGTCGTGCCGCCGTCCAACGAGACTCGGTGCTGGCTCTTACTCTAGTCATTTTTCCTGTTTTCTGCATCCACTCAAGTCCTTTCTTAAAGAACTGTGGCTTCCTGGGAGGCTGATTATGATAAGTGGGCAGAAAAGAAAAGCCTCTTGCCACGGTGCCAGGGCCTGCCGACCCTCCCAGACCCTCCCAGGCCCTCCGAGCTGTGCTTTCTCTGCCCACCCGTGGGGAGAGGCGGCCTGTGGCTGCTCCCTTCCCTGGGGACCCGGGTGGCACCAGGGAGGCAGGGGGCGTCTGTGGCTGTCCAGGCCGTGCCGTGCACCGAGGCTCAGCCAGGCTCGGGGCCGCAGACTGTCCAGCATGTCCCGGCCGGGCTCTGCGCGTCTGACCCGCCCAGGGTGGGTGATGAGGGGGAGGGATAGTGCCAGCAGGAGGGCCGGGGCGCACACACGCAGGGGAACCTCTTAGCGTGTTCCCAGCGCTGAGCTCACAGGCATCGGCATGCTCACGGGTGTGCACGCGTGGCCGCTGAAGGCTGTCCCACGGGGGCAGACACAGGGCCCTGAGTGTCCGTCGGAAGCTGTGCGCTACAGCCTGGAACTCGGGGCCGAGCTCCCGAGGGTTGGGCCCCACCCCTGCAGGGCGGCGTCCATCGGAGAACAAAGTCAGCGCCCCGGACACACGGCTCCCAGTCCTCAGGGCGGCTCCACCGTGACTGTGACTGATCCCCGGGGCTGTCTCGTCGCCATCGGCTCTCTGCACCCTGCCTCTGGGCGGCTGTGCAGCACTGTCTGTGGGTGCCCAGAGGGCTCTGCACAGGCCCGGCTGCCACTGGCTGCAACTCAGGGACCAGGTGCTCCATCTGAGTTTTAGGTGGTGGACAGATAGCCATGTGCACAGATGGAAGGACCAGCAGGTGGAGGGACAGAGGGACAGAGGGGCCCTCAGTGTGTGGCTCTGGCCACCATGTCCAGGGTGCTCCAGCTCATCACCACGCCTCGGGAGAGAGTTTGCAGGTGGAGCCGTGTCTGCCTCCCGGGCATGTCTGGTCTGCTCAGAGCAGCCCTGAACTGCCGGCCTCGAGCACACCCTGCTCAGCCGCAGTGCCCGCACCCCAGAGGGGCGCCGCAGATCCGCTGGGCCCTTCCACACTGGGCAGTTCGGGAAAGGAGTGTTCCCTGAGCCCGAGACCTGGTGGAGGTGCTGAGTGTCGCCGTGGAACCCGGGCCCCGGGCGTCACTGGAGCTGCACACCCAGCTCCGCGTCAGCTTCTCTCCGCCCCGATCGGGGCCCGTGAGTAGCGGAGGGGTTCCCTTTGCACCTGCTCAGGGGAAGTGCAGCCTCAGGGCCTGGGAGGCAGGCGGCACCACCGACAGCCAGCTCCAACTCGAGGGGGGGCTGCCCGTCGCCAGAATGGTCACCCCCTCTGCGTTCCTCTCCCGAGGACCCGGGTTGGGCGTGACCACACCTGGAGACTCCATAGGGTGTCCACCTGGAGCCGACAGCGGGGGAGATGTCCTTATACCGTGGAAAAGACGGGGGAGGAGATGCCTGCCCCGGATAGACAGGCACGTGCTGTGCGGGGGGAGCCCAAATCTGCTCCCTGGACCGAACCGAGCCGGCGGGGTCCTTTGGGGGCCCTGGGAGGCCGTGGGAGTGCTCTCTGGACAGCCCACGACTCGGGAGACACACACATCCTCGGATGTGCTTGTGCCTGCACAGCCTCGTGGCGGGTACCTGCTTGTCAGACGAGGGTGCCTGGTACCCGTGCTGCAGGGGACGGGCGGGGCTCCCCTGGGGACCGGTTCCCGCCAGCCTTGCAGGTCCCCGCGAGCTGTTCATTAATGAGCGTCTGCGCAGGGCCACGCTGACGTCACCGTGCAGGCTAATCCCTTAAGAACCGAGATCGTCTCCGACCTCGGCTGAGTTACAAGCTGAATAAATTAAAACTTCTCGTACGCGGTATCTCGTAGCCTTATTAAGTGGCAAGATTATGCAAAAATCGTTGAGTATGATAATGCGGCCCGCGGCGTGGTCCGAGACGGGACTGCGTTATCTCCGACTCTGCTTTGTGTGAGTTCCGTTCCAGGGGAATTAGTGGCATTACTGTTTAAATCTTAACTTCCGTGTTCGGAAAGCGCGTCCCGGAGCTTTTGAAATGTATCTTGAAAGCAGTGCCTGAATTTAACAGGTTTAACAAGGGCCGAACACGAGGAATTTCAAAGCGCAGCTAATCTGTAAAAATCGCGGTCGCCGTTCAGTCCGTGTTCCTCCCATCTAATTACAAAGAAGAAAAAAAAAAAAAAAGGTGTTGTTTTGCTAAAAGTTGCCCAGATAAAGTTGTTTCAGAGAAGGGGAGAGAAGTAAAGAGGAGACGCGGCCTTCTGGGCTCCAGGGCGGAGCATCTGCTCATGGCGATGGTGGCATTGTCCCCCGCCCTGCGGGCCACACGCTTTGCCACCGTCGGAGTGACCAGCCCTCCCGGCTCAGCCCCCACCGAGGACACTCGGCACCTCGGCAGAGGAGAGGGTCGTGCTGTTATGCCGTCGTTTTGGAAAATCACCGGCTTTGTTTTTTAGGAAAGTTGTAGGGCTAAGGGAAAAGCAGCACGCAGAGGAGTAAACCTCGCCTGTGTGCACGGCATTATCGTTTTCATCTTAGTGACCCCGGCAGGTCCCCTCTAAAGGTCGAAAGCTGCGCTGTCAACGGCCATGAGCACGGGCAGAGGGCAGAGCGCCCGGGACTGTCCGCGGTGAGCCCGCGCCCCGGCCCTCCGTCGGGGAGGCGTGTGCCAGCCGGAGCTCTCCGGAGAGCAGGACCGACTGACCGGCGGGACGTGCGGAGAGGCAGGCTCGCCTTTTAAACTACGGGCCCCTGTGACTGCGGGCGCCGAGTCCGAAATCTCCGAGGCAGGCGGCAGGCGGAGACCCAGGGCCTTTGCCGGGAGGCTCCGTGCGGCGTGGGGAAGCCCCTCTGTGTCGGTTACGGCCGTCGGCTGAGTGGGCATGGCCCACCCACGCCCTGGAGAGCCGCCGCGCTGTTCAGAGTCTGCCTGTGGAAATGCCAGTCTTATCCAAAACGCCCCTCGGGAAAGTCCGAAATCACATTTTACCGAGTGCGTGGTCACCGTGGCTCAGCCGGGTTGGCACATACATGACCCGTCACGTGGGCGATACTTAGGGAGCAGGGTGTGTTCAGGGTTGCCACTGCGGCCCCTTTGTCCCTGGCATGGCGACGCATTCCCGCTCTGCTCCGGTCTTCTCGAAGTGCACGTATGTGTCCACAGTGTTAGATCCGGAGCCGAGGGAGACACGCGGAGCCTCGTGCATAGCACAGCGCTGTTTATTTGAGCGCCTGGGTGCAGATGGGGGGAGGCGGAAAAGCGTCCACACGAGGGAGGGACGCCTTGGGTTTTGTGCGGGGTTTCTCCGGGGGAGTGAGTAAGTGGCCAGAACAGCCGCTTGCAATTAACTCTTTTTCACACAGCCGGCTCCCAGGACCCCGGCCTTCCGGCCTCCGTGGGGTGCCCCAGCACATCGTCCCCCAGCTCTGGCGGCGTCCTTATGGAGGGGGGTGAACCCCGTCCCTGTGTGTGTGGGTGGTGCCGGCTACAGCTGTCTCTGAGATTTACAGTCTCTGAGGACTCTCCAGACCCCGGCGGCTATTGCTTTACACTTTTGGAGTTCCCGCCTGGAGCAAATCTTACGTATATATGTGTGTGATCACGTATGTACACGTGTCAGTCTCTTTATACGTACCTTAGGTATGCATATGTCCATCTTTATATGTGACGTACATGTGTGCATCTCACGTACATGTGTGCATCTCATCCTTATACGTGATCTGCGTGTGTGCTGCGGTGCCTCGTACCTGGTTTCGTTATCCCCAGTTTGAGTTACACACACACAGCCGTGGTCTGAAAATTTCAGGTGGAAAATTCTAGAAATAAGCGACTAATACGTTTTAAGTTGTGCGCCGTTCTGAGGAGCGTGGCGAAATCTCGCGCCCTCCACGCTGCCTGGGCCACCGGCTCCTCGGCCGTTCCGTGGCTTCTCAGTGGTCAGGTCGGTGCCGTGGTGTCGCGGGCTGGGGCTTGGGGTCAGCAGTAGCCAAGCACCCCACGGAGGCCGGAAGGCCGTGCCGCTCCCCCTCCTCTGTCGTGTGGGTGTGGGGTCATCTCACAACATCACAAGGACGGTGCAATAGGCACTTCCAGAGAGGCACCGCCTTCACACGTGTTATTACAGTTTATGGTTATAAGCTTTCCATTTTATTACCGTTAGTCCCTTACTGTGCCTAACTGATAAGTTAAACTTAATACGTATGCACGCGTATACAGGAACAAGCATAGCGTATGTGGGGTTTGATGCTATTCGAGGTTTCAGGCATCCTGGGTCTTGGCATGAGCCCCCCAGATGAGGGTGGAGTAACCTCTTTACACGAGATGCATATGTGTGCATATGCATGTATGTGTTTACGTGCATACATTTGGCATCAGTACTGTGCATGGAGCAGGTGGACCCCGCACGTTGTACACAGTGCAAACGGTGCAGAGCAGCATCCTGTGACATTTCCCCGGAACCCAGCTCTCCCTCAGCCATGTTGTACCCCACACAGGCGTGCACACACACCCACACACACACGTATGAGATCACACACACACACCCCGCACACACACACGAGAGCGTGCTGTAACTCTGGTCCAAATTTTGCTCTTTCACTTTATTTCTTGAGGCTCCCCCAGGACGCTGCGTGGGAACCGTCCTCCCCGTCTGTCCCAAGGCTGGGTGCTGCTCTGCTCCGTGCGAGGCTCTGATGCATTTAAGGGACGCCGCGTTGCCGGGTGCTGGCCCGCTCTGAGCGGCTGTGAGTCACGTGGCGCGTGCGGCGTGAGCGTCCCGCACGGCCCTGAGTCCCCGCGAGTGAGCGCACCTGTGGGCGAAAGTCCTCGGAGAGTCCGTGGCTCCCACCCGCCTCCACCGAGGGGGACCCGGTGCCCCCCAGTGCGCACACGCTGCCTCCCCAGACCCAGCCCCGAGCAGGGCTCCCCGGCCCGCCGGGGCGCTGGGCGTCTGTGCGGTTTTAGGTGAGGTTGGCGTCTCCACTGGGTGAGCGCTGTCGATTCTGACTCCTTTTCGGCTCGCGGTCCCCACGCCCAGACCGCAGGCCTCCGGACATCGCCGTCGTCTTCAGCCTCAGCCGAGTCTCTGTCACAGCGCAGAAGTCACGGGCCACCGGTGCCTCGAGCTCAGATACTGCCTGCCTGGCGTCCGTGTCCCCTGGCCCTGGCGGTGCTCACGTGGCACACGGGCACCTGCCCGAGAGGTCCTCGGTGCTGCAGGGAGGCCACTGAGCGTGGGGGTCGGAGGAGGCTCCCCAGATAGGAGGCTGGTGCTCCTGCCGCCCTCAGGGCCCAGCGAGGGACCCCCCCCACACCGACCCGCCTCCCGGTGTGTTGCGTCCACGGCCGAGCTGAGGTCCTTGGGGATGTCCCCCCGCCCCTGGCCCTACTCTCCGCATGGCCCAGTGACTTCAGAAAAGCCCCACAGCCGGATGCAGGGACGCTGCAGCCCAAGCCAGGCCCCGCTGCCTGGCGTGCTGGGCTGGAGTGGTCCCGGCAGCGGGTGCCTCTGCTCCTCTCCCGGCCCCCCCTCCTGCCCCCGCGTGCCCCGCGTGGTCGGCCCGCCCTCAGTACCAAGCGGGGGGGGGGGGAGTTGCGTGCCCGGAGGCTGCTCTACCCACGCGGTGGTGCCCGGTGTGCCCACTCAGCGTGAGTCCGTGACTAGGAAACGCCCATCTGGTAGAGTCATGGCCAGAGGCGCTATGGCACCAGCCTTGCCGGGCAGCAGCCCACGCGGCTGGGGTTGAGTGTCCCAGGGGTCATCAAGGCCAGGTTGTCCGGCACCTTCCCAGGGCGTCCAGCCTGGGTCTCCGGCCACCCACAGAAAGTTAAGGTTGTGCCCCCTCTTCCCTCCTGCCCTGAGAGAAGCCCCTGCAGGGCTGGGCAGGGGTGGAGGACGGGGGCTGCCAGCTGGGCAGGGGTGGAGGAGGACGAGGGCTGGCAGCTGGGCAGGGTGGCCTCTCAGGAGCTGGCTTGGCGGTGTCCGGGGCACATGTGGCCCTGCAGGGTAGGCCTGGCCCGGAGCCAGCAGAAGAGCACATGGGTGCCCCCCGCCCCCCGCAAGGCAGGTGCCCTCTGCCTTCTGGAGAGCTTAAATTTAGGGGAGGAGGCTTTGTCTTCTAAAATGGAGCTCTCATGATAACCCAGGCACCGCGCCCGCCTGGGTCCTCGCTCCGGCTGGGTGGCCCCGTCTGAGCAGCAGCAGGCAGAGCCCGGAGGGGCAGGGGACAGAGTGCCCTGATGCCGGCGTCCCAGGGCAGGGCCCAGGCTCCTGCCCACGGCCTGCCTGGCTGATGTCGCTCCCTGCACCTGCTGGTATAAGAAGCAGAGATCTCAAAATGCCACTTCTGGACTTTTTAGGGGAATAATGCCTTGGGGGGTGGCGATGAGCTATGTCTTGAGAAATTTTGCTCCCCCTCTCCCCTGAGGGCACCCCCTGCTTTAGGCCCTGGAGGGCCACAAGAGCCAGGGGGGTTCTACCGGGCCGAGTAGGGCGTGGGGCAGCGGGACCGGCTTCCGCCCGGGACGTGCGTAGAAGAGCGTCGTCCGTGGGTCTGGCGCCTCCATCTTCTCACCGTTGGCGCCCAGGGCTGGCCCAGCATGGCGCTCCATGCCCGACCTCGCAGGTGTGGCTCCTGAGGACTGTGTCTGTGGAGTGCCCGGCCCGGCCTTGGTCTGCTCCTCCGCGGAGTGGGTGCCCCTAGACAGTTGTCACTGAGATGCAGGTGTGGACGATCCTGGCCCCCGGACAGGTGAGGTTCTGGATGAAGGTCCCTTCATTTCTGGTCTGAGTGCTGACCCTGTGCCAGGCAGGGCGCTGTGAGCTGGGGATGCAGGGTGGAGACACCCATGGCCCCTGCCCAAGGAGGGGGAGGCTGAGCAAAGGCACAGGAGACAGGAAAGGGCGCTGTCCGCGGTGCTGGAGACCGGCGATTGTCGGGGTGAGTGGGGGCAGGGACATTTCAGGAAGACCCCTGAGCAGGGGCCGGGAGCTGATCCCTGAGGGAGGGGAGGCCCAGTGGTGCCCCCTGAAGCAGGTGCCATGTGGGTGCTGGGGCCGGGGGCTTGGCGTCATGGAGCACCCACAGATGACGGTGTGCTGGGGTCCCACAGCCTGGCTCAGGTGACAGGTGCTTTTCCCTCTTTAACCAGGGTCTGTCTGATGGACGCAGGGGTGGGCCTTACTTAAGAGGAGTCCGGTCTGGGGTCGGGCTTCCTGAGTCCAGACACAGACTCCACCGCTCAGTGGCTGTATGACCTTGGGCAGGATGCTCAACCCCTGTGTGCGGCTGGCGTTCACTCTCTGTGAAACGGACTCGCTGTGGTACCTCCCTCCCAGTGCTGCGGGGATGGGGTGGTGGACAGTGACCAGAGCCCTGCTGCCCACAGGGTGTGTCCCTGTGGGTCACTCTTCTCATTACTCTGGGTGTCTCACGGGCCTCCACGACTCCTGTGCGTTGAGGTCTGACAATCTAGGTGCCCGCGTGGACAGGGCCGGACTGTGCACAGTGTCATTTTCACCTTGCCACAGGTGTGCAAGCCGTGTGCTCCCCAGCTCGGAGTGGGGTGGTGACCAGCCAGTGCCACACAGCTGGTCACTGCAGGTGTCTGCTGGTCCCCTGAGGGCCACAGAAAAGGCAGGTGCTTAAATCTCAGTGCTGCGTTCCTTTGTTCTAGGGAAACAATGCCCTGACCCTTCATGTGCGTCTGGGGACCTTCTGTGCCTCGAGCCATCTGTGACGTGGGCATGCCCCGCTCAGATAGTTCCCGTGTATTTTGTTGCAGATCCCATGTGCTTTCCCTGGTGTTCCGGACTGCTTCTGGCTTCGGAGCTGGGAGGAGATGGCCCAGGCGTGCAGGGCCCTCGTGAGGGTCTGGGACTGGCCACCACTTTATTTCCACAGGCCACAGTGGGGACAGGAGTGCTGGAGCCTGGAGTCTGCACTCCTGGGTCCAGTCCTGATCGTTCCACTCACTGGGCGACCTGGGTCCCGGTCCTCTGGCTTTGCAATCTAGGCATCTTCCATGGAAGAAGCACAGCTGGGAGACGGGACAGCTGCCAGGTGCATGGTGGTGCCCTTTTGGTGTAGCTTCAGCCCCTCATTGTCCTTCCTCCCACTCTTGTTATGTCCTCCAAGGACCTCGGGGAGGAATGAGGGGCCTGGGGAAGGCTCTGGCGGGTTGAGCAGGAAGCAGTTGGAATTGAGGAGGATGAGCTGTCAGGTTCAGAGCGTTTGCATTTTAGCTCTGGGCATGAGGAGACACAGGTGTTATGGTAGCGATGGTGGTGGCCGGAGATGATCGTCTTGGTGATTGTGATGAGGGGGATGAGGATGCACATGGTTACAGCAGTAAGCGGGTGTGGTGGTGGCGATGGTTACAGTGGTGGTGATGGTGGTGATGGCGGTGGTGGTGATGATAATGCTGATGGTTATGGTAGTGATAGGATAATGATGATGGTGGTTATGGTGATGGTGATAGTGATGGTGGTGGTGGTGATAACGATGGTGATAATGGTGCTGATGGTAACCATGGTGATGACAATGGTGATGGTGGTGATGATGATGGTGGTGGTGGTGATGATGATGATGGCAGTGGTGATGGTAATGATGATGGTGATGGTGGTGGTGGTGGTGACGATGATGATGTTGATTGGTGGTGGTGATGGTGGTGGTGGTGGTGATGATGGTGGTGGTGATGGTGATGATGGTGGTGGTGGTGATGGTGATGATGATGGTGGTGGTGGTGATGGTGGTGGTGATGGTGGTGGTGATGGTGGTAGTGATGATGGTGGTGGTGATGGCGATGATGGTGGTGATGGTGATGGTGGTGATGGTGGTGGTGATGGTGATGATGGTGATGGTGGTGATGGTGCTAGTGGTTGTGGTGATGGTGGTGATGGTACTGCTGGTGGTGGTGATGGTGGTGATGGTGGTGGTGATGGTGATGATGGTGGTGGTGGTGGTGATGGTGGTGATGGTGATGGTGGTGGTGATGGTGATGGTGGTGGTGGTGGAGATAGTATTGATGGTGATGATGGTGGTAATGGTGATGATGGTGTTGGCAGTGGTGGTGGTGGTGGTGGTGTTGATGGTGGTAATGATGGTGGTGATGGTGTTGATGGTGATGGTGGTGATGGTGTTGATGGTGGTGATGATGGTGGTGATGGTGATGGTGGTGGTGATGGTGGTGATGACGGTGATGGTGGTAGTGATGGTGGTGATGATGATGGTGACAATAATGATGATGTTGATGGTGGTCATGATGATGGTGGTGGTGGTGATGGTGGTGATGGTGATGGTGGTGGTGGTGATGATGGTGGTGATGGTGATGATGGTGGTGATGGTGATGATGGTGTTGGTGGTGGTGATGATGGTGGTGACGGTGATGGTGGTAGTGATGGTGGTGATGATGATGGTGACAATAATGATGATGTTGATGGTGGTCATGATGATGGTGGTGATGGTGATGGTGATGATGGTGGTGGTGGTGGTGATGATGGTGGTGATGGTGGTGGTGGTAGTGATGGTGGTGATGATGGTGGTGACAATAATGATGATGTTGATGGTGGTCATGATGATGGTGGTGGTGGTGGTGATGGTGGTGGTGATGATGGTGTTGGTGGTGATGGTGGTGATGATGGTGGTGACAATAATGATGATGTTGATGGTGGTCATGATGATGGTGGTGCTGGTGAAGTGCCTACTGTCTTTGACTGAGTACATTACATCCATCATTTTCTTTAATCCTGACAGCCCTGTGAGGACACAGGCAGGCGTTTTACATGTGACGTGTTCGAGGTGTTGTAGGTAAGATGACTCAGCCCTCTGAGACAACAGCATCAGGCCGGCCCGGGCCACTCAGCAGGCACCTGTCCTGCCACGTGCTGGCCGGCCCACCGTGTGAGAGGCAGGAGCCAGGACTCTGTTCTGCTCCACCTCCTGGAGGCCACTTGAGCCTCTTGTGCCAAACCCTTTGACCCAGAAAGGCCACCTGGAGCAGTTCGTCCTGGGCAGTCGGGGGGTGGGGCGGGGCTGAGGTCCCAGGAAAGCTCCCACGGGCAGTCGCCACAGGAGCTGTTGGGGACAGCAGGCTTTCTTCATGGCAGACCGGGGAGATCTCGTGGTTTATCCGGAGAGGAACATTCCCCTCAGCCCGGGGAGCCTGCCAGAACCAGGGAAAATTAGTGATATTTTGAGAACTGAAAAAAAGTAGACTTGAGCAGCATGTGGGATGGTCGCAGTGTTGCTGTGGGGACCCGTGTTTACATAAATGTGCACGTTTATATTTAGACATGTAAAGAGATGAGGTGCTGGGATGAATATCTGCTGAAACATTCGCAGAGGCTACTAGGGTGGAGGGGTTATCGGTGGAGTATGTTTCCTTTCTTCTCCCATTTTCTTCTTTTTACACGGGAATCACGGTAACTTTTATATGCAGACACACCTTCCTGCAGAGCACTCTTGCCGCTGCCCGCTCTGCCGCTGGCTTGGCATCTGCGGTGCGGCCAGGGGCGGGGGGGGGGGGGGCTGCTTCCCGTGGCCGAGGCTCCCGCCGCGGGGACCCTCCCATGGGCTGAGCACAGGGTCCGGCAGCTCCCAGAGGAGCAGGACATGCAGCGCTGTGAGGAGTCGGTGCTCCTAGACGCCAGGGCTCCCGCGAGGCCCTGGCCTGGGGGCGGGGGGGGGCAGTCCTTGGCCTGACACGCGTGACAGCTCCTGCTGGCCGGCTGCCTGTCCACCTCCCGTCCCTGTTCAGGGTGAACCGGACCCCAGTCTTCCGCCGAGCCCGTGGCTGTCTGACGCAGTCACCACGCTTCCTCGGGGCTCGAGGGGCGGATCCAGGCCAGGCTCGGGGGTGGGCGGAAGCTGTGACCCCCCCCATACACACAGTGGTCCCTGATCTGGGCCCGTGGGTGACACTCTGTCCCTTTCGCCTGGGAGGCAGGCATGGGCTTGTCCAGGACTCGGATTAGGGCTGGCCCGCCCATCCCCGGCTGGAGGCTCAGACCAAGCATGAATGCAGGCGGTGAGGAGAGGCCTCCGGGCAGGGGCGTGTGGGAAGGGCCGCAGGGGCGAGGCCTCAGAGGAGAACAGTGGTTTAGGTAATTAAAAAAAAAAAAAATTTGAAACCCAAGACAGCCGCCTATATTTTTCCTGGTCTGAGTCCTGCCCTTTTTCCCCTCCCCTGGGGGGCGGGAGGAGCAGGGAACTGTGACTTGGAGGACGGTGGGGTCCTTCTCCCTTTAGAGAGATCCCGCCCCGCCCTGGGCCCTGGGCGCTCCGGGCCGATGCCCGGCTGTGGCAGGGTCGGCACAGGGGCTCCCACGCCAGGCCGCGCAGGCTTGGCGGGACAGTCGGGGTGACCAACGACAGCTGCACTGCCCACGGGCTGGCGGTGCCCAGCGAGGGTGGCGGGGTGGACCCCTGCTCCCCGGGGTCTTGCTTCCCTTTGCAAACCCTCCACCAACGCCGATTTTGTTTCTGCCCAAAGCTCGGCAAACGTTTATCGCAGCTTCAGAAAACACGAAACGCTTCGAGAGACCCTGCCGTCCGGGCAGCGTGGTCGCCTCTCGGGGCAGGCCCAGCCCCCGCGACCCCGTTCGTGCCGCTTCCTTCCCGTCTGTCCCTCTCTGCACGTGTGTGAGGCCGGAGCCTGTGCCAGGCGCGATGCCCGCCCCGCTTCCCCCACCCGCGGCCCGCGAGCCCCCCGGAGCCGCGTGCTGCACCAGCCCCGAGGCGGCGCCGTTGACTCATCCCTCCTCCGCGGGGGCCACTTGGATCGGCTTCAATTTGGGAAGTCTCTTAATGACAACTGAGTCTGTTTCTTCCCAAACATGCCTTGGTTTTCCCAGCCTGGCACACGCCGCTGCCAGCGATGGCGGAGGCATTTTGGAGAATCCTCCTGGGGCCTGGCCTGGGGGAGGAGGGGCTTTTCTTCCCGCCTCTGTGTGTGTGTGCACATGTGTGTGTGCGCACGTGTGTGTACATGTGTGTGCACATTGTGTGTGCGTGCACATGTGTGTGTGCGCATATACAAGCACACGCTGCAGGGTTGGTCGGGGCCAGTGAGCCGTTTTCAGTTATCGGGGAAGAGCGGCTCGGAGAGGAAGTTCCCCCCAGGAGCTCTCTGGCCTCTGCAGGAAGGTGTGCCAGGGCCTCGGCTTCAGGGTGTTCTGGGTGAGCTGCCCACGCGGGAGCTCCGTGCCACGTGTGGAAGCTTCCTCTGCCAGCCAGTGCCGTGGCCACACGCTGTGCGTCCAGTGAAGTTGCGGTGTCTGGTCATCGCCGTGGGGCAGACGTCCCAGGGCGTGGTGTGTGGCGGGCACTCGCGTTCACGAGTGACGTGGACGTAGATTCGCGTGGAGACGCTGCAGAGACCTGGGGGCTCCGGGCTGCCGTCAGCCGGGCACAGAGCCCCCGCCTGCCGAGGGCGGCGCCCTCCCACAGAGCCGCCGGGACAGACTCTGGGAAGAGGGCAAACGCCAGCAGGTTCCCAGTGAGGAGCCTCTGCTTGGGTGTGAGGGGCCCGCGTTTCTGGAGCGAGGGCTGCAGAAAGGGGTTGTGTTTGGGAATCTTAAGAGCGGCGGAGATGGCGTCCAATTCTGAAGGAGGCAGCCAAGTTTCCGGTTTGAGGGACCTCAGTGGACATCCGCCGGGCGCCTGCCTGGCCCCAGACCCGCTGCTCCACGGGGCCCCTCGTGGCCTGTGGCGTGGCTGGGGGTCAGGGCTGAGGGAGAGGCAGGGGCAGGGACTCTGCCGGGCATCTGACCACGGCTGCCCCAGGGTCAGCCCACGCCACCTGCCCGAGGTCAGCACCTGACCCCAGCACATGGCCCTTCACGCGTGCCCGGCATGAGGACCACATGGGACCGGGAGGCTCACGGGGGTGAAGACAGCGTGTGCGTCTCCTGGGCTGTAACCGGGTCTCACAGGCTGGGCGGCTCGGCTTGCACAGCCGGCATGCAGCCTCTCTCAGCTCCGGACGCCAGAGCGTGAGGTCGCGGCGTGGGCAGGGCTGTCTCGGAGGTTGGGGGAGAACCTGTCTCAGGCCCCTCCCGGCGCCCGGAGCTCCAGGCGTCCCCGGCTTTCGGCAGCGTCTCTGTAGTCCCTGCCTCCGGCTGCACAGCCGCCCTCCCTCCCTGTGCCCTGAGCCCCTCTTCCTGTGAGGTCGCCAGTCACACTGGATTAAGGTCCACCCTGATGGCCTTATCTTAACCTGATTATGCTGCAAAGACCCTGCTTCCAAACACAGTCACGTTCACAGGTCCAGGGGGGGTGTTAGAATTTGAACGTATTTTGGAAGAGACGCAATTCAGTCCGTAGCAACCGGCAATGGGGGTGTTGTTTGGCTTTGGGTGGAGTCCCAGGGGACCCCTGAGGTTGGCCGCTGGGTCCGGCCAGAGACGGGGCAGCGAGATCTTCCTAAGATGGGCTGTCCCGCGGCCCCGGGACAGGCTGGCTGCGCAGCTGGGAGGAGCGTCCTGCAGGGCAGAGCCTGGGGCTGCGTCTCAGCTGTTTGCACGCGAGCTTGATACATCGTGGGCTCACACTTGCCCGCTTCTCCTGGTTCTCCTTCCTCCCGGGGCCTGGCGTTTACCCTCAGCTTTGCCGAGGGTGCGTTTCCAAACAGTTGTGAGCTTCTATCCCCAGTGGCAGGTGGTACTGAGGAAGTCCCCTCACCCACGTGACGGCCATCGGCACAGTCAGGTGAGCTGCTACGATGCTCGGCGTGCAGAGGCCCGCGCCCGGCGTCTGGTTGGCAGGGTGAGCTCAGAACGGGCAGGGGCCTCACGCCACGCCGAGCTGGGAAGGTCGGATGCCATGGTGTCCAGGCAGGGGCTTCATCTCACCCCTTGCATGGCAGCTCCGCGTCTGGCCGAGAACCTTCTGCTAGCAAGTGCCGAGTGAGGACAGGGCCGGGAGGGGGATGAAGGACCCTTCTGCCCCTCTGCCTCCTGGTCGGAGCGTGCGGTCCCTCCTGGGGGCTTGGTCGTGTTCCTCCCGCTCCCCGCGCTGCCTGGCCCGACGGATTTCTCTTATCCGTCATATTCCATGGCTTTGTTTGCCGCAGATCCCTGGAACGATCTCTGTTTCGTTCTTCTTCTCCCCACTCTGGTTGACCTGCCATCCTGCGGTGCATTTCTGCACCCAGTGAATGAATTGCTATTTATTTAGAATTCATTTATTTAGCGTTTATTCGCCGCAGTATTTCGGCTCAGGTTGAGCAGCAGACAGAGAAGCTTCCGGAAGTCTCCATCCTCTTGGAATCTGCCCTTTGGAATGGAGACCGGAGGTGCCTGGCTGACGACTTCCGGTTTTGTGCCGTGCTTGGGTCGTGACCAGGGCTCATGTGAGCCTGTGTTGACTTTGTGTCCCCAAGACTTTCTGCAATGCTGTCCCTGTGGCATTCTGGTGGTGCCGATGAGGGCTGGGCTCTCGTGCCTTCACTGGAGAAGGTTCTGGAAGCCATCGGCCCCTCCCTCGAGCCCCCCTTTCCTCCTCCTTCTCCTTCCTTATCCCGTTTTTCCTCCCTTGCTGCAGTTAAGAGTCTGAGGCGCCTCCCTTCCCTGGGTAGATGCTGTTCCCGGCCCTGGGCTCACTGGGGAAGGAGCGGCCAAGGCGGGTCGTCCCTCCCAGCAGGAAACATGGACCTTGAGCGAGACATCGCCGGGCAGAGCCGTGACCAACCTGTGCGCTCGGGAGGGACTGAGACCAGCCCAGCGCGGCCAGGCTGAGGGGCCCGGGGAAGCCGAGCTCAGAGGGGCAGGCCGGCTGCACCCTGGAGTGACTGGCTCTGGTCCCCTCCTGGAATGCCCGGGTGTCTTTGGGAGACCGTGGGGAGGAGCCCAGCCTCACCTCACCGCACCTGCCAGTGACCGTTAGTCAGCCAGGGTCGGGGCCGCCAGCCCGGCCGAGCCGCGCTTGGAGGATTAGCCAGGGGATCTTCCTGCCTGGGTGGAGAGCAGCGATCGTACATAGCCTGGGAGAGTGGGAGGGAGGCTGTGGCGGGAGGCAGACACTGCGGCCACACGCCTGTGCCACGCGTCCCAGGCCTTGGTGCAGGAGTGCACCGTGACGCGGGCAGGTGACACGTTGTCCCTCCCGTGTTCCTGCTGCCGTTGGAATGGTCTGTAATGTGCGAGGTCAGGCAGGCGAAGAGGACGGCGGGGCCTGGCGTGGCCCCGTGGGCTGCCGAGTGCGGGTGGCGCGTGGCTCTCCCTCCCGCCCCGCCCGGCTCCTGTGCGCGGCTCCCACGGGCCTGGTCGGGGAGCCCGAGGGGGGAAAGGCCAGCACGTGGCTCCTCGGGGCTCCTGAGCTCCCCACGGTCCCGAGTCCCTCCGAGAGAGCGGAGGACCCCGCGCCATGCCCCGTGCCCTCCGCTGTCACTGAAGCCTGAATTATCTCCACGCACAGCGTGACTCACAGAGGCCGGGATCACGAGAGGCTTTCTCTGCTTGTTAGTGTCTGCAGCTCACATTCTCTCTAGGATGCTGTTCAAAGATCTTTCAGAACCAACAAAGGCATTGACTGTCTGTTTCACGGGATCCCGCCTGCTCTGGGGGAGGGACAGGCATCGCTGAAACCCGGTGACTGTGTCCAGGAGTCCGTGTGTCGTCCCAAGAGGCAAAGCTCCGGGCAGTTCTGCAGGGCTGTGCTGTGTGGGGCCACCCAGGGGAGGGACAGGCATCACTAAAACCCGGTGACTGTGTCCGGGAGTCTGTGGGTCGTCCCAAGAGGCCAAGCTCCGGGCAGTTCTGCAGGGCTGTGCCGCGTGGGGCCACCCAGGGCAGGGACAGGCATCACTAAAACCCAGTGACTGTGTCCGGGAGTCTGTGGGTCGTCCCAAGAGGCCAAGCTCCGGGCAGTTCTGCAGGGCTGTGCCGCGTGGGGCCGGCCAGGAGGAGGGACAGCGGGCAGCTGCAGAGAATGGAGTGGAGAAGTGGAGATGCCCAGCTCGGAGGGTGGCCGGCCCGTGGAGCTGCTTGAAGTTGTGGCTGAGCGAGGGCTGCCTGGAGGAGGTGGGACTGGCGCCGCCCTCACCCCTATAAGTGTCAGCTCTGTGCAGCAGGGGCGGGAACCTCGGCCCCTGTGGGCGGGAGTCGGGACCCCACCTCTGGCTGCTAGGCTGGCGGGCGAGGCTGACCTGGGCATTGAAAGTACTGCTGCAACCTGGGCCTCTGTTTACCAATATGTACCTCTCCAGGCCTCAGTTTCCCCACTTGTAAGAGAGTAAGAGGATCCATTCGCCACTAGTGGGTCTCGGATCCGGGGCGGAGCAGGCAGCAGCCGGGGCATACGGCGGTGGGAGGGGCGGGATTCTGGGGTGCAGCGGCAGGGGCGGGGGCAGGCACCCTGTGCTTCCGAGTGGACGTGACCCCCTCTGCCGGGGGAGGCTGAGCCGGTGCCAGCGCGTCACCGTCCGCCCGTCCTGCCTTACGGTTTGTGACTTCCTAGGAAGCAGCTCCTCAGGCGGGAACAGCTGACTCACAGAGCTCACCTGCGTCTTGCCGTGTCATCAGAAGCAAGCATGTGGCATCCACGGCAGGTCGATCCTGCCTCGCCGCCCACCAGGCCTGGGAGACTCCAAAGGGATCAGATCGCACGCTGGCCCTCAGCAGGGCGTGACGCCGGTACCCGCAGGATGCCCACCCACTGCCTTCCTGGGCCATCCTCGGGCCCGGGCGGCGCTATCTTCCTGCTCCCCGGGGCAGGTGCCTGCACCGAGTGTCGCCACCCCCAGCGCCCTTCTCTGAACCCTCCTGCCTGCCGCCCGCCCCTGAGAACCCCCCCACCCGGCCGCCCCACCCCACCCGGCCTCCCCCTGTTCTCGGGTCTGTAGATGTGTCCCGATGTCCTGCACACACAGCTGGCCCTCGAGGGAGGTGGCCCAACAGTGGGGGAGCCCCAGCTGCCAGTGGTGACAGTGAGGGTGCGGGCACAAGGTCACGGGGCCGGCCGCTCCTGGCTGCATGAGGCTGCCCGTCCCCCGACGGCCGACAGTGCTCAGGGATGCTCCGGCGTCGGTGCTGGAATGTTCTCCCTTGGCCAGACTCAGCTCTAGGGCATGTGTGGCGGCTGTTCCTGTAGCTCAAGCCCGTGTTCTTCCTTGCTGTCCTGGAGTCCGCTGGCCGCTTGGTTCCTCATCTGGGGCCTGGCTCCCAGCCCCTTAGTGTCGCAGCCTGAGCTGTGCCCAGAGCTGGCCTGTCCCTAACACAGGACCCTGTGGCGCTGTTGTCACCTCCTTGAGGCTGACGCTCTATCTCTGTTAATGCATCCGGAGACTGCAGGGAGCTCCCATCAAGCAACCCCCTGGTGGTGCCCGAGCCGTCCGGCTGTCAGCCTCTCTGGGCCCCTCTGCCCTTGTCCTGAGCTTGTCCCTCTGACATCACTCCTGCCCCTCTCTGTTTCATCCTGTGAGCCCTGGTGTGTCCGCAGACTGGACACAGACTCCCGAGCCTGTCGCCCAGCCGGCCACTCGAACCTCCTGCCTTTGGCCGAAGGATTTCTGTACCCACGAGGGCTCACGTCACAGTCCTGGGGCAGCACCAAGTCCCTTCTGCAGCCTGGTCCCAGGCGCCGCGTGCTCGGGCGTGTCCCTGGTTGTGCCTCGTGGCTGTGTCCCAGCCCACGACTCCATGACGGTCACTGCCACGGGGCCGGGCTGACGTCCTTCACGCCTGCCCTTCCTGACTCTGCAGTGGTAGGATGGGGCCCCTCCCAGCTGCCAGCAGGTGTTGAGTCTCCAGGGTCGCCATGGACACCGTGGACCGCGGGGCCCTTGGGCCGCAGGTCAGACCTGTGGGCCGCATCCCGGCTGGGGCCTGTGGTCCCGTGGGAGCACCAGCAGCTCACGGGCACTCGTGTGGGCGGGCGCCGTGGTTACTTTCCTCACCTTGCCTTTCGGGAGTGGTCCTGGCGTCCTGGCCACAGAACGTGGTCTCAGGGCAGCTGGGCCAGGTAGATACGGTTGCCTCCGTGGCCTCTGTGACCCAGCACCCTCCCCTGGGGGCTGCACAGTCCCTGGGCGTCCACGCCTTCCCCCAATCCCAGATCCTCATTGCGAGGACTTTCCCAGGCACAGAAAGGTCAAGGGCGAGGGGCACCAGACACCACCTGCCCCGCACGGCTGTTTACGTCGTGCGTGAATTCCACTGCTATATAAGAAATTGCTAAATTCGCTTCATTCATAGATACGTTTACACATGGATGTATTTATGCATGGATGTGTACACTTACATGCTTTTAGGCATATTTGTGCGTTCCTAGATACAGTTATACACAGATACGTTTATGCATGAGTGTATACATTTGCACACTTAGATACATTTATACACAGATACATTTGTACGTGAATGTGTACATTTATACATTAGGTACTTTATTACATAGATACGTTTATACATGAGTGTATACATTTGTACACTCTTAGATATGTCAATACCCGAGTGTATATATTTGTGCATTCTTAGATATGTTAATATATAGATATATTTATATGTGAGTGTGTACATTTATACATTCTTAGGAACACTCATACATTCATAGGTACGTTTATGCACAGATAACGTTTATGCATAAGTGTATGCATGTGTACATTCTTAGAGACATTTATACATAGAAACATTTATACATGAATATATACATTTAAACACTCTTAGGAACATTGATACATTCATAGATACATTTTTACATGAGTGTATACATTTGGACATCCTTGGGTACATTCATACACAGATACGTTTATACATGAGTGTATACATTTGTACATTCTTAGGTATGTTTGTATGTAGATGTATTTATACACGAATGTGTACATTTATACATTCTTAGGAACACTTATTCATACATATGTTTATACACAGATATATTTATGCATGAATGTATACATTTATACACTCTCAGGTACATTCATACCTAGATATATTTATGTATGAGTGTATACATTTGTACATTCTTAGAAACATTTATACACTAATGTGTACATTTATACATTCTTAGGAACATTTATTCATAGATATGTTTATATACAGATACATTTATGCATGAGTGTATACATTTATACGCTCTCAGGTACATTCATACATAGATACATTTATGCATGAGTATATACATTTGTACATTCTTAGATATGTTTATACGTAGATATATTTATACACTAATGTGTACATTTATACATTCTTAGGAACATTTATTCATAGATATATTTATGCACAAATACATTTATGCATGAGTGTATACATTTATACGCTCTCAGGTACATTCATACATAGATACATTTATGCATGAGTGTATACATTTGTACATTCTTAGATACATTTATATATAGAAATATTTATACATGAATGTGTACATTTATACGCTCTTAGGAACATTCATACATTCATAGATACGTTTATGCCAGGGAGACCCACTCCCCCTGTCTGCACAGTGGAAAATCCAACCGCTGCGGCCCCTGCATCCCCCCGGGCAGGAGAGAAGCCCCTCCCCGTGCCCTGCCTGTCTGGTCATGGGAGGCTGTGGCCCGAGGTCGGAGGCTGGACTCCTTCTGTCCCTTGTGTGTCCACAGAGACCAGGTGGGGGCGGGAAATGTGCTTAGGGTGACCTCTATGAAAATCCTGGTGAGCTTCCACATCACGCATCGCACTATCGGTGGAAAACAGGTCCTTTGGCCATCGAGCACCGACAGGGCACTGTGGCCTGGGGTCGCCTGCGAGCTGCTTTTGACCCGTGTGCGCTGCCCGCGAACACAGAGAGTGGGGTGCAAGGGCACGGGGTGGGGGGCAGGGGAGAGGCCGTGGGCATCTGGGCTGGCTGGGCGCTGGGCCCTGGCAGTGAGGCGGGACTGGTCTTGAGTCCCAGGGATGAAGACACTGGCCACACGGGGGGAAGGAAGTTGGGGACTACAGAACCCAGCCTCGCCTCGGGAGAACTCACCATTTTACTTTTAAATTTCAACCCATTCGATTATTAAAACAACCACGGCCGGATTCTAGAAAGGGTTAGGCCGAGAGTAAAAGCATACCTGTTTTCTCCCCTTCAGGAGCTGCAGTCGGGCCCCTCCCGAGCCAGGGCGCGTGGGCTGGGGTGGACAGGTGTGTGTCTCCCCAGGTGACCGCACCGCAGCTGGGAAGACGGGAGCAGCAATTAGAGTTCTCAACTGGCAGGAATCTGCAGACCGCACCTTGGTGCCAATGACGATTGCTTGTGTTTGTGGCGGGCTCGGGCCGTCTGCAGGTGCAGAGGAGAGATGGCAGGAGAATGGAGCCAGCCTCATTCTAGGTCCTGGGCAGCGGGCGGCTGTGGACAGAGGCGCGAGCGTGGGTAGCAGTTGCCGGCGAGGTACGATGTCCCATTTTCCATCTGTCGGCCCTTCCCGCACCCTCTGGGCCCCGCCCGCCTTCCCGGGGCCCCCGCCTGGCTTTGAAAAGAGTCATTTCCCTTCATGGTCTCACCCTGCGTGGTCGTAAATAATCCTCTTTTATTTACAAGGTGATTTTCCTTCCGTTTATGAGAACGTTCCCCACGGCCCCTCCTGGGCCCCTTTCCACGTGACCGGCACCCTCTGGGCTGCTCCTGGGCTCTCAGCCCCACCCCCACCCCGCCCCACAGTCCGGGAGAAGTCCCACAAGGCGAAATGCAGATGTGGCTTCCACCTGGGTCCGCGTAAGGCCAGGTGAGTGTGGGTGGCCATGGGGGGCACCACGAGCTTCTGTCCCGCAGAGGCCCCCTCCCAGCCGTGCTCTCTGCACCACTCTGCCTGGGGCTGTGCGTGGGCTCGGGACCCCGCTGCGGGCTGGCCTGAGGGCTCCTGCGCTCGCTCCCCGGCCCTGCCTGTCGGTGCTCCTGCGTGTGCACGAGTGCCCAGGTTGTCTCTGCACCTCAGAGGCTCTGAAAGGTGGTGCTAGGGCATCAGGATGTCACCAGACGTGTCCCCGCTGGTTCCACGGGGCGAGGAGGGAGGCCGTTCCCCTGGGAGGTGTTGGCACAGCACGCCGATTCTCTGGGATTCTGAAGGCAGGTCCAGGGCTGTGGCGGCTGCTGGCATGGGGTCCCCGTGGACAGCGCTGCTCAGGAGGGGGCTGGGCTCTCGGCAGGGAGTGAGTGTCCCGTCACTGGGGGCAGCCAAGCACAGCTAGGGGAGGAAGCTTCAGGCTCCGAATGGGAAGGGGGATACAGTCACTGTAATCTGTGCCAACACCACCATCCTGATTTTCTAAAATTCTGGCATTTTCTGGTCCTGTCCTGATTAACCACAAAGTCCAGGCGGTCAGTGTTATAGAAAGCGTCCCTGAGCGTTCTGCTGGGCTGCGGCGCGTCCTGAGGCCCGGGGCCGTTTCCAGTCCGTTGCTCCCTGGCCTCTCGCTCTGGGAATGCGCCTACAGCCTGGCCACTGGGGACAGGTCCCCGACCCCCGCCGTCTCTGCACACGGGTCACAGGACGTGGCCATGGTGGTGGACGCTGTCCGTGCATTGAAATCGGGGAAGGAGTCGCCTCGCCTTTGAGGCCTGGGGGGCTGCGCCGTGCCCTGCCAGAGCGGCCCCTCCCCAGTCCAGGGATCCTTCCCGCCCGCCCCACCCTCGGCCCAGGGCCTGCAGAAAGCCGGCCGAGGGGACTGTGGGCAGGGAGACCCCGGAACAGGGAGCCGCCTGACTCAGCACACGCTCAGCCCCGTGTGAGTTAACCGGGGCTCGGGGAGAGGGGGTCCAGGGGGCCCTGCTGGGACGGCCTTTGAGCGGGACCCTCCCTGGATGTCTCCTCTCTTCTGTGGATGCCTGCCTTGTCCTTGGAAAGTTGATTGTATGGATGGAAGACAAAAGGAATGCTACATTAGGAGCATTGGTTCCTGTGGCCACTCGGGGTGATGCTTTGTGTAGACCCAGCGTGTGGTTTGCTGAGCAACTCACCCCCTCCAAAGACAGTGGCATCGGTCCTGGCCCCTGGAACCTGTGGACATGCCTGCCGTCTTGCCCGGTGAAAGGGACTTTGCCAGTGAGACCGTGTTAAGGATCTTGAGACAGAGCGGTGACGCTGGACTGTGTGGGTCACTGCCCCACCCCCTCCTGCATCCTCACCGTTCAGGAAGACACCTCAGGCCCTGGCGTGGAGCCCCCACCCCGCCCCAGACGCACACCGCAAAGGGGGGCTGAGCGTTTCCCTGCCTGGTGCCTCCCGGGACTCTATCCCGAGTACTTTGTGAGCGGTGACTTCGGTCATTCACCGTGAGCCCTGCCACGTAGGTGCTGTTTTTGTGCCAGTTTTCAAGATAGGGAAACCGAGGCAACTGTTAACGTAGCAGAGCCGGGGTTCCAGCCCAGCGAGTCTGGTTCCACGGTCCCTGAGTCTAACGGCCGGGTGCGTGGAAACGGCGGCATCGTGGGTGGCGCTAGTCGAGTCCGAATCCCTTAGCAATTGTGAGCGAGCGCTGCCCGGGCAGGAGGCAGGCGGGAGGGACGGGGGCTCTGGGCACCTCTGCGCAGCCCCTCCCCCGCTGCTCCGCCGTCCCGCCTCCCCAGGACGGAATTGCTCCTTGGCGGGCCGGGCTCTGGGCGTTGGCACTTGCCGCCTCAGCCTTCTTGTTTACCTTCCCGGGAAAGATTGGATTAGCGAAGGCCGTCCGTGCAGTTTTGAAACAAGAGGCCTCGTAAATACTTTATTGGAACAAGCTCGGGATTTACTGATACCCTGGGCGGCTCTGCCTGGCGCTGGGTAACAGCTCGGCACAGCCTGACGCTCGTCGCCTTCTGCAGTCAGACGGCCTTACCTCCACCAGGGCGTCGTCGGGCAGTCCTCACGGAGCCCGTCCCTGCAGCTCTGCTGGGCAGCGTGGCCTCTCGTGGGTCCCGTGGCCGCTAGGCAGCAAGCAGGTGGCCCTGTGGCCCGTCCTGTGTCTTGGGCGGCCACGGAGGGGCAGCCTGTGGGTCCCGCTTGTGCTTCTTCACAAAGCTCCTTCACGCCTTCCCGTCTCCCTGGCTTCCGACCCCCGGGTCCCTCCTGGGCCACCTGCCCGGCCCAGACACCCGCCCAGTCCCCGGGAGGGCCCTGGCTTGCAGGAGACCTCAGAAGACCCAGGCCAGCGTGGACGTGGGGGCTGAGCAGCTGGAAGCGAGGACTGTGCCCGAGCCTGCCGTCGCGTGCAGGCGGATTAGTGGAGCCGATGGAAACATCCGCCGCCGGCTTTCCAAGACCACAATGTTTCCAGCTCAGCATCCTGAGCTCAGAATACAGCAGCCACAGTGATGGGCACTAGAGGTTTTTCCCCCTTCTAAGCATAGCCACACGTGCGGTGTCCCTGCCCGCGGACCGTGGCCGGCTGGCACAGAGCCTGGCCTTCTAAGCCTTCGTCAGCGAGGCGGGTTCCGTGTGTGCAGAGAGGAGCCGGGATCCCACGCGCCTGGACCCTGGGCGGGGAGGGCTTGGGGGAGCCCAGCAGACCTGCGCTTTGCAGTGCAGGGGCCGGGAATCGAGAGGGAGGGGCCGGCCCCAGCGCCTACCCTGAGTGTCAGCGTCAGGATGGGCCTCGCTGCACAGCGGGGGCCTGGCCGCCTGCTGGCAGAGCCCTTCGCCCTGCCTCCTCTAGGCCAGTCTGTGGTCACGGCCTTGAGGCTGGGGGACAAAGCAGGGGTGGGAAGTGCCGTCCCTGTTGGTCTGACCCACCTGCCCGGACGCCCGTTGGCAGTGGCGTCAGCTCTGCTGAGCTTGCTGCTGTCCCTGATGTTTGCATGTCGCCAAGTCCTGGGGCCTTGGGGCATCGGGCTGCGTGGCTGCCACTCGTTGCATGTGAGCAGAGGTTTGTGCGTGTCTTACTGAGATGCCAGCGGTCAGATCCAATGGGGAAGGAGAAGAGAAAAGAAAAGAAAGCATGAGCCTTTGTCCAGGGTGACAGAGCAGGGGACGGGGGGGAAGGACGAGTCCCCTCTTCCCGGCCCAAGTTGACCCCTGCCCTCGCCCTCACTTGCACCTTTCTCTCCTTCCTGCCCCATTCCTGGACCAAGCATCAGAGACCTCATTTTGTCTTGCAACAGATAGCCCAGTCTCCCCAAGAGCCAGCCATTGGGGCCTGAGGTTCTAGAAGATTCTGGCTGAGTAGGTCCAGATCAGGACCCGCCCCACACACTGCCCTGGTCCACGCCGGGCTCTCACTTGTTGCTCGCCTGATGTTCCGCCTCCTCTGGCCACTGCTGCCCAGATCCCCCGGCCCCGCCTCTCCCTGGGAGCGGCCGCCCCGGCAGCACGGAGGCTGCGGTGCCTCTGACGTCCACCCTGGTGGACCGAGGGCTCCCCAGGGCCTGGGGAGTGACGGTGCTGGGTGGGGGCCCTAGGAAGGCGTCAGGGTCTGGGCCATGGCACGTCCCTGCAGTCATTCTGCAGACGTCCCCTGCTGGGCTCCTCCTCTGTGCCTGGGCTGGGACGGAGAACAGCTTCTGCTGAGGACGGGCCTTCGGGCCAGGATGTCTTCCCATCCAGCCGCAGCCCCCCACCCCCCGTCGTGGGAGGTCTGCCCCTTTGGGCCAGTGAGCCCCCCAGGGCTGCGGGCCGTGGGCCGGGCGAGACTCGTGTCCGGGCAGGGCTGGTGCCTCGCTGACCAACAGCTGCTGTTGCTGAGGGTCGGTGGCCCCAGTCACAAGTCGGCCCCAAAGAGCACCCTGGCCCCACCTGTCCATCCGCTCATCCCACCACCTCTGCCCCCGCCCTGTCCTCATACTCCCAGGAGGCTCGGGGCCGGGCAGGGCTGGTGCCTTGCTGACCAAAAGCTGCCGCTCCAGAGGGACGGGGCCCTGGTCGGCCCCGGGGAGCCAACCTGTCCCTGGCCCCACCCGTCCATCCGCTCATCCCACCACCTCTGCCCCCACCCTGTCCTCATACTCCCAGGAGGCTCGGGGCCGGGCAGGGCTGGTGCCTTGCTGACCAAAAGCTGCCGCTGCAGAGGGACGGGGCCCTGGTCGGCCCCAGGGAGCCAACCGTCCCTGGCCCCACCCGTCCATCCGCTCATCCAACCACCTCTTCCTCCGCCTGGTCCTTGCACTCCCAGGAGGCTCGGGGCCGGGCAACCCTCCCGCCGTGGCGGCCTCCTGGCCAGCCTGCCCCTCCCTCTGAGCAACCCACAGTGTCTCGGGGCCCCTGACCCCCGGGGTGCGCCTCCTGCCGCCTCCTTGCGGCTCTGTGAACCCTCCTGGTTCCGCCAGCAGCTCCGCCTCCTTCCCGCACTCCTGATGAACTCACACCTCTGCCTTCCTCGGGTCTCAGATGGCCCAATTTGCAGTTGGACTTTCTGGTGCTCGTAAATCCGGGAGGCAGTTTTTAATCAGGTAGTTCTGCTGCGGCGGCCTCCTCGGAGAAGGGAACAGCGACGCGTACTTCCGTTTCTGTTTTTTTTATTATTTTTTTGCTGAGGACAATTCAGTTTGGTCTCCACGCACGAGTCCCAGAGCCCAGTGCCGTCTGTTCCGGCGGGCGTGCTCGACTCCCGCCTGTGTCCCGGGGCCCACGGGGATGCTGGCTCCGTCCCTCCAGCCCAGCCTCCGCTCCACCGCGGCATCTCTGTCCTGCAGGGTCTGAGCCCTGGCCCCTCGCGGCTATTTATCCCGCGTCGAGTTCGGGGCCTCCTGCACCTGCCTGCTCCAGGTTCGGGATGCACGGAGTGGACGTGGAGCCGGCCTGCCCACGAGCACTCGGCGGTCAGCCGTTCCCCTCCCCCATTCACCTGTTATTCCTCCATCCATCTGCCCGTTGATCCAGTCCTTCTGTCCCTCTGCCCTGTCCATCCTCCACCCACCCCCATCCATCCTTCCTGTCCCCGTTCTCCCCTCCATCCACCCACTCATGCAACCAGGTTTCCATCCCTCCAGCCACTCACCCGCCCATCCAGTCCGTCTTTCCACCATCCATCCAGTCCTTCCACTTAGCTATCCATCCACCTACCCATTCTTTCCTCCCTCCTTCCTCCCTCCCTCCCTCCTTCCCTCTTCCTTCCTTCCTTCTTTCCTTCCCTTCCCTCCCTCCCTCCCTCCCTCCCTCCCTCCCTCCCTTCCTTCCTTCCTTCCTTCCTTCCTTCCTTCCCTCCCTCCCTCCCCCTTCCTTCCTTCCTTCCTTCCTTCCTTCCTTCCTTCCTTCCTTCCTTCCTTCCCTCCCTCCCTCCCTCCCTCCTTCCCTCCCTCCCTCCTTCCTTCCCTCCCTCCCTCCCTCCCTCTTCCTTCCTTCCTTCCTTCCTTCCTTCCTTCCTTCCTTCCTTCCCTCCCTCCCTCCCTCCCTCCTTCCTTCCCTCCCTCCCCCTTCCTTCCTTCCTTCCTTCCCTCCCTCCCTCCCTCCCTCCCTCCTTGCTTCCCTCCCTCCCTCCCTCCCTCCCTCCTTGCTTCCCTCCCTCCCTCCCTCCCTCCCTCCTTCCCTCCCTCCCTCCCTCCTTCCTTCCCTCCCTCCTTCCTTCCTTCCTTCCTTCCTTCCTTCCTTCCTTCCTTCCTTCCTTCCTTCCTTCCCTCCCTCCCTCCCTCCCTCCCTCCCTCCCTCCCTCCCTCCTTCCTTCCCTCCCTCCCTCCCTCCTTCCTTCCCTCCCTTCTCCTTCCTTCCTTCCTTCCTTCCTTCCTTCCTTCCTTCCTTCCTTCCTTCCTTCCTTCCTTCCCTCCCTCCCTCCCTCCCTCCTTCCTTCCTCCCTTCTTCCCTCCCTCCCTCCTTCCTCCCATCTGTCCATCCACTTGTTCATTCGTCCGTGTTCTGGGAGCCCGCCTGTGCCAGCAGCCATCAGCAGACACCCGTGAGGCTGCCGGGAGCCCGCCACCATGCAGGAGCTCATGCCGAGCCCGCCACTCCTCCAGCCTGGGGTGAGGGGCCACGCCTCGTAGGGGGCTCCGCAGAAGGAGCCGGTGGCCGTAGCAGGACTAGCAGAGGGCTGGCATCCCAGGGTGAAAGCCGGGAAGAGCAACCTGATGGGGTGGCTGGTGGGGAACTAGTCACTGTCACCGCAGGGTGGCAGGACAGTGTGGCCCAGGCTGTGGCCCAGGCTGTGGCCTCAGGGTCTTGAGTCTTTATGGAGGGGCTGGGCGGGAGGTGGCAGTGGCTTTGACCTCAGACCTTGCACACGTGTGTGTGGACCTGGGCCCTCGGGGCTCTGGAGGTGTGGGGTCACAGCAGAGGTGTGGGGTCACAGCCGAGGTGTGGGGTCACAGCGGTGGTGTGGGGTCACAGTGGAGGTGTGGGGTCACAGTCGAGGTGTGGGGTCACAGCGGAGGTGTGGGGTCACAGCAGTGGTGTGGGGTCACAGCGGAGGTGTGGGGTCACAGCCGAGGTGTGGGGTCACAGTCGAGGTGTGAGGTCACAGCGGAGGTGTGGGGTCACAGCCGAGGTGTGGGGTCACAGTCGAGGTGTGGGGTCACAGCGGTGGTGTGGGGTCACAGTCGAGGTGTGGGGTCACAGTCGAGGTGTGGGGTCACAGTCGAGGTGTGGGGTCACAGTCGAGGTGTGAGGTCAGAGTTGAGGTGTGGGGTCACACCGGACCTGTGGTCCTCGGAGCCCCATGCGGTACCAGGCAGGTAGCCGGGGTTGACCAGGCGCGTTAAGGAGGGCCCTCGCCCAGAGCGGAGGCGCACCTCTGGGTCTCCGAGGCCAGCTGGGCTCACGCCTCTGGACGCAGCGGCTCCCGTCCCTGTTCTCTCTGCTTAGGCAGGTGCGGGGCCCTCGCTGGCCAGTGAGCGGAGCAGGGGACACTGTTGGAATCCAGGCCGGGCATGTCCTGAGCCGCCCCACCCAGAGAGGGTCCCCACGGCGTCTTTCTTCTCCTCTCCTCGGTCTCACCTGGGAGGAGCTGGCAGAGCACTCGCAAAACACCTGGAGCCGCGGCAGGCCGGCAGATCCTGGGCGAATGGCGCGCTCTGCTGGGCCGGGGGGCAGCCCTGGAACCAAGAGGGTTTCGAGGCCAGAAACCCCAAAAGTCCCACTGTGACTGCTGTGTCCCCCAAATACCGTTCTGCTGTCTTCATCTTTCAGGGCGCCAGAGGCGAGAGGTCCTTAGAGCAGAGGGTGGCTGCTGACCCCACTGAGCCCGGGCACCTGTGGGTGCTGGGCTGGGCACTTACTCGTGTTACAGGGAAACATTTGCACCTGACCTTATAACAAAACAGCGGGGAGGCTTTACTAGAGGCTGCGACGGGGGAGAGAGGTTGACCTCAACTCTAGGACGGCAGGCTCCGCGGGGGTTGCAGGATGGGGGGGTGGGTGGTAAATGACTAAGAGGACCTTGGCCTGAGGGAGCTGGATTGGGTACAGGGGAGGGGGCTTCTCCAGAAACTGGCTTAGCGGGATTCTCAGCAGCCTGAGGATGAGTCCTGGCCAGTTGGGGGCTCAAAGGAGCCTGACCGGAGTGAGATCGAGGAGGGCGGCCTTCTCACCTGCCGTGGAATGAGGCTGTGGCTCTTTGGAGAACGGTGCAGCCCAGCAGGCCTCCTGGAGGAGGTGGTGCAAGTTCGAGAGGCAGGCCTTGCTGCGGGGTCAGCCGTGGGGACGCCTGCAGTTAGCAGACAGGCCCCTGCCCCGCTGTGGCCCCATGAATGCAAGCAGGGTTTGGGGCAACGTGTCTTAAGCTGATGGTGGGGAAAGACTGTGAATCGGGGTACTGGCTGCCTCACCTGAGTCCCGCCCTCAGCGGAGAGCAGAGCACCTGTGAGTACTCGGTGTGTGCACAGGGCCCGCCTTCCCGCCGGGGCTGCCCACGACAGCCGGTCACCCCCCCGGGGTGCATGGACAGGATGCCCACACCCTCCGCGTGGACACCCACCCTGACCCTTTCTTCCACCGTGTGGCTTTCCCTAGCGGCAGGCCTCAGCTCCATGCTGCCGTAATCTCCCCGCGGAAGGCGGCCCGGCCCGGTGGAAGCGTGTTCCGGAAGCCGAAGGGTGTCTGAGGTGGGCTCTGGCTGCAGCTGTTGGCTTTGACCTTGGAGGAAGCCCTGGTGCCGGTGGAGGCGGGAAGGCAGCAGGTTTCCCGCTGCCCCTGCGCAGCCTGTCGCGTGGACCGTGAGCACCACGACAGCAGGTCCCCGCGGGGCGCGGCTGCAGGAACCCACGCGGCAGGTGTCAGCGCCGACTTTGGGGCAGACGGTGCCTTCGCCAGGTCCCCGGGTGGGGGGCAGGGGAGGGGAGGGGGGCTGTCTGTCGCTGAGCGTGGAGCCGGTGTGAGGTTCTCAGGGCTCAGCACATTTCCTGGAAAGCTGGTGGGCAGGGGGAGGGGCAGCCGCGGGGGCAGCACACGCCATTTAACCGCATCAGAGGCAGGCGGGGCCCCTGCCTGTCACGGAGGTCTGTTACCCTGCGTGTTTCCTGTAGGTGCGTCAATAGACCTTGGGTTTTGCTTTTGGAAAAGTTTTAGATTTACAGAGAAATTGAAGACAGTTCAGAAAGCCGCTGTGTATTGACACCGTATGACCACTTTGCTCGTGGTGGTTGGCAGTGAAGCATTGCAACGCGAGCGCACAGCGCTTGTCACGGCAAGCACGGCGCGGTGCCTCCTGGCTGCGCTAACGTCTGCGTGTCGTTCAGAAGTCTCGGATCTTACCCAGTGACCTTTCCCTGCTCGGGACCCCATCACAATGTCACACACAGCGCTGAGCTGTCACGTCTCCTGGGCTCCTCTTGGCGGTGACAGTTTCTCTGACGTCCCTTGTTTTGACCTCGACAGTATCGGGGAGGGCCGGTCAGGGATTGAGACCACGTCCCTCTACGGGAATCGGTCCGACCTTCTCCCCGTGAGGTTGTGCGGGGAGACGGTGGGGTGACCTGGGGGGAGACTGTGGGGTGACACGTGGGGAGATTGTGGGGTCACACGGGGGGAGACGGTGGGGTGATGGGGGAGATTGTGGAGTTACGGGGGAGACAGTGGGGTGACATGGGGGGAGATTGTGGGGTGACGGGAGATTGTGGAGTGACGGGGAGACAGTGGGGTGACAGGGGAGACGGTGGGGTGTTGTGGGGGGATCCTGTGTGGTGACGTGCAGGGACACTGGGGTGACATGTAGGGACACTGTGGGGTGACACGTGGGGAGATTGTGGGGTGACATGGGGGAGACAGCGGGGTGACGTGGGGGGATCCTGTGTGGTGACGTGCAGGGACACTGGGGTGACACGTGGGGAGATTGTGGGGTGACATGGGGGGAGACGGTGGGGTGACGTGCGGGGATCCTGTGTGGTGACAGGCCCTTGTCGGCACATCCTGTCACGGGCACACACTGTCGCCGTGACCTGCCTGAGGTGCGTCCCTCGGTTTCCCCACGGCGCAGTCCCTCTGTGCTCGCCAGAATGACGTCACCGCGCACGGCCCACACCTGCGGGCGGGAGTCTCGCCGCACCTTCTTGGGGTGGAGCGTGTACATACGTGATGTGCAGCTCAGAGATCCGTGCCTCCTGCCCGCGTGTCACTGATTCAGCCCTTTGCGCACACCGGGGTGGACTCGGGGAATCTCGGTGCTCCGGGCTGCGACTCAACGCGGCTGAATGTGCCCATCGCTCAGAAGCGTCCCCGCTCGCCCGGGGTGCCCTTCCGGCGGCCCCTGTGATCCTGCGGCCCGTCCGCGGCGTGTGTGCTTGCTGGGCGCTCCCGGACCTCCTGCCAGGACAGGACACTCGGCTCGGCTCGCGCCTTTCCTGCCCTGCTTGTGCATCAGCCACCTGTGCGAGGACCGGTGCCTCGTGCTGCGGAGTTCCTGGCGCGGGAACCCAGGCTCCGGTCCTCGGTGACCTGTTGCTGGAGGGCGTCATGGCCTCTGAGCACCCCAGCTGACAGGGCAAGGTGTACACGTGTGTGCTGGCCTGTGTGTGTGTGCACAGAGACGTGTATACACGCAGGCAGCTGTGCGTAGCCATCTGTGTCCACGTTAGGCGACACACCGATGTCTCCAACTCTCACCATCGTGGGGCGGATCCCTCCCGCCCGCTGCCCTTGCAGAGCTGGGACCTCCGGCAGAGACCCTGCGACCCCTGCCTGCCCTCCGCTCGCTTAGCTGCGCACTGCCGGCGTCCGCGGGCGGCAGCGTGAGCGGGGTTGGTCTGGGTCCCGTGGGGAGCAGCTGCGTCCACCCGAGTGCGGTTCGAGGGGACGTTCCTTCTGCCTCTAGTCCGCCGACGCCAGCCATTCCCAGAGCCGCTCGGACCAGAGCCTCCCCTGCCCGGCCCCCGCGGTGGGGCTGCGCTGCGCGTTCATGTCCCGGTCCCATGCTCCGGACGCCACGTGGTCTCCTGCCTGGGAGCCCCGAGACTACTCCTTGGGGTTGTGAACCTGTGCGTGTTGCCACTGCATGACAACCCAGCTCCTGACAAATGTGGGATGCCACGTAGCCACCACAGCAGTGTCACGCGGGGTGGAATTCCTGCCCTGCCAAGGACCCTGGGTCCACCGAGCCGCCCTGCCTCTTTCGCTCTGGGGAATCCTACCGGCCGCCGACCCTTTCCTCTCTGTGCAGTCTTGTGGTCTCCAGAAAGCAGCGTGTCGCCTTCTCAGACTGGCTTCTGTCACTCCCCAGTGGGCATTTAAGGCTCCCGCGTGTCCTTTGGAGCTTGCTGGCCCCTCCTGGCCACCACGGGACAGACAGCGCCGTCCCCGGTCTGTTCATCCGTCAGCTGTGGGGGGCATTCAGGCTGCCTCCAGTTTTGGGGATGATGAGTAAAGCAGCCGTGGACATTGGCTTGCAGGTTGTGGCGTGTGTGTGCGTGTGTGTGTGCGTGCACATGCAAGCGTGTGTGGACGGAAGTTCTCAGATCAGCTGGCTAAACTCCCAGGCGAGAGACTTCTGGCTCACGTGGGGAGACGTGTTCGGCTTTGCAGGAAACCCCCGAGCGGGCCCCGGGGTGGCCACGGCTGCGCTCCCCGCCGCCGGCGAGCGGGCGTCCCGTGCTCCATGCTCCCGTCAGCGTTTGGCGTGTTGGGGTTTCTGGAATGTCGTCGTCTCATAGGCGTGTGGAGGATCTCCTGTTACTTCAACGTGGGGTTTCGCAGTGGCGAGGGTGCTGGCGTTTTCCGCGTGCTCATTTGCCGCTTTCTCGGGGCGGGGGGGGGGGGTCTGTGCAGGTCCCTCGGCCCCGTCCTGCGGAGTGGCGTGTCCTCGGCGTGGGGTTCGGGGTGTTTGGCGTGTGTGTCTCAGACCCACGTCTCTGCCAGACACGCGTTTTGCAAACAGCAGCTCCCGGTCTGCGGCTTTGCTCTTAACAGTGTCTTCGCCCAGCGGATGTTTTCAGCGTCAGTGAAATCACATCCAGTTTTCTCTTTCAAAGCTTATGTGCATTTGGTGCCTGTCTAAAAACTTACGCCACATCCAGGGTCACACAGGTTTTTTTTCTCCTGTGTTTACTCGTAGAAATTTTCTGTTATTATCATGCTTTTGTATTTAGCTCTCCGGTGTGTTTTGAATTAGTGCTTGCAAAAGTGTAAGGCTGGTGTTTAGATTTTCTTTTTTTCTTTTTTCTTTTTCCGGTGGGGCCCAGCTGCTGCAGCGCCGTGTGGCGGCGTCTGTCCTTGTGGAGTCACCTTCTCTTGGGGCCACGCAGTCCTGCCAGTGCTGTAGGGTGGCCACGGGGCTGCTTTGCCGGGGGTGGTCCTGCCCCGGCAGAATGACCCTGCAGCTGGGGGGCTCAGCGTCGGCTCCACCCGCCAGTCTGTCTGAACAGCGTCAACCGCAGAGTGTGGGAACGGCGCCTTATCGGAACGACTGGGCTTTGCTGGAGCCGCCTGCACCCCCGGGGTTTGGGTCCCCCCAGGACAAGAGTGTTGGCCACAGGGCCCCCTCACCGTCCCTCCCGGCCGGCACCCGCAGGTCCTGGGGGGATGCAGATTTGTCTGTGCCCAGGATGGAGAAAGGGTGTCGGCGCCCGGGGAGCCCTGCACACAGGCCCGGCCGGCGCCGTGGTTGCCACGGCACTAGCCGCCCCCGTGGGGCTGCGGTGGTTCCTCTCAGTGGGTCCCAGCACCTGCCCACTGGCTGCTTCCGTCCCGCTGTGCCAGACAGCCAGGGGTCCAGACGGGCTGCGGAGCGTCCTTAGCAGAGGGCGGGGGTGGCAGGAAGGAGGTTGCAGACCCCGAGTCTCTCGGGCCCCTCCGACGCCCTCCTAGGCTTGTCCAGCCACCCTGCCTAGCGCTGCCCCTGCGCCCGGCCTGGGTTGGTGTGGGGCTGCAGGAAGTAAGGGCTGTGGGTCATGCAGGACCACGGGGAAAGGGGCACAGGGCTCGCCTGGGCGCTAGGGCTGCCCGTGGAGCCGGAAGTTTCCAGACTCAGAGCCACGTGCCTGGCCTGCCTGGTGCTCAGCACCGCGTGGAGTGCATGGAGCTGCCACACCCACCAGACCCTCCCGGGGACCTGGCGGGCAGATGGATCGCTCACCCTGTTACTCTCCTGTCCCAGCAGGGAAACTGAGGCTCAGAGAGTGTGGCTGCCTGGTCCTGGGTGGTCCTGGCCGGATGGAGCCGGCTGTCCCTGGAGGCCAGGCTAGGGTTGTGCAGGGAGAGGAGATGGCTCTGTGGGCCTGGCCGGGTCCGGCCTGAAGACCCTTGGTGGGGTCCTCAGGGGAGAGGTCAGCTTGGGGGTGCCACCCAGTTGGCAGGAGGGTGAGGCAAGGTTTGTCAGCAATTTGTCATAATGTTCTGCCTCTGTACCAGCCCAGGGGAGGCTCTGGGGGATGTAGGGGGACCCCCCTCCTGACTGCTGGGGTATCAGTGGAGCCCCCCACCATGGTAGGCCCTACCATGCGGGTCTCAGGACCCCTTTGCCA
Source organism: Microcebus murinus (assembly GCF_040939455.1). NCBI lineage: Eukaryota > Metazoa > Chordata > Mammalia > Primates > Cheirogaleidae > Microcebus > Microcebus murinus. The sequence continues at coordinate 1,636,601 of NC_134113.1, read as the reverse complement.
CAGAAGCGTGGTGACCCTCCCTGCCGGGGGTCCCGCGCCCTGTGTGGTCAGCCCGGAGACCCCTCCTGCTCAGAGCGCGATGGCGCCTGCCAGGGCACAGGGCCGGTGCTGGCGGGTCTCCCGGCCTGGGAGCCAGGTCGGCGGGAGGGCGGAGAAGGGGTCTCGCTCTTTCCGCGCCTGCAGGAGCATCGGCCTCATGCCCAGGAGAGGGGGGCCTGGGTCTGTCACCCAGGTGCCCCGGCCCAGCTGTAGCAGCTTGGAGGAGCAGAGCGGCCGCGTCCCGGGCCCTCTCTGGAGCCCAGACGGGGCCGACCGCCCCTTGTGAGCATTTCGGCATCCTCGGTGGGGTGTTTCTTCCAAAGACAAATCGCCACTGCCGGAAACAGCCCTGCCCCGGCCAGCATTTCTAGGAAACATCAGACACATTTGTGTTTTTGCCAAACGTTACATGTGCCGTACGTCCCGCAGGGCTGAAAACACTGCATTCATTGGGAGGCAGGAGAAGCAGGCGGCTTTGGGGGCCCCTCGGGGAAGCAGGGTACAGGGTGTGGGTGAGCAACGGCCTCGTGGGACCCAGGCAGAGACGGGGTGCAACCCCCTCCCCCCCCCCCCCGAGATCGAGGTGAAGGGAAGAGCAGGACCATCTGTGGGCTCAGCCCGCAGGCAGCCCCAGGAGGAGGCACCAGCTGGGCCGGGAGGGCACGTGGCCTGGCCGGGGCCGGCAGCGCTGAAGCCCTGGTCCGTGCGTGCGTTGGGTGGTGGCCTGGTGGGGGTCAGCGACGTGGCTCGGGGCGCGGTGACCAGGGTTTCCTTGGGTCGGGGACGTCCCCAGCACTGCTGCCTTGATGTCTCCGCGGGGCCAGCCTCTGTGGGTGCACAGCCCGGAGCACTGCCCCGTGCCAGGGCCTGCCTGCGGAGCAGTGGCCCCAGCTGTCCCTCCCTTGGGCACCGTGGCTGCTGCTGGGGGCTGGTGTCAGAGAGAGGGGTCAGAGGTCAACACGGGCGGCAACGCACGGGGAATGGCAGAGCGGCCGAGCCAGCCTGCAGAGCTGCAGCTGGCCGGGGTGGAGCCCAGGAGGCTGCCTGTCCTCAGATCACAGCGGCATCCCTCTGCCCACGCCACAGTCCTCAGGTGTGCTCGGGACCTGCACACCTGGCCGTGCGTTTGCCCACAGTCAGGCCTTTGAGGCGCTGACCGCCGTTCCTGGGGAGAAGCGTCCCCCGTCATCCTGGACACTCTTCCGCCGCTGTGTCACGCGGCTGCCCACGTACTTGTTTGTTGTTTCTCCTTTTCCTTAGAGCAGGGTGTAATTTCCGTAGCCTGAGTCAAAGTCTGCAGCTGGCAGCCTTCCGGGGAGGCGGCCCCGCTGCGTGGTTGGCGGTGGGGGCGGGTCCGGTCCCCGGAGGGCCTGGCTGCCCCATGTCCTTCCTCTGACCTTGTGAGACACCCCCCCACACACACAGGAGAGCCCTGGGCTCCAGCCGGGACTGACCCGCTCCTGCAGGCTGGGTTCCCTGCAGCCGGGCAGCTGCCCGTGACGGCCCCTCCCAGCCCGCCCTGCCTGTGGGCAGATGGCATTGCCCCCTCCCTCCGGGGCCACCCCGGCACGGGAATGCTCAGGGTCAAGGGTGGCCCGGCCAGCATCGTGGTGATGGGTGGAGAGGACACCCCGCCAGCTGCCCCGTTGCTGGCCTGCGCCATGCCCGCTGGGCCAGGGCCCCGGGCCGAGTTAGGGGACCTGGGGGTGACAGGTGACAGCAAGCAGATGCAGTCCTGTGTGGTCAGCTGGTCGGTTGCCTGGAGGACGCTGGGGCTGCCTGGAGGAGGGGTCTGGGCATGATCTTAGCAGAAGGGGCTGTGTGGGCAGGGGAGGACGCCACCAGCCACAGAACAGCTGCCAGGGACCAGCGGGTGCACCTGCTCTCCTCTTCAGGGGTGGGGACTGCCACCCTGTGCCACCTGCGCCTGCCACCTCCCTGGCAGCCGCCCTGTCTCCCTGCTGGCCCAGGTGGGCTGGGGTCCCCACCGTGGTCCCAGGGCCCTCCGCGGGAAGGGGTTGCCGTCGGCGCTCACTGTTCACAGTGAAGGGAAGCTCGAGGCAGCAGCGAGTGGGACTGGGGGGCCGTTCCAGGGAGCAGGTGTCCAGGGGGAGCCGGCCGAGGGGCGCCTCCTGCTCCCTGTGCAGGGCACACGCGGTGGCCCGGCCGGCAGCTGGGGGCCGCCCTCCGTCCCCCACAGGTGGCAGCTGCTCCTCTTCACTGCCCAGCATGAGAGCCGGCGCCGTCTGTGCTTGTCACTGTAAACATTCGGGGCGTTTTGCAGGCAGGTGGCGCCTTGCATTAAAGGGGTGTGTGCACCTGGAGGTTCCTGGCAGTCCCCCCTCCCGAGACGCCGCCCTGTGCGCCCCTCAGGGAGGTGGCCTTTTCCCCGGGACCCAGGGGACAAGCAGGGGACGAAGGAAGCCAGTGAGACAGTTGGAGTCGGGGTCTCTCTCTGCACCCCGAGCCGTCCCAGAGCCAAGCGTGGACCACGCAGCCCTCCCACCTCCTTCCCACGCCATGGGGTGTCTGTGGCCCAGGGGAGCAGGGGGCATGTCCACGAGGGAGCTGGGGGACTGTGGGACACATCTGTGCACCGGTAGCAGCAAGTCACGTGTGCCCGTGTCTGGCGAGTCTGAGTACCTCGTAGCCTTAGCGTGTCCACACGTGGGTGCCTCCTGTGTGTGGCCCACTCTGTGTGCACCTGCCAGGCTTGTGGTATGTGCACGCCTGTGCCTCGTGTGCAGCTGTGTGTGCATCGCATGTACACGTGTGAGCACATGTGTGGGGCGTGCGCCAGGCTGCTGGAGGGCAGAGGACACCCTGAACCCCCGGCACCGACACAGCCTGTGCCCGCCGTGCCCAGCAGGTGGGATTCCTCCCCGGCAACAAGGCCCAGGAAGAAACAGAGAGAGGGTCCAACCCATTTCCCAGCCCCACGCCGCCACATGGCACCTGGGACAGAGACACGGACCCAGCCAGGCTTCAGGGCACAGGCCTCCTAGCAGTCCGTGTCCCCTGCTGTGGAGCGTGGGAATGCGTGGGGGAGCCAGCTCCCCCCTCGGCGATCTGACCCTTTCATTTCCGGGCGTTACCGAGACGGGGCGGCGTTTAATTTCCTGTCTGCCGAGGCAGGCAGCGCGGAGGTCGCCGGCTCGACCGGCTCCGGCGTTTGCACGCACTTCTGGGCGGGTCCTTCCTGGCGGTGTCCACGTTCCCTCCGAGCGGGACGGCCGGCGCGTGGCTCCGCGTGGGCTGGTGGGGCCGGGCGGCCGCTGGTGTCCGGGACGTGGCCACTCAACCCTCGTCTGTCCCCCCAGGTCAGCTGGCGGCCGGCACCTGTGAGATTGTGACCCTGGACCGCGACAGCAGCCAGCCCCGGAGGACGATCGCCCGGCAGACGGCGCGGTGCGCGTGCAGGAAGGGGCAGATCGCCGGCACCACGAGAGCCCGGCCCGCCTGTGTGGACGGTAAGAGCCACGGCCCCTCCCAGAGCGTCCCCACGGCCTCGGGGCGCAGCCTCGGGGTCAGTCCTGTCCTCGCCGGGCGCTGGTGTGACTGCCCCGGGCGGTGTCGGGTTGCTGCCCTGGAGGACCGGCCGCCACGGCTCTCGGCTGACGGCTCTTAGGGTGGCTGGGGTCTCCAGCTGTGCCCAGACGTGGGTCCCTGCCCCCGCTCAAGGTCGGCCCTGAGTGTCGCTAAAGGGGAGGTGGCGGCAGAGGGCATCGGCGTGCCGCACACCCAGTGCCCGGTGCCGGCTGCGTCTGTCCCTGTTGGTTTCTGGCCAAGATAGAATCAGCAGCCCCAGTCCCTGCAGTCTGAGCACGGGCAGGAGGGCCCCCCACTGGCTCACGGTGCATTCCGGGACTCCCCAAAGTCAGGCTGCTGAGCGGATGCACCGAGGTGCCTTCCTTGCTGAGTTGACACTCAGAGGGGCCTTGTGGGGGCACCATAGGGGACCGACGTCACCTAGGGGACCCCAGGTGATGTCACGGCTTCTGATGAGTCTGCCCACTGCAGGGGAGGACACCATGCGTGTGCCTCCGTGTGGGGAGCTCGGCCTTAGCCAGGCCGCAGGGGACCAGACGGGCCCAGGGGGCTGAGTGAGACCTGACAACCCCGTGGCCTGCTGTGTCCAGGCAGGGCCAGGGGCAGGCCAGACGTGGGTGGGAGGGCAGGCATTGGAGGCAGATTAGAGCCATGTTCAAGCCCTGCCGTGACCAGAGCCAGGGGGAGACCCCCTCTCCCTGACGGAGACACGGAGCCCCCGTAGGCCAGCAGCCGTGGCCCCGTCGGTCCAGCTGGCCTTGGGGTGGCCGGGCCCACGCAGGGGTGCAGGGCCTGGGTTCCAGGCACAGACCACAGACCAGGGGAGGGTGCAGGGGAGGGAGGTGCTCCGGGGGGTGGGGGTGGGGGCTACGGGGCCACCTCTCCCGGTGGAGAGAAGCCAGCAGCCCCGAGTGACGGGCGTGGGGTCGGACTGCCATGGGGTTCCCTGGAGCCGTGGCCTGGGGTGGCTGAGGCCCTGCAGTGCCGGGGTAGGGCTGGGGGAGGGGATGGCTGGGCAGATGTGGGGGGGAGGGGCTATACCACTGGCCAGTAGCCCCTCCAGGCAGGGTGGACTTGAGGGCTGCGTCCCAGGTGTCCTGGCGCAGCGGTGGGCTCTGGCATCTCAGGCCGGCCCACGGCTCACGGGCCACGCACACCCTGGGCTCTTCATCAGGCGGGGCCTGGTGCAGGCGACCGTGCTGATGGGGTCTCGGGGTCGGCTGCCCCCCCCCAGGGAGGGCGAGGGACTCCCCAGGGCCACTCAGAGCTGGACGTGGAGCCCGGGTGGGCTTCCTGGTCCTGGTCCTGGTCCTGGTCGGGGGCCTCTCTTTGCCCCGTGGCCTCTGCACCGGGTTCGGATGTCCAGAGTCAGGTTCTGCGGCCTCTGCCAGGAGCCCCACGTGGGCAGCCTCGCCCGTCTGCCGCGTTCCTGATCGGTGCATGGGGACTGGGAACGGCTCCCGCAGCTCGGGCACCGAGGGTGGGCAGGGAAAGGACAGCGCGTGGTATGTGCACAGGGCCCGGGCGTGGTGCGCGCTAGGTGGCTCTGGCCACATTGGGAGTGCGGATGCCAAACTCACCTCTAGTAAGCCGGGGACGTCCAGTGCGGCCAGCACTGCCCCAAAGCCAGAAGGGCCCCTGGGGGGCCAGCGGAGCCCCTAAGTTGGGGGGTGGTTGGGGGATGGGGGCGGACTGTGTCCCTGGGCTCCCCAGTGTCAGCACTGAGCATGTCCAGATCCACGTGGGGCACGGCCGGGCGGTGAGTCTGCTCTGCCGGGGCCCTGCAGGGAGGCGCTCGGGCTCTGGGCTGGAGAGAGCAGGCCCTGCCCAGGCCTCGGCCGTCACCACTCCCGGCCCCCAGGAGCCTGCTCAGGACAGGCCCATGACGGGGCCCTCCGTGAAGACCCCTGCTCAGGCCCTGCTCAGGACAGGCCCATCTCGGGGGGCCCCCGTGAAGACCCCGGGTGCCACAAAATTTTGAAGCACAAAAGTGTTTACTTTGATCAAATCCAATGCATCTGTTTTTCCTGTTGCTGCTGCCACTGTGTTTGGTGCCGTACCTAAGACTCTTTTGCCAAATGCAAGGTCCCAAAGATTTACCTGTTTTCTTCTAAGAGTTTTGCAGTTTTTACCTCTTAAAATTTAGGTAACATTTAGGTAACCTCTTAACGTTTAGCGGTTAACAAAGCTCCTCCCATTCCAGAGCCGGGAGGAGGGACCCTGGAGGGCCCGGCAGGCTCCCAGCAGACCTGTCCTGACCGCCTTCCTGGGACCCGGGCCACCCGCCACCCACCACCCTGCCGCCAGTCCCGGGCATCGCGGGCGGGGGCTGCACTCTTGGAGACGGAGGGGAGGAGGCTGAGCTTGCTGTCGGGCACAGTGAGGCCTCTGTGCCTTTCGAAGACCCGGAGCGGGCGTCTGTCCTCATGTGAACACTGGTCAGTCCGCACACCTGCAAGGTACTGACCGACTGCCCAGCCGGGCTTGCGGTCACCCGGCCCGCACCCCGCCCTGACACCGGGCACCCGGCCGGCGGCCATCTCGCTTCCTGGGAGCCAAATTAATTCTGGCCACGTCCGCCTCCTCCCGGCTCCGGAACGGGAAGAGCTCACACGCGGCGGGCCTGCCTGCCTCCCCCTGACGTTGATTGATTCTCCCCGGGACCCTGCGCGGCGCGGGCAGCCCCAGCCCCGTCCTCCTTCCCATCGCCTAAGCGCCAGCCTGCGGGGAGGGCCGGGGCCGGGGCCGGTGGCTAATTAAGTCTGGGTCTGCGCGTCCGAAACCCCGTCCGCTCCCTGCCACCCAGGAGCCCCCCGCTTCCCGGGAGCCGGGTCCCAGAGACCCAAATTAAAACCTCGCCGTTTTCAGGGGAGGCCAAACAAATTCGTTAGCTGGCTCTTTTTTGCACAGTGGGCATTTTCCAGGCTGCCATCTAATTTAATTTTTGCTGTTCTATTTTCTTGCTCTGCGTGCATAATAAGTTTCCTCGCATTCGAGTTGTGTTTGCTAAAGAGAAAACTTGTGCCGTGCTGGGCTGGGCTGGGATTTGATGTGAATGTGTTTGGACGGGGATGGTTCAGGCAGACCCTCCCAGGCTCGGTGAAGACAGGAGCTCCAAGTCCTGGAGCAAACCTGCCTCTGTCGACTTGCTTAGTGCCTGTCTGTGCAGTAGCTCACTCATTCATTTATGCAAGTGGGGTGCATGCCCGTAGCTGTGGGGCAGATGAACTGTTAAAATGCCCAGGGCACGGAGCCACACAGCCCTGCAGGCGCTGGGGTGAAGACTGGGGCCCCAGAGTGCAGGCCCTTCTTCCTACGAGGGCATCTGCAGTCGTGCATCCACAAGGGGGCATTTGAGCAGGGTGTTGAGGGATGAAGAGGAGCTCACCAGAAAAGCTGTATTTTGTGACAGGAGGGGGCTGGCAGTGAGAGGGGAGCTTCCCTGTTGTTGTCTCTGAGCCGGGTGCACCCTCCTCAGACTGTACGCGGCAGAGCCCTAAGCCCGTGCTCCAGCCTGACGGTCCATCCAACTTACAGAGCCACGAGGGAAAGAGATTCAGAAACAAGCCAGTAGCTGTGGGGCTTTCCATCCTGACACACCAGGGTCAAGAAGAAGCCTCTCCTCGGGGCTGCCCTTGGTCGCGGGCGCCAGGGTCAGGACCTTCCTTGTCCTTACCTGCAGCTGCCGGCCAGCTCCTGCCCGGCACACGGCAGGTGACCAGGTCATGGCACAGGGGCGTCTCCCACACGCCGAGTTCTCAGGCAGCTCCTTTAGAAGGAAGCGAAGTAAGGCCGGCAACGCAGTGCCCGGGGCTGGGTGCAGGCGGATAGTCGGTCTCAGAGGGGAGGGTTGTTGTGAGCAGAACGGCCCCCGAGCCATGGCGAGTGTTGGGGAGAAGGGTGGTGGCAGTGCGTCTCAGGCATAAGGCACCCTGGGGAGGGCCAGGCTGGGGTCAGGGCACGGCACAGACCCACCGTGGGCCCTCGGTGGCCGTGGGGTGTGGAGGGCAGGTGGGACTGGCATGCAGGGCCAGGCCTCCCTTCCCAGCGTGGCCGGCAGCTCGCGGATCAGGAGGCTCGTTCAGGGCCCTGCCCGGCCCCTCCTGGCTGCTGTGGTGACCTGTGTCACCTTCCCGTGAGCCCACCTGCCTGCTAGGCCAGCGTGCCTGTCTGCACGTCCAGGTTGCCACAGGTGACATGCCTTCCAGGGCAGACAGGCAGGCACGGCGGCCCCAGGGCAGAGATCCCGGAGTCCGGCTCCGTGTGCTGCCTCTGCACCCAGCAGGTGCCTGTGGGCCGAGCCGGTGTCTTTGCCCAGGAATTGGGGATAGCGGCCGAACGCCGCGAGCTCCCGATGGGGCGAGATGCGGCGCGCACAGGCCCTTGCTAACCTGACCCCTCTGTACCCAACTCGGGGAGCCCCCCTGTCTTTTCCCATTAACGTAGTTCTTAGCAACTCATGAGACACGCGTGTGCCAGGTGTGGCCTTGGGGGATTCCACCGGGGACGTGTGGAGCCGGGGCGCGTGTTTGGCGCTGGCCCCATCGCAAGTGCCGCAGTTCTAGATGAGGATGGGGACCCCCTTCGGGGGGAGTCGAGTTCCAGAAGGGCCCAGGATGGGGCCGTAAGAGGCGAGGAACTGAGAGTCTAGAAACAGACCCTGGAAACCCACACGCAGAAGGATAAAGACACCCCCGACCTCTGACCGCGCGCAAAACGTTAATTCCAAACGGAGCAAAGACCTAAATGTTAAGAGGTAAAACCGCAGAACTCTTAGAAGAAAACAGGTAAACCTTTGGGGCCTTGGATTTTGCAAAAAGAGTCTTAGGTACGGCACCAAAAGCAGTAGCAGCAACAGGAAAAACAGATACGTTGGACTTGATCAAAGTAAAAAATTCTGTGCTTCAAATGGAACCCTCAGGAAAGCGAACAGACCGGCGGAATGGGAGGAAATGCTTGCAAGTCCTGTGTCTGATGAAGGGCCGGTATCCAGAACATGCAGAGAAAGAACTCTGATGCCTCAATAATAAGGTGACAGATAACCCAATTAAAAACGTGCAAAGGATCTGAAGAGAGATGTCTCCGAGGAGGGCTTGTAAATAGCCACTGAGCACAAGGAAAGATGCCAGGTCGTCAGTGGCATGCACATCAGCCTACCCCAGACACCCGCTAATTCCACACCCACCGGGGGGACCAGAGCCACATGGTCTGGTGACAGGGGTCGGCAAGGACCTGGATAAACTGGAACCTCCGTACGTTGCTGGCGGGAGTGAGAGACGGTGCAGCCGCTTCGGAAAACGGTCACACAGTTAACACGGAGCCATCATACCACCCAGCAGTTGCACGCCTGGTGGAGCCTCGGGTGTGTGCCCACGAGGAGTGAAAACATGCATGCACACAAAGGCGTGTACCAGATGGTCAGAGCAGCACGAAACGTGTAGTAGCCCGGTCGCGGAAGTAACCGGAATTTCCACCAGTAGACGAAAGAATGAACGGAACGCGGTTATGTCCAAAAGGAGCATGGTTGAGAGCCACGGGAAGGCAGGAAGCACTGAGACACGCCACGGCACGGGTGGGCCTTGAACACAGGCTCGGGGAGAGAAGCCAGACACACACACACACACGAGGCCACGTGTCGTGACTCCGTTCCTGCTCGACGTGCAGGTGTGCAGACGCCGGACACAGAAAGCGGGTCCGGGGCTGCCGGGCTGGGAGGAGGAGGAGGGGGAGGAGGGCCGTGGTAGCGAGCGGCATGGGGCACCTTTCAGGCGACGAGAGTGTCCGCAGCCGGGTGCCGTGATGGAAGCACAGCCGTGACTGTGCTGCGGGAAACACTGGATGACACGCCAGAGGGAGTGAGTGGATGGAGTGTGAGTTACAACTCCGCCAAGCGGCTGCCGAGAAAGGACGCACGCAGATGGGAGGAGGGCGTCTGGGAGGAGCCTGCGGGTCGTGCACCTGCAGAAGGAGGGGGCGGGGCTGGCAGCACCCCAGGGCAAGGGTCAGGGTGCGGGGGTCAGAGCTCAGCGTGCAGATGGGGGGGGGTCAGGAGGGGTGGTGGGTATAGACCACTGCTCCACGGACTCTTGAGGGTCAAGGGCTGGCATTTTGGCTGTAAGAGATAATGAAAAATGAATAACTGGAAAAGAATTTGCAGAATGCATTCAGGCCGAAGTCCTTTTTATTGGAGTCGGCGGGTAGAGGGTCGCCCTGGACGCCCCCTTCCCGCTCCGGCCTCTTCGAGGGGCCTGTGCGCTCCATGGGCTGGGCTTGCGTAGCTCCTGGCTGCGGGCCCTGGAGGAGTTTTGCCGTGAAGGGAGGGCGGGAGGCAGGGCTCCAGGAGGCAGAGGAGGGGGCAGAGGAAGGGCTCGGAGCAGGAGAGGCTGGGGAGGGGCCTCAGCTGCTGGGAAGTTTCCAGAAGGGGGCTGGGGCTGGGGGCATAGTAAGGGCAGAGCCAGAGCCCGCTGAGCAGGAGGCCTGGCCCTAGGGTGGGACGGGGGAGGGCCCGGCCGGATTTTCTCCACCGTGCACCAGGCTTTGGAGCCACCACCAAAGGGAGACGCAGAAATCTCTGCGAGAACCACCTAAGGCTGTGAGCTCGTGAAACCACGCCTCTAAAACTGCAGGATAAATGCCCGGGGTCCTCGAGGATGGTGACATAACACTTAAAATAGTGATTCTCTCAACACTGCTGCTAGCCACTGCTCGGAAAACCCGGGTGACGGGGCCCAAGCATGGAGTCACCTGCCGGAACCGTTTTCCATTCCGAGCTGAGCCCCTGGGCAGGGGGACCCCAGCTGGGGACACCCGGGGACACCCCATCCCTCGTCTTCTCGGGGCCCTTCTGGGCGCTGGTTCCCCTGGTGCCATCTTTCCCATCTTAGTGACTGCCAGCAGACACAGGCGTTTAGTATTTTTTAAGAATTCTGCCCTCTTTGATTCTTTAGCTGAACACGAATGACAATCTGATGTGGAAGAGAGGAAGGCCACGGGCTTGGAGGGGAGTCAGTGTGCATTTGACCTCGTTCCAGCCTCACAGCAGCCCCGATGGGGGCCGGGGCAGGTGCAGCCCAGCGGGCAGCCGGGGGAAAGCAGGGCCGAGGGGGGACCTCCCCGCTTCACCTGTAGCCGTTGCAGGAGTGTGAAGGGCTGGGGGAGTGTCGTGGGGCAGGATGGGCCCCTGGCGCCTGCGGGCCCAGGGCTGAGCCGGGCAGAACTTGCAGGAGCTTGTGGTGGCTGCACACAGCAGCGGGACAATCCGGGAGGGCTTCCTGGAGGAGATGGGTTTTGCGCCACAGCCCCCTGCTGTTGCGTAGTGGTCACCTCCATTCCCAGGGGTCCTTTAGCAGCAGGCTTGAGTGAGTGGCCACCCAGGCCCAGCCCTGAGAGCAGGTAGCGCCGGCAGGGGCGGCAGGTGCTGGGTGGACAGCAGGCCTCGCTTCCTGGGGTAGAAACCGAGTGCGGGATCTGTGCTCACATTTCTGTCTTAGTCCACGCCATGCTGCTACAACAAAACACCTGGGGCCGGGTCATTTATAAAGAACAGAAATTTATTGTTTTCAGAGTTCTCAGGCTGGGAAGCCCCCGGTCGGGGCCGAGGCAGGTTCAGTGTCTGGCGAGGGGAGGACACCCTCACGTGGCGGGAGGCGGGAGAGAAAAAGGGGCCAACGATCCCCCATCAAGCCTTTTATCGTGGCCTTGGGGCATCCCAGGGAGGAGCCCTCGGGTCCCAAAGGCCTCCCGGGAGGCCCAACCTCCCGACACAGTCGGGACTGAGTGTCCCGCATGTGAATCTGGGAGGACACTTCAGACCACGGCAATGCAGGAACACGGGTGTGTTCTTGGTGCAGCCACGTGGCCTCGAGCGTGGGCTCCAGCATGGCCTCGAGCGTGGCCCCGAGTGTGGCCTCGAGTGTGGGCTCCAGCGTGGCCTCAAGCGTGGGCTCCAGCATGGCCTCGAGCGTGGGCTCGTGGGCTCCAGCGTGGCCTCATGCGTGGGCTCCAGCATGGCCTCGAGCGTGGGCTCGTGGGCTCCAGCGTGGCCTCAAGCGTGGGCTCCAGCATGGCCTCGAGCGTGGCCTCGAGCGTGGGCTCGTGGGCTCCAGCGTGGCCTCATGCGTGGGCTCCAGCATGGCCTCGAGCGTGGGCTCCAGCATGGCCTCGAGCGTGGGCTACAGCGTGGCCTCGAGTGTGGGCTCCAGCGTGACCTCGAGCGTGGCCTCGTGGGCTCCAGCATGGCCTCGAGCGTGGCCTCGTGGGCTCCAGCATGGCCTCAAGCGTGGCCTTGAGCGTGGGCTCGAGCGTGGCCTCGAGTGTGGCCTGGCCGCGTGGGCTCGAGCAGGAGCTGTGGGCAGAGACGCAGAGGAGGGGCGGTGTGAGCGCAGGCTGAGCCCTCCCAGCGCCCGAGGCCGGGCGATGACTCCCCGGTCCTGTGTCACTTGCCGTCTGGGGTCCGTGGGACCACCCCGTGGTGCGCTGCCGCTGGCGGGCGCTGGCTTGCGAGAGCCGTGGGTTCGCTGTCCGGAGATCTGCGAGCTGCCTGGCAAACACGCCGTTGCCACGAACTCAGTCGTACGCACTTGCCTGTGAATAAGTCGCACCGACCACAGAGGGGAGCCTTGCCCGCTAGAAGGAAGGAGAGAAAACTGAATCCGGATCAGGAGGAGGGAAGAAAACACCCAAGGTGTCGGGATGAAGACGACGGAGGGTGAAGGACAGAAAGAGGAGGGAGATCGCCCAAACCCCGGTGGTTCCTTGGAAAGAGGAATGAACTTGACCAGCCTTTGGCGGGGCTGATAGAGATGAGAGGGCACCCAGGAGCTAACCCAGCAAAGTGGGGGCTCCCTCGAGGGTGCAGGGCTACGAGGAACATGGCGAACCGTGTGTGCCCACGTGTTGGGCAGTGTAGACGGAATCACGCCATCCCAGAAAGACAGAAACCACCCAGACTGACTCGCCACGAAGTAGACCGTCTGGATGGACCTGGGCCGAGTAAAAACAGTGAATTAATGATCAAAACAAACTCCCCAACAAGAAAAGCCCAGAACGTAACTAATGAATGATGACACTCGTTTAAAGAAGAATTAAGGCCAGTCCTTCTCAAATTCTTCCCCCCAAAAAATAGGGAACAAATAATTCACTCTGTGAGGCCCGTATTAGCCTGATATCAAAGGTAGCGCTTGAAGACCCTGGACTTTGTGGACACAGACAAAAAAATCCTCAGCCAAACACGGGCAGACGGAACCCAGCGGCGTGTGAAAAGGTCCGTACGCCTTGGCCAAGTGCGGTTTTTCTCTGGGATGCCAGGCTGCCTCGAGACAGGAGAATCCATCGGCGTGACTGATCACGCGACCATGTCAGCAGGTGCAGAGAAGGCCCGGCACACGGTGCTTCCAACGCCCTTCCGTGGTAAAAGCGCTGAGCACACCTGCGCGAGGAGAGAACCGCGGTGTGTTGGGGGCACCTGGGAGGCACCTGCCGGCAGCCTCACCCTCAGGTGAAAGACGGGGTGCTCCGAGGTGAGAATCGGGGAGGGGGTGAGCTCCCACTTCTGCTGTGGGACGTCGCACAGAATGCCCCAGCCGGGACAGTCAGGCAGGACAAAGTACAGGCCGACCAGGACTTCATGGTGGCTTGATGTAACGACTTTTTACTTTCCGTAAGCTCATCCTAAGTCAAAGAACGCCTGCCAAAGGCATCTCAGTTGGAAAGGAGGAAGTATAGGTGATGTGATCTTTTATTTAAAAAATCTGAAAGAAGGTAGGTGCAAGCACACACACACACACACACACACACACGCATGCCATTAGAACTAAGAAATGAGCTCAGAAGGTTGCAGGATACGAGATCAACATACAAAATCAATTGTGTTTCCTCACAGTGGTAGTGAACAATCGGAAAGTGATGTCAAGAAAACAGTTCCATCTGCAATAGCATCAAAAACAGTTGAATACACAGGAAAAAATGTAACCAAAGGAATGTGGGATTTGCACACTGAAGTCTGAGAAACAGCAAGGCTGGGCTGGGGCCCCGCCCCCCTGTGCTGCCATGCGGGTACGTTTCTGCAGCCTCACGGGAGCACTTCATCCCGGGGGCCTGTGTCTCCCCACCCCTGCCGCTATCTCTGGGGTGACAGGAACAATGTCCCCCAGCGGCCTGTCCCGCCCAGAGCCGCTGCCAGGGTGTGCTCCGTGTGTGCCTGTCGGTGAGGCCTGGCGCCTCCAAAGCTCCCGGTTGGAGCCGTGTCCAGGGAGACCGTGGGGGGGAGGGGACAGAGCCAGTGGAGCCGCAGGTCCTAGCGGGGGGGTGGGGCAGCGTGCAGGGTGGGGTGCGGCTAATTGCGCCACTTCCCCGTTGTCTCACACAGTCTAATCAGCGTTAGAGATTAATCAGCGTCTGCAAGAAGAGGCATCTTCCCAAAGGCTTTGAGGAAATTCTCTCCAGGAAACCGAGAGCCGCCAGCCCAGCGTGGGGCTGCAGCCCGTGCACCCCCGTTGCAGCGGCCAAGAACGGGCGCTCGTGGTGTCATTTAGGGGTGCGTGTGCCGGACAGCCGTGAGCTGATTCCGCCCTGGCCCACCTGCACACCTGGGTGCAGCAGGCCCTCTCCTCGGGCCCCCGTGCTCCAATCGCCCTCAGTCCCGGAGCTGAGCCGGGGGGACGGAGGTCCCGTCCTGAGACTGGGGACCTCCTCTTGCGAGGCTGACACTACAGGACACCCACAGCCCTGTCCGCCCTTGGAAGGAGCCTGCAAGGGCAACCGCCCCGCAGCCCCCGGCCCTCCAGGTACATGTAGGTGCGGGTGACGTTCAGAACCCTGAAAGCACAGGCAAGTTGACGCGGGTGACGGGGCCTTCCTGTCCCAGCTTCCTGAAGGCTTGGCGTGGATCACCCTGTTTGATTCCAGACACCCACCCAGGGGGGCGCTTCTGCTGCCCCCGGTGAAAAGCAGGGAGCCCGAGCCCCAGGGAGGGCGGCATTCGCCCCACGCACACTGCTGGAAAGCAGTGCCACTGGGCTGTCCCCTCCTGGAAATGTCCCTGCAGCTCTGAGCTGGCCCAGGCTGGGACACTGGGGTGCAGAAAGAGAAAGCACCAGGCCTGTGGCCTCAGGAGCTCCTGACACCTGGAGTAGAGGTTCGGGCAGGAGGTGCCCTGAGCTCTGGGGTGTGGAGGGATCTATGTGGCAAGAGCCCGGGGTAAACCGTGCACTCAGACTGTGAGAGCAGGGAGGGCTTCCCGGAGGAGGTGACGTCTGCTCCCATGATCTCCAGGAGCAGGTGGGATTCCCCGGGGGCGTCAACACCCAGGGAACCTGGTGGGGTAAAGGACGGGTCCTTGAAGCCTGCCTAGGTCACAGCGCCGCCCAGACACTGCGTTTGTGGGTCTGGCATCCTTCCTGGGCACGTTGGCTGTGGAGGGTGGGGTCAGGCAGTGGCCCTGCCTCACATCTGGGCCTCCGTCTGCCCAAGCAGGGCCCCCCAGTGTCGTGGGCGTGGCCTTGGTCCACCCCTGGGCTCAGGTGGGCGGAGAGTTCTGCCCCACCCACTTCGGCCAAGCACACGGAGAATGGGGTCTGCAGGGCCCACCGACGGGGGCGACCCTCGCAGCCCGGCCCCCGCCCGCAGAGCCTCCGCCAGGCCGGGGCCACGGGAGGATTCCGGGAAGCCGGATGTCGTGGTCACGCCCTCCTCGGCAGACCCAGATTCTGCCTTCCCGGGGAGCCCAGCTTCGGACGGGCAGAGGGACTCGGGCACCTTTCGGTGGGCCGGGAGAGAGACAGTGGGTGTGGGCAGAGGGGGCTTCAAGTCTAGGAGCCCTTCCTGGAGGAGGCAGCAGCCACGCCCGGCATGGGGCATTCTTGTCCACTTTCCCCGTAGTCATCGGGGAGGTGATTGTTCTCGCCCTGCCCTGCTTGCGTGACGGCCCCGGCTGCTGACCTGCTGCAGCCATGCAGGGAGTGGCCTCAGGGCCTGGCCCCGCCCTCAGTCCCTGCCGCGGGCATCCCCGCTCCGCCCTGGGCTCAGGTCCTTCTCCAATGGACATAAAACCTCGTGTTCTCTTTGATGTAAGATTTCAAACTAAACTCAATAGCATGATGGAAAACAAATCAAAGCCAGGGTGGTTTTGGAAGAAGCAATTATTTTGATCTTGCAAGAGGCTTTGGTCGTGTGGTGTGGGGGTGAGTGGGGGTGTCCCCATCCTCTGTCCTCTGGGTGTGGGGAGAGGCGGCCCGGGCCACCTGTAGCTTCATTTTCAGGCTCCCGACCCCAGCGCACCTGCTAGGAGGCCAGGCGTTCTCTCCGTGCTGCCCCCCTGCCCCCCGAAAGGAAGTCCAGGCTTCCGTGCTGAGTCCCTTGCTACGTCCTATGGCCTGTCCCGTCAGGACTGGTCACTGCACGAGGGCCCTGCAGAGAATCCGCTGCCCCTCGCAGCCGGGGGACTTGGACTCAAACCGACCCTTGGAGCTGAGGTTGCCCTTGAGCACATACGGGGTGTGTTCACGGCGTGAGCGTGTGTCCTGCGTGCTGTTGTGTGTGTGATGGGGCAGGGCGTGTGATAAGGAGGCCCAGACCCTTCCGGAAATCCTGGGCGGGTCATGGTGGATGAACCTGGGGCGTCCCTACGTACAGTCTGCCCCGGAGACAGACAAGTCCTTCCTGCTGCCAAAGGCTGTCCAGCCCCTTAGCGCCGGGATGCCGTGGCCCTGGGAATACGCTTTAGCTTCCCGGGAAAATTGGCTGCAGGTCCCAGCCGAGCTTGCCTTAGCAGCCCCTCGGCGACACACGGCCAGGTGGGGAGGAGGTGGCCGTCCCCCTCGGTTTCCTCTCCTGTGAAGGAGGTCATGGGGTCGCACACCTTCCGGGCGCACCGTGGGGGTCAGGGAGGCGTGGACACTGTCCGGCCTCAGGGCTGCGAGTGGACGGTCTCCGGAGCCGCGGCCGCCGCCAGACACAGAGCAGGCGACGCCGTCTGTCTGCGCGGAACTCGGTGCAGCAGCGCAGGAGGTATGCAGCCGGAGCTCGAGAGCTGAGCGGGGACGACTCGGGCTCTCTGGGCGGCTCCAGCTGACCTCGGTGGGGAGGCGGGTTTGCCGAGAGAACCGTGCAGGCAGAGCACGGGGCAGATCGCGGGCGGAGGTCAGCGCACCGCCGGCCCTCGCGGTCAGGCCTGCGGCCGCCCAGCATAACATCCTGGGGGGCGGCTAGAAAGGGACGTTCTCTGAACCCCGGCCCGGCCTCCCCGGCATCTCTCACCCCCGGAGCCCTCAGCAGACCCCTCCCTAGTCCCCGTCCTCGTCCCGGCTCACAGAAGCGGCCGGGGCGGCCCTGGGACTCGCCCAGACGCGGTGACGTGGGAGGTGCTCCCCTCCGGCCAGGGGAAGGATCGCCTGCCTGGAGGTCTCGCTCCCGCCTTCCTGACCCCGCACGAGGGCCCGTCCAGTTGCTGACATTCCGAGCCTCCCCCGAGATTCCGAGCCTGCTGGATGCCTCGGGGACAGCCCAGCGGGGAGCGGAGCAGGGCGAGGGTGGCAAGGGCTCCAGACCGGCCTCCCCACAGCTGGAGGAGTCCTCCCCTCCCGCCTTCTCAGTCCTCGCCCCGGGGCAGGCGGGCCCTGCCGTGCAGCGGGGAGGAAATGGGCGTCATGTGACACGTGCACAGGGCAGTGGGAGGTTGCCCTGGTGGCGTGGGCTCGTGCAGAGGAAAAAACGGGGACTTGGTGGCGAGGGACCGGGGCTCACTCGGGGCACTGGCGCCGTGATGAGATCCGAAAACCCAAAGAGCACATCCTCGCAGAGACCTGCATGCCAGCCCCCGGCAGAGGGGCCGGGTGGGAGGCTGTGCCTGGCACGTGTGGGCAGCAGAGGCCTGCGGTCGGGGGATCAGAGGCAGGGGTCAGGGGGGCAAGGCCCCGGGCAGGGGATCTCCAGGCCAGCAGGGCCAATCCAGCCCCTGGGCAGTGACCGGACACTCTGGCGGCCTCCCTTGGAGATCTTGCTACGGCTCCCTGGACCACACGGAGGGCAGGGGCAGTGGAGGCTGGAGAGGCGTGTCGTGTGGGGAAGTGGGCAATGGGGGTTCACTCAGCAGGCAAGGTGGGGGGCTCACCAAGAGTATGTGACACCCAGGCACAGCCTGCAGCCCTCTCCTGCCCTGGCTAGCGCCGGCTCACCTGTTGGGCTCCCCCAGACGGTGGTAGGGTGGGAAACGCGGGGCCGGCAGCTCTGGGTGGGTGCAGAGGCCGGGGAGGGCTCAGGGCACAGCCTGGATGGTGGGCAGCAAGTGGCCCACAGATGTCTTGGCCGTCCTGTGTCAGTCTCTTCCTGTCCTTGTCCTGTGAGGCTGTGGGTGGAGGAAGGAGGTCTCCATGCAGGGAGACCAGGAGGTGAGTCAAGACTCCTGGCGGGAACAAGGCCAGAGTCACGCAGAGGTGCAGGAGTGATGTGTGGACCCCAGGGGTCCGGGTGGCTCGATGAGGAGGGTGCCAGGCCCTGGCGTGGCCTCAGCGGTGGTTTGGTGTGGCTGTTACCTCTTGTTATTTTAAATGTCTCCAGCTCATAGTTGGCCGGTTGGTTTAACAAAGACTTCATTTGTCGCTGGGCAGGCTGGGATATTTTTGTTCTAAGTTACGGATTCGTCAATGGGGGCTGCTTCGGAACGGAACGGCGAGCAGGGGCCTGCGGAGCTGGGGCCCTGCAGTGGGCCGAGGCCACGCTGGGGCTACGTGGCCTACATCCGTGTGGGTCCTGAGCCACCTCCTCACCAGTGCCCGGTCCTCACCAATGCCCACCTTTAGCCTCGGTGATGTGGGGAGATACACGGTGGCCAGGGCAACGGGCAGCACCTGCCGCACAGCCACCTGGGCAGGTGCAGGTGTTTGCCCAACTGATCCAGCCTCTACCACCACCTGGTGGCAGAATACTGGAATTGCAGGCATACCCTTCAAGGGGTGACCACAGTAGTGATTTCACATTCCACGGTTTCAGTTACTTGTGGTCAATCACAGTCCAAAAATATTAAATAGAAAATTCCACAAATAAGCAATTCATACTTTTTTATATTGTACGCTGTTCTCAGCAGCTTGATGGAATCTCGTGCCATTGTGCTCCACCCTGCCCAGGACTTGACCCATCCCTGTGTCCGGCGTGTCCACACCGTGTGTGCACCTGCCTGGCAGTCAGGTGGTGCCATCTCAGCCACCAGATTACCTGTCAGTGCCATGGCCCCAAAGCTCAAGGCTAGTGATGCCGGTACTCAGATCTGCCAAGGAGGAGCCATAATTCGCGCTTCCTTTAAGGGCAAAGATGGAAGTTCTTAACTTAATAAGGAAAGAAAAACATCATGTGCCAAGATTGCCGGGATCTACGCTGAGAACAGATGTCCTGCCCATGAAATTGTGCTGAAGAAAAAAAAGAAAATTGTGCTAGTTTTGCTGTCGTAGCTCAATCTGTAAAAGTGACGGCCACAGCATGTGGTAGCGTGTAGTTAAGATGGAAGAGCCACCTAATCTGTGGGCGGCAGATGCGGACAGTAACGTGCTCCCATGCACAGCCCGGTTTGGTATCACCTGCCAATTCAAGCGCCCCCTGGGGCCTCCTCAAGGGCTGCCTACCACCTCTCCTCTGAATGTCGAACCTGGCCCTCGAATAATGTGAGGACGTGTCCCCAGCTGTGGCTGAGGTGACACAGTCGTGTCTAACAGAATGATCATCCTTCGGTCACTAGACTGTCTCCGATGGCCCTTATGAAACTACCTGTGTGTGTTCACAGTTACATGTGTTCACAAACACGCCTGTGTGGACGTGTTCAGAAAGGAGTTCGTAGTCTTACACAGAACTCGTAAGTCCAGATGAAGTGATTATTCTTGTGTCCCCCATGGTGTCTGTGGGAGCCGCCCATGCCGTGTGCATGGACAGCCCAGTACTGTCGCTGCTGGGTGGAGTTTCACGTATGACAGCACCGCAGTGGACTGTGTGTCCCACGGAAGACGGGTTGCAGGTTATTGCGGAGTTTCAGTCACGACCAGTGAAGCTGCTGCGAACTTGCCCGTGCGTGTCTTTCGGTCGCTGCACTCACTCCCACGCCTGCACGTGGCAGAGCTGTGAACACCAGGGCGGGCCACGCCGAAGTGTTTCTCAGAGCCGTGCTGGCAGGAACACGGCACAAACGGACACCCCAGACCGCTGGCGGCGTGTTAACTGGGGCCACGGCCCTTTAAACTCTAGCCGTGGCCTGGGCATGCGGTGGTGCCGTGGCGATGTGGGCTTGGTCTGTCCTGTTGGACAGCGATTCCGAATGTGGTTTTTGGCCTTACTGGGCAGCGGGTGGTGTATTCTGCAGAGTGTTTGCTCCTGGTTCCGCCTGTGTTTACGGGGCCATCGGTCCTCTCGCCGAGTATTTTGGGGAGTTCTGCCTGCGTTCTGCACCCCAGTCCCGCGCCAGCCCCGTCGTGCTGTGAGTCCCGCCTCCCGCCGTGTGGCCGCCCTTTTCATTCGCTTAGTGGTACCTTTCGATAAGCAGAAATCCTTAGTTTTAACTGAGTCTAATTTTTCAATCTTTTCCTTTTTGGGGACTTGTGTTTTGTGTCCCGTGTGAGAAACATGAGAAAGTTCTACTGTGTCCTTCTGTAATCTCAGTCTCTACGATGCACAGGTAGGTCCCGGGGCTGTTTCCGATTAACGTTTTACACGGCATGAGGTCGGTCTCGAGTTTCATTTCCATCTCTGCTCGTGGGTGTCCGGCAGATCCAGCGTCATTTATTGCAGAGTCCCAGCCTTGCGCTCGTAACGATTTTATGTAAAGTTCCAGAACGCTTTTCAGAGGCAGCGTGGAAGAGCCGGTTCCCACCCACCGCTGATTATACTCCGTCCAATTAGCTAATCATCTCTCGGGGTGTAATCAGCCGAGAGCCGGAGCCGGGATCACACCCCGGTTCCTATATATATCCTGCACCCCTCCGCCGAATGCAGACAAGCTCGTGGGGTTTGTTTCCCTGTTTCCTTTTCTTCCCTCCTGAACGCCTGGGGGGATTTGGGGTGGGGAGGTGACGGGTGCTTCTCCCATGGTCCCACCGTGTCCCGCCCAGCCCTGGCCTGGCACCCCTCCCATGAGAACAAGAGGCTGAGCTGCACAGCCCCTGCAGGGCTGCCTGGCCTGCTGGTCTTTCCCGTGGCCAGGTGCCAGCAAAGGACTCCAGCGCGATGCCCAGCCACGCAGAGGCCATGTGGTGCCCATGGCCTGGAGCGAGCTAGCGCCCACTGACGGCAGCTGGGAACCCGCAAACCATCGTGAGGTTCTGTCCCTGCGGAACGTGCTCGGGGCCCACAGGGAGCCTGGCTGTGTCCCCACCCTCCCCTCTCCTTGCTCTCAGACAGAGGTGCCCGGCAGAGACGGCCTGTCTGCCTGCACTGGGAGTGTGTCACCTTTTAGGCTTACAGAAAACCAGAGAGGGCGACTTCCGGGGCCCCTGCTCTTGGGGCCCCAGAACCTCGTCCACGAGTGTATAATAAAGCCACGTGGTTTGGCCCCCCTAAAAAAAAAAAAAAAAAAAAAAAAAAGAAAACCAGAGACTACAACACCCAGGGTTTCCCTAGACCCCCCTGATGACCACACTGCCCCTCCCCACAGCACCCCAATTCTTGGCATCTCACACCGGTGAGGTCCATTGGTTATCATCGACCGAGCAGACATTGATACATTGTTACTCTCTGAACCCCAGGTCACCCTGGGCGCATTCTAGGCGTGGCCCAGGCCATGGGCTGTGCTCTGTGCATGACGTCAGGGATCTCGCAGAGCAGTCCCAGCGCCCCGACCCCCCATGAGGCTGGTGCTCACGTGCTCCAGACCCCGGGGGCCGGCAGGGCACCCCTCTGCCTAAGTGGGGTGACTGACCCCACCAAGCTGCCGTGCGGCCCTGCAGGAAGAGGGGCGTCCAGGCTCCCCTAGAGGACTGAGCCGCCGTCTGTGTCCCGCACCTCGTGGGGCCGCGTGGTGGGAGTGGGCTTCCCAGCGCCTCACACAGGCACTCGAGGGATGTGGGCGTGTCCTACGGGAACGTCCCTCTGTCCTGTCTGGGGAAGCCCAGACGGTGACAACATGGGACTGAGGACGAGGAGGGAAAGCCAGGGATGTCCCTACTTCTTGGCAAGTGTCCCCACCCCCACTCCCACCCCCGCGCCCTTCCCCGGCACGGAGCAGGCCAGGGAGGAGGGAACTCGGCGGGCGGAGGCAGACCAGGACGGAGAGGCCGGGAACCTTCTAATAGAGTTACGTTTCCTGAAATAGCCACAGCTGTGATCTTGACGTATGTGCGGCCACATTGGTTCTGACACGGGTGTTGCGTGTCAGCGCTCGAGTCCTCCTTCCCATCCGCCCGCCCGGCCCGGCGCTGTTTGGTTATCTCGCGGGCCTCGCTGGGATGTGGATGCGAGCGTTCCGGCTTGCGTGTTTAATTCCGTTTCCCTCCCGTGCTCCCCCTGCCCCCGACACAAGCAGGGGCGTCTGCCCACCGGGGCTGCAGGGCCGGCGCCTCGAGCTCGGGTCTTTGGGGGACGGTGACCCCCAGCGCTGGGGCCCCACCTGCTGCTGGGACTCCCTCCCCATCCTGATGGAGGCCGCACAGAGGAGCGCGGTGTCAGCTTTTTCGGGGACGTGGGGGTGAAAGAGAAGGGCCGGGCTATCCACGTGGGGGGTCGTGGCCATGGCCTGGTGTTTGTGTCCTCCCAAAACCGACGTGTCGAAATCCCAAGCCTGCAGGGCATGTACTGGGAGGGGCCTTTGGGAGGTGGTGAGGGCACGAGAGGGGAGCCTCGCGGATGGGTCCCGGGTAGATGGGACCCCAGAGGGCTCTCTTGTCCCCCCCACCAGGCGAGGACACAGGGAGAAGGCGCCGTCTGTGAACCAGACTCCGGGTCCGACAGCACCCTGCGCTCCGATTCCGGCCTCCAGAGCTCTAAATGAATTTCTGTTGTTTATTAGCCGCCTGGTCTACGGCGATTTGTGATCGTAGCCCTAACCGAGTAAGACAGGCACTGCTTCATCTCCAAACACCGAGAGAAGGGAAGGCAGCCACACGTCGCTGCACCTGGTGGGGTTTGTCCGGAGGGACACCTGGGGACCCGTTCAGGCCAAAGGTGTCCCCAGCCCTGTGCGGCCCCCGCTCAAGCCCCGTGAGCTGCGTCTGCCCGGTGAGAACTCAGGTACTAGAGGGCAGGTGCCTCTGTCTCCTCGGTGAGGCCTCCTCCCAGGTGGGGGCAGGGTCCCCGCCACGGACAGGACGAGACTGCACCGGCTCCAGCCGTGCACCTCCGGTCCCCACGGTGAGCGGGTCTCACTGCAATGCCCCTACCTCGTGACCCGGGAGCACCTGGCTGTGAGGTTCCACAGTTACATGGGCGGGCCCCTTGGAGTAATTATGCAAGAGGGTCCTTCCTCCGTCCCTCCCAGGTGGGAATTGGCACCTCCCAGGTGTTAAATGGCACAATGTCCTTTCCCCCTGGACGGGCATCTTTAATGACCCAGACTCGGGCCCCACAGGGTGGCAGGTGGTGCCGTTGGCGGATCACCTGTGCCAGGTAAGGCGCTGGCCACCTGCGTCACCGTCTCCCCAGCCGGCACCCCCTGCATTCACACAGGA
This sequence comes from Microcebus murinus, assembly GCF_040939455.1. Lineage (NCBI taxonomy): Eukaryota > Metazoa > Chordata > Mammalia > Primates > Cheirogaleidae > Microcebus > Microcebus murinus. The sequence continues at coordinate 1,613,379 of NC_134113.1, read as the reverse complement.
ATGAGCCGGGCTCTGAGACCTCCAGTGCTCGATGGGGGTCACACAGCTCAGGTTTTGCAAAGCTGAGATTTTGAGCCCAGGTCTCAGGAACGCTGAGGCCGGGCTGCCTGAGTCGCTTCTCTGTTAGTACAATTAGGAAAAGAAAAAAAAAAAAAGCATGTGACCTCTGGCCCCTGCTGCATGTCCTAATGCCCAGTGGTCACTGCTCCTTGGCCGCCACGCAGCTGGCCCCGGGTGTTCAGGCCTGTGCAGATCTGTCTCACAGACAGATGCAGGATGGCGTGGCAGACGTCGGGCATGTAGCACCCTGCGCAGGGGCGTCTCTCTGTGCCTGGCTCACACCGCCCAATCCCGCAGTCGACGCTGACTGCCCTGCCTACCTTCTGGGGGCCCTTCTTAATTGAGGCTTTCATGATAAGTAAATGCGGCATTGGTTGCAATCCCTTTATCTGGGGCATTTTTCCTCTGAAGAGGAGGCTATGACGTGGTTCATGGGTTTGGAACATTCCCTTTGATGAAGGTTCTTGCGTGACGGCAGCTCCGAGGACTGACCACTCAGAAGGGAGGTCCGGCCTAATGGGCGCTCGATAAACGCACCCGTGTCTGCCTTTTAGTGGCCAAGCCCGTGGCGGGCTGTCAGCTCAGACTCACGAGAGCCACGAGCCGGGGTCAGCCGGTCTGGCCTGGCTGAGAGTAGATGGGGGGGATCCTGTGCCGAGTTGGAGCGGGGGGCCCGGGGCGGCAGCCGGCGTGGCCGCTGCTGCGGAGTCACATCCAAGGTCGGAGCTGCCGGCAGCAGCGCAGACAGGATCTGGGAGCTGCTGGTTAATGACCCGGCAATTTTGCCTTCTCATCAGGATGCGGGCAAGTGCCGGGCCGGGGCGCTCTGTCACAGCCTCGGAGGAGAGAAAGCACCTCCTGAGCAATAGGAGGGCGAGCCTACAACATGTGGGAGGCCGCCGCGGGCCGCGGCTTCTCCGCAGCAGGTTTATGGGCCTCCGGTGGCCCCGTTCCGTGCAGTAAACACGGCACGGGAGCCCCGTTTCCGAAGGCGGCGACAGTTGGCGCTAACTCACCTGCTCAGATGGAAATCTTAAACCTTGTTAAGGCAAACTGTCATTGTTCATCACCCATAGATTAGGAGGCGGGGGGTGGGGGGTGCATCGCCCACAGGCGTTTATTTGAAGGCGCCGGAGGATCTGGGTATTCTAGACGCACAGCGAGCCGGGAGGAACAGAGCACGTCACCTGGGCCGGCTCCTAAGTCACGCCTGGAATTCACGGGGCACAGACGGTCGGGAGCCCCTGGCCCGTGGCTGCAGTTCCCGGCCGCGTTCTCACCCGCCAAGCCCCGCCACGAGTGTGAGCCATGGTGGGGAACGGTCCGAGGGGTGGGCGGGCCCAGAGCCGGGCCCCCTCCTCGCCGTCCACTGGCGGCCCCAGCCTCTCCCACGCTGGACACCTCCGCACGCAGCTCAGCCGGGTTTTTTCCTCCACTTGGGACACCTCCGCCCTCTGGGTGCTCCACAGAGAAGCACAGGTCTCGCTTGCCACGGTGCACGGCTTGTGCCCTCCTTGGAGAGGTCAGAGGGCTCCCCAACGTCTTCCCAGTGCCCGGCACTCGGGGGGCGTCCAGAGCAGCACGTCCGTCAGGTGCTCACACTCTGGAACGCACCTTTCGGGGTAGGGATGGTTTCAGGAAAGGACCCTGCAGCCAGCCCCGACACTAATTGTCAGAGACCCACAGTCTCCCACGCTAGTGGGACCCTCCGGGCACCTGCAGCCCCGGCACCCTCCCTGAGAGCTGCTCCACTCCCGTCACTGGCTCTGGGGTGGGTCCCTGGAACCTGCCTCACCTGCCACTCAGAGGGGAGGGGTCGGGGCCTGCTGCGGGACCAAGGCCCAGGTGTGCAGGAGAAGGAAGGAGCTGGCAGTGTCCGGGCCCCACACCATGCCTGAGGGCTGGGGAGCGAGCCCAGGCAGGGGAGCCCGTTACGTGGAGTTTGGATCTTGACTCTCGCACTTGCAACTGTGTGTTCTCGAGGCAAGCCCTTGATCTCTCCAGGCCGTGTTTTTCTCATCTGTGTGCAGGGTGGACACCTGCCTCCCGGACCAGAGACGATTTCTGCGATTTACGGTTTTCATTACGTTGCATGTACCTGGCTCTGCTACTGTGTGGAGACTTCCATCCAGTCCCCTTCTCTGGGCCCTGCACGCGGACGGGACGGTCCCCAGTATTGGCTCGTGTCTGGCTCCTGGCTATTAGGGCTTAGCTGGTGGCTCTGAGCAGGTTGGTTTGTGGGGAATGTTTCTGCTCCCCGCCTAGTCCTGCCTGTGTTGGCAGGTGGCATGGCGGCCGCTTCTGTGGTCTTTATACCATAAATATTTGCCCAAAGGCAAATATTTATTGTAGAGAATCTGGACAGTAGAGAAAAGTATAGCATAAAGTTACCCTAAGGAAACTGCTATCTGCTTTCTGAATGTCTTTAATTTTCATTAATCAGGGGGAAAAAAAGAAATACATGAGATTGAAGGAATTGCTGAATGTGAGATAAATATTTCCTGAAAGCACGGTTTGCAGTGCGTGATAGGTTAGCTGGGTATAGAATTGCAGCTCAAACTGATGTTCTTGCAGAGGTTTGAAGACGCGGCCTCACTGCCGTCCCATGGCCTCTTCCAGCTGCTTATCTGGATACCAGCGCGATGGCTCGGTACTTTGCCGACAAGCCCTCAGGAGCCTACGCACCACCCTGTGAACTCTGTGTTCGGATGCCTCGCCAGGGCAGGCGTGGCGACACCTCAGGGGGCACTTTGAAGGGGAAGGTGGCGTTCAGCTCAGGGACCTTTCGTCTGCAATCTCCGGGGCTGTTTCCTTTCCTCCGTTGTCTTTGGTCTCCCTGAAACACCTGTGAGAGCAGCTGAGCTCAACCGGGAATGGAACCTCGACGCTCAGGCACGTGTGGGGGATTCAGTCGCTCTGAAGACTGGGGCGCTGACGTCAGTAGGTGCCCAGGACCAGGGGCACTAAGTCCTGAGGACACGCAGCACAGCCTGCTGCAGGCAGGAGCCCCCGCCCCGAGCTAACGGCACGCTATGGCACCGCACCGTGTGCCCTGCCTGGCCTCTGGCCTTGCCTTTCTAGTCCCCGTTGTCTGGGGCGGGGCGCTGTCGCTAGGAGAGCCTGGGCGAGTCCCCTCCGTCACCGTGTCTTCCACTCCTGCAGCCGCCTTTGAGCTTCAGAGAACTCTCTCTCACCTCCTCTTCCTGCCGTTGGTTCCCCCAGTCGGCCCCCGGCTGCCCCTGCCTCTTCCTGGGTGTGGGAGGATCAGGGTCATACACCCCGTGGTGTCCTGAGACCCCCTGCCTGGGTGTGGGAGGATCAGGGTCATACACCCCGGTGGTGTCCTGGGACCCCCTGCCTGGGTGTGGGAGGATCAGGGTCATACACCCCGTGGTGTCCTGAGACCCCCTGCCTGGGTGTGGGAGGATCAGGGTCATACACCCCGGTGGTGTCCTGGGACCCCTGCCTGGGTGTGGGATGATCAGGGTCATACACCCCGTGGTGTCCTGAGACCCCCTGCCTGGGTGTGGGAGGATCAGGGTCATACGCCCCGTGGTGTCCTGAGACCCCCTGCCTGGGTGTGGGAGGATCAGGGTCATACGCCCCGTGGTGTCCTGGGACCCCCTGCCTGGGTGTGGGAGGATCAGGGTCATACGCCCCGTGGTGTCCTGGGACCCCTGCCTGGGTGTGGGATGATCAGGGTCATACGCCCCGTGGTGTCCTGGGACCCCTGCCTGGGTGTGGGAGGATCAGGGTCATACGCCCCGTGGTGTCCTGGGACCCCCTGCCTGGGTGTGGGAGGATCAGGGTCATACGCCCCGTGGTGTCCTGGGACCCCTGCCTGGGTGTGGGAGGATCAGGGTCATACACCCCGTGGTGTCCTGGGACCCCTGCCTGGGTGTGGGAGGATCAGGGTCATACACCCCGTGGTGTCCTGAGACCCCCTGCCTGGGTGTGGGAGGATCAGGGTCATACACCCCGTGGTGTCCTGAGACCCCCTGCCTGGGTGTGGGAGGATCAGGGTCATACACCCCGTGGTGTCCTGAGACCCCCTGCCTGGGTGTGGGAGGATCAGGGTCATACACCCCGTGGTGTCCTGGGACCCCTGCCTGGGTGTGGGAGGATCAGGGTCATACACCCCGTGGTGTCCTGGGACCCCTGCCTGGGTGTGGGAGGATCAGGGTCATACGCCCCGTGGTGTCCTGGGACCCCTGCCTGGGTGTGGGAGGATCAGGGTCATACGCCCCGTGGTGTCCTGGGACCCCTGCCTGGGTGTGGGAGGATCAGGGTCATACACCCCGTGGTGTCCTGAGACCCCTGCCTGGGTGTGGGAGGATCAGGGTCATACACCCCGTGGTGTCCTGGGACCCCCTGCCTGGGTGTGGGAGGATCAGGGTCATACGCCCCATGGTGTCCTGAGACCCCCTACCTGGGTGTGGGAGGATCAGGGTCATACACCCCGTGGTGTCCTGAGACCCCCTACCTGGGTGTGGGAGGATCAGGGTCATACACCCCGTGGTGTCCTGAGACCCCTGCCTGGGTGTGGGAGGATCAGGGTCATACGCCCCGTGGTGTCCTGGGACCCCCTTCCTGGGTGTGGGGAGGATCAGGGTCATACGCCCCATGGTGTCCTGAGACCCCCTACCTGGGTGTGGGGAGGATCAGGGTCATACGCCCCGGTGGTGTCCTGGGACCCATGCCTGGGTGTGGGAGGATAAGGGTCCTAAGCCCCGTGGTGTCCTGGGACCCCTGCCTGGGTGTGGGAGGATCAGGGTCATACGCCCCATGGTGTCCTGGGACCCCTGCCTGGGCTGCAGGCTTCACCCCAACATTGGAGGAGCGACCCTGAGTCTCCGCTGGCCAAGCGCAGGCTGCCTTCTGGGGGCTCAGGGTGGTGCCGGGTGGGACAGCCAGTGCCTGTCACTGTTGAGAAGGCCTCGCGTGGTCTGGGGGCGGCCGCCCGGCTGCAGGCAGAGCTGGAGTGTGTCTGTAGGAGAGTGGGGGAGGAGGTGGTGTCCTGGGACCCCGGTGGTGCCCCGGTGGTGTCCTGGGACCCCTGCCTGGGTGTGGGAGGATCAGGGTCATACGCCCCGTGGTGTCCTGAGACCCCCTACCTGGGTGTGGGAGGATCAGGGTCCTACGCCCCGTGGTGTCCTGGGACCCCCTACCTGGGTGTGGGAGGATCAGGGTCCTACGCCCCGTGGTGTCCTGAGACCCCCTACCTGGGTGTGGGAGGATCAGGGTCCTAAGCCCCGTGGTGTCCTGGGACCCCCTACCTGGGTGTGGGAGGATCAGGGTCATACGCCCCGTGGTGTCCTGAGACCCCTGCCTGGGTGTGGGAGGATCAGGGTCCTAAGCCCCGTGGTGTCCTGGGACCCCCTACCTGGGTGTGGGAGGATCAGGGTCATACGCCCCGTGGTGTCCTGAGACCCCCTACCTGGGTGTGGGAGGATCAGGGTCATACGCCCCGTGGTGTCGAGGGCGTGGCCGAGACGCTCAGGGCTAGTTATTTTGGCCTCTGGTGGCCGCTCTTTGGCGCTGTGGTCCCCTAGACACCCCCTCTCCCCCATCTGGCCAATCTCCGGGTCCCTTGAAGGCACCTCCTCCTAACCCCACCTGGGGACACCTGTCACAGTTGGTGCAGGAGGGGGCTTGGGAGGGTAACCACCACCCTGGGGGGCGTGGGACACATGGGAATCACCCTCCACTCCTCGGGAGGCCCCCACCCCACCCTGGATTTGGGTCCCGGTTTCCTCTGCTCTCCCTTCTTGGACTGTTAGTCCCAGCTGCCTGCCACCACCGGGCCCTAATTACAGCGGTGCCACCCTCTGCGTCTGCATGTGTGTCATCTGTCCCTGTCGTCCCCTGCCCCAGACAGAACTCGGCCCCAGGGTCAAGGGCTTCTGCCCCGCCCGCTGCCCCCTCCCTGCGCACCTGCCTGCCGCCCGGGGGCGTGAGTGGCTGGTTTCCCGGGTGTTGTGCTCAAGAATCCCGGCACCTGCTCTCCCCCCTTTGCAGTGGGTTTGTCTGAGGGACCTTTCAGGGGAGTCTGTCCTCCGACGGATTCACAGCCCGAGCCAAGGTGGCATCGGCTTTGTTGACGGAGACGCACGGTTCGCAAGCTGCACTTTTGTTTGGGCATCGATGCTGGCGTGGATCCATGTTAATGCAATTAGACGCAGCCTCCGGCTTCAGTTACCTCCTCGGGGAATGACACACCACCTCAGCGGTGGGCCGTGGGCCGTGGGCCGTGGGCCGTGGGTGGACCCTGTTGAGAGCAAGGCTGCGGGAAGGACCCCCAGGCTGCCCACTGCGGCGTCTTGAGTTTGATGGTAGATGAGTGAAGTCTGCAGTGCCCACAAGAACAAGCCCGGCCCCGTAGTAAGGAGGGTTTTTTGGGGACACCATCCCAGTGTCCTTTGTCATTTCTGTGGCTGTTTTGGCTGCAGTGGCAGCGCCCGGCCGCTGAGAGAGCCTGTCTACCTACGCAGTGGAAAATATTTGCTCGCTGGCCTCCTAAGGAAAAGTTTGCTGGCGACCTTGCAGTCAAGTTTTTGTTCACATGAAGATCACGACGGGCGTGCCCGGTCGGCAGAGACGATGACCCAGGGCCACTCTGCCGCCGAGGGCCCTGCTGCAAACTCTGGCCCACGCAGGTTGCAAGAGATAGAGCAGGGGGCCGCCAGGGGTGGCCTTCAAGGACCCGGCCAGGAGGAAGCAGAACTGGGCTCGGGAATCTTCGCCCCCAAGCGGCGAACGCCCCCAGCCCAGGCATCGCGGTGGGCAGCCATGACCGTGGCCTCCCGACTGGGAGCGTGGGGCCCCGGGGCTGTGCTGAGCTCGCGGTGACGCTGCCGGGACAGGAGCCGGGGCCACTCTGCAGGCCCTGAGCTCCCACCCAGGCCCGTCCTGCGCGGTCTCAGGGGAGCCCTGCACACTGGCCGAGGCCTGGGGCCACCTGGTCTTCCTCTTCAGGGCCACACGGCCCCTGCAGCCAGGTGTCCCCCTGCCTCCCCGACCCGGTCACTCGGCCCTGCAGGCCTTCCGGCCAGGCCACCGCCATGCCACTGAGACGGGGCCACGGGAAGGACCTCTGACAGCTGGTTTGTGGGATGACTCCCCCTCCAGGAGTCCTGTCTGAGACCACTTTCCCCGGGGAGCACGATGCTTCCGGAGCCTTCTGCTCACCCTGCCAGCAGCAGGGGCTCGAGGCATCCCAGGCTCATGAAACGCCCCCGTCCTAGGGTGGGGAGTAGCACCCACTGCCCAAGCGGGTTCTGCCCCGAGAAGGCTAAAGGCGGCAGGCGGCCCGGCTGGCCTGAAGACCCGTTGTCCAGAGCCTGGACATAAAACACAGAAAGCAGAGGCTGACCCCAGCCCCCCGCAAGGCTCGCAGACACCCCTCGTGGGGCTGCCGCAGCCGGCCTACAGGCCTGGCCATCTCCACGGGCCCCTCTGGCCCAAGCAAACGGAATAGAATGTTCTGGGAGAGCCTGGAGCCGCGTCCCGCTCTGCGGCCCTGGGCCTGTCCCTGCAGCTGGGCTCCAGGTCTCTACTCGGGTTTTGGAGCAGCGCAGGCCGGAGGCGGCGGGAGCCCCCTGGGCCGGGCCAGCCCATGAGTGGGTGGGGTGTCCAGCAGGCCTGGGAGGCACCACTGCCCTGGGACGGGGCCAGCAGACGTACCTCTTGAGGGCTTACGGGTACCCGAGAAGGACAGGTTGGAGGAGGGGACCCTGTCTCTGCAGAGGCTCTTCCAGGGTCCCCTCCCGAGACACAGGAGGGAGGAACCTTTCCCTGCTGAGGCCGGTCGTTCTTTGGGGTGCACCTGCCGAGTGGTCAGGCGTCTGCAGGGCTCGCGCTGGCCAAGCCGGGTGACGTCCAGCTCTCCTGCCCTGCCTGGGGTGTGGACGGCCCCCGCAGGGTGGATGAGGGGCTGCCTGATCCTCTCTGTCCCGGGTTCCCTCTGCGTCCTGGGTTCCCTCTCTGTCCCGGGTTCCCTCTGCGTCCTGGGTTCCCTCTGCGTCCCGGGTTCCCTCTAAGTCCCGGGTTCCCTCTGCGTCCCGGGTTCCCTCTCTGTCCCGGGTTCCCTCTGCGTCCCGGGTTCCCTCTGCGTCCTGGGTTCCCTCTGCGTCCCGGGTTCCCTCTGCGTCCCGGGTTCCCTCTGCGTCCCGGGTTCCCTCTGCGTCCCGGGTTCCCTCTGAGTCCCGGGTTCCCTCTCTGTCCCGGGTTCCCTCTGCGTCCCGGGTTCCCTCTGCGTCCCGGGTTCCCTCTGCGTCCCGGGTTCCCTCTGCGTCCCGGGTTCCCTCTGCGTCCCGGGTTCCCTCTCTGTCCCGGGTTCCCTCTGCGTCCCGGGTTCCCTCTGCGTCCCGGGTTCCCTCTGCGTCCCGGGTTCCCTCTGCGTCCCGGGTTCCCTCTCTGTCCCGGGTTCCCTCTCTGTCCCGGGTTCCCTCTGCGTCCCGGGTTCCCTCTGCGTCCCGGGTTCCCTCTGCGTCCCCGGTTCCTTCTCTGTCCCGGGTTCCCTCTGAGTCCCGGGTTCCCTCTCTGTCCCGGGTTCCCTCTGAGTCCCGGGTTCCCTCTGAGTCCCGAGTTCCCTCTCTGTCCCGGGTTCCCTCTCTGTCCCGGGTTCCCTCTGAGTCCCGGGTTCCCTCTCTGTCCCGGGTTCCCTCTGAGTCCCGGGTTCCCTCTGAGTCCCGGGTTCCCTCTGCGTCCCGGGTTCCCTCTGAGTCCCGAGTTCCCTCTCTGTCCCGGGTTCCCTCTGCATCCCGGGTTCCCTCTGCGTCCCGGGTTCCCTCTGCGTCCCGGGTTCCCTCTGAGTCCCGGGTTCCCTCTCTGTCCTGGGTTCCCTCTGCGTCCCGGGTTCCCTCTGCGTCCCGGGTTCCCTCTGAGTCCCGGGTTCCCTCTCTGTCCTGGGTTCCCTCTGCGTCCCGGGTTCCCTCTGAGTCCCGGGTTCCCTCTGAGTCCCGGGTTCCCTCTGCGTCCCGGGTTCCCTCTGAGTCCCGGGTTCCCTCTCTGTCCCGGGTTCCCTCTGCGTCCCGGGTTCCCTCTGCGTCCCGGGTTCCCTCTGAGTCCCGGGTTCCCTCTGCGTCCCGGGTTCCCTCTCTGTCCCGGGTTCCCTCTCTGTCCCGGGTTCCCTCTGCGTCCCGGGTTCCCTCTGCGTCCCGGGTTCCCTCTGCGTCCCCGGTTCCTTCTCTGTCCCGGGTTCCCTCTGCGTCCCGGGTTCCCTCTGTGTCCCGGGTTCCCTCTGCGTCCTGGGTTCCCCCTGGGTCCCGGGTTCCCTCTGCGTCCCGGGTTCCCTCTGTGTCCCGGGTTCCCTCTGCGTCTTGGGTTCCCTCTGCGTCCCGGGTTCCCTCTGCACAGGCTTCTGGGGCATCTGGTTCACGTCCCCTTAGGCTTAGCCGCAGGGCCCCAGGCAGGGGCACTGCCCCCACCTCCTGCAGCCGTCCCTCCCTCCCTCCCTCCCTCCCCCCATACCTGCATCCTTCCAGGCACCAGGTGTTGCACAGGGGCTGCAGCTGTGGAGGGTCCCGGACCCCCAGCAGGTGTGCCGGGGCCAGGGAAGAGATGTTGGGCGCCCCTGGGGGAGAACGCTGGGCCCCCCCCGGCCAGGGAAAGACTCAGGACAGGCCCCTGTGTGTGTGTGTGTGGGGGGGGGTTCTCCAGGTGTGGCTCAGCCTGGGAAACAGGAGGGGCTGGGCGGGGCAGGTTGCCGGGGCTGAGGGCAGAGGGGTCTCCGGCACCATGGCATGGAGACCTGTGCTCATTGACACGATGCTGGAAATTAACGTCACACCATGGAAATATTGCACGTGGTGGGGTTTTTAAAAAGAAGAAAGGGACAAACGGTGTGTCCACGTGCATACCCAGCGAGGTCGGGGGCGACCCAGAGGATGAACAGGTCTCCTCTTCTCGGGCGTCGCAAGTCTGTCTCGGATCACGGCGCCGTGGGGCCGGGCTTGCGTCCTCTGTCCCGCTCTGGTGCTCCTCGAGCTCGTGCCGCTGCGTTCAGGAGACTGAGCGCCGCCCCTGCCACGTGGACCAGCCCTGCCTGAGTGTCCCCTGGGGTCCTCGAAGGTCAGGCAGAGTGGCCCAGCGGTGACCCAGTCCACCCCCCAGCCCCGTCCCTCCCTCTTGCACGGCCTCAGGCTGACCCCTGACCCGCACTAGCCCCCTTCGTACTGGGGGCGGGTGGCTCCATCCGCTGGAGTCCGGCGGGTTCCCCAGACCTCCCGTGGCCGTCGTGGCCGTGGCGGGTGAGGTGGACGGCTGGCCATGCTTCGGCTGCCCCTGCGCGGGGCGGACATCGTGTCTGGTGATGCTGAAACTCCTCCCGCTTCGCCCCAGGCCCTGGCTCGAGGCTGTCCTCGGCGGCGGCAGCGAGTTATAAATAACTCCCAACGTGCGGCCCCGCAGAGCGGCAGGACAGCGTTTGTCCTGCCGCCCGGGTTGCTGCCAGCTCTTGCCGGATTTTCTGAGCGGAAGCGGGAAAGTGTGGGATCAGGGCTTAGCCTCCCGCCGCGCTCCCCGCCGCCTGGGCCCCGGCCTGGGAGCTCCGTTCGAGCAGCAGGTGGCCCCCAAGCAGAAGAGGAGGCCGGAAGTGACAGGACCGGGCCCTGGGGGGGCCCCGGCCAGGGACAGCAGGCGCCCCGAGAACACGGGAGGCAGACGGGGGACCCCACGCCACAGCCGCCGTGGGCAGGGCGGCTTCCCCAAAGTGCTGCCTCTGGGCAGGTAGGGGCGGCCCCCCTCCCGTCATCTGGGGAGGAAGCTGCCCCCCCAGGTCCCCCAGCAGCCCCCACCTGGGTGCAGCACCACGGGACCGCGGGCTCCTCGCCCCCACCGCGCCGCCTTCCGTGCTCTGTGGCGGCAGGTCCTCAGGACCCCGCGGCGCCGTGGACTAGGGTCCCAGGAGGCGGGGCAGGGCCTGTGCCTCGGCCGTCCCTGGGCAGGGACACTCAGAGCTGTGCTGGGGCAGCCCGGCCGGTCGCCGCCGTCACCAGGGAAACCACACCCGAAGGCCGGGAACGAGTTTCCCCGACTCCGAGAGGCTCAGAGAACACGGGGCTCAGGCTGGCGAGGAGGACGGGCACAGCTCGGGAGGGGTGCCCCGTCAGTGTAGACGCCGACGCCGTGTATACACAGGGGGAGTGAGGTCTGCGTAGACGCCGACGCCGTGTATAGACAGGGGAGTGAGGTCTGCGTAGACGCCGACGCCGTGTATACACAGGGGGAGTGAGGTCTGCGTAGACGCTGACGCCGTGTATAGACAGGGGAGTGAGGTCTGCGTAGACGCCGACGCCGTGTATAAACAGGGGAGCGAGGTCTGCGTGGACGCCGACGCCGTGTATAAACGGGAGCGAGGTCTGCGTAGACGCCGACGCCGTGTATAAACAGGGGAGTGAGGTCTGCGTAGACGCCGACGCCGTGTATAAACAGGGGAGCGAGGTCTGCGTAGACGCTGACGCCGTGTATAGACAGGGGAGCGAGGTCTGTGTAGACGCCGACGCCATGTATAAACAGGGGAGTGAGGTCTGCGTAGACGCTGACGCCGTGTATAGACAGGGAAGTGAGGTCTGCGTAGACGCCAACGCCGTGTATAAACGGGAGTGAGGTCTGCGTAGACGCCGACGCCGTGTATAGACAGGGGAGCGAGGTCTGCGTAGACGCCGACGCCGTGTATAGACAGGGGAGCGAGGTCGGCGTAGACGCCGATGCCGTGTATAGACAGGGGAGTGAGGTCTGCGTAGACGCCGACGCCGTGTATAGACAGGGGAGTGAGGTCTGCGTAGACGCCGACGCCGTGTATAAACAGGGGAGTGAGGTCTGCGTAGACGCCGACGCCGTGTATAAACAGGGGAGCGAGGTCTGCGTAGACGCCGACGCCGTGTATAAACAGGGGAGTGAGGTCTGCGTAGACGCCGACGCCGTGTATAGACAGGGGAGCGAGGTCTGTGTAGACGCTCACGCCGTGTATAAACAGGGGAGTGAGGTCTGCGTAGACGCTCACGCCGTGTATAAACAGGGGAGTGAGGTCTGCGTGGACGCCGACGCCGTGTATAGACAGGGGAGTGAGGTCTGCGTAGACGCCGACGCCGTGTATAAACAGGGGAGCGAGGTCTGCGTAGACGCCGATGCCGTGTATAGACAGGGGAGTGAGGTCTGCGTAGACGCCGACGCCGTGTATAAACAGGGGAGTGAGGTCTGCGTAGACGCTGACGCCGTGTATAGACAGGGGAGCGAGGTCTGTGTAGATGCCGACGCCATGTATAAACAGGGGAGTGAGGTCTGCGTAGACGCCGACGCCGTGTATAGACAGGGGGGTGAGGTCTGCGTAGACGCTGACGCCGTGTATAGACAGGGGAGTGAGGTCTGCGTAGACGCCAACGCCGTGTATAAACGGGAGTGAGGTCTGCGTAGACGCCGACGCCGTGTATAGACAGGGGAGTGAGGTCTGCGTAGACGCCGACGCCGTGTATAAACAGGGGAGTGAGGTCTGCGTAGACGCTGACGCCGTGTATAGACAGGGGAGCGAGGTCTGTGTAGACGCCGACGCCATGTATAAACAGGGGAGTGAGGTCTGCGTAGACGCTGACGCCGTGTATAGACAGGGGAGTGAGGTCTGCGTAGACGCCAACGCCGTGTATAAACGGGAGTGAGGTCTGCGTAGACGCCGACGCCGTGTATAGACAGGGGAGTGAGGTCTGCGTAGACGCCGATGCCGTGTATAGACAGGGGAGCGAGGTCTGCGTAGACGCCGACGCCGTGTATAGACAGGGGAGCGAGGTCTGCGTAGACGCCGACGCCGTGTATAGACAGGGGAGTGAGGTCTGCGTAGACGCCGACGCCGTGTATAGACAGGGGAGCGAGGTCTGCGTAGACGCCGACGCCGTGTATAAACAGGGGAGCGAGGTCTGCGTAGACGCCGACGCCGTGTATAGACAGGGGAGCGAGGTCGGCGTAGACGCCGACGCCGTGTATAAACAGGGGAGTGAGGTCTGCGTGGACGCCGACGCCGTGTATAAACGGGAGCGAGGTCTGCGTAGACGCCGACGCCGTGTATAAACAGGGGAGTGAGGTCTGCGTAGACGCCGACGCCGTGTATAAACAGGGGAGCGAGGTCTGCGTAGACGCTGACGCCGTGTATAGACAGGGGAGCGAGGTCTGTGTAGACGCCGACGCCATGTATAGACAGGGGAGTGAGGTCTGCGTAGACGCTGACGCCGTGTATAGACAGGGAAGTGAGGTCTGCGTAGACGCCAACGCCGTGTATAAACGGGAGTGAGGTCTGCGTAGACGCCGACGCCGTGTATAGACAGGGGAGTGAGGTCTGCGTAGACGCCGACGCCGTGTATAAACAGGGGAGTGAGGTCTGCGTAGACGCCGACGCCGTGTATAAACAGGGGAGTGAGGTCTGCGTAGACGCCGACGCCGTGTATAAACAGGGGAGCGAGGTCTGCGTAGACGCCGACGCCGTGTATAAACAGGGGAGTGAGGTCTGCGTAGACGCCGACGCCGTGTATAGACAGGGGAGCGAGGTCTGTGTAGACGCTCACGCCGTGTATAAACAGGGGAGTGAGGTCTGCGTGGACGCCGACGCCGTGTATAGACAGGGGAGTGAGGTCTGCGTAGACGCCGACGCCGTGTATAAACAGGGGAGCGAGGTCTGCGTAGACGCCGATGCCGTGTATAGACAGGGGAGTGAGGTCTGCGTAGACGCCGACGCCGTGTATAAACAGGGGAGTGAGGTCTGCGTAGACGCTGACGCCGTGTATAGACAGGGGAGCGAGGTCTGTGTAGATGCCGACGCCATGTATAAACAGGGGAGTGAGGTCTGCGTAGACGCCGACGCCGTGTATAGACAGGGGGGTGAGGTCTGCGTAGACGCTGACGCCGTGTATAGACAGGGGAGTGAGGTCTGCGTAGACGCCAACGCCGTGTATAAACGGGAGTGAGGTCTGCGTAGACGCCGACGCCGTGTATAGACAGGGGAGTGAGGTCTGCGTAGACGCCGACGCCGTGTATAAACAGGGGAGTGAGGTCTGCGTAGACGCTGACGCCGTGTATAGACAGGGGAGCGAGGTCTGTGTAGACGCCGACGCCATGTATAAACAGGGGAGTGAGGTCTGCGTAGACGCTGACGCCGTGTATAGACAGGGGAGTGAGGTCTGCGTAGACGCCAACGCCGTGTATAAACGGGAGTGAGGTCTGCGTAGACGCCGACGCCGTGTATAGACAGGGGAGTGAGGTCTGCGTAGACGCCGATGCCGTGTATAGACAGGGGAGCGAGGTCTGCGTAGACGCCGACGCCGTGTATAGACAGGGGAGCGAGGTCTGCGTAGACGCCGACGCCGTGTATAGACAGGGGAGTGAGGTCTGCGTAGACGCCGACGCCGTGTATAGACAGGGGAGCGAGGTCTGCGTAGACGCCGACGCCGTGTATAGACAGGGGAGCGAGGTCGGCGTAGACGCCGACGCCGTGTATAGACAGGGGAGCGAGGTCTGCGTAGACGCCGACGCCGTGTATAGACAGGGGGGCGAGGTCTGCGTAGACGCCGACGCCGTGTATAGACAGGGGAGTGAGGTCTGCGTAGACGCTGACGCCGTGTATAGCCAGGGGAGCGAGGTCTGTGTAGACGCTGACGCCGTGTATAGACAGGGGAGTGAGGTCTGCGTAGACGCCGACGCCGTGTATAGACAGGGGGAGTGAGGTCTGCGTAGACGCTGACGCCGTGTATAGCCAGGGGAGCGAGGTCTGTGTAGACGCTGACGCCGTGTATAGACAGGGGAGTGAGGTCTGCGTAGACGCCGACGCCGTGTATAGACAGGGGGAGTGAGGTCTGCGTAGACGCCGACGCCGTGTTAAACAGGGGAGTGAGGTCTGCGTAGATGCCGACGCCATGTATAAACAGGGGAGTGAGGTCTGTGTAGACGCCGACGCCGTGTATAAACAGGGGAGTGAGGTCTGCGTAGACGCCGACGCCGTGTATAGACAGGGGGGCGAGGTCTGCGTAGACGCCGACGCCGTGTATAGACAGGGGAGCGAGGTCTGCGTAGACGCCGACGCCGTGTATAGACAGGGGAGCGAGGTCTGCGTAGACGCCGACGCCGTGTATAGACAGGGGAGTGAGGTCTGCGTAGACGCCGACGCCGTGTATAGACAGGGGGAGTGAGGTCTGCGTAGACGCCGACGCCGTGTTAAACAGGGGAGTGAGGTCTGCGTAGATGCCGACGCCATGTATAAACAGGGGAGTGAGGTCTGTGTAGACGCCGACGCCGTGTATAAACAGGGGAGTGAGGTCTGCGTAGACGCTGACGCCATGTATAAACAGGGGAGCGAGGTCTGCGTAGACGCCGACGCCGTGTATAAACAGGGGAGTGAGGTCTGCGTAGACGCTGACGCCGTGTATAGACAGGGGAGCGAGGTCTGTGTAGATGCCGACGCCATGTATAAACAGGGGAGTGAGGTCTGCGTAGACGCCGACGCCGTGTATAGACAGGGGGGTGAGGTCTGCGTAGACGCCGCCGCCGTGTATAGACAGGGGAGCGAGGTCTGCGTGGACGCCGACGCCGTGTATAAACGGGAGTGAGGTCTGCGTAGACGCCGACGCCGTGTATAGACAGGGGAGCGAGGTCTGCGTAGACGCTGATGCCGTGTATAAACAGGGGAGCGAGGTCTGCGTAGACGCCGACGCCGTGTATAGACAGGGGAGCGAGGTCTGCGTAGACGCCGACGCCGTGTATAAACAGGGGAGCGAGGTCTGCGTAGACGCCGACGCCGTGTATAGACAGGGGAGCGAGGTCTGCGTAGACGCCGACGCCGTGTATAGACAGGGGAGCGAGGTCTGCGTAGACGCCGACGCCGTGTATAGACAGGGGAGCGAGGTCTGCGTAGACGCTGACGCCGTGTATAGACAGGGGAGTGAGGTCTGCGTAGACGCCGACGTCGTGTATAGACAGGGGAGCGAGGTCTGCGTAGACGCCGACGCCGTGTATAAACAGGGGAGCGAGGTCTGCGTGGACGCCGACGCCGTGTATAAACGGGAGCGAGGTCTGCGTAGACGCCGACGCCGTGTATAAACAGGGGAGTGAGGTCTGCGTAGACGCCGACGCCGTGTATAGCCAGGGGAGCGAGGTCTGCGTAGACGCCGACGCCGTGTATAGACAGGGGAGCGAGGTCTGCGTAGACGCTGATGCCGTGTATAAACAGGGGAGCGAGGTCTGCGTAGACGCCGACGCCGTGTATAGACAGGGGAGCGAGGTCTGAGTAGACGCCGACGCCGTGTATAAACAGGGGAGTGAGGTCTGCGTAGACGCCGACGCCGTGTATAAACAGGGGAGTGAGGTCTGCGTAGACATGCCTTTCCCTGATTCTAGGACAAAACACAGGTGCGCAATTGCTTGACTCAGTTGCCCAGCCTGCCCTGGGGTGCCCAGGGCCCGGCCCGGGGTCCACATGGGCCCCCCCCCGACAGAGGCCGGCGCCCCCGCGTGGGGCTTGCTGCTGGGGACTGACCTGGTCCCTGCACCGTGTCTCTTCCGTCCCCCGGGCTGTGGGGCCGGGGCGGGGGCTCCCCGGTGAGCAGGGGTTGCTCCGGTTCCCGCTAGTCCCAGTCCCGGAGGACACGGGATGTTCCGTGACGGTCACAGCCCCTGCGCCCCTCGTCCACGCACACGCCGGGCCACGCGCTCAGCCTCGTCTGCGCTTTCCCAGCCGCCTGGCTCCCCGGCCCGGCCGCCCTCAGGAGCGCGGGTTCTCCCGCTGTCCGGCCTCAGGCATGACCTGACCTCTGAACCCGGTGGCCTCCGCTCCAGGCACCCCCAGAGCCGTGCAGACGACGGGGTGTGAGGATGGGATGGCGCCGGGTGAGACGCCCCACACCTGGGGGCTGCGGCCGGAGGTCACGGGTGGCGTGGAGAGCCACTCTCTGTCCCCAGCGCCGGAGCTGGCAGCCACGTGGAGTGACGTCCTCTGCCTTCCTCTGTGTCTCCTGTCCCCCCCACCCCGTGCCCCTCACGGCACACGCCGTGGCTTTAGCGGGCCCTCGGACACCCTGGGCCAGCCGTCGGTCCGCTGACCCACACGTTGGCGAAGGCGGAAAACCACAGCAGCAGCGGCTGCGTGTCACAGGCGTGTTCTCAACATGGGAACAAACCCGTCCTCGTCAGTTTGTTGGCGTGTTAGGACGAGGCCTCTGCTTGGCGTGACCTGCGGCCTGGAGCCCCCGTTGGCTTCTGTCTGCTCTGTTCCCAGGCCTGGCTCTCGGCCCCAGGCGGCGACTCCAAGCTCGTTTGGAGAAAGCAGAGCCGGGCGGCCATGGCAGCTCGTGGCAGTCCCCAATGGCCACCCCGTCCCTGTCTCGGCCTCACCTGAACCCACAGCAGAGCGTTTCTGTAGGGGCTCGTGTCGCTGCGTGTTTCTGTAACGTTCCGCCAGCTCCGTGGAAATAGCAACTCCCTGTCTTTCTACACTTGCGTGTCGCTGACTTACGTAATTGTGTCACATTACACGACAGCAGTGACAACGCCAGCCGCAGCCAGCACGGCCGGGTTTGGGGACGGACACGGCTCTCGGTAAACATGCACACACACGCACACACGTGCTCCAGGTGCAGCGGTGCAGGGGTGACCTCGGACAGGCCCGGAGGAAGCTGCCCGGTGTCTGGGCTCTGTCCAGAGGCTCCAAACGGGCAGAGTGCTGGTGCATCGCCGGCTCGATGAGCCGATCAGGCGAGGCCAGCAGGGCGTGTGCCGGGTCCCGCACCTGTTGGGCGCGGGGCCCTCTCGTCGGCAAGACGAGCCGGCTCGGCGGCTGCCGGGCTCGCTTTGCTTCCGGACGTTCTGCCCGCGTCCCCTTTGCAGATGAGGGCGTGAGGCTCCGTGTGCCCGGTGACTCCAGTGACAGGGACGGGCAGGGCCTGCAGCTGGTGGCCAGGCCGCGGCCCACACCCCGCCTGTCCCGGCGGCTCTGGGAGCCAGCAGACCCACCGCGGAGGACGGCGTCTGCCCCTCAGCCCCGCACCCACGTCCCCAGATGTCCCCAAACCCCGAGTGCCGCCACCCCCAAGGCGCCCCTGGGCCTCCTGGAACCCAGCGTCGCCCTTTCCGTACGTGAACGTCCAAAACCGCCACTTCTTTCCTCTTCCCTTTTGAATAGTTTCTGTCCAGTCCTGTGGATTTGCCCGAGGAAATGGTGGGAGTGTTTTTCCTTCCCCTTCCAGTTCTTCATCCTGATGAAATCATGAAACAGGTAGCGCACGGCAGCCCTGGGTTGTGTTTTTTTTTTGGTTTTTTTTTTTACTTTTTCTCCTCTCGGCCTAATTTGATTACCCGCGTCTGGAGTGCTCTGTGGAGGGGTGTGCTCATCACAAAGGCAGGCGCTCCGTCCTCGAGGGCCGGTGGGGACGGCTCCGGGCCACTAATGAATCGCCCTCATCAGAGATCTTTAAAATTAATCCATTCCACTGCAACTATTTAAAGGAAAAATAATTATCGAGACTGTTCTCGCTAAATTATGCTGTCTAGAAGTTGTAGAAAGAAAATTCTGTCTGATTTTAAGATGCGATGTGAGTTTTGCAGATTTTTCTTAAGTGATTAGAAGACCCAGCGCCGGGTAGCGAGGACCGGAGGCGCTGCCCTTTGCGTGTTCCCCCGGGTCCCTGAGTCACGCCAGCAGCACGCACCCCAGGGCCCCCAGCGCCGGCTCTTCCTGCTGCTCCGGGGACGGTGGCCCTGCCTGTGTGGCTTCACTCCTTACTTAGTATTTGGGGCTGAAAGGAGAGCCTGGAATTTCCAATTTCTGGGAAGTGTCGTGTCCTGATTTAATTTTTAAAAAAGAGAAAACCTTTGTGGGTGTGCCACAGCTTCACCCCAGAACGGGACGTGCAGTGTCCCACGTGTGACTTCGGTGGGGTCCAGGGCCTGGGTCTGGCCAGGCTGACCACAGCCCGAGTCCTGGCACCTCTTCCCAGCTGTGTGACCTTGGGCAAATGCCTTAACCTCTCTGAGCTTCTGTGTCCTCTTTTGAGATGTGAAGGTTAGCATGACAGAATCCTCACGAGTGACAGTTGCTGACGGTGATTCCCGCTGGAGCTGAGCCTGCGTGTTCCTGTGAGGACCGGGCAGCAGGCCTCTGGGGCCCCTGGGGGCCGGCTATCCCTGCTGTCCCCAGCGTGCCTGGGCTCCGACGTTCCACACGGGGCCTTTCTGGAGTGCGGACGGCTCTTCTGCAAAGTGGGCAGAGCTGTGGGGCTCCCCTGACTGCTGGCTCTGTTTGCCTCGTCCTGAGCCCTGGGCAGCCGCCCGGCAGGGCTGGGTGGGGACCTGGCACCCGCCCGGGGGGCCGCATGTGCTGGCCGGACAGTCCCTCCCTCCCCAGCCCAGGCCCCTGTGCCTGTGGGTGTCACCCCATGTCGTCGGTGTCCCCAGGGCTCCCCGGAACAGCTGGACACTGGGACACAGAGGACGGCCTGCCCTCGACCACCCAGCCCCCTGCGGGCCTCCTGCCCCAGGCGGGGACCACAACGGCAGCCAGAACGCGGTGCCCTGCCTGCCCCGGTGCAGAAACTCCAGCCGGGGCCCGCCCGGGAGCCTCAGAACCGTCCCCACAGCCGTCAGTGCCACAGTGCCTGCTCTCTGTGCCTGTGGATCCTTCCGGCACCTTTGACATTTGACCCCCACCCCAGGCCGTCTGTGTGTCGGGGAGTGTGTGTGTGTGTGTGTGTGTGTGATGCGTGCATATTTGCGTGTGTTGATGTCGACGCGTCCTTACCCGTGCCCG
Organism: Microcebus murinus; assembly: GCF_040939455.1. Taxonomy (NCBI): domain Eukaryota; kingdom Metazoa; phylum Chordata; class Mammalia; order Primates; family Cheirogaleidae; genus Microcebus; species Microcebus murinus. The sequence goes on along the minus strand of NC_134113.1, from coordinate 1,593,545 downwards.
TGGATCGGGGAGACTTCGGGGTCACTCTTCCGGGTCCAACGTAGTGGGAGAGTCCCCCCGTCTCAGCGCGGGGGGGCAGGGGTGTTGCTGATCGTGCCCGGGTGTGTGGCCAGAGGTCTCTCCGGCAGCCCACCGGCTCTGTGCCGGGTAACTCGTTTCCCAAGCCGTGGCGCAGAGTGAGCGGATCCATGCGTGGGCGGGAAGGCAGGGACGCTGGTTCCAAAGGGAGCTTGTGGGCAGCTCGGGGTGCGGGTGAGAGTCCAGCGTCGTCACCTCCGGGACCCCGGGCAGATGAGCGCCGTCCGTTTGTCCATCTGGAGCATGAGTGGGTCTGTCACCACAGGGCCTGCCCGTCACGTGCGGGGGGACAGGCCTGTGCTCTTCCCTCTTGTCCTTTCCATCCTCTTCCCCGGCCCGGGGTGGGGGGTGCGCGGGCGCCTGGCCGGGGCGGGGGCAGGGGAGCCTTTGGGAGCCGCCACCCGTTTCGGAGAGGTGGGCGGAAACAGGGAGGGGAGCCTTCCTGCGTCTGCAGCCCCCGCGAGTGGGCCTGGCTGGGAGTCCGTCTCGTGACGACTTGCTCGGTTCCCAGAACGGTGCCTCCGGACACCACACGGGGCCACACAGGGCCACGCCGCCCGGCTCAGCCACGCGCAGACAGGACATGCTTGGCGTCTCGGCACTCAGGGCACAGTGGCCAGGCGTGGCTCCCCGGGCTCTGCTGAGCTGGCGAACTGGGGTCCACTCAGCCCCTCAGCCCCACCTGCTGGGACCCCGATCGGTGGAGTTTCGAGGGGTGTGAAATCGGATGTTCAGCCCAGGCCGGGGCTTGATGGCCCGTGCCGTGAGGGAGGAGGGGCAGGCCTTGCCCCCAGGCCCCTGCCCCCCCATGCTGAGTGTGGGGTGGAGAAGGAGAGGCGCTAGCCGCCCCAGGCCCACTGCATTGCAGATACTCTGCTTGTGTGGCAGGTGCCTTCCTGTCCTCCCTCCCTCCTGCAGGAACCTTCATGGAGCCCCTGCGTGGCCCTGCCTGGGGACAGGAGGTGACACTCTGGGCGCTTGGACGCCAGCACCTCCCCATGAGCCTGGGCCTGCAGGGGGGCCCCGGAGTGCATGGGGTGGTGGCAGGGCCCCCCCTGGAGGATGGAGCCCCCGCCCTGCAGAGAGAGGTCCCAGGAGAGGGGAGACTCTTGGGGACACTGTGGGAGTCCAGGCAGCTGACACTGGGGTGGGACACCCCTTCACCCTTGAGCCACCTTCATTCCACCATCGTCACCCTCACTGCCTCCAATCTCCTGGCCAGGAAGGGAGGGTGGAACAGGGCGTGCGCCCGGCCATGCCACCGCTGAGCTCGGACCGTCTGCAACACGGGGTGCAGGCCGCGTGTGCGTATGGCTGACCTGGGGAGCCCCAGCTTCCCGCCCGCCCAGCACGGCCGACAAAGGCCCTGGGGTAGGAACCAGGAGCCACTGTCTCAGGGAGACCTGGGGCCTCACCTTGCCTTCTTCCTGTTGTTGAAGTCCCAGCTCTGCTCTTGCTTGCTGGGCCTCCCGGGCCAAGCCACTTAGCTTTCCCAAACGTCACCGTTCCCATCTAGGGAAGGGGCCAGGCTGCCTCCCTCGGGGAGTGCTGGGCGCAGTTGACGAGGTCATAGTGCAAGTTGCCTGTGGTTTACGTGAGCTCTGGTGTCCCCGTTTCCGCCCCTTCTCCTCCTCCTCGGGCCTCCCTGCACCTGCTTTCTTGGTGGCGAGTTTCTAGGCAGGACTCCGGCGAGAAGCGGCAAAGCTCAGCCGAGCCCTGGGGCAGGGCAGACCTGGCTCTCTGAGGCCCTAAAGCTCGCAGAGTCAGTCCTGGCTGGCCTGCCAGCACGTTCCTGCATGGGACGGGCAGCCGCCCTGGCTGGGAAGGCCCTTGGTGGCCCTGGAGGGGCCGAGCCAACCTGGGCCTGCGGCAGCTGGGAGCAAACAGTCACCAGCCCCGCCCGCCCCGCGCCTGTGTCCTCACGAGCTGGCCCTGGCTCAGGGGTCAGCCCAGCCCCGGCCAGCCTGGATCCGTCCTGTGCAAGGTGCGGAGCAGGCACGGGACCGTCTTCCAGACCTGAGAGCGGTCTGTCCCTGCAGGGGCTCTGGCGCAGGGCCCTGGAGTGGGGCGCGGGACTCAGCAAGCACCGCCAAGTGTCGAGCCCTGTGTGCCCCATACTCACTGGCCGGACCACTTTGAGAAGGTCCTGGTCCCTTCTGCAGCCGCCTGCGTGGCCACCAGGAGCAGGCGGACGATACCTGTGCCCACCTCGGGGGGCCGTGGCGAGGGTCCCCTGGGCTGACAGGCACACGCGGAACAGGTGCTCCGGAAGTGACGGTGGCTAAAAACAGCACAGTCTCACCAGCTTTCTGGAGAAGATGCTGCTGGTTGAACCCTGTCCCCGGCCCCCATGGCCGTTGTGGGGATTCCTTAGGAACCACAAGTTCAAAGTGCCGTCATTACCTTTTTGGAGCATAAACGAACTCAACAAACAGGCCCGTGTTGCAGCTGTTATTAGAGCTCATCGAAGTCAGCGGGCAGTGGCAGGAGGACATTGCCCGGCGGGCTGAGCACCTGCTCTGTAGGACAAGCCTGTCTTCCTGGGCTCCCAGGCCTCGTGCTCCAAGTCCCCACCTGGGGACCGTGAGAGTTCCCTTTGAGCACGCTTTGCTGCAAGGGAAGTGACCGGCTGCTCTGTGGACTCAGGTGCCTGTGCACGGGAACCCACCCCGAGTGTGAGCCATGAGCCCGCCCCTGTGCGAGCTGGGGTCTCAGCGACCTGGGCGTGGGCTCCGGGCCAGACGGCGAGTCTCCACCCCACTGCCAGGCGGCCCGTGGGAAGGAGAGAGTCGAGGGGCTGCCCGCACGCAGGCTCTGGAGCTGAACCCTCGCCCTTTCCAGGGAGGAGCCTGCCGGCCCGGTGGGTCCAGGTGGGCTTGGACGAGGAGGAGGAGGCCGGGGCCGGGCACGGTGGAACAGTGTGGCCAGCCTCAGGCACACTGTCTCGGGGACTGGACACAGAGTGGCTGGAACTCGGGACAGGAGGCATGGACCCCCGTGCTCTCGTGCATGGGCTTTAGGGCCACAGAGACAAGCTGGGCTTTGACCCGGTGGCCCTGGGGGGCCACTGAGGCCTCCTCAGCAAGTGACCGGTGTGTTCGAAGTTGGGTTTTGTGATGATTGGGAACTCGTAGCCCGTCGTTCGTGTGTCCGGTAATTTCTCAGTGTGTGCCCGGTGCCCTGCAGGGCTTTGCCCAGCCCCCTCCGCCTGCACCTGCCCAGGACCAGGGGCCCACCTTGGGGGCCACGGCTGCTCTCTCCACACTTGGGGGGCGTCCCCCCTGGGGTCGCAGCACTGAGCCCTGTGAGCTCTTTCTCTCACCGTCTCCTGTTTCACCTGCCCACAGACAGCACAGCGCTGGCCAGGAGGGGGACTGTGTAGCGGGGTGACCTGGGACGTGGCCATCTCACCCCACCCCGTTCCAGGCCCTGAGGCTCCTGTCTGTGCCACAGGGACCCCCGGGGCCGGAGCATCGGGATTGGCACACGGCCCTGGCTCGGAGGACGTGCGGGGCCGGAGCGCCCCCTGAGTGGGTCCGTTAGGAGACGTGGGGAGGCAGGTGAGGATGGGAGCTGGTCCCCTGCCTCGTGGTCCCACTCACAGGCCACCACCAGCCTGTCCTGGAGACTGACCTGGAGACCCCATATGGGCCTTGAGTCGGCTCACCCGCCAGCCCGAGTGGAGGGCCTGTCCGGTGGAGAGAGAGGGGAGCGGAGGGGCGGAACGAGCGGGGCTGGCGGTTCTACAGGCCGCGGGGGACGCAGAGGGACACAGGCCCCACAGCTCCGCTCAGCTCAGCGCAGGCAGCTGCAGGTAGAGCCGGGTCCCAGCCGCTGCCCGGGGCCCTGAGCTGGGCCTTCCGCCTGCAGACCCACGAGCATTCGTGTTCAGGGGGTTACACAGAGCCTGTCCCGACAGGAGAAAACCAGGTGTGGGTGGCACAGCCACAGCCGAGAGGCCTTCCGGGCGGGGCGCGGCGAAGGGTGCTGGTCACAGACTGGGCAGGGATGCCGCTCCCCAGTCCTGGGAATGGGTCTGAGACCACGGGCGGGGCCTCCGCGTGCCCTGCACACGTGTGACATGCAGCCTCCTCCTGCTTCTTCCCCGCAGGACGCCCTGCAGGGCCCGTTCCCTCCAAGTACAGGTTCTCCTCGGACCCCGTGCTGTTGTCAGCAGGAAGGTGTGGCCCGCAGGATAGCGGCTCTGACGGCAAGAGCAGGGAGCTGAGCTCGGGGAGGAGCATGGTGGGAGCTGAGTCCTGGGAGAGCAGGGAGCTGAGCTCGGGGAGGACCATGGTGGGTGCTGAGTCCTGGGAGAGGAGGGAGCTGAGCTCAGGGAGGACCATGGTGGGAGCTGAGTCCTGGGAGAGCAGGGAGCTGAGCTCGGGGAGGACCATGGTGGGAGCTGAGTCCTGGGAGAGGAGGGAGCTGAGCTCGGGGAGGACCATGGTGGGAGCTGAGTCCTGGGAGAGGAGGGAGCTGAGCTCGGGGAGGACCATGGTGGGAGCTGAGTCCTGGGAGAGGAGGGAGCTGGGCTCGGGGAGGACCATGGTGGGAGCTGAGTCCTGGGAGAGGAGGGAGCTGAGCTCAGGGAGGACCATGGTGGGTGCTGAGTCCTGGGAGAGGAGGGAGCTGAGCTCGGGGAGGACCATGGTGGGAGCTGAGTCCTGGGAGAGGAGGGAGCTGAGCTCGGGGAGGACCATGGTGGGAGCTGAGTCCTGGGAGAGGAGGGAGCTGGGCTCGGGGAGGACCATGGTGGGAGCTGAGTCCTGGGAGAGGAGGGAGCTGAGCTCGGGGAGGACCATGGTGGGAGCTGAGTCCTGGGAGAGGAGGGAGCTGAGCTCGGGGAGGACCATGGTGGGAGCTGAGTCCTGGGAGAGCAGGGAGCTGAGCTCGGGGAGGACCATGGTGGGAGCTGAGTCCTGGGAGAGGAGGGAGCTGAGCTCGGGGAGGACCATGGTGGGAGCTGAGTCCTGGAAGAGGAGGAAGCTGAGCTCAGGGAGGACCATGGTGGGTGCTGAGTCCTGGGAGAGGAGGGAGCTGGGCTCAGGGAGGACCATGGTGGGAGCTGAGTCCTGGGAGAGGAGGGAGCTGAGCTCAGGGAGGACCATGGTGGGAGCTGAGTCCATAGCCATGAGCCCAGGGAAGCCAGTGCTCCCCAGTGGAGCCCTCACTCTCCTGCTCCCAGGTCAGAGAAGAGACCTGGGCAGAGGGCCCTCCCTGCAAGGATGGGGCAGGACAGTGCCCCCGAAGCCTCTGCTGTGGGTGCAGGGAGTGGGCCGGGCTGCAAATCAGGGGCGAGGATCTGAGAAGAGAGGGGCCTGGGCTGGAAGGAGAGGAGGCTGCCAGGCTGGCCTTAGAGCTTGCCGTTTACCCCTCACTGAACCTCAGCATGCTCTTTTTGAAATGACTTTAGCAATCAGAGCCCTTGCCTGCACTGGCTGCGGGGGTGAAGGGGCCACCTGTCTGGCAGGAGGTCCGTCCAGGGAGAGGAGCTGCTGCTGCTGATGGTGATGATGGTGATGGTGGTGCTAATAGTGATGCTGATAATGGTTATAATGGTGATGATGCTCATGGTGATGATGACAATGCTGATGATGGCAGTGATGGTAGTCATGGTGATGGTAGTGATAATGGTAGTCATGGTGATGCTAGTGATGGTGATGGTGGTGCTGGTAATAGTCATGCTGATGACGGTGGTAATGGTAGTCATGGCGGTGATGGTGTTGATAATGATGGTAGTCATGGTGATGATAGTGATGATGATGGTGATGCTGATGATGATGGTGGTGATGGCGATGGCGATAGTGATGAGGATGGTGATAGTGATGATGATGATGATGATGATGATGGTGGTGGTGATGGTAGTCATGGCAGTGATGGTGATGATAATGATGACAGTCATGGTGATGATAGGGATGATGATGGTGATGATGATGATGATGGTGGTGGTGAAGGTAATCATGGCGGTGATGGTGATGATAATGATGGTAGTCATGGTGATGATAGTGATGATGATGGTGATGTTGATGATGGTGGTGATGGTGATAATGATGACGATGGTGATAGTGATAGTGATGATGATGATGGTGGTGTTGATGATGATGGTGATGGTGATAGTGATGACGATGGTGATAGTGATAGTGATGATGATGGTGATGATGGTGGTGGTGAAGGTAGTCATGGCGGTGATGGTGATGATAATGCTGGTAGTCATGGCGATGATAGTGATGATGGTGATGCTGCTGCTGCTGATGGTGATAGTGATGATGATGGTGATATTGATAGTTATGATGATGCTGATGGTGGTGGTGATGGTAGTCATGGCAGTAATGGTGATGATAATGATGGTAGTCATGGCGATGATGGTGATAGTGATGATGATGGTGATAGTGACAGTTATGACGATGGTGATGGTAGTCATGGTGGTGATGGTGATGATAATGATGGTAGTCATGGCGATGATGGTGATAGTGATGATGATGGTGATAGTGATAGTTATGACGATGCTGACAATGGTGAAGGCAGTCATGGTGGTGATGGTGATGATAATGATGGTAGTCATGGTGATGACAGTGCTGATGGTGGTGCACAAAGGTGCATGCTGATAGTGATGGTGGTGATGATGATGGTGGTGCTCCAGCAGGACAGCTGCTGCTCCCACTGACTGAGCACAAGGGACAGAGGGGAACAGCCACGTCTTGATTCTGCCACACACCCATGCCGTCCCGGCCGCCTGAGTCTCAGGGCTGTGACCCCACTAGTGGAGCTACCCCAAGAGACCCACGCGCCCCTCAGCTGTGGACGGGTAGGGGCCTCCCTGAGCTCTTTCCTGGCCCAGGGCAGGTGCCTCTGGGGCTCCTTCTGCAGCCACTGCCACAGCCCCGCAGGCCCCGCACGGCCAGGCTGTTCCCACCGTGGGAGGCGCCTCCGGCCGGCCTGCGACAAGCCCAGACACCAGCTGCGCCTCCTGCTCCCCTGCCCAGCTCGATGCCGCCTGGCGACAGGCAAGCCCCAGGGCGCCAACCCCCAGACTTAAGTAATGCGAAAACTCCTTTTAAGGGAAATCTCTGCCCTGCACCCCGGTGCTGACCCACATCGTTTTATAGTAAAGCTGCAGGAATACGAACACACGCAAGGATGGGAGGCCCCACCGGGCTATAAACCGAAACCCATTTACGAATTAAACACAAACAAAACTGTAAAGACAACAAAATTTAAATTTGCGGCATTAATTCTACAGGGCCGACGTTTCCCGGAGACGCGGTGCGGGCGGTGGGCCCCGGGGCGGCCAGACCTGCCCCCGGCTCTGCGCGACGTTAAGTCTCTCCCGCCTTCAATCCCGGGAGAGGCCTCACACGCACTCGAGGATGTGTCGCGTGAAATCACGCTAATACTTGCCCGGCCTTGTTTGTTGTCATCACACCTTGTATTTAACCCAGAGCCGTCCCGGAAGGCGCGTTTAATAGCAGGTTCCTGAGCGCTGCCGGAGCTGTCTCGAGCGGGCGAAGACAGGCCTCGCCGCGCAGCGTGATTAAGCGCTGCTTAAACAGGAATAATCCAATTAGCGCAGGGCCTGGGAACAGAGTGTCTCCATTGCGTGTTTATCGCTGCGCTTACCGCGAGTGAACCGCCCGCGGCGGGGGCGGGCAGGCAGAGGGTACGCAGAGCACGGCCCCGGGCGCGGGACCCGTGGTCCTGGCGGCCGGGCTGCGCGTCAGAGTGACCCGTCTGGGCCCCACGTCTTCTTGCTGTCGGAACCACATGTGGGTGCGTGCGTGAACATGCACACACAGCCCTGCCTCACACGCTGGAAGGGGAATCCGGGGCACAAAGAACACACCTGCGTGTAGCCTGCTTTTTGGTTGCCCGTGAAAACGCGCTCACTCTTACGCAAAGCTCGGCCAGGAGAATGCTCAGGCCTGGGGCGCTGGCCGTGGAGGGCAGCTGCCACGGCACGTCCCTGATGCTGGAGGAGACCGGGGTAGGGGGACCACACGTGTCACCGTGGCCTCGTAGTCCAGATGTGAAGAGGGACAGCCAAGGAGAAGGTTCTCCAAGCTTCCACGAGTGCCTAAAGTCTGAGAAAACCTGGGTGCAGGGTCCCTGGACGTTAGACTGAGGCTCTTCCACGGGGGAGGTGCTGGGGGCTCCTGGGGGGAGGCAGAAGGCAGGTGTGGCTTCCCTTCACCCCTCCCCTAGCATGGGTGGCTAGCTGGGGTCCGAGGGGCTGTGGGGCCCGGTCAGAGGCTCAGGACTGGCCGACGCCCTGCTGCAGTCTGGACGAACGGCGCCCGGACACCCTCCTCGGGTGTGTCCCACTGGGCCCTTCTGCAGCCGCGTCCCGAGCACCTGCTCCCACCGGGCCTGGGGATGGGCACTGGGGACGCAGGCATGCATGAGACCCTGCGCCCCTGCCCGCTGCGTGCCCGGGAGACACTGGGTCATGCCACGTGGGCAGTCTGTGACAGCTGTCCAGCAGAGCCTGGGCTGCAGCCACGGCCGCTCACCCGCTAGGGAGCTCGGTCAGCCCCCCCCCCCCCCGCCCCAGAGCTGCAGCGACGTCAGGGCCAGAGGAGGGGTGTCCTCGCCCGTGCCGGGTGAAGCGGGGTGTGAGGTGAGGCCTTGAAAGGGCCCTTTGTCCCCAGGACACGGTGGCCCGGTGCCGTGCCTCTGCCCGCCCCAGCAGGAAGTGGACGGGGCCGGGCCAGTGAGCGCCCGCGGGCAGACAAAGCGTTGTGTGTGCAGCCCTGGCCGCCAGTGTGCCCGCAGGACGGGCGCCCAGACACACCCAGGACCCGGGGGGGGGGGGGGGCGTGACTGCCTGTCCTCTCGCTCTACAGATGCTGCGTGCCAGGCAAGCCCAGAGTGTGTGCATGTGTGTGCATTGGAAATGTGCACGTGTGTGTTGCACCTGCATGTGTGTACACATGTGTGCGTGGGAAATGTGCACATGTGTGAATGTGTTGTACCTGCATGAGTGTGCATGTGTGTGCACATGTGTGCATGGAAAATGTGCACATATGTGAGCGTGCTTTACCTGTATGTGTGTGCACATGTGTGCGTGGGAAATGTGCACATGTGTGAATGTGCTGCACCTGCATGTGTGTGCATGTGTGTACACATGTGTGTGTGGGAAATGTGCACATGTGTGAGTGTGCTTTACTTGCATGTGTGTGCATGTATGTACACTGTGTGGAAAATGTGCACGTGTGTGAGTGTACTGCACCTGCATGTGTGTACATATGTCAGTGAGCATGCATTTTGTGTGTGCATGCATGTGTGTATGCACAGGTATGTGGCTGCATCTGCATGCCTCTGTGGTGTGTGTGTAGGATATATGTGGGGGGGCAGGCATCGTGGCTGTGACGTGGGCAGCACTGGTGCCCACTCCCCCAAGCGAGGCCATGGGGACCCCGGCCCTCATGCCTTCCTCTCTCTTTCTGACCCTGAGCAAAGCCTCACATGGTCACCTGGGTGTGTCAGAGGCCCGAAGGGTCCTGTCCAGGGCGGGGCAGTGACGGGGCCTGGCCAGGGAGCAGGTGCCACCCTGGGACGAGCCGGTCTGTGCCCAGGACTGTGGGATCTGGAGGCTGCCGGGTCTCCGCAGGGTCTGGCAAGCGCTGGGCCCCTCAGTCCGAGTGGCCTCCCCGCTTCCTCCCCTGCCAGACTGAAGGCTCAGGGCCGTGTTTGTGTGCGCTGGTGGCCCGGCCCCGAGCTGCCACCTGTGCCGTGTCCTCTGCCCCCAACATCCTGCTTGCCAGGACGTCCAGCCCAGAGGGTGAGTGTCCTCGGGGGACTTGAGCCTGGGCTGTCTCCCCTCCTCCCTCGCACAGCTGCCCTGCAGCCCGGCCCCCGCCCCGGCCCCCGCCCCGGGAGGCCCCACAGACCCCACTGTGCCGTGTCCCAGGGAGCCGCTCCTCGGCCATGCTGCCTCTGAACTCTGTTTCCCGTTTGCAGTTGAAGGGCGTGCCTCACCCGAGACGGCCACGTCCCTGCGTAGGGCTCTTAGCAGGAGGGGCCTGGTGTTGGGAACCCGGGATGTTTCCGAGGCCCCATGAGGCTTGGGATGGGAGCCAGGGCCACACGGTGCTGGGACCTTCCCCAGGAGGCTCAGCGGGGACAGAGGGGAGCACAGATTGGGATTTCCGTGAAGGCACGTGGGTGCCCCTTCCTCTTCTGTGCCTGAGTGCTGACGCCAGGGACACTCCCGCACACATGCACACACAAACATGCAAGCACACATGCACACACGTGTCTGTGGACACATGTGCACACACACAGCCCTTTCTATAATTCGTACAGTTCTTTTCTCAGGCGTTGCAAGTAGAATTTCTGGGACTGGGGCATGAGTGTGCAATCCTACAGCTCCCGTGTGGCTCTGAGGTTTGTGTTTGTTGGGGTCTGAGAAGGTCTTCCTACCGTATTTACTGCCACCCAGCACTACGCGTCGGGGACGGGAAGCACAGCGGCTGGGACTGCAGACGGACGGGAGAAGGAGGGCTCGGGAGATGAGTGACAGACTCCAGCCCGAGCTGGCCGTGCCCGCCCCGTGAGGTCGGAGGGAGGGCGGAGGGCAGAGGGCGGCTCCAGCTCTCGGCTGGGCTGGGGAGCTGGGTGGCCCGTTCACCGGGGGACACCCCAGGAGCCAGGAGGTCCCCCTCCCTGGCTCACCGTGAGCAGCAGCGAGCGCAGTCGCACCTTGCTGGGGACACCGCTCGTTCGCAGCCGCAGTGTTTTGCACACCTGACGTCTCAGCTCGCTTGGCAGGTGTTCCCTTCTCACGCTCTCCCCGGCGGTGTGTGGCAGCTCCGGCTGCTGCGGCAAAATGTCCCCGCTGAGTGGCTCGCACGCCTGACGTTTGTCTCCCGCACGGTTCTGGGGGCTGGAGGTCCCAGGTCAAGGCGCTGGCAGGTTCGGCTCCCGGCGAGGGTCTGCATCCTGGCGTGTCAACGCTGTGCCGCACATGCGTGGCCTCTCCTCCGTGTGCAGAGAGCGCCGGGACACGGATCCACCCTGTAGGACCACGGCGCCTCCGTCCTGGCCTCGGTTTACCTGAATTTCTCCCTAAAGGCCCATCTCCCGACAGGGGGGGTTCGGGCTTCGTTATTTGTTCGAGAGGGGCCAGGTCAGTCCGGGAGGGAGTGGGTCTCGGGAGCGCCAGCAGTCAGACAGCCCCACTGCCGGGCATTGGCATGGGGCCGGGCGGGCGGGCAGGGTCCTGCGTGGGGCACAGTGGCAGGACACACAGGTCCCACTGCCTGTGTCCACCCTGCTCTGTGCGGGGCTCAGGTGGCCACTGCTGGGCTGTCTGCACTGGCGGTGAGAGGCCGGGCCCTGGCCAGGACGTTCTCCTTGGCTCCTTTGCAGACTGCACCTGCTCCCCAGGTCCCCAGATCCGACCCCCGGAGGATTCCAGAGCCCACGGCTTCGGTGGGGGGGGGGGAGTGTGCTCTCTCCCTCCAGTGCCCCATCCTCTGTGCCCACCGCCCCCACGGGGACAGTCCCTGCCTGCAGGCCAGTAGACGCACAGGTGCTGCAGAGTGTCACCCAAGCAGCAGCCCTCCTGCGTGTGACACACGTGCCACTGTCCAGGTGAAGGAGGTGCCGTGTGGGACACACGCATGTGCACTCACAGACACCCGTGTCACTCTGTTTAGCAGGCAATCCTCCCGACAAGGCGGGGCTGGGGAATTTTAATAAACAAGCACCCTGGGAAACACAATTCCAGCTTACCCACAGTGGGAGTCCTGTGATTTGTTTTGTTGTTTGTTTTCTTCAAAGACCTAGCACTCTGGGAGGCCAAGGCGGGAGGATAACTCGAGGTCAGGAGTTCGACACCAGCCTGAGCAAGTGTGAGACCCTGTCTCTATTAAAAATAGAAATATTAGCCGGCATGGTGGCACATGCCTGTGTTCCCAGCTACTCGGGAGGCTGAGGCAGGAGGATCGCTTGAGCCCAGGAGCTTGAGGTTGCTGTGAGCTAGGCTGATGCCACAGTACTGTAGCCCAGGAAACAGAGCAAGACTCTTTCTCAAAAAAAAAAAAAAAAAAGCAATAACAACAAAGAAAAAGAGGCAAAAAAGGCCAGGTGAGGTGGCTCCTTCCTCGAGTCCCGGTATCAGGGAGGCGGAGATGGGAGGGACCCAGAGGTCTGCGGCTATGCCCGGCATGGGTGGCCAAGACCCTTCCACCCTGGGGCTGGCACTCGGGGCTTTCTGCTCCCCTGGGGCTGGGGGCCGGTCACCCAGAAAGGGAGAGTCCAAACAGGGAAGAGGGGAAGGTTCTTTCTTGATATACGAATTACCTGCATCCAAGCAAGGTGAGCCCCACACCTGGACACGACAGGGTGAGGACACGGGGATTGCTGGGCAGGTGAGGACCGGGGTGCGGGGTGTGATGTGAGCCCTATGTGGCCCTCCGGTCACCATTGCGTCTCCCATGGCTGGGCTGTCCTAACCAGGTGCTGTCGGCCAGTGCGTGGAGACATCGTCTGTCCTCTGAGCACCTCGGACCCCGCTGTTAAAGTTTGTTCTCCTGAGATCAGAGTTTTCCCCAGTCTCCAGCCAGGGGGTTGCAGCTTAGGTTGGAATCCGCGAGGGTCAGCGTCGTGACTCAGCGCTGGGTGGAAATGGCGCCTGGCCGGTGTTGGCGTCCACCTGCCTGCCCCGCTCCGCAGCGGTTCCACCACTGTCTGTCGGTGCCGTTTCTATAGCAGCGCACCTACGTGTTTCCCCGAAAATAAGACAGGGCCTTATATTTATTTTTCCTCAAGAAAACACCTTAAGGCTTATTTTCAGGGGATGTGTTATTTTTTTTTAAGTACGGTACAACCATCCACAGTTATTCAAATACGGTGAAGTCGTCTTCTTCTGGGACATCACCGTCACTCTCCAAACCCCGAATTCCACCCTGAATGTCTTGCGACTCTATTTCCTTTAGAACCACTGGCCCCGATCTCTCATGTTGAGCACTAGAGCCCTCTCTGCACGGCGGGGCCACGCTGGCTGGGCACTTTCCCACCCCGTGCCGGGTCTCGGGTCCCCTCGCTGGCGGCCCCGAGGTCGGGGTGAGCAGCGCACTGACCCGCCCTCTCTCCTGTCTCCCGCAGCGAGGATCATCCGGACGAAGCAGTGGTGTGACATGCTTCCCTGCCTGGAGGGGGAGGGCTGCGACCTGCTGATCAACCGGTCAGGCTGGACGTGCACGCAGCCCGGCGGGAGGATAAAGACGACCACGGTACGTGCGCCGCCTTGCTGGGGCATGGGGGGCCGGCGGACACCGGGCCATAGGGGGCCGGCAGACGCCCCTGGCGGGGGGGGGGCGGGCAGCGCTGGTCACTCTGTCCCCGTGCAGAGAGCCCAGCCGGTCTCCCCACCTCAGCCCTGGGCTGATGCCCCACAGCTGGTTCCCGGTCAAGGGCGGTGCCTGCAACACAGGTCAGGGGGCGGTGCCTACAACACAGGTCAGGGGGCGGTGCCTACAACACAGGTCAGGGGGCGGTGCCTGCAACACGGGTCAGGGGGCGGTGCCTGCAACACAGGACAGGGGGCGGTGCTTTCACACTGGTCAGGAGTCAGTACCCGCACACGGGGTCAGAGGTCGGTGCCCGCGAACGGGTCAGGGGTCAGTGCCTATGCACAGGTCAGGGGTCGGTGCCTATGCACAGGTCAGGGGTCGGTGCCTATGCACAGGTCAGGGGTCAGAGCCTGAAACACATGTCAGGGGTCAGTGCCTGCAACACATGTCAGGGGTCAGTGCCCGCGCGGGGGTCATGGGTCGGTGCCTGTGCACAGGTCAGGAGTTGGTGCCTATGCACAGGTCAGGGGTCAGAGCCTGAAATACATGTCAGGGGTCAGTGCCCGCGCATGGGTCAGGGGTCAGTGCCTGCAACACATGTCAGGGGTCAGTGCCCGCGAGGGGGTCAGGGGTCGGTGCCTGTGCACAGGTCAGGGGTCAGAGCCTGAAACACATGTCAGGGGTCAGTGCCTGCTCATGGGTCAGGGGTCAGTGCCTGCAACACAGGTCAGGGGTCGGTACCCGCGTGGGGGTCAGGGGTCGGTGCCTGTGCACAGGTCAGGGGTCAGAGCCTGAAATACATGTCAGGGGTCAGTGCCTGCGCATGGGTCAGGGGTCAGTGCCTGCAACACAGGTCAGGGGTTGGTACCCGCGTGGGGGTCAGGGGTCGGTGCCTGTGCACAGGTCAGGGGTCAGAGCCTGAAACATATGTCAGGGGTCAGTGCCCGCACAGAGGTCAGGGGTCGGTGCCTGTGCACAGGTCAGGCGTCGGTGCCTGCAACACAGGTCACGGGTCGGTACCCGCGCCTGGGTCAGGGGTCGGTGCCTGCTCACGGGTAGGAGCTGGCATGGAGGCTCCGCGGGGCTGGTGGCCGGGGCCAGGGCAGCCCTCGGGCAGAGGTGCCCTCACGTCAGGCTGTGTGGCAAACGGGCCGCTCCCTGGAGATGAGCTTCGGGTAACTCTCCCGGGCAAGGGGATTTCCACGGCGACAGGTCCGGGCGGGACGGTGCTGTCCAGGTGTCCCCTCCTCCCCCCAGACATGGCGCGGCAGCCGCTCACACCCGAGAGCCCCTACGGGCCCCAGCCCTGCCCGCCCCTTGGAGCAAGCCTCGCGTGGGCGCAGTGAGCCCTCCCTGCCCCGCAGCCCGGGCAGGGACTCTGACGCTGGGGCAGCTGCTCCATGGAGAACCACGGGTCCGCCTGGCACGTGGGGCGTTGGGTGACCGTCTGCAGCTGCACGGGGCGGTGGCTGAGGACAGGGCTGTCCCGTCCTCAGGGCTCGGGCCCTCCCCCTCCCTGCTCCGCCATCTCCCAGGTGCCCGGCACGTCGCCCCGTGGAAACCCACACAGACGGCGGGCTGGGCTTCCTTGGGCCATGCACACTGGCCGGGGCAGCCTTCACTGTTCCCGAGTGACCCCAGCGTCTGAGCCAGCAGCCACCCGGCCTGGGTTCGCAGGGGAGGGTGTCTGAGTGCCCTCGGCCACCTGCCACTCTTCAACTGCCCCCTGGCAAATCCTTCCTGCCCTGGGTCAGCCCTGACGGGGCCCAGCATCTCGCCCCTCCGGAACTAACTTGTGAACCTCCCTGAGCTTGCTGACAACCCCTCCGGGTGGGAGGTCGGGGGCCCTGAAGACCCCACAGGAGACAGCACAGTGGGTAGGAGGTGCCGTCGCTGCCGAGATGGGGCCGGGGCCACCAGCAGCCTCCCAGTGGTCCGGGCCCGTCCCCTCTGAGCCGGGGAGACGCTCGGTGCAGGTGGGACTCTGTCCTCCCTTGGGAGCTGCCGCCAGCACCAAATTGTGCCTTTTAATACTTTGCTGGGGTCAGAGTCGCATAACACGAAATTCTCCGTTTCACGTGAACAGTTCAGTGGCATCCGGCACGTTCACGGCGCTGTGCCGGGTCTCACAACGTTCCGTCTCCATGGTGAACTCGCCAGGGCATCCCAGCCGGCAGGTCTGAGGGACGCTTCCCGCTGGGTGTCCCCACCCGTCCCCCCCCCCCACGGGCCCCTCTGCAGCGCCAGGTGACGTCATCACAAAGCCACCAGCGATCAGGGCCCTGGCTGGCGAGGACGGCCTGTCCCAGCAGGTCGGACCTCCCAGACGGGGCTTCGCGGCATTTGCACGTCTCCACCTCGGCCCAGACTCTGGGGTCGGCCCCCTCCCCGTCCCCCTGTGACCGGGGACAACCGTCTCCTCTTCTCTCGCTCACATGGGGTCCCCAGAACCGAGTCTCCTGCTGTCCAGTCGAGGGCTGGTTACCTGCCCCGGGACCAGCCGGGGCCGCCCGACCGGCCTCCCTGCCCGCAGGTCTGCCTGGTGCACACGGGCTCCCCGTGCAGCAGAGACAGGCCAGGGACGGAGGACACGTGTGGTCTCTGTGTCAGTTCGGCGCAAGCCCAGAGGGCCTGCGTGGAGGTGGTGGGCTCCGGGCTCTGCGTGTCTCATGTGGAGCTGACTACATGCCACGGATGGGGGAGGGGCGTGAGCCTTCCCAGCACGGCAGTCACAGCTGCACCCGTTCCGTGCTTTTAATGCGTGTGAAGAGGCCGAGGCCGTTCGAAACTCTCACTGCCTTTGGCCCCCGGGCATGGGAGCTCCACACCATCTCAGTCTTGCAAAGAGTCCTGCAACTGCAGCCGGGAGAGCTGGCGTGACCGCCAACAGCCCAGCAGGGACAGGGGCTGGCATGGGGCTGTTCTGCGCAGTCGGACGCCGGCCCTGCCCGGTGTGGAGCCCCACGTGTCCTGCAGCTCAGAAGGTGGAGACTCTCCCATCTGCCGTCTCTGGGACGCTGTTCAGGGACCGCCCCCGGGCCTCAGCCCACCTGCAACGCACCAGTAACCAGGGACACAGGGCAGGTGCCAGTCCAGGCAGAGGAGGGGTGGCTGCCCCACCTGCCCCCCGAGGAGGCGCCTCTCATGCTCAGAGGAGCGGGTGCATGCCTTCTTCTCCCGGGCCTGTCACGTGACCTCGGCCAGGTGCTGGACAGGCCCTGTGACCTTCCGAGTATCTCCAGAGGAGTCTCTGGGAGCAGCAGGGACGGCTGCTAATAGAATCCCTGGCCCTCGGTGACCTGTTTTCAGAGCTTTCTTGAAAGGTTAGTTGAGCTCTCGAAGCAAACCCCATAAACTGGGACCTGCAATCCCAGCTGCCCGATGGCATCTCGAGTCCTTTATGGGCAGTAAATTAGCGCTCTTTGGGGCCCCGCGTTCCACCGTGCATGGGTCTCCCGAGAGAGGGTGGTTTCCTCATCGTTTGGATTTAAAAGACCTGCAACCCCGCGGTCACGGCTGATCCCACCCCTCCCGCCACGTTCTCAGACGGGCCCCCTCGGCCCACCGCACCCCGACCACCCCCTGGCCGGGAGGGCTGCCGCCGTCCACACCTGCCTGTCCCCACCGGAGCGGGCCCCGCGCAAATGCGTGTGATGAGCTGACGGATTGATGAAGTGAAGGAAGACCCCGGCGCGTGCCGATGTTTGCGTTTCCAGGCTCGCCGCTTTGCAAAGTGCAGTTTGCCGCCCCATCAGCGGCCGAGACCTTAACCTGGTAGATCGCGACCAGCGTGTGAGGAAGGGAGGAAGAAACAGAAGGGCAGTGTCAGAGGGCACCCCGCGTCGTGAGGGTGGGTGCCGCTGGGCGGAACACACAGGACACACAGGGCATGTAACACAGGCATGCACACACGTGCACATACACGCATTGACACACATGCATGCACAAACGTGGTCACGTGTGAGATGTATCCTATTACCGTGTGTCTCCATGAAAAGTCGGAAGGCCACTGTCCTGGGGGGCTCCGGAGAGAAACTGGCGTCCGGGTGGGATTCCAGGCGTGGCCTTCTCGGTCTGCGCCGGGCAGGGCGGCCCAGGGCGGACTCGGCAGGCTCTCCCTTCTCACTCCGACCCCGGCGCCTGCCGCCCTCCCTGGGGACAGGCTTGGAGCTGCCTCCCCTCCTTCACCTCCCCCTGCTCCGCTCCAGCTGCGTCTTCCCTGGAGCTGGGCTCGCAGGGCCGCTGGGGGAGGGGTGGGAGGGCTGTGGGGGGCCCGGGTGGGGCCCCCTCGAGCCGCCGTGTCTCTGCGGGCGCTCGCTGGTCGGGGCCGCGCACCGCGCGTGTTCCCGGCCGTGAGATGCTCTCGTGGGCCCTGCCCCGCCACGCTTCTGCAGTGTTTGTGATCGCAAGATGCTTGCCGGTGAGCGAGACCGCCCCTGAACCAGAGTGAACCGGCTAGACTGAAATCCACTTTCCAGATTCCACCATTAAGCACCACGTTTTAATTCTGCGCCGCGTGGACCCTCAGTCGTGGGGGAGGAACATTCCGTGGGTTCTGTAGAGTTCCGATCAGGAGCTCGTGTTCCCTGGAAGCTCGTTTACGCTGGCTGAGAGCGCATCTCCCCAGGAGTGGAGACTCCAGGATGTGCAGACAGCTGCCTCTGACCGCGGGTGTGCGTGGATGTCTGCCTTCCGCCCGGCCAGGCGTCCAGGCTGGGCCCTGACCGTCCCGGGACCTCACTGCACACCCGGGTGAGACGCTCTGGTCTGCTCAGGGCCTGGCAGCTCGCTGGCGTCTCTTGTCCGGCCTTAAACTGGCCGCTGACGTGGGCTGGGCAGCGCGTGGGGTCAGCCTGCCCGTGAGTCCCCGAGGTCGGACTCGCCGTGGGTCAGTCCTTGTGACGCAAAGCGCATCTGGAAAAGGGGTTTGTTGTCACACATCTGTCGGTGGCATCTGCTGCCATCGGGGCATCCACCCGTGGCAGCCCTGGGATTTCGACGCCTGGCATGGGGGGCCCTGCCCCTCTGGGTGCGACTCACCCTGTTCCGTGGACGGCTCGCCCCGTCCAGACTGCTGTGCCGGCCGGCGCCCGCTCGCCCTGCCGGGTGCTCTGTGGCTGGAGCTCCCTGCAAGCCCAGAGCCTGGGGCGAGGGAGACAGTCCCAGCCACGGCGCCGCTGCAGAGAGCAAGCTTAACCGCGAGGCCGCTTCGCTCCTGGATTCTGAGGGCCCACTGTGTGCCCAACGTGCCCTACTAACAGATCGGAGGGGAAACAGGCCGCAGTGTGGAGAGCGAGGTCTGGGCTGCAGGGACCACGTTTCCTGCCGGACACCCGCCCGGGGCTGCCCACGCGGAAGGGCAGAGTGTCCCTGCCTTGCACACCGAGACCCGACTCTTGGAGGAGCTGTCCATGGTGAACCGAGCCAAGGCTTGCACCAGGCTCCCAGTTAAACAGGCCAGGACACCCTACTTCCTTCGTCTACCTTCCAGAAAGCCCCGTGAGGTGGCCGGGATGAGAAAGGGGGAAGGGACATAGCCAGCAGGACACGGCGTGGCTGCACGGGCGGGGGTGGGTACCAGCTCTACCTCGGCCCCCCGCACTTGGGACGCAGGTGGCAGGTTCCTCTGAGCGGCAGGGAGCAGGGCGGGGTGGGACGCGGCCCCCCGTGCTCCCCAAGGAAGACCAGACCCACCGGGGCTGGAGCAGGACCGGACCTGAGGGACCCTGGACCTTGTGGCACCAGCACAGCCGTGCATGGCAGAAACTTCTGGAAACCAGGAGACGAGGTAAAAATCCACATCCTGGGACGTGAGACCCGCTCATCTCCCTGGGACTCAGTCAGGGGCTTCTTCCTGGACGAGTCTGCGCGTGGCATTCCGTGGCTGCTGTTACCAGTGACCACGTGCCGGGTGGCTTCAAATAGCAGAAATTTACTCTCTCCGCAGTTCTGCAGGCCAGAAGCTCAAACCAGGGTTTGCAGGGCCCAGCTTTCGCCAAAGGCTCCAGGGGAGCACCCCTCCTGCTTCCGGTGGTGTTCCTGGGCTTCCCGTGTCCGACCTCCCTCTCCTTGCTCTTGGAGACACACAGGTCATTGGATCTAGGGCTCGCCATAGATCCAGGACGATTTCATCATCGCAGGATCCTTAACTAATTACAGCCGGAAAGACTCTTATTTCCAAATGAGACCGGATTCTGAGGTTCTGGGTGGACGTGCATTTTGGGGGACACCTTGTTCCGTCCACGAAACTTACCAAGCTCAAGTGGGAAGCTGTGAGTTCTTTATACTCCTGCACCTGACAGTCACTGGGTGAGGCTGCTCTGTCTGGTAGACAAGCGGTCCGGTAGACAAGCGGTCCGGTAGACAAGCTCCTGAACACGAGCTGGGGGCCGAGGACCACAGCCTGGGGAGAGACGAAGCCAGAACAAGCCACAGGCTGGGAACGTGGGGTTCGGGCAGCAGGGGGATGGGGCAGAAGGGAGGCGGCACAGACGGACGGCGGAGCAGGGCCAGCTCCGCAGCTCAGACGCGAGTGAGCCCAGGACAGAGCAGGAGGTTGGGGAGGGAGACGGCCACAGGGCCTTTGCTCGGCCCCTGTGACCGGCCTGACCAGCAGAGCAGAGTGGTGTGGCTGTGTCCTGGAGCACAGTCTCTCAGAGCCCCGAGCCCCGTGGAGGAGGTACCCCACGGCCACCGTGCTGGACAGAGCGGGGGGCGGGGGTTGGCAGCAGTGAAGAGAGAGGTGCGGCCGGCCCGGCCACCCTGCTCCTGCCGACCGCGTTGCCCCAGCCAGGCCCGGGCGCCCCGGGAGGCCAAGGTGAGCCGCCCCTTCAAGCCCTCACCAGACATGTGCTCACAGCTGTGTTAAACTGCAGGGTTTGGACACGTGGCCATAGGGGAGTGGCGTGGAAGGCTGTTCAGGGGAGCATGAGAAAGACACAAAAGCACTTCGGGAAACGACACACACACATGTATATATGATACCTGTAGGTATTATACACCTGTGTGTGTGTGTATGTGTATGCATAACAGCAAAATTTGTTTAAAAAGCCCATAGACTGGTTGGACTGTAAAATTGAGGAAATCTCTCAGCAAGCAGACAGTGGAATTTGGAAAAAGAAATGGGAAATAAGAAAGGAAAAAACAATAGATAATTAGAAGAGCAATTCGGGAGGTCTGAAGGATATAAGATCCCCAAAGAGAAATAAATGCAGAGAGAGAAATTATCAAAGAAATGTTTTCTTAAGCACGTCCCCAGGCTCAGAGACGCAGGTTCCCACGAGCCAGCGCGGGCCAGAGCTCTGGAGCACGTCTGCACGCCGTCCCAGGCCGCCAGAGATGAAAGGGGACCCCGAAGACGCAGAGGGAAAATAATAGGTCGTAGGTCCCGTGCCAGGACGCACGTGGGCCTGTGACAGGCTTCTCGGACGGCCGAGGCTGGAGTCCAGCGGCACCTGCCTCCCGGAGTGCGACGGCAGTTCCCCCCCCACCCCCCGGAATCCCTGGAGCGACCCCCCACCCACCCCCCGGGGTGAAGAGAGGTGGCGCCGGGCCAGGACCCTGGGATTGCTCTGGGCGGCCTGCCCTGGGGAAGGCAAGAGGCATCGGGAAGAGGGTGAAGGGGCCCCCAGGACCGGAGGGCGTCTCCAGGAGAGGGGAGGAGATGGAGACAGAGGCCTCTAGCAGGAGGTTGGGGGTGAATCCCAACGCACAGAGCGCAGGGGGGAGTTTCCAGGACACGAGGAAGAACGACCTGAGGGCACCGCATGGGCGCTGGGGAGCTCTGGACCTGCCCCGGCGCTGCACAGCCTGGGCCACCCCGCATGCTCTCACCACGCCCATCGCTCCTCCCTGGGCTCTGCAGTTGCCGTTAGGAACGGTCACAGGGACCGCAGAGTGGCCGCCACCCCTGCCCCACGGGAGCCTCGTGTGCGCCACTGGGCACAGCTTCTGAGGGAGGGGACGGGTGAGCCAAATGGGCCAGGAGAGAGCCTCCACCAGGACCCGTCCTGCGGCCCCGTGCTCCGGAGCGCCTGGCTTCTCGGGAGTTCGGGCGAGATCGAGGGAGGTCCCAGGCCAGGCAGGGTCAGCGGGGCCCCGGCTGCCGCGGGGGGTGACACGGAGCCGCTTCACCCGAGCCAGAGGGCCTGCTCCGCCCTCCACCTCCCGGCTGTGTCCGTCCGCCCCACCGGCAACGTGTCCTCTCGGCCGGAGGGGGCAGCCGCCCCCCAGGACTGCGGAGCACAGCTCTGTGCCCAGGGAGGACGGCAGAAACGCAGCTTTAGCCCTTTCATGACCCTGGTGGGGGGCTTTCAGCTGGAGGCTTCGTTTACAAACCCCTGTGGGGAGGCGTGCGGAGGAGCCCGTCCGTGGCCCGAGTGCTGCCGTGGGGCCCACACAGCTGGCCGCCGCACGGCTCCACCCGCCCTCCTGGAACCCGGGCCAAGCAGACCCCGAGCCAAGGCGGCTCTGAAGACGCCTTAGGGTGAAGCAGGTGCTCCCCGTCCCCTCGGGGCCCCCGTGCAGGGGAGTGGCGGGCAGCTCAGCCCCAGCCGCCTGGGCCAAAGCTGGTAGGCTGCTCTCCCAGCGGGGGTTCGATTAGATGGTGCTTGCCCGGGTCCCCAGGGGGCCCAGACAGAGGACAGAGCATGGCCCACATGGAGGAGAGGGGTGGCAGTGGCCAGGCGGGGGGAGGACTACCACGGCCAGTGCAGGGGGATGGGGGAGGGGAAACCTGCTTCCCCCACAGCCGGAGCGCAGAGACGGTGGCGGGCCCGGGTGACCGAGGGCCTCGCCATCCATCTGGGCTCCACGAACGTGATGTCTTCCCAAGGACAGAGAAGGCGCAGGACTGAGCGGCGCTGCCCTGCGTGGTGGAGCGGGGGAGGGGAGCCGGCCCCTGCACCTGGCCGGTCTTCGTTCTGGGCAACAATGGACACACGGAGCTGTGGCTCCCACCCCGCCGGCAGTCCCTCCTGTGTCCCCATGAGCCACCGAAGGACACTTTAATAGATTCCTCGCGTAAACAAACACGTGTGTGGCTGGCGCCAGGTCCTCCCATATTGTGAGCAGGGACATTCTTCATCTTCTCCACAGAAACGAGCCCAGAAACAAACAAACAAAAAAGGGGTTCGACCAAGCCCACGTCATTTCCGTCGGCACTTTCGGCCAGTTTTGTAATCGGAGACGTTGGGGGTCCCCGTTTATGGAGATTGTGGGGCGTTCGTCTCAGCCTTCCTTAAAGCGGTCCTTCTTGAATTGTTCTCCAGGCGCAAGTGGCCGGTGGTTGCAGGTGGGGAAGCCTGCCCAGGGCAGAGGGGTGGCCGGCGCCGGTCACAGCCCCCGGGCGTGGCGGGGTCCGGGGCTTCCTGGTGCCGCAGAGATGACCGCAGCCCGCCCAGAGGACGGGACTCGCGGCCGGAGGTTCCGGCAGGTTGGTCAGGGCGAGGGTCGGCTTAGGGTCGGGGTCAGGATTGGGGTTGGAGTTAGCCTATGCCACGTGATCAGCGTCGCGACCCGGGCTTCCGGCACTTCCTGGGGCCGTGGGGGACGCAGGGGACGCAGGTCCGGGGCCCAGTGGCCTCCCTTACAGATTCCTGGGGCTCACTTTGGTGCCACATGGGCCTGCGTGGGGGCATGGCCGCTGCGCCAGTGCTCGGCGCGGCCCCGAGGTCGGGCGTGTTTGCTGGGTGAGCGGCAGCAACTCGCTGTTTACTGGTGCTCCTGGCCCGCCGTGTGTGGCCGGGACGGGGACGTCCTTCCGGCTGGACGCCGTCCTCCCTCCGTGCGGGCTGCCTGGTCCCCGGGCCTTGGGGGCACCAGTGCCCCGCCCTCGTGAGGACACCTTCCCACCATCCTGTTCTCCCGAGACTCTGAGCACCTGTCAGTCAGGTCAGTGATGGGCACGGAGCCCCTCGCCCCTCCCCGCCACCTTGGCGCTTGGGGACGGAACCGCCCCAGGTTTCCGTGCGCCCTGAGCCCTGTTTCGGGGCAACCCCTTCCTTCGCCTGGACGTGGTGGTCTAGAGAAGTGCTGCTCACAGGCCACAGAATGATCCGGAAAACCGCTCAGAGTCCCGTCCCAGGCCCCTGGCCCCCAACACGGGCGGGGTCTAAGTGATTCTGACGGAAGGGTGGGGCCCGGCCCCAGATGCTGAGATGCCCCCTAGTCCCCGATGGAGGATCCTCCGAGAGCAGCCTCCCTGAGCCAGGCAGCCGGTCCAGGGGCGCCCGGGCTGTGCCGCCATCCCAGCCCCCGACTGCGCGAGACCCCGGGTCCCCTGAGGGCTGCGCAATGAGTGCCATTTTCTGATTCCGAGTTTGACGGCCTCATGAGGCAAAGACGAGAGCAAAGTGCTGGGAGCACGCTTTCTTCTGCGGGTCGAGGACTCCGTTACCGTGTCACAGATGAAACTGCTCGGCGACTTGTTCTTTCGTAAAAGGCGACGCAGACGAACTTACTTCTTCTTGACTCTGCCTCGAAAACCGAGGCCGGGACGTCCCTCGGGCCGACACGGGGTGCAGCGGGAGGGGGAGCGGTGACGCCCGGGTTCCCCCCGACTGCGGGGCCCAGGCGGCCACACTGGGGAGCAGAGGCCCCGCTGGCCGGCCCCTCCCTAGCGTGGCCTCCGCCAGCCGCCGTGGGGATGGCAAACGGCGTCCGGCACGGACGCTTGCTAAGCCTCAGTCTTTATAAGTGGAATGCGAGGATTCGCGTCTCCATCCAGGGCACTTCAGATGTCACCTGGGCGTTAAGCCCGAGACACGCAGCAAGTGACTCGGGTCCCTGCACACGCCCTCTGCCCTGTCGCGATCGTGGACGCCGAGTCCCCATTGCGGCGGGTCTGCCACCGGGTCCCCCGGCGCGTCCTCTCTCCCCCGACCTGCACCATAAATCTTAGCAGAGGCCGGCATTGCGCGCGTGCCCAGACTGTGCCGCTCCTCCTGGAGTGACGAGCCCGGCTCTGGGACCCGGCCGTCGACCGGTAGAACGTTCCGGATCAAACCGGATTATTCTGCTGCTGGAGCGGTGACAGCTTCTCTGTGTGCCAGGGCGGAAGTCAGCCCATCTTTAGAGCCTGGGTGTCCGTGTGTGCAGACGTGGTCGGGACGGTGGGAAAGGGACATCGCGGGTGAGAAAGGTTTCTAAACCAGCAGTGAGGTCTCTGTGTAGGCAACGTGGCACCTTCTAGAATGTTCCGGAGGCTCACGTCCCCAGTGGCGGAGTCGCAATGAAGTCAGACCAGACCGTCATGACACTCTTCTGGGAAACCCCCCCTGCCCAGCTGCTCCTTGGCCGTGTTGCGGTTGGTGGCCCTCAGCCCCGGGCCTTGGGGGCCACGTGGCTCCAGGTTCTCACGGGACACACGGTGTGCGGCAGGCAAGGTTCCCAGAGGACAGAGGAGGACAGAGGAGAGTGGGGGCGGCGTCCCTCCTGCCCGCCACGCCGGAGACAAGCTTCCGCAGCCCTTGGAGGAAGCAGCAGGAGATGGGCTCCTCTGCCAGGGCCCGGGGACAAGCGGCCGTGGCTCTCGACGTGAACAGAACGTGGCTGCAGAACGACACTCCCCGCTCGTTGCAAGCCCTCTGCGTGGCTTCCAGTCTCAGTGCGCTTTGGAAATAAGAGCAACTGCTAATGGTGTCGTGATTTAAACAGAAAAGCTATGGGCTGAGGTCTGAGTAAGAGCCCCCGTGGTGTGAGCCCTGACTGTGATGATAATGTCCTGTAATGCAGGGGGGCCCTGGGCCTCCTCCTCGTCCTCCTCACGCCTGTGCCTCACGTGAGCACCCGGAGACTGCAGCAGGCAGAGGGTCACGGCAGGCAGAGGGGGTGTCCCGCCCTCCCGGCAGGGACCCGGCACAGTGGCACGGACACTCGGCTCCAGCCTGCAGTGAGCGGGCGGGCGGGGAGCAGAGCGGGGGCTGCAGGGGCGAGCTTCACTGGAAGGGGTGTGGATCTGGCGGAAGAGCCTCCTCGTGGGCAGGCCGGGAGGAGTACCCGGCCCTGCCTGCCTGCATTCAGCTCTCCTCAAACGAGCGTGCAACTGCCCAGCTCAGACGGGAACGTGACCTGGCAGCGGGGCAGAGAGCTCAGCCCGTGGGCCACCTCCTGCCGCTGGAAGTCTGCCGGGGCGTCCCAGAAAGACCCAGGCCCTCTGCACCTCACCCGGACCTCTCAGACCATCCTAGAGAGCACCGGGCTCCCCAGCCCCCCGGGAGCTGAGGGGGAGTCTGAAGACATCTCCCCGCCATGCCTGTGGGCTACCTCTCTAGACCAGGATCGACCCCTGCCTGTTCAAAAGGGAATTTTTTTTTAAAAAGCATCAAAGCAAAGACTCAAGCACAAGCTGTAATAAATAAGCCCTATCTTTGGAAAGCAAGGCTGTTCTGAAGATGGAAGGGGCAGAGGCAGCTCTGGAAATAGTCCTCAACAGTAAACCGGGGAGACTTTTCAGAGGGCATCTGCTTGTCGGTATCAAAGGGCCAGCCGGCGAGGGCTGCAACCCAGGAGCCAGGAATCAAAAGGGGAGAGAAACCTGCGATGAACGCAGACGTCCAAAGGTTTACCGACAGACACACGAGATGAATGCAGAGATGCTAAAAATATAAGAGTGGAATTCAGACATGTACTGGAAGCTGCACATAACAGAAATGTTTTACTGCGGAAACTCAAAACAGTGGCATGGAGACCAGATTTATAACCAACTGATGGGGCCCAGGGAAGAAACAGGACCAAGGGGGGTGGGGGGAGAAGTTGGCAGGTGTGGAGGGCAGAGGACGGACATGTGACCAGAGAAGGGCGAGTCCTCCTGGAGGGAGCACTTCCGCAGCGGCAGGAACAGAAGGGAAGATCGGATTGGGGTTAAAATATGGTGTTGGGAAAGAAACTTAGCTGAAGGGAACCTGTAGTTAAAAACAAATGAAAGCACTCTGGATCTAGCCATTTTATGCCAATATCTTTGACTTTAAAGAATGAAGAGGCTGGGTGTGGTTGCTCACACCTGTAATTTCAGCACTTCAGCCAAAGTGGGAGGATCACCTGAGGCCAGGAGTTTGAGACCAGCCTGGGCAACGTCGTGAGACCCCCAACTCTACAAAAAATTTTTTAAAAATTAGCCGGATGTGGTGGTGCATGCCTGTAGTCTCAGCCACTGGGGAGGCTGAGGCAGGAGCATCGTTTGAGCCCAGGAGTGTGAGGCTGTGCTGTGATGTGATCACACTGCACTCCAGCCTGAGTGACAGAGCGAGACCCCTTGCCTAAAAAAGAAGAATTAAGGAAATCGGGGAATCTATCATAAGCATTCCGTGGATTATTACTGAAGGGAAAAAAAAAAGATAACAAGAAGCCACAGAACCTTACAGACACAAGCAAGCTGTGCTCTGAGCTCGGCAAGACTTAGAGCCAGAAGACAAAACAAGGATCCTCTAAAGGGACTGGACTGAAAAACAGTTTAACTTGTGAATCCAGCCCTATTCTTAGCCTTGTTTTGGACAAAAGGAACAAATAAGACAGTTTTAGATTCACAGGAATTTAGAAAGTGTACCACCCACGTAGCTTTCCTGAAAAGGCAAATGAAAAATGCTCTCGGGCCAATCAAGAGAGAAATCAAAACCAGGAGGTAAAAATTGAAAAGTCGCCTGTAAAAATATCTGTGGTGACCATTGGTAGAAGCTGAATACGTACAGATACACATAAGTAATTCATGTAACTATGGTTTCGAAACTGGACATAAAATCCAGCACCGCTGTTTAATGCACTCTCTACATTGTGAAAAGCAATTGCCACGTGATAATTTGCAACCTTTGATTAAATGAGCAAATGCTGGGGGCAGCAGGAAGCAGCAGGAGACACTCAGTCTCCTCTCCAGACAGAAAGAACCATGTATTTCAGTTATTTAGAAAAACAGTTTAATCATTAAGAGTGCATTTAACAGCATAAAGGCTACCACTAACAGGAACAAACACACGATTCCCACTAAACTACAGACAAGGAAATCTGTGTGTGCGTATTAAGATGAGATAAACCGTAAGAGGAGTATAACCAGAAATCATCATGGAACAGAAATATGTCATGTGTAATTTTTTTTTTTTAAGTCAGAAAATAAACGGAAAGGGTTTTCAGAAGGGAAAATTATAGCACATACGAGGTCTGAAATTATTCAAGGGTGTTTGCATAGCTAGTGTGTTGATCAATAAATATGGAAATTTTGATTTAAGTGTATGATTTTTCTAGGGGAAAAAATCTCTGTTCAAGGCAATTTCAATATCAATGATGACAATAAATGTTAATGGGTTAGTCTCCTCTACTAAAAAACAAAGACTATCAAATCAGATGTTCAAAATAGCCAAATAGGCATTACCTTCCAAGGCCACTACTATAAATAAAAGCAATAAGGTCAAAAGTAAAGAAAAAGAAAAGAAAGAAAAAAAAAAAAAAGAAAAAGTAAAGATATACCAGGAAACTACAATTGGGAGGAAATCCAGAGGTAAATGTTAAATTACAGCATATGATGTCATATACTATACATTCACTTATTGACACACATTTATACATTATAGTTCGGGCAGTAATGAGAATGTCACATTCAGAAACCTTTGTGCACTGATTAGCATAGCACAAGAATAGATTATGCAGACACAATTACAAATAAATGAAATAGTCAGAAACACAATTTTTCAGTTCGAAATTTAAACGTCCCTCCAATCCATGTTAAGATCAAGTAAACACCACCGACAACAACAGTGAAAAGAAGCAGAGCGTGGATCTGAAGAATAATAAAATCACTGGAATTGAATCTGCAGCCACATATTAGAATTATAGCATGCAAACAAGGCTGCTTCCAATTTTCAGTCATTTCTGAAACGTCTACAGAAAGCTCCACGAACCAACACATGAATTAAACCCCACTAAGAGGAGAATGAAAATAAACAACCTAAGCTAGGGAAAAAGCCACACACCTCCCAAAAGAGAACAATATAACTAGTAGAGATAAAGTAAACATGAATGAATTCGAAATACAAAGGCATGGAATCGATCATTGCCTCTTTAACAAACCTATAAAAATGTGATTTTTTTTTTAAACCTCTGTTGTATGTAATTTTTTTTAAAGTCATAAAATAAATCTGAAAGGAGGAAGGGGAAATGATAGCACATGTGTGGTCTGAAATGATTCGAAGGTGTTTACACAACTAGTGTGTTGATCAGTCAGTCTGGAAATGTTGATTAAAGGTATGACTTTTCTAGGGGGAAAATTATAAAAAAAAAAAAAAGGAGGAGGAGAAAAATGCTTGTATTTTCCAGTAAAATGTGCACACAGAGACGGTTTTTTAAATAGGCACCTTCTTTAAAATATTTAGTATGCTGATATCTTTTGCCCAAATACTCAAAAATAGGGAAAATTGCCCAATTCATTTTGGGAACTAGGGAAATTGCTTAATCATTAAGAGTGCATTTAATAAGTTAAAGGGGACACTTCTGATGCCAGAAGTATCCCAAATGTTAGGAAAGTGCCATCGAAGTCATTTCTGAGTACCACAGAGATTCCTTAGCCGGACTCTGGATCCATGCAGCCAAGCGCCCTTCAGTCCCCTGTGTGTCCCTGTGACAGGGCTGACGGGCATGTCTGGGGGTCCCTGCACCCCCAGAGTGGACATTCTCTGCCGTCAGTGGTGAATGGGGCACAGACCGCCTGCACTTACGTCAAATCACAGCACCCTGGATTCTAAGGCCTTTAAAAGAAAAACAGAAGAGATCTCCACCCACATGGTAGAATCTGTATGAGAAATTAAAACGCATTTAATGCAGGCAGGCCTCATGTCACTGCACGCTGCTTTTTTGTTCTCTGCAGATGTTGTGTTTTTTTGCAAATTGAATCTCTGTGGCCACCCTGCATCAAGCAGGCCTATCGGCACCATTTTTTTCCCTAAAGCATGTGCTCACTTTTGTGTCTCCATGTCACGTTTTGGTAATGCTCCCAGTATTTCAAACGTTGTCACTATTGTTATGCCTTCTACGGTGACCTGTGACCAGTGAGCTTTGAAGTTACTGCTTTCATTGATTTGCGGCTCCACGAACCACCCTCGTACATGTCGTGTGCGTGTTGTGACTGCTCCGTGGACCGGAAGTTCCCCGTCTCCCCATCTTCCCCCTCAAGGCCCCCCCTATTCCCCGAGACTCAGCAATACTCAGATTAGGCCAAGGAACAACCCCGCAGCAGTCTCTAGTATTCACGCGAAGAGTCAAGTGTTTCTCACTTTAAATCAAAAGCTAGAAACAGTGGGCTTGGTGGGGAAGGCTGCCAGGAGCCCAGACAGGCTGAGAGCCAGGGCCTCTGGCACCAGGCAGCCGAGCTGTGAATGAGAAGGAGAAGTTACCGGAGGAAATACAAAGTGCTAGACCAGTGAACACACGAATGGGAAAGAAAGCAAAACTGCCTTGTTGCCCATATGGAAGGAGCTTTGCGGTCCGGACAGAAGGTCAAACCAGACACCACGTCCCCTACGCCAGAGCCGGATCCAGGAGCAAGGCCCCGACCCTTCAGTTCTGCGAAGGCTGAGCGAGGTGAGGTTGCTGCAGAAGGAAAGTTCGAAGCCAGCAGAGGCTGGTCCCTGAGGTTCAAGGGAAGACGCCGACTCCGTGACATAGAAGTTCAAGCTGCAGCGGCAGGTGCCGATGTAGTCATAGAAGCTGCAGTGACCCAGAAGATCGCCGATGAAGGCGGCTGCACCAAGCCAGGGAGGCCGGCAGTCACTGCCACCACTGGAGACCGGTCGGAAGTTCCGGCAAGTGCGGTCGCATGGGTGTGTGATGTGAGCATGGTCCTCATTGCAGGTGAGGGAAACAGGTGCTCCAGAAACTCTGAAGAATCGCTGAAATAACTTGAAAACTAGGAAAGGTTTATCAAATTGGGCCAGTTGCCAATGCAGACACTTCTTGTATCCAGCTCTGAAGTTTTCATAGGTGCAAACACCCCGGGGTGCGGATCAAGAGTTTCGGAAGCTGCAGCCTGCAGGCCACGTCCGGCCCAGCCTGCTCCCATGGCGCGGCTGCGTGGGCACGGCTGCGTGGACGTCCGTCCATCCGTCCGTCCACGTACTGGCCCCTGACGCCTCGGCGCTACAGCGGCAGAGCCCGGCGGTCGCTGGAGGGAACTTGCGGCCCCCAAAGCTGAAAATCGGTGCTGTCTGCCCCTTAGGGAGACCCTTACTACGAACACACAGAGGAGCTGCGGCCGACTGCAAATGCATGGAGAAACCGTCGTCGTTTGTTAAAATTGAGACCTTAAAATTTGTACCCCCATAATAGGCCGAAATAAAAATAAATAAATAAATAAATGTCAAAAAAAAAATGTCACACAAGATGACTTGAAATAACCTCAGTGAAAGGAATGGTTGGCGCCTACGTAGAGCACCTTTACCTTGAGCAACTTTGCGGGAAAGACTTGGACAAACACAAAGATGCGGGAAAGGCGGTGGAGAGCTGGCGTTGTGAGATATTTCCTTTGCAAATTGATTCTCAGGTTTAATAAAACTCCAGTTCCATTTCCAGTGAATTCTGGGGGCTTTCCGAAATGGGTTCGAATTTTATCTCGGAGCGTCGTCCGTTCGGGTGTCCGAGGAGACCCTGTAACTAACGCGGGCGCCCTGGACCCGCACGCAGGTGCAGCAAGCAGGTGCGTGGACGGCAGTCGCGGAGCCCGCCGGCAGGGTGGTGGGCAGGCGGGTTGGGAGCGGCTCCACCTGGGTTCGGGGCCACCTGCCTGCCCGGAGCTTCGGTCCTGCCGTGTGTCCCACTCAGGAGTTAACACGAGGACAGTGTTTGACAGAGTCCCAGGCGTGTCATTAAAAGAGCTGGTAACAGGTTAGCTCTTAGTTTTCCTGACCCGTGGAAAACACCGGGTGGCCCTGAAATGAACCAGGGTTCGTGAGAACCGAGTGCGAGGTGCAGTGAGCCTTTCCAACCAGTGAGGAAGGGCCATGTCCCCAGCGGCAGGGGCTAGGAGAGTTGGCTTTGCGTTTGGGAAAAAATTCAAGGTGGCTCCTTACGCCCACCTTCCATCCGCCCTGCTGGGCGAGGACCGTGCTGGGAGCGTCAGAGCTGCGTGTTCCCGCTGCCCTGTGCTCGGTCCCGAGAGTCCTGGTCTGAAGACACTTCTCCGGGGCTCCCCCTGGTCTCCAGGCCCCCCCGACTGGGGGAGCCCAGGTGTGTGCTGGGGGCAGGCCCAGGCGTGGCCAGTGGTGGCAGGGCCCGGGATTGTCACGCCGGGCGAGCGGAGGCAGGGCTGTGCCCCCCTGCTCTGGGGAAGCATGGTCTCGCCGCAGATGTTCTGCATTCTTGTTTGACTTGAAGCCTGGTTGGTGATGAAAACACCTGTGCAGCTTGGAAGCGCCGGAGGCAAGTGGCAGCCATCCCTGAATCCGTTTTTAACAAGCCAGGAACCTTCTCGGGGCTGGTTATGTCCTGCCCCCCGAATGCCAGCCAAGCGCAGGACAGCTGGGCGCATCACTGGGGGCTTGGGGGGGGGTTGGCAGAGGATGGGGTCCACCTGCAGCTGCTGCCCGCCCCAGCTGCCCAGCCTAGTGACTGATGGGCGCTCCGTCAGAGCCAGGCCCCGGCGCCCGCCGTGAGAGCCCCCTGCCCTCTGCCCCAGACACCAGCCGAGGGCAGGAAGCCCCGCAGTGCTGGCCCCTGTCATCGACCGCCCGCCGGCCCCTTGCACAGAATGCTGGCGCCCCTGCAGCCAGGGTGCTCTGCCACTGTCACACGGTGGCCCCGTGCAGCGGGGAGACTGAGGCTCAGGGCCCGTCAGTACCATGCTGGGTTGGATTGGGGACAGAGGCTGTCCTGCTCTGAGACCCCGAGTGCCACGCTGTGGGCTGGTGCAGGACTGCCGGCCGGCAGGGCCAGTTCCTGAGCAGGCCAGCCCGGCGGCCCCAGAGCCGTCCCTTGGGGCAGAAAGAAGGGGGCACTTCTTTCTGCAGATGCACACAGCAGGCTCAGCCCCGTGGGGAGCTGGGGTGCATGTGACCCCCCCACGGGCAAAGACCACAGACCCAGCAGCCATCTCAGCTCTGCTGTGGCCCCGGGCGCGGAGTGACCACGGAGGCTTCCGGTCCCCCAGCGAGCAGACGGACCGAGGGCCAGTGAGGAGGCCGGAGCCACAGCAGGGAAGGGGCGGGGAGCACATGCCAGGGCCCTTCCCGTGGCCCGGCCCCCGTGCCATCCTTCTGGCCCCATGCGTGTGCGTGGTGCTGAGGCTCACACCGCGTCCCGTGTAGCTCTGCTCTTGGGGGTGGAGGGGCTGTTCTGCGAGACCCTGGAAATGGGTCACCCTCATGGCGTGCCGTGGCCAGTGCAGGAGACCGGCGCAGCCACGCTGGGAACGCTGGGGGGAGGGGCAGGCATGGCTTTGGCTCCTGAAGGCAGAGGGGTAGAGGGGTCCTGCACGCCACGCAGCATAGGACACGCCACTGTCCCCCGGGCTGCTGTAAAGAGCCGGGGTCCTCTGAGCATCCCCAGCCGGGCCCTGGGAGGCTGGCGGGAGGGAGCCCCTCCTCACGTGGCCCTGGGGCGCCTCCCACACCCAGTGCCCCGGGCCCCGACAGAAGATGCAACTGATAGACCCTAATCCAGTCTCAGAACATACTACCACGTTTCCCCGAAAATCAGACCTACCCATAAAATAAGCCCTAGCAGGATGTCTAAGCATGTGCGCAATAGAAGCCCCACCCTGAAAATAAGACCTAGTGACGGGCGTGGCCACACAGCGCATCTGCACAACCCATGCATTTCGTTGCTGAGCGGTCAAGAAGACGAGCAGCCCTTCTCATCTGCCCCGTCGTGACAGCTGCTGTCCCAGAGGTGACCGGAAAGGTGCGGGCAGCCCCACCCACAAGGTCGAGCAGCTCCCCCTGTCAGGTCCCGGCCATCCTGTGCGTGCTGCGAGCTGAGGCTTGGAGGGGAAAATAACTCATCCCCTGAACCTAAGCCCTAGGGTATCTTCTTGGGGAAAAACAAATATATTTGGGGGGAAACGTGGTAGATGAATCTGGAGCCGTTGAAAACGTATGACTCTAGGAAAGGACTGGAATGTGTGCCGTGAATGTCGCCGTGCCAGCAGGCAGGGATCCACTTGGAAACTAGCGGTGCTACACGGTGCAGAAATGAAACCCCGCCGTGGGTGATACGGTGCCAGCAGGGACAGCAGCTGGGCCGAGGGGGACGGCAGGCAACGGCCCTAGACGGATGTGGGGGGCCTGGGGGCGCCGGGGGTGTCGTGGCGAGAGGTTGACTCTCTTTTCTCCTCCCCTCCAGGTGTCCTGACGAACGCAGCCCCCGAGGGGCCCCGGGAGTGGCCTTGGCTCCCTGGAGAGTCCACCACGCCGCGCCACAGGCCTCCGCCCGTCCCTGACCTCGCCCGCCCCGCTCCCCGCGGCCGCCGAGGATAGCCTCGTCCTGCGCCCCGGCCCGAACGGCGGAGTCGAGGAAGCCGGGCCTCGGACACACGGGGGGGCGGCGCCGGGCGCCAGCAATACGCGTGTGTGGGAGCCCGGCCTTGCCCGCGCCCGGCACCCGCCCCGCGCTCGGAGGACCAGGACCTGGACCTGGAGGCCCGGCGCCCGGAGGAGGCTGCGGCCCGGCCGGCCCGAGACACCGCGCCCGGCCCGGGGGACTGTCGGGCGCGGACGCCGCCGCCTCTCCCCGTGCCCAGACTGTCCGAATCGCTTTTATTTTCTTACACTTTCCGTACACCCGATAGACCAAAGAGCAAAATCCGCCCCACCGCGGACGCGCCCTGACTGTCAGAGTCCCGGGCCCGCGGGGGGCGGGGGCCCGAGGCAGAGACATGCCGGCGGCCCTGGTGACAGCGGAGTGGATCGAGCGGCCGGGGCAGAGGCCTGCAGCCCGGGACTGCGCTGGCGCCAGCTGGAAGGACGGGCTCCGGCCGGGAAGAGGCCACCGCCGCCGCCATGGCGCACCTGGGGCCGGAGACGGGCCCCCCGCGGACGCCGAGAGCCCCCCGGGAGTGCAGACCTCCGCCTTCCTCTGTACTTAGACCGACTCTATCGTACTAAAATCACTTTCTGTTTAACCAGTAAACATGCCTCTTCCGCAGCTCCATTTTTGATAGTTGGATAATCCCGTATTTGCCAAGAGCATGTTGGGTCTCCCGTGACTGCCGTCCGCATCCGACACGCCATTTAGCTCCAGAAAGCAAATTAAAGGAACACTGCAGTAACACTTGTTTGAAAGAGATATCATTAAATGTATTTTGCAAAGCCTAAAGTTATATATTTAACAGTTTTTATATGTTGTATATTTGTAGAGAATCCTATTTAACAATCCGTGTGGCAGCCCCGGCCGTCCCGAGAGCCGGGCGGAGCCCCGTGTGTCCCTGCAGCCTCGGTTGGGGCCGGGCAGGGTGGGGCGGGACGGGGCGGGGTGCAGGGGAGGGGGAGGGGCGGCCCTGGGCCCTGGGGCGCCTGGCGGAGCCACAGGACCCTGGGAGAAGAGAACGGAGGACCACGGTGCCGGGGTCTCCGGACACCTCCACCAGCGCCCCGGGGGGAGCCGGGTCCCTCTTCCCTCCGGGCTGCTTGGTGGTGCCCACCCGTCCCTTGGTCTCCGTGTCGGCGAGCGTTGAGCATCCGGTGTTGTGACCACGCCTCTTCCAGAGGGCCCCGTCCCCCCGTTTCCGACCCCTTCGCCACCTGTGGGTCTCGAGGCCAGTCTGCCGCCCTCTCCCCGAGTCCGCGTCCCCCCATTCTCAGAAGTCCTCTGTCTTCATGTTGGAGGAGGTCGGGGGCCGGGGGCCACGAGTGCGGGGCGGCCTGGGTCTGTCCCCGGCAGCCCCCCGCCGGCCCCTGCGCCCCCACGCGCGCCCGCTGCAGTATACTACCTAAGAGTCCGATTAACACGATATTATGCTAGTTCTATGCTACTAAGAAACAAAAAAGGTTAAAAAAAAAACACATAACTATATAGAAGCTGTCCCGGCTACCGTAGACCACAGACGTAGGAAGGAGCTCCGTTTATTTAAGGCCTGCTCCGGCCCCCGCGAGAGGCTCTCTGTCCCCTCTCCGTCACAACCCAGAGGTGTCTGTGTCCCGGACTGAGAGCGGCGCAGACCGGGGTCTGTCGGGGAGCGGGAGCGGTGGCGGCCCGGGGAAGGCAGGGTGGTCCCGGCTGCGCCCAGAGCAGGGCGGGGTCCCCGGGCCGCGGCCCCCCACTCCCCCGGCCGGCCAGCGTCCCCACCAGCTCCTGTCCGTTGCCTGTTTCTTTTGAACGTGCGTGTAGACACCTTCGGGGGCAGAGCCCGGGAGATTTAAGATGTTACAGCATTTTTTTTTCTTGTTTTACAGTATTCGATTTTGTGTTGATTCAGCTAAATTATGAAAATAAAGAAAAAAATCCTTTGATAAGCATGGCTTCTGTTCCCTGGCCGTGGTGTCCTGGGAGAGGGGCTGTGGCCGGCACGGCTGGTGGGGCCGGCACGGCTGGTGGGACCGGCATGGCTGGGGCTGACACAGAGGCCCTGGGAGGGAGCAGACGTGGACATTGTCCCTGGACAGGAAACCAGAGGCCCTGCCCGTGTGTGGACCACGCAGTCTGTGAACCCACTGGGTTTTTCTGTACCCACAAGGATGGCCTCTGGGGCCCGGCCCCAGGCAAGGGACAGTGGTGGCTACGGCACCTCGTGGGGTGTCTGTCACCCTTGAACACCCTGCACTGCCCAGCACGGGGCTGAATCCTGGGTCCATCCCTTGGTCACATGCGCAGCCCCCTCGAGATGCAATGACGTCTCGCTCTCATTTCCCCCTGCCCGGTGGGGAGATCCAGCAGCCAGACGGGGAGGCCGCCGGCCACAGGCGTCCACGGGTCTCAGGAGCCGGCCCCACAGGTGCCCTGGACACAGAGGAGCAGCCCCGCCCAGGGCCCCACCGGTGCTGCCAGGGCCCACCCGGCCGGGGTCAAGCACACCTGTCACTTTCCAGCTGCTCGTTACAAAGCACCAACCTAGACAGCCGTGGGAGTGTCCGATGTCCTGTGATTCATCTCACAGAGGGGCCACTGGTCTTTGGAGCCGTGGAGGCAGAGACAAGGCCCCAGCCTCTCCTGCAAGGACCCGGCTGTCCGGGGCGGGAGGGCGGCGGGAGGCAGGGCTGCGGCTGCCACGGGAGCCCCGGCCGGCCCCCCACTCAGGCAGGTGTGTTGTGAGCTGCACTGGGCCCTGTGGTCAGTGCAGACTCAGGCCGGGGCAGCGTGGCCAGGACAAGGCCACCAGCTGGCTCTTCCTTCCTCTTTCACGAGGAGCCCCCCGAGCTGCACGGAGCTGGGGTCAGTGTGCAGGGTGGGGGTTGGGGGGCAGCTCCCCACCGGGGGGCTCAGGTCATGCTGTGGCTGTAGCCCGTGCCTGCAGCAGTGTGGACCTTTACCCAGGCCTCTCCTCCTGCCATGAGCCCATGCAGGCTGTCAGGGGTGTCTCCGGGGAGTCCCTCAGTTGGGGCAACACTGGGGAACCCGGCACTGGCCTCAAAGGCGCCTCTGCTCCCGGAGCACGTACTGAAGCAGGTCACTGCCTCACCTGACTTGGGGCAGTGGGATGGCCCCCGCCCCGTCTGGAAAGAGAGCCACTGTCCCGATGCCCCGAGGGCCTGTCCTTTGCTAACGGCATAGCTGTCCTCAGCTCCCCTGCCCGCCAGTGGGACGACCGTCACCCGCCTTCCCCGGTCTCTGGAGGGGCCAGCCGGGCCACCGAGAAAGAGGACGCAGGTGAGTCTGCCTCAGCCTCCCGGGGACCCTCTGCCCAGAGCCGCCCGCTGGCCACCCCTGGTGGCCCCCCCACGCCAGGACAACCTTGTTCTGAGCCAGCGCTCGGTGGCAGGGGCAGCTGAGGCCATGCCCCCTCCAGGTGCCCTGCCCTGGGGGCCGGCCCTGCTGTCTGAAGCAGGTGCTGTGGGTCTGGGTCCTCCCCAGCCTGGGCCGGCCGCGTGGTCGGGAGCGGAGTGGAGCCACACGGGCCTGGCCGGAAGCCGAGCCCCGTGGCACTTTGTTGTGGGGATGGCCTGGGCCAAACCGTGGTTCCTCTCCGAGCCTCAGTTTCCCCACTTGCAGCACAGGGAATCATGCTGGGCTCAGGAGGCGTCCCTAGAGATGGAGGGTGACGTATGACGATGGCGCATAGCCGGTCCTGACCCCAGTCCAGCGCTCTCTCCCCACGGGCGCCCTCAGGGGTGACCGGGCACTAGCGCCCCGCCCGTGCGCCCGCAGTGCAGAGCTGCCCAGCGCCCTGCGGGTTTCCGCCGCCCGTCTGCGCTGGGCTCCGCTGCTTGCGCGGTTGCTTCTCTGGGCCTCAGCTGCCGGGTCGCACAGGGGGACGGCGCGGCCGCCTGCTGCACGGGAGGGGCTGCACCGGAGTGTCGGGGGGCTCCGGGCGGAGCAGGGCTCCCGTGCGGCCCGGCAGCCAGCGTCACCGGCGCCCGGGGGCTGCTCCCTGTGGCTGGTCCTGGACTGGGCCGTGCGGTGGGGCTGGTGTGCAGGGACAGCAGCAGGAAGCAGGCGGAGGGGCCTGGCGTAGAGCGTGTGTGTGAACAAGTGTGTGTGCACATATGTGAGCGTGTGTGCCTGGTGTGTGTGAGTCTATGTGTGCACATATATGTGCATGTGAGTGTGTGTGGTGCATGTTGAGTCTGCATGCACATGTGTGCATGTGTGTGTGGTGTGTTTGATGTGTGTGAGTCTGGGTGTACGTATGTGTGTATGGTGTGTGAGAGTGTGTATGCACATATGTGTGCATGTTAGTATATGTGCATGGCGTTTGGTGTGTGAAAGAGTATGTCTGTGAGTGTGTGCATGGTGTGTTTGGTGTGTGTGTATAAGAGTGTATGCACATAGTATGTATGTGAGTGTATGTGCATGGCATGTTTGGCGTGTGTGTATGGGGTGTGTGTGTTGCATGGTGTGCTGTGTGAGAGTATGCACATGTGTGTGAGTGTATATAAGAGTGTATGCACATAGTATGCATATGAGTGTATGTGCATGGTGTGTTTGGGGTGTGTGTATGGTGTGTGTGTTGCATGGTGTGCTGTGTGTGAGAGTATGCACATATATGTGTGTGTGTGAATGGTGTGTTTGGTGTGTGTGAGAATGTGTATGAGTGCGGGGGATGCACGTAAGTATGCATGTGAGTGTATGTGCATGCTGCATTTGGGGTGTGTGTGCGTGGTGTGTGTGTGCGTGGTGTGTTTGGGTGTGTTTTGGTGTGCATGACTGTGAGAGTGTGTGTGAGTGTGTGTTGGTGTGCGCGTTTGTGTGCCCCTGCGCCCATGTTCACCATGGCGCTCGTGTGCTGAGCAGGCTCCGGCGGGGTCTGAGGAGGACCGCTGTGGATTCCTGACCTCCGGAGCCCCCGAGGTCTCGCCAGACCCTGGGAAGGCGCTGGGCAGGGCCGGCCCCCACAGCCCCCACCGCCACAGCAGGAGCCACCTCTGCCCAGGTCACAGCGTTGGGTGGAAACCGTCCGCTGAAGGGCCGCTCTCCCGGGACTGGGGCCCGTGCTCCCAGCTGGTGCAGTCAGTCCTGGGGACAGAGATGAGCCCCGGTGTCCATCTTCAGGGACATGCTCAAGCACACGGGCGCTCCCCTGCAGAGTCCCCAAACGGGACCACAGAACCACAAATGGGGGAGAAAGACGCCTGCAACGGCAGAAAGACCAGCAGCAGAATCAGAACCGCAGCGAGCTCGGATGGCGGAGCTGTGAGACGCGGCCTGCACGGAAATGATGGAAAATGAAAGGAGACATAGAAAATAAGAACTCACAAAAGCTCCTCTAAGGAGCAGCACACTTGGGAAAGAACCAGACACAGTGTCCCCTGAGCTCCCAGGGAGAGGCTGTCCCTGTGCCTGGTCTGTGTGGCTCAGCTGCTGCTCACAGGAGCTCACCTCTGACAGGCGCTGCTCACCTGGGCTCACCTCTGACAGGTGCTGCTCACCTGGCCTCACCTGTACAGGTGCTGCTCACCTGGGCTCACCTCTGACAGGGGCTGCTCACCTGGCCTCACCTGTACAGGGGCTGCTCACCTAGGCTCACCTCTGACAGGGGCTGCTCACCTGGCCTCACCTGTACAGGTGCTGCTCAGCTGGGCTCACCTCTAACAGGGGCTGCTCACCTGGGCTCACCTCTGACAGGGGCTGCTCACCTGGGCTCACCTCTGACAGGGGCTGCTCACCTGTACAGGTGCTGCTCACCTGGGCTTACCTCTCACAGCTGCTGCTCACCTTACCACCAGCTGCTGCCCATCTAGATGTGTCACTGTTTTCAAAGTACTGACTGTTCCCTGATAATGGGAATCATTCATTCCTCCATTCATTCATTCACCGGTGCTCACTGAGCACTCGGGCAGGTGCGCAGGTGCAGGGACGCAGCGTGAGCGCAGCAGGAAAGGCCGGCCCAGGCTCCGCTCGTGCTCTCGGGAAGGGTGGCGAGCAGGGGGGACTCGAGAGCCCCGAGAAGGCCAATGCCACGGCCTCCCCAGGCAGAAGCACAGGTGGGGTAGGGGCGGGTGTGGGGAGCGCGGGGTGGGGGTGCTCAGGGAGGAAAAGAGGAGGGTGAGGGAGGGGCCCGGGCCTTCCCGGGAGGAAGGAGAGGGAGTGGAAGGGCCCTGGGCAGGGCTGGGGGGCCACAGTGGGCCGGCTGGGGCCTTATAGCGCTGTCTGCAACAGGCGAATGTCGTGGGGGCCCTGCTGTGACCCGAGTCCCCTGGGCGAGGGGCTGCGGCCCCCGTTTGCCAGCAGCCGCAGGGGGAGGAAGAAAGTTCCCGTCACGGGCAAAGGCTGCAGACAGAGGCGAGGCCGGCAAGCGCTTCCCAGAGCAATCACCCTGTTTCATCTGCTCACGAAGGCCTGGGCGGTCTCGTCCGAGGGGCGAAAGTGCCGTCCTTGGTGTCAGCCAGGAGCAGCCTGGGGCTGGCCCCGCGTCCCTAGCACCTGTTTACGGTCACATAAACCCGGCTCCTGGCTCCAAAGGCAGCCTCGTGCCGTGGAAATGCCCGTTCCTTCCCTCGCTGTGTCCCTGGCCCGGACTGCGGAGCGGAGGACGGTTCGCGCGTCTGGTCTCTGGTCGTGCGCGCCGGCCAGGGCTGGCGGAAGGCAGGTGAGTAGGTGCCCCGGGACGGTGGCTCTGGCCTGCACAGTGGCAGGGGAGGGGACGGTGGCTCTGGCCTGCACGGTGGCAGGGGAGGGGACGGTGGCTCTGGCCTGCATGGTGGCAGGGGAGGGGAGGGGAGGGGGCTCTGGCGTGCACAGTGCGTGTTGGCAGGGGAGGGGAGGGGAGAAGGCTCTGGCGTGCACAGTGCGTGTTGGCAGGGGAGGGGAGGGGAGGGGGCTCTGGCGTGCACAGTGCGTGTTGGCAGGGGAGAGGAGGGGAGAAGGCTCTGGCGTGCATGGTGGCAGGGGAGGGGAGGGGAGGGGGCTCTGGCGTGCACAGTGCGTGTTGGCAGGGGAGGGGAGGGGAGGGGGCTCTGGCGTGCACAGTGCGTGTTGGCAGGGGAGGGGAGGGGAGAAGGCTCTGGCATGCATGGTGGCAGGGGAGGGGAGGGGAGGGGAGGAGAGGGGAGGGGAGGGGAGGGGAGGGGAGGGGGCTCTGGTGTGCAAGGGCTCTGGCTGCGTCAGGGGACCGGGCCCCAGCCCAGCTCTGCACGGGCCCTGCCCTCCGCAACACTGTTCTCCGTGGAAAGGCCGCTGTGTCGGTCCCATTTGTCCTCACGCCGCCGCCCACACTGTCCCCGTCACTGGCGGTGAACTCTCACACGGGGGGAGCAGCAACTTGCCCTGCGCACAGCGGGGCCCGGGGCCTGCGCCGAAACGCCTCCTCTCGCTCGCAGCTCAGCTGCTGTGTGGTCCCTGGTCGGTGTCTTCCCCTCGATTTCTATTTGCTGTTGGAATGAAGTCATGCCGACACGGAACAAAGCATAATGGAAGGAAACACGCACCCCCCGCACCCCTGCGTCCCGCACGTCAGCCCTGTCTTCTGGCGTGACCCTCCTGCCGCACCTCAGTGGCTTGCGTGGCTGGGTGTCTGCATGATATTCCATCCACTGACCGACACATCCAACCACCCCCTCAGACCCTGGGGACCGGCCCTGTCCCGGGTTGGGAAGACAGTGGCCTTGTTGTCATCCAGACGTGGCCCTCCCGGGAGGAGGATCCCCATCTCCGCCCCGTGGGCCTGGGGCGTGGCCGTGGCACTTGCCCCACCCACGCGGTGTGAGCAGCAGGGGCTTCAGCTGCTCCGAAACAGGAGGTTTCAGAGCCATCAGGTCCTGGTGCCGCCAAACAGGGTCATCCCAGAGAGGGGCAGCTCAGCCCAAGTCCCGGCATGGACGGCAGCGCCCCAGCTGGCCACCCTGCTGTGGACGGGACACGGGAGAGTATAAACATTGTTTTTTTGAGACTCTAAGATTTTGGGGTCACTGCCTGCCACAACACAATTTGTCCTAATGCAATGGTGACGGACTTTAGCCTGGAATGTGGCCACTCAGGGTGTGCTGGAGACAGAAACGCGGAGCTCTCTGTCCTCTGTGTTCCTTGCCAGCCACGCCCCAGAAGCCCCGTCCACGCCTGCTATGCTGCCACCAGCACCTGTGCCCACGGCCACTGCAGTTGTGTCACCTGGACACAGAACCCTTGCGCACAGCGCCCACACCTGGGGTGGAGCTCAGGTGTGATTCGCTTGGCCCCTCCAACACCAGGGCCTCCGTGGGCTGCCACCTCCCCGCTAGGGGCACGGGTGGGCCACGAGATGGGTGGGCGCAGGTGCAGTTCCATGTCTGTGTTAACATCTTCCCAGAGAGGACCAGAGACGGCCGGGGCATGTGGCAGACGCAAGGGGACAGTGCAAAGCCATCAGCTCTTGGGTTCTCTCCAGCGGTCCCTGACTGCACAGGGTGAACGCCACTCTGCTCACAACTCGAGGGAGTGGGAGGCCAGGTCCCCTCCTGCCGTGGAGACA
Source organism: Microcebus murinus (assembly GCF_040939455.1). NCBI lineage: Eukaryota > Metazoa > Chordata > Mammalia > Primates > Cheirogaleidae > Microcebus > Microcebus murinus. Next base: position 1,551,161 of record NC_134113.1, on the reverse strand, counting down.
GCCCAGCCAGCCTGCTGGAGCGTGGGAGCCATGCCCCATCCCGGAGGGTCGGGGTGGCCACAGCCCCGGACGCCAGGGCCCGGGACCCACCTCCTGACGCCAGGCTCATGGCACTGAGGGGTCTGTGAGATTCAACCCGTGTCGTCGTGTGAATTCGAAGTCTGGAAATCTGAGGTGTGGCAGGAGGGCTGGAGTTAATAGCATGTATTGGGTATTGTGCAGTGGGGATTTGCTGAGAGTGGGTTTTAGGTACTCTTTCCACACATACACACACACACACACACGCATACGCATGTGCACGCACACACAGGTCTGCACATGCACACACGTATATACACCTGTCCGTACATGCCCACATGTGCACACACACGCACACATGCACACACGTGTGCGCACACATGTGCACAAAGGGTGATTAGGGAAGGGTGTAGATATGTTAACATGTTTGGCCGGAATGATCATTTCACTGTGTCTGTGCATATCAAAACATCATATTGTGCAACTCAAATACATGCTATGAAGCCAATCTTTCCAAACAAGCTACAAAGGAGCCTTCTCGTATGAGCAAGAGCAAGGGAGGCAGCCAGCCAGCGAGCGGGAGGACGGCAGGACCCGAGAGATGGGGAGGCCACTGGGGCCCCCTCTCGGCCCTGATCCAAGGAGCACGCGCACCCCATCCCACTGCAGGTTATTAACCCCCCCACACACACACACACAGTCTCCTTCTCGAGCTCCCCTCGCTGTCCAGATGCTCCTGTCTGGTGGCTTGAATCCCACGGAGGCTCCTCCAGGAGCAGCTCCTGTCCCTGCTCTTCCACGGCTGTGCCCACGGATTCTCCTCTCTCCCCCCTGTGTCCACTTCTGAGCAGCGTGTGTGTCCCCGGTCCTCCTGCTGCACCAGCCGGGAGGTTCTTCCGGGAGCTCCGGCTCTTTCCTTTGCATCCTCCAAGGCTGGCGTAGCCTTGCTGAACGGTGTCCAGACGTGCGTTGGAGTAAACTGAGTCCTCCAGGCAAGGACTGTCCTCCAGACAGGACAGCTGCACTGGGATTTTGTCGAAGGCTCTATCTGACGGGCCGCAGGACAAGTGGGCTCTGCACCCCCAAGTCTCAGAGCTGGAGGCTCCTCCATGCGAGGTCAAGACAGCTCCAGCAGGCTCGGGTGGAAGGAGGGCCCCTCCCCGTGTGGATGAACTCCTCTGTGTCCAGACTGTCCCTGACTAGCCAGCCGTGGGTTCTGGAAGGTTCCAGGGTGCATGGCCCTGGGGGAGGCTGGTGTTTGTCATGGAGCAGGACGGCGTGGCTGCAGCACCCGGACACGGGCAGACCGACGATTGGCCAGGCAGGTGAGGAGACGACATGTGAGCACAGACCCTGGGCTGATGTCCTCACTGAAGGAGAATCGCCGGGCCCAAGGGTGTGCTGGAGACTGTCGCAGTGACGACAGCCCATTGGCTTCGCCTCCCCATGTCACCCCACGCTGCTGCTGGGCTTGGGCGCGTGGCTTCCTCTGTCCAATCAAATAATAGCGAGTGTGACGCAGACAGACATCAGTAACTGTGGCCTCTTGAGTGTCCCCCCATCCCTCTGCTTCCCGGAGGCCCTTACACCCCACTGCAGGACCCAGCCTGGGCCATGCTGCAGAGGCGAGATGGGGGGAAGGAGGACCAGCCCCCCGGACCCCCAGCCACTTCCCGCAGAACCCGCCACTGAGTGACCCAGCAGGGAGCCCCTCCCAGCGGCATCAGGAGAAGCAACAACGGCCAAGCCAAGCTCAGCCCGAGCTGCAGACTCACAGGACAAATCCCGGGCACAGCGCTGCTGTCCACAGACCACGGAGGGACCAAGAGCCCACACAGCAACGGGGTGCCTTGGCAGTACCGGGGAAAAAAAACAATCTTTTCCAACTTTGAATGTTATATCTAGCAAAAATATACTTGTGAAATGAGGGTAAAATAAAGACACTTGCAGAAGATTAAAAATGGACAGAAATGCATTCCCAGAAGACTCTTGTTCAGGAAAACCTAAAGGAAGAGACGGAAAACATAATGGTCCTCGCTGCAGTGGCCTTGGAGATTCAGGAAGGGATGATGGGCTCTGGGGGTGGGGACGGTGGGGACAGAGGGCGATGAGGCCGGGCGATGCCTCTCGCAGGCACAACTACAAGACCCAAACACAATTGCTCAGAGCAACAGTCTGAGAGCACTGGGAGATGAACAAAGGCGGGAAGGAGCTGAGAAGAGATTGCTTTCGGAGGCGTGCCCCTGCGTCAGCTAAGAAGGCAGTGCGGGGTTCCTTTCCTGAGCCCCCACTGAGGTGGCAGGAAAACCACAGCCCGCTTGGATGACGGATGTGGCACTCAGAGCGTCAGGACAGCTGGACGTGCCAGGAGGACACCTGTGAGCCAGGGGCACAGGTGCACTGAGAGCCGAAACCGGAGTTACCCTCCGCCCAAATCCCCGGCTGACCACTGAGCAGCACATTCACGGCAGGCCTGGAGGAATGGGGCAGAAATCAGACGGAAATACTTCTGATGGTACTTGCAAGAATTCCACGCCCTTGACTGAGTTTGTTCCCCAACCTGCACGGTCCACGCTGCTGAGAGAGGACGCTGGTGGCTTAACGGAAGAAATCGAGGCAGACAGAGCAGCTAGAGGTTAAGAGGCAGTTTCAGGAATCTCAGAAGCAGAGGACCTAGAGGACGGGTGAGCCCCCAAATCTGAGTGTAAACGCTGCCCCAGTTTGCAGATGAACATTAAACTGCACAGTCAATGTGGGGTTAATTCATTGGGCCAGGATAAAAAATAAACGTAGCCATAAGCCGGGAACAACACAACACAACAACAGCAAACCTAAGCAAAGACAGCACCTGCTGCTCACTTCAAGGAAGGCTGATTTGAAAGCAGGCAAAGTGAACAGCCTATGCAACAACAACAACAACAACAACAAAAACAGCAACAAGCCTTAGAAGAATAAAAGACATTCCAGAGCATCTGCAGAATATCACTTACAAGAACAAGCTTTCCACCAACACTGGTTGCACGAGCAGAGAAACAGGCAGGAGTGATCTGTGCTCGGGACAAAGTCCAGGTGTCGAAAACAACTCTGAGACAGCCCTCATGTTGCAATTAGCTGAAACGTCAAAGTAGCTCCTATAAATGTATCTAAAAAGTTAAAGAAAAATGTAGCATTGATGAGTGAAGAGAATTTCAACAGAGTAGAGAATGTCAACAGAGAAATGAAAACTGCTAAAAAAGTGGTAGTTCTAGAGGTGAAAAATATCATATCAGAAAATGAATTGAAAAAATGTACCAGATGGGTTCAACAGATGACTGGGGAAAGCAGAAGAAAAAAAGAATCAGTGAAACTGACGACGGGTCAATAAAAATTGTCCACTCTGAGAAACAGAGAACCGATTGAGAAAATATTTAAAAGCTTCTGAGACCTTCGGACAGTTTATTTACAATAAACAGTCTAAATATCTGGCTTTGTTGGGGGTAGGATCAGCATGTGCTTAACTGCACATATTTAAAGTGTGCAATTTGGCGAGTTTGACAAGCACACACACTCTTACAACTATCACCCCGGCCTCGGTCTGCTCCAGCCGCGATAACACTCACAGACAAGGCGGCTTGAACCACAGGAGTTTACTTCTCCAAGCTCTGGAGGCCTGAGAGTCCAAGGGCAAGGTGCCGGCCATTTCAGTCCCCGGAGAGGGCTCTCCTCCTGGTTTGCAGATGGCAGCCTTCCTGCTGCGTCCTCACCTATCCCCCAGCCTTCCTGCTGGTCCTCACCTGCCCTCCAGCCTTCCTGCTGTGTCCTCACCTGGCCTCCACCCTTCCTGCTGTATCCTCACCTATCCCCCAGCCTTCCTGCTGTGTCCTCACCTGCCCTCCACCCTTCCTGCTGTGTCCTCACCTGCCCTCCACCCTTCCTGCTGTGTCCTCACCTGTTCTCCACCCTTCCTGCTGTGTCCTCACCTGCCCTCCACCCTTCCTGCTGTGTCCTCACCTGCCCTCCACCCTTCCTGCTGTGTCCTCACCTGCCCTCCACCCTTCCTGCTGTGTCCTCACCTGCCCTCCACCCTTCCTGCTGTGTCCTCACCTGCCCTCCACCCTTCCTGCTGTGTCCTCACCTGCCCTCCACCCTTCCTGCTGTGTCCTCACCTGTTCTCCACCCTTCCTGCTGTGTCCTCACCTGCCCTCCACCCTTCCTGCTGTGTCCTCACCTGTTCTCCACCCTTCCTGCTGTGTCCTCACCTGTTCTCCACCCTTCCTGCTGTGTCCTCACCTGCCCTCCACCCTTCCTGCTGTGTCCTCACCTGTTCTCCACCCTTCCTGCTGTGTCCTCACCTGTTCTCCACCCTTCCTGCTGTGTCCTCACCTGTTCTCCACCCTTCCTGCTGTGTCCTCACCTGTTCTCCACCCTTCCTGCTGTGTCCTCACCTGCCCTCCACCCTTCCTGCTGTGTCCTCACCTGTTCTCCACCCTTCCTGCTGTGTCCTCACCTGTTCTCCACCCTTCCTGCTGTGTCCTCACCTGTTCTCCACCCTTCCTGCTGTGTCCTCACCTGTTCTCCACCCTTCCTGCTGTGTCCTCACCTGCCCTCCACCCTTCCTGCTGTGTCCTCACCTGTTCTCCACCCTTCCTGCTGTGTCCTCACCTGTTCTCCACCCTTCCTGCTGTGTCCTCACCTGCCCTCCACCCTTCCTGCTGTGTCCTCACCTGGTCTCCACCCTTCCTGCTGTGTCCTCACCTGTTCTCCACCCTTCCTGCTGTGTCCTCACCTGGTCTCCACCCTTCCTGCTGTGTCCTCACCTGGTCTCCACCCTTCCTGCTGTGTCCTCACCTGTTCTCCACCCTTCCTGCTGTGTCCTCACCTGCCCTCCACCCTTCCTGCTGTGTCCTCACCTGCCCTCCACCCTTCCTGCTGTGTCCTCACCTGTTCTCCACCCTTCCTGCTGTGTCCTCACCTGTTCTCCACCCTTCCTGCTGTGTCCTCACCTGGCCTCCACCCTTCCTGCTGTGTCCTCACCTGGCCTGTCCTCCCTGTGTGCACATGGAGGGGGACAGCGAGCTCTCTGGTGTCTCTTCTTAAAAGGTGCTGATCCCATCCACCAGGGCTCTGCCCTCATGACCTCATCTAGCCCTAGTTACCTCCGAAAGGCCCCATCTCCAAATACAACGCATTTAGAGGGTAGGGCTTCTACATTTTTGCATTTGAAGGGAGCACAAGCATTCGATCCATAATAAAAATAATCAGCATCATGAAATATCTACCATTTCCCAAAGTATCCTCCTATCCATCCTGACCTTGCACCTGTCTGTTTCTCTCGTTCATTGATCTATGTTCTTATCATTTTTTTCTTCCTTTTACTTTGGGTTTACTCTACCCTTGCTTCCCAGCGTATTAAGGTGAAAGCTTAGGTGTTTCTTTTCAGATTTTCTTCTAATATAAGCATTTAAAGCTATAACTTTTCCTCCAAGCACTGGTTTTCCTGCATTGGACAACTTCTGTTCTGTTGTGTTTTCATTATCATTCGGTTACAAATACTTTTCTAATTTCCTCAATTATTTCATTTTTACCCATTAATTGTCATTTGATTTCTAAATATGTGTGTATTTCCTGGATATTTTAGTGTTACTGATGTCTAAGTTAATTCCATTGTGATCAAAGTATTATGTATAATTTTAATACTTTTAATATGTATTATCCATCCTGGGGAATCATGAATGCACTATGTTAACTGGAAACAAATATGTGTTCTATAAATGTCGGCGCAGTATTTTGTGAATATCAAGCAGGGCACGTTGGTTGATAATGCTGCTCAAATATTCTGTCTTCATTGAATTTTTGTCAATATTTTCTAAGACTTGCTAAAAGATGTTAAAATATGAGTGAAATCGCCCATTTTCCTTTAATTTTGGCAACTTTTTCTCAATTCTTGTGAACATCAACTGGATCAAAATGTTTGATATACTTGTTAGAATCCTGCATGTCTCACCTGGGGCATTTTTAGTTTCTTTATGGATTGCTGATGAATGGATGTGAAAGTCTCTGCTTTGATTGTGGAGGTGTGTATTCATCCCTGTAATTTCATTAATGTTTGCTTCATGTATTTAAAGTCTCTGTTATTATCAGCATACAGATTTATCATTATTATCTCTTCCTGAAAATCTGGAAGAGATTTTCATGAAATGTCATCATGAAATTTACCCCTCTTTAACTGGGGTAAACTATGAAGTCTATTTTATCTGACATTAATACAGGCACCCCAGTTTTCTCACACTTACTGTTTACATGCTTTATCTTTTTCCATTCACTTACTTTCCAGCTGTCTGAGTCTGTAGATTTAAAGTATATGTATTGTAGGCAAATATAGTTATATCTTGCTTTTTAAAAATCAACTCCGATAATCTCTGTTTTTGAATTACAGTGTTTGATCATTAACATAGAATGCAATGGTCGATAGGCCTATATTTAAGTTTACCGTTTGATTGTTTCTGTTTGTTTTTTTGGATCCTCTGTTTTTTTGTTCTTCTGCTCATGCATTCTTTTATATTTTAAAAAAATTATTTTTAGAATTTCATTTTAATTATCCTTTGGCCTCTATTCATTTTTGTATTTTTTAAGAGATCACTCTATGGATTAGGGTATGCATGTTTAATATCTTACAGTCTACTTCCAGTCAATGTTTTTTTTTTTGTTTTTGTTTTTTTTTTTGAGACAGAGTCTCACTTTGTTGCCCAGGCTAGAGTGAGTGCCATGGCGTCAGCCTAGCTCAAGGAACCTCAAACTCCTGGGCTCAAGCAATCCTTCTGCCTCAGCCTCCCAAGTAGCTGGGACTACAGGCATGCGCCACCATGCCCAGCTAATTTTTTCTATATATATTAGTTGGCCAATTAATTTGTTTCTATTTATAGTGGAGACGGGGGTCTCGCTCTTGCTCAGGGTGGTTTCGAACTCCTGACCTTGAGCAATCCACCCGCCTCGGCCTCCCAGAGTGCTAGGATTACAGGCGTGAGCCACCGCGCCCGGTCTCCAGTCAATGTTGAACCACTTCACGTAAAACCTAGAAACCTGGCAGCCCTATGAATTCCTTTTTCCTCCCCTCTCTTCATAGTCATTTATCTTATAGCTGACGTATGTGTTACATCTTCAAACATTGCAAACCTCTTCAGACAACATAATAAATTTGGCTTTATATAGTTATGCATATTCATTTAAAAGAAAGTTAGTCCTTTTTATATTTACCGAAAAATGTATTATTTTAAATGATGTTCATTTGTTCCTGGAAAATCTAAATTTCCCTCTGATATCATTTCACTTTAGCCCAAAGAACTCCCTTTGGCATTTCTTACACCGAAGTTTCACTGGCAACAAATTCTCTTAGTTTTTCTTTATCTGGAAATGGGGCTATTTCGCCTTCATTCTCAAAGGACGTTTCTGAAGGTTGATAATTTTTTTTTCTTTCACTCTAAGCACTTTAACAATGTTGTTCTGTGGTTTTCCAGCCTCCACTGCTTCTGATGAGAAAAGTGTAATCACTTGAGTTGTTTTCTCATGTTTGATGAGTCATTTTTCTCTAAGCTACTCTTAAGATTTTCTCTTAATCTTTGGTTTTTAGCAATTACATTTACTGTGTCTAAACATAATTTTCTTTGAATTTATTCTATTTGGAGCTTACTGAGATTCTTGAATCAGTCAATTTATGTCTTTCACCAAATTTGGGAATTTTTTTTGCCATTGAATATTAAAATACTATGTGCTGCCCCAATTTATCTTTAAATTTCTTTCTAGAACTGCAAGTATATGTATATTAGACATTTTGATATATTGTTTTCAAGTTTCTGAGGCTCTTTTAATTTTTAAAAATATTTTATCTCTCTCTTCTTAACTTCTGTTCTTTTACCTTGACTATTTCCTCTTGTCTTCTTTTGACTATTGAGCCTATCCAGTGAGTGATTTATTTCATATATCGTATTTTTACATCCTAGATTTTACACTTGTTTCTTTTTTATATTTTTGTATTTCTTTGCTAAGATGTCCTATCTTTTGATTTATTTCAAATATATTTCCTTTACCTTTAAGTGTAGGCATAATAGTAGATTGTAAGTTATTTTCTGATAGTTCAGACATCTTGTTTATCACACGGTATTAAACTGTTGGGTTTTATTTTCCCTTGAGAATTTGTCACATTTTTCTATTTTGTTGTTTTGCACGTTAATTAGATTTTGAATTCCATTCTGTACACTGAGAGTGTAACATTATGTTCACTCTGGGTTCTGATATATTCCTCTGAAGAATGTTGACTTATCTTTAAGCTGGCGATCAATCTAGCGAGAGTCAGTCTCTGAGCTCTGAATCACCTGAATCACCTCTGGGCAATTTCCCAGAATTTTTCCCCCTAGGTCTCAGGCCAGAACGAGTTTCAGCTGTTTACTCAGTGCCTTTCACGACTGAGGTTCACACTCAGGGCGAAGCCACACACAAAAAACAAGAAACTCTCCCCCTGTCTACTGCCTCTCCGTGTTTTGACGCCACTCCACAATCTGCCTACTTTGGGTTTGTTCTTTAGTATGATTAGGTAGTTGTATTTTGCATTTTTGTCTGTTGTTCATAGTCACTTTTAGCAAGAGGAGGGTGCTGTGGAGGCTCACGCTGCCGCACCAGAAGCAGAAGCCCACAGAGTTTTGTTGTGTAGTGTTTATACCACAGATCTAGAACTACTCCAGATTCTTTGACATCATCATCATCGTTATAATCATCATCATTATTATTTTAATCCAGGAGTTATTTAGTGGATATCTTTCCATTTCTAAATATCTGGGCTATTTTTAATTTACTTTTTTGTCTTTAAATTTTGACTGTAAGGTGGTCAGATATCTTGTTCTGTGTTTTATATATATATATATATATATATATATATATATATATATACTCCTCGACTTATGATCAAGTTGTGTCTCAATAAACCCATGACAAATTAAAAATGTACTAAGTCAAAAATTCCTTTAATACTGCACACATCAAATTTACCAAACACCATAGCTTAGCCTAGCCCACCTTAAACAAGGTCAGAACACTTAAATTAGCCTACGCTTGGGCAAACTCATTGAACACAAAGCCTGTTTTATAATAGAGTATTGAATATCTCATGCAATTTATTGAACACTGCACTGACAGGGGAAAACAGAGTGGTTTTTCACCATTGGAAAGTCAAAAAATAGTAAGTCAAACCATCATGAGTCAGGAACTGTCATGATTGATTTTTGTATTTTTTATGCATGCTGGGAAAAACATTTTTCATTTGTTGGTTGGCTAATCTCTTGGCTGACGGGCAAGGGTAACTTATGTCCATGTAAGTTGTCCTTGCTGTCTGTCCCTCTGCTTGGCCCACACAATGTGCTGAAATACCCACTAGCATATCACTATTTACACCTAGTACATGTGTGAGAGTGTAGGCATTGGCTTATTTTTCCCTGTAGGCCTATTACTTTCTTTCTTTATATATTTTGCAGGCTATTTTTTTCAGAGTACGCATGGCAAATATAGCTATATAATATTGTTAACATAAAAGATCTCTTTGCCATCACCCTCTCCATTAACAATAATTTTGCCTTAAAGTTTATTTTATGCTATTCATGTGGCGATACCAAGTTTCTTTTGGGTAGCATTTTTCTGAAAGGTCATTTTTCCCATCCTTCCCTTTCCGTCTCTGCAGGTCTGTAAGTCCCAGGCATGATGCCTGCAATTAGCACACGCTGAGCACACACATCTCAATTTCAGTTTGTCTAGCTCCATAAAAATCTTAAAATAATTTTGATGAGAATTGCATTGGATTCATGAATAAAAGGGACAAGGGGCATTTTAAAGATGCTGAGACTTTGCATACATGAACACAGCAAATCCCTCCCTGTATTTAGGTCTAGTCCTTCAGTAACATTTTGTTCTTTCCTCCTTAACAGACTTTTGCCCCTTAAACCTTTGTCCCTCTTGTTTTGACACATGGAAACTTTGGGAAACTTCTATTAGTTTGAATAACATGTCTGTCGCTGCAATAAAATTGTCTGGCAATTTTTTCCTTGTAAGTTCTCTGTCTTTTATTTATTTTTCTTGTCTTACACCACTGGACTGGAGCATCCTCCACTTGTTCTGGATTTTAAGCAGAAAATGTCTAGAGGGTGTATGCCTATGTATGATGTTTGTTGTAAATCTTTATGGATGACCTAAATCAAGTTAAAAATTGTTCCCCATTTGTGCTTTTCTGAGAGCTTTTATTCACAATGGGGTGAACTTTCTTAAATGTACTTTCCTGCCTCTTTTTCAATAATCGTATGGTTTTTACGTGGTGAATTATATACCATGTGCTGTTAATGCTCTCTTCTACTTCTAAAGAAAACCCAATTTGGTCATGAGTCATTTCTTAGGGGGTTACTGCCTTTGAATTGTTAATGTTTTGAATGATTTTTTAAAAAATCTATGCTCATAAATTCCACTGACCTACAATTTTCCTTTTTTATACTGTCCTTGCCTGGCTTGGGATCAAAATTATACTCACCTCATAAAATGAGTTCTTTCATTTTTTTATAGTCTGGAAAATTCTTTATGAAGTTGGAATGATCTGTTCATTGACTGTTTGGTAGAAGTCGTCCATAAAACTACCCAAGCCTCGTGTTAAAATCGAAAATATAGTGAGTGCACTTCAAAAGACTGACCCAGTTTCTTTCATGGTTGCAGATCTGTTTAGGTTCTAATGCTTTTGGGGTCATTTTTTTTTTTGAAGTTATATTTTTCCCCAGAAATATTCCTAGTTTAATTCAGTTTCCACCTTTATCAGTAAAAACTTTTTTTGTAGAGTTCTCTTGTCTCTGATGTCTTTTCTATGAAATTTATCCTGCAGTCGGGATGTGCACGCGTCGTGTGGAGAATGGTAACAAGAGAAACACTCACTGCTCCTACACCTGTGTTAGGAATCACGTCTGGACCGGTACTACCGTGTTTCCCCAAAAATAAGACAGGGTCTTATGCTTATTTTTCCTCAAGAAGACACCCTAGGGCTTATTTTCAGGGGATGTGCTATTTTTTTAATTACGGCACAACCATCTACATTGATTCAAGTAGAGTGAAGTCGTCTTCTTCTGGAACATCATCATCACTCTCCAAACCCCGAATTCCATCCTGAATTTCTTGTGACTCTATTTCCTTTAGAACCATTGGTTCCAATGTCTCTTGTTGAGCCATAGAGCTCTCACGGGGCAGATGAGAAGGGCTGCTCCTCTTCTTTATGGCTCTGCGGCGAAATGCACGGGTTGTGCAGATGTGCTGTGTAGCCACGCCCATCACTAGGTCTTATTGCAAATGCTTAGAAATCCTGCTAGGGCTTGTTTTATTGGGTAGGTCTTATTTTCAGGGGAAACACGGTATCCATGCCCCGTGCCCACACCCCAGTCTCCTCTCCCAGTTCCTCTCCCCACAGCTATCATTGTCCTGAATTTGTGCAGATCATTTTCCTACATGTCTTTCTAGCTTTAGGGTCTAAGACTGCACCCCTACACGTTGCGTCACTCGGTTTAAAATGTGAATGCTCAGGATAAAACTCAGCCCATAAGGGAGGAGAGACATTCCTGCTGCTGAGTGATGAAGCCCAGGGCACGCCTGCTGAGACAGCTGGTGGGTCAGGGCTGCTCTCAGCTTCTCGGGAGCTCAGCGCAGAACCCAAGAGCAGCTTTTATGCATGAGGCTGAGCCTAAGGACCTGCTGAGCCGGGGCGCCTGGCAGGGCTGCAGGGGACCAGGTGCCACGTGTCCGGGAGGTACAGGGGCAGGGAAACGGCTTCTTGGGCTCACCGTGCCCTACCCCAGCTCAGGACTGGGTCAAAGCAGAAAGAGGTCATAGGATGGATTTCGGCTCACGGGCAGGGGAGTGGGGACTGGGTAGCGCCGGGCCACTCAGGCCACCGGCACCTGGTGTGTGATCAGGAGACGGGACAAAGGTGACGGGCTGTCGGTTAACCTCACAGTGCCAGCTGCTGGGACAGCTCCCGTGGGGGCAGGTTGATCCCTGCATCTGGCGGACAGCTGCCCAGGAGGGGCGCTCCTCCCCCACCAGCAGGGAGGCTGCAGCCACCTTTCCCCAGCCCGGGACCCGGCATCCTGCGTCCTGTCCTTGTCCTGGTGGTTCTGGCTCTGTTTGGTGCGGGCGTCCTCGGCAGCTTCTGGAGAAAGAGCTCACCGGAGGCAGTTTTCCGAGATCCCGCCTACCCCACGTAGCTTTTATTGTACTCTGACGTGCATGCCAAGGTGTGGCTGGGTAAAGACATCCTGCTTGAAAACCGTTTTCCTTCCGCGTGTCAAGGCAGTGAGTGCTTCCCGAGTTCCGGACTCGGTTGTTCCTGCTTCTGCCTTTGTGATTCTCAGCACCTGCCTGTGACCTTTCGCGATCTGCAAGGCCGTGGAAGGGTCTCTGTGTCCTGGCTCGCAATGCCCCCATGATGAGCCTTGGAGGGGTGCGTTTTCACCCATGTGCCGGGTTTGTACTGAGCCTTCTCAGTCTCCAGCTCACGCCCGTTCTGGGTGATAGATCTCTTCACCCGGCCTCCTGCCTCAGCCTTCATGCTCACCCGGTCCCCAGGTTCCTCCCTCCCTCCCTCCCTCTCTCAGTATCCCTCCCCTTCCTTCCTCCCTCCCTCCCTCCCTCCCTCCCTCCCTTCCTTCCTTTCTTCCTTCCTTCCTTCCTTCTTTCTTTCTTTCTTCCTTCCTTCCCTCTTCCCTTCCCTCCTTCCCTCCTTCCCTCCTTCCCTCCTTCCTTCCTTCCTTCCTTCCTTCCTTCCTTCCTTCCTTCCTTCCTTCCTTCCTTCCTTCCTTCTTCCCTTTCCTCCTTCACTCCCTCCTTCCCTTCCCTCCTTCCCTCCCTCCTTCCTTCCCTCCTTTCAAATTCTATGGGACAAGTGCATTTGCCTCTCGCTGTTCCTGGTTGCAGCTTTGGGATCCAGACTTCTCAGACTCACCCAATTCGTTATCTGTCTGTTTCTCAGCTTCAAAAATTTTGTTTCTTCCCTTGACATCTTTTCACATTTTTTGAAGCAATTTTCAGATTAAAAAAAAAATCCTGTATTATTTTAGTGGAGTTTTGGGGAGTTTGCAAGAGGAGATGGAATGTCCGCCAGCATCCTCATATGGAAATTGTCTCATCTTTAAAGAGACAACATGATCAGGATCGTTCTAGGTCTGTCTTTACTCGTCCCTTTTACATTTCTAGCATTGCAGTTTGTCCTGGTCATTCAATAAACTTTTAGTGTTCTGAGTTTCTAAAAAACAAATTTCTTGGAGGCTGTCAATTTCAATAATTATGTGTTTGCTTTTCTCAGAAGATCAATCAACCTTTAGCTTTGGGAATCCCCACTTTTTAAAAAATTGTTTTTTATATCATTAATTTATATTCTTTCCTTCTTATTGACTTTATTCTAATATTTCTAATTTACACTGTTGCATTTTATTTTTGTTTCTGCCTGAACATCTTCAATTAGCTGCCCGGGTCTTGATTTTCAGGCTTTCTTCTTCCCAAACGTGAGTGAGCATGTGAGGACGACCGTTAATACTCTCCTCTGATTTTGCAGCATCTGCAAATGACATGTTTTGATACCTCGCATTTTCTTATTATTTAGATATGAGTGTGGCAGAATTTCCATTACTCGTTATTCTTTAAGTTACAAGTCATTTTAAAGTGTGTTTAAATGTTTTAAGTTGCAGGATTTGGGCATTTGTACTGAGATGATTAAAGATGCACGCGTGGTGTAGGAAATCACGCCCACACACGCTTCGCCTGCTCCCCAGTGTAGGTGTGACACAAGAACACGCCGGTGACTTGACCCGCGACCTGATTCAGGTTCCAGCTGCCCTTGTCTTCGTTTCTGTGTGTGTGTCTGTGCATGTCGCGCGTATGTGTGTGTGTGCCTGTGTGTGTGTGTCTGTGCATGTGTCTCTCTCTGTGTGCATATGTGTGCGCACATGTGTGTGCATGTGTGTGCGTGTGCGTGCACATGTGTGCTTATGTGTGTGTGAGTTCAGTTCCATACAATTGTATCCCCGCTGCAGTTCCACGTGCACAACAACATGGTCAAGACAGCGCACAGCCCAACCCCACAAAGGTCTGGCCCTCCCAGCTCTTCCCCCACCCGAGCCCCTGGTGACCACAGACCCGTGCTCCACTGCGGGGACTGCGTCATTCGAACAATGCGATGTGAAAATCACCCCGTGTGAAGCCTCGGACGCTGGCCTTTTACACACCCGCCACACGACTCCCCCGAGACTCGTCCGGTGTGAATCTGTGTCCTGTGTGTGGCCTGTCCTAAGCGTGCTCCTCTGTGTCGCTGCACTAGCATTCCACGGCGCGGGTGTCCCACGGTTCGTTTAGCCACTTCAAATGTGCGGGCTTTTAAGTTACCTGTTTGTCTTCCCTTTGCGAGCTAGTTAAGTTTGCGCGATATATTCAGTTTCCCGGCAATCTCCGGCTTGTTTTGAATTGCGTTGAGATTTGACTTGTGGTCGAGTACAGGGCAATTTTCCTGAGTGTTCTACGTGTACTTAGATTATCCTGCAGTCTTGAAGTGCAGAGTTCTGCAGTCGGCATTTCCATCTGATCTGTTTGTTAATTATGTTGCTGCAGTCTTTTATGTGCTTGTAAATATTTTCGCTGTCTTGGTTTACTGAGAAAGCTCTGTGAAAATCCTCTAGTACAGGGTGGACTTGTCTGGGTCTCCTCAAAGTTCTATTAACTTTGGCATTATAAAATTCGAAGCTGTGTTATGTGCATACAAAATATTCCGCTGGATGAGTTTAAATTTTTCACTGGAAAGTGGGCGCCCTCACCTCTAGAACTTTCTGTTTTTAATATAGCGACACCCAGGTAGCTTTGCTTCCCATTTGCTGCTGAGGCTCTGTCCATCTCTTTGCTCACAAAGTTTGTCCTCTTATGTTGTAGGTAGGACCCATTTTTTGGTACATGACTGCTTTCAAAAAGATCCTTACATTTGCCTTAGTTAGTTATACTTGAATAGTTTCTATGTGTACACAACTTTATGCTGTGTTATTTTCTACTTTGTTTCTTTGCTTCTCTCCCTACTTTCTCGCTTTCTCTTAAAGTAATTTCTGTGTGTGTGTGTGTGTGTGTGTGTGTGTGTGAATTTCACCCATGTAGGAAGGGCCAGCAGGTAGCCAAAGGGAGCCCTAGCGGGAGGAGTCGCTGGCACTTGGAAGGTAAAAGTGACGGGTCAGCCAGCCACCTTGACAGGAGAGTGACCGTCTGTCAGGGACATAGCAGCTCAAGGAGACCTCGAGGGAGGGGATGGGGGATAAACTCACTGTCTTCCACCTCTTTGATCTCTTTTTGCGTCTCCCTACTGGCTAAATCTGGCTGCAAACCAGTGGTCTGGAGAGCCCGGGAGACAAGCATAAGACACCCAGCTTCACTGGCTACATAATTATTCTTGTAATTTTTACTGGTCACCTCTATATATTTGACGAATATAGTCACACTGCTATTATTTGGTTTACAAGCTTTAAACCATATGTGTTCATCTCCTGTGCTAAGATCGATGATGAGATCATTGTTTATTCGCCCCCCAGCTTGCCCTTCTCACCCACCAACTGCTTAGTTACGTAATTATTTCTGCACTGTTATGGGTTAGAAGATTCATTGTCCGCTCCATAACCACCATTTCTACAGTTTTTGTCTTAGTATTAATTCATAAATCTTCATTTAAAAAAAAAAAAAAACCTGTTCATTTGCTACGGCTTCTTTATTAAGTTACTAGCTGGTTGACTTTTGTCCTTTAGTAATGACCTCAAGAAAGTTTATGAAAGTTCTTGAATATGAAAAAAAGATCTATCTCTTTACTTAATACTCGAGTAACAGTTTAGCTGGGTATAAAATTATTATGTGATCTTGTTTTCACTGAAATCTTTATGGGTGTTACTCCACACTCTTCTGACACTGAAGCCTTTTATGGAAAAGTCCTAAGACAGCTCAATATTGTCCCTTAAAATTTGATGGAATTTCTTTTTTTGAGGAGGGAAGGGGTTTGAATCCCCATAGTATTATTTATCTTCCAAGTCTAGTCATTTCACTTCCTTTTCTCCAGGGCTAACAATTCTATGCATATTGGAAAGATTCTTTGGTTTTTATAGTTATCATATTCTTTCTTATATTTAAAAACTTAAATTATTTCCTTTTGTTCAAGATTTTTATGCTTATTTTTCCCTGGCTATGGCTGTTCATCCTTATGATGCTTCAAATACTGTTTTTTCTAGGATGGCTTTATTGCCTTTTCCATTCCTTTCCAAGGCCTAGCAGCTTATTTTCCTCTTTTTCTTCTGCTTTATTATTGCTTCCATGGGCCCTTGTGTCTTGACTTTTAAGGTCCTGATTTCCTGATTCATTATAACTTTTTTAAAACTATGATCTCTAAATCCATGTGATATTAATGCTGCTTTTTTTTTCTTCATAATATTTTTCAGTCTGCTCATGGACTAAATTTTTCTGTGGTATATTTTTAGTTCCATCCTCTACATATTTCCTATTTTTTCATGTTATTTCTATTTTTGTTTGAATGAAGAGAGCTATTTTCGGGCCAGGTATATGTGCAGAGACAGTGTGGAGAAGGGGCCAAGATCTTTGGCTAATAGCTTGTCTTCTCCGGCTCCCAATTAAGCCCTGCATGATAGTGTGTGTGTGTGTGTGTGTGTGTGTGCATGTGTGTGTGTATGTGTGTGTGCATGTGTGTGTGTGTATGTGTGTGTGTGCACAGGCATGTGGTATTTTATATGAGGCTGGTCTACACTGAGCATCTACTCATAATATCAGTAGTTTTGAAGCTGCCTCTCCCCTGCAGCATTCCTTTCTTCCATTGCACGTGAGATTGTCTCTTGCAAAGGTGGCAGGTTATGCCTTTCTTTGTTCACCCCCAATTTTGTAACCATCAGTGTGTCCGTAGTTTTAGGGAATCTGTGTAGCCAGCCCAGGGCCCTCACACAGGCAGGTGTGGGTGTTGGCCTCAGAGGGTGCCGACTGCTTTGGAAAACATGTGAGTTCTGCCGATTCTCCTGAGGTCTGCAGGAGTGGGTTTGGCATTGCTTGACCCTGTCTAACCGCAGCCCCTCTTCCTGTTATGATTTTATAAATATATTAAAGCGCAAGTAATCAGTAATAACCCCCTCATTGCAGGAGAGGATTGTTTCCTCTTCTTTTCCATCCTCCTTGTTTCTACCTGGATCAGGAGAGGAGAGAAGGAGCACCACTACAGTGACTCACAGCTCAGCTTGTCTGTACCAAGTCCCGTGTGTCCAGGGAGGAGAAGGGCCTGAGCAGGTTCTCACTGCACTCAGGGCTGAGGGGGCTGAGGACCCAGGGCTGCTCTTCCCGGGACTGTTCTGAGCAACAGGTCCAAACCCAATGCTGAAGTTCACCCTGTTAAGTACGTTAGATGGCAAAAGGCACCGTGGGGAAGGTACAGGCAAGGGTGGGGTGCAGGGGTGGGGGTGCTGGGTGGAGAGTGGGGAAGGTCATGGGGCCAGGAATGCAGGGATGGAAGGTAATGGATGGAAAGTGCTGGGGTGGGTTGCCAGGGTGGGGGTCCTGAGTTTGGGGGTACAGGGTGGGGGCTCTGCATTTGGGGTGCAGGGGTGTGGCTCTAGTCCAGTAGGAGGCCAAGGAAGGCCACACCGAGAATGTTGCTTAAGCAAAGGCCAGAAGGAGGTGGGCAGGAGCCCTGAGCATAGCTGGGAAGGAGGTGACAGGAGCAGCAGAGGCCTGGAGAGGGGTCACCCTGCTGTAGGTGCAGTAGGAGAGGTGAGAGGACGAGGGGCGTGGCCCCGGGGCGAGCGGCAGGAGGTGAAGTCAGAGAGTGATAGGGGCTCAGACCTGCAGGGTCGGCCTGTGGCTCTGGCTGCTCCTCTGAGGGGCAGAAGGGCTGCAGGGCTCCAGCAGGGGAGGACAAGCTCCCAGGGAGAAGGCGCTGCTCCCTCTGGCTGCTGTCATTGACCCTAATGCCTGGGGTCATCGGAGGCCCCTGGGGAGACAAAGGCAGAGGCTGGGAGCCAGCCCTTGCAGAACCAGGACAGTGTGTGTGTTGGGGGTGGGGGACACGCACACTTGGCAATTGCGGGAAGCCTGCTGCTAAGGCAGGGCCTTACCGGCTGACCAGAGCCAGGGACATCAGCCCCCACCCCGGGCACAAAGCCCAGGAAAGGCAGAGTCGGGGGGCGGCCCCCTGAGCCAGGAAGGATGTGGCTGCACAGGGGGGCGGACGCAGCCCCTTCTGCGGCGAGGTGGCCGCTTGCCCGGCGTGGTGGCTGATGCACAGTCATGAAACGGGCCATTTGCCTTTATTTCCCGGCAACCTTGGACTTTGCAAGACTCTGAGCAGCGTGCCTGAAATTCGACTGAGCGTCAGCAGGGTCCAGGCCACGGCGCTGTGCTCCCGTCTCGCCGCTGTGCCGGGGCAGCAGCGGGGCTGCGCGTGTGCTGGCTCTGCCGGGCCACGTCACGCCCTTCCAAGCAGGCGCCTGCAGGTCCGTGTTCTGCAGAGGGGAGGACGGGTTCAGAGAGACGCCCCGAGCCAGCACGGCCGCGCGGGGTCTGCGGCCAGGCTGCCCATCTTCGTGCCCGCCGCGGGTCACGGGGCAGGTGCAGCCTGTCCTGCAGCCAGGGGGCAGAGGCCCCAAAACTCTCATCCGCTCAGTGGCCAGGGGCCATGGGGACCCGCCGGGATTTAAGGAGGGAAAGAAAGAACAGAAGAAAATAAAATGTGTGTTTGTTTTTGAGACAGAGTCTTGTTCTGTTACTCTGGGCCGGAGTGCAGTGGTGTCATCACAGCTCACTGCAGCCTCCAACTCCTGGGCTCAAGCGATCCTCCTGCCTCAGCCTCCCCAGTAGCTAAGACTACGGGCATGTGCCACCATGCCCGGCTAATTTTTTTTTCCTATTTTTAGTGAAGACGGGGTTCTGGATCTTGCTCAGGCTGGTCTCGAACTCCTGAGCTCCAGCAATCCTCCCACCTGGGCCTCCCAGAGTGCTGGGATTACAGTCGTGAGCCACCGCGCCCGCCCGAAATCAACACTCTCTGGAGCCGAAGCAGCAGCACCCTACCAAGAGCCAGGCTGAGCTTGGAGGAGACGCTCGGAAGCGGCACTGGCTCGGCAGGGCTGACGCTACCAAGCACCCACGAGTGGCGGCTTAAACAACAGCTGCTTCTTATTTTCTCATAGTTCCGGGGGCCGGAGGTCCAAGATCAGGTGTCTGAAGGGCTGGTTCCTCCCGCCGCCATGTCTCCTGGGCGTGTGGAAGCCGCCTTCTCCCCGAGTCCCCACGTGGCTGTCCCTCTGGGCGTCTGTGCCCCAGTCCCCTCTCCTTACAAGGCCCAAGCACACGATTTCCTTCCGACACAGTCGCCTCTTAAAAGACCCTGTATCCAGATGCCGTGGCTTCTGAGGCATTGGGGTTGGGGCGTCAACACGTGAATTAGGGGGCGCAGTTCAGCCTCTGACAGCAGGGGAGCGCCGAGAGCCGCTGCCAGTCGGCGGCCTGGTCTGGGGACCCGGAGCACAGCCCCTGCGCTCATTCCCGAGCGGGGATGGGGCCCAGAACTTCTGCGGTGGCTTTCATGTGGCCCCGGCTCTGGGCACGATGCGGCACGTGTCTCCGGCATCCGTGGTGGCCCCTGTGTGTGCCGCCCTGGGGGGCCGCCGAGGTGAGCGGCCGTGGCTCCTTCCCACTCAGGGCAGACTCCACGCGCTGGGCTGGGACAGGGCAGGACTGGCATCCCTGGGCGGGGGGAGGGGTGTTGTGACTCCATCCCTCCAGTCCTGCTGCTGCTAGGATGGGGACACAGCTCCCGGGCTGGGCCCCATGAATCACGTAGAGCCCTGCGTACACGGCCACCTGCCCGTCTGCTCTTGGTCGTGGCTTCATGGTTCTTCCCAAACGAGGTTGGTGTTTTTTTTCTTTTCTTATGATAATGCAATCACTGCAAACCTGCACTCGCCCCTGAGCTCACGCCTGGGCCTGCTCTGGGTCCCGTGGGCCCCTGCCGGCACCGTGCGGAGTCCGGGCGCGGCGAGCCGGCCTCGTCCGCCAGTCACACGGGGATGGTGCTGTCACCTGGCCACGCGTCCGGGCTTTGCAACACGAGGCCACGCCGCTGCCTCTCCCACTGTCTTAGCGTCATTCTAAAATTCAGTTATTTAAGCAGTGTTCAGATATGTAAGCGTTCTATAAGATATTTCGGAGAAAATGAAAATAAACCTAGTGCAGTGCCCCCCATCCCCCGAACCAGTCTGGCCTTTCCTAGGGAGGAGGGGGCTGTGCCCAGCGTGCGTGTGGCCAGAATCCCGCCCGGGGGGCACCCGGCACCCCTCCCGCCTGTGCCCCAAGGGACGGCAGCGCAGCAGATGTCCCTGCTCCTGCAGCCCCAGCGGGACAGGCCACACCCGGCACAGCAAATGAGTCCATAAACTGGTGTATGCGGGGGTAGAAGTGAATTAACCACAGACCCAGAAAAAACAGGGATTGAGCCTACGGAAACCACGATGCCGAGCGGGAGGAGCCGGGTGCCGGAAGGAAGCAGAGAACGCGCTTCTGTTTGCACGAAATTCACTAAGGGGCGAAACCGGGCTTTCCCTCTCGGGGGTGGAGGCGTGGGCCGTGGCGCTAAAGAGAAAAACAAGAAAGTGACGGCCAGAAAACTGGGGGGCCTGGTCATCTCCGGGAGTGAGGCACGGCCGTGCTGGGGAGGGGCGGACAGCTGGGTGACGGGGCGTCCCCACCCCTGAGAACCCCTCCTGAGGTCCTGCACAGCAGCCGGGGGGCTGGGGGCTTGCTCAGAGCTCTGCTGCAGGGCCCGAGGGAGTCGGGGCCAGAGCCCCAACCCGCCTGCTCTGTGGCCTCTGCAGCGCTGGGCCATTCACTGAGCCGCCTGCCTCAGTTTCCCCCTCTGCAAAGTGGCCTGTGAATGTCACTTTGCTGGCAGGGAGCTATATTCCACACAAAGTGCTGGGTGCATGGTAAGGGACCGTCAGCAGGGGCATCAGCTCGTGTCCCCCAAGGATTCGGGGTCCTTGGAGACGTGGCCAGGCTAAGAGGAGGTCCTACTCGATTAGGGTGGGTCCCCAATCCAGTGGCTGGTGTCCGAAAAAGGAGAGGGGAATTTGGGGAAGCAGGCGCAGGGAGGGAGGCGAGAAGATGGAAGCAGAGGTCCGTGAGACGCCGACAGAGCCCGGAAGCACCTGGAGGCCCCGGTCGCTGCCAGGTGGGACGGGACGGAGCCGCTCTGGAGTCTGCGAGAAGGGGAGGCCCCGCCGACAGCTGCCTGTGGACCTCTGGGCTCTAGGACCACCAACAGGTGAATTTCCGCTGTCACAGGTCACCCAGCTTGTGTGAACTGTTCCAGCAGCTCTTGGAAACTAGGGACTGTCGCCCCCCTGCGCTGGCTTCCCCCAGGGGAAACCTTGTTTGCCTGTTTCCTGCTGTAAGCTCAGCAGCCGGAGTTCCCTGGGCACACAGAAGGTGCCAGGTCAGTGTCTGCTGTTCGGGTGGCGCAGGCTTCAGGGCACAGGGTGCCGCCCTGCGGTTAAGCCCCAGAGAGCAGAGAGGAGCCCCCGATGCTTAGAACGGCGGGAGGAGCCCTCCCCGCGCGGCCGGCCCATCTGGTTTCTGCTCACGGGTTGTGCTGAGGGATGTGCCGGCACATCACCCCTGCGCCCTCACTGAGCGGGTCCTGTGTGATGGAGCCGTGGCAGGGCGTGCTTAGACGGAGAGACGTAAAAGGTCTCTGCGCCCAAGCATTTGCCGAGCAGTGCTGGAGCTCCCTGCGGGAACTCGGGGCCTTTGGCAAGCCCACCCGCCGCGGGCAGGGGGCCCGCCGTTCCCATGCCGGAGCCCAAACCAGGGATTATCCTTCCTTTCGCTGTGTGCCAACTCGCCAACCGAAAAAGGTATCCGTCTGTTTGTTGCCGCCATTTGCATATCTTTGATTACTATTGAGTGTGAACATCTTTTCATATGTTTATTGGCCACGTATGTAGATAAAGTCCTCCGCGTTTACGAGGCCTTTTAAACTGCCAGGCAGCCTCCTTCCACGGCAGTCCCGGAGAACAGGGCCTGGCGGGAGGATGAGGAGCTCCGGCCCGGGGCAGGGCTCGGGTGCCCGGCGGCCCCTCTGTGATGTGGTGCCTGTCACCTGCCTGTGCCCTCTGAGCCCCCCGCCGGCCTCCCGGGCTTCCGAGGTACGCCCTCAGGATCTGCAGCAGAGCCTGGCCCGGCCTCAGTGCCAGGAAATTTGCATTTTAAAGGGAGATCTGCTCCAGACCACAGAACTGCAGCCTGCAGCCTGTGCACCGGGGGAGCTAAGCTCCAGAGCCTTCAGAAGCTAAAAGAACAATCAACAGGTACGGCGCAAAGGGCTTGGCAGGTACCTCCAACACGCCTCAACCTGGTCTCGTCCAGTGCAGGGCCCCAGGCCCCTGCCCACCCCTGGTGTTGATGGATGGGACAGTGAGTGGACGATTCTTGGGCAAACTGGCCCGGGTGCCCCAAGCCAGCCCCTCCTGCTGCCGGTCTTGGAGGTCGCTGGGCCCCGGGAGCCCCAGCCGGCCCCAGCAGCAGGACCGTGCCGCCTGGGCGTCCACAGCTGGGCCTGTCGGGCTGGGGTACACCCCCCCCCCAGAGCTCACCTCACATCACCCTCCACCCAGACCCCTCTCCAAGGTCGGTGCCACCAAAGTCCGGCCCATCTAAGTGTTTGCCAGTCTCCTCCCTCATTTCTCATTCCACTGGCTACATCCTTCCCCTTTGCAAGTTTTACTTCCTGATTAGTCACATAGAGCTCATTAAATGGATGATGGGGCTTTTCGTGGAAGATGTAAAGGAGGCTTGGATTATTAACTTCAAAATTAACAAAATAATAATCCCAGCAATGAAATGCAGTCTCTGTTCATAAAACTCCTGAAGTGTGCAAGGGTGGAGGGTTTGCAGAGGCAGGGCCGGGAGGGCAGGGCCCGTCTGTCTGGAGCCGACTCAGCTGGCCAGCCCAGCCCTGCCCCCCGCAACTGCCCCTGAAGGTGCCGGTCTCCCCTTCCCGTCCAAAGCTCCTGGGGGGAGCCTGTGTCCCCTGGGCCCCCTCCCGGCCCCTGGCAGGCTGCTCTGCGTGTGTGCAAATGCAGAAAGGCCTCAGCACCCAGGCCGCTGGGGAGCTGGAGTCCTCCCAAGCTGCTTGTCCCGGCTCTGGGTGAGTTTGCAGACGCGGCTGCCTGTGCAGACCACACCCAGCGCCCTGGAACCCTAGTGCCAGCCCCTCGCCGGGAAACGGAGCTGCCGTCTTCACTGTCCACCCTGTGGGCCAGCCGGGGACCCTCGTCCCCAGGGATGCCGCCACGCCACTCCTTAGTGATGTGACCCTGGGCACGTCTCCTAACCCTAGGAACTTCTGTTTCTCCTCTGAGAACTGGGGATCACAACCCGCATCACGGCGGGGCAGAGAGAGCCAGGAACCACTGGGGTCCTCGGTCTTGCCCAGAGGCTGCTGAGGAGCCTCCTCACCCCAGCTGACCCGGCCATCCAAGAGGCAGAATTGGCTTCCCAGGACTTGGGCTCCCATCACCCACCCCCCGGCCACCCAGGACTCTGAATGTTCCTGGAGGGAGCAGGACAGCTTCCCGTCCTCCCCCAGTGCCGGGGCCGCCAGGCCTGTACACAAGGTCCTTGTGGCTATCGGCTGCCACTTCAGGACCAAGGACAGAGCAGGGGCTGCCTGGGGCCTGGGGCCTGGGGCGCAGGAGCTGGGAAGGGCACGTGGTCTGGTGGGCAGGATGCTTCTACCCTCCAGAGCTGGAGAGAGAGTCCCCCCGTCCCCCAGGCTGTTGACTGGGAAGCCGGGCAGAGACTGGAGCCGGAGCCAGGAGGGCTGGGGCGTGGCGGGGCTGCGGCAGCCTGTGCCGAGACTCGGAGTCCTCTGTGGATTGCCGCTGCTGTGCGGGGCCTTGTCTACAAATTGACCTCATTCTTCAGGTCAGTTGTGGATTTACAGAAAAGCCATAAAGACAGTGCAGAGCGTTGCCTTAAACCCTACACGAGTTCCCCTCTTAACACGTAGGACGGTGTAGTTGTTATAGTGAGCAGAGCCGGCGCTGATGCATTATCATTGATGAAATCCATACCTTGTTGAGATGTCTTTAGTTTTTATCTGATGCACTTTCTCTTTCCCAGGATGCTCACTCAGGATCCCAGGTGACATTCAGTCGCCACCTCTCCTTAGGCTGCTCTTGGCTGGGACAGATCCCCAAACCCTCCTGGTCTGTGACGAGCTGGACAGCTGTGCCGTCCGTCCCTGCTGGACTCTGTCTGCTGCGTTTCTCGTCGGCGCTGTTGGTGCTTGGAGGGAGGCCGTTCCCATCGCGTTGTTTCCAGGGCACGCACTGCCAGCGTGATGCATCGCTGATGGCCTTGACCTCGGTCACCTGGCCTGGCGCGTGTGTTAGGTTTCTCCGCTTCTACAGTGTGTCTCTTCCCTCCACTGCACGCCACAGTCTCGGGGAAGGAGCTGCTGTGTGGCCCACCCCACGCGGAAGGGACTCAGAGTCAGACTCTCCGTGACAGCAGAGTATCCACGAAATGTATCCGCAGTTGTTCCGCACAGATGGGCTCTTCTCCCTGATTGATTGATTGATTGATTGATTGATACCGGAGTGCTTATTTTACAGTTTGGGTTGTAGCCCTGCACCACCGCCTTCTGCAGCTTGGATTGTTCTAGCTTTGGTGGTCGGGAGCTTTGCCATATCAGTGTGTGTGTGCGTGTGTTTGTCTGTGCACGTGTGTGCACGTGTGTGTGTGCACGTGTGTGTGTGCACACTTCCTTACTTTCTGCACTGAAGGCACTCTGGGCTGTGCATTTCATGCTCCAGTCCTGGAATGAGCCATTTCTCCAAGGCACCCTGGCTCCTTTAATTGGAGAACAGTATCAGAAACCAAGTTCTGGGTGCCGGGTGTGCTCCCAGCTACTGGGGTCTCACTGCTGCCGGGACCCCTCAGCTAGCAGAGCAAGGACATGTGTGTGTGTGTGTGTGTGTGCACGTGTGCACGTGCACCCTGTGATGGACATGCATGTCTTGTGTAACTCTCTGGATCTGAGTTAGGAGGAACACGATGAGCTCCTGCCGAGGTCTCCGGCTCTAATCCATCACCACGTGAGTCTCCAGCCTCCTTCCCTGCTCGCCCCTAACCCCCCACGCCAACAGCGAGGACTGAGGCTCCCACCTCTGCTGTTCACATGCGTAACTGGCCAATTGCAATCCGTATCTAGCAGCACTGGGACTGCTAAGCGGTGTCCTCAGGGGAAACTACGCATCAGCTAGTGTACAGTTCTTACTCGCGGTACCTTTTGCCTTTGGTCTGGCAGGCTCTGCTTCCATTCAGTATTACTTAGGTTGGGAACTCTCTCCCCCCCATAGTAATGGTGCCTGTACATCTGTAACACAAATAGTTTCTCTTCTCACATCTGAATTTCATCCTGGGATCCCTCAATCACTTAAATGACTTTTGAAGAAACTTTCCAAGCATTTCTTGGACATACTGATTTGGATATATATTTTAGATGTATACCCAGAAGTGGGAATACTGGATCATACTGCAGTTCTATTTTTAAGGTTTTTGAGGAACTTCCATAGAGTTTGCTGTAGTAATTTACATTCCCACCAACAGGGCACAAGGTCTCCCTTTTCTGCACGTGCTTGCCAACACATCCTTGCCAACTCATCTTTTCATTAATAGCCATTCTGACAGGGGTGAGGGGATAGCTCATTGTGGTTTTAATTTGCATTTCCCGGATGATTAATGATGTTGAGGATTTTTTCATATATCCTTTGGCCATTTGCATGTCTTCCTTTAAGAAATGTCCATCAGGTCCTGTGAGCATTTTTTATTGGGTTATTTGTTTCCTTGCTGTTGTCTTGTTTGAGTTTCTTATGTATTTTGTATATTAACCCCTTATCTGATGCATGGCTTGTGAATGTTTTCTCCAAATTCACGGGCTGCCTTTTTACTCTGTTAATTGTTTCCTTTGCTATGAAGAAGCTTTTTAGTTTGATATAAACTCATTTGTTTAACTTTTGGTTTTTTTTATTTTGGGGGGCTTTTTCAGCACTATTCACAATAGCCAAGTTATGGAATCAACCTAAGAGCTCTCCAAAGAATGAATGGATAAAGAAAATATGGTGTGTGTGTGTGTGTGTGTGTAGTATGTTCAGAAAGTATACAGCCATGTAATATGAAAATAGAGACATTTATTGAAGAAGGTACAAGAAAAAAGAAACACTGTAGATAGGAA
The DNA here is from genome assembly GCF_040939455.1 of Microcebus murinus. Lineage (NCBI taxonomy): Eukaryota > Metazoa > Chordata > Mammalia > Primates > Cheirogaleidae > Microcebus > Microcebus murinus. The sequence continues at coordinate 1,524,790 of NC_134113.1, read as the reverse complement.
AATGGTGCCTTAGTCCCCTTCAAAGTAGGCACCTTGGGACCTCACACGGTTCTGTGTCTCTTCCCCAACCGATATGTTCAACATTCTCAGGGGTTCTTCTTGTTGCAGGCCTTCCAGAACGTGCATCACCTCCAACAGACCCTCAGCCATCTTTGAAGTGTTTGTGCCACTCTTCTACCTGCCCTCATTGCATCACCCCCGAAAGCCTTCTGAGCCATCCGAATAGTTCATGTGGAGGGTTATTCAAGCTCAATGCAGAATTTGCTGCAGATTTGTTGCTATACTCGCTCAAACTCGTTTAGAACGCGCCGGCCACGCAGTGCACACGCTCGCTCAACTGCGTCTATTGCCCCCCCCCCCCGACTAGCACGGTTAAGTCGTCATCGTTCACGCGTGTGCGTCCCAGTCCACTCGCCTTGGCTCTGCCAGGTTGCATTGACGCCTTGCAAACCGTTCTCCTTACCTTAACAATAGCTGGGTACTTTCTGGACAGCCCTCGCACAGGTATGTGTATATATGTGTCTGTACGCGCACACACACACACACACGCACGATGAAATGCTATTAAGCCTTAAAAATGAAGGAATTTGTGTCATTTGTGACAACGTGGATGACCCTGAAGGACATCGTGCTGAGTGGAGATAAAGCCGGGCACGGAAAGAAAAGCACCAGAAGTTCTCACTTACAAGTGGGGTCTGAGACAACCCAACTCAAGGAGACAGAGCAGAACGGTGGTCACCGAGGGCTGGGGGCCGGGGAAAGGGAGGGACTGGTCTAAGGATACAATGTTTCTGTTAGGCAGAAGGAATCAATGGCATGCATTTGAGATGATAGCCATGCTACTAGCTTGGTTTGACCATTCCAGTCTGTATACCTATATCATAGCTTCACTTTGCAGCTCATAAGTATATATACAATTATAATTTGTCAATATTTAGTAAAATAAAAAAATGTAAAACTTGCATATATTAAGGTTCGCTCTTTGTGCTGTAAAGTTATGTGGGTTTTTAATAGGAGGTGATCACAATCGTAAAGATATAATTCTGGAAAAATAATTTTAAAAGTTCTTTTTAAAGATATTTACATTTAAAAAAAAGAGGATCCGTTTGAGGAACACACAGAGGCACGGCAGAGCACCTCACAGGCCACCTTACGCAATAATATAGGCAATAACACGCGTTTTTTGGTAAGTGTAACCGCTCAGGTATTCTAATGACAGTCACACAGGTGTGACAGTTACGGCAGGTGCGCCGTATTCATGAAGCTGTAGGTCAAAGCGAAATGCATGAGCATGTCACTGTGGGTGGTGATGGCGCGCACTCAGCTTTATATACGTGGAAATCCGGAAGACCACGTTGCACAACCTACGTCTTTTGATGAGACTGACCGAAAACCTCAGTGGCCACCACCACATATGCAGCGGCCCCCAAAGCCGAGATCTTAAGAGATTTCATCTTTCAAAAATGCAGATGTACAAAAAGGGCGTCTCTTCATTTACTGAGGAAGTTTGAACATGTCTACATACACCCAGCACTTATGCAGTCAACGTTTCCATAATGCACTTTCATGGAGTCAAATTTGCAGAAAATGCACAGAATGAATTAGAACTCTCTGAAACGTCTGTGCTGTGCGTGGATCAAGTATTGAAAGTGATACAAAGATGAAATGCATAGCATAACAAACTTTAAAAAGTAATGCTGACAATTTAAAATGGTGAAAAAAAACTAAAAAAAAAGGAAAAATAAAACAAAAGACAAAAAAACACAGACTAAAAGGAAAACTTAAGATATGAAAAGGTGTATATTACAGGGGTACATCATAGGCAGCTTCGTGGAAATAGTCTGTCCGTAAGAGCCGGCTCACCTACACAATCATTATATTTTGAAGTCTTGCATTGCAGTGAATAACTGGAGGGTTTTTATTTTTTATTTTTTAATTTTTTCTTTTAGGGCCTGGCTCTTCTTGGAGAATACGCCACCTTCATTTTCTACCTGTGGCTGCTCTTTTTGAAATTATTCCGCGATTCAGCGTACGCAGACGTGAGCATTCCGCGTTAAATTTTCCCATCTTCTGCTTGGGAATTTTGATCTCCTGGGTTTCGGCAGTCACGATTATGGAATTTGGGAGTGTGTGTGTTGCGGGATCAAGATCCAAACCTACTTTAACCCACGCGCCGCGTCACAAAGAACAGCTGCCCTGCCTGAAACCCCGTGCCACCTGCCCTACCCTCCGCCCTTCCTTTTACGTCCCTGGTGACCACTGGTGTGTTTGCTACAACTGGAATCACAGAGCATGTGGGCTCTCAGGCTGGCATCTTTGACCTAAAAACACGCAGTTAAGGTCCAAGCCTGCGGGGCTCCTCGGTGTCTTTCTGTGGCTTGTCTGCTCACTCCTGTCACCAAATTCCATTTCATGGTGTGAATGCACCAGAATTCGCTTATCCATTCACCCTCTGAACGTCATCTTAGTTGCTTCCAGTTTTTGCAGGTTACGGATCAGACTGGCACAGATATTTGCATGCAGGTTTTTGTGCAGACCTGCGTGTTCAGATCAGCTGGGGGAACATGCAAGAGTGTGGCCGGGGGCCATATGGCCCGACTGCACTTCACTCCGTAAGGAGCTGCCGCGCCATCTTCCCGAGCGGCTGCACCCCTCTGGGTTCGCCTCAGCCACGGACGTGCACCCCTGTATCTCAGCCTGGACAAGCAGCATCCAGCGTTGTCAGGTTTTTGGATTTTAGCCGTTCCCCTGGGCGTGCCATGGTGGCCCACTTTCTGTTTTAACTTACAGTCCCTTAATGACGAGTGACATTGAGCTCCTTTTCATGCGCTTATTTGCTGTCCCTTTATCTCCTCTGTACTGTTGCCCACCTTTTTTAGTGGGATTGCTTCCTCTCGTTGTTGAGTTCCAAAAATTGTTTGTGTGTTTCGATACGGCTCTTTGTCATAACAAGCACCATGACAGTGAAGCGAGAAGACGATGCACTTCCTAAAAACAAGTCACTTGCTGCCCTGTGCTGGCTCAGCGTCCACGGTGACTCATCCTTTACTTGCCTGTCCCCTGCTGCCGGATGCTCAGGACTCTCCCACCGGGTTTTCTCCTAAAAGTAACGCCAGGATAAACAGGTGTGGGTCTATAACTGTGTTTGTTGGCAAGCGTATCTGTATAATAGATCCTTAGGAGCAGGCATGATGACTCCTGCTACTTTCCTATACTCTATTAGATTTTGTAGGGATTTCCACTTATTCTCTTGTATTTTCTAAACATGCAATCTCAGCGTCTACAAACTGAGATAGCCTCATCTCTCCCTTTTCGGTTACTAACACTCCGACTGAGCCCTCCTGTCTAATTACACTGGCGCCTGCCTCCACTACAAGGTGAAAACGTAGCGGAGAGAGCGGCCGATCTTGTCGTGTTTGTACACTGAGTGGAAATGCTCGTGGCATCGAAACGTTAAGTAAAATGTGGCTTTTGGATTTGAAGTACATAACTTTTATCAGTTAAAAAAAATCCATTGATTGTTATTTTAATAAGCATCATTTTAGATAAGGGATAAGTGTTGAATTTTATTAAATGGCCTTTTAGCTTTTATGGAGATGGTCGTATGATTATTTTACCCCGTGGGTCAATTAATGTGATGGAGAATTATACGAATGTTTTTCTTAATATTGAATCAGCCTTGCATTCCTGGAATAAACCCAATTACCACGTTGCATTTAATTTTCGATGTGATTTGGATTTTGCTTGCAGATTGTCTATGCTGTTATCTGCAAATTTACCAATATTATATTTGACATTTTGCATTAATATTCATAAGTGATATTAATCTTTTTATTGTGAGCCTTTTTCTCATTGAAAGAGATTCAGATGAATGCATCTCCTGCTTCACAAATAGGATTTGGAACTTGTCCTTCTTTCTCTATGCTCCTAAATATTCCAAGTAACAATGAGATTTTTGTATTAGAAGATTGGGTAAGATTCCCTTGTGAAACCATCTGTGCTTCTTGGTTTATTTCGTGGGAAAGAAATTTACAGCTTTACTTCTTGTAGAAAATTGGTCTTTTTAGACTTTCTACCTTGACGTGAGCTATTTTTTGGTGATTTTTTTCCCTTAAAAATCATCTATTTCAATTAGGCCTTCAGATTTATTTGCATAAAATGTGTCTAATTATTTATTTTTCCATTTTTGATAGCTGTTTCCTCCTGTCATTTCCTTCTTTGTGTAGTTGCATTTTTCCTTTCAAAATATTAAGTTGGCATCTGGGTTTCTGCTACCAATTCCTAGGACAGACAAAGACAGTTTGAACTGCACAGCCCAGTTTGACTGATGAACTGTAAGGAAAAGAGAGAGGTAGAGGGGAATCCAACGTAAAAGAAAGTTAAAAGATGTATCACATTTAATATGGGTGAAAACAGGTTGGTCAGGGATTAGTCCAAAGCTACCTGCTTGAATAAGGTATTCACTCTATAGTTTTTCTACATTATGTCATTATCTTATCCTTTTACCTTTATTAATTACTTCTTATTTCTTTCTAGGCACTGTATGGATATTTTTTCCATGTTTTATATTGAATATTTATTTTGTTCATTTTGCACAAATATTTATTATTATGAATTTTCCTCAGAGCACAGCTTTGGCTGTGTCCCATAGATCTGAAATCCATATTTTTATTACTATTATTGACCAGATGCAGGCCTACCTCATTTTATATCACTTCGCTTTATCGAGCTTTGCAGATGACGCATTTTTCCTACAAACTGAAGGTTTGCGGCAGCCCTGCTTCAAGCAGGTCTATTGGCACCATTTTTTCTAACAGCGTGTACTCGTTTCACGTCTCTGTGTCACATTTTGGTAATTCTTGCAACATTTCAAATTTATTATTATTGCATATGTTATGGTGATCTGTGATCTTTGATGTTACTGTTTGTAATTGGGACAATTATTACTATTGTTATTTGGGACACTGTGGATTGTGCTCACATGAGACACCTCACTCAATTGATACATGTTGTGCGTTCTGACCGCTCCACCAGCCAGCTGCTTCTGCCTCTCTCTCCCTTTCCTCCAGCCTCCCTATCCCCTGAGACACGAAGCTATCAAAGTTTGGCCAGTCGATAACCCTGCAACGGTCCCCTAAGTGTTCAAGCGAAGAGAAGAGTCAAACATCTCTCACTTTAGGTCAAAAGCTAGAAATGACTGAACTGAGTGAGGGAGGCATGTCCAAAGCTGAGGCAGGCTAAAAGCCAGGCCTTCACCAAACAGCCAGCCCAGCTGTGTATGCAAAGGAAAAGTTCTTGAAGGAAATTAAAAGTACACACAGATGATCAGAAAGCAAAACAGCTTTTTTACTGATATGGAGAGAATTGTAGTGGTCTGGATAGATGATCGAACCATCTTGAACATTCCCTTAAGTGAAGACCTGATCCAGATTAAGGCACTAAGTCTCTTCAGTCCTGTGAAGGCCGAAAGAGGCAAGGAAGCTGCAGAAGAAAGCTTGAAGCTACCTGAGGTTGGTTCATGGGATTTAAAGAAAGAAGCCGGGCCGGGCACGGTGGCTCATGCCTGTAATCCTAGCACTCTGGGAGGCCAAGGCGGGTGATTGCTTGAGGTCAGGAGTTCAAAATCAGCCTGAGCAAGAGCGAGACCCCGTCTCTACTATAAATAGAAAGAAATTAATTAGCCAACTAATATATAGAGAGAAAATATTAGCCGGGCATGGTGGCGCATGCCTGTAGTCCCAGCTGCTCAGGAGGCTGAGGCAGGAGGATTGTTTGAGCCCAGGAGTCTGAGGTTGCTGTGAGCTAGGCTGACGCCACGGCACTCACTCTAGCCTGTGCAACAAAGTGAGACTCTGAGAAAGAAAGAAAGAAAGAAAGAAAGAAAGAAAGAAAGAAAGAAAGAAAGAAAGAAAGAAAAAGAAAGAAAGAAAGAGAGAGAGAGAGAGAGAGAGAGAGAAGGAAGGAAGGAAGGAAGGAAGGAAGGAAGGAAGGAAGGAAGGAAGGAAGGAAGGAAGGAAAGGAGGGAGGGAGGGAGGGAGGGAGGGAGGGAGGGAGGGAGGGAGGGAGGGAAGAAAGAAAGAAAGAAAGAAAGAAGAAAGGAAGGAAGGAAGGAAGGAAGGAAGGAAGGAAGGAAGGAAGGAAGGGAAGAAAGGGAGAGAGAGAGGGAGGGAGGGAGGGAGGGAAGGAAGGAAGGAAGGAAGGAAGGAAAGAAAGAGAGAGAGAGAGAAAGAAAGAAAGAAAGAAAGAAAGAAAGAAAGAAAGAAAGAGAAAGAAAGAAAGAAAGAAAGAAAGAAAGAAAGAAAGAAAGAAAGAAAGAAAGAAAGAAAGAAAGAGAAGAAGAAAGAAAGAAAGAAAGAAAGAAAGAAAGAAAGAAAGAAAGAAAGAAAGAAAGAAAGAAAGAAAAAAGAGGGAGGGAGGGAGGGAGGGAGGAAGGAAGGAAGGAAGGAAGGAAGGAAGGAGGAAGGAAGGAAGAAAGAAAGAAAGAAAGAGAAGAAAGAAAGAAAGAAAGAAAGAAAGAAAGAAAGAAAGAAAGAAAGAAAGAAGCCGTCTCCATAGCATAGAAGTTCAAGCTGCAGCAGCAGGTGCCAATGTATTCCTAGAAGCTGCAGTGAGTTCCCCAGAAGATCGCTGGTGAAGGCGGCTACACCAAACAACAGGTTTTCAGCGTGGATGGAACAGCCTGGTACTGGAAGGAGACGCCATCTGGGCCTTCCGTAGCCAGAGAGAAGTCCGCGCCTGGCTTCAGAGCTTCCTAGGACAGACTGACTCTCTCGTGGGGGGCTAAAGCAGCTGGTGACTCTCAGTTGCAGTCAGTGTTCATTGATCATTCTAACAATCCTAGAACTCTTAAAAATTACCCTACACCTACTCTGCCTGTGCTCTATAAATGGAGCAACAAAGCCTGGATGACAGCACCTCTGTGTATAGCATAGTTTATCGAATATTTTAAGCCCACTGTTGAGACCTACTTCTCAGAAAATAAATGTTTTGTTTTTTTTTCAAAATGTTACTGCTCATTGACAATGCCCCTGGTGACCTGAAAAAATCCAGTGGAAACATGCAATGAGTTGAGTGCTGCTTTCACGGCTCTTAACGCAACATCCACTCTGCAGCCCACGGATCAAGGAGTCATTTCTAATTTCAAGTCTTATTATTTAAGAAATACATCTCGCAAGGCTGTATCTGCCCTAGATACTGATTCCTCTGATGGATCTGAGCAAGGTAAATTGAGAGCCTTGTGGAGAGGATTCACCATTCTAGATGCCAGTAAGGACATCTGCGATTCATGCAAGGAGGTCAAAATAGCAATATTAAGAGGAGCTTGGAAGAAGCTAATTCCAGCCCTTGTGGATGCCTTTGAGGGGTTCAAGACTTCAGTGGAGGGAGTCACTGCAGATGTGGGGGAAATAGCAAGAGAACTAGAATTGGAAGTGGAGCCCGAAGGTGTGAGACTGAATTGCTGCTGCAATCTCGTGATCAAACTTGTGCGGATGAGGACTTGCTTCTCATGGATGAGCAAAGAAGGTAGTTGGTCTCTTGAGGCGGAATCTGCTTTTGGTGAAGATGCTGTTGAACATCATTGAAATGACAACAAAGGATTTAGAACATTCCATAAACTTAGTTGACAAAGACGCCTCAGTGTTTGCAAGGGTTGGCTTCAACTTTGAAAGAAGTTCTTCTGCAGGTACAGTGCCGTCAGACAGCACCTCATGCTACAGAGGAGTCTTCGGTGCGGGGAAGAACTGATTGACGTGGCAAACTTCATTGCTGTCTTATTTTAAGAATGTTCCACAGCCACCCCAGCCTTCCTCAACCGCCACCCTGATGAGCCAGCAGTCGTAGAATTGAGACAAGACCCTCCACCAGCAAAAAGATAACGATTTGATGAAGGCTCAGATGATTGTTAGCTTTTATTTATTTTAGTAACAAAGTATTTTTGATAAGGTACAGACTTTGTTTTTTTAGACATAATACTATTGCATACTTAACCACTTTGGTACGAGTGTCGACTATAGTCCGACAGCCACAGATGAATGCGCCACAGCCGAGCGTCGACTTTAGTCGACAGCCAAAAGCTTTTACTTTTACAGCTTTTATCTCTGCAGTTGCAGTGTGTACATTCAGCTAATAAGTTACTACAAATATGCGACCTTTTAACAAGTCCCTTAGTAGGAGTTATTGTAGTTATTTTCCTAAAGCTGCCTGTAAAATAAAACAAGCGTTCAGGGCTTTCAAGCTTTCCTCATCACACGAGAGCAAAACGGACGCGTCGTCAATGCACAGCACAGACTGCCGTGCGGACCGTGAAGCGCCGGCCGTGGGCGAGGTCTCCCTGCCGATGGGCGCCGGACCCAAGTGGTTAACAGACTACAGTATAGTGTGGACATAACATATATGCATTGGGAAACTAAAAACATTGTGTGACTCGCTTTATTGTCAATATTAGCTTTTCTGTGTTGGTCTGGAACTGAACCTGCACTAGCTCTGGGGTGTGCTTATATATTGTAATTTTGTTTTGAATTTCCCTCTTTGATTCATAATAATACCATAGTCAGAGCATGAATTGTTTTTGTTTTTAGTTTTTTGGTTTTTTTGTTTGTTTGTTTGTTTTTTGCCTCATAATGTGGTCAATGTTTAGGGATCCATCGTGCATGCCTAACAATTGGTTCCCACCGTAAAAGTTCATAGCGTGCACCTGGCGTCCATATGGTGTGCAGGTCTCCCGCCTGCAACCGGAGGCTCTGTCCGTTTGATCTGGTTTCTGCTGTTAGGTGGATTTTACTAGTTTTAGCCGTGTCTCTTTATGGAAGATTTTGCATTTTGTACTTATCAAATTTTTTTTATATTTTATCAATATTTTGATGTGTTATTGAGTGCACCAGTGTTTCCTAAAAACGTTATACACTTGACCTTGGACAGCACGGGTTTGAAGTGGGCAGGATTTTCAGCTCTGCGGGGGGCCGGGGCACTGCCCGCCGGCTTGGTCAAGGGTCGGCTCTACTTTCCTGTGAATTCCGTGTCTGCCTCGCTTCACGCTTTAGTTCTGAATTCCCTCTTGTCCAAGATCAAGCGCACGACCCCGGCTTTCTTTCCGGTCGTACTTTCTCAGTGCATCTTGCTCACGTGTCTTGTCTCTGCCTTGCCGTCTCTGTGTCTTAGCCACACCTCGAGTGCGCGTCGTACAGCCGGTTTCTCCGGTGGCCTGCGTGTGCGCGTTGGAGGCAGCTGGGAACCGCGGCCGAGCGCCTGGGTCTCAGTCACTACCTGCTCAGCCCAGGCCCTCAACCTGGCTCCGGGACATCAGCCTCCCCAAGCTGGGCGCCCAGGGTGGGGTCTGGGGAACCCAGGCTGAGAGGGGGAGGCTCAAGCGGACCTCGGCGTGGGTGGCAGACGCCCCTCCCAGCCCCAGCCCTGCACTTCTGCACCACGGTCTCACCCTCCCGGCCGGGCTCTGCCCCCTCCGACCTGCGGGTGTGCCTGGGCCCAGCCCCATCTGCCAGCCGCCTCGGTTCTCCCAACTTCCCCTCCCGGGGCCTCCGCAGCCCCCACGGCTGGCGCAGCAGCTCAGAGGCATGGGCTGTAAACAGTGGACGTGGACTTAGGGCCATGCGGGTCTGGGTTCCAATCCCAGCTCTGTCATAGGTCGGCCTTGGGCCTTGGATGTCCACGTCTCTCTCCGTCTGCATTTCCTCCTCCGTAAATGGGGTCCGTGCCCCCTTCGGAGGGTCTGTGAGGATCCGGTGAGATGATGGAAATGATGCTCTGTGAGTAGCTGGCCGGGTGGGGCCTGCGGGTCCCCACCGCCCCGTCCTCTGGGCCAGGGGCGCCGGCGCAGGGCGTGCTACACCGGGCTACACCTGTGCCTCGAGGCACTGGCTTTCCTGTCTCCGTCTGCTCTTCAGCCTGGCTCTGACGGTTCTCGGACCCTGCCGGGTGCAGAGCCGTGAAACTCGATGCAGAAACGCAGGATTGAAATCTCCGCTCTCCTCCGTAGAGCCAAGCTGGCAGCCAGCGCCCGGAGCCCCAGCACCCAGCGGGTTTGGGCCGGCCTCTCCGGGGCTCGCGGGGTCCCCGGGCTCCGGGGCCGCAGCTCGGGCTTCTCCCTGCTGGGGGGGGGCGGGGGCTGTGCTCAGCGCTGTGTCTTGGCCTCCCCCTGAGGACACCCCGAACCTCACTCAAACCCATAATCTCGTGTTGATGGACGAAATTAGCCTCCGAATTCTAATGAGACTGCACTCGGGAGACAGACAGCTCATCTGAACATTAAATGAGAAAAATTGCCACTTTTGCTGGTTCCTTTAGAAACTCATTTGCATTCTGTCAGCTCTCATTATGAAGGGGAACCGCAGATATGGATGGGAACGTGGGCCAAGGGGGGGCCCTGGCCGGCCGGGGCGTGGGGGGTAGCGTGCAGCAGCATGGTGGGGGGGCTCTCTCAGGGCACGGGGCCTCCTCTGCTCAGCCTCACACTGCCCACCTCCCACCCCCCAGCCCACCCCAGGGCTCTGCGGAGGGACAGCCCAGCAGCCCCGAGGCCTCCCATGTGGGGCTCCCCGTACCCCCCTGCAGGGCTGTGAGCAGAGGGACCAAAGGCCCAGGCGAGCTGTCCCGCTCAAGCTCCAAGCTGCTCTTTGGCTGGGTGACCGGTCACCCCGGACTTTGCAGCTTAAAGCAACAGTGGTTGGTCATTTCTCACACCCTGCGCCGTGGCTGGGCTGTCCTTCTGGTCTGACCTCGCTGTGGGGCGTGGTCCACCTGCAATGGAGCTGACCTGGGCAGCCCAAGGCGCTACCAGGTGTGGGCACAAGGATGGGCACCTCTGAGTGCAGGGCTGGCTTCCCAGAGGACCCGGAGGGCTGCACTTGCTTCTTGCAGTTGGGTCCCAGAAAGGACAGGGCCTCACTCCTGCAACAGCTTCCTGGGCCAACAGCTTCCTGGGCCGGGCTGGCCCCAGCCAGTCCAGATTCTGGAAGAGGAGGAGGAGGGGGAAAGGGAGGAGGAGGGAGAAGGAGAGGTAGGAAGGAAGAGGAGGGAGGAGGAGGGGGGAGAGGAGGGGGGAGAAAGGAGGAGGAGGAGGGGGGAGGAGGAGGGGGAGGGGAGAGGGGAGGAGGGAGGAGGGAGAGGGGAGGAAGTAAGGAGGAGGGGGAGGAGGAAGGGGAGGAGGATTGGGAGGGAAGGAAGTGAGGGGGAGAGGAGGAAGTGAGGAGGAGGGGGAAGAGTGGGAGGAGGGGGAGGGGAGGAAGTGAGGAGGAGAGGGAGGAGGAGTGGGAGGAGGAGGGGGAGGAGGAGTGGGAGGGGAGGACGTGAGGGGGAGGGGGAGGAGTGGGAGGAGGAGGGGAGGAAGTGAGGAGGAGGGGGAGGTGGAGTGGGAGGAGGAGGGGGAGGAGGAGTGGGAGGAGGAGGGGAGGAAGTGAGGGGGAGGGGAGGAAGTGAGAGGTAGGGGAGGAAGTGAGGAGGAGGGGGAAGAGTGGGAGGAAGAGGAGGAGGGGGAGGAAGAGGGGAGGAGGAGTGGGAGGAGGAGGGGAGGAGGAGTGGGAGGAGGAGGGGAGGAAGTGAGGGGGAGGGGAGGAAGTGAGAGGTAGGGGAGGAAGTGAGGAGGAGGGGGAAGAGTGGGAGGAAGAGGAGGAGGGGGAGGAAGAGGGGAGGAAGTGAGGAGGAGGGGGAGGAGTGGGAGAAGGGAGAAGAGGGGAGGAGGGGGAGGAGGAGGGGAGGAGTGGGAGGAGGAGTAGGAGTGGGAGGAGGAGGAGGAGAGGAAGAGCGGAGGAGGCCCCGTCTCTTAACAAGAGGGACGTGCACAGGGAGAGGAGCCCGGGCTTCTGGAGAGAACCTCGCCTTCCCGGGACCCCAGAGAGCCATTCGGCTTGGGATCAGCATCGAGCCCAGCGTCACGTGGCTCCTCTAGGTCGGGGGAACGGAACAGGGAACACGCAGTTCCGAGGAGGACCGGACACCCCGTGGGCGCTGCGGCCTCCAGAGCAGGACCCGGCGGTGGGGCCGGAGCACCCTCACGTCCGGCGGGCTCACGCCCCGCCGCCAGACCCCACGGCAAGCAAGCTGTTAACTCCGGGCCGGCTCCGTTCTCCTGGGCTGTCCTCAATCGGGGGCCGGCAGACCGCGGCCTGCACAGCCCCGGCCGATGCCCGCGTCACGTGACAAACAAGGCTTTGCTGGAGCCCGGCCACGCTCCTCCGCGCCCCTGCCGTGTGCGGACGCCTGTGTGGCCCGGGCCGTGTTAGCGGCTGCACGGAGGCCCAGGCCAGAGCCGACCCTCTGGGCCGCCCCAGGGAGGCCGGGCTGGCCCCCCTCCCGCCAGGCTGCGAGGCTGCGGCCCTGCCCTGGCTCTGCCCGCAGAGGCCCCTCCTAGCCCGGTGCCCGGCGGAGGGAAGTGCCTCGGGCCTCACGGATCCCTGGAGGAAAGCGTCCACACTGGGGCCTGGGCTACACCGTGCGCGTGAGTTTAAAGTCCTTTCACGAAAACCCCCCGGTCGCCGTCTGCCCCCGACGCCCTCTCGTGCAGACCCGCCCGCCGGAGGTGTGACTCAGGCAGATCATTAAGCGGTCGCCGGAGCTAACGGCTGACATGGGCACTAATTGTAATTAAAAATTAGCATAGAAATGTGCTTTTAGGAGATTAAAATTATCGGCGGGTCCCGACCCGCACGCATCGGCCCGAGTGATGGACGACAACAGAGCGTCGCGTTAAATAAAGTGCAGCTAATGGGCTTTCCAGAGAGAAGAGATGCAAATTCATTGATTTCCCTTCGCCCCCTGATTTACAAACACGCCTTCCGCATAGATAAACACCACCCCCCTGCCGGGAGCCGCGGCTCCTCACACCCGACCTCGGGCTCCCGGGCGGCGTCTCCATCAATTTCCACCCGGGTCCATGACCCCTAATAGCAGCTCTGTACCGTAAGCACTTTCTGCGCTCTGGAAATTGCATTACACGTTAGGAATATTATCTCCGCGCAGCCAACTATCAGTTCATGATTAGCTGAGTGGTGTACTCGTGTCAGGGAGAGGAAACGGGATTCGTGGGACAATTATGGCCGGCGTCGCGGATGCTGGTGGCTGGTCAGAGACACAGCAAGGCGGGGACACAGGTGCGGAGAGTCCCTGGGTGGCCTCTGATCTCGAGTTTCCCCCTTGTCCTCCCAGGGTGCCGTGGCAGGTGGGGTGGGTGTTGGGGTCACAGCCTTCTGGACCCTGCAGCGCCCAAGGGCTCCCTGGGGAGGTGGAGGCAGGATTCCATGAGACGGGTGCAGGGAGGGCTCTGGGGGCCGGGCTGTTGGGTGCCCCGTCTGCGAGTTCAGAGCCGGGATGGGTTTGGTCGGCTCCAGGTACTCTGCTGATTTCTGTGCAGAGAATCCACAGGGACCAGGGCACAGAATCCACAGGGACGAGGGCAGAGAGTCCACAGGGACCAGGGCAGAGAATCCACAGGGACCAGGGCAGAGAGTCCACAGGGACCAGGGCAGAGGATCCACAGGGACCATGGCAGAGAATCCACAGGGACCAGGGCAGAGAATCCGCAGGGACCAGGGCAGAGAATCCGCAGGGACCAGGGCAGAGAATCCACGGGGACCAGGGCAGAGGATCCACAGGGACCACGGCAGAGGATCCACAGGGACCACGGCAGAGGATCCACAGGGACCAGGGCAGAGGATCCACAGGGACCATGGCAGAGAGTCCACAGGGACCAGGGCAGAGAGTCCACAGGGACCAGGGCAGAGGATCCACAGGGACCAGGGCAGAGAGTCCACAGGGACCAGGGCAGAGAGTCCACAGGGACCAGGGCAGAGAGTCCACAGGGACCAGGGCAGAGAGTCCACAGGGACCAGGGCAGAGAGTCCACAGGGACCAGGGCAGAGAGTCCACAGAGACCAGGGCAGAGGATCCACAGGGACCAGGGCAGAGGATCCACAGGGACCAGGGCAGAGAGTCCACAGGGACCAGGGCAGAGAGTCCACAGGGACCAGGGCAGAGGATCCACAGGGACCAGGGCAGAGAGTCCGCAGGGACCAGGGCAGAGAGTCCACAGGGACCAGGGCAGAGAGTCCACAGGGACCAGGGCAGAGAGTCCACAGGGACCAGGGCAGAGAGTCCATAGGGACCAGGGCAGAGAGTCCACAGGGACCAGGGCAGAGAGTCCGCAGGGACCAGGGCAGAGAATCCACAGGGACCAGGGCAGAGAGTCCACAGGGACCAGGGCAGAGAGTCCACAGAGACCAGGGCAGAGGATCCACAGGGACCAGGGCAGAGGATCCACAGGGACCAGGGCAGAGAGTCCATAGGGACCAGGGCAGAGAGTCCACAGGGACCAGGGCAGAGAGTCCGCAGGGACCAGGGCAGAGAGTCCACAGGGACCAGGGCAGAGAATCCACAGGGACCAGGGCAGAGAGTCCACAGGGACCAGGGCAGAGAGTCCATAGGGACCAGGGCAGAGAGTCCACAGGGACCAGGGCAGAGAGTCCGCAGGGACCAGGGCAGAGGATCCACAGGGACCAGGGCAGAGAGTCCACAGGGACCAGGGCAGAGAGTCCACAGGGACCAGGGCAGAGAGTCCATAGGGACCAGGGCAGAGAGTCCACAGGGACCAGGGCAGAGAGTCCATAGGGACCAGGGCAGAGAGTCCACAGGGACCAGGGCAGAGAGTCCGCAGGGACCAGGGCAGAGAGTCCACAGGGACCAGGGCAGAGAGTCCACAGGGACCAGGGCAGAGAATCCACAGGGACCAGGGCAGAGAGTTCACAGGGACCACGGCAGAGAGTCCACAGGGACCAGGGCAGAGAATCCACAGGGACCAGGGCAGAGAGTCCACAGGGACCAGGGCAGAGAGTCCACAGGGACCAGGGCAGAGGATCCACAGGGACCAGGGCAGAGAGTCCACAGGGACCAGGGCAGAGGATCCACAGGGACCAGGGCAGAGGATCCACAGGGACCAGGGCAGAGAGTCCACAGGGACCAGGGCAGAGAGTCCACAGGGACCAGGGCAGAGGATCCACAGGGACCAGGGCAGAGGATCCACAGGGACCAGGGCAGAGAGTCCACAGGGACCAGGGCAGAGAGTCCACAGGGACCAGGGCAGAGAGTCCGCAGGGACCAGGGCAGAGAATCCACAGGGACCAGGGCAGAGAATCCACAGGGACCAGGGCACAGAGTCCATAGGGACCAGGGCAGAGAGTCCACAGGGACCAGGGCAGAGAGTCCATAGGGACCAGGGCAGAGAGTCCACAGGGACCAGGGCAGAGAGTCCACAGGGACCAGGGCAGAGAATCCACAGGGACCAGGGCAGAGAGTTCACAGGGACCACGGCAGAGAGTCCACAGGGACCAGGGCAGAGAATCCACAGGGACCAGGGCAGAGAGTCCACAGGGACCAGGGCAGAGAGTCCACAGGGACCAGGGCAGAGGATCCACAGGGACCAGGGCAGAGAGTCCGCAGGGACCAGGGCAGAGAGTCCACAGGGACCAGGGCAGAGAGTCCACAGGGACCAGGGCAGAGAGTCCACAGGGACCAGGGCAGAGGATCCACAGGGACCATGGCAGAGAGTCCACAGAGACCAGGGCAGAGAGTCCATAGGGACCAGGGCACAGAGTCCACAGGGACCAGGGCAGAGAGTCCACAGGGACCAGGGCAGAGAGTCCACAGGGACCAGGGCAGAGGATCCACAGGGACCAGGGCAGAGAGTCCACAGGGACCAGGGCAGAGAGTCCACAGGGACCAGGGCAGAGAATCCGCAGGGACCAGGGCAGAGGATCCACAGGGACCAGGGCAGAGAATCCACAGGGACCAGGGCAGAGGGTCCACAGGGACCAGGGCAGAGAGTCCACAGGGACCAGGGCAGAGGATCCACAGGGACCAGGGCAGACAGTCCACAGGGACCAGGGCAGAGAGTCCACAGGGACCAGGGCAGAGAGTCCACAGGGACCAGGGCAGAGAGTCCACAGGGACCAGGGCAGAGAATCCGCAGGGACCAGGGCAGAGAGTCCACAGGGACCAGGGCAGAGGATCCACAGGGACCAGGGCAGAGGATCCACAGGGACCAGGGCAGAGAGTCCACAGGGACCAGGGCAGAGGATCCACAGGGACCAGGGCAGAGAGTCCACAGGGACCAGGGCACAGAGTCCACAGGGACCAGGGCAGAGAGTCCACAGGGACCAGGGCAGAGGATCCACAGGGACCAGGGCAGAGGATCCACAGGGACCAGGGCAGAGGATCCACAGGGACCAGGGCAGAGGATCCACAGGGACCAGGGCAGAGAGTCCACAGGGACCAGGGCAGAGAGTCCACAGGGACCAGGGCAGAGAGTCCACAGGGACCAGGGCAGAGAATCCACAGGGACCAGGGCAGAGGATCCACAGGGACCAGGGCAGAGAGTCCACAGGGACCAGGGCAGAGGATCCACAGGGACCAGGGCAGAGAGTCCACAGGGACCAGGGCAGAGAGTCCACAGGGACCAGGGCAGAGAATCCACAGGGACCAGGGCAGAGAATCCACAGGGACCAGGGCAGAGAATCCACAGGGACCAGGGCAGAGGATCCACAGGGACCAGGGCAGAGAGTCCACAGGGACCAGGGCAGAGAGTCCACAGGGACCAGGGCAGAGAGTCCACAGGGACCAGGGCAGAGAATCCACAGGGACCAGGGCAGAGAGTCCACAGGGACCAGGGCAGAGAGTCCACAGGGACCAGGGCAGAGAATCCACAGGGACCAGGGCAGAGGATCCACAGGGACCAGGGCAGAGGATCCACAGGGACCAGGGCAGAGAGTCCACAGGGACCAGGGCAGAGAGTCCACAGGGACCAGGGCAGAGAATCCACAGGGACCAGGGCAGAGGATCCACAGGGACCAGGGCAGAGGATCCACAGGGACCAGGGCAGAGAGTCCACAGGGACCAGGGCAGAGAGTCCACAGGGACCAGGGGAGAGGATCCACAGGGACCAGGGCAGAGAATCCACAGGGACCAGGGCAGAGGATCCACAGGGACCAGGGCAGAGAATCCACAGGGACCAGGGCAGAGAGTCCACAGGGACCAGGGCAGAGAGTCCACAGGGACCAGGGCAGAGAGTCCACAGGGACCAGGGCAGAGAATCCACAGGGACCAGGGCAGAGAGTCCACAGGGACCAGGGCAGAGATGGGGCATGAGGTGGCAGGGGCCCAGGGGAGGGGAGCTCCGGAAAGTTGACTCTGGTGACACCCTGAGTCCTGGACATCTTTAAAAGGCAGGACTCTGGTAGGCTGGTGACAGGCTTCAGGGGAGAAGAAAGGCTCACAGTTGAGGCCGCACTTCGGTCCAGCCCCCGGGGAATGTGCCTGCGGCTGGCGCAGGAGGGCAGAGCGGGCAGGAGCCGTGTGCTGTGCGGGAGGAGGGAGAGATGGGGGCTCGGACATGCTCAGCGCCGATGCCCTTGATCCACCTCCACGTGGCGCTCCCGGGGCAGTGGGGACCCGCAGCAGCTCTCCCACCTTTCCTGCCCACGCGGTCCTGCCAGCCGTGGGATCACCTCTGCATCTCCCCATTGCTCACTGGAAGCTTCCACCGGTGTGGGCCACGCCACGTCAGGTCTGAAGATTCCACCACCCACCAGCTTGAGGCCAGGGCAGTCACGAGGTGGCCTGCGCCCCACTGGCTCCACACTGTCCCTCCCAGGGTCCCTGTGGCGCCCCGTCCCTCTGCTCCGCCTCCATCTGCTCTGTGGCCTCCGGCTCCCCGAGGGACGTCAGGCTTGGTCTCAGGGCTCCTCTCCCTGAGCCCCCCTGCCAGGGACTCCCCGCCCTGCCTCACAGCTGGCCTTTCCGGAAACTCCGGGGGACTCGGTCCAATATCCCTGTCTCCCCTTTGTCCCCCAACAACCCTGCACCCCATGCTGGGAACCTAACCTCACTGCCCTCTGGATCCCTGTCTCCCCGGTTTCTGCAAACGCTATTCCCTTCCTCTTGTCCTACTGAACAGGCTCGCCCAGGAGAAGGGCAGGGGCTCCTCCCAGGGCCCCTCCTGGCTCCTCGTGCCCCCAGGGCCTGGTCTGTCCACCAGCTGTCCCCACAAGCAGCAGCCCACTGGTCAGTCAGCCAGTGGCACCTGGTGCTGCCCATGCTCAGGGGGCGTTTGTTGAGCGAAGGAAGGTGTCCAGGATGCAGCACTGCAGGGCGTGGTCAGCCGGCCAGGCGCCGAGCTGGGCCAGGGGCTGGGCCCCTGCTGGCCAGGTGCCACAAGACAGGTGGCGTGGCTCTAGGAACGACCGCCGGAGCTGCTCGGGTTCAGAATTCTGTGGGTTCGGAGGCAGCGAGCCAGCCGTGGAGCATCTCAGGGTTATCTGTCGAAACCAACTGCCAGCCTGTGCCGGGTGCGGCCCCAGCCCATCACTCTGTGTCGTCTGCACCTGCGGCTTCCACCCGGCGAGCACCGGGCTGGCTCGGAGCCTAAACTCCTGGAGATTAATGGATAAAGCAATCATATTCCCTGGAATTGGGTCCAGGAGTCAAAGAAAGCGATGGGGATGGGGTCGCCCGAGAACGGTTTGCACAGCCAGTTTCATTAACCCTTCTGTGACCTCAGAAATCTCTTCCACAGAACGGCTCCCCTGCCATGGCCGTGGGGCCGCGGGCCACGAGCGTGGGCAGGTGTTTGCGGGAGGCTGGCGGGGCCGGGCCTGGGGGAGAACACGGTCTCTCGCCCCGCTTTCTTTCGTTCTCGGCCGTTTGGAGAACACTGCTGTTTTCTGGAGTCTGAGTGAATTATTTGCTGGGGAATGAAACCTGCCCTCCGTGTGCCTTCACCAACACGGAGGAATTGGAGGGTAGATTTGTTTTCCTTAATGTCTGTCTCTGCTTTTCCGGGAGCTGTCCTGGGAGAGCCGATCGCAGCTCCACGCAGCGCAGGCCGAGGCGGGTGGGGCTCTCTGCTCCCTCACCTGCACAGTGCTCGGCCGGTTGGCGGCAATGGGGGCGATTTAGCCCTCCAAGTCGTCCAGGTCCTCCAACCCTGCGCCCTTCGACCCCACGACCTCCGACCCCATGCCCTCCGACCCCGCGCCCACCCTCAGGCCTCCCTTCCTGGGATCTCGCTGGACCCCTGGCCCAGGCGTCCTCGGCTGCCAGCGATGCTCTCCCCGGGGGACTCAGGCTCCGGCAGAGGTGGCGGCTTCCCCGGCCCTCCCTGCCCCTGAGCTGGCTCAGGTGGGACCCTCAGCCCCTCCCAGGTGGGGGCACTGCCCTGGGGGGAGGACAAGGCGAGCCTGTAACCTCTCTCACCCACCTGTTCTGCTAATGCACCTGGGGAGGGTGCAGGTGAGCAGTCGGATCCCTCGGAGTGAGGACGATGACTAGCACGGTCCCGGGACCACCGGGGCGCAGCTGGACCGCATGAAGCTCCGGGCGCTCTCAGCCGCGCAGTGGGAAAGGAGCAATGCCAGCCGAGTGGCAGACCCTGGGCCAGGGGGTGATGCGGTCACTCCAGATGGACGGTGTTACGGGAAAGCGGCCCCGTGGAAGCCACCTGTACACCTACCGAGCTCCTTTGCTCCCTGTGTGTGGAATTGGCCCATAGGTCCCCACCCACCCCTGCCAGGGCTCCCTTCTGCGACAGAGAGGGAGGGCAGGGCGTGACCCGCACCAGGCCCCAGGTGCCAGCCCCACCTTCCCGGCAGCCTCAGCCCGCAGTGCCCGGCCTGAGCACCAGGACCCCCGGGAGGAGCCGGAGTGGGGAAGCCCAGGGCCGGCTGTGGCTCAGGAGGAGGGACGGGGCCCACCCCGGGTTCTCTCCGGGCCTGTGTGGGGGATGGGCTCGATGCCACATTGTGTTAAGATGAAGCTGGAGCACTGGGGGTGCTTTTGGCACAATGGGGGGTGAGGCTCACCTGGTCAGGACACCCTGGCTTTAGACCCAAGTCCTGACTTGCCAAACTCGGTTACTCAGGCACCAAATCATGACACCTGGCTCTGTGCTGCCCAAGCTCGGTGCTGAAGATGCAGGCAGCAATGACATGCAGTGCTGACACCTTGAGGACTCGGGTTCTAGCGTGGAGTGCAGCAGATGGACCGACCAACCGCAGCTAGAGACCACCTGCCAGGTGTTTTCCCTGGGAGGACAGCGGCTTGTGGAGCACTCGCTGCCGTGAGCACAGACGGGTTCTAGCGGGCAGCACTGTGTGCGCACGGTGGGTGCTCCTCTCTCTCTCCTTTGTTGGATCTGTAGCATCCAGAAGGTGCTCGGTAACCACGTACCCGACAGGCCACAGAGCGCTAGGTGTGAGGTCCACCCTCCACCCCCACGCCTCCCCTCCTGGCCCTGCTTGGTTCCTGGACCTCAGGGAGGAGGAACCACGGCCAGGTAGGGACCTTCCAGGGACCACGTGGAGCCGCCACTCATAGCAACGGGAGGAACTAGATATCCCACCCTTCAAAAAACTTAGAGAAGGTGAGTATGATACATTAAATAGCTCTCAAAATCCGTGGCTAAGCTCTGGATAAAGTAAAAGAAATGCCCAGGTACCAAAAATGAGGAGGGACCTTCAAGAAGAAGTGCTGAGCTTCTGAGGAAGTGACAAGGATTCAAGGGCTGTTTGCCAGTTGCAGGACCCCGCAGGCTCAGGGTGTAAAGAGGGAAACAGGAGCAGGGGGTTTCTCCAGGCAAACAGGAGCAGGGGGTTTTGCAGCTGGCAGTTGAGGCAGGTGCCCCTGCGTGTGGACTAGAGCCGAGGGAATATGGAGGGTCCTCAAAGGAGCATTAACCCTGTGAAAGGGCCAGGTGGAGAAAATGCAGCCTCAGGGCCCAGGGAAATGAAGAACACAAGTTTGCTCCGTCAGCCACCGAGTTTCACATGCTCCCTGCCCGGAGGCTTTGCAGGCCAACAGGGCAAGAATCGGGTGAAAGTGCCTCTAGATTCCTGCTGCTCCGGTCACCTGCAGAAGCAAAGGTAAGTACCCCCTGGAGGTCACGCCTCCCCCCGCACCCCGCGGGATTCTCGAGGACAAGCCCTGCTGGACAGGCACCCACAACCCCAAACTGCACACAACAGGAGGAAGGACAGGCCGCCGGGCGGGCCCTGGAACTCTGGACGAGCCAAGTGTGAAATGCCGAATGTTAGACGTCCTGAATATTTCATACAATAAAAGAGGATCCGGAAACATAAGCACAGATCCAGAAAAATACTTTCAGAAAACTGAATGCCTGAAAAATTACAAAATGGAATCTTAAGAAGTGGGGAAAAAATTCATTATTGATTTTTCTCGTATTAAAAAGAGAGAATCGGCCGGGCGCGGTGGCTCACGCCTGCAATTCTAGCACTCTGGGAGGCCGAAGCAGGAGGATCGCTCAAGGTCAGGAATTCGAAACCAGCCTGAGCAAGAGTGAGCCCTCGTCTCTACTATAAATAGAAAGAAATTAGCTGAACAACTGAAAATATATATAGAAAAAATTAGCCGGACATGGTGACACATGCCTGTAGTCCCAGCTACTTGAGGTTGCTGTGAGTGAGGCTGACGCCATGGCACTCACTCTAGCCTGGGCAACAGAGCAAGACTCTGTCTCAAAAAAAATAAATAAATAAAAGAGAGAGAGAGAATCCACAAACACAGAAGCTAGAGCTGAGTGAGTCTCCCCAGAGAGGAAGGAAAACCCATGAAGAGCAAGTACAAAGATGTGTCATCGTATTCTCGTCCTTCCAAAACAAAAAGCTGAGAGAGATTTGGGGACAGGGGAGAGCCAAGAGGTAGGAGTTGAAAATGTTCTTAAATCAGTGAAAGACACGAATCCTCGTGTTGGAGGAGCATTGTGAGTGCCAGAGTATGAAGACTTCCACGCTGAGCTACCACCCAGAAAATCAACCTAAGGACACCAAAGTCAAAGGAAAGAACTTTAAGAGTAGCCAGAGAGGAAGGACATATCCCGTGCAGAGGAACAAGTTACACCTACAACAGAATTCTCAGGAGAACGACAGGAGGAAGAAGGAACACTAGAACGGTGACTCCAAAGGACTGAAGGAGCATGACAGCTGATACTTTATTGCTAGTGTCCAAAATAAAAGAATGAATAAAAACATCTTCATGCAAAACCAGAGAATTTTTCATTAAAAGTTCCGGGCAGAGAACCATCTAAAGCAGAGCCCGGGCAGCGAACATAGCCCGGGCAGCCCACACGCAGTCTCTCCCGCCTGTGTTTTGCTGTTGTGGATACAGCCCTCGAAAAATGTAAACCCCCAAAAACAAAAATATAAAATCCGTTTTGAACCGATGGACCTTAAAAACCAGGCGGGAGGTCAGGTTTGGCCCGTGGGCTGCCGTTTCCTGACCCCTCCCCTGAAACAGGGGTCTCCAGAGAAAGACTCGACTCAAAATTTTGGGAGGGAAAAAAGAGAATTTCTGATGACTGAGTAACAAATAATTGTATGAATTCGGGTGAGTTTCAAATTTTTTTTTCCTTTCAGCAAAATTCAGAGTGTCAGATAAATGATTAAAATCTGAAATCATTTTGGTGACAATTGATATTCGTTGCACCTGTGTTTTAGCTGTTGCGACTCATCCCGCTATGAACACGGGTGTACAAATACCTCTTCAAGACCCTGCTTTCAATTCCTCTGGGTAGACCACCCCCCCCCCATGTGGAGTCCCCGGATCATACGGTAATTCCATTTTTAGTTTTTTGAGTAACCGTCGCACTGTTTTCCACAACCCGCTGACATTCCCACCCTAAGAGAGAGTTGCAGTTTCTCCACGTCCGCAGCAGTGCTTGTTTTTTTTCTTGTTTTTCTTTTGTAGGAGCCATAACGATAGTTGTTAGGTGCAATCTCACACGCGTCCCCGTTTGTGTCCTGGCCTCAGCAATTGCACGTTGTCCCCTCTGCTGCGGTCACAGCCCACGCAGAGCTCCCGGTGGCCCGAGCACAGGCCCTGTCGGTAGGGGGCGTCCACACCCCACGCCGTGGGTCACGGCGTGTGCAGCACACGGGTGACGTGCCCCCCGGCAAACAGCTCAAGTCGCAGTTTCAACTAACTGATGTGCATCTAATTTAAAGGTTCCCTTCATCCTCATCTTACTTGCACGAACATTTTTTCTATCCTTTAGATTAACACATAAAAACCAGAATTAAGAATGAAATGGATGCTGAGAGCCACCTCACTCTAGCAATTTGTCACGTGCATCTGAGAGTAACTGATTGAAATGTGCAGGGAAGGCCCGTTCATCCTACCATGAGATGCATTTTAAAAAAAATAACTTCTCGTGTTTACAAATTATTTGTCAAAGAGTATAATACATTCGTGTGGTTTTAATGTAGTGTTGCTAATAATAATTATAATAATAACGTAACAGAATTTTCTTTTAGCACCTGGAAATTAAAAAATATATCAATTTATATATGTATATATACATACATATATATATTTCTGCATAGTATGGCAGGGAATTATGATAGGGCTATCAATAAAACCGTTGAAACATAAATTATATTATCTGAGATTATAATTTTGTGGAAATAAGAATGCAAGGTAGTAAATAAGTGTTTTAGTTTCCATCTTGACTGTAAAACAGGAACTTCTTTAAAAAATAGATGATACCTGGTATTGGCTGCTATGTATTTAGACTCTATTGCAAAGATTTTAAACAGTGACATGACAGTTTTGTTTTAATATTTACAACACAGTGAAAATCACTTTTTTTTTGCAGCTATCATGATAAATTTTAGATGTGACCGTTTTAAATATTTTACTGTGAAGAATAATACAAAAGTGCATATAATGCACAAGACATGATGTACCTCTTAATTACACGTCTTCAGTGAGCAGCGAGCTCCCGGGCACGGAGGAACTTGCTCTGCTCAAAAACACCCTGACAGCACCGCCCCGTGCCGGCCTCCTGCTCTGGCCCTAACGTCACCTGTGCCCCCAAGTGCATTTAAATTTGCAAACGGTAACCACCTAACCCCCAGCCCATGCATGCAGGCACTGTGCAGATAGAACACCCTTGCACCGCGTGTATGGGAACCACTCGGGCTGCACGGTCTGTGCCTGGCATGTGTGTGGAGCCACCCGTGTGTGGAGCGTGGCACACAGACCTGGGCCACCCACCGTGTGCACTGTCAGTCACTCCCCCCGGTAACGCCCCTGCGTCTCAGGACGCTTCCCCACCCTGCTGCGAAAATGCTCTTCTCTGTGGTCACAGGGGCCTCACTCACCGCCTGGCTCATCACTCCAGGTTTACAGTCTACCTGGATGTGACGCTTATGTGCTGGGAGATGGGGGGGGGTGGACCCAGAGTTCACACGCATCAGTGTCCCGAGCTGGGCTCTGCCCCTCGGCCACAGGACCGGTTCCAGGAGGGCAGGCCCGACTGCAGAGGAAGGAAGGATGATTGCGGGTGCACTCACAGGCAGGGCTCTCCGTTCAGGGGTGGGGCAGGCAGGCGGTCCCCGCGCCCCCGACGCTGGGGCTGGCCGAGCACCTGCCACATGAGAGCAGGTGGAGGATGTGCAGGACCCCCAGGGGGGAGGCCGTGCTGCCCGCACCCCCTGGGACTGTGCAGGGCCCTTGTTTTGCACCGCGTGGATGGAGACCGGGCTCATCCGAAACACCAGTTTCTGAAACTGTCCATACATATGTATGTAGGTGCATACACACGCACACACATGCGCACACACACATGCACACATATAGTCATATTAAATGTTTTTTTCTTTTAATTTTTTATTTTTTTATATTATGAGGGTACAAATATTGTTAGGGTTACATATATTGCCCCTGCCATTCCTCCCCCTGCCCCCCCCGCCTTATTTTGTAAGTGTAAATTCTTCCCCTCCTCCCCCCTCCCACTTGCCCACCACACGATAAAAGTTTGTTTTTTCCCTTTCTTTTCACCTTTGAGTGGATAACTAAAATTTGGTGTATGCTCACAATGGAATAGTATTCAATTCTAAGCAATGACAGTGAGCTAGCACCATTTACGCTATCCTGCATTAAGCTTAAGCCCGTTATCCAAGGTGAGGAGACACAAGATCAAGAGAATGGGCTCCACATCTGTGCGCCATCAAATTGGTACTGACTGATTAAAACTATGGTGCTCAAATGGGGAGAGTGCCCACTGGGGTTTGGGGGAGGGGGAGATGCACATCTTAGGGTTGTGGTGAGCATAGTGGGGGGGGGGAGGGAATACATCTAACCCTTCCAAGGGAAAGGCTAAGATATACGATGTTTATGGCAGCACAATTCACTATTGCAAGATCATGGAAACAACCCATATTAAACTTTTAATTTGGATAAAAATAACTGCACTGGCTCATGTAGTTGTGAGAAACAAATACAGAAATCCCGTGTAGCTTTACCCAGTCCCCCAATGGTAATATTCCGAGTGACCGTCACAGGATATATCACATCTCGGAAGTCGGACTTGATGCCGTCCAGACCCAGAATGTTTCGGCGCCCGGGGATCCTTGATGTCACCCTTACAGCCATGACACGTCCCTCCCGCCCTGCACCCTTCGTGACCTCAGGACCAGGAGCCTGTCCTCCACCTCTGTGATTTCTCCTTCTCAGAGGTTACGCAAATGAGTCAGTCACAGGGTACGTGGTCTTTGGGTCGATGTCTTTATCCCCAGCAATTCCCTGGAGACTCTCGCAAGCCGTGGCTGTGTCTATACAAGGTTCCCCGTCCTTGCTGAGCCGTTCTCCATATGCGGCTGCTCCGGAGCTTGCTTAGCCTTGCGCCTGTTGAGGGACGTCCAAGGCATGTGCAGTTTGCGGCTACTACACGTGATGCCACTGCGAACACTCACCCGTGCGCAGGTTTTCACGTGACCCTAAGTGTTCATTTCTCGAGGATAAATGGCTGCGTGTGCGAGTCCTGGTCTAGTCTCCTACGAAACTATCAAAGCATTTCCCAGCGTGGCTGAGCCGTTTCACGCCCCCTCCCCAGCTGTGTAGGAAAGTCCCGGCTGTTCTGCCTCCTGGTCAGGGTGTGGTGGTGTCGGTTTTCCCATTCCAGCCACTCTGACGGGTGTCCGGCGAGCGCTCACCGTGGGTGTAATTGGCCGTATCTCCTGGTGGCCGAGGAAGTCGGACAAGCTTTTGTGTGCTTGTTTCCATCAGAACCACATCCTTGCTGGAGCGTGCCTGTTTGTGTCTTTTGTCCACTTCTAGTTGCTTTATTTTTTATTGTTGAGTTGTGAGGGTTCTTTACATGTTCTGGATGCTAATCCGAGGTCGCATGTGTGGCTTGGAAATACTTCCCCAGTCTTAGCTCGATTTTCACCCTCCCGGCTGACTTTCACAGAGCAAAAGGTTCCAATTCCGGTGAGGCCCCAATTACCAATGTCTCACTTTACGGATCGTGCCCATCCCTAGATCCCAGAGATTTCCTACTTTGCTCCTAGTATATTTTTAAAGCAATGCATCAGTGCTAAATTGGCTACGAACGAATTATTGCTGGGGTTAAATATAATTTTAATCCCAAGAATATTCTCCAAAAACTGAAGCAGTCCCGTGTCACTCTCCGTTGGCAAGCATGAGCTGCAAGGAGACACAGGGTGACCACGTGCCGGCCGCCGTCCCCCCAGCCTGCCTGGGACGGGGGTCGGGGCACAGACCCGCAGACGACCGGGCTGGAGCTGCCTTGGGAGCAGGCGGCCGGCTGGGAACCGGGGGACCCTCAGACTCATGAGCCGCAGGACCCTGGGCGAGCTCCGCCCCTCCCTGGCCCCGGGGTGATGCAGGGGGAAGCCAAGCGTTGGCCAGGAGGCTGCAGTCCCGGCCCAGGAGTCCTGGCCCGCCTCTGCACCTGGCCAGGATGCTCCGGTCCCAGCACTGCCTCCATGGGTCCCAACGTCCCGTAGAGGTGGGGACCTGGCGTCTGAGACCGGAGCACAACTGCCTCCAAGTCGGGGAGGGAGGGACAGAGCCAGCCCCTCCGGGCCAGGGCGGAGGCAGGCGTGTGCTGGGAAGAGAATGAACCAATCTGCCCAGAACCCGGAACACGCATGCCGTGGCCCGAGAGACAGTGTCCGTGGCCACATGCTCCACGTGGCTGTGAAGGTTGGGCTCGGAGCAAAGGTTGGGGTGCACGGGTGGGGGCACCGTGTGTGTGTGTGTCTGTGTCCCCAGGGTGGCAGGTGCCCCTGCCCTGCGGAGACCCCAAGACGGATCAGAACCCGAGGAACGCAGCACTACCGTGCCCCGCGGTTCGGGGGCGCCGGCCTCGTCCCTGGCTGCTGTCCCCGGGTCCCCACACCCCCTCTCGCCCTAGGCTCGGTGGTGCTGGCCTCTCTGCCGCTGCCGCCACCCGAGGCCTCGGTGCAGGGGCGTCCTGTGCGCCCAGGCAGGGTCCTGACGCCCGCTCAGCATCCCCACGCCCCGCGCCCGGCACCGCGCTAACTCCTTAATAAAAGAGCGCGCTGATGAAACTTGACAGCACCCGGGAGATTTCTAAACGCCGTGCGCTGGGCCATTTCACGGAGAGCAGCTAACGACAGGCTCCGCCGAGCAGAGATTTCATCTAACGCCCGCTTCGGGAACGTCAATGGCCGGATCGTTTCTGCAGATTAAATTAACTCTGTTTGGAGGTCACCTCCCGTGGCTGGACGGAGAGTGACAGACACACAATAGCCGATGCCGTCAATGGGACATCGATCCCTCTCCACCAACGCGTCAACCCCCCAGGGTGCCTTAAAGCCCAGTGTTTCTCTATCCCGCCCCTTCCCGGATCGGCAGGCGGCTGCTGGGGACAAACCTACCGGCCAGGCGTGAGTAACGGCACGTCCGTTTAACGGCACGTCCGTTTAACGAACTCTTGTGCCGGGGGTCCTGGAAATGCGGCGAGAGCATCAAGTTCCTTTGCCACAGCCGTGTTTCCTGGCTGGGCGCTTAGGCCGGGACAGCCAGGGAGGCCGGGGGTCTTGGAGCGGGGAGCCCAGAGCCCCTGCCATGGTCTGGAGGCCAGGGGAGCTGCGGTCCCCTCGGCCAGGGCCTCTGGCTGTGGTCAGAATAACCCGGGGAACTTAGAGAGGGCCCGGCGTGAGCTTCCAGAAAACCAGGCATGGCTGGTTTTCCCGCCAGCTCCTCCCGCCAGCTTCTGGCCGCCAGATTTTATCTGTCATTGTGAACCAGGGCTTGGTTGGTTTGGGGAGTGATGGGGGCAAAGGTCAGGGCCACGCCAGGCTCCCTGTGACCTGGAGCCTGGGGGGCCCTAGAGGGAAACCCCAACCTAGAGCGTGCAGAGCCCCGGCCCCACAGCCCCTCACTCTCGTGGTCCTGGGGCACCTGGTGCCAGGGAAGGGGACAGGCAGGTGAAGATGGGGCCCAGACGTCCTCCCAGGCAGCACGGCTGACCCGGCGCCAGGCCCTTCTCCGTCTCCCTGGGAATCTCTCCAGGTGGGACCGACATGCCAAGTCCTGTGGCCAGGTGGGGAGCAGAGGCAGGAGCCGTGGCCCTCTGGAAACACTGGTTTAAAATAGCTTTCCCACCTCGGCACACCGGGCGTGGTACCCTTGGCCGTGGTCTCCTTGACCATGGGGCCGTGTCTGCCTGTGGCTTTTCCCGCCTGGGCTGCTGGGCCCCTTCGCCACCTGGAAGCCTGGCTTAGGACGTCACCTCTGACCTCTCCTGCTCCAAAGCTCCAGAGCCACAGGGCCCTCTGTGTCCACCCCACAAATAATTCCTCTTTTGGCCACATAGCGTGTCCCGTGAGCAACTCGCTCACTTACGAGCCCCGGGAGACCAGGGCGCTCGGGCGGGGCGTCCACTCAGCCAGGGCGTGGGTCGGGCAGGTGTGGGTCCCCTCCTGGGGACAGAGCCGCAGGGAGAAGGTGTGACCATCCCAGGAAGCCTCACACTGGTGGTACCTGCAGCCCACCGCTCCGGAGGTCACACCCCCGCCGCCTCCTCTGCTCCCCTCCCCGGGGGACACGCTGAACCCCGACTTCTCCAGGGTGGGGCTGCATCCTCTCCTGCAGACAGGGTTTATGCTTTGACACCAACATCTCTGCGTTCCCACCCCCGCTGCCCGCGACCGCCTTCTCCCGTGCGTGTGCGAGTTGGGTGGGCTTAGACCCCGAGTACAGGTGGGGTCACGAGGCCACGCGGTGTGTTTCTCGCCGTGCCGGGCTCGCTTTCCCCGGCAGGATGCCCTCCCAAATCACCCGAGCTGCCACAGACGGTGGGGTTTCTTCTGCAATAAGGCAGACTGGTGTCCTGTGGTGTGTGACGCCACGGTTTCTTTACCCTGCGTCCGCGGACGGATGCCCAGGCCGACCCCGCGTCTCGGCTGCCGTGGGGAGTGTTGCCGTGGGCACGGGCGCAGTTATGTCTTTGAGATCTGGTTTCATGCTGGGGGCGCGTGCCCACAGTGGGGCTGCAGCGTCCTGCTGTGGCTTCCTGAGGAGCCCCCGCCCTCCACACGTCCACCCTGGGGTCACGTCCGGCCCAGGGCCCTCCCCAGGAGCCAGACTTTGAAAATTGCTGGAGGGCCCGTCTGTCCCACGGATACCGGGAGGTGGGGAAGGCTGGGGAGAGGAACACGGGGCGCTCCGGGCAGCAGGTGGCCACAGAGCAGCTGCTGAGGATGTGCCTGTCCATCCCAACTTGTGAGTGTCACTGATGGGGACACAGGGTCCCCGCAGCTGTGAGTAAGTGAAGGATCTTAGGATGGGAGAGAGGAGAGGTGCAGGCCACAGCTGGCCACGTTGAGCATGGCAGACACCAGCCTGGTGCGAGCGTGAGCCCGGGGCTGCCTTCCCGGAGCGGGGTGGGGGTGGGGCAGGAAGGCCCCTGCTGACACCTGGATTTGGGGCTTCTGCCCTCCAGGACCCTGAGAGACACATCTCTGTCTCGTTCAGCCACCGGTTCCTGGTGCTCTGTGGCCCCAGGAAACACAATTACGTTAAAAATGCAGATTCCTGGGCCCTTCCCTGCAATCAACCCTCTGGGGTGAGGCCCAGAAATCACCATTTGTGCCAAAGTACCAGGGGCCTCTGTCCCCTCCCCCCTTCCCACCCTGGGTGCTCCTGAAGGCATGTGCGCTCCTTGGGGGTGGGGACCCCCCAGCTCGCGGAGCCTCCCCTGAAGTTGCACAGCTCCCCCGGGGAGGAGAGGAGGGGAGGGAGTGGAAGGGAGAGGAGAAGAGGGGAAGGGAGAGGAGGAAAGGAGAGGAAGAGAGGGGAGAGGGCCTGGTCTCCGGGCCCCCGGCCCCTCTGCGGAGCTGGGACAGCCCCATGTGCTGCTGTCTGCCCAGCTGGATGGAGAGGTGCCTCGAGGCCAGGCCAGCTCCTGACCCCGGCGGTGCCTGAGTGAGAGGAGACCCAGGGTGTCAGCGGGAGGAAGGCCCCCCGGGAGCCATGGGCGCTGCCGGCCTCAGACCTGCCATTTGCCCACATTTTCCCCTCCCCCCTCCGTAGGGCCCTGCCTCAGTGGTCCTGCTGCCTCCCACCCAGCTCATTCCAGAAACTTCTCCTGGAGGCAGCTGTCTCTGGAGCTGCAGGCAGGATACACAGGGCCCTCTGGGGGCAGACAGCGCTGACCCCTTATGACTGGGAGCTCATTTTGGGTGATTTTAAGCAGAGATTAATGACTTCAGCTAAGCCTCAATTTAGTTGATAGCAGCATAAAAATAAATGTCTGCAGAAAGGCTGGGCAGGGAGAGGCCTTGGGGTGTCGGGGCCCTCCTCCTGGGTGGCGGCTCGTCCACCTGCACTTCTTCCATCCGTGGGCTCCTCCCCCCCCACACCTGCTCCCTCAGTCCTCAGCTCTGTCCTCTGCGGGGGTCTAACTGCTGGGACTGCGGAGGGTGGCCGTGGGCTCGGGCTGCAGGGGCTGGCGGAGTCTCCAGGGACCTTGGGGAGGCCTGGCCGTGGTCGGGTGCCCCAGGGCGATGACCCCGCCCACTCTTCCGTGGCCTTGGGAACGCCCGAAGGCTCCCACCAAAACCTCTGTCCAGCTCCCATGTGCTCAGCTCCTGCGTGTGCGCCCTGGGGAACAGAGACGGGTAACGTCACGCCAGGCCCGCTCCAGAGGGCCTGGCAACCGGGGGACTCGCAGGGACGGAAGGGCCACCTGCCCCGACGCCCCGATGGGGCAGGGTTTGGCCAAGACTGGCAGAGCTCGGCCGGCAGGACTGCCCCAGGGAATGCAAAGATCCAGGCTGGATATTACGGCAAACCGGGCCAGGAAACAGACCGAGAGCTGCACGGGAGTACTGCAGAGCAGGCTTTTATGACACCGGCGGGCTCAGAGGGGTCTGACTTCCAAATTCTGAGCAAAATGGGGTCTGAGCGTGGTGAGTTTTATAGGTTACAGAAGCAAATGGTTACAGAGTCTGCACGAGAGTGAGGACTAGTCACGTGTTATTCTACAGTTGCTTAGTCATGCTATTTTGCAGCTATACACAAGATTGAAATCTGGCCAAAGGTCACTCTGCAGTTGCTTAGTCATGCTAGTTTGCAGTTATGCTACCATCAGGAAGGGAGTGGAAAATTCTCCCTGACATGGGGGCACCTACAATGTCATCAGATTTGGACACTGCGGCCCAGGAAGCGGGGAGACTAAGAGTGTGAATCTTGCATGGAAATCTGCTAGGGGCCGGGCGCGGTGGCTCACGCCTGCAATCCCAGCACTTTGGGAGGGCAAGGCAGGTCGCTCAATGTCGGGAGTTCGAAACCAGCCTGAGCAAGAGCGAGACCCCCGTCTCTACTGAAAATAGAAAGAAATGAATTGGCCAACTAAAAATATATAGAAAAAATTAGCCGGGCATGGTGGCGCATGCCTGTAGTCCCAGCTACTCGGGAGGCTGAGGCAGGAGGATCGCTTGGGCCTAGGAATCAGAGGTTGCTGCGAGCTAGGCTGACGCCACAGCACTCTACCCCGGGCAACAGAGTGAGACTGTCTCAAAAAAAAAACAAAAAACAAAAAGCAAACAAACCTGCTAGGCCCTCAGGGCCTGCAGTTATGTGCAGAGAAAGATGAGAGGTCAAGACGGCAGATGGACGCAGTCTCTTCCTCCCTCTTTCCCTGTGTGCGTGCTTGTGCGTGTCTGTCTCTGTCTCTCTCTCTCTCTGTTTTCCTCCCAGGCTTGTGCCTGCCCAGAGCTCCACGGCTCCTCCCCAAAGACCCGTCAACACAGTCACGTGAATTTGAAAGCAGCCCACGTGGGAGACTCGGTCAGTCCCCCGCTCCAGGGAGGCATGGCTGGGTTCCCCCCTCTTTTAGGAAGGCAGTTTCGCAAGTCCTATAAAAAGCCTTTAAATGGGCATGATGTGACCCAGAAATTTCATTTCTAGGATTTCGTCCTAAAAACATGTAAAGATATATGCAAAGAATTAGCTATAAATAAGCCCATCCCCGCCTTGTCTGGACGGTGGAAAACTCACAAGCAAACGCCGCACCCCGCGTCTGGCCACCACGCGGATAGATTAGGGGATTGTCTGGGAAACAAGATCCCCGCAGCCGCCGAGGGTCTTGCTGTCGGTGACTGACACCAGGATGTCAACAGGGACCGGACAGTGTCACCAGGGTGGCGGTAATGGTGACAGGGCAGTGATGCTGGGAATGTAAGATGGCGTGTCCCTGTGTGCGGACACTGTTCAGCCATAAGGAGGCACGCGGTGTTGCGGCCAGTTGTGGACAAGCCTCCAAAACGTGAGGCTGAGGGAGGGGAGCCTGGCACCAAAGGCGCGTGGTCCGTTCCTGTGAACGCCCAGAACAGACAAACCACGGAGAGAGACGGGCGCAGACGGGGGCTGCGGGTGGAGGTGTTGCAACAGTGTGCACAGCCAGCGTTACAGCTCTCGGTACAGCTCTTATTCGCTTGACCGGGGAAAGAACCCAGCGGCACACAAAGAGTCGGAGAACAGCCTCTATTCTTCCACAGCAGGCTCAGCCCACCTACTGTGACAGCTCTCTTCCTGTCTTCCGATGTTCTCTCTTCCTGCCCTGCTGCCCCTGCTTTTATACTCCTGGTAGGGCTCAAAAAGCGTCCAATCAACTATAAGCTTTAACATCCAATCAGCAACAAGCTTTAACATCCAATCAACAACAAGCTTTAACATCCAATCAAAAACAGTGGGAATCAAAAATTACCCAATCAGGATCACGCAAGCAGCGTGGCAGGAAACAGGCAGCGGCACGTGGGCCTGGGGGCATTCTGGCACTGGGGGGGGGGGGGGCGGGCGGCTCTCTGCCACGGGGCCCGGCCCCAGCAGCGTGCCCTCTGACTGGCCACACGCAGCGCTGGCCCGCGGAGATGCGGAACTACGGGGAGGCGGCAAGCGGCCGTGTCCCGGCGCCTGATATTTTCTGCATCAGAGGGAGCTGCCGGTGGGAACGGGGTTTCCTCTTGGAGACAGTCAGCCTCTTGCCTGGTGTCCCTGAGCTCGGAGCAGGTGCTGTGGAGGTGTCTCCCGGGCTCTCTGGGTGCTCCAGCCTGCAGGTGGCTTCTGTCCTTCCTGACTCCCCCCCCCCCCGCCCCCCCCCGCCACGGGTCGGGGGCTGCCGCACACCAGGTGCAAGGCTGAGTGTGGCAAGACGGGGGCTTCCCTGCTCGCCGAGCCCCACCCCACCCATCACCACCTGCCACACGAGATGTTTCTGGTGGACTGTGGCCGTGGACAGGAGGGCCAGCGAGGCAGGGGTGTGGCCTTTCCCCGACGCTTCCTGTTTTGGAGCACAAGGCGGCATTGGTGGCCATGGCCACAGCCTCCCACGGTGCCCTGGGGACTGGGCTCTAAGCCTCAGTGGGAGGCTGAGGCTGCCCTGCAGGTAGCGTGTTTCCCTCCATGATCTGTGCAGATACCAGCGCCCGGTGGTGCCTGGGTGTGCTGAGCACACGCTAACTGGCCACCCGGTCCCAGACCAGAGCTCCAGGGTGCACCCGAGGGTGCCCCCTCCCAGCTCTTCACAGCACCCTGCCTCTGTGGCCCTGAGCACCCCTGGGTGATCCATCCACCTGTCCTTTGAGTGACCTGCAGCCTGTCAAGGGTGTCTAAGAACATTCTAGATACATTTCTGCAGTGGGACAAAGGTGAGAAGACTGCCACCCAGGACGGCCACTGGGGCCATGGATGGCAGCCGGACCCCGCGAGGTCCCCTCTCCTTCCTCCTCCTTCAGTTCTCCGTGGCTGGACTCACCGTGTGAGCCCTGGGGCAGCCTGGGACACACGTGTGCACATATGCACAAGCATACACGCATGCAGATGTCCCCCCACACACGCACACGCATGTTCACACATGCACACACGCACAGGGCCTGTCTTCAGCACATCTCCTCCTCGTGTCTATTACTGTCCTGGCCACACTCGGGGGGTGTCCCTGACTCGGGCCTGTCCCTGGGCCTCCCGCCTGCTGCCCGCTCCGTCTGCAGCGCTGGGTCCCAGACCCTCGGCGGATCACACACCCATTGTGCGTCCGCGGGATCCAGCCACCGCCTCCCCCGTGTTGTCCTGGCGACGTTTGCTTCCATTTTCCATGTGAAGTTAAAATCGCCTGGGCCGGTCTCAGAGAAAGCAGCCATTAGTATTTTCAGTGTGGTCATGTTCAATTTCTTTTTCCCGAATGCCTTAAGGACGTCCTCAGACACATCCTGCACATTTCTTGCTGAACTTACTCGCGAGTCTTTTATCTCCTTTGTTGCTGTTGTTTCCCGTGGGGTCTCGTTGCGCCTCCTCCCTGGGCGCTGTGGCCGCCGCGTCTGTCCTGAGCGCGGGCATCTTGCACACGCCGCAGTCAGGCCTCACGATTAGATCCCTTTGAAAGGTAAACGCCTCGGCTCCCTTCTCCTCAAATCCTCCTAGGGTCTGGCTCAAAGTCTTGCCCTTGGCGAGGGAAAATTGCTTTTGTAAGCGGATCGGGAAGTGAGAGCGTGGATGTCGTACAACGGTCTCAGATCTGCCCGTTCTAGGTTTCATGATCCAGGAGCGAAGGTGGTAGCGCCTGTGTGCACAGCACGCGTGCACGGCTGCACGGCGGCGGCCACGTGGATGTGAGACGGTGGCACCTGCGAGTTGGCCTAGGTGTCTGGAGGGGCCGGGGGAAGAGGGGGACAGGAGGGCTGAGCCCGGGGTGCTGAGCACTGTCCCTGGGAACAGGCAGGAGGCAGCACTGGACGGTGGCCCGGGGTCGCCCTGGCAGGGGCAGGTGTCCCCGGGAAGGAGGTGGTCCTGGTCTCACGTCCAGACGTCCCCGAGCAGAGGAGGTGTCTGCAGGCTCTGGACACACCCTTGTGGGCAGCCCGGAGCCCTCCTTGTGGGCCGCCCTGCCCCGTGGATGCTGTGGGCGATCGCGTGGGGCCCTGGGGACATTAACACAGCGGGAAGGGCCTCCCTCCACCACTGCCCCCGGCCAGCGTCCGGGGCCTTTACTAGCAAGGACCTCGGTCCGTGGGGAGCCGGGCTCAGGCCACCCCTGGGGCAGCAGACGATGAGAAACAGGGCTCTGCCCCGAGGGGATGCAGGGGGGTGGGCAAGTCAATGCAGCCCCGAGAAGGTAGACGACCGAGCATGGCCGGGAGCAGAAGCCAGGACACGGCCGGCCCCCAGTCTCGGGGCGATCGGCCCTGGGGTGAACTTGAGCAGATGCCAGGACTCCCCGGGACAGGCGGCCAAGGGGGTGGTCTCAGCATCTCCTCCTAGAACCCTCTGCCCACTTCCTGCAGACCCCACCCTCTGGCTCAGTCTCTACCCCGCAGGGGGTCCCTGTCAGCACATCTCTGCGGCATGGGGGGGGAGGGGATTTAGCAAACCCAGTGCTGCCCCCGGAGGGCCCCTCCCAGGACAAGGCCAGGGCCGTGGGGCTGGAGCTTCCCGAGGAACAGGCAGCTGCACTCGCCTCTGTGTCCTTTCCCTCCAGGGCCCACCCAGGTGGTCCTAAGGGCCCGTGGGGGTGTCTCCCCCAGGAACAACGGGGACAGCACTGCCCGGGCAGGCAGAGAGGCCGGGGGAACAGGAAGACGCTGGTGTCCGGCCCTGAGGGTCCCGGACGCCACAGGCCCCCGGGGAGGAGGAAGCTCCAGGAGCAGGAAGTGGGGGCGGCTCGGCCGACCATGCGGACCCAGCTCCCTGGCGGGCGGGCGTGTTTCCCCAGAGCAGCGCTGTCCAGTCCCGGAGCCGCGCCCGGCCCAGCACCTGGGGTGCCCAAACCCAGCTGTGCCCTGAGCTTAGAACAGCCAGACTTCCAGACTCATCGCGAGAAAAAGTAAAATTGTGCAGTACTTTCCCCTAACACCCACATGTTGGAATGATAGTGGGGATATTTCGGCTTAAAGCAGGATGCATTAACAAAACCGATTTCACCTGTTTCTTTTCCTGTTTTTCCCCTTTATGTGGCCACCAGAAAAGCTGACATTGCCCCTGTGCCTGGGCTGAGGCCTGGCTGCGTTTCTACGGGGCGGCGCAGCTCTGGCGCGTCCAGAGGCTCTGGGGGAGGGTGGGGACCCCCACTGCCCCCTCCTTTGGGGTCCCGGAGCCGAGGCCACGGCTCCATCAGGCCCCAGAGGGAGAGGCGCAGAAAGTGACCTTGTGAGACGCCACCGGCGCTTAGCAGCAGAGCTCGGAGCCTCCATGTTTGAGCTCTAAGAACATCGGGGCAGCAGGTGTGGGGACGTCTGGGGAGAGCCCCCACGTGGGCAGCAGAAAACACGCCGGGAAAGAGGGGCTGGGGAGAAACAGAGACCTCCGGGAGTGTAAGGAGACTCGGCCCGGGGGGGCGGCCAGCTGGAGAGCGGGGGAGGGGGGCATGGAGGGTCCTGGGGGGGTTGGAGGGCTTGGCAGGGTGCACTGGGGGAGGGGCTGGGGGAGGGGCTCAGGGTGCAGAGTGGGGTCTCCGGCAGGGCATGGCCTTAGGCCCGGAAAGAGGATGTGGCCACACGGGGCCGCCCTGCCCCCGCTCCTGCACCCCGGGGCCTCGGCCTACACCTGGGCGGCAGGGCCGGCCTCCAGACGCCGGGGGCCACGTATACCCAGGCCACAAGCCCAGCGGCCTGCGTGGCTCCGTGGCCTGGACATGCCACGCCTCCAGCAAGCTGCGAGTCAGAGAGCGGGCGGGCTTGTCAGCGGGCTGGATCGACGGTGACATTCCAGAGGAGAGTATTTTAACAGATTATTCATTCGCTAGAAACCAGCAGTAGATAAATATTGAATTGCACTTCTTCACAAATACACCAATTATCTCCCCAAAAGCAGGAATTAGTGCCGCATAACTGTGCATTACTAAATGTCATTCAGCTAATTGAATTTCTTGATTGACTAAAATATTCCCAGTTCCGAAATTTTAGTCAGACTACGGGGAGGTTTCCATGACGACAGCGCTTCCCCGCGGCCGGGGTGGGAGCAGCAGCCTCCCCCCCCATGTCGGGGCCTGGAGACCCCAAGGGGCTCTCCGTCCCCTTGCAGGGAGCAGGGGAGGTGGGCGGCCCCGCTGGACGGTGCCTCACTGGGTAGACATCAATTCTGGGTGCCCGGGCCCCGTGGACACCTGGCCATGCTTTCTTGGGGTCCACCCCTCCCAGCCTGTCCCCCTTACAGCCAGGGGGTGGCCTGCCCCAGCCTGTCTCCCCATCTCTTGCCCAGGTTGGAGCCCACCATGGTTCCCGGGTGCCAGGAGGAGGGTCCCGCCGGCTGCAGAGTCCAGAGTCCAGCCCTGCCCTCCCCAGACACCTGCACTTGTCGGAACACAGTAGACACCTCAGTGACTGCAAGCCCTGGGGCCAGCTGTCCTGCAGCCCAGGCTCCCTGGGACCTGTCTTTGTCATTAGAAAGTCCCACCCTCTCTTGGGGCACGGGGCCTCTGACTCTCCAAAGCACACGAGCCAGTTGCTCAGACAGGAGTGGTCACCCGCCGCCCTCTGCCAGGGGGTTCCCGCAGCTCCAGTTACCGAGGGGGCTCCCCTCCATTCCTCACTCTCCCTTCCTCCCTTTCCTTCTTCTTTCCTTCTTCCCCACCATCCCTAAGTCCTTGGGGACCCTGCTGTGTCCCAGGACCTTCCTCTTACACAAGGTCTGGTCACCTGCCTGGACGTGGCCGGGGTCACGTGCTCTCCTGGCCTCTAACGCTGCCCTTGTAAGAAACGATTTGACTGGCGGTGGGCCAGCCAGGCCGTGGCACTAGGACTCTGGCAGAGTTTGTCCTGGGAAGCGAGCACCTAGGGGCTCCCCGTGGGGGCCAGGGTGGTCCCACAGTCCCCTTTGGGGTTGTGGCTTCTGTAGAGGGGACAGGGTGTTCCTGAGTCCCCACTGTGGCCAGGCCCTGTCTCTGTCAATTTACCTGCTTCCTCCTGTCTGTTTTCCCCCAAATCCTCCCGGGAGGTGACCGCCTGAATGCCCAGCTGCCGGCCCCGGGACAGGCGGAGGCTCCTTGGGCTTGGGCGACTTGCAGGCTCCCTGCTCACCCGGGACCCGCGTCTCAAAGTCGGGAAGACTAAGACGGCCGAGGCCGCCACCACTTGCCTGCCGGGGCCCCACAGCCCGGCTAAAGGAGCCTCACTCAGCGCCACCCCGGGCCTGCCAGGGGGGTCAGCGTGCTCCCACAGAAGCCCTGCCCATCCTGGTATCCCAAAGGAAGGACTGGCGGCGGGCCACCCAGGCCGTGGCACCAGGACTCCGGCAGAGACGGAGCCGGGCCGAACCACAGACAAGGGTCGGCAGGACCCAGCTGCGCACCGAGGGAGGCCAGGTGGCTGTCTCCACGTTGGACACCTGGAGGGGTTGGACCAGGCCAGGTGACCAGGAAGTCGCAGGACACTGTCATTCTAGCCTCGCCCAGGCATTTGTGGACACCTCGCCCCATTTCAGTGACGGGAAAGCGATTCTGAAGCCCAGATGGACACGGTGCTCCTGTCCACACCTCGGTTCCCAGGATCTCCCTGCCCTGCCACTTCCAGGTGTCAGCATCCTGCTTCCCACCAGCCGCCAGGGGCCAGAAGGACCCGGACAGTGTCACCCTGAGTCCCTCCCGGTGCCCCCAGCCCTGCACAAGCTTGCTGGGGAGCACGGGGGGTCGGGAGAAGGGCCCGGAATGTCCCTCCAGAGTCCGCTGGCGTGACCAGCCCGTCCCTGCTCCGCTGGGGCTTGTCTGGCTGCTGGCAGTGAGGAACGAGGGGACAATGAGGGGAGGTGTTCGGCAAAGGGGCCCTTGAGAAGAAGGGGAAACATCAGCGGCAGAGCTGGAGCCACTGCGGGTTCCATTCCCGCTGGTGGACGTTCCCAGGAGCAGCCGCAGCCGCCCCAGCACCAGGTCTCCGCTGGGCATCCCCGGAAACAGGTGCAGTGTGAGAAAATGGACCCTAGGGCAGAGGCATGGAGGAGAGTTCCAGGAGGGAGGGCCAGAGAGGCTGGGCTGAGCTGGCTTGCCTGTGGGTGCCAGCGGGCCCCTCTGTGCCTCAGCAGAATCTAGGATGAGGACAGCTTCGGGGCTGCCTCCCAAGGTGGGGGAGGGGCGCCAGGAGCCTGGAGCTGCCCGCTGCCATGGCAACCCAGCCAGGGGCGCCAGCAAGAGCAGAGGCAGGAGGGGCGGAGGTGAGGGTGCCATGGGGAGAAAGAGTATCACTTCCCTCTCGGGGCATTGAGACGCTGCTCCAAGAACGCACTCTGTCTGGTCACAGGAGCAGCTCGCGGTGGCCAAGGTCGCAAGAGCCGTGCTCGTGGTGGAACGTGCTCATGCGTGCCTTTTGCTGCGCTTGCTGGGCACGTCCATGCACCTTCCGACCTGCTTCATTTGATCCGAGAGCCAACAGATGAGCCGGAATCAGTGAAGGAGGAAAAGACATCAGAGAGGGGGGAGCCACCAAGAACCCAGTGGCCTTGGCCCCTGGTCGGCACAGATGGCCAGGCAGCGGATGGGACCTGTGACGGGGCCAGCCAGATCGTTCCAGCCTCAGCCTTCCATTAAGGAGGGTGGGCCTGATGCACAGTGAGTCAGAGCCTGAGAGAGGTGGTCTCTGAGAGAGTGAAAGGAGCTGCAGGTCCTCATGGAAGGCCACGCTGGGGAGCAGGAGACTCAGGGACCAACGGGGAGGTGGGGACCAGACAGGAGCGGGCTCTGCTGAGCTAAGGCACCATATTCTGCTTCCTACAGGATCCCCGAGAAGGGAAAGTCACCATGATGCCCTAAACCATGGAGCACTATTCATCCACCCATTCATGCACCCATCCATCCATCCATCCATCCATCCATCCATCTATCCATCCACTCATCCATCCACTCATCTACCCACCCACCCATCCATCTATGTCCCCATCTATCCACTCATCTATCCATCCATCCACCATCCATCTATCCACCTACATGCCCACTCATCTATCCATCTATGCATCCATCCATCCTTCCATGCATCTATCTACTCATCCACTCATCTATACATCCATCCATTCATTCACTCATCTACCCACCCATCCATTCACTCATCTATCCATCCACCTACTCATCCATCCATCCATCATCCATCATCCACCCACCTATCCCATCCACTCATCCACTCATCTATCCATCCATTCATGCATGCATCCATCCACTCATCTACTCATCTATCCACCCATCCACCCACCCATCTATCCACCCACCCATCTATCCATCATCTACCATCCACCCATTATCTAGTCACCTACTCACCCAGCCACCCATCCATCCATCACA
This sequence comes from Microcebus murinus, assembly GCF_040939455.1. Taxonomy (NCBI): domain Eukaryota; kingdom Metazoa; phylum Chordata; class Mammalia; order Primates; family Cheirogaleidae; genus Microcebus; species Microcebus murinus. The sequence continues at coordinate 1,484,193 of NC_134113.1, read as the reverse complement.
CATCCACTCATCTACTCATCTATCCATCCATTCGTGCATGCATCCATCCACTCATCTACTCATCTATCCACCCATCCACCCACCCATCTATCCACCCACCCACTATCCATCATCCACCATCCACCCATTATCTAGTCACCTACTCACCCAGCCACCCATCCATCCATCACACATCCACTCATCTACTCATCTATCCATCCACCCATCATCCATTATCTACACACCCATCCATCCATCATCCACCATCCACCCATTATCTAGTCACCTACTCACCTAGCCACCCATCCATCCATCACACATCCACTCATCTACTCATCTATCCATCCACCCATCATCCATTATCTACACACCCATCCATCCTCCACGCTCCACCCATCCATCCACCCACCATCCATCATCCACCCATGCATCCCTCCCACTCATTCACTCATCCATCCATCCATCCTTCCACCCACCCAGCCATTATCTACCCATCCATCCACCTGTCCATCCTTTCATCCACCCGCTGACCCACTCGCTCACTCATTCCTCCCTCACCTCTGCTCTGGGCCCCTGCTCTGGGCCAGGCATTGTTTGAGAGGCTGCAGGTGCCACAGGCATCAAGGTAGGAAGAGTCCCTGCCCTCTGGGACCTGTATTCTGTTAGGAAAGTAGAATAATAGATGTGCAAGCAAATTAATGATACTCCCTGTACGGATTGCTGTCGTGAAGCTGAAAACGGGAGTGGTGTGAGGCCCAATAGCTGGAGAGCCGGGCGGGGTCTGCTGTCGGTGGAGGTTCTGGGACGACAGGAGAGGCATGTGGTGGGGACCCAGCCTCACAGATGTGGCCGTGCGCCCCCACGTTCCCGTGTCTCGTGATGAGGGCAAGGCTTCCATGGCACCGGTAGCCTGTGCACTTTCCTCCCAAGAGAAGCCAAGCACGCTCCTCCCTCTTCGGTGCTGGAGTCTCCAGAGAACCTGGACCGTCCCCTGGGGCCTGGGTCACAGGTGGGCACCACCTGGTGAGGGCTTGGGCGGACAGGGGCTTCCTGGCCCCGGGCAGGTCCTACAGACAGGAGACTGGCTGCCCCCAGAGGAACAAACCTGGCATCTAGGAGGGAGGACGGGGGCGGAAGGGCTATCGGGGAATCCAGTGTCCTGGCACCATGCTCTGGGGCCCTCGGTAGTCACTGTTCCAGCCACAGGGTCTTCATGAGCCCCTCGGCGTCCTGACACGGTGCTCGGATTCAAGACGTAACTGGTAACAAGGAGAAGGTTGGGGCCCGGGCTCCACTGTGTTGGGGGGCGGTGCACACATGGCAACAGACACTGCCGCACCCCTCGTGTCACCCACCCTCCCGGCACACGGCACGAGCCTCGTGACCGCACACGTGCCCTCAGCTGCTGCCCCACTGGGAAAGCGTCCACGGCCGCTCGGACCCTCAGAAGGAAGTGGCTCTTCTGGCCCTGCAGGGCCTAACGTCCCCTTCATGGCGCCTGGCTCACGGCAGACGGTCAGTGGCATGGCGCCCAGAACCGGGAGGAGCCCAGCCTAGAGCACGGTGCCCCCCGGGTCACAGTCACGGGGCCACAGCAAGGGGCGGGGCCGGGAGACTGGGGCTGGAGGGAGGCGCAGGCTGCCCGGTGTGGCCGGGTGTGGGCTCTGGCGGGGCTCGGGGGGCCCACACCCTGCTGGGGTCTTGGCGTGAGCAGGCGTCCGTCTTGGGGGGCCTGGATTGGAGAGGAGGCCTCAGGCGCCGGGCGGCCGCCTGTCCCCGAGTGTGTGAGGGAGGATCTGGAGTAGCGTCCGCTGTGACACCAGTGAAGGTCCCTGTGATCGGGGACGCCACCCATCTCGACCCGGCAGCCGTTGTATCGGCGATTACCGCAACAGTGACGCGCTCGTGATTTATGGAGTTCGTAGTGGTTATTTTTGTGATGGTGAGTGAGAGGAATTTTTGGCAACAGATCAATTTGAAAGAAATTGAAATATCGCTTTAAGGGAGGAACCCGGCCAAATTTAACAACAAAGTGTGAGTGAGTGTGTGTGCACGTGTGTGTACAGGAGTGGCCGGTCCTAAGTCTCACCGAGAACCCGCTGGGTGGCAGTGAGCTCAGGGACTGGGGCAGGCAGGTGCACAAATGGACCCCAAGGCCGTCAGAGCTTAGGAACCACCAAACAGGACAACACAAACACAGGACACCCTGTGCACAAGGGTGGCAGGGGAGGCCCCTGCGCAGGTGTTTGGAAGGTGGCCTCGGGTGAGGCATGTGGGGGTGTCCGGGGACAGCAGTGGCGAGGCACAGGGAACACTTCCTGCCCCTGCCTTTACCTGCGGGTCCTCCTCCTGCCTCTGGCCAGGTCTCCAGGTGCACGCCGGCCTCTGCCTCCACAGCCCGGCCTCTGCCTCGCCCCCAGCGGCCACACAGATGTCCTCCTCCCTGGCTGCCTCTTTTCCCCTGTGGGCTCAGGCTCTGCCCTGAGGGATGGAGCTGGACAGGGGTCCTCACGGCTCCCCCCAGCTCTCCCTGGGTGATGTCACTCGCACCTGCAGTTTCAGGTGTGGACAGATCCCGCGTCCCGACCTCTGGCCCCTGCCCAGCCCTGCCCTCCACGCTCTGCCTCCACCTGTCCACTTCCCCGGTCCCTCCCACGGGTCTCTGGTGGCGCCAGCTCGACGTGCTAGAAGCCAGCACGTGACCCTCCCCGCACTCGGGGAATCGCACCTGCGCTGCCCTGCAGATGACGCCAGGATCCTGGGAGCATCCCGGACTCCTCCCAACCCCAGCCCTCTCCAGGTGGCTCAGGCACCGAGCTGGCCTGCGGTCTGTGTCCTCACCCCACCTCTCCAAAGCTTGGCATGCGTCCTCAACAGACGCCCTGCTCTGTCCACCCTGACCATGCCGGCCCGACTCCCGCACGGGACTCTGGGGACACCCGCCCGGAGCCAGGATGTTGCCGCCTCCCCTGTCTGTCCACGCTTCCTTCAGCGTTTGGAGTCATCTTGTCCCAGAAGCTTCTTCTGGCCTCCCAGGTGAGGTCCAGGCCCCTGGGATGGAGCCTCATAGAGCTGAGTCTCTCTCCTGGGTGAGCCATGCCCCGGTCACAACTTTATGTTTATTCCTGTAGGTATTTGGATAACGCCAGTCTGTCCCACCTTACTGGGAACCCCACAAGGTTGGAGGCATCTCTGTTTCCTCTGCCCATAGTGGACATCGATGCACCCATCTGTCCCGCCCTCCCCCCACCATCCAGTCGTCTATATGTCCACCTGTGGTCCCTCTCTCCCTCCTTCTCCATCTGTCCACCCCTCTATACCAGGGGTCCTCAAACTTTTTAAACAGGGGGCCAGTTCACTGTCCCTCAGACCGTTGGAGAGTGCGCACTGTGGGCCCGGGACAAGTCGGCTGCTAAGCAGGACAGGCAGCCGTGGCAAAAACACCCGGAGGGCCGGATAAATGTGCTAGGGGGCCCGCATGTGGCCCCCGGGCCGTAGTTTGAGGATGCCTGATCTATACCGTTCTACCATGTTCTTCCAGAAGCTCGACCGTAGAGATGGAGAAAGGACATTTCAATTCTAAACTGTTTTTGAAAAATGCAATTATTCCCACAGTCCAGTGGGGGAAGGAAGCAGGCCAGTCCCTGGTGCTGGGCATCTGGTTCACCCCGTGACAACTGCAGCCCCTTCTGCGATCTGGCACGAAGGGACGACGGACGGTGAGCGTCCCTCGGGTTAAATTCCTGCCTGGTGAAGGCACAGTTATGATACCAAGAAGAAGATAATGCACACGGGTAGTTAGTTGTAGGGTTTTGTCCTGGCGTCTGGGGAGGGATTTCTGAAATGCATTTTTTTTTAAATGTAGTAAAGAGTAGAGAATGTGAGAAACTAAAACCTCTTATGTAAATTGGCTTAAATACACCGAAATTACAGGTTTCCATGAAATGCGGCCACCACGGACCAAGCCCACAGACGACACCCTGCAGATGCTGCTACGCGATCTGAAAGTGACCAGGGATCGCGTGCACGTACGTGAGAAACTGCAGGGCGACAAGAACAGCAGAGAACCCAGCAGGAGGTGGGCAGGTTACAAGGACCCTCCACAGAGCGGGACCGGCGCAGGCGCAGCCCGAGAAGCTAAACTCGTCGGCTCTCGGAGGACAGGAAACCAAACCGAGGTCAGGGGCTGTGTGCTCCAGGGGACAAGTCCTGGTGACGCTTGTGCTGAGTTGGCACGGGACACGCTTAGCGGTCGGTCACGGGGAATGCAGCCCCCGTAGGCAGTGACCACCGTGTGGAGAGCCGGCAGGCCAGCGCTGGCCCGGGGCGGAAGGAAGGAGGAGGGACCCGAGCAGAGAGCACCGGGCCTCGGGGCTTCTGAAATGCAAGCAGGAGCACCCCACAGCCTGCTCCGGCCTGCGGACACCCGCCATACCCAGGGTCGAAATGACACTCCCATCCCTGAGCCGGGGTCCTTCCCCAGGCAGTGCCCAGCGCCCGCCTCTGCCCTCCCACAGCTCCACTGGGCAGAGCCGCCAGGCGCGCGGGGCTGCCCGTGCTTGGGTGCCCATGGGCCTCCAGCCTCTCTCCTGGCCCTGCACTCGTGTGCGACCGTCAGTCGCAAGTCTGTCACCAACTTTCAAGGCACACTTGGAACCCACCCCCTTGTCACCTTCTCCGCCGCTGCTGTCACCCCCTTCCTGCCTGCTCTTCCTGCCTCCACACCTGCCCTGCCCCGTCCAGCCCCCCACCCCCACTCTCGGGGCTCTAAAGCAGGGTCCCCACCCTGCGGTGAGTTGTGTCGTTGTTTCATTATATGTCACAATGTGACGATAATAGCAACAAAGTGCACGATCAACGTCGTGCACTTGAATCATCCTGACACCGTCCTCCCCTCCCCCTCCGTGCAAAAACTGTCTTCCATGAAAACAGTCCCTGGTGCCAAAAAGGTTGGGGACCACTGGAAAGTGTTGCTTTCATGCCACCAGACCGGGGCTCCTCACAACCACTGAGGCTCTCCCCTGGGGTACACACTCAGGGGGCAGCACCCCCCCCGGCCCTACCCCAGCCCCCACCCCAGCCCTGCCTCAGTTTCCCTTGCTGCTATGTCACCTGTTACGGTGAGCTGTTTCCTTGTCTGTGTCTCTGCACCCCTCGTGAGAGCTGGGTCCCCCAAGGCAGCACCTGCAGGCCTGTCCACTGCCTGGCACCAGGTAGGGTCCCTGTGACCCTGCTGCCCTGCTCCCTGCGCCCTCCTCTGGGGGGCTCTTGCTCTTCCTTCATGGCTCACTGAAGGCCGATGTTCTGGGAGGTCATGGTTGGCCACCGAGACCCTCTGCCACCATGCCTGTGGCGGCCGGCTTACCTGGGCCCTCCGCGCCAGGCAAGGACTCTGGGGACTGTGGAGGTTCATCTCTTCCAGGCTCAGGGAAGTATTTGGTAAAAGTACGTCAGTAAACATAGCTAAATGCCATCTTACAACGGAACAGTCAAAATAGCTCATGCAACAGTTGGACGTGGCTGAAGAACACACCTGGCCCCCGCACAGGTGCGTCTCAGGCAGCCACAGGTGGACCCGAGCCGGGCAGCCAGGTGTTGCCCTGGCTGTTGTCCCAGACCAGGGAGGGCTGAGCTGCCTGGGGGCTGGCCCCAGCTGATCCGGGCTTTGGTGCTGAGCTGAGCCACCCATTGTCCTCCCAGAAAGACCAGCAAGGAAGAAGCCACCACCCCGCAGGGGAAGAGGCCGGCCAGCCACGGGGCAGCGGCCCCAGAAAGGCGGGCGGATCTGCGGAGAAACATCCGAACGGATTCGAGTGAAACTTTCAGCGCGCGTCATTCCGCTCACATCAGAGTGGCCGCTTCCCCGGAGCTGTGGGAAGGATTAAATATTTAGGGACGTTAATTTGTCAATTCAGCCAGCACCGCACTGAGCCACACGCCGGAGACACGCCCAGGGACACAGGTCCCTGCCCCTGGGGAGGTCACACTGGAGTAGGGACTGCCGTGTACGGGGCTGACAGTGGGCTGACCGCACCGTCTGCAGAGGAAGGCGGGATGCCCCGACCCTAAATAGGTAAAGGTCACCGAGTGGTCCTGCGGCGGGAGCAGGAGTTCACGCAGCAGGTTGGGGGGACAGCCTCGCCAGGACTCGTGTGCAGCGTCCAGGGCATTGGGAGGACAGGACGTGCGGGAGGAGGGGATGAGTTTTTTGCCGCCGGGCAGAGAGTGTTGGGGGAGGTGGCAGTGCCCCACCCCCGTCAGGTGCAGCGAAGCAGGGGGGTACGGATGGCGGGGACTCGGGGTGCAGGGCCCCCCCACCCTGCTGTGTGGCCTGGGACGGCAGTGAGCCTATGCCCCGGCTCCCAAGGCCCCCTCCTCGCTGAGCCCCGCAGAAGTCACACGGAGACACCTTCCAGCCTTTTATCTCATCCGCTTAGAAAACCGGAGGACACGGCTCCCCTGCGGTAACCAGACTCACCGTCATGTAGACAGTGCCCGTGATTTCCTTGCTACTTTTAAGCACCACCTTGTATTTTAAAATAAAAAAACCTCAGCTTTCTCCTCCCCGCCGGCGGGTTGCCAGGATCTCTGCTGTTTCCTCTGTACAAACAGGCCAGGGAATTAACATCCCCGTCCGCAGTTTCCAAGCACATTAAAATACGGTCACCCCTGCGGAACTCCCAATGTTCTTGTTTAACGTGTCAAGAAGCAAATGCGGTTTTATTTTGCGTAGGAGCCAGTGGAGCAGGAGTGAGCGGCCTCAGTGGGAGGTTGCTAAAGACCCGGTCCCTCCGCAAGTCCTGGAGCTGGGGCCGGGCGGCTGGGCCGTGGCTGGAAAGTCCTCGGAACCCCCCCCCGCTGCTCCTGGCCTGCGGCCTGGTGTTAATTAGCTCAGAGCCGGAGCGCCAGGCCAGCGGCTTGCAGGGAAGGGATTAGATGCCACCTCCGCGGTGCTTTCTGGAAGATTTCGGAGGCAGCTCTGCCTTGAAGCAGGGCAGGGGTGGGGCTGGCGGCTCCCAGGGTGTGTAGGGGTGGCCGGTGAGTTCCCGGTGCATGGTAATGAGCAGGGGTCAGGTGGGGGGAAGGTCGCCAGTGGGTTTTGCCTGGAAATTGGATCTTGTCTCTTTGCTCCAAAGCAAACATGTCCGTGGACAGCAAAAACATAGTTTTACGACACACCCTGCAGATTCGGTTTGCTGGATTTAGCAAATAAAAATACAGGAGGCCCAGCGAAATTTGAATTTAGATAAACAATGATTTTTTTTTTTTTAGTGTAAGTATGCCCCATGCATTATTTGGGACGTACTTATACTAAAATTTGTTGTAACTTCCATTCTCGTCTTTTACTATTTCTTGCCTGTTACACCCTGAAATGTCTCCCCACTGGCTCCCTTGTTCCTTCCACTGCCCTCACCCCGACCCCACCCCACCAGGAAACCTCCTTGTCCATCTCCCAGGGCTCTGCTCAGCCCCCGCCCTCCCCATAATAATTCCCCGGGGTGGAACCACCAGCGCCTCCACCTGCTCCCTGTAGGCCCCTTCGCCGCGCAGGCCCTTGTGCCCCTCTCGGTGGGGGCCGCCCTCCTCCGCCCCCCGCTAAGCTCTGCAGGACCACGGGCTGCGGCCACTGCCCCGAGTCTCCCCGACTCCCCCTCACCCGACACACACACGGCGTTTGCTGGACTTATGTCATCGGTGCGCTGTTGTTGTACGTACCTCGGGTCTCAGGGGCCGGCAGCTCCACGAGAGACAGACGGTCTAGTCGCTGAGACCAAGCCTGGGCCGCGGGGACGCGCCCTGGGGTGGGAGGGGGCGGTCCCAGGTCTGACCACTGAGGACGCAAAAGAGACTCAAACTCCTGCCGGCCCTGGTGGGGACGGGCCGTGCCAGGTCGTGCCAAGGCCGTGGGGGCTGAGGCCACCCAGGTGGGGCCCGAAGGTCACTCCCCCGTGGCCGGGCAGCGGGGGCCTGCGCGGCGGCGCGTCCCTCCCCTCAGCCTGCGTGTGCCAGAGCACCCGAGTCACCCTCCGAGACGCACCAGAAACCCGTCCGCTGGCGTCATGGACAGACGCTCTCCATTTGGACGTCATTTTGCCACGCGGGGCAGCGTGCAAACTCTTAACGTGCACCCGAGACGGAAAAGCAGATCGCTCAACTGCCGCTGGTACGGGAGAGGGGTCACCTGTCACCGCCTGACCCACCGTCTCAGCCAAAACTTCATCACACTGCCGCGGCCCCCGGTGATGGGGCCGTGGCACATCTATGCCACGCGTGTCCTCTGCGTGTAGCTTCCGCCAAGCATGGATGAGCAGCCGCTGCTGGCCTGGTGGGCTTCCAGCTGGTGCCTGCCAAAGGGCTCTCGTGGGTGCCCAGGGTGGCATTTTTTGTCCAGATGTGGCCTTTATAGACACCCTCTCCCTCGGGTCCTCGGCACCGGCGGGGCGCGTTGTCACTCTGCTGGGGCCGTCTCTCCAGGGACGTGAGCTCCTCCGGGTGTGGACCCTGCCGCGGGGACGCCGCGCCCGGCACACGCCAGGTGCCCAGCAGGGAGGCCGAGTGGGTGCTGGAAAGTGTCAGGAGCACAGCTGAGCCGGGGGAGCTGGTTTCTGCCCCACTGCTCGGGCTGTATTTGACGGACACAGAAACCCGAAAGCCTGTAGTAGCGGGGAGCCCCCGCCAGCCCACCGACACCCCTGCCCCGCAGCGTGCAGGTGGGGACTGGGCGTGGCTCCGGGGGGCCGCCTTCCGCGGCACAGGTGGCTGCTGCACCTTCCTCCTCCTCTGCAGCACCTGTCCCAGCCACGCTGGCCCACCGCGTCCCACCTCTGCTCTGCCTCAGTTTCTCCCCCAAGCAGCAGCCAGAGGGAGCCTTTAGCCACTTCGGTACGAGCGTCGACTGTAGCCGACAGCCACAGATGAACGCGCACAGCGACTTTAGCCCACAGCCGGGATGTGAAGGCACACAGCCGGGCGTCGACCTTAGCGGTGACTTTTCTAATTTTTTATTTGTAAAAATAAAATCGTAAACGTTTAAAAATAACATGACAAGAACATATACGTACACGTTACCTATTCTGATTGACATGGCAAGTAAAGCTGCCTGCAAAGTAAAACGAGCTCTCAGGGCTTTCAAGCTTTCCTCATCACACGAGAGCAAAACGGACGCGTCGTCAATGCCCAGCACAGACCGCCGTGCGGACCGTGAGTGCGGCTGTGGGCGAGGTGTCGCGGCCGGTGAGCGCCGTACGGAAGTGGTTAAAACAAGAGCTGTACCCGCGTGTTTTCCCTCCACAATACAGTCTCCTGCCCCCCTGTGTCCTGGGCAGAGGGTCCTCGTGGCAGTCCTGGGTTCTCTGAGTTCGGGGACCTGACACTCCTCTCCCACTGTCCTCCCGAAGCGTGGAGTGGCACTTCCGGAGCCTTCCCCGGCGGAGCCCTGGAGACCCTGCCCACCACGCCCCACCCTGAGGGGGCTGGACAGGAAAAGGGCGGGCCTCACGGAGAGGAAGATGCCCGGCGGGCGGCCGGCAGGGCCGGCTGGGTCTCTGAAAACCCACAACGGGGACGTGAGTCACTCATCTCATGTCCGTGTTGTCTGTCTTCTGCTGAGACGCCACCCCCACGCGAGCCGGGTTTTTCTTTCTGCTCACTGTCGCATTCCAGCGTCCCTACGGTGCCCGGCTCGGCACGTGTTCTCAGGAGACAGGGGTTGGATGAACACGTGAGTGCATCATGCTGTGTTTCCCTGAAAATCAGACCTACCCATAAAATAAGCCCTGGCAGGATGTCTAAGCATGTGCGCAATAGAAGCCCCACCCCGAAAATAAGCCCTAGTGACGGGCGTGGCTGCACAGCGCGTCTGCACAACCCATGCGTGTCGTCACGGAGCGGGAAAGAAGACGAGCAGCCCTTCTCATCTGCCCCGTGAGAGCTCTATGGCTTGACACGAGAGATTGGGGCCTATGGTTCTAAAGGAAATAGAGTCGCAAGAAATTCAGGATGGAATTCGGGGTTTGGAGAGTGATGATGATGTTCCAGAAGAAGACGACTTCACTATATTTGAATAAATGTAGATGGTTGTAGCGTACTTAAAAAAAATAACACATGCCCTGGAAATAAGCCCTAGGGTGTCTTCTTGAGGAAAAACAAATACAAGACCCTGTCTTGTTTTCGGGGAAACACGGTACATGTGCTGCCCGCTGGGCAAAGGCGTCTTTCCCGTCTGTGTCCCCAGAATCTGCATGGCAGCAGCGTGGAGAACCTGCGCCCACACTCGCACTGCAGGGCTGTGTCTGCTGACCCCCTCGTCTCCACCTGCCTGGGGTTCAGAAAGACCCGTGATGCCACAAGGGACCTTCAAACCAGACAAAACCTCCAGAACCGGCGAGGGTCCCCCGGGAGCCGGCCTCTTCTCGGGGACCAGGGAGGAGGCTCCCAAGGGGACTTGTCCTCCCCAGGGTGCAGGGCCAGGCTCTGGAGGGCTATCCCCCCGCCCCATCCCCCGTTGCAGGAGTCTCGGGGGCCTGAGCCTCCCTGCACGAGGCTGGCCGTGCCGCCCCTGAGCTCCCGCACTCTGTGTGAGCCAGCATCCCTGCCACACGCAGCACGTTGTCCTGTGCGGTGTGAGCCACACTGGCTTCTCTGTTCCCTGGCCCAGAATGTGGACTGAGCACCAACAGTGCCTGCAGAACCTTCCGTGAACCCGAGACCTGCTGGCTCCTGCCTTTCAAGGGACGAACGGGCTGCGGAGCTTCCTGGGGTGGGCGGTTCCCAAACACGCCGGTATTCACAGGTACCCAGGGAAGGGGATGGTTTTTGGTGTCTTTTAAAATCATTTTAATTGAGACACGACATCAATACAATAAAACGCAACCATTTGAACACAGTATAATGAATACTAATTTTTACACGCACGCAACCGCCAGCCTCCAATTTTGCAATTTTTCAGAATTGTTTTGATTATTCTAAATCCTTTGCGTTGCAATATAAATGTTAGAATAATTACAATAATATAATAAAAGCCTACTGGGACTGGTATTGGATGGCACTTGTTGTAGAATCGTGTTGGAGAGACAGCGTTGCTTCTTCTAATTTGTGTATTTGCTACATTACTCCATTTATTTCAGGTTTTCATTCGATATTTTTCTTAGTCATATTTTGTAGCTTATACATATTTTCTAAAAATTATCCCTAAGTATTTCATGACTTTTCCATGTTATTGTCAATATTTGTAACTAAATCTTCCAGTTGTTCATTGCAAATATTTGGAAATATAGTTACCTTTGTGATCTTGCGGAATTCATCTTCGCAACTTTGTTGCAGATTCCTTGGGATTTTCTGCAAACATGCACATTTTACCTTCCAACTTGTGGGGGGAGGGGGGAAAGGGCATTTATTGAAACCTTAAAATCTGTACCCCCATAATATGCCGAAATAAAAAAAACATTTATTCCTTTCCAATCCGTATGTTCAGACATTTTTCATCAATAAACATTGAATTTTGTCAAATGCCTTTTTCAGATTCATTGGCCACCTTCTTATTTATTCTGTCAATATGGGGTGTGACATTGATCAGTCTTCTAAATCAACCTGACATTCCTAGAATGAATATATACATATATATGCACACACAAATGGTATATATACACATATATGCACTCACACATATACACATATATGTGGATGTAGATGTATATGTGGGTGTGTCTAGACTCATCCGTAGACTGGACATGGCTGACAAAGCAATTATGAGCTTGGAGATGCAGCAGTAGAAACTTTCAAAACTGAAAAGCAAAGTGAAAATTAATGGGAAGAAAGGAACTCCAGGACAACTATAAAGGTGTTGCATACACACAATGGGAACCCGGAAGGACAATATAAACAGGAAGGGACGGAAGACATGTTTGAAGTGATAACCACTGAGAAGTTTCCAGACTTAATGATAGGCACCAACCACAGACCCAGGAAGCTGGATAAAAACCCAAATCTACACCTAGGCATAGCATAGTCAAACCACAGAAAACCAAAGGCAAACAGAAAATGGTGAAAGAACTGGCTTTTGGTTCACTTGAACTCTGGTATTTGAAAGTTTTCAATTTTACTTATTTCTGTTCTTATCTTTCATATGTTTCACCCTCTACTTATTTTCCATTTCATTTCATTTATTTTTCTCTCTACTTGTTGTGTTATATTAGATCACTGATTTCAAATCATTTTTCATTCTTTCATGTGAACATTTAAATCTATAAATGCACTGCCTACCTGAACTTCACAAATATTGATACGTTGTTGTTTTTTTTTTAATTCTCATTCATTTATAATATTTTATACTTTTTCATGTGATTTCCTCTTTGACTCATGGATTATTTAGAAGAATGATTTTAAAACTCAAAATATCTGGAGATTTTCCAGATATCTTTTACTAATTGGTGTATAACTTGATTCCATTTCAGTCAAAGAAAACACTATCTATGATGTCAGTCCCTTTGAATTGACTGAAACTTAATATATCTCAATCTCCTGTCTGATTCAGATTTAGTCTTATACCTAAGTCTTTCTTTCTTTCTTAAACAAGCTCTTTTAAATTACATTTAACAAATTCTGTTTCCCATAACTCATGGACCTTGAATCCTGCAGCTTTTCTGACCTCCTGCGGTAGTCGTAAGAGGTATTTGGAGATTGCATGGGATCTCCTACGTTGCCACTCTCATTGTCTGTAAATAGGGAGATTTCTTTTTCCTCTTTTCCAGTCCTTGCCTCGCCTTACTGAGCTGACAGGACGTCAGCATGGCGTTGAGCAGGGCTGTCAAGATCGGGCATCTTCGTCTTGAGCCCTGAGGGAGGACAGAGGACGCCGAGTTCAGTCTTTCCCATCAAGTAAGACGCTATCCCTGGGATTTTATAGATACACTTACCAGGCGGGGAAAAAAAATTCCCTTATTCCTGGTTTGCTGAATGACTCTTATTATGAGTGGATGTTGCATTTTGTCAGATAACTTTCCTGCATCTCTCAATATGATTTTTTTAATCTGTTAGCATGGTGGATCATACTGACTTGTTTTCATATATGGAAACAGATTTGCACCCCCTGCTTGGGACTGACTCACTTGGTTATAATGTAGATACTATTCATTTTATGAATTGCTTGATTTGATTTGCTAGTATTTTGTTTACTTTATTGAGGATTTTTTTTTTTTTACGAAATTAAGTATTTTATTACTTTAGTGTCACAATGCCAAACATCAGGTTAAAAAACAAATTTATTTTTGAGTGAAGTATGAGTTCTGCATAGATTCCATGTAATATAGACGGGTCTTGTGGTTGTAAATATCAAAAGGAATCCAGAATCCTGAATTCTCTTTCTAATTCAAGGGGCTTTTATGGCCTTCAGATAATTCCCTCTATTAATTGGCAGATGAGGGGTAATGAATTTAAAGGATTAAAGAATATAAACGATAAGGTCTGGGCAGATAAGTCAAAATCCACTTATAGCATAATATATCTTAAAGTCTTAGTGTAGATTTTGGAGCTGATTCGACTTGTAAATTATTCATAAACTTATTGAACAAATATTTTGGGGGCACTCTTTATGAAGGCATTGTGGGAGGACTGAAACGTGTCTGAGCTCTAGTTGCTCCCAACCTAGCAGGGAATGAAGACACGAACACCAATGGCAGGCAACTCAGGAAATGAAAAATATCACCTGTGTGGTGGTGATATTAAGGAGTTGAAAGGAAGAAAACACTGCAGTCCAGTAAGGTCTTGGCTCGAAATGAACAAAGAAGCTTCTTTGGAAGAAGTAACTAAGACCTGTGTTGTCAAGCATGAAAATAAATCCACATACCTTAAGAACTGAGTTCAAAAATTCTATGACTCTTCTGTTTTGTTTAAGAGACATATTTTTAAATACTGAGGTTAATAGCATTGAATTTTCCTCCTTTTTTTTTTTGCATTTCTTAAACATTAATCTTCTTGTTTATTTATTTACTTTTTTTAATTTCAGCATATTATGGGGGTACAAATTTTATGGATTTTGCATCTATGTTCATGAGGGATATAGGTCTGTAGTTTTTCGGTTTTTACTTTGTTCTTGTAATGTCTTTGTGTATTTTTGGTGTCCTGGTAAAGACAGCCTCACAAAGTAAGTTCAGAAGTGATACTTCCTGTCAGAAGAACTTTACAGAACGGTCGTTATTTTTTCCTTAAAATGTTTGGTAGAATTTGCCGATGAAGCTATCCTTTGGAGATTTCCTTTCCACGAGGTTTTTAACGCACAATTTTTCTTTAATAGACAAAAGTCAGCATTTAGCAGAATATCATAGTCTGCGTAGTTAAATCAACAATATATTCGTCACATTTCTAGAGACGGGAAGTCAAAGACCAGTCAAAGAGGTATAGATCTCTCTGTGTGTATTCGTTTATTGCTCCTATTTTCAATTCTTTGATATTTTAGCCCATTTATTTGGGACATTTCCATGGATAGATTTTCTAATCTTAAAACATGCTTGCATTCAAGGAAAAATCATAATAAATCACACTGAATAGTTCTCCAATGGGCACTTGAGTTTGATTAACATTCTACTGAGAACTTTCGCATCTATAGTAAAAAGTGAAACAGGCCAAAAATTTTATTATTACGTTGCCACGCAACTGTCTGGATTTGGAAACAAGGTTGTAGAGAGCTCGTGAGTTACTTCCCCAGCCTTCATCCCATTTTGCTGCCGAGGATAAACACGACCTCAGCCAGGCTTCTCCTCGGGGTGCTTTGCCAGCTTACTCAGGCCTTCTCTTTCTCCCAGTTTCAAGTTTGGTATTTTTGGTCTCCTAGAAAATGTATTTTATATAGATTTTCAATTTATTTGTGCTGAGATGTTTGGAGCAAGACCATTTTATCTCATTTATATCAGCTTCCATCTCTTTCCCTCTCATCATGAATTCGATTGCCATTTTCTCTCTCTCTCTTTCTTAATCTTGACCAAAGTTTACCATCTTATAATCATTTTCAGACATTTAGCTTTTTTTCCCACTAATTATCCCCAATTTTACTGCTCTCCTAATTCATCTTTATTAATTTTTTCCTTCTCTGCAGGATGACGAGGAAGGGGATGTTTGCTTGGTTGGTTTTGTTCTAACTTCCCGACTTAAAGACTTAGAAGGCCTTGTTTTCTCTTGATAAATATATTTTGAACTCATGAATCCCCCATAGTGCCTTATCTGTGCTCTGTAAATGAATGCAATGTTTTCATTTTCATTCGATTCTAATTTATTCATAATTTGTACGATTTTATTGTTATCCCAGAGTATATTGAGTTGCATGTTATTTAGGTTCCTATGAGATTTTTTAATAATACTTTTAAATTAATGCTTCTAATTTTATTGCACTTTGGTCAGAAAGATAATCTGTCTGATATTCATTCTTTGGAATATGAGGAATTCTTTTGTGATCTCGTTCCTGGTTAATTTCTGAGCACATGCTGTTACCACTGCGTTGGAAGGCAATTTGCATTTTGTGATTGTTGGGGCAAGATACCCCGCGTGCCTTCTACCGTGAGCTCTTCAACCGGGGCATCTAAATTTACGTATTTGCTAATTTTCCTCCTACCTGTTCTATCAATTACTTGTAGAGATTAATTAAAATCTTCTGTGGCTTCATTGATTTATCTTTCCATCCTGGAGGTCAATCACTAGTTGTTTATGCATTTTAAGGCTGTGCTATTCTGCTGCTATGTGTTCAATGTCATTATGCTGTTTCCTTCACGACCTGTTCACTTGAAACACACACCACTGGCTTCCGCCGCATCCTTCTAGCTTTGCCCTTGAACTGTCGTTTTTGCGGACGTGAAAGTGCATCTCAGCTTTCGTGCAATTTTTTTCCCGGTCTATCACTTTCATCATTTTATTTCATTTTTTTTTTATATATTGAAAACGTTTCAGACTCAGTGAAAAGTCACAGCAATAGTACAAAGAGTGGCTGTGTGCCATCTGCCTGGATTCAACACTTGTCACTGTTTCTCTACATCTGCTTTAATCACCTGCTGTGATCGTTGCCATTCCTGTTGCGGCCAGTGTGCTCTTTAAAGGCACATTCTGCAACTCTGATGTTGCCCCTAGAAACTTCTGTCCATACCTTCCAAGACCCTCTGCCGCACTCAGAGACTTCCCCATGGAAACAACCTGCCGCGTGCCTTCCATGTGAATTCCACCAGCTGCTCCTATAATGCCCTCCCTCGCGGTGCCGGTGTTAGGATTTAGTGATTCAGGGTGCACTGCATTTCATGGCCATTTTTCCAGTCTCCTTTAATCCGGGGTAGCTCCTCAACCTTCGTGTTTCTTTCATGACGTGGGCATTTCGAAGGTCACCACCCGCCTATTTCGTAGAACTTCCCTTGCTCCGGATTTTGGTGATTTTCCGCACGTGCTGATTCCAGGGCCTGTTTCGGCAGGGAAACCACGTGACTGCTGCCGAGTCTGTTACCGGGAGGCGCGTGGTCTCGGGGTGTCCTGTGCTCGGTGGCATCGACCTTGATTGCCTGGTGACCCCGCTGACCATCGGGATTTCCTGTCGATTTAGCACTTTCTGCTTGGGGTTTTAAGAAGCAACCTTCGGGGCAGCACTGTTGGACTGTAAATATCCTCTTTCCATCAAAGTGGCAGCCACGACGATTCTTGCCTGGACCCGTCACTGCCGTGGCCTGTGAAATGGTGGTTTATTTTCTAGCTGTGATGAATTCCACATTTAGTAGTCGGGGACATGCTAGGGCTTCACTTTCCTGTGCTTGTTTGTGCGTCCTGCGTCCCTCTTTTTTCTGTCAGTGCGTGGATGCATGCACAGGGCCCTGCCTGGTGTGACAAGCCCTCCTGGGCATCCTCGTCCCTCCTGGGGTGTCAGGTACATCCCGTGGATGAGACCGTGGCACATGAACCAGGGGTGGCCGACACCCACGCCCGCCTCTTCCTGGGCACCTGGGGACCACGTGTCCACCCTGAGGAGTGGGCGGGCGCTGTGCCCTGGCGGTGGAACCTGGCAGGTGCGTAAGTGTCCATGTCCCCGTGACCCCCCTTCCATGTGCTGGTCACACCCAGCGTGTCCAGGAAGAATTGGACTCCGCAGGGACCACAAAACTGCAGGCGCACAGCGTGGGCCCCTGAGCCTGGGGGACCCCAGATACAGGGCAGGGTCCCCTCTGGCCTTGCTGTGACCCCCAGACTGAATGAGCCCAGGCAGAGCTGGGGTGGGTGGGGTCGCTGATCCGGAGGAGGAGCGTGTGTTTTATGCTTCGAGGAAACTGCCAACCTGCTGTCTAACAACCCTTCCAATCTTGATACCCTCAAAGAATATTCTAGAATCCCTGTGTCACCCTATGCATGCTGGCGTCCGCCCTGTGTTTTTACCCAGAGCACTTCCTGGTTCCCAGGTGAGCGAGGCGCGAGGACCCATTCCTGCCATCCCTGTAGCATTTCCTGACTCGGCTGGGAGTGCCCAAGCCCCCAAGGCCGGCCCCGCCCCTCAGCCCTGCCTGCCCCACCCACCCTGCTGTGGCCTCAGCCCGCCCAGCCGGGGCAGCCGTCCCCAACCTCCCTCCTGAGCACCTGAGTGGTGGAAGGAGGGCAGGTGGGAGGCGGGAGAAAGGGCAGGTGGGAGGTGGGAGGAAGGGCAGGTGGGAGGCGGGAGGAGGGCAGGTGGGAGGCGGGAGGGCAGGTGGGAGGCGGGAGGAAGGGCAGGTGGGAGGCGGGAGGAGGGCAGGTGGGAGGCGGGAGGAAGGGCAGGTGGGAGGCGGGAGGAGGGCAGGTGGGAGGCGGGAGGAGGGCAGGTGGCAGGCGGAAGGAAGGGCAGGTGGGAGGCGGGAGAAAGGGCAGGTGGGAGGCGGGAGGAGGGCAGGTGGGAGGCGGGAGAAAGGGCAGGTGGGAGGCGGGAGGAGGGCAGGTGGGAGGCGGGAGGAGGGCAGGTGGGAGGCGGGAGGAAGGGCAGGTGGGAGGCGGGAGAAAGGGCAGGTGGGAGGCGGGAGGAGGGCAGGTGGGAGGCGGGAGGAAGGGCAGGTGGGAGGCGGGAGAAAGGGCAGGTGGGAGGCGGGAGGAGGGCAGGTGGGAGGCGGGAGGAGGGCAGGTGGGAGGCGGGAGGAGGGCAGGTGGGAGGCGGGAGAAAGGGCAGGTGGGAGGCGGGAGGAGGGCAGGTGGGAGGCGGGAGGAGGGCAGGTGGGAGGCGGGAGGAAGGGCAGGTGGGAGGCGGGAGGAAGGGCAGGTGGGAGGCGGGAGGAGGGCAGGTGGGAGGCGGGAGGAAGGGCAGGTGGGAGGCGGGAGGAAGGGCAGGTGGGAGGCGGGAGGAGGGCAGGTGGCAGGCGGGAGGAAGGGCAGGTGGGAGGCGGGAGGAAGGGCAGGTGGGAGGCGGGAGGAGGGCAGGTGGGAGGCGGGAGGAAGGGCAGGTGGGAGGCGGGAGGAAGGGCAGGTGGGAGGCGGGAGGAGGGCAGGTGGGAGGCGGGAGGAAGGGCAGGTGGGAGGCGGGAGGAGGGCAGGTGGGAGGCGGGAGGAAGGGCAGGTGGGAGGCGGGAGGAGGGCAGGTGGGAGGCGGGAGGAAGGGCAGGTGGGAGGCGGGAGGAGGGCAGGTGGCAGGCGGGAGGAAGGGCAGGTGGGAGGCGGGAGGAAGGGCAGGTGGGAGGCGGGAGGAGGGCAGGTGGCAGGCGGGAGGAAGGGCAGGTGGGAGGCAGGAGGAAGGGCAGGTGGGAGGCGGGAGGAGGGCAGGTGGGAGGCGGGAGGAAGGGCAGGTGGGAGGCGGGAGGAAGGGCAGGTGGGAGGCGGGAGGAGGGCAGGTGGGAGGCGGGAGGAAGGGCAGGTGGGAGGCGGTGCCCCGGGGAACCTCAGACCCAGGTCAGCCCGGGGCACTGGGGGCTGCTTCTCCGGATTCGACTCCATCCTTCATCGAGTCGGATCACAGGTACGGGCTGTGGAGGTGTGTGGAGTCGTGGGGCCGCCGCAGAAACCATGCTCAGAGTGGAGCGGCTCTGCATCCCTCCGCATGGAGACATTCTGTGCACGTGGCCACGGGGGCGCTGGCCAGCTCGGCCTGCACCTTCACCGGGCGGTCCTCTGCGCCACGTGCCGGCGGCTGCTGCTGGTGGCACCGGCCACGGGAAGGAAGCAGAACCCAGGCCCTGCTCCGTGGTCCGGTTCGACGGTGCCGGGCGTGGCCAGGGCAGGAGGGCGTCTGTGAGCGTTTCCGGGGAGTCTACCAGGTGGTGGGGACGGAGACCGCAGGACTGGGGAGCCCCAGCTTGGGGGACGAAGGGCAGCGAGAGCCGGGTCCTGCCCGTGGGTCCCCGAGTCCCAGCCCGGAAGTCCGGCTCCCGGTCCCAGCCCGCCGGCGTCCGAGGCCCGTGCCGTTTGCGGGAGGCGAGTGCGCACGCGCCGGGAACGCCCGATGGGCGCAGCCGCCCCGCCCGGCTCCCGGGGCCGTGCGGCCAAGGACACGAGTGGTGGTGTCGCCAGTGCCCCGCGTGTGGACGGCCCACGCGCTGGCCCAGATGGGAGCCCGGACGTCCGCCCTGCCGCGCGGCCCGGGAAGGTGACCGGCGTCCCTGGCGAAGGTGACATCGCCAGCCCCGGGGCCCCGTCCGTGCCTGCAGGCCGGGTCCCACCCGCAGACGCCGGACCGCGCTGGCGAGGGGGACTCCACACTGCACGGCCCCCGCCGTCTGCAGCCCGACTCCGCCGACTCCGCCAGGAATTCGCGCAATGAAATAGCGCAAAAGCTGCAGTGACCGGCGGGGCCAAAGCAGAAAACCTCACTCTGTCAGACCTCCCCCCTGCCCCCCCGCAAGCGGAGAGGACTGTTGGGCCCCAGCCCGGCGCCCCCCGAGCCTCCCTGCCCCCCCCCCCAGCACCCCCCTGTCCCGGCCTCCCTCCCGGGGCAGCGTCCGGGCCTGCGTCCACCGAGTCACAAGTACCTCGTCCGGCTGTCCCTATGCCCCTGCCCCACTCCGCCCTGTTCAGCTGGGTGTTCGGGTCACTTGCGGTTCTGAGCCTTTTAGCAGGCGCCCACGGGGGGTGGCCCTGCCCAGAGCGGTCACGGAGCCTGAGGAGACGCCACCGTGGCAAGGCTGGGCAAGTCCTCAGGGTGGAGATGCTGCCCGGCATGGCCGCCGGCGTCCTGAGGGTGGACAGACGGCCCTGCAGTCTGCGCGGGTCTCCGGGGCAGGGGGAACCTTGCGTTGGCGACAGAGAAAGGCGAGTCCCCTCCCTGCACAGTGACCGCTGGGGCCAGACCCTGCAGGTGTCTGTTAGCCTCGGTGCACCGCAGGTGGCCACAGAGACCCGTCCACATACTGACCCTCGAGCCTGGGAACGTGGCCCCATGTGGAAAAGGGGCCCGTGCAGACGTGAGTGAGCGACAGGTCTCTCGCGGAGATCACCCTGGAACATCCGGTGGCCCAAATCCGACGGCAGGTGTCCTCGTCAGAGACGGGAGAGGGAGGTCAGGCTCAGACACACAGAGGGGACGGGGGCGGGAGGAGGGAGGCAGAGGCTGGAGTGACCAGGCCACGTGAGCTCCGGGAGCTGCCGGGGGCCGGAGGGGCAGGAAGGGGCCCCCAGGGGAGGGAGCGTGGCCGTGCAGCACTTGGTGGCTGTGCTGTCGGCCCCAGGCTGCAGGAGAATGGATGTCACTGCCTGGCGGAGGTTTGTCACAGCAGCCCCGGGGCCGGCACACCGGGGGATGGGGGATGGCGTGGGGGGGCTTTCTGGCAGCCCCAGGACTGCTCTCTCCCTGTCACGTGCTCTGTGGTTTTGGTAGCCTCCTGTCCCCGTGTCCCTGAGCTCAGAGAGGTCAAAGCCAAAGTCTCAAGTGAGACTCAGAGAGGTCAAAGTCGAGCCACGCAGTTAGGAAGGACGTGGTCAGTTCTCATTTCTAGGGGATTTTATTTATGAAACCTGGGGAGGGTCCAGGCTGGGTCCCCTTTGGTGGCCGGAAGCCCTGCGTGGCAGGTTGTCTTGGGGCCAGGCGGGCCAGGCTCCCTCCCCAGCAGTGAGGACAGGGCTGTGCGTGACCTGGGGGGTGGGAACACTAGCAGGTCACAGAGGAGAAGGGGCCTGGTGGCCGGGGCCGTGGCTGGGGGTGGGGGAGCAGACCCCGGTCACCAGCAGGGTAGGGCGGGGTGGGGGCTGGGCAGGGGGCAGCCACGGGTGTGTTCAAGGTCATTGCCAGGCAGAGCCAGAACCAGGCACCAGGAGGGGCGGCTCACAGCTCGGGGGCTCAGACGGCTTCTTAAACTTGTGTCCGGCATTGACTGACCGGGTGCTAGGAAAAGCCACTAATCTAACCACAAAGGCACTTTTCTGCTGTTTGTCCAAAGCCAGGGATTTTAACCCACGCGCACAGTGGACGTGCGGCCCCTCCCACCGCCCTGCGGTTCTCTGTCGTTTTGCCCGTTTCCATGGCCCCCAGAGGGACGCCATCAGCCCCTCTCTGGTGGAGACGCAACACGGAAACCCTCGTGTGTGGTGAGACGTTTCTCGTTGTTAGTTTTCTTATCAGCAAGTTGTCCCTCACTGTGGTGCTTTCAGTTCTCGTTCATGACGTCCTGTGTCTTAGGAGACGTCGCTGGCTTTAGTGCCGACCGACGAGAGCAGGTCACGTCCCCGAGCGAGGTCAGAGCATGACGCCCTGGGAGGCGCCCCACGCCCCCGACCCCCACAGTCCAGGCCTCCTGCACCCAAGCAGGGGCTGTGGCGAATCCTGAGTGACAGGGGAGCCCAGGGCAGCGCCGTGGCCCAAGCCCACTGTGACCGGCACCCCCACTCCCTCCTTTCATCCAAGCTGGGCTGGACACAAAGGCTTGGGGACAGAGCAGCTGCAGCGAGGAAGACTCTGGATTCCCCGCCACCCCCTGGAGGAACCCGGGCCGGACAGCTGGCTAGCCGTCCTTGGGGCTGGAGTGTTTCTGGTGCCCGTCACATTTCCTGAGATTTCAGAGACAGAGTGTTAGTGGTGCAGGGGAGCCTGCATGTCCACCCCAGGTGCTCTCTACGTCTCTGCTGTAAAACGTCAGAGAGGACCCCGAGTAACTCACGGCTTATTTCTGATCTGCCTACGTGAATTAGCGTATCATACCCCCTGGGTAACAAAGACTTGCCCCATTTACCCCTGCAGAAGTAGGCAGTGCTGGGCGGGTATGGTGGCTCCAACTCTGAGCCCAGGATAGCTGCTCCAGCTCCTGCCATCACGTCTGTATCCATCTGGTAGGCAGGAAGAATAAGGCAAAGGGAATGCGTGTCGATGACTTTGAAGGGCATTTGACAGAAGTGGGGTACAGCCCTCTGCCTGGGTCCCAGGGGGACCACAACCCAGCTGGCTTCTGCTTCCCATCACCCCTCCTCCGAGGCCCCATCCGTCCGTCCAGGCGGGCACAGCCGCTGGCCCCACAGGCCCCTTCCGCCCGGGCGTCCTCTAAGCCTGGCCCGTGCAGCCCCGTCCGATGATGTTTGCTGGCTGGTGGGACCCCAAGTAAAACCTTAAGCTTCTCCCCAGCTGAATGAAAGGACCCCCTCTTGGCCAAGGGGCTACCCTAAAACTGGGTGGGTGGCCCTGGGGAGGGAGGTCAGACACGCTCATCGTGGCCCGTCCCTTCTCAGAGACGTCCTTGTGTCACCGACTCACCACCAGGACGAAGGCGGCGCGGGTCTCACCTGCAGGTCCTCACGGCACCGCGGATCGCTCGAGTCTCAGGGTGTGGCCGGCGGCTTCTCTCTGGTTAGCCGGCGTCCTTGTCTCAACACAGTCCCAGCCTTTACCCAGAGCCTCGTGCCTTTAACCAACTGCAAATCGAAGGACCTTTAGCCAACACTTCAGTACCAGCGCCGACTATCGTCGACGGCCACAGATGGACGCGCACAGCGACTGTAGCCGACAGCCGTGTTGACCCGTGATATGATATGGAGGCGCACAGCCGAGCGCCGACTGTAGCCGACAGCCGTGATGCGACTTTTCTAATTTTTCATTTAATGAAATAAAATTGTGAACATTTAAAAATAACGTAATGCAAACATATATGTCTATGTTACCTATTCTGATTTACGTGACAAGCAAAGCTGCCTGTAAGGAAAACGAGCTTTCAGGGCTTTCAAGCTTTCCTCATCACACAAGAGCAAGATGGACGCGTCGTCAATGCGCGGCGCAGACCGCCGTGCGGACCGTGAGTGCCGGCCGTGGGCGAGGTCTCGCAGCCGGTGAGCGCCGTACCGAGGGGGTTAAACCCACCTGTAACCTGTAATCCCTGCTTGGAGATGTCCCACCTTTTGGGGCCAAACCCACGTCCGCCTCCTATATATTGATTGACGACTTGACCTGCGATTTCCATCTCCCCGACGTGCACAAACCACACTGCGCCCCAGCCACGGCGAGTCCCCTTGCTGAGGCTTCCTGGGTATGGCTCCCGGCGGTGGTCACCGGCCGTGGTCCTCCAATTTGGCTCAGAATAAACCTCCTTGAGTTATTCTACAGAGCGCGGCTTCTTCTTCATCATCCCTGGCGGCGCCTGCCTCAGCCCCCGGCGTCCCCACGGGCCCATCTCCGGATGTGTCCCCCGTCCCAGCCCGAGACGGCCATGTCCTGACGGTCCTAACGGCGCAGTCACGTCTCTGGGCCTCGTGCCCCGAACTAAGGAGGAGCCTCTGGCTAAGGGGGTGCCTGGGCCTGCGCCCCTCGGTGCGTGGGGAGGGAAGGGCCGTGTGCGCTGCAGATTTTGGGGGAGCCCTGTGCCTCCGAGGCCGTGCACCCCGGACAGGGGCCCTTTGGGGGCCAGACGGCAGCTCTGCCCCCCCCATACCCCACGCGGAGCCCCGGGAACAAAGGGAGCTCTGGGCTTTTCTTCCTTATTCTAAACGCCGTTTAATCCACAACCTTCCAGTACAATAGCAGCTTGTTAACTCGGCCCGCCTGCATTGCTTTCGCTGACAAAGGGGCTCCCGGGGGACGACAGCAGCAGGGACGGCGTTTCCCAGTGACATAAATCGATGCGGCGGATCCAGGAGGCGCCTGCTGCACGCACTGCTTGCTCACCGGAGGAGGCTCCCGGGGAATGGCAGTCCCACACGGCTGTGCCACGCCGGGCAGCAGGGGCCACACCCCGGCACTTGGAGGTGGCCAGGAGGGAGACTCGGCCTGGGCGTGGGGTGGCCAGGCGTGGGGACCAGGCAGCTGCACCTGCGCCTCCTCCCGGGCCTCCCAGCGCACGTGCAGCTGCCCCGGCCACACAGGGCTCGGCCTCGTTCTCCCCAAACCCTCTGCACCTCCGTCCGCAGGGGTCCGGGCCACAGATCGGGGCTCCGGCCCCTTCAGGGCTCCCCCAGTCCTGTCGCTGAGCTTCGGTCAGGCCTCAGGCCGCCCGCCCCCGCCCCCCGGAGCACCCTGTGCCCACGTGCGTGGCTGGCACCGTGGTTACAGCCTCCCTTCCGTGGACGAGTGGCTCCCGGGCCCTCCCTGCCCCCATCGTCCTCCCCACCGAGCCACGGTGCTCTGTGCAAAGCCCACGTCCGACTGTGGACCCCCCGGCCGCCGCCGGGACTCGCTCACCCCATAATCTGGGCGCTGCGAGCTGTTCCTCACGGGACGTCCCTTTTCGTGGGGGAGCCCCGGTTAGGGCCCTGCGCAAAGAAGTGAAATCCCAACGCGGTATCCATGGTGCCGCCAGGTGACGGCGAGTTTGCCAAGGGGCCGCATTCCTGGCCGGGAGCCTTCTGGGGTCCCCGCACCACCGCCCAGGGGTGCCGCGACCCGGGGAAGATTGCCCAGAGAGGCGGTCCCGGAAGACAGAAACCCCGGCAGGGCGTGGGGTCCCAGGTGGTCCCCCAAGGCGCCTACGCTGGTCCTCTCTTTAGGAAAGGCAGCGACACCAAGGCCGGACCTCGCTGTCGGGCCGCCCCGTGTCCCCGGCCTCTCGGGCCCCTTTGGTTGCAGGAGACAGAGACGCAATCCCAGCTCGCTTAACTCAACACCACCCGGAGCTCCTGCAACTGCTGTGACCGCTGCCACAAACCGGGGGCCTCGAACGACAGAACTCTGCTCCCCGCAGTTCTGGGGGCCGGAGCTCCAGGACCAGAGTGCTGGCAGGGCCCCGTTCCCCCTGCGGGATCCAGGGTGGCGTCCTGTCGCCCCTTCCTAGCTCCTGCTGGCCCCGGGCGTCGTGGGCGTGAGGCTGCGTCACTCCGGTCCCTGCCTCTGTCTTCTCGGGGCCCCTCCTCCGCGTCCGTCAAATCTCTTCCTTCCTCCTCCGAGGACACCTGGCACCGGAGTGAAGTCATCCCGGATAACCCAGGCTGAGCCCGTCGTCTGCAGACCCTTAACGTACTCACCCCTGCACGGCTCCATTTTGCAGGTAAGGCACATTCTTGGGGGGCCGGGGGTCAGCACGTGCACAGATCTTCTGGGGACCCACCACGAAACCACTGACAGTGGGTCCCCCGGGCGGAGAAGGGGGGAGTGGGAGACGCGTGGCCCGTGTCCGTGCGGCGTGGTCGCTGCCGTGGTCTCTGGCCGCACACGCCCTGAGGAGGCCCAGGTCCCGGGGCTGCTTCCGGCAGGGAAGGCATCTCGCTGTCACATCCACAGTGAGGAAGCGGAGGCTATTTTTGTAAAGCAGGATCTCTGGGCTGGAGACTCAGCCTCGCCCAGAAAGCTCCAGAGGGACAAAGTCCCCACCTCCACACTGACGGGCTTTCTGGCCCCTTCAAGGCACAGGCAGGTTCTCCACCCTCCTGTCTCGAGGGTGTCCAGCCAGGACGCAGGGGACGCTGCTGCACTGAGCACTGCACCCCCACGGGGCTCACTTCCCGGCTTGGGGACGTCTCCCGGCCACCCGCAAGTCTGCTGAGAACACGACCTGGCACGGTCTCACCCGAGCGACCCTCCACACTTGCCCCTCTGAGCATCCTCCTCACCTCCGGGACCCGGCCTGCAGCCCTGAGCTGAGTCGCCATTGTTACCAGGGCCCGGCGTGCTCCACGAGGACCCAGGGGGACCCGCCGCCTCTGTGGCACCGAGCGCAGCAGCAGATACGCACAGACCCCGGCCCGGGATCCTGGAGGACCGTCCTCCGGAGCCTCCTTCCTCCCAGGGGGACCCGCCGCCTCTGTGGCACCAAGCGCAGCAGCAGATACACACAGACCCCGGCCCGGGGTCCTGGAGGACCGTCCTCCGGAGCCTCCTTCCTCCCAGGGGGACCCGAGACCTGGGCCGGTGGATTCTACCTGGAGCGGGAGGATCCGGGAGCCGGGGAAGGCGAGGCAGGAGCTTCATGGGGAGCAGGGGCCGAGCCCCAACACGGGGCGCCCCAGCTCAGGTGTCGCTGGCTGGTGGCGCCGCGCAGACCTGTCAGGCCCTGCAGAGGGTGAAGCTCGGAGCCGCACACGTGTCCCGAGGACAGAAAGGTAAAGTCAGCGCTCACTATTAAATAATCCAGGGCGGCTGTGTGCCCTCTGTTTGGTTTTGCTGTTGGGTTTTAAGACACAGCCGTGAGTGGAGACGATCACGTTGACGGCGTCTGGCTCGCTGGGCTCACCTGGGTGTCAGTATCCCCACTGACGTCCGCCCCGGCGAAGGCCACTGTCCCGTCCCAGGCCCCCGCGGGCGGTGAGTGGCAGGGAAGGACTCTCAGACCCAGGCTCAGCCGGGCCGGAACAGGAGCCGCTCTGCTTCAGGGCCACATCTTGTGTTCGGGACAGTGCACACCTTCACCCCCCGCGGCAGGAAGCATTTCACCCATGTCACTAAATAAGGGGCGTGGGTGGCAACGGGGCCACTCCCAGGGGTGTGTGGACGCCGCCCAGGCCTGGGCCCCGCCCCCGAGAGCCGCCACCCTGCGCTCGCAGATGGACTCAGAGCCGGCTGCTCGGCAAGGGGGGGCAGGGCGAGCTCTCCAAGGCGCACCTGTCCCCGCGAGGCCGTTGGTTCGCGGCGCACCTGCTCGCGGCCGCCCGTGGGAGGGAGCTCCCTCCAGGAGCAGAGCCCGGCCCATCAGCAGAGGAGAAGTCCCCGCCTGAGAGATGTCTCTGGGAGGAAGAGCTGCTGTCCCCGCTCCGTCCTCCAGGAGCGGCCGGGATCACAGCCTGAGAGACAGGTGCCAAGCAGCAGGGCGTCCACGGGCCACCGAGGAGGGAGGAGGACACGATATCAATGACATCGTCAGCGGCACTCTGCATTTCCGCGCCCCACGGGCGTCTGGGCTCGAGCATTAATAGGGCTCCGTTTATGGAAAGCCTCTGGGCGTAGCGTGTGCAGAATAACAAGCTCGCAGGTGTCCAGGGAGAGGCCTGCGTCCAGGTGGGACACACGGGACCGCTGTGGCCCACAGGTGGCAAGAGGACGCGTGGCCGGAGGACACTTTAGCAGGTGCGTGCTGCTCTGGAAGTGTTTCCGTGTTCCTGGTGCCCAGAGAGTGTAGACTCGCGGGCCTGAGCCTCCGGTCTGCTGGCCTCTGGCCTGTGACAGTGGGCACGTGGGAGGTGCCTCAGTTTCCCTTGAGTGTATGAGGACAGCAGGGACATTGCCAGCTTTGGGGCTCCAGCCGCTCATGCCTGCCGGGAGCCCTCACTGAGTGGTTTAACCCTCCACGCCCTGACCACCCCTGGGACAGGGATGCCCCACAGAGGAGCCCCACAGAGCCACACGGAGCCCCATAGAGCCCCACAGAGCCCCACGGAGCCCCACGGAGCCTCACGGAGCCCCACGGAGCCCCACAGAGCCCCACAGAGCATCATGGAGCCCCACAAAGCATCACGGAGCATCACAGGGCATCAGGGAGCCCCACAGAGCCCCACGGAGCCCCACAGAGCTTCACGGAGCCCCACGGAGCCCCACAGAGCACCACGGAGCCCCACGGAGCCCCACAGAGCATCACAGAGCATCACAGGGCATCACAGAGCCCCACAGAGCCCCATAGAGCATTAAAGAGCCTCACGGAGCCCCACAGAGCCCCAAGGAGCATCACAGAGTGCCACAGAGCCCCACAGAGCCCCATGGAGGATCATGGAGCACCATAGGGCATCACGGAGCCCCACGGAGCATCATGGAGCCCCACGGAGCATCATGAAGCATCACAGAGCCCCACAGAGCCCCATGGAGGATCACGGAGCACCATAGGGCATCACGGAGCACCACAGAGGATCACGGAGAACCACAGAGCATCATGGAGCCCCACGGAGCATCATGAAGCATCACAGAGCCCCACAGAGCCCCATGGAGGATCACGGAGCACCATAGGGCATCACGGAGCACCACAGAGGATCACAGAGAACCACGGAGCTCCACAGAGCCCCACAAAGCATCATGGAGCCCCACAAAGCCCCCTAGAGCTGCACGGAGCATCATGGAGCTCCACAGAACCCCACAGAGAATCACGGAGCCCCACAGAGAATCACGGAGCCCCATAGAGAATCACGGAGCCCCACAGAGCACCACAGAGGATCATGGAGCACCATGGAGGATCATGGAGCACCCCAGAGCACCACAGAGCACCATGGAGGATCATGGAGCACCACAGAGGATCACGGAGCACCACAGAGCATCATGGAGCACCCCAGAGCACCACGGAGGTCACTGCTGGACCCCGACAGGCTTCCCCAAGTGTTTCAGCCCAGACGCTGTCAGGACTGATGTCACCTCCAGGTTAGCCCCGGCCTGACTGTGCCCGGCGCTGTGCTCCCCCTGCGAGGGAGGGGACGTCCCTGCTGGGCCCAGCCTGTGTCCACAGTCCACTCCCGGCACTGCCAGGGACAGTGAGCCCAGGACGGGGGGCGGCCGACCCTCTGGAGCCCTCTGAGAACCTTGAGAGCCACGTGCACACCGTGAGACTTCCACAAAAGATATTTGCTATTAAAAATAATCTCGAATCACAATGCACACTGATTGCCGCCCTGTCCCTGTCATGTTCCTGCTCCACGTCCGTTCCTGTTTGGACAGCGTTCTCCTACCGGCTGCAGAGGAAATGAATGCCCTGAAATCTCTGTGATCTACCATGTCTCTACAAGGACGTTCACACCACTCTACAGGGACGTCCTGCCGCTTAAAACACAGCGTCAACACGAGCAGGCCCGGTGGGGCGCGGAGCCAGGCAGCAGGCTTTGTCTCAGATGGCCCGTGTGTTGACAGACCCTGAGAGCCAGGGAGGAAAACAACACATGTGTGCACTCACACTCGCAAACACACTCATGCATACATATGCACACATGAGCACGAGTGAATGCACACACACACGGACGCATGTGCATGAACACACATGAACACCAAGAGCACATGCATATCCATGAGCAAACACATGAAAATATGCATGGACACACATGAACACAGGGACACACACTCGCATGCACCTATATGCACACGTGCACACATACACACATGCATGGGCACACACATGCCAGCACATGCTTCCACACACATGCACGTGTATGCATACCATTGAACACGTGCTCAGGCTCACACACGTGTGCACACACACTCACAGACACACCACCACCACACCCACACAGGGGAGCTCGATTCCCAGGGGCCAGGGCCCTGGCCCGCCCGCTCTCCTGGCCTCTGTCCCCGAGCATCGCAGGCTCGGGGTGACCGAGCAGCAGGGCCCGAGCGGACGGGAAGGAGACCGGGACCCACGTCCTGCGGAACAGCTACCGCACACTGCCTGCTGTCTCAGAGAACCTCGGACTGCAAGACTTAAGCAAATTCGTTTTCTCCCCCAAATATCTCACGGGCAGCCAGAGGAAAGGGGGCTGGGTGGGTTCTGTGCAGTGCGGAGGGGGGGCCGAGAGCGGGAGCTGCAGGGACGTGGGATTCTGCTCAGCCGAGCAGGGACCGTCCCCAGCCCTCCTGGGGCTCCACGCAGGCGTTGCCTCGTTGCCCGAGTGAACCGCGGCCCTGGCCGCTTCTCTGCAGAGACACTTGCGCAGCGCAGAGACGGCGGGTTTGCCGCAGGCCCCGGCTCCCGCGTGGGCAAGGGCCCTGACTCCTCCCCGACCCTCAGCCTCTTCGCCCGCCTCTACACCCCCTGACTTCGTCCCCGCAATCTCTGCGTCTTGAGTCTCCGCTCCAGACTCTGCTGAAGGTGTTTCCCGCGAGCGCTTGGTTCAGGGTCCGTGCGAGCCGCGTCCTGCCCCTTTGCCGGGGACGGACCACCTTTCACCTGAGCTGTTGCCAGCAAGTCAGGTCCCTGCCAGCACCGGCTTCTTACTTCTCGCCACCTCCCTCCTCAGTCAGGGTCTCTGAGCAGAAGGGACGCGAACGTCACAGGTTCCCCCGCCGAGTCTCCGGTTTCCCGCCGAGAACGTCACAAACGCACGGGGGCCCTTCCGAGCAGGGGACACGGGCGTCGGCAGGTGTCCTGTCCTTGTCCCCTGGCACGCACTGACCGGGCGCCTGCTGGTCACTGGACACTCAGGACAAGACGCCAGTGGACGGACGCTGCAGGGAGGGCGTGCGGCCAGGCGTGGCCTCTGCCCCGGAGTTCCCACAGGGGCGACAGACCCACAGGCTCAGCGGAGGGGGTCGGACGACGAGGACAGAGCCACGTGGGCTGTCTCGATGCTCAGAGCAGGAACGTTCCGCACACGAGTGCCGCGAGACGAGCGGCAAGGGGTTTGTGCATCCGGAGTCTTGGAGTGTAAGCTGGGGACACCGAGGGAGGGCCGTGGCGGGGAGGGTGGCCCTGCAGAGGGGGTGTCCCTGCAGTCAGGGCGGGGAGAGGAGGCACAGACGGCTGCAGACAGAGCGGGAAGTGCCCGCAGGCAGGTGCGCGGGGAGCTTGGGGGGGAAGGAGTCGGGGCCAGGGCAGTGCGGGGGGCAAGGCCTGGGGGGCAGGAGCCCCCGCACACCCGGGCAAGGCAGGGCTGGGCCCCACACTTGCTCCTAGCGGGACGGCGGAGAGCCGGGATCAATGTGAGATGGGGGACGGGAAGTAGGAGACGCAGACCGCAGCGGTGCCAGCGAGGAAGACCAGACCTTCGATTGAGAGTCACAGTAGCTCCCGCGCAAGGGCGCCGTGCCGCTGAGTGAGACGGCAGAGAACGGCTCGCAGGCCGTGCGCAGACGCCAGGCGGAGACGCAATGGAAACAGGACAGACGGAAATCGCAGAGGTGGAGCTGGGCCCTTCAGAGCGGAGGGGAAAACAGAACGGAAGATAAAACCGCCGAGCGTCCGCTGGCCCAGCCTTGTCGTGCACGGTGTTCATTCCCGCCTGCTGCTGCGGAGCCGCCGTTGCCTCCGTCCTGGATACCAAGCAACTTATTAGAATGACAAAGCAAATAATTAAATGTCATTATAAATTATAATTCCAATTATATAAATTATAATTGGAATTATAATTCATGATTAAAAATATAATTAATGTTACGATTTATAATTAAAAGTTATGAAGCAGAACAAAGACAAACCCTCGGGTACTGGCGGGGCAGGCTTCGCAGACACCTCTGTTTTGCTCCGACACTCGGGAGCCGCCCGTGCGGAGGGGACAGGCCCCGGGTGCTCACCGGGACACGCGGGGGCTACGGGTGGGTGTGTGGCTACAGGGCTACGGGCAGTGGCTGCAGGGGTCCCGGTGACAAGGGCTGGGAGCCCAGACGGGGACCGGGCAGGGGCGGGGCCTGAGGTTCACTGCAGACGCAGGTGCAGGGATGCTGACCCAGGAAGGAGGGTGGAGGTGTGAGGCTGGTGGCGGCCCCCTCCCTTCCCTACATCAAAAAGGAAAAGGCAAATGAGACCAGACCCACCAAGGACAAAACTGCCAGGCCCCGCTGAGAGGAACCACCTGGATAACAACGTTTCAGCTCCTGGATTCCACAAATACCTCCAGCCCCTCCTAAAATCCCCAGCTCTTCCCGCCAAAAGTCCCTAGCCTGGCCCAAAGGGTATAAAAGGCCTCAGCCCCTTCAAACAGCGGTGACTTCTGGGCCCCCCCCTCTCTTGGGGCCCCAGAACCTCGTCCACGAGTGTATAATAAAGCCACGTGGTTTGGCCCCCACTCTTTCTCTCTGGCTGTCTTTTCTTTTCACTGACGCCAAAAAACCCTACAGGAGGGGGCTGTGGCGGCCTGTGTGCTGGAAAGGGGACCTGTCCCCGGGGGTCTGCAAGGGTCACCCCAGCATGGCTGGAAACTCACTGGGAGGGGCGTGTGAAGTTGAAGGAGTAATGGCACCCCCAGGTCCCAGGGCCCTGTGGGAGCAGCTGGGGGGTCACTCTGCACCCCAGGCAGGAGAGTGACATGACATACCTGGTTTGATCAAGGTCTAACCAGGAGGGGACCCGGGCGGGGTCAGGGGAGAGCAGGAGGGGACCCGGGCAGGGTCAGGGGAGAGCAGGAGGGGGCCCGGGTGGGGTCAGGGGAGAGCAGGAGGGGGCCCGGGTGGGGTCAGGGGAGAGCAGGAGGGGACCCGGGCGGGGCCAGGGGAGAGCAGGAGGGGACCCGGGCGGGGTCAGGGGAGAGCGGGAGGGGACCCGGGCGGGGTCAGGGGAGAGCAGGAGGGGACCCGGGCGGGGTCAGGGGAGAGCGGGAGGGGGCCCGGGCGGGGTCAGGGGAGAGCAGGAGGGGGCCCGGGCGGGGTCAGGGGAGAGCAGGAGGGGGCCCGGGCGGGGTCAGGGGAGAGCAGGAGGGGGCCCGGGCGGGGTCAGGGGAGAGCAGGAGGGGGCCCGGGTGGGGTCAGGGGAGAGCAGGAGGGGACCCGGGTGGGGTCAGGGGAGACCAGGAGGGGACCCGGGCGGGGTCAGGGGAGAGCAGGAGGGGGCCCGGGCGGGGTCAGGGGAGAGCAGGAGGGGGCCCGGGCGGGGTCAGGGGAGAGCAGGAGGGGACCCGGGCGGGGTCAGGGGAGAGCAGGAGGGGGCCCGGGTGGGGTCAGGGGAGAGCAGGAGGGGACCCAGGCTGGGGTCGGCTTCCTCATACCTGGTCTTGGGGCACCCAGCCTGTTGTGGGGTGTGAGCACCAGGACAACAGGGGGTGTTAAAGACCTGGGGTTTGTGATCCTGCTTCCCGCGCAGTGTGGGCGTAGCAGGTGCAGCCGTGGGGAGACTCCCAGCAAGAGGCAGGCGTGGCCAGGAGGCGAGGCCTTGGGGATCCCCCGGGGAGTGGGGGAGCCCCTGGGGAGCAGCGTCCGGTCCTGCCCCGCCCGGCTCTGGGTGCGTGTTAGGGAGAGGCTCCAGCCCCGGCTGGGTGGCCGCGGACAGTTCTCTCCAGCCGTGGGGAGGAGCGGCCTGGGCTCAGCGCCGACCGCCAGAGCAGGGCGGGAAGGCCCTCGGCACGCTGGAGTCTGGGAGGTGGCCGCAGCGTGAGCACCAGGAAGCCTGCGTCACAGGAGCCGGGGGACCCGGGGGCTGCGGGTCTCACTGCCCCACCCGGCTCTGCGTAGAGAAAGTGGACGGCCGCGCAGCACGGGGAGCACCCGGGAGAATCCGGGAGCACCAGGAAGTCTTCATCACAGGATCCGTGAACCTCCCCTCGACCCTCACCTCGGCGTGGCTGGTGCTGTGTCCTTCCGCTGGGTGCCAAGTGGCTGTCGTTACAATTCCAGCTCGCGTTCTCCTAAAATCTGACGACTCCGGGTGTCTGCTCACATGCTTATTAACCACATGTTCATCTTTCTTGTTTAGCATCTGCTCAATTTTTTGTCCATTTCTTAAATGTTTTGTTTGTCGTCATTACCGAGCGTGAGAGTTCTGGAAATGTTCCGTATCGAGTCTTTTATATCCGTTTTTCAGCTGTTTTCTCCCCATCTATGTCTTGCCTTTTCATTTTCTTATGTGTATTGCAGAGAAAATGTTTTAATTTTGATTGTACCATTTATCAATTTTTTTTTAAATTCTGCAGTTCCAGTTTTTAATGTCCTATTATAAAATACTTAACTCAAGGTCACTGTTTCTATTACTATTTTTTTTTTCCAAAAGACTGGTAGTTTTAAGATTTAGTTCTATTATCTCTTTCAAGTTAATTTTTAGAGACTGTAGGAAGGAAGGTTTGTAGTTCATTGTTCTACACACGGATACACATTTTTTTGCAGCACCGTTTCTTGAAAATACTGTCTTTTCTTATCGAATTATCTTGGCACCTCTGGCTGAGGCCAGAGGTCCCCAGAAATCCTCCCCACTGAGAGTCTAGACCCTTCCCGTGACATGTCTAGAGCTCCTTTTGCCCTTGAGGCATCTTCCCTGGATTCCCGTCCGAGAACAAGCACAGTTCACCCGCCCTCCTGGCCCCCAGCCCAGCCACCGCCGGGACTGCTCAGTGTGCGTCTCTGGACACGATGGCCTCGTCCGAGCCAGCTTCTTCCTGAGAAGGGGACCAGGTGACACCCGTCCGACTCAGGCCCTGCTCCCGCTTCCCATCCCGGGGACCGGGACCCCCTGGGGGACCTCAGCGGCCTCGTCTCAGAAGGGGCTGCTGGCAAAAGCCGTGCAGCACTTCAAGAACATAAAAAGGGTCTTTCCGGGTAGGCTCAGTTCCTCCGTGAACCTGGAGGTTCGTTTGAACCGTTGTGCAATCCCCCTCGTGTTAGTAGTCTATGATAGCGACACGTGCTTTCCCTGATGGGACTTGGGCAAGCGAGACCTCCTTTGCAAGCCTGACGCGGTCTCGGAAGAGTCCTGTGTCCCGGAGCAGATTCCTGGCTCCCCCGGGCCATCCCGTGAAAGGTCCCGAGGGGCCCCGGCCCACAGGTGCAGAGGCCACACCCAAGGCAGGGACAGGATTCACACTCCGGGGTCTGAATCCTTTGTGAACAGCCGGTGGGGTAAGAAAGACCCAGGCCCCTTCGGACACTGTGCTGGCTGGACCCTGAGGCCCCACGAGGTCCGGCACCTTCTTCCTCTGTGTCCTCTCTGGCCACTGGGTGCTCGCTCGGGCCGCATGGACTGAACTCCCGTGCCCTGATGGGTCCCACGCTGTCACCTCTGGTCGTGGCTTCCCCTGGCAGGGACGTCTCCTGGTCTCGTCACATTCCTGTTACCGCTCCGTCCCCTAACAGGCTGGGACCAGGGTCTCTGGTGTGTCCTGGCCCAGTAGGAACACAGCAGGTGCCCACGCTGATGGAACCGACAGCCAGGGGTCACATGGACACGCCCAGGGCGGCAGGGTCTGGCTGGGCTCCAGGGCTCCTCTCCTGGGAGACGCAGGACACAGCCGGGTGCCTGGGGAGAAAGACGCCGGCCCAAGGGGCACTCGGCCTCCTCAGAGAAGAGGATGGAGGACGGGCGTTTTATACGAGTGAATCGGGCTGCATCTGCATGGGTGTCTGAGACACAGACAGAGAGACGGGGTCCCCACTAATCTCCTCTCGGGGAGGGGTGCTGCGGTGGGAGACAGGCAGGGGCAGGGGAGTTGGGGGCCGAGCTTGGGAGGGTCTTTCCGGGGCAGACGTCCTGGGAAAGATGGGATTTGCTCTCAGCTCTGCCTGCAAACGGCACGGCTGTCCTGGAGCCGTGTGTGTGTGGGGGGCTCACTGTGGGTCGGGGACGCAGGAGAGCAGAGGCCTGTGCCCAGGGAGGCCCACGGACCGGGATCCGAGTCCTGGTGGCGTCTGGGGCCATGGGCACGGCAGCTGGCCCGGCGCCGTGGGGTCCACACAGCCGGTGCCACGAGGCTGAAAGGAGAAGTTGACAGATCCACCTGCTGCTTCACTGGACGGCGAACACCTGGCTGGAACGGTTCCTACCTCACAGCGGCCGGAACAGGTCACACCTCACAGTGGCCGGGTTTGTGGCTGTTTTCACACTGAGCAGACGGAAGCCAGGACAGAAGGCCTGGCTGGGTCCTGGAGGGTCTTCTGCCCCCATCTCTTCCCGACCACCCACTCTGGGGCAGCGGAGGGGGCTCCGCCGGGCCGGGCCAGCTGCCGTGACAGGTGGGCACTCCCTGCAGGACGGGAAGGAACCGGGGACGGAGCCCTCATCTCGGAAGCACAGCGTGGACGCCCTCCCGGGAACGCTGGAGCGACCCGTGTTTTATTTTGCAACAAATGCGCCCTCGCTTGGCTCGCCCAGGGCTCTGGTTCACGCAGAAACCCCGGAACAAAAGCCCTTTCAGCGTTGTCCACAGCAGCCCTCGGGGGCCAGAAAGTGACGCTCATTCCTTGCTCCCAACCCGCTGCTCCTAGGCCAAGCCCTGCAAGGGCGTCGTTGGCGAGCTCTGCGAATGGGGGCTGGTGGGCCGGCCTCGCCTTCCACGCGACACTTGTTCACTTGGGCAGCAGAGACAACGCGGCCAAGGCTCAAACCCAGGGCACGTCTGTGCACGGCCCCAGACACCCCGAAAACTGTGAGTGTGGGGTGAGCCCCAGGGGGAACCGAGGTCTGTCCCGGGCTCGCCGGTGAGGCTTCGTGGCACCCGGCAGGGTCACGCTCGGTCCCGGGCTTCACAGGGAGGGCTGGGCCTGAGCCATGAAGATGGGGCTGGGAAAAGGGGTGTCTCTGGCTGATGCAATTTCATCACGGGGGTGCTGACAAGGGTCACGATGACACCCACGGACTGCCGTGCTCACGGGAGGCGTCCTGCGTGTGACATGCTGTGGACGGGCCGGGAAGAGCCATCGTGGTCCCGGTCCTTGTCGTGGCCCGTTTGCAGGACGGAGGATGAACACAAAACATAAAACACAAACGCACAGAACACAAAGAAAAACACAGACACACAGACAGACGGTTGACTCGAGTAATAGTACACCGGGTCTGTTTTATTTTTATACTCTATAAGATTAAAGTTAGTTCCTTGTATGGGACCTCCCAGGCGTGGCAGCGATAGCCATAAATTCCGGAATAGCCTTAGGGAAGCAGATATCCCCCGACTCATAATCTCAAGGTGGTTGCTCTAGGCACTAGGCATAGATCATGGACCGAGATTAGCAAGGATGGGCAAGGTGAGCCACAGGGGGCATTTCTCATCCCCAGCTTCTCTTAGGGTGACCCCCTAAGATCATCGGCTGAACCCCAGTGGCTGTGCCTGGCTTAGGTCGCCATTCCCTTGAGGGGTCTTACCTGTCATTGACTAACCAGCCATCGTATGGGGTGTATGTAGCAATCACAGGGTCAATATGTTTATTGTGTGGCCTCCAGACCCCCAGTGCCCCGGGGCGGGGCTGCTCTTGCTAGTTGCAGCTCAGGTCCTTTGTTATGCCTCTAGGCAACACCTTTGCTTATCACAGGGAGCCTGTCGGGAACAGATTACTTTCAAAGGCTCTGGGCATTTAATTCTTAAACTGGGAAAATATATGTCAGTCCCCTACAGTCCTCGAGGGAGCCCCAGAGTTAAAGCAGTGGCACCGTGGCACGGAAGGACTGCCAGGGGAGCTTGACCACGTACGGGGCTCAGAGTCGTCTCTCCCACCCTGCAACAGGAAACACGCTGCACAAACCGAGAATCGATGCCTTCTCTGGCTCTCTGGGCCTGACCGAGGGACTGCGACTCGGTGCTCAGGATTCAGGTCGGACTCCCTGTCCCCTTGATCTAGAAAATTCCTGCTTTCTCAGAGCAGGTGAGGCCACGGCAGGCCTGGGACCCATCTTGCTTCAGGAAACGCCGTGATCCACCACTGACCTCCGAGCTCCGCCCGAGTCAGACTGCTCCCATCGCTGTTCTGCGGCACACGCGCTCTGTATTCTAATCTCCGAGAGAGAGGCGGCATGTTGTATTACGGTTTTGAAATTTTGAGTTTTCACTCAAGATTTTCATTGTGAGGTCTGGTTCTTGCTAAGGCGAGATACTCGAGGTCCGAGCATTTAAACAGCCGTGAACTTTTCCATTATGTGATTTACCGGTTCTGCGTCATCATCGGGCACTTTGGTGGCTCCTGCCCATGTATCTGCTGTCACCAGCAGTGTGTGACTGTCCCTGTGCACGCCCGTGAGCACCTGGGGAGTATCGGCAGCCCCGGCCCAGCTACCTGGAGGACGCATGACCAGGACGTGGCCACAGACGACTTCAACTTCGCTAATTGTCGTCAGCTAGCCGAGGAAAGAACAAGGATGTACGGCTTCACACGCCTGGATCGCAGTGGTTTTGTGTATTTTTGGGGTATTTTTGGTATTTTGGCATTTTTTGTTGGTACATTTTTTAAATTTTTATAAGTCTGATGTGTGTTAGGTTATCTCGTTATTTTTAGTATGAATAAGATTAAACTCTTCTCGTATCTTTTTGGACCTTTACGTTTCCTGTCTTCCGAACATTTTCTTATTGATTTTCAGGAATTATTCGTATATTCTAGATTAAAAAGCTTGGCTGGCTTTATAGGACGAAATATCCTCCTCCATCTTATTATTTAAGGTGGTTTTGCTGAATCGAGTTTTAAACCGCGATGTGATGAAATACATCCTTCCATTCCCTTAGGTTCGGTGCCTGTGTGTTTTGTTTAAGAAATAAGAACACAGATAAGAGTAAGAATAAAAGGAGACGTTCTCCTCTAAGATTTCAAAGTTTTGTCTTAAAGACCATTCAGATCTCTACGCCATCTGGAATTCAGTTTTGTGCTTGGTTTGAGGAAAAGATAAAATTTTACGCCCATCTGGGCAGCCAGTTGTGGCCGCAGCGTGAATGGCACACACGGTGCACCCTCTCTGCTCTGAGAATCGGGTGCGTCTGAGCCCCACATGCCCTGCCGGGGGCCCCCGGGGACCCCGCCCCGGGCCTCGTGACGAGTCTGTCCCTCCTGCACCACGGCCACGAAAGTCGTTCAACGCCTCATCCACATTTACTTCTTCGACGTGGGCAGGTGTAAGGTGGCGCGAGCCTGTCTCTGTCTGGTTTCCTTTGCCGGTTTTATCTCTTCTTTCCTTTCTCTCTGTCTGCAAGCAGAAGCCTTTCCTACCTCCAGGGCCGGGGCAGGTGCCACCGGGGCGTCCCGGAGGTTCTGCCGCCGAAGCACCTTGGCAGACGCCCCCACGCGGGGCCCGGTCAATGTTCCGGCGGGCGGCCCCGGCCAGTCTTGCTCCTCCCAGGATGCCCACCCGTGGCTCGCAGGGGGTGAGCAGCGAGAGCTCACTGTGCAGACGTGGGCACACAGCAATGCGGTCGCAGTTGGCAGCGGCGCCCCGTGTTGCGCCCGCAGCTCTGTGGTGGGGCTGACAGTGGGGGACGGAGTCTGCCTGGAGCGGCCGTCCCAGCTGGAGACCAGAGCCTGGCAGCTGCCAGTAACAGCAACGAAAATAGCAGGGAAGCAGCTGCCCCCGGACTGTCACCGCAGGCCGGACAGTGCCCTGCGCACCTGGAGTGCATCGGCTTGACCCTCACAGCCCCCGTGTGAGGCAGGGGTGTTTCATTTTCTCATTTCATTTGAGACGAGCAAACGTGAACGCATAGGTAGGAAGCAACTTACGTCAGGGGGTGGAACTGGGACCCTCACCTGGGCTAGGGCAGGTGCGCCTCACCACTGAGCCACACTTCCCAGTAACACCTGCATATGGATGCACACGTATGTGTGTATATATTATGCATACATACGTGTGTGTGCATGTGTCACACATGTGCATATATACTGTGTGCATATATGTGTATTTATATTTTTATTTGAAAAAGTGATGCTTTAGCATGGTCAATATTTACGTATCAAACAATTCAGAAGATTATTCAAGTAAAAGCCACCCGAGATGCCCTCTCCTTCCTACAGGCATGTCTATTAACAGCTTCTGTGAATCCTTCTGGTAATCTTACCTGCACTGGGGCTGCGTGAATATTTCTGTGTTTCTCTGTGTGTACATGCATGCATCAATGGCCCTTTTGAAAACCACTAATAGTAGCCTATTTTTGCAAAGCTTTGTTTTGCATTTTGCAAAAGTAGTGGCCTAATTTTTTTTGTAAAAAACCTGTTTTGCATTTTGCTTTTTCTCACTTAGCAGTGTATTTTGGAGATATAGTTCTAGTCCATTCTTTTTTTTTAATAGCTCAGTGATGTTCCGTAAATTATTTACTCACTCCCATAAAGAGAGATACTTACTTAGACTGGTTCCAGGCACCTGCAATTATATGAGAATGGAAACCTCTCGATATCTCAATCATAAGAGAGTGGAAACCTCTCCATCTCTCAATTATAAGAGAATGGATACACTGTACACGTATCTTTGCTTGTAGGTGCCCGTAGTGTGCAGGGCAGGGTCTCGAGAGTCTGGTGCCAGGACAAACAGTAGAGACACTTCAACACAGAAAGGTGCTCTCAAATTGCCCTCCAGAGAGATTGCAGAACGTCCACGGCCGCCAAAACGGCTGCCGTTCCTCCCTGATTCAGTGTACTCGGCGGCCTCGTAGGAACAAGCATCATCGGCTGGAAATGTGCTTTCCTGTGACCGCGTGCGGTTTGAGCGCTTTGCGTTATATTTATTGGTGCTTGGCGTGCCCTTTGCTGTGAACTACCTTCTCATGTTCTTCGTTTATTTATTTTTATTTTTTTGGAGGAGGAAGTCCTTGTTCTTTTCAGTATTTTGTACAGTTTTGTCAAGAATATACTTTGAATCTGTGGAAACCACTGTTTTAGCATTTACGGATGTCATCTGTTAATTAGATTTCCAAATATTGCGTCATTCCTGGTTCCTGGAAAGAATCACACTTAGTCATAATGAGTTTTTCCTTTCTATGAATTGTTTCGTTGCATTTGCTCATACATGGTGTAGAACTTCCACGTGTATGTTCACACAAAAGACACATTTCTAGCTTCGTGTGTGTGCGCAATGTGTTGGTCACGCTTGGGTAAAACGTGAGAGATACAGGTTTTACGAAAGTTTAAGTAACTTCCACATTGTTTATTCTTTAAAGTTTTGATAAAATTCAATAAAGACTTGTCATGGCAATAGTGAGTTAAGAATAAGTAGCTGCCGGGCAACTTTATCAATTTTGTGCACGACAATTGGTCTGTTGATAGTTCCAATCTCAACTAAAGTAAAAACGTTGCTCTCCCTCTTTCTCCATGTGTGTGTACATGCGTGTACACGTGTGTACATATGCATGTGTGTACATGTGTGTGGGCCTGTGCGTGTGTATATCTATGTGTCAGTACCTATATATATATACAGATAAAATATTTATAATTACCTATTTTTTGTTGCTTTTCACAGTATTTATACAGTGCTGAGAAACGATGCATTTCGTTTGTCTATATTTTTTATTTACTACTCTAATTCCTCATTTTGTCCTCATTTTTTCTCCTATTTGTCTTGCTTGTGTAATTAAGTTTGAGATGGTATATCTCATAACATTTTTTTTGTAAAGGAACTTCTCTGGAATTTATTTACCAAGTCCACTTTTTCTTTCTTTAAAACATCATTAATTTCTGTGTCACTTTGATAAAATCCCTCCACCTGCTTTCCATACATTTGTTTTGCTTGTATTTTTCTGTCTCCGTAGCTGAGTGATTAATTCCCTTGGTGATCATTCCCGCTCAGAACTGATGACATCAGTGAGGACAATTCCGGTCCGAGCGCCGTGCTGGCGGCGTCACAGGCTGGGGACTGCGTCACACTCGGGTTTGAGTTTGCCCCGGCTTCCTGGGGACTCTGGGGACGTGCCGTGTGTCCAGGCCCCTGGTCGTCTTCCCTGAGTAAGTCGCGGTAGGACGGGAGGCTGCGGCGTCCCCGGCTTTCAGAGCAGGGTTGGGTGATGCCCCCACGTCCTACTGCACACCTGCCCTACTCTCCCCTCCCGGGCTCGTTTACGTTCCGTCTACACCACCTCCCAGGTGAGCAGAGGCAGGTGAGCTCCTCTTCGGGGCAGGTGTCTCCGGTGCCCCAGGCCACACCCCTGCCCAGTCGTTGGCCGGTGGGTGGCCGGGGCGGGGACGCAGCCGCCCTGCCGGAGGCCTTCCCCACAGCGAGGCAGGTGGGAGTGGGCGCAGCCCCCACGGGGGGGAATGGGAGGCCGGCGCTCAGCCTCCCACCTGCAAGGGACGGCGTGGCCGGGGGCCCCCAGGGGGAGCTGGAGGGGTCTTGAAGCGATGCCCACAGGGGTGACCCGCTCAGTGGCCCCCTGCAGCCGTCCTCCCAGCTCCCGAGTCCCCGTCCACTCCTGCTCCTGGCCCTGCCACCGGGGCCCAGATGGAGACAGGTGTGCACTCCGTGCGTGGCGGGTCTGCGCCGTGGCTGAGTCGGAGACAGTCTCACTGAGGATCGCATCTGTCACCAGCACACGTGGCTTCCTCGCGGCTCCAGGGTCCCCTTGTGCTGACCGCACTGGCCAGTGCAGCCCCTCCCCGATGACGTTCTGTGGCTTTCCCACGTGTCCCCGATCACTGTGGTCCCGACGTGTCTCTAGAAGGGAGCATATACGGGGTTTAGGTATTTTACTTAACCTGAGAAACTTCTTTCCCTGGTGGATTTTCTCTCGTGTGTGTCACGTGCTGCCAGGACACAGTTCAGACTGCGGTCAGTGGGCTCCCTGTGGCGATCCAGCACCATTGAACACCTGTGCGCCCTCGCCCTGCACCCCTCAGTCTGCACCCCTCACCCTGCACCCCTCGGTCTGCACCCCTCAACCTCCACCCTTGAGTCTGCACCCCTCACTATGCACCCCTCAGTCACCCCTCACTCCTCACTATGCACCCCTCACCCTTCAGTCTGTACCCCTCGGTCTGCACCCCTCACCCTGCACCCCTCGGTCTGCACCCCTCACCTTGCACCCCTCGGTCTGCACCCCTCACCCTGCACCCCTCGCCCTGCACCCCTCAGTCTGCACCCCTCACCCTGCACCCCTCAGTCTGCACCCCTCGCCCTGCACCCCTCGATATACATTCTTGGTCTGTACCCCTCACGCTCCACCCCTCACCCTACACCCCTCAGTCTGCACCCCTCACCCTGCACCCCTCAGTCTGAACCCCTCGGTCTGCACCCCTCAGTCTGAACCCCTCGGTTTGCACCCCTCACCCTGAACCCCTCAGTCTGTACCCCTCACCCTGCACCCCTCGCCCTGCACCCCTCAGTCTGCACCCCTCAACCTCCACCCCTCAGTCTGCACCCCTCAGTCTGCACCCCTCAGTCTGCACCCCTCACCCTGCACCCCTCAGTCTGCACCCCTCACCCTTCACCCCTCACCCTGCATCCCTCGGTCTGCACCCCTCGCCCTCCACCCCTCGCCTGCACCCCTCCCCTCACCCTGCACCCCTGGTCCTGCACCCCTCCCCTCACCCTGCACCCCTCATCCTGCACCCTTCCCCTCGCCCTGCACCCCTCCCCTCACCCTGCACCCCTCACCCTGCACCCCTCACCTTGCACCCCTGCAACCCTCGCCCTATACCCCTCATCCTGCACCCCTGCCCTCACCCTGCACCCCTCAGTCTGTATCTACTTTGCCAATGTGTTTCCTTCTGACAATTTGGGAAGTTAATTCACCTGCTTCATATTTTTTTGGTTGTCACCTTTATAGCTTTTAATAACATTTTAAAGAGTCTATTTCTACATTTATCAACTTTTAATAGTTTGTTAATCCTCACTGTATAAAAGGAGAAAATTAATTCACCTCAATACTTCCCCAGGTGGTGCCAGCATTTGCTGATATTTCTAGTCATTTGTCTGAGTAGAACTTCTAGTGGTCACCGTTATACCTGTAAAAGTCTAAAATGTGGTTTTTTTTTTAATCTGTACGTGCTATTAAAAGTCTCCTATTATGAGTTAAATAAGTCAGGGCATTTACATTTCTTTCCACCTACCTGCCCTCCGTGATGTGTGTGTGACTTTGTCAGAGTTTCTATGTATGTACACTAGATACGTAGTTTATGCTGTATGCATTTTTGTACACATGTATGTATATTTGTACACATGTACAAATATAACATTCACGCTCTGCTCAGAGCGGTTTCTGCATGTTTGGCCTCAGTTTCCACCTTGCGGGTTCCTGCTTGGCAAGGCCTGCCCCCGCCCCCCGCCCTCTGCATCCTGAGGCCCCCCCCGCGCCCCCCCGTCTCAAGGTGACCCCTGTAATCACAGGTGCCAGTTGTCCTGCCAGTACCCAGAACCCAGCCCTACTTACAAACAGTCGCTCTATTTTTTAAAAATAACTTTATTGAGATGCAATTCACTTACTATAAATA
This sequence comes from Microcebus murinus, assembly GCF_040939455.1. Classification (NCBI taxonomy): domain Eukaryota; kingdom Metazoa; phylum Chordata; class Mammalia; order Primates; family Cheirogaleidae; genus Microcebus; species Microcebus murinus. Next base: position 1,440,203 of record NC_134113.1, on the reverse strand, counting down.
TCACCCTTTAAGGCAGACAATGTAATGGTTTTTAGTGTATTCATGGAATTCTGCAGTGATTACCGCCGGCTAGTTTTAGAACATTTTCATTACCCCAGAAAGAAATCCCACATCTACTAGCAGTCCCCTTCCGGTCCCCCTTCCCCTGGCAGCCACCCACCTGCTTTCTGTCCCTACACACGTTTCTATTCTGGACATTTCACGTGAACGGAATCTCACATACGTGCCCCACGTTTGAGGTTGGGATTCAGCCTCATTCTTTTGCATGTGGGTATCCAATCGGCTCAGCACAGTCTGTTAAAAACGCGATCATTTTTCCCGCTGAATATTACTGGCAACTTCATTTGAGAATCAATTGACCAAAAATATAAGAATTTACTTTCTTGCTTTCAATTTTATTTAATTGATCTATGTGTCTGTTCCTGTGCCGCAGCTCATTGTCTTGATTACCGTAGCTCTGTAGTAAGTTTTAAAACCGGAGGTCGTGAGTCCTTTACTCTCAGAAACGTCCGGGCTGTCCCCGGCCGTGTGCATGCCAATGTAACATTTAGAATCAGCTTCTCATACAGTTTCCTTCAATAATCCATTTCAATAATGTTTTCTGGCTTTCAGTGTTTCAATCTTATGCTCTTTAAAAAGTTTTCTTCCTTTTTGATGTTATTCTAAATATAATTGTTTTCTTCATTTTTTTTTTGGATAGTTCATTGCTGCTATTTAGACACATAATTCCATTTTTATATTGATCTTGTGCCCTGAAGCCCCCTGCTGAACTCCCTTATACGTTGTAATAGCGTGTCAGCAGATTCCTGTTGATTTTTTTCTATAATTAAAAATCACGTGTTCTGCAAATAGAGATATGTTTGCTTCTCCTTTCAAATTCGGGTATCATTTATTTCCTGCTTTTGCCCAATTTCTCTGGCTAGATCTTTCCGTACAGTCCCGAGCACGCAGGACGAGAGCGGACACACCGGTCTTGTTCTCCGTTGCGTAAGAAACGCACCATCTTTGGGCCTCGGGTGAGACGTCAGCGTGAGGGTTTTATAGAGGCGTCTGTGTGAAGGTTGACAAAGCCCCTTCCCATCCCTTGCTTCTTGGTCCTTCACTTCTCCTCCGTTTCAGAAGGATCATTTTGCTCGGTGTGGAATTCTTGGTTGCCAGTCTTTTTTCTCTCGGCCCTTTGACCACGTCCCCTCCCCGACTTCCAGCCTCCCGGCTCCTGGTCGAGACGACAGCCGATAGATAACCTTAGGCGAGTCCTTGTAGTACAAGGTGAGTCGTTTTTCTCTCGCTGCTTTCAAAGCTCTCTCCGTGCGGCGTCTTTCAGCAGTCCGACTATGCGTTCTAGGCTGGTCCTCTTTGAGCTCCTGCTACTGAGAGCTTGTGGAGCTGCGAGTTATGTAGATTAACGTCTTTTAATGGAATTTGCAAATGTTTGGCTATTATTTACGTTAACTTTTTTCTGTTTTGTTCTTTCTCTGCTTTTCTTTCTTTCTCTTTCTTTCTTTCTTTCTTTCTTTCTTTCTTTCTCTTTCTTTCTTTCTTTCTTTCTTTCTCTTTCTTTCTTTCTTTTTCTTTCTTTCTCTCTTTCTCTTTCTTTCTTTCTTTCTCTTTCTTTCTTTCTCTTTCTTTCTCTTTCTCTCTTTCTCTCTCTCTCTCTTTCTTTCTCTCTCTCTCTTTCTCTCTCTTTCTCTCTCTCTTTCTCTCTCTCTTTCTTTCTCTCTTTCTTTCTTTCTCTCTCTCTTTCTTTCCTTCTCTCTTTCTCTCTTTCTTTCTTTCCTTTCTTTCTTTCTTTTTTTTGACAAGAGTCTCACTCTGTTGCCCGGGCTAGAGTGCCATGGCGTCAGCCTAGCTCACAGCAACCTCAAACTCCTGGGCTCAAGCGATCCTCCTGCCTCAGCCTCCCGAGTAGCTGGGACTACAGGTGTGTGCCATCATGCCCGGCTAATTTTTTCTATATATTTTTTTAGTTGGCCAATTAATTTCTTTCTATTTTTAGCAGAGACAGGGTCTTGCTCTTGCTCAGGCTGGTCTTGAACTCCTGACCTCAAGCGATCCTCCCAGCTTGGCTTCCCAGAGTGCTAGGATTACAGGCGTGAGTCACTGCACCCAGCCGCTAGCTGCTTTTATACGGGGCTGCCTGCCATGCACCTGCTGCCGTGTTTGCTACCGTCCTTGAAGTCCCCGAGGTCCCCAAGGCTCTGTTCATTTCTCTCCATCCCCTTTTCTGCTTCTCGGAGCGAGTGGCAAGAACGAGCTGTGTGTGAGGTTGCTCACTTTTTCTCCTGTCAACTCAAACCTGCTGCCAGGTCCCTCTGTAAATGTTCCCTCTGAGTTACTTATTGCACTGTTCAGTCCCGAGTTCTCACCTAGTCCATTGTTTAAATACTTTCTTCCCTTTTATTGATGTTATCTATTCGGTGGAACGTGATTGCTTTCCTTTCATTCTTTAGACGCGGTTCCCTCCAGTTCTCTGCAGATCCGTGAACTGTCTCGTTTAAAGCCTGAGACGTCCAACATCTGGGTTTCTCAGAGACGGTTTCTATTTCCTGCTTGTATTCTTGTGTGTGTGTGTGGGGGGGGTCCACACTCTTCTGTTTCTTTGAATAACGTCTCCTAATCTTTTGTTGAAAGACGGGCATTTTAAATTACATGATTTGGCAGCTCTGGAAGTCAGATTCTCCCTCTTCCCTGGGGGGTGTCGTGGTGTTGGTTCTTGTTTTTTTTTTTTTTTTGCAGCACTCTCTGCTTAGTGATTTTTCTCGACTGCTTCCTCGAAGTCCGTGCTCTCTGTGGACACTGCACTCCACGGCCCACCCCCGCCCGTCTGAGCGTGCAGCCCGAGTGGCGGTGCAGACCCGAGTGCAGGCAGGTGCCGTCTGGGAGCGTCCCTGGAGCCGGCTCTCCCGGGGATGGGGCCGCAGGTGGGGCCTGCCCTCTGCTCTCGGAGAAGCTGCTGCCCCCCCCCCCCCAGACCCGCAGCAGCGTGTCTCTGCTTCTAGCGGTCTCTCACGCTTCCCCCAGATCTCCCTGCCCAGGACACTTCTCATCGCAATCCAAGGTGTGCAGGCGTCCTTACCTCTGGTCTCGCTGAATACGAGTCTCTTTACGTTTTGCTCCTTTTGCTGTTTGCGTTTGGCTTTAGCCGGAGATCGAATAGGAAACTCTCTGTCCCATTGTGCAGCCGCAGAAGTGGACCCTGTCGCTCCTTAGAAAGATGAGGAGGGTTTTGCAGCACTAAGCGCCGCTGCTGGGGCTGGGGCGGGTGGGCAGACAGGCGCAGGGGAAGGGGGGTCCAGAGTCGGGAAGGCGTGTCCCGTGTTTGCATTCTGCACAGGCGTGCCTGCTGTTGCAGGCAGTGGATGCAGCACGTTTCGTGTTTATTTCTCAACTCCAAGGAAACAGGGATGAAAAAGCCTCCGGTTTCAGGGAGAAAACCAGATGCAACCGCTCGTACGACGCCGTCACGCTGGGGTCTCTTGGTAAACCGTGTCCCGAGTGTTCAGCAACAATGACGGACACAGCGCCACCAAGCGAATCCCAGAACACGGCTCCGCTGGTTGCAGCGGCTGGAGTGAGAGGCGCACGGCGCTCACTGGCCCGGAGCCGTTCTAGAATCTCAGTAGGCGCCTGCAAAGCCCCCGGGCCTGGGTGGGGAGTTCCAAGGTCGGCCCCAGCCCGCTCTCCGGGCGTGGGGGCCTGCCTGGCGGGTGTGCTCTGGGCCCTGCTTCCCTCCTGGGACGTCCCTCACTCTCTTGCGTGTCTGAGCCCATGGTGGGCTGCGCAGGCTCTGCGGGCTGTTCCGCTCAGGTGGGGGCCCAGGGCTGCGGGTGTTTCATCAACGCCTCTGGGACACGCACCTCAACCCACGCTGGCCGCAATGCCACTCACGGTGGCCACGGTGTCATTCACAGTGGCCAAGACGTGGCCACAGCCTCGGTGTCCACTGACGGATACGCCGTGGTGCGCGCACAGGGTGGAGAGCCGTTCGGTCTCAATGATAGAAGGAGACCCCGCCGTCTGCAACAGCCGTGCTGCGAGACACGCTCAGGCACAGAAGGACAAACGCCGCGTGACCTCATGTGGGGTCCGAAGCTGTCACACTCGCAGAGACGGGGTGCGGAATGGGGGTCCCGGAGCAGGGGGAGGGGGGTGCTGCTGGTCCAGACAGCTCGGCTGCCGCCACACAGGGGGAGCACGCAGAAATCCACGTGACCGGCCGCGGCGAACAACCTGGGTGAGCGCCGGAGATTCCCCGGCGAGCAGGTGCCAGGTGCAAAATGAATAGATAAAGGTAACTGTCGGGGGAGGTGCCCATGTTAATTTGCTTGACTGCAGTAACCATGCATTATGAGCAAGAAAATCAGAACGTCATGTTCTACGTCTGAGATATATATTTGTTCTTATGAGAAAGTAACAAAAATAAATATCTAATAGTCAAAAGCCGTCGTCGCACCTGCTTCTGGGGGGTCCCCCGGCCGGGAGCCCAGGCGGGGCTCTTGCAGGGACCTGCTCTCGGGTCTCCTCCCTCTTTCTGGCTCCGGCGGGAGCTTCCCGGGGTCTCGGGACCTGGAGGGCAGCTGCGCCCTGGGTCTGAGCACGGCTGCGGCCACAGTCACCTGGTCCCTGTGGAAGCGTGGCCGGTGTTTCCCGCAAACCCCCTGCCGAGATCCAGGCCCCGCCTGCTTTCTCAGCGCTCGGACAGGTGTCCCGTGTGCCCGACCTCTCTGGGCGCAGTGACCCCTCTTTATCAGGTTCCTTCGAGTCTATAGGCAGCAAAGCCGGCCAGCGGCAGTGGACACCACACCCCACACACGGCCTGGTCCGCGTCCTCGCTGGGTGTGGGGCTCTGCAGGGAGAGATCGAGTCCCAGGCAATGTTGCAACAGTGTGTACAGCTAGCGTTACAGCTCTTGTTCATTTGACCAGGGAAAGAACCGAGCGGCACACGAAGAGTCGGAGAGCAGCCTTTATTCTTCCACAGCAGGCTCAGCACACCTAGTGTGACAGCTCTCTTCGTGTCATCCGATGTTCTCCCCTTCCTGCCCTTCTGCCCCTGCTTTTATACCCCTGGTAGGGCTCAAGAAGCGTCCAATCAACTACAAGCTTCAACATCCAATCAGCAACAAGCTTTAACATCCAATGGAAAACAGTGGGATTCAAAAATCACCCAATCAGGATCACGCAAACAGTGTGGCCGCAAACAGGCATCGGCAGGTGGGCCTGGGTCTTTCCAGCACTCGGGGGTCCCTGGCGGCTCTCTGCCTCGGGCCCGGCCCCAGCAGCGCGCCCTCCGACTGGCCACACGCAGCGATGGCCCTCGGAGATGCGGAACTACGGGGAGGCAGCAAGCGGCCGCGTCCTGCCTGACATTTTCCGTGTCAGTAATGCACGGAGACGGGTCCCCACGCCTTCCCTCCCGGGACGTCCAGACAGGACCCGGCGCAGAATGAAAATGGGGGAAAACGGTGATGTTAGAGGCGCTAAAATATGAAACTGGAGCGACATCTCGTCTGGACCTGCCGCGACGTTTGCTGTGAGCTACCCTGTGCCCCTCGGCCGGGGGCCGTCCCTCCTGCCCTGCACGGAACCGGACAACCGACCCATGGTGGCCCAGCCAGGGCTGGACGTCAGCCTCCCCTTTCCACGGCCACCGTCCCCACCCGCGATGACGGGGGACTCGGGGGACCGACTGCAACCTCCCCTCACCCCGACGTGCTGAGTCACCTGCAGAATGCGCCCAGGTGCGGCCAGCCTGGTGCAGGAGTGGCCCCCGCCGCGCCCTGCCTGGACGCCCCTCGTGCCCATGACAGGCCCCCCTGGGGATGCAGCCGCCCGAGCCCACCCTGCGGGCCTAGGGGGCGCTGGGTGGGAAGGAAGGCTGGGTGCGGAGGTCGCAGAAGGCAGGAGCAGGTGCGCAACACCTGTGTGCGGTGGGAGGCGTCGGGGCCGGCAGGGCCTCATCTCTGAGCCCCAGCTGCGCACTCAGCGGCCCCCCAGACTCGCAGAGCAACAGTTCGGAGATAAAACTATTTGACCGTCAAGACGACGAGCAGCGAGCATGGAGGCGAGGTGGGCAGGCCAGGGCCTCCTTCCCCGCAGGGTCCAGCTCCCAACCCGGGTCCCAGAGCCTGCCCTTCAAGGCAGATTCCCAGATGTGATCCAGGATCTCGAGGCGGGGAATGAGCACACGCCTCCCTGCAGGAGGGAGACAGACTGCAGACGAGGAGGCCACGCCAGGGATGAGGTGCGGCCACCAGTTTGGAGCAGTTAGTTTCAGCAGCCACAGAAAGGGCTTCACCAGGCCCCGGGCACTTTTCAGACCTTCCCTCCCTCCCTTCCCTCTTCCTTCCTCCCTCCCTCCTTCCTCCCCTCCTTCCTTCCTCCCCTCCTTCCTTCCTCCCCTCCTTCCTTCCTCCCCTCCTCCCTCCTCTCCTTCCTCCCTCCCCTCCCTCCTCCCTCCTCCCTCCTCCCTTCCCTCCTCCCTCCCTCCCTCCTCCCTCCCCTCCTCCCTCCCCTCCTCCCTCCCTCCCTCCTCCCTCCCTTCCCTCCTCCCTCCCTCCCTCCTCCCTCCCTCCCTCCTCCCTCCCTTCCCTCCTCCCTCCCTCCTCCCTCCCTCCTCCCTTCCTCCTCCCTCCCTCCCCTCCTCCCTCCCCTCCTCCCTCCCTCCTTCCTCACTCCCTCCTTCCTTTCCTCCTTCCTTCCTTCCTTCCTCCCCTCCTTCCTCCCTCCCTCCCTCCTCCCTCCCTTCCCTCCTCCCTCCCTCCCTCCTCCCTCCCTCCTCCCTCCCTCCCTACCCTCCTCCCTCCCTCCTTCCTCCCTCCCTCCTTCCTTTCCTCCTTCCTTCCTTCCTTCCTCCCCTCCTTCCTCCCTCCCTCCTTCTTTCCCTCCTTCTTTCCTTCCTGCCTGCCTGCCTGCCTGCCTGCTTTTCTTCCTTCTGTCCTCCCTTCCTTTCTTTTTTTCTTCTTTCTTCTTTAGCAGCCAAAGTCAATATCATACGTGTTTGTGTGCATGTGCGTGTGCATGTGTGTGTTCGCAGCTCACGCGCTGGTTCCCCGGGAGGGGCGCCATCCACCTGCTCTCGGGTCACTCGGGGAGCTGGGCCCGTCCTGCATAGCCCCCCCCCCGCAGAGTCCCTGGAGCCCCCTGGGCTCAGCCGGTGGGTGGGAAGGGCCGGAGCTGAGTGTCCGCGGTGAGGCTGGGGCCAGGCTTGGGCGGCCTCGGCCCCTTGACCACGTCTGCCGGCCCAGAACCGCAGAGCGCACCGAGCACGGGGGCCGCTGGGGGGCTCGGAGGAGCGCCAGCCCGGACTGTGACCTGCCTCGTGGACACCCCCGTGAGGTCTCCTATTTTTGTTATTATCATGACTATGTAGAGCTAATACTTTCGTTTAGCACTTAATTTGCAAAGGTCTTATCTCGGTATCTCATACTAATACAAACAATAAAAGTTAAATACCGGTCAGGGATTTTCGGGGTTCAGAGCAATTTCACCTTCAGAGATCCTCTGAGCATTCCGTTATTTGGCCCCGTTAATTCCGGCACTTACGAGCAGGGCACTTTGGAGACTCGCTTTATGTCTCCGAGCGTCCTTTTCTGTTCGCAAACGGGGCTCGGGCCCTGCCCAGCCTCTCCCCGGCCGCGAGCAGACTCGGGGGGGAGGGGCTCCCGTCAGCCGGGGGTGGGGGGTGTCCTGCTCCGGGAGGGACAGAGCGCCCCACGCCTCAGGCCAGGCCAAGAACCAGCGGATGGCAGCGCTGGCCTTGCCCCGGCTGGCGGGGCTGGCTCTGCCCTCAGAGCCCTGGACTCACTCGGACGGACCCCAGCCACAGGGTCACCTGCCCTGGGCGGCCCCGGTGTCCTGCTGGTGCCCTGCGGCCCGTGCTGCAGCCACGTGGGTGCCTGCCGAGTGTCGGCCGTGCTGACGTTGCCCACCGGGGCTTTCTGTCTCTCCGGCCGGACCTCGGGCGTGGGAGGGGGCCCAGCCACCGGCAGGCAGCTCCCGCTCACCCGGGGCAAGGGGACGGTGGGTGGTGACTCCCCAAGGGTGATTGTGTTAAGAAATCCACACCCCTAGGAGGACTTTGTCTCAGGCTGTCAACGAACTTCACATGGGTGGGGTAGAGACGTCCCATTCCCTGGGAAGGCGGGAAGCCCGGCCCTCCACCCCGGCCACCTGTCGGGAAGGTGCCCTCACGCTGCTGTTCCCAGGCCCCTCTGCTCACTCCCCTGCTCATCCATTCATTCACCCATTCATTCCTTCATTCCTGGGTTACGCTGTGCCTGTTGGGGAAGGTGCAGGCACTCCCTGCCCAGCGGACACCGGCCAGCAAAGCCAGGAGGGTGCCTGACCCAGGCCCCAAGCCGGTGCCTACAGAAACATCAACTATTCACCTGTCGGAAGCCCCCGGCGGGCCGGGGTGGGCGAGGGCTGGTGGCGGGCCTGGTCCAGGCGGATGCGTGAGCTGTAGCAGGAGAAGACAGCGTCTCTGCTCTGCTCTTAGGGAGCCGCTGTCTGGAAGGGGAGCCGGGCAGAGAAGCCAGACGGTGACATCCCGGAATGTGTGACCCCAACAGTCAGGCGGGAAGCCCTGGGGCCCAGGGAGCACAGCCGGCAGCAGGGTGGTCAAGTGGGCTGCCTGGAGGAGGCGGCAGCTTAGCTGAGGTGGGGGTGTCGCTCCAGGGGGTGTTGAGATGGCCACCAGGCCAGCAGAGCCACAGAGGGGGCAGCTGGGCCCGCCACCTCTCCCCCAGCGCCCAGGCGTGGGCTCGGGGCCTTCTGAGGGTCCGGCTCCCCGGGGGATGCCCAGAGTCCGAGACCACGCCAGGCCTCTGTAGCCAGCGGCAGCTCTGCTCCGTGCCGTGCTGCTGTGGGCAATTTCGGGATTGCTGTGTAGGTGGCTCTAAGATTAGACTCGGAGTCGGCGAGCCCGCAGCCCAGGCTGTGCCGGGAAGATGGAGAACTGGAGCACCCTGCGCCATGAGGGTGAGAACCCGGCCGCTGCCCAGAGCTCTGTGGCGGCAGGGTGCGTGTCTGCCTGTGAGCTCCTGGGTCTGTCCCCAGCTCTGCCAGGGTGGCTCCTGTCACGAGCCTGGCGGCCGGCCGGGAAAGAGAGCTCCTGGCGGGGAAGTGGCCTGTCCCGGTGGCTGCGTGACCCCACCCAGTGGCCCACGCTCTCCGAGCACCTGCTCCAGCCTCACGTTGCAGCACGAGGCCCGAGAATCTCGGCCAGCGGCAGGGGCCAGGGAGGGAGCCACGCTGGGGCCCAGGCCCCAGTTCCCGCCTCCTGGCTCTGGGTGCCCGGAGGTCAGGGGCAGCCACGTGACCCCTCCCAGGACCCAGACTCGGCGCATGGTGGCCCGGGGTCGGGGGCAGCCCAGGCATGAGGGTCCCTCCCCAGCAGCTCTGGAGGTGCCGCCTGCCTCAAGCCCCAGAGGTGCCTCCCCACACCTGGAGGAGGACCCAGGTCCCGTGGCCCAAGCCCTGAACCCTAACCCTTCTCCTGCTTTGCCCCCGCGGGGGGCCAAGAGCTGCCTGGGAGCCTGGGAGACCAGAAGGCTGGAGAGTCCGTGGGCAGAGAGAGTCGGGACCCCGTGGAGAACATGTGGACTCTGTGTCTGCACAGCAGGGCGACCTGCCCGGGGCTGTCCCCTGGGGTGAGGGAGCCCTGGCCTGGGGGACCTGCCAGTCCTCTGGGGCTGGGGGTCTTAGCTCTCCTCCGAACCGTCCCAGAAGGCCGGTCGCTGATGTGGGGAGGAGAGAAGGGGGCTCCCGGGGACACCTCTGAAACCGGGTTGGGGATTTCCCGGGTGGGTCGGATGGGTTCTCCTCTCCCTGAGGCACCGCTGATTCTTCCCGTCCGACCAGGCGGGCCTGGCCGCCGGGGGCAGGGACCTGCCCAACTGGGAGCCCCAGGAGGAGGCCGCCTGTCGCCACCGAGTCGCGGAGTTCTGGGCTCCAGAGCGTGAGGCGACACACGTCAGCCGTTCCAGCCGTCACTCCCTGGTGGCAGTTACAGCAACCACGGGCCGCCCCTCCGGGCTGCGTGCTCTCCCGCGGTCTCCCGGCTCCTCCCCAGGTGCCCGTCTGCACCGAGGCACCACCGGGCCTGTCCGAGACTCTCCCGGGTGCGTGCACCTGGGCGTGCTCCGTGCCCGGGCGCCGGTCGGGGCTGCGCAGACAGACACACACGCGTCTGGGCTGAGGCCCTGGCCCAGAGGACGCTCCGTTCTCCGCCTCACACCTGGGTCCCGAGGGGCGGGCGGCCGACGCCCTGTCCCAACCCGTCCTCGGCCCCACGTGACACAGAACCACGGACAGCCAGAGCGTGAGGCCCCAGCCCAGCTCGAGGCAAAACGGGCTGCAGGGAGGGGTGGAGGTGCCCGGCGGGGGTGTCTCCCTGCAGAGAAGGGCCGCCCGGCCATGCCACACTGCGCTGCCACCCCACCCCTCCCACGTGATGGCCACGACGACCCCAGAGCCGGGAACCGGGGACCGGGAAGCTGGTGCAGCGGGAAGACGCCTGCCCAGGCTCGAGGGGCAGAACCGCTTCCTGCTCTGTCTCAGGGACTGCGCGAGGGCCTGACGGGGACCCAGCGGCACCTGCGCCCGTGGCAGGCCGCGTGGCAGAGGCGGGCGGGCTGAGGAGGAGGCCGAGGGCCGTGCCTGGGCAGGCGGAGCCGTGGCGGGAGGCGGAGCCCCGCCGGGAGCTCGGGCCGGGGCTTCCGCTGATTCCACGGACCCTGTGGCCTAGACGCAGCCAGAGGTGGGTCCTGGTCCCTGTGGTCCCGCGCGGGGCAGGTGCAGACCCGGCTGGGACACAGGCGTGTGGTCACGGTGCGGGTGGGCTTCCGTGGCTCTGCTGTGAGGGGCACAGGACATTGCAGTTCCACGTTATCACCATGTGTCTTCCTCTGGGGTGCTGCTTCCCTTCCGTGTCCCCCTCGTGGCCCGGCCCGGCCCCCAGAGGAGCGTGTCCGCCCACAGCCACGCCCAGGAGGGCACAGTGGCCGTCAGCACGGGCGCGGCGCGTGGTCTGGCCGGATCCCGTCTCGAGCAGTCTGTACTCACGGCCTCTTCTAATCGCACAGGGATCCCAGGGAAAACCTGCTACAATCCCCCCATTTTACAGATGAGGAAACCGAGGCCAGGGAGGGTTTTAAGAGTCTCTCACGCTGGCACGTGATTTCCAAACCCAAATGCGCAAACGCGTCCTGGGGGGGGCGGCCCGCAGGGAGAGGAACCCCACACCCAGATCCCCCGGGCCGACGGCTTTCTTTCCATTACCTCTGACGTGGTGACATTCTCTGGCCAGCGTGATGCCCCCGCAGAAGTGTTATTCCGTCGTCTCTGATAAGGAACCGTTTTGGATTAGAAGTGACGGCATCAGATCAGCAAGCCGCAAATCGAACTGGACAGTTTGCCTGAAACTCCGCACATAAAAAGCACCGTTTGGAGACGGCACAGCTCAGGGGTGGCCAGGGTCACAGCGTGGGAGGAGCCGGGCTCCCCCGGGGTGCCGGGTGCCGGGTGCGGGTGGGTGCGGGTGGGTGGCCAGGGCCCTGCCCCCTGCCGCCGGGCGGGTTCTCAGCGCGCTCCCCAGCGAGCTTCCCGCGGTCCTGCTCCAGCCCCTCGCCCGCCCAGCTTGCCAGAGACTGGAGCCACGGACGGAGCCACCATGGACGGAGCCGCCACGGCCCAGGAGAGGCTCGGCGTGGCCTGACGGTCGTGGAAGGTGACACGGAGCTGGCCATGCCGCGGGGAGACAGCTGTGCTCTCAGAAAAGACGGTCCCCACCCTCTCTCCGCCGCCGCCTTCCCTAAGGGGACTTGGGTGACGGTGACTCCTGGTCCTTCCACGGAGACTGGGACGGCGCCTTGGCCGAGGGGCCGTCTGGGGCTGGGTGGCGTGTGGCTCCCCGCACCCGTGGCTCTCCAGGCTGGGTCGCCAGGCAAGCCGGGAGCCCTGGAGGCCACGCGTGCCTCCCTCCCCGCCCCCACCGACCCCCGGCTTCCTGCCGTTGCTCCCCGAGCTGGGCCCCAGCCCAGCAGCCGGAGGAAGGGGGCGTCTGACTCTCAAGGTCTGTTCTCTGCTTCTCGGCAAAATGGAAAAGTAACATCCGTGTGAGAACCGCACGGCGGCCTCTGGGAAGCCGCGGCCCCGTTGCCGCAGGACCTCCGTGACCTGAGACTGGCCGCTGTGGGTGGGTGCGGGCAGGTGACGCTCCTGGGCCTCCGTGGCTCCCGCCTGGCCTGGGAGCTGGCAGGCGGGGCGTGGCACCGCTGGTCATGCCGCGGAGCTCTGGTCCTTCACTGCCCGCACGGGCGGGCACCCGTCTCCGGTTCCCGGTTGAGGGTTGCGACTGCCAGGAGTCTTTGGGAGAAAACGCGGGGGTAGCTCCCGTCAATCCGCAGCGCCGGTTGGGAGGGCCTGGCACCGGCACGGGCGGGTCTCCGGGGCCATTTGGATAGTTCTGTGCGAGGATCGTGCAGAAGGAGGGAGCCCATAAGCTCTCACTCACCGGCCACACGGCCACGAGGCACGGGCGACCCGGGCTCCCAGACGCAGCCGCGCAGCGGGCCACGCGCCAGGGCGGACGCACGTTCCCGGGACCCCAGAGCTGCTCCTGCCCCTGCGCGCCAGGCGTGAACAAAGCGCACCTGCACGTGGGGTTTAAGGTTCGTAAAAACGCACAAGCCCCGAAGCCTCTCCCCGTCCTTGCGTAGGAAAGCCCGGCGAGAAGCGTGTGCGGCACCGCGTGTGAGCGTTGGGGGCTGAGGGCTCAGACACGCCGGGCTGGCGCTGGGCGGGGCTGCCCAGAGGAGGGCTGTCATGGCCTCGCGCCACCTGTGCCCCGCCAGGCCTCTGGGGGCACGTGGGGGGACCGCGGGGACAGGATGTGGGGGGACCGCGGTGACCAGGACATACAGGCACCACTGCCGGGTCCCTGCTGACGTCCCTGATGACTTCCAGGCACGTCTTGCCCTGGGGGACACTGAGGCAGAGCTGCCCCGGGGCAGGCAGAGGGAAGCCCACAGGAGGGGCCGTGGCTACCTGAGCCTTGCGAGCCCCCCCACCCCCCGCGGAGGCCGAGCTGGGTCTGCGCAGGCGGCTCCTGCCCCTCCCCTGACGCTCGCCGACCCCGAGCACCACCTCCCCCTTCCTTGCACCCGCGTGGCGCAGCCCCGAAGGCCTGAGGAGGGGGAGGGGCGGACAAGCACCTGCTGCCAGGTGCGGCCCTGCTGCCGGCCCAGCTCGGGGCCTCCAGATGCAGGGGCTCAGGCATCGGCGGGCGGTGGCTTCCCTGTGCCCACGGGGCCCGGACACTGGGGGAACTGCCACACACACAGATACACACACCACACAGATGCACAGATGTACAGACACACAACCACACACACACAGACACAACCACACACACAGACACACAACCACACACAGACAAACACAGACACACAACCACACACAGACACAACCACACACAGACACACAACCACACGCAGACAAACACACACAGATACACAACCACACAATTACATACCACACACGACACACACAACCACAGACACACACACCACGCAGACACACAGACACCACACACAGACACACAACCACACACGCAATTACATACCACACACATATGACACACACAACCACAGACACACACACTACACACATAGACACACACCACACACAGACACACATAACACACGCAATTACATACCATGCACACACATGACGCACACAACCACATACGTGTGCACACCCCACACACACACACCCCACGCCACGCAGGTTTCTGAGGACGACACCCCGCGAAGCCAGGACCCGGCGGGGTTCAGCCGTCCCCGCCACCCCGCACCCCTGCCCGCCGCCCGCTGGCCCCGCCCACGGCCGTGTCATTCGCGGGACGCCGCTGCAGGGGAGAGGCTGGTTCTGTCCTCACGCGTCTCTCCGCACCGTTGTCCACGCCAGGCTCGCGCCGCGTGACGCCTGGCACCCAGAGGCCCCCAGCACGTGCAGAGCCCGTGTCCGATGGCCGGGCCTGGGGAGGGACGGGACTCCCCTGGCACCAGAAGCCTCCAGGACTCACGACTGGCTCGCTCTGGGGGTCACAGAGGCGCACCGAGCCGACCACGCGCCACCCCGTTGTGGCGTTTGTGGCGTCTGTCTTCCCAGGAGAAGCGGCTCCTGCTGTGGCCGGTCGGGTGACCGAGCGCAAGGATCGGAGCCCAGGGCCCGGCCGGCCGCCCCGCCGGGCAGATGCACGGAGCATCTGGGAGAGATTAGGGGTCTCAGCCGGCTTCCAGCCCTCACAGGGAGCTCACCCGGGCTCTCCCGGGGGCTTCTCCAAACTGACCAAAGCCCCTTGGGAGGGAGGAAGGTCGCCCTCAAGGTCGCGCCTCAGAAGCAGCAGCTCGAAGCCCGGAGGGGTTTCACGCACATTTCCCGCCCAGCCAAGGCAGACGCTACAGCCTCTTTGCAAACGGGCACTTCTTTTCCTGGGAGTCACGAGAAGACATATCAAAGGTGTTAGCAGATTAACTTAAAACTCAGAAGCCCGGAAAAGCCACTGGAGCCCGCGCTTGCAGGTGCAAGGAGGAAGCAGGACAACGGAATCCGGTGAGCGGGACCGGGCCTGGCCGGGGGCGGGCGGGCGGGCGGGAGCAGGCGCCCAGCGATCATCGGCACAGCCGCTCCGGCTCCGACAAGAGAAATACGCTTTCTTCACGGGGCATTGTGTCTTCAGTGAGTCTAGTAATGAAATTCTGAAAAACCCAGCGACGTCGATCCACATTCTAGCTGGGAAGCGTGTTATTAGAATCGATGGCGCCAGCCTCATGCATTGTGAGTTACGGGCACAGGCCGTGATGAATCTCGAGCACTTGCATTGTGTGAGAATGTTTCAGTAGACGGTTTTGCGGTGGGGAAGATCAGCCGACTCTTGATTGGCCGCTGAGGCGCCGGAGAATAAAGACAAACGCCGCGCGAAAACGAACGCAGCTCTAGGGGCCCGTCGGGATGATGCACGGCCGCCACGTGTCCCGTTCACAGGGGTTCGCTTCCGATTTGCCGAGTCCCATTTGCTCTCTGGAATCTGAAGCACCTGCCGGGGTGAGGACGGCGGCCCTGGAGCGCAGCGGGCTGTCTGCCCTGTCCCCGTGGTCTGGGCCGTGGCAGGCGTGGAGGGTGAGGGTGGCGGCGGTTTCCCCCCCGGGGGAGTTTTGCAGCCCACGCGGGGAGGCCCACGCACCCTGGGTCCCCTCTCCTGGGATCCCTCGGGAGCCTGGACCCCGGGTCCTCCTGCATCCCTGGCTGGCGTGCAGCACGCCCTCCCGGCTGGGACTGGAGTGGAAGCCACGTGCTCAGGTGGCTGCACTTTCTCCCTCGAATAGACGCCGGCTGCGCAGTTGCCCTGTCGCTGTTTCCCCCAGTCGCTGTCATTAGCCCACAGTGCGGATGGCAGTGCGCCCATAACCAGCGTCTGGAGATGGAAGGTAGCAATGTGGGGTGAGGAGGGAGCCCCCGCTGTCCGGGCCACAGACAGGGCTGGGTTAGAGATGTGTGCACCCCTGGGCCCCCTCTCCTGGGACCCCGCGGGAGCCTGGGCCCCGGGTCCACCTGCTGCCCTGGCTGGCGTGCAGCGCAACCTTCCCTGCTGGGACTGGAGTAGAAGCCGAGGGGAAGGGGTGCGGGCAGCCTCACCGCCGGCTTGTGACCCAGGGAAGGGTCCCTCCATGCACCCTGCACCCTGGGGACCCCCCTGTCTCCCCCTGCCCTGGCAACGGGGGCAGCAGCGGGTACTGGTGGGGTGGGTGTCTCACCACCTGGGGGCCGGGGAAAGCGCCTTCTTCCCTCTTAAGTCC
Organism: Microcebus murinus; assembly: GCF_040939455.1. Lineage (NCBI taxonomy): Eukaryota > Metazoa > Chordata > Mammalia > Primates > Cheirogaleidae > Microcebus > Microcebus murinus. Next base: position 1,424,341 of record NC_134113.1, on the reverse strand, counting down.
TCACCAGCAAGAACCAGCGTGAGCCCTGCTGGCACCAGACAAAGTGAGAAAACCAAAACAACGCAGTGAAGACTCTGAGAATCAAACTGTCATTGGAACCGCTGCACATGGAAGTTGGCCAGGACCTGCGTGCTAAGGACAAACAGGGCGACTGCGCTGATGCAAAGGGTTCAAGTGGGACCCAGAGTGTCCTCACAGTACAGACAAGAGGTCCCGGGCACCGTGGGGGTCTCCCGTTACACGCATGAGCACGGCAGTCCCGGCTTGAACGAGAAACGACGGTCAACTGATGCCAGTTCCAAGGTGAGTCAAATGTTGGAACTACCTGGCAAGGATTTTAAAGCAGGCGTTAAAAATCGCTTCAACGTTCAATTGCAAATCCCCCCAAAACAAATTAAAAAAAAAAAAAAAAAAGAAAGATCTCAGCAAGGAAAGAGAAGTTATAAAAAAGAAGCAGAGGAAAGCTGTTGAACTGAAAATACAAAAAGTAAATGAAAGTATTTGGATGGGCTCAGCAGTGGAGCAGGGATGACACAGGACAGAATTGATGATGCTGAGGACGGAACAAGGAATTCTCCTCATCGGAGCGAGAGGGAGAAAACAGAGAGAGAGAACAGAATGGACAACGGCTCTGGGACCAGCAGGACGGTCACAAAAGATGCAGGTTCAGCCCTCACAGCCCCGGGGAAAAGGAGGAAGGGGGCGGGGCTAAAAGAGCATGTGAAGAAATAATGATTGAAAGCTTCCAACATTTGGCAAAAGATTCAAACATACACATCCAATAACGCCGGGCAAACTGCAAACCGACCGAACAGAACGAAATCCGTACCGAGACACGTCATAACTAACATTCTGAAAGCTAAAGAGAAAAAAAGAAAAATGTTGAAATCAGCCAGGAAGAAGTGGCACATCACCTATAGAAGAATGCCAATTTGAATGACAATTCCCCACCCGTAACCATGGGGACCAGAAGAAAGTGGCGCAACAGTTTTCAACTGCTGAAGGAATTGTTAAACTGTGAATTCTGTATCTGGCAAAACTAACCCACAGCAATGAAGCAGAAATGAAAATATTCTCAGATGAAGAAAAACTAAAAGAATCTGTGACTAACTAGACCTGCCCTTCAAGCTTGGCCAAGGAGCTTCTTCAGACGGGAAGTTGATGGGAAAAAAATAACAGCCTCTGCTATTCAAGACAATGATCTTTTTAAACGGGGAAGATAAACGGACCTAAATAGAAGCAAGGTTTTCCCAGGTCACTTGGCACAGTAAATCGCTGATGCCAGTAGACTGTTAAGAGTCACATGTATGTATTGAGATACCCGGAGCAACAATCACAAAAATCACACCGAAAGATATCCTAAAAAATGCTATGTATAAATCAAGACAAAATCCTAAAACATGAGCAAGTAACCCAGAGGAAGACAAGAAAGAAAAAATGGGAATCTGCAAAAAAAAAAAAAAAAAGAAACAAATACAAAAATAATAAAACGGCAGTGTTATGTGGTGCCAACCTACTGAGAATTATCTGACATATAAGTGGTTTAAATACACAAATCCAAGGAATCAAAAACAAAAACAAACACACAGACATTTGCATAGTGGACACACACACACACACACACACTTCAACTATATGTGTTCACAAGAAGCTCGTTTTATATCCAATGGTATAAATTAGCTGAAAGTCAAAGAGCAGGAAAACGATACACCATGCACCATATAGGTATTAATACAAAATTAATAAAAAGGCCGGGCGCGGTGGCTCACGCCTGTAATCCTAGCTCTCTGGGAGGCCGAGGCGGGCGGATTGCTCAAGGTCAGGAGTTCAAAACCAGCCTGAGCAAGAGCGAGACCTCGTCTCTACTATAAATAGAAAGAAATTAATTGGCCAACTGATATGTATATATAAAAAAAAATTAGCCGGGCATGGTGGCGCATGCCTGTAGTCCCAGCTACTCGGGAGGCTGAGGCAGGAGGATTGCTCGAGCCCAGGAGTCTGAGGTTGCTGTGAGCTAGGCTGACGCCACGGCACTCACTCTAGCCTGGGCAACAAAGCGAGACTCTGTCTCAAAAAAAAAAATTAATAAAAAGCAGTGGCCACATTAACATCTGATAGAGTGGACATCAGAACAGGAGAGTCACTAGAGACAGTGAGACACTTTGCATAATGATGAAAAGATCAATCTTCCAGAACACACGGCAGCCCTAAATGCGCACAGCAAACAATAAAGCCTCGAAATACGTAAAACAAAAAGCCAGTAGAGCTGAAAGGAGAAAAGATAGAAGAAATAAGCCGGGCGCGGTGGCTCACGCCTGTAATCCTAGCACTCTGGGAGGCCGAGGCGGGCGGATTGCTCAAGGTCAGGAGTTCAAAACCAGCCTGAGCGAGACCCCGTCTCTACCATAAATATAGAAAGAAATTAATTGGCCAACTAATATAAATCAGTCAGGCATGGTGGCTCGTGCCTGTAGTCCCAGCTACTCGGGAGGCTGAGGCAGGAGGATCGCTGGAGCCCAGGAGATTGAGGTTGCTGTGAGCTAGGCTGACACCACGGCACTCACTCTAGCCTGGGCAACAAAGTGAGACTCTGTCTCAAAAAAAAAAAAAAAAAAAAAAATAGAAGAAATACACAAGTATATTTGGGGACTTCAACGCTGGCCTTTCAGCAACTGAGAACCACAAAACAGAAAACCAACAGCGGTATATAAGATCCACAATATGCAATGGAAACACGGGATCTGATTGACACAGAACGCTAAGCAAAAACCACAGGATACACGTGATATTTCAAGCACTCCAGAGACATTCGCCAAGACCAAGACACTTCGTACCTTGGGTCACAAAACAAACCTCAACAAACGGAAAAGTATTGACATCACACAGGGTATGTTTTGTGACAGTAAAGGAATCGAAATGGAAATCAACAACAAAAATGTTTTAAGCACATGAAAATTAAACAACACATTTCTAAGTAATTCATGGGTTAAAAAAGAAAGTCTCAAAGGAAATAAAGAATACATAGGCCTGAGTGAAGCAAAAATGCCACATATAGAAACTTGTGGAACGTGGTTAAATCAGTTCTGAGGATGCTATTTATAACACTACGTCTTACATAAGAAATAAAGACAGGCCGGGCGCGGTGGCTCAAGCCTGTCATCCCGGCACTCTGGGAGGCCGAGGCGGGCAGATTGCTTGAGGTCAGGAGTTCGAAACCAGCCTGAGCAAGAGTGAGACCCCGTCTCTACTATAAATAGAAAGAAATTAATTGGCCAACTAATATATATATATATATAATTAGCCAGGAGTGGTGGCGCATGCCTGTAGTCCCAGCTACTCGGGAGGCTGAGGCAGGAGGATCGCTTGAGCCCAGGAGTTTGAGGTTGCTGTGAGCTAGGCTGACGCCACGGCACTCACTCTAGCCTGGGCAACAGAGTGAGACTCTGTCTCAAAAAAAATAAATAAATAAATAAAAAAAATAAAGACAGCTCTCAGATCAATAACCTGACTTTCCACCTCAGGGACCCAGGAGAAAGAGAGCAAATAAGCCCAAGAGAAGCGGAAGGAAGGAAATAATAAAGATGAAAGGAGAAACCAATGAAATTGAAAGCAGAAACACAGTAGAGAAAACAAATGAAGCAAAAAGCCGGTCCTTTTTAAAAAATCAATAAATTAATAAAGCTGTGTATCAAGATTGGAAAAATAAAGAGTAAAGAAGAAATCACCAATATCACAAATGCAATGAGCATATTACCACGGATCCTGTGGCTTTAACAATGTAATATGATTCTCATACATTTGACAACTTGGGAGACCAAGTTCCTAAAGCTGCAAACTACCACACTCAACTTAGATGAAATAGAGAGTCTAAGTAGTCCTGTAATCATCAAAGAAATTGAATTTGTAATTGAGAAGCTCCTAAGAAAGTACTGTCCGGGCCCAAACAATTTCAGTGGAGAGTTCTACAAAGAATTACTGCCAATTTTATGCAATATCTCCCAGAAAATAAAGAGAAGGGTACACTTCTTAAAACATCTTTTGGGAAAGTCTTACCTTAATACGACATCCAGACAACAGTAGCACCAAATAAATAAATAAAGACCAGTATTCCAGTATCTCTCATGAACTTAGATGCAAAATGCTCAACAAAACATTGGCGAATTGAATTCCACCATGTGTAAAAATAATTATACATCATGATGAAGTGGTATATATTCCAAGTGTGCAACATCTGAAATTCAGTTAGTATAATTCACTGTATTGAAAAGGTAATGAAAACAAAAATTATGTTATCACACCAATTAAAGCAGAATGCATTTGACAAATACAGAGCCCAGTCATGAGAAAAACTCTCCGTAAGTTAGGAATAGGAGACGCTTACCTTTTGTTGAAGATCATGTCCAAAAGTGCCTACAGCCAATATTATATTTAATAGCGAAATACTAAATGTGTTTTCCTAAGAGAACAAAGCAAAGACGTTCATTCTCATCACTTCTATTCAAACTCGTGCTGGAAGTTCTAGCCACTGATATAAGGCAAGAAAAAGAAGGGCAAACAGGTTGGAAATAAATAAAACTGTGTCTATTTGCAGATGACATGATTGTCTCTAAATAAAAAATACCAAGAAATATACAAATAAATCCCTAGAACTAATGAGTTCAGCAAAGTTACAAGATCAACACAAAAATTATTTACTAATTTACATACTAACAGATAATATGAATAAACTGAAATAAAAAAAACACAATACCATTTATAATCACTCAAAGTAAAGTGAAACGTTACATTTCATTATACACTGAACAAAACATATATATACAGAACCTATATGCTGAAAATTTTAAAAATTGCTGATGAAAGTATTCATAGAAGTCCTAAATAAATGAAGAGGTATACCATGTTCATGGATTAGAGATTTATCATAGTAGATGTGTTAATTACCCTTAGCCCTTAAGTCATCTTAATTCAATTTCTATCAAAATTCCAGTAAAGTTTCTTGTGTACATGGATAGCTTTTCTTAAATTTATAAGGAAAGGCACAGGCTCTAGAATAGCTAAAACAATGTTGATAAAGAGTGACAAAGTGGGAGAATACCCAGTATTATTTATGGCTTACTGTGTAGCTACAGTAAACAAAATTAAGTTGGATTAACGAAAAGGATAGACACAGATCAATAGACTGGAAAGAGGGCCCAGAAATAGACGCACACGGAAATGCTCAAGTGACTTTTGACAAAGGTACCAAAGCAACCAGGTGAGGAAGGACGGCCTTTTCCATAGATGGTCCCGGAGCAAGTGGATATTATGGGCAAAAAATCATGACCCACCACTTAAAGTTCAAACCTGACAGAAATGAACTCAACATGGATCATACGTAGACTTGCATGTAAAAGGTGAAAGTGTAACACTTTGGGAAAAGAAAATAAAACAAAACCAGGGAGAAGATTTTCAGGGTCTCCAGTAAGGCAAATTAGTTCTCAGTTCTCGACACCAAAAGCACCATCCAAAAATGGGCAAATCAAACCTCAGCAAAATTAAATCTTCTCTCTGCGAAAGTCCAGGTAAAGAGGATGAGAAGATGAGCCACGCGAGGAAACACCCGCAGACCGGGCGAAGGCCGGCGTAGGACACGCATAGGAACTGTCCGCATCCAACGTGAGCAACAAGTGATTCCGTGTGAAAATGGGCACGACACCGAGCAAAGCCTGCTGCCCGCGGCCGCGTCCACAGCCGTCCGGGACAAAGGACAGGGAGCCACAGAGGGTCCCCACCTCCCCGCACGCCAAACCTCGAGCCTCACGGGAACAGCACCCACATGGCTCGGGGAGGAGCCCTCGGCAGGAGTGGGGACCACGCGGGGACACAGCCAGGTGGCCTGGGAGGGACCCGGACAGCAGCGGGCCTGGGGGCCAGGGTGATGGGGCGTGGAGATGACAGGGCCAGGCTGCCACCCTGGAGGAATGGGGTGGGGTGGGGCAGGCCCTGGCCACGTGACCTGCAGCCTCCCGCCCTGGAGATGGAGCTCGGAGCCACCCGCCCCAGCCGGAGAGAGAGTGGGTGGGCTGAACCTGGGAGCTCACATCTCAGCTTTCTTGTGGCCAGACCTCGCTGCCAGGGAAGCCAAGCGCCTGGTCTGTCCGTGGAGAGTGGGCACTCTGGCTCAGAGTGGAGTCTGGTTTTACTGCTAAGGAGGAAGGGGGTACCGGTTAGGCAGGTGGCGGGCCCTGCCCTGGGGTTTCCTCTGGCAGCAGAAGCAACTTGCATGGTGTAAGGACAGAAGGGTTTTCACTTAGATAGAGAAGAATTTATTTTCAAAAATAATAATTAGAAACAAATACGGACAATTTTGGAATTTTATTAAAAATGATAAGAGTGTTTTGTACACCGTTCTCTATTTTTATGTTTGTGATAGTTCATGAGAAGAAAGATGCGTAAAATACATTTAATACAGTGACTTTTATTAATGGTATAAAATGATTCATTGATTTATAACCGTAATCAATAACAACTAATTGTTAACATTTCTCCTCCCTGGAAGGAAACAGGCTGGCGGTGTCCCTGAGTGGAGACCCCCCCCCCAGCCCTGACTTTATGTCCCTATTTGTTCAGCCTCCTTCGAGGCGGGGTGGGCCTTTCCTTCCTTCCCTCCAGTTTCCGGAGCTTTCCCCGGTCAAGCACAGTTTTCCCGTGTTCCGATCACGTGACCACGCATGACCTTGCATTCCCCAGGCCTTCGCGTGCCCTGCACAGCTGTGCCTGCCCGGAGCCCGCTGACCGCGAGACGCAGACTCTGGGCCGTCCCTGCCACGGGGCCGTCCATGCACGGGGCACCGGGCACCCCGCCCGCCAACCCCACCAGCTCCGGTCACCTGCTGAGCCCGATTTGCCCACGCCCGTCCGCCCAGGCTGACCCCAAGCAGGTGCCTGCCGCGGCTGGCAAAGGCCCGGTGCCGACAAGCCGACACGTGCCGGCGTTGGAGAGAGTCGGGCGCAGACGTGGGACAGACGCTGGGCGTTTAAGGCGTGCGGCCCCGCAGAGCTCGCCAAGACGGGACGAGACGAATTACCCGGCGGCTCTGGGTCTCACTGCGTTGACGGGCTGGCGTGGGTGGTCGCCAGGAATCCACGACTTGCACCAAAACGTGAGCCGCCCCCCCCCCCCCGCCGGCAGTGCGCACCTGTGCCTCAGCCATGGCGCCTCTGACTGTCCCCTTACCGGTATCTCTTTGTCGGCCGCGACAACCCCCAGGTCCGGGGACTGGTCGCTCGTTACGCACTTCTGCCGGAGAGCACCCGGGTTTCTGCGTCTTCACATCGTCTCCAACGTCTCATGGAAAGCCAGCTGCCTGAGCCCCGAGCATCTGCAAGGAGACGCTCGCCGTGTCTCCCCAAAAACAAGACGAGGTCTTGTATTTATTTCTCCTCAAGGAGACACCCTAGGGCTTATTTTCAGGGGATGTGTTATTTTTTTTTAAGTACGGTACATCTACATTTATTCAAATATAGTTAAGTCGTTGTCTTCTGGAACATCCTCGTCACTCTCCAAGCCCCAAATTCCACCCTGAGTTTCTGGTGACTCTGTTTCCTTTAGAACCATCGTCCTCAGTCTCTCCTGTCGAGCACTAGAGCTCTCACGGGGCAGAGGAGAAGGGCTGCTCGTCTTGTTTCCCGCTCCGCGACGACACGCATGGGTTGTGCAGACGCGCTGCGTGGCCACGCCCGTCGCTAGGGCTTGTTTTCGGGGTGGGGCTTCTATTGCGCACATGCTTAGACATCCTGCTAGTGCTTGTTTTATGGGTAGGTCTTATTTTCGGGGAAACACGGTATTTTGGGGAGAGAGAGGATGCGGGAGGGGTCCCCACCACTCCAAGCCTCACCCCCGTCACCTGGGGTGCCGGGGTTGTGCACGCCCAGCCCCAGCTCGGCCGGCGCCCCGAGCACCCGCCTCCTCCCCGGGCCCCGAGCGCCAGGGCAGGGAACGGCAGGAGCATCCTGAGCCGACCGTGCCCTCCTTTGCCGCTCCATGGGCCCCGTCACCCGGCCCCGGCCACGCGCGGGGGGACCCCACAGCCCGGAGCGCAGGAGACTGGCAGGTGGCTGTCAACAAGCCGAGATACACACGGCAACTGCTGCATTAAAATGCAGAGCTCCTCTCCCGGCTCCCTGATAACCACTGAAAGGTAAAACCACGCGTCTCTCCGTGAAAGAAATTAGCATTAATAAGATAAAACCGTATTTGGAACAACTGACAATTTGATGAATGTGCCGAGAGGATTGGATGTGATACTTTTGATGGATAATATTTTGGGTTGCCTCGGGTTGCATTTAATTGTTCCGTCTCCGCGCTCAGCTTTAGTTAAGTGGAATGGAAACCTCGGCGACGCCGGGATCTGTCTTGCAGGCGGCAGAAGCGCGGCTTAATTATCCATCCGGGCTGACAGCTCCCGTCTGTGCGCCGGGCGGCTGGGGGGCGCGGCCGGGCGCTCCAGGCTGCCTCCGCGCCGCTCTCCAGACCCCTCGCCGCCTCCCGGGGCCTCTGACCCCCAGCCGGGTGCCGAGGCCGGGCCTCCACCGAGCGGTGAGGCTCCTATTCACAGCTGCATGGACACGCCCGGTGGACACATCCCCCCAGCATTGCGAGCCCCAGGGGTCGGCTGGCAGGTGGACCCCAACAGAGAGCCCATGAGCTGAGACTCCGGAACCCCACCCTGCCCTCAGAGCCGGATTAGGGTCCCCACGCTGCCTCCAACCCGTCAGCCCCTCCCAACCCTTCACCCCCCATGCCCTTGCCAGGGAAGCCCCCGCTCTCTCCTCTCCGTCCTGTGGAACCACCTGCAGCTGCCCCAGCCGGCCGGGTGACCCTCCTGTCTGTCTCCTGCCTTCGCCTCCAGGCTGTGACCAGGGAGCTCCTGACCGAGCCCCAGGCCGGCTCGCCCGCTCGGCTGCAGGACGGGCCCGGCCTGCAGGATTCGCGTCATAAACGCCTGTGAAATGCAGCGGGGCCGTCCAGTTCTTCGCCTTTGTCCCTCCTGAGTGTGGGACGTTTTGGAGGAAAGGGCCACATGTGCAGGCCGGCGTGTCCCGGCTCTGAGCTCAGGCGCCCGCCGCGGGGGAGATTTGGAGGAGCGAGCACAGGGAGGCGCCAGCCGAGGCCCCCCGCAGCAGAGGGGCCGGGGGACTGAGTCTGCAGAGAGCCCACTGAGAAGCCAGAAATCTCCACAGAGCAAGAGAAGAGAGATCTGAATGTTTGCAAAGGATTACTTGGATCTTGCATGGAAAGACGTAAGAAAATGAAAATATCGATCCTCCGTGTGTGTGTGTGTGTGTCATTTGTATAGAATTATCTTAAATCCACATAACAAAATGCACGTCTAAAATTGATCAAGACGTCTATGAGAAAGACAACTGAGGTGGGCCTTGCCTTGGAGACGGTGCAGCTGCTGAGATCAAAGCCACGGTGCCGGGACTGGGCTGGCACGGAGCAGAGGACCACAGGCGCCCACACGGGCCCACACACGTGTACATGGAGGACAGGAAGGTGGCACCACCTCCGTGTCAGAAGCCGTGCCGACTCTGCCACCCATCCAGGGAGAAGCGAAGAAACTCGGAATCTGATTCGTGTCGTCTTCAGAAATAAATAGATTCACCAAAGGTTAACTATTAAAAGGTAATAAATGATCTAAGAAAAGATCTAAGAAAAGAATGGATGTATGTGTAACCTATGGTTTGCACAAATGTTTTTAACCAATGTGAGCAACTAGGAAGCTATTAAAGAAGAGAGAGAGAGAGAGAGCGAGCATGCAACTACATTTTTTAAATGCCTAGAAAAGTAGCGGAACCGGAAGTGGAGGTGACAGGGAGACGTTCCACAGGCAGAAAGGGATTAAAGGGTTAACGACAGTACACGGCACGAAGAGCTTTTTATTAATTGCGTTCTTTAGGAAAAACGAATACGGAAAGTAGGCAAAGCCTGTGGACAGGCACTTTCCAAAGAGTTATCAAATGGTCACAAATTGCAGGAAAAGTTACAGAAAGCGGCAAGTTGCCAGAACATGCAAATCATTTTAATGAGGAGCTGCCAATTCTCAGGCCCAGACAGGCCCTGCAGAAGTCACACCTTGGCTGCAGCTGGAAGGAGGAAGGGAGCTCCTTGCATCAGTGCTGGGAATGGGAATCGCCACGGCTCCTGTGGAAACACGCGTGTGAATTAATCTGCAGCCGTTCTCCGGCGCCCGTGGGGACTGTCCCAGGACCAGTCCACCGACACGCAGCGCCCGAGTGTGACCCGTGCACACGCTCCCTTGCACTCGTTAAATCGTCTCTAGATACTCGCGGTACCCAGTGCGGCGTAAGTGTTATTAAACAGTCGCTCTATTTTATGTTTACTGTGTGCTGCTTCTATCGTTGTATTGGTCATTTTACTGGGTTTTCCGTTTCCAAATATTTTTGATCCGAGGTTGGTTGAATCCACGGATGTGGAACCCACGGAAACAGAGGCCACTGCACGCAAGATGGTGCCCCCCCCCCCCCGCCCTGGGGACCCGCCCCCGAGGCACGAGAGAGCCCAGAAGGAGGCTGCGGGCAGGGCCGTGACGCAGACCGTATGTGGGCAGGGGACACGGGCTGCGCAGGGCGTTTCCCAGCCCTCGGCGAGAGGGTGTGGGAGCCCTGGCGACCGACCCCTGCCAGCCAGCGCTGCGCAAAGCGTGCTGCCGTGTGGGAAGGGGGACCCAGAAAACTGTGCGCTGGATTCTCATTTTGTTACGCAATCATAAAAACATCCAAGTCATCCACGTGTGATTGGAACAAAAATATTGTAAAATTATACGCAGCGAAATCTAGGCTGTGTGATGTGAACCCATTTGGTAAACTGGTGTGTGTATATGTGTGCGGTGTGCGGTGTCAGTGTGTGGTTTGTGTGTCTGTGTGGTATGTGGTATGTGATGTGTGGGAGGTGTGGGGTTGTGTCTGTGCATATATGTGTGCTATGTGATATGCATGTGTGTGGGGTGCGTGTGTTGTGTGTCTGCGCATGTGTGTGGGGTGCATGTGTTGTGTCTGCGCATGTGTGTGGGGTGCGTGTGTTGTGTGTCTGTGCATGTGTGTGGGGTGCGTGTGTTGTGTCTCTGCGCATGTGTGTGGGGTGCGTGTGTTGTGTGTCTGTGCATGTGTGTGGGGTGTGTGTGTTGTGTGTCTGCGCATGTGTGTGGGGTGCGTGTGTTGTGTGTCTGTGCATGTGTGTGGGGTGCGTGTGTTGTGTGTCTGCGCATGTGTGTGGGGTGTGTGTGTTGTGTGTCTGTGCAGGAACAGAGGCGGGCGAGGTTCCGGGGACTAACCGAGGTCCCATGCGTGAAACGCTGGCACTTCCCAGCTCTTTACTTTGTAAGAAACCAGTGAACTCTCCCAGCATCTCTGGAAGGTTTTCTGGTTTGTTTTTAATTAAAACAAAAAAAAAATCCCCATTTATTTTTTTTAGAATGAGGAAAACGAGGCTGGATGGAGCGGCAGGGTCTGCGGCAACGTCCCGTGTGCCCGGCTCTCTTCCCTTCTCCGCCACCCTGGCTCCCTGCCAGCCTCATGCAGCCAGCGCAGGTGGCTCGGGCTCCGGCAGGGACGGGGACAGGCAGCCCAGGGCAGAAGGTCGCTGCAGGCCTATCAGGGAGGGCGGGGACGGCTCTGGGGTGCACTTCCACGGCAGCCAGGGCAGGACGCTACAGACTTGGAAGGTGCTCCTCACTGTTTGCCCATGAATTGCTGCCAGGTCCAAGCCCAGGAAGGCTCCATGGCCCGGCCTGGGACCAGCTGCACCTGCTCCGTCCCTGGGGAGACACTGGGAGCTGGGTGTTGTCCGTGCACAGCCAGGCCCTGCTCCCTTCCCACGCCGTCCTGCAGCCCGGTCCCACGCTCCCCTCCCACACTGTCCTGCAGCCCGGTCCCACGCTCCCCTCCCACGCTGTCCTGCAGCCCGGTACCACGCTCCCCTCCCAGGCTGTCCTGCAGCCCGGTCCCACGCTCCCCTCCCACGCTGTCCTGCGGCCCGGTCCCACGCTCCCCTCCCACGCTGTCCTGCGGCCCGGTCCCACGCTCTCCTCCCACGCTGTCCTGCGGCCCGGTCCCACGCTCCCCTCCCACGCTGTCCTGCGGCCCGGTCCCACGCTCCCTTCCCACGCTGTCCTGCGGCCCGGTCCCACGCTCCCCTCCCACGCTGTCCTGCAGCCCGGTCCCACGCTCCCCTCCCACGCTGTCCTGCAGCCCGGTCCCACGCTCCCTTCCCACGCTGTCCTGCAGCCCGGTCCCATGCTCCCCTCCCACAATGTCCTGCAGCCCGGTCCCATGCTCCCCTCCCACGCTGTCCAGCAGCCCGGTCCCATGCTCCCCTCCCACGCTGTCCAGCAGCCTGGTCCCATGCTCCCCTCCCACGATGTCCTGCAGCCCGGTCCCATGCTCCCCTCCCACGCTGTCCAGCAGCCCGGTCCCATGCTCCCCTCCCACGCTGTCCAGCAGCCCGGTCCCATGCTCCCCTCCCACGATGTCCTGCAGCCTGGTCCCACGCTCCCCTCCCAGGCCTCCCTGCAGCCTGGTCCCACGCTCCCCTCCCACGCTGTCCTGCAGCCCGGTCCCACGCCCCCTCCCAGGCCGTCCTGCAGCCCGGTCCCACTTGGAATCTCCAGCAGGAAAGGTACCCCGAGTGCCCTGAGGGGTCCCAGATTCCCCTGAGAGAAGGCAGGAAGACGCAGAGTCACCACTCTGGTCTTGGTGGCTGGGGTCTCGGGGACAGACAGACCCTGGCTGGGCTCGGAGGGCCCCGCCCCTCCCCCAGGCCGTCCCCGGCCCTGCCTGGCTGTGTGGCGGCCGCACTCCCGGAGCGGGACCCTCTGACCCTCTTAGTGGCGTCCAGGGCAGAGGCCGCTCCCACCCGCACTCAGCAAGCGCGAGACCAGCGGTTACCCGTCCACAGAGGGGCCTGGGACCACGTGTCGTGAGAGCTCGCAGTGCCTTTAATGTCACGGCCTCGTCTGAGAGCCGTCCCCCGTCCCCGGCCGTGCCCCGGGCTCCTGGGGGACACGGCTGCACTGCGGGTTAATGGACTCGGGGCCCGCGGCCTTGGGTGCCGGCCGTCCCTGCACACGGTGTCACAGCCGCACCCTGACAGCCGGCGTGGAGACTCGGAGGTGTCCGTGGTGACACCATCAATCCCTGTTCTCCGTAGTTGGCAGGAAGCTCTAAGTGCCTTTAATGCGTTCTGAATCTGACAGGTCTGATTATTTGCCCTGCGCCACCATCGATCCTGGCCCCCGCCCGTGACTTTGAAGGCTCCGTCAATACCCGTTGCCAACACCGGAGCCAATCACTCCCCTCCCCGCCCCCCCGAAGCGCCCCGCCAGGGCACCTGGCAGGCAGGGAGCAGGCGCTGGGGTGGGGTGCGAGGTGGCCGGTGCCCCCAGAGCCCCTGCCCCTGGAGCCCCCGCCCCAGCCCGGCGTCTGCCTGGCGCCTCTCCCCCTACAGCATGACCCCCACCAAAGCATGACCCCCGCTGGCCCCAGAAGGCGGCTTCCTCGGCCCTAGTTCCCCGTGCCCAGGGACCCCTCTGGGGGTGCTCCTGCTCAGGCACAGAGCAGGGGGGTCCCGGAGAGGCTGGGGCTGCGAAGGGGGCTCCTCCTGGCACAGAGCAGAGCTGAGACTCGAACACCCTCACTGCGAGGGGGGACAGGGGACACTCCAGCCGGGACCACCAGGCGCCCCCTTCCCGCACCCACTGGCCATCTGAGCGGTGGTGTGTCCCTCACAGGACCGCAGTACAGCTGATGCGTCCCTTTGGCTCACTGCCCGGTCTGGCTTCAATTGTCCGCAGCCCGCACTGCTCCCCGCAGTGGCCACGCCGATTTCTGTCCCACCGCGGGGCCGGCCCCTGTCCCCACCAGCAGCTGTTATCCATCTTTTTGATAACAGCCGTGCTGAGTAGGGTGGGACGGTGCCTCGTTTGGGCTTGGGTGTGCATCGCCCTGCCGGTTGCCAACGTGGGTGCTTCTCAAGCGCACCCCGTGTTCGCCCCAGCACCGTTCATGCAGCCCAGACACGGAGTCTGCCCCGGGGGGGAGGGCAGAGGGGGACAGTGTGGGGCGCCTGTCACCACGGGGCACCCCTCGGCCACAGGGAGAGGAGGACGGACACCGGGCACGTGCATCCATGCTGCAGGTGAACCTGAGCTCGCTGTGTTCAGTGGGACAGGCCAGACACAGAAAGGCAAGCGCTGTGTGTCCCAAGCCACGCGTGGCAGGCAAACGTGGCCCTCACGGGGGCAGAGAGGAGCCGCGGTTACCAGAGGCGGGGAGGGGCGGAGAGAGGTTGGCTACGGGGTGCAAAGGCAACGTGCATTTTAAACTGGGATTGGTCAGTGTGGTCAAACTGCCCCCCCCCCGAATGGCTCAACTTCCTGGCGTCTGACGCCCAGGCCAGGCCAGCACCCCAGGGTGCGAGGATTTCCTTCCTGCCGGTCGTGCACGCCGGCTCTCCCTGCTCTGAGTGCCCGCTGTGGTCACTCCTGGGGAGACGACTGACTTCTCCCTGGGCCATTTCCCCCCCACAACCCCGGAGTTGCACGTCCAAGCCCTTTCCCCGGCTCCTGATCTTTCCTGCACGCTGCAGATAGTTCCTGTTACTCCCATTCGCGTCGCCACGCTGCCGTTTTTTGTCAGATTCTTGGGTTTCCATGATCACACACACACACACACACACACACACACACACACACACACACGGCTGTCTTCACCGCACCCGAGTTCCGTGTGCTGCTTAGGCCGTGCGGCCTCTCGCTCTCCGCCTGCAGGAGTCCTCGCCCCCGGTCTTCCCGCCGGCGGACTGCTGCGGTCTCACGGCCAGGTATTTGGACTATCGTTTCCGAGTTATTTGGCAGTGCCAGCCTGGCCACGTGCCAAGCCCCCCGTGTATTCCTGGGTCTGCTTCTGGGTTTTATTACTCATTTGTGATCGAGGTACTCGCCCTGTGCCGATGCTTTCTCTGTTGAGCACGTTGCTGCTCTGTCCCCATCGACCTCTCGTTGGAAGCCCCTCTGACCTGTTCTTTATCGGTGTTTTCGTGGTGGGCCTCGCCAGTTTTCCACTTTAGATAGACTTTTTTTTCCCCCAGCATATTCTGGGGGTACAAATGTTTAGGTTACTACATGTATTGCCCTTCTCCCCTTCCCCCCCCAAGTCAGAGTTTCAAGCGTGTCCTTCCCCCAGATAGTACTCATCACACTCACTATGTATGTATGTACCCATCTCCTCCTCCCCACACTTATCAAATAGACTTTAATGTTAAATTTCGCAAAATATAAAATTGGGATTTCGATTGCAATTGTACTGAATTTATAGAGTGATTTGGGAACAATGTGTATCCTACAGTGTTCAGTCGCCCCCACAAAAGCATGGTACGTCTTGCGGTTTAGACAGTCTTCTTTTGTCTTTTCCATGTTTTTATCTGTGTTGTGTTACATATATACATTGCAGTTCTTATAGACGATTTTGGACGGTGTACGAGTTCTCCACCGCTAATACGATGTGATAGGTATATTGCAGTTCCCACTTGGTTATTATAGGCTCATAATAACACTATCGATTGAAGTATTTGGGTTGGCACCTGGCCACCTCCTGTACCTTTGAAATGGCTCTAGTAGTTTACATGTCATTCCATCAGATTTTTCAGATACGGTGATTCCATCTATAAATAATTACATGTATTTTAAAAGCTCCTTCCTTTAAAAATACCTGAAGTTCCTCTGTCTTGAATTATTGCACTAAAGATTTCCTACGTATGCAAGCAGCAGTGATTGCCAGAGCCTTGTTCCTTGTTCCTTCACTCCACAGCTACCTGAGGGACACCTATTTTATACCAGCCCGAGTTCTAGGCCCTGTGGATACCGTGTGGAATGAAGCCCCTTGGTACCTAGATTCTGAGGGTGACAGGTAATAAAGAGATGAACAGCCATGCACACTGTAGCGAGACATGCTTTGAATTTTCTTAAAGCACCATAAACAGAAAGTAACGGAAATTCTCTATTTTAGGTGATGAAAATACTACTCATTTTTAATATTCATTAGGGTATTTGACGCTGGTTTGCGGTAGCAAGTTAAAGAAGAGTTTTGCGTTATCAGTGTGTTAAAACTCTTTAAAATTAGAAATGGGTATTTAATCTATAGAATGCATTTTGTTTTTGTCAATGCTTAATAGGTTTTCTTTTCTCTGTAACCAGCTAATGCATGTCAATAGATTTCCTAAAGTTGAGATACCACTGTGTTTCTGATACAAAGCCTTTCTGGTTGCGATGCATTATTATTTTTTTTAGTGCCTTATAAGTTCCCGAAGGTTTTGTCAAATGTGAGGTTTGGCAGAACACATGTATGTGCTGTTTGCAGCGTTCATCACGGATGGTTTTACTTTCTATTTGTCAATCTACCTGCTACACTTCCTTCCTGTCTCCTTCAGACAACTTTTCTCGTTCTCATTTCCTGACATGTATCTGTTGTTCAATTAGCTTTTAAAATTTATCATTATTTATTTTATATTATTTCCCCATGATTCTTATCTCCTTTTAAATTCACCAGGTTTGTTATTAGCATTTCAAAGAAGGAGCCTTTGGGTTTTTGATCAAGCCTGCCTCTTAATTTATTTTTACAGTGTTACTGAAATACCACTGACATACAATAAACTGCCATATGTAAATTGTACATCTGAGGCGTTTGGGCGTGTGACATAAACCGGTGACACCGTCGCCATGGTGGAGTCGTCAGACTACCAGGGTCTCCTCACACCGTGGTGCGCCCCACCCCTTTCCACTGTCCAATGAGGAAACCGTCTGCATTTCGTCACTACAAATGTGTGTGCCGAGTCTGTGATTTTATATAAATGAAATCATAGAGTATTTTCTTTCTGTTATGTGTCTTTCTTCCTTTAGCGTGACTCTTTGATGCGTGTGTGCTGTAGAGTGCACCGATAGTTTGTTTCTTTTCATTTTTGCTGAGTAGCATTCCACTGAATGGATATGCCATAAGTTGTTTATCTGTGCTTTGTTTCCAGTGTTCCCTATTACACTGTGCATAATCACATACCGTGTTTCCCCGAAAATAAGACCTAGCCATAAAATAAGCGCTAGGAGGATTTCTAAGCATTTGCACAATAGAAGCCCTACCCCGAAAATCAGCCCTAGTGACGGGCGTGGCTACGCAGCGCGTCTGCACAACCCATGCATGTCGTCGTGGAGTGGTAAAGAAGACAAGCAGCCCTTCTCATCTGCCCCGTCGTGACAGCTGCTATCCCAGGGGTGACCGGAAAGGTGCGGGCAGCCCCACCCACAAGGTCGGCTCCCCCCCCCCCCCCCCCCCCGTCGGGTCCCGGCCATCCTGTGCGTGCTGCAAGCTGAGGCTTGGAGGGGAAAATAACACATCCCCTGAACATAAGCCCTAGGGTGTCTTCTTGAGGATATATATAAGACCCTGTCTTATTTTCAGGGAAACATGGTACATTGCATGCGTTTGTGTGAATGTGTGCTTGGGTTTGTCTTGGGTAAGTACCTAGGAGTGGGACGGCTGCATTGCATATCGTAGATACATAGTTGACATTTCAATGAGCTGCCAAACCATGCTCCAGAGTGGATGTATCATTTTGCATTCCCACGAGCAGTGCACGAACGTACCAATCGCTCCACAACCTTGCCAACACTTGATATGCTCTCTTAAATTTTACCCTTTCTACAGGTGTGCAGTAGTATGAAGTGGTAGTTTTGATTTGCATTTCTTCGATGACGAATGATGTTTAGCATTCTTTCCCGTTTGCATATTCCCATTTGCAATGCCTGCTTAATTTTTTCACCCATTTATTTTAATTGTGCTATCATTGAGTTGTGGAAGTGCTTTATACATTTCTAATGTAAGATCTTTGTCAGATACGTGAATTTCAAATATTTTTTCTCAGTCTGTGTCTTGCCTTTTCATTTTCATCGTACTGTCCTTCCAAGAGCAAACTAAACTTTTGATGAAGTCCAATTCACCGTTATTTTATTATATAGTGTGTCCCATTTGTATTGAATTTAAGACATTTTTCATTGACCCAAGGTCACTTTAGATTTTTCTTCGAAAGGTTGTAGAGTTTGTGCATCTTTACACTTAAATGTCTCGTGGGCAAAGAGGGTGGATGTCTGTTTCTTTCACACGCATGCCCAGTTGTTCCAGCACCAGGTCGTTGAAACGATTCTTAACCCTGTGGGATCTCTTTAACACTTACGCCAAAGTGAGTTGAGCCCAAGTGAGTCTGTTCTTCGACCCTGTTAAGGGCTGTTGACTTTTGTGCCAATCTTTGCTCTAATAGAACATTATCTTATTGCTGCAGCTTCATGGTAAGTCCAAATGTTAAGTAGTCCAAGTTCTCTAACCTTGTTCTTTCTCAAAAAGACTTTGATTATTCCATTGCATTTCCACATAAACTTTAGAATCAGCCAATTTCTCGAAATAAGTAAATTAGCAAATAAATTCAAGCCTGTGGTGGTGTTGACTGAGACTGCATTGACTATGGAGATCAATTCGGAGGGTGGTTATCTTAACAATGGTGAGTCTTCCGAACCATGAACACAAGCTGTCTCTCCATTTTTTTTTTTTTAATTTCAGAAATTCCAGGAAATGTTGTAGTTTTCAGGTACATTGTAGTATTTCCTAATGATATGCTTGATGCTATTTTAAATAACTATTGCTTTTCGTTTTCATTCTGGAGTGTGCGTTGTTAATATATAGAAATACAATTGATTTTCATACATTGACATTGCGTCCTATAATTTAATAAATTCACTTACTGATTCTATTAATGTTTTTGTTGATTCCTTGTGAATTTCCTATGCAGATTGCCATGTAGTCTAAGAATAATGGCATGTTTACTTTTTCTTTCCCAATCTGTGTTCTTTTTATTCCCTTTTTCTTGCCAGATTGAACTGGCTGGGACTTCAAGCACAGCGTTGACAAGACGTGGCAAGAGCAGATGTCTTCTGGCTCCCAACGCTGGGGAAGAGCGTTACCGTATTTCACCGTCAAATGTGACTTTTTCTGTGTGTGCTCTTTCTGAATTTGGATAAGTTTCATTCTATTTCTAGTTTGTTTAGAGTCTTTCTGTGTGAATGGATGTTGGATTTTGCCAAGTGCATTTTCTGAAATGATCATATTCTCTTTTAGTTTTCAGTCAGCCCAGATGATGGATTTCATTGACTGCTGCCCAAATGCTGAGCCAATCTTGCAGTTTCAGGACACGCTCTGCCAGAGCCGCGGATTATTCTGTCTCTGCTCCATGTGTCTCCTCCTTCTTCATATGTGTGTGTGTCTTATATATGCACGCACGCATATATGGTTTCCCTTTCCATTTCAAAACATAAGTGTGTGTGTGTGTGTGTGTGTGTGTGTGTGTGTGTGTGTAGCCACTTTTTCTTCCTGATATGGGCAATTGGAAACCTGTATCTTTTGTTTGTATTAGGTCATTCTGGCTAGAGGCTAATACATTTTACTGTGTTTCCCCCAAAATAAGACAGGGTCTTATATTTATTTTTCCCGAAGAAGACACCCTAGGGCTTATGTTCAGGAGATGTGTTATTTTTTTTTAAGTACGGTACAACAATCTACATTTATTCAAATATAGTTAAGTCATCTTCTTCTGGAACATCATCATCACTCTCCAAACCCTGAATTCTATCCTGAGTTTCTTGCGACTCTATTTCCTTTAGAACCATTGGCCCCGATCTCTCATGTCGAGCACTAGAGCTCTCACGGGGCAGATGAGAAGGGCTGCTCCTCTTCTTCCCCGCTCCGCGACGAAATGCACGGGTTGTGCAGATGTGCTGCGTGGCCATGCCCGTCACTAGGTCTTATTTTCGGGGTAGGGCTTCTATTGTGCAAATGCTTAGAGATCCTGCTAGGACTTGTTTTATGGGTAGGTCTTATTTTCAGGGAAACACGGTATTGATATTTCCCAAGAACTAGGATACCATATAAGCCAAGTATTTCGCTTGCTATAGTTTGGTTGGTCCCCACTGAAACTTGTGTTGACATTTAATCCCCAGTTTGGCAGTGCTGAGGGGTGGGGCCCAGTGAGAGGTCTACAGACATCGGGGCAGGTCCCTCCTGGACAGACCAGGTCCTGAGAGAGCCGGGGCTGTTCCACACGCTCTGCTTTTCTGTGTGTCTCTCTTGCTTCCTCTCAACACTCGGTCGCTTTGCACACACCAGCTCCCCTGCAGGCTGTGCAGGGCTGGAAGCAGCCTGAGGCCCCCACCAGACAGAGATGCCCCTGACCCTGAACTTTCATAAGCCAAGTCGTGAGCCAGATAAGCCTCTTGTCTTTACAAACCACCCGGGCTCAGGTATCCTGTTGTAGCAATGCCAATTGGACTAAGACATCACTCCCGGGAATTTACCCACCGTAAAGCACCTGTCCACACAGACGTGTGAGTTCGTAGCGCCTTTATCTGTGATAGTCAAAGCTGGAAAAAAAAAGCCCGGATACTCTTAACAGGTCGACGTGTGAGCAAACTGAGCTGCAGTGTGTCCATGCCACGGAATCAACTCCGCAAGCAAAACCAACTGTTGATACACGCAACCGTCTGAACAAATCTCCAGAGAATTATTGCGACTGGAAAAAAAACCCTAAACACAAAAGGTTACATACTGTGTGCTACCATGTATAGATCCTTCTAGAAAAGACAAAATGACGGAAGTGGAGGCTGTTAGTGTTGCCAGTCGCCACGGAGAGGGCTGTGGGGAGAGGAAAGTGGGTTTTCCTGGGGGTCTCCATGGTGACAGGGATGTCCTCTGTCTGGACCATGTCCATGTCCATGTCCTGCTGTGGACCTCCACTATCGCTTTGTTGTCATAGAGGGTAGAGGGACCTCTGTCGTGTCCCACAACTGCACGCCAACCTACAATCATTTCAAATGAAAATTTTATTTTAAAACGTCATTTGACTGCTTTTTTGCCTGTGTAACATTTTACTGTTGTTTATCCAGGTGAACTTTATGGTCAACTCTTCTAACTCAAGAAACAATAAAAACAACAAAATATGGAGAGAAAACCACAGTCATTGGAATCCTTATTCCTCTACATGAAATGCATTTTTCTCTAGGGGCGTACCAGACATTTTTGTTCTATTTTTAGTTTGCAAAATCTTTATTATAATGCCCCTGGGGGGCATGGTTTTCTCTGAATTAATCCTGGTTGGGAGTCGCTGAGCTTCGGGAACCCCTGCGCTTATAGCACCAAGTTGGAGACGTTTTCAGTGATTATTTTCTTTACATTTTAAAAATACTCCATGTCATTCCTTCTCCTCGGGGTCCCGAATGTCACACATTATAGTTGGTCTTTCCGTGTCATTTCACAACGCCCTGGGCTCTGTGTGTGAATTTCCATCCCTTTCTCTTTCTGTTGTTCCCAATAGATCATCTCCACTCTCACCTCCACTGTGGTCTGTAGTCCCGCTCTGGTTTGTTTGCTTAATTTTGGGTACTGGAGACTTTAGTTGTAAGTGTGTGTGTGTGTGTGTGTGTGTGTGTGTGTGTGAGAGAGAGAGAGAGAGAGAGAGAGAGAGAGAGAGAGAGAGAGAGAGAGAGAGAGAGAGAGAGAGACTTGTTTTATTGTGATAATCAATTAATTTTTATTTTTTCAATTCAGGATATTATAGGGGTACACACATTTTGGTTACATGAAATGCATTTGCCTCATCCGAGCCAGGGCTACAAGCGTGTCCTTCCCCCATACAGTGTACCCCGTTTCCATTAGTTGTGGGTTTACTCCCACACATGCCCCCCACCCCTCCAGCCCCCACCTGACCGATACCTGGTTAGTGTTACTACCATGTGAGCACCTTAGTGCTGATCAGTCAGTACCAATTTGATGCTGGGTAAATGTGGTACATATTTTTCCATCCTTGTGATGGAAACCTCTCTTTGAAGGATGGGCTCGGTCTCTATCCAGGATAATACAAGAGGTGCTAGATCACCATTGATTTTTGTGGCTGAGTAGAACTCCATTGTATACATATACCACATTTTATCAATCCACTCATGTATTGATGGGCACTTGGGTTGTTTCCACATCTTTGCAATTATGAATTGTGCTGCTATAAACATTCCAGTGCAGATGTCTTTTTTATAGAATGTCTTTTGTTTCTTTGAGTAGATGCCTAGTAGTGGGGTCACTGGATCAAATGGTATTTCTATTTTTAGCTCTTTAAGGTATCTCCAAATTACTTTTCATAGGGGTTATACCAATTTGCAATCCCACCAGCAGTGTGAGAGTGTTCCTATCTCTCCACATCCTCATCAGCAATTGTTGTTTTGGGACTTTTTGATAGAGGCCATTCTCACTGGGGTTAGGTGATATCTCATTGTAGTTTTAATTCACATTTCCCTAATGATTAAAGATATATTTTTATATGTTTGCTGGCCATTAGTCTGTCTTCTTTTGGAAAGTTTCTGTTCACGTCCTTTGCCCATTTATTGATGGAGTTGTTTGATTTTTTTCTTGTTGCTTTTCTCAAGTTCTATATAGATTATTGATATCAGCCCATTATTGGATGTGTAGCATGCAACTATTTTCTCCCATTCTGTAGGTTGCCTGTTCACTCCTATGTTAGTTTCCTTGGCTGTGCAGAAGCTTTTAAATTTGATTAGGTCCCATTTGTTTATTTTTTGTTGCTGTTGTGATTGCCTTTGGGGTCTTCTTCATGAATTCTTTACCTGGGCCAATGTCTAAAAGAGTCTTCTCAACATTTACTCCCGGAATTCTTAAGGTTTCACACCTTAGGTTTAAGTCTGTTATCCATTGTGAGTTGATTTTTGTGAGAGGTGAGGATCCAGTTTCAATCATGTAGCTATCCAGTTTTCCTAGCACCACTTATTGAATAGGGATTCTTTTCCCCAATGTATACTTTTGTCTGCTTTGTCAAAGATCAGACAACAATATGAGGATGGTTTTATATCTGGGATCTCCGTCCTGTTCCAAAGCTCTGTGTCTCTGTTCTTGTGCCAGTACCATGCTGTTTTGGTTACCATTGCCTTGTAGTATAGCTCAAAGTCTGGCAGACTGATGCCACCTCCCAGTTTGTCCTTTACACCTTCTTCTTCTTTGCTGACACACACTCTTCCTGCTCATTTCACGTGTTCACCTTCCTTCTCTGAGCATAATCACAAGTGCTGCCTTGAAGTGTTTCTCCGATAATTCCGAAGCTGGCTCTTCCTGGGTTTAGCTTATGCTTATTATTATTATTATTTTCATTTGTTAGTCGAGTTTTTTCCCTGGTGCTTGGTTTGTTGTGCAGTTTTAGATTGTATTCTGGACATTTGCAACATTATCTTATGGGACTCCACCCTTAGTGGCTGTGGCGAGCGCTGGGGCGGATCTACACGGCACCCGTGGGCACCGCCGGGCTCTGCCCAGAAAGGGACAGGTTTGATTCTCATTTCTACTCTCATGAGAATGGTTGGACATTATTTCCCGTGGGGATTTGCATTTATTTTCTGTGTCCATAGCTCCAGCTAATTTTTCTAAGTGGATTTGGTCTTTTTCTTTGATTTAAAATACATACAGAGGTGTCTATATATGAAGGATAATTACTCCTAATCTGTGACAAGCCATGGATATCTCCCTGCTCACCATGCGTCATTTTACTCTGCGTGCAGTGTTTTGCCGTGCAATGGTGTTTCATGTTTTATATAGTGGAGGCAATTCTCTATGTTACAGCCGAACTCTCTATATTTTCTTCTCATACTTGTTGCTTGGTTGTTTTTTTATATTTCTCAATAGCTTGGAATTTATCCTCATATATAGTGTGAGAAGTGGATCCAACTTCATCTTTTCATAGGTGATGGTGATGAAGTTGCCCAATACTGCCCATAAAACATTTCTTCTGCTATTTGAGGTGTTGTCTTTATTGCACACCAAATTTTTATATGTGATTGTGTCTATTTCTGGGTTTTCTACTCTGCCATTAGTCTCCTATTCATGCGCTGACACCTTATTATTATAATTACAGAGGACTTATGGTATGTTTTAATATTTGACAAGTCAGTCTTCCACCCACTGCACCTTTATCTAAGGATTTTTCTGGTTACTTTTGTGGGTTTTTTTCCCCGTGATAAACTTTGCGATCAGCTTTCCTGCCTCTATATACAATGAAAGCAAGAGAAACAAAAACTGATAGAATTTTATGGGAACTGAGGGGAAAACTGACATATATTAATATATGTCATTGAAATTTTTATCCTAATATATTATCTCTTTTTAAAGTTCTTTTTTTCTGTGATTGCTTCATAGTTGTTTTATTTTTCATATAAAAGTCGTGCTAAATTAATTGATTTAGTCTGACTTACAGGGGCCGTCACCAGAGGAACAAGACCCTTAGTCTCTTATCAGAGAAGCAGATGACATAAGGACTTTGGCGCTATGCAGACTTTCTTCAACTCTGCAGTTGCTACCTCTGCTGGGCTGCGCTGGGTGAGATACCTGAGCTCTCTGTGCCTCGGGCTCCCATCTGAGGAGTGGGGCCAGTGCCGCCTCCTCTTCCTTCCAGCCTGGGTTTGCTCCCGGAGTCGGTGGGAGACTTAACCTGTTCTTTGGTCTTATTCACTGTCACACCCGGTCCTAAGCCTCTTACAGTTACATTTTCAAAGCAGATCCTTTTTGGGAACACAGTCAGGAGTTTGGCGTTCCTTTCCTTCGCAGCGTAAAATCCATTCTACTTCTGCACAGGGTAGAGCGAAAGAAATCAGGAGTAGATTGAATACTCACGCTAAGTATCCAGCACTGGCATAAGATGCTTTGCATATTTTACAGCCTTGTTTTCACAGGATGATTTCAGGAGAGTCTCCGACTTACCGTCTGGGAGCCGCCCGCGTGCAGCCCCGAGGTCTGGCTGCAGAACGTGTCTATTGGTTCTTGCACCAGCTGCTGTCCTGGGATTGGCTCAGTTGTGTCACACGCTTGGAATGTCACGTCTGCACCCGCAAGCTCCTCATGCTCCACTGACCAGGGTGGTCTGGAGGGCCGAGGGCTCCAAGCTAAGGCTGGGGAGGGCTGGCGGGTCGGGAAGAGGGCCCAGCCCACCGGCCCCTGCAAGCGCTGTGCACGTGGTGGCCTGTCTCCCGCTTGCCAGTGGGTGGATTCAGAGAGGCCCCAGCCTGAGCGCCCGGAACAGCCTTCCATAAACTGCCGGCGCACAGTGGGGCTCGCAGGCCCTTCTCGGTCTCCCCTCACAGACCCTGGGAGCTGCCCTGGCACAGCCTCAGCGCCCACCTGGGGCGCCCAGCGTGGGAATCCGGGCTTGCCACCAGACGGGACAGATGTGGTCGGGGCCGTGTGCGGACGTCTGGCCTGAGCACCCTGGTTTCGGGCTGCGGCCCCCAGACTTCGGGAGTGATGCCCCCTGATGCCGTCAGAGGCCGTGGGAATGGGCTTCCTTCTTGCAGCTGCGTTGCCATGAGCTCCGGTCTTCCGGTGGAGCCACTGAGGGCTCCCAGAGCAGCCCCAGGGTGAGGGCCCCCCTGCAGGGTGTGGGGGCGTGATGGGGACCGTGCCTTCCCAGAGGCCAGCCTGCGTCCTCAGTCTGGAGCTGCCAGGTAGGGAGTGGCCGCTGGGCTGCTGCCACTTGTCACCTTTGTCCCTGAGGGCTGAGGAATGGGCCACAGCAACCCAGCACGTGGCAGAAGTCCTGGGCAACTCCCAGATGGCAGCTGACATCAGCTTGGCTGGTCATGGGCCGGGGTTGGGTGCAGGCGTGAGCTGGGTCCTGGCTGCCGGGGGCCAGTACATGATGCTCTGCTTGCAGGAGGTGGCTTTCCTCTGCCCCAGCTGGGAGCCACAGGCGGGAGGCCGCCACACCTGCCTGCAGGCCCTGGGCCTCCTCTCCCCTCCTCGGGCTGAATGTTTGCTGCTGTCCCCTCTTGGGGATTCCCACAGTGTGGGGGGACATCAGGGACCCAGACACCCAGACCAGACACAGGGGGCATTGGCTCCCAGGGGCCCCTCCACTCTGACCTGGGGTGCCACGTGTCTCCACTGGGGCCTGCCACGCAGAAGCACCCACAGGTGCCCCCTGCCTCTGTCCCAGGCAGAAACACGATTTGCTACATAACCACCAGCTTATTAGCTGCACACGCCACAGGCATGTGCACACAGCAATGATGGTGTGCACACGCCACAGGCACATGTACACAGCAATGACAGTATGCACACATGCACGTACACAGCAATGATGGTGTGCACACACGCATGCACACGTGCACACAGCAGTGACGGTGTGCACACACGCATGCACACATGCACACAGCAATGATGGTGTGCACACACGCCACAGGCACATGTACACAGCAATGACGGTGTGCACACACGCACGTACACAGCAATGCTGGTGTGCACACACGCACGCACACGTGCACACAGCAGTGACGGTGTGTACACACGCATGCACACATGCACATAGCAATGATGGTATGCACACACGCACGCACACGTGCACACAGCAGTGACGGTGTGTACACACGCATGCACACATGCACATAGCAATGATGGTATGCACACACGCACGCACACGTGCACATAGCAGTGACGGTGTGCACACACGCATGCACACAGCAATGACAGTGTGCACACACACACACCCACGTGCACACAGCGTGTGTCCAGAAGGGCGGCTCAGGTGGGAGCAGGTGTAACAGAAGAGCAGACACGCCCAGCACCGCTGTGCCCTGACCAGCCTGGCGGTTGCAGGCGCGGGTGAGGAGGGGACCGGCCGCCTCTGCCTGCCTCTGTCTCACCTGCCCGGTTAGGACACAACTTACACCTGGACAGCCTGAGCCTCTCGCCACCACGGTCACCCCCAGTCCCCAGCAGCAGAGGGGTTCCGGAAAGTGTGAGCGGGGGCCAGTCTTGCTGCTCCTCAGGCCTGGCAACCTCGTCCCAGGAGGAGCCAGCCCCTCACTCCCTCCCTCCCTCCGGCCAGGCGGACTCTGGTCCTCAATGTGCCTTTGCACTTGCTGTTCTCACTCTGGTCCTCTCTCTCCAGCAGTTCACAGGGCTCACTCCGTCCTTCCTCCAGGTCTCATGGAGTGTGATTCCCCGGGGGCCCCCGGGAGCACCCACAATTTAACCCCACTCCTCACTTTCGGTCCCTCATGCTCACTTTGGTCTCCTTTCATCCTAAACCGCCATCCAGTCCTGCCTGTTCTGTGTGAGTCTGCTTTGTGGCCCGTCCCTCCCGGCTGTGCACCCCTGGGGCAAAGCTCTGTCTCTCTCTGTTCACTACTGGCTCCCAGGGCCGAGCAGAGCTGCAGACGAAGGCGTGGCCTGGTGTCTGCCCCACGAGGAGGCAGGGAGGGACGCAAGTGCCCCAGACGCCGGCCGTGTGTCGACACGCTCGTGTTTGATGTCAGCGTGTCTCGCGTCTCGTCTCAGACCGCAGCCGTGTGGCCTTTGCCTGCCGGGACACAGGGCCAGCCCGGCCAGGCTGCACACCCTCCGCGAGACCCGGGAGTCCAGGCTCCTCCCAGCCCCGCGTCTGGCCGGGCGGCGGCGGGAGCGCTCCGGGCACAAAGGATAGCCACGGAGCCGAATCTTATTAAAGAGCAGACGACGTTTAAAACCAATTTGAAGTCGATGAATGTTCACCTCCCGGCCCGCACATTTTAACGGCCACTGACACTGCACCTTCCAAATCCATTTTATTCTGGCCTGAACAGCTCCACTCCGTGGAAATGGCTTAATCGGATTCCTCTGTTCCTCCCAGGCAGGCAACTCAGGGGTGGTGTGTTTATTTTCCAGACTTGCTAGACTGTATGGAAACAGACAGCTTGTACCTGCGCCAACGTGGCGCCTGGATTCTGGGCAAGGATTGAACATAAATGCACTATTTCGAGGGTGTCTGGCCAGACTTCTCCTTCGCTCCCCAAAGCCCCAGTGCCAGAGCTTTCTGCATGCGGTTAATTCTATACTTAGCACCTGCCTCTCTGCCGCCCTGCTATTACTTAAGGCTTGATTGCTTTGGAGAGGAGGCGGCTGGAAGATGCCGCCTGGCCGGACTGGAGACCCGCCCACCCCCACACCTGCGTGATCCCGCGTCTGTCCCGGGCAGGGTGGTTTGTCGCTGGGAATTGTCACCCACCGACGAGAGCCGTCGTTTCACGAGGCCCTGGAACGGACACGTGTGCTCACTGACTCACTGCTGCTGGCAAGAAGAACTTTGAGAAGGAACTTCTCAGGCACCAAATGTGACAGCTGAGGTCTCAGGGAAGTAAGCAGCCCAAGCGCAAACAGCGGCGAAGTAGGATTTGAATCCGCGCCCAACACGCCCCAGGAGCCTGGTCTCACCCGCTGGCTACACTGCCTCCCAGACACGGGCTCTACCTTGGGCGTTTGGTTTGAAGTTGTGTTCGAATCGAGCCTCGCTTGTTTTCTTACTTCTGAATATGGTAGTGAATGCTGTACACACACGGGCTGCCAGACCGCATCATCCATCGGCCGCGCTGGCTGGCGAGGGGCTCCTTCTGCCACGAAGGGCCCTGGCGTGGCTTGCGAGTGGGGGGGGGCTCGTCGGCCCCAGGGCTGACCGGCCTGCCCGAAGCACTCACAGGGGACAGAGCTGCTGGTGTCGGGGAGCCGGTGGCACCTGTCACGACGGTCTGCCGACAGAGGAGCATTCACCCTGACGGTGCCATTCCCCTCTAACTATGGCTCCAAGGCCAAATCTGCCCTCTCACGTGACGTTGTAAATCACGTTTTGTTGGCACACGGCGGCCAGGCCCGTGGGTCTGATCGCAACAGCGCAGGTGAGTTCTTGCGACAGAGACTGTGTGGTCCAAGACGTCTAACCCATTCCCAGTCTACCCCTTTCTAGAATTGTCTGCCTCTATGGAATAGTCATCACTGTCTGATGCCACCTGCCCTTATAGAGCGAGCACACTGACTGCGGTCTCCACGCGGTGCCTGGGGTCTTGCAGGTGCCCCAGAAATTCGAGGGTGTCTGGCCAGACTTTTCCTTTGCTCCCCAAATCCCAAGTGCCAGAGCTTTCTGCATGTGGCTAATTCTATAGTTAGCACCTGCCTTTCTGCTGTTGTGCTATTACTTAAGGCTTGATTGCTTTGGAGAGGAGGCGGCTGGAAGATGCCGCCTGGCCGGACTGGGGACCCGCCCCCCCCAGCCAGCGGCTGTTGCGTGGAAGTCAAGCTGGACACAGGCGTTAGGATTCCCAAGCAGGAATCACCAGAAGCATACTTCCGGAAGGTTCTGCCAGGCCCAGGTGATGCAGGTGTGGGGTGGTGCCCTCCTCTGCTGCAGGCTGGGAAGGTTGCAGAGCCGGCCAGGCCGGGCCCATCCCCCACACAGGGGCGGCTGCCGAATGCACGTCCTGGCTCCACTGCGTCCCTCCCTCCCGGGGCTCCACACCTGGAGAAGCTCGGACTCAGCACGGGCTCCGTGGGTTGGAGCCACCCGAGAGCAGAGAGAAGGGTGGGCCCTGCCAGACTCAGGCCCTCCATAAACAGAACTGACTCTGGCCAGGGCCCTTCCGGACCCGCCTGGACCGTCCTCCTGTCCTGGAACGTTGGGCCACTTCCCGCCACCCCGTGGCCTCCTGGGCAGCAGCGTTGCCACTTTGGAAGTAAAGGGCTGGACCCCAACCCCCGCCTGGGCCCCAGGGATGACAAGTGGAGGGAGGGACAGGGGACATGTCTCTGTGCCCCAGAGAGCTCAGGTCCTCCACCTGCAGAGCCCCCCTGTGAACCAGTGGCCGCAGTGACAGGGAAAACCGCCGGGCACCAAGACGCGGCCATTCACCGCCTTCCCGCTGCTCCTCACCTGGTTGCCAAGGTGCGGCGGACCCTCCAGTGGCCTCGTGTCCTTACGTGGCACCTGTTGTCTCCATGGGCCGCACTGCTCGAGTGATCTTGATTGGATGCTTTTTGAATCCCACTGCTGATTGGATGTTAAGGCTTGTTGCTGACTGGATGCTTTTTGAGTCCTACCAAGGGCATAAAAACTGGAGGAGAACAAGGAAGGGCAGTCAGAAGTTGGTGGCATGCTGAGCCTGCTGGCGGGAATGAAGGCTGTTCTGCGACTGGGCTGCAGTCCCCTGGTACTCGGGCAGGTGAGAGGCTTCACAGAGGAGCCAGTGGGGGACAGTGATTGTGGGTCTCGGTGCTCAGCATGGCCAAGGTGCTGCCCAGCATGCAGGACGTCCCTGTCTCCAAGCCCTGCCCAGCCTGGCGTCGCTGCCGATAGGGGAGCCCGTGGCCCCGCTCTGCCCGCCCAGGCCGAGGCTCAACCTGTGTGGGCCACACGAGTGCCCAGCACCTTCCTCAGTGACACCGTTGTCCCCTGACCCTTGCACCCCTCAAGCCGGCAGGAGTCCCTGGGAGTCACGAGGGCTCTGCTGTGTTGGAGCCGTCAACAGGGACCCCTCGGGGGGCAGGGGGGTGACACGTTCCGCTGCGCCCTCATTTATTCATAAACCCCTTGTTCAATCAGACTTTCGACGGTGTTCAGGACGAGAGACTGAGACGTCCCCTGTTGTTTTAATTGCTTGGTTCTGTTTGATTTCATTCACAAAATAATTAGCCTACTAAGTGCCTAATCATTGCTAAGGCGTGCAGCATCGAGACTCTCACAGCCCGAGGCTCCGGGGGCATTGGCAGGTGTCACCGCCTCTGGACACAGTCTCTGGATGCAATGTCATTTCAAAACTCATTATTTTCTCTTAATAAGGAGAGGCCCGTGATTCGCCGGGTCTAGACGGCGGCCTGGCATTGTCTGCTGCACCGTCAGGGCTCCGTTTTGCTCTGACAGACAACAATGTCTCCGACCGAAAGTCGGCTCGGAAAACAATAACTCCCAACTCAAGGTCAGAGCTCTTCTCTAATCCAAAGTAAACAGAGTAATTCTTTTATCTCTGCGGCTCTGGGAGATTAAGGCGGCCTCGTTCCCTTCCCGTTTATTAGGGGTGCCGGATCCGCGCGGCGCGGCAGATACCAGGTCCCGGGACGTCCAATTAGAGCGACGGGCAGATAAATCGAATGGCTTATAATTTATCTCATCACGGAGTCGGCTCTGCCCCGGGGCGCGCCGTGTCTGCGGGGAGATGTCTATCTGGAACGAGCTCTGACGTCCGGGAGAAGGGGCCACCCTTGGGCTCCCTTCCCTTGGCCGATTCCTCCAGAAAGTTCCTTTCTGTGCCGAGAGCCTGGTCCGACCGAAGGGCAGCCGCTTTCTGGTTCCCCGAACCCTGCGGGGCCCCTGGGAGCCCCACCCGAAACCTGAAACCGAGGATTTCACGGGCAGATGCGTCCAAAGCACCTGCCGGGCTTGAGCTCTCCATGGCCGCCCGCCCCTGCTGCTGCTGCAGTCTCCGGCCCTTGTGGCGGGGACGGTGGGGACAGCAAGCCGGTGACACGGAGGAAGCCGTCAGTCAACGGAGCTGCTGCCGTGGTCCTGGGCCCAGGAACGGTCACCCTAAGTCCCAGCTCACCCCGACCTTCTTCCCCGTGGCTCCACATCCAGGCCCCGGAAGGCATTTGTCCACCGTTTAATGAGGACACACCACAGGGTCTTCGTGTGGGGACAGGAAGCAGGGTGTGCAGTAGCCGCAGACCTGCCCAAGGTCATCCTGGAAGGAGACCCCTCGTGCCGCCGGGCCCTGCGCCTGGACCCCGATGCTCGGCCCCGGGGCTCCCTGGCTGGAAGTGCACGTCCAGGTACAGCCCAGACCCTGCGGACGTGATGACCAGGGTAGGGGTGACTGTGGCACCTGGAAGGTGAGGCCGCCCACACCTGCCCTCCACCCCCGGGCCGGCAGGCTGGAGTCCTGCCCCTGAGCGCTTTGGGAAAGTCACTCACAGCTCGAGTTCTGGATTCGGGGACTTCAGGGGGTTCACTTTGTCCTAAAGGAGGAGCACACCCGGTGACCCTGGGTGGGAGAGGCACAGCTGCGAGCCTCTGGGGATGGGGGCACCTCTTCCCTTGAGCAAGAAAACATCATTTGATAGAACCGTTTTTATAATATGTCAGTTGCATAAAACCCTTTTCAATTTGGGGGGGAAAAAGCCAGAGCTGTTGAAAGAGCAGGCAGGAGGGGAAGGGGGAGGGGAGGGAAGGGGGAGGGGAAGGGGAGGGGAGGGGGAGGAGGAGGGGAGGGGAGGGGAGGTCTCTTTGGAAGGACGAGCTGTGAGGAGTGTGGGGTGGGTCTCTCGGGGCGGTGGGGGGCCATGCTGACCACTGACTGCTGACCCTGACCAGGTGCCTTGGCAACGCAGGCTCGGGGTGCAGCCCTAGTGCTCCCACCGGAGGCCCAGAATGCCCGAGATTCGGCCACAGCTGTGACTTGGGGGCTGGTGCCTGTTTGAGATTCCAAGGGCGGCTGTCGGTGGGGATGGAGCCTTTTGAGAGGCGGTGCGGGGGCCGCCCCAGGGCACGTGTGGGCTGGGGGTGAACCCGGCTCCCCTCCCACTGCGGACTCACTCTGCTCTCGTCATGGGGGGGAGGGGCTTACCCTGGAGCCTCTCGGCTGATCTGGGTCAAAGCACAGCGGCCATCCTGGCACTTTGGGAGGGGCAGTGGGAGGCCTGGGGCTCCAGACCAGCCTGGACAACACAAAGACCCCGTCTCTGCAAATAAGGAAAAGAAACGTTAGCCAGGTGCGGTGGTGGCACCTGTAGGCCCAGCTACTCAGGAGGCTGAGGAAGGAGGATCGCTTGGGGCCAGGAGTTCGGGGCTGCGGTGAGCTGTGAAGACGCCACGGCACTCCAGCCTGGGCGACAAAGCCACACTCTCTGTCTAAAAAAAATAATGATAAAGTAAAGTAAAGCCTAGTGGTGCCAGGTATAAAAACGACATCGGGTGAAGGCTGGCAGCCGAGCCACTCACCTGCTGGGAAACACCCCCAGAGTCAGGAAGGAATGCGGAGCTCAGGTGAGGACTCAGACGCTGAGGCCGACTGCTGTAGGCAAGCCGCACCGCTCTGTGCCTCAGTTTCCCCCGTATGTAATACTGGAACCTCCTGCTCGTGTCGGCCCTGAGGACTGACCGAGATGGCGTGTGCGTGTTGTTAATGTGTGTGCTCCCTGGCAACAGGGACCCGGTACATTTATACCAGACCTTTGGAAAATACCCGCAAGGGAAGAAAACGCGTACCTGCCCCTCTCTCGTCCTCGGATGACGGGGGGGGGGGCAGTTGGTGTCTTTCCCTCCTGATTTCTCGGGAGATGCCGCCTGTGCCACTCCCAGACTATCAGCAGGAGTCAGCCCTGGCCGCGGGACGGAGCAAGAAGCCAGCACGTCACTCTCGCCGTCGCCACCGAGGCTGTGTCCCCATCTCTGGGGACGCCCTGAGTCGGGTGGCACCACTGCGGCCCGCCAGCCCCGAGCAAGGCACCGGGGGCCACCTTGATGCGGAAAATGGCGGCAGCTTGCCGCCTCCCTGCAGCTCCGCATCTCCACGGCCCAACGCTGTGCGTGGCCAGTTGGAGGGTGCGCTGCTGGGGCTGGGCCCCTCGAGTGCCACCTGGGACCCCCGAGTGCCAGAATGCCCCAGACCCACCTGCCGCTGCCTGTTTCCCGCCACGCTGCTTGCGTGATCCTGATTGGGTGATTTTTGATTCCCACTGTTTTTGATTGGATGTTAAAGCTTGTTGCTGATGGGATGTTAAAGCTTATAGTTGATTAGACGCCTCTTGAGCCCTACCAAGGGTATAAAAGCAGGGGCAGAAGGGGAGAACATGGGAAGACAGCTGTCACACTAGGTGTGCTGAGCCTGCTGTGGAAGAATAAAGGCTGTTCTCCGATTCTTCATGTGCTGCTCGGTTCTTTCCCCGGTCAAATGAATAAGAGCTGTGACAAGAGCTGTAATGCTGGCTGTGCACACTGTTGCAATATCCTGTGCTGTCGCCCTGGCTGCTGCCCGGCATGTCCTCGGCAGCCTGCCCTGCCGGGACCACTGTGGCCAGGAGATGGCGTGGGGAGGGGCCTCGAGGGAGAGGGTCAGGAGGCTGCAGCCAGAGGGGACGTCGGGGTCTGTACCCCTATGTAAAGGAGCCCGCCGGGCGCCCTATGAGTGAGGGGGATGGGGAGGGCCAAGTAGACCCAGAGGGGGACCAGAACCCGAGGTTCTGAGCTCGGTCCACACCCCCGAGGGGTTGTTGATGCCCCCAGGGGTGTAAGGTAGAATTTTTCCACTCCCCTCCTAGTAGCAGCGTAACTGCATACAACTGTGGAGTGACCTTTGACTAGATTTCAGTCTTGCCCACAGCTGCAAAACAGCACGGCTTCGTAACTGTAGAGTAACACGTGACTAGACCTTGAGCTCGTGCAGACCTTGTAGCCATTTGTTTCTGAGTCATACAAAAGCCCCCAGGCTCAGACCCCAGGTTGCTCAGAATTTAGAGGCGAGACCCCTCTGAGCCCGTGCAGAACTCCCCTGTAGCACTCGGTCTTTCTCCCGGTCCGGTTTGCTGTAATAGGGGCAGGCGGGTGGGAACTCAGGGGTGTACGGCGGGTGCCAGCCCAGGAACTCGGCGCATACGCCATGAGGTTTGTGCACCCAACACTGGGCCCGGGGAGGGGCTGAAGGGACAGGAGCCAACCAGGAACTTGGTGCCAGATGCTGGGTGCTGGGTACTGGGTGCCAGGTACAGGGTGCTGGGTGCCAGATACTGGGTGCTGGGCATTGGGCAGCACGACTGACCCTGAGGTCCCCCTACACCCCCTGCTCTGCATGGGGAAGAGATGGGGAGGCCCAGGTGGGCTCCGCCCGCAGAGGGTCTGCAGTTGGCCAGTTGGGCAGCGCACGTGCTCATGAGGGACACCAGGAGCAGCATGTGGGCTGTGTGTGCCAAGTCTCTTCCTCTGGAGTTGGGGGTGGGGGTCGCCCAGGGCTCCAGGAGAGCCTGCGCCCCTCCCTCAGTGCCGAGTCCACGCAGACCTCGAGCTCCTGGGCTGCACCGCCTCCCCAGGCCCAGTGCCGGCTCCCGCGTGGACGCGCAGGGGCGAGGCTGCGACCGCCCCACCCCAGAGCGCCCACCCTGAGCAAAGGCTCCTGCTGCCCCAGGTCGGCCTCCACCTGGTCCTTCCCAGCCCTGAGCAGGACGTTTTGCCTCCCTGTGCCTCGGTTTCCTCCTCTGCCGGGAGGTGATGACAGAGCCTTCCCGTGTTGCACGAGGATAAACGTGCAGATGCACATGGCAATCGCGTGCTTAGCATGTCAGTGTTCTACATGATTAACAAACACAATTAGAATGAAAAATGATCTAAAACCTATAAAAATTGAAAGGAAAATGAAATGAATAAACCAAAACATGTACTGACGTAGAGTTTTAACCTCGTAGGAAGGAGCTATTTTAAGGAGCTTTAAGACAGCAATTTGGGCATCGTTGGTGGGATCTGTCTTCAAGCTGAAAACAATCGTAAACTGCTCTCAGCAAGCAGATTGTTGGCAATCGTCTCTGCACTGCCGTTCTGGCCACACACATGCAGGTGTGTGTGTGTGTGCTTGTATGTGTAATATGTACTCATAAAGACTGGAGGATTCAAGTGTCAAAGAGAGCAACTACAGTTAAAGCACATTAACCAGGTCAGACATACGAGTTCACAGCGACCGTCAGCAAGCACCGGGAAGTCTAAGCAACACCAGAGTGTCGGCTACCTGCTCAGAAAACGAGCAAAGGGAGAGCCTCCGTCAGCCTCCCTGGCACAGAACGTACCGAGGGAACAAGATAGTTGATGAGAAAAATACCTTCTTTATAGAAATATCTTCTCCATAGAAGAACGATCGCTAATGGATTAAGAAGAGACAGGGAGCTAGAACTTTGTACAGTCCTTGATTAAAAAAAAAAAAAAAAAAAAGACTCAGGCAAAGGGCAAGGAGAGCTAAGAGGGAGCAACGGGAGAATCAGGACACCGGCTGATCAATATTTCTATGTGCGGCCCCTGTGTGTGCTGCAAATCATACACATTCATACATAACACAGGCGATGGCATATTGTACAACAGCAATACAATTGCATATGGCCTTACAAACTTAATGCTGTTTCAGTTAGCCGAAACCAAGGCCGCGTCGTCCTAACCACGGTGGCTTTACAGGAAGTCTTGAAATTGTAAGATCAACATTCTCGTCACGAAAGCGTCTGCCTTCCTGACATGCTGCTGCTGGTACCTGGTGGACACAGGACATTCGTCCCCAGATCAGAGCCCATCCATGACACAGGATGCCGTCCTCCGCTGTGTCCTCCCTGACATCTTTGCCGAGGGAGGTGACATCAACACAGTCACCATGGAAAGCAACGGTCTCGGGTGCTGAGGGTCAGGCGTGGACATGGTCCAGGGCTGCCCTGGGCACCTTCACCCAGGGCCGGGCCGAGCCCTCGCACCTGTTTCTGGGAAGCAGCCACGCCCCGCGTGAAGGGCAAGCCCGAGGCCAGCGCTCTGCGGGGACCATGGCCTCAGCCGGCCGCTGTGGTGGTGTCTGTGCTCCACGCCCAGGGGTGCTGCCGGGGGCTCGGTGCTCACACGGCGCCCAGGGCTGGCGCAGGGCTTCGGGGCTGGCGTGAGTGGCCGGGGACCGGGCTGCGGCCTGCAGTGCCTGTGCAGTAGCTTCTGCGAGCTGGGTGAGGGCAGCAGACGAAATTATGAAACGAGCACAGTCACGTTCGTCACCTGCCTGTGGAGATCAGGCCTCTCCCGCTACAGGGCGGGTGGACCCGGGGTAGCTTCCTGTCTGTCCCCTCCTGAGGAGAGGCCACGTAGAGAAGCCACGGCAACGGTGGGCTCAGTGGTCAGACCGCTGGGCCTGGCCCTGGCTCCCAGCACTGCGGCTCTGGGGGCCGGTGTCTGCTCAGGTGACGTCAGCGCAGACACGCCCAGGGCAGCAGCGGCTGGGGCAGGTGGGTGGGGAGCGGGTGAAGACGGAGGTGGGACAGAGGGGGAGGTGCTGAGGGTCGCTCTACACCTGTGCTGGCCGTGGCCTGGC
Source organism: Microcebus murinus (assembly GCF_040939455.1). Classification (NCBI taxonomy): domain Eukaryota; kingdom Metazoa; phylum Chordata; class Mammalia; order Primates; family Cheirogaleidae; genus Microcebus; species Microcebus murinus. The sequence continues at coordinate 1,387,313 of NC_134113.1, read as the reverse complement.
AGGAAGCAGGTGACATTCAAATTAGATACCGTGTTTCCCTGAAAACAAGACGGGGTCTTATATTTATTTATCCTCAAGAAGATACCTTAGGGCTTAGGTTCAGGGCATGTGTTATTTTCCCCTCAAAGCCTCAGCTTGCAGCACGCACAGGATGGCCGGGACCTGAATAGGGGAGCCGACCTTGTTGGTGGGGCTGCCCGCATCTTTCCGGTCACCTCTGGGACAGCAGCTGTCACGACGGGGCAGAGGAGAAGGGCTGCTCGTCTTCTTGACCACTCAGCGATGATACGCACGGGTTGTGCAGACATACTGCGCAGCCACGCCCGTCACTAAGTCTTATTTTCGGGGTAGGGTTTCTATTTCGCAAATGCTTAGACATCCTGCTAGGGCTTACTTTACGGGTAGGTCTGATTTTCGGGAAACACGGTACCTGCGTAGTTTAGGAGGGTGTGGGCAGGTACGGGGGTTGTGGTGGACGGGGGCTCTGCCGCCCTCTGGGCTGAAGAGGTTGAGAGACAGTGTTCACGGCATTGCAGTCAGAGAGCCCGGAGGGCTCTACAGAGCTGTGACAGCACAGGGCCCTGGTGACAGGGTCCCAAGGGCCAGGGCAGCAGGCGGGCTGCGCATCGGGGAGGGACGCTGTCTGCAGAACTTGCCCCACCGCCCGTCCTCCTGGCCCCGCCGGCCACAGCTGCAACCACCTTAGGACGGTTGTCACCGGTGGGCCCAGGGAGCCTCTAGTCTCCCACCTTCTTCCCAGAGGATCCTCCAACCCCGTGAGCCCGTGGGGGGCCGTGCAGGTCAGCGTGCGAATCCCCCGCACCTACCTTTGTCCTCACACTCGTAGCTCACGGCAGCGCTCAGGCCACAAGGACCCTTCCCGTGAGCCCCGAGTCCCAAGCGCACGGTCCTCCGGCTGCAGCCCCTGGCACCACCAGATCTGGGCAGACCCCATGGCCAGGTGCGCCCAGGTGAGACCCGGCAGCACCTGTGCTCCGAGGTCCCCGTGCTCAGACTCTCCCCCCGGAGTGCGGGACTCTGGCATCAAGCATGGATGTCGTCATTGCCAGAGAAGACCCGATTACAGCCAGAGAGAGACGGTCCCCACGTCACCGCACGTCACAGCACGCAGATACACACCTGCTGCGTGTCCGGTGCCTGGGAACGTTTCTCAAACCAACGAATGAGCGTGTTAACAGGAGGCTGGCAGCCGAGCCCCCGGGTTCCTTCTAGAGCCTGGGAGGAAAAAGGGGCAGTCTGGGGGTCCCGGTGCACCCAGCTTGGGGTGTAACTTCTGGCCGGTTAGCGTCTGTGTCAGGAGGGCCGCAGGGCTTGGCTGGATCTCTGGCAGCTCCCACAGGACAGACGTGGCCCCGTCCCCCGCCACCCAGACGGGGGGACTGGCGGGACCCGGAGGGGCTTCGGCTTCATGTCCCAGAGGGAGCCCAGGAGCCCCAGCAAGGAGCACGGCCCGGCGGCGAGAGTGCGTGTGGGAAGCTGCCTCCCTCCTGCGCCCGGCTCAGTTTCCCGGTCCCTGCGGGGCTCACACAGCGAGGGGAGCACAGTCCTCCGGGCTCTGCTCAGCGCAAAGTCTAGGAAACTTCTCCTTCCTGCTCCCCATCACCACTGGGCGCCCAGGCCCTGCTCCCTGCGCTCCCTGCAGGGCTGCAGTGGGCACGGCTCTGGGAGGCTGGGCCCTGTCCCGCTGCACCCCGAAGCCCAGCGAGGAAGGAGTCTGGGGCCCTGCGGGGAGCACACCTGCCTCCCCTCAGATGCCGTGGGCCACGTGCTCTGAGGGGCAGGGTGTGTCCAGGACCTAATGCTGCTCCGCTGGCCTCCTGCTGGGAGGACCTGGAGCCGACGTTCTCCACGTGCTGAGGCCTCCACCCTGCGAGCTGCCTCCCGCCCCACAAGACACGCACCACGTGCTGGGAGACAGGGGTTTTTATGCCGGGTCCTGCCCTGCTCTTGGCGGCAGAGCAGACTCGCCCTCAGAGAACGGGCTCATGTTCCCAGGGTCTCTGGAGAATCCCACAGCCCAGCCACCGTGCTGGCAGCCCTGGAATCACCCCCCCAGTCCACAGGCTCCGAGTCCACGCGGCCAGGGCAGTCCCCCACAGACCAGCCCTCAGGGTGACTAGGCTCACAACCCAGGGTCACACCTTTTCGCAGTGCTGGGCAGGTAGAGCCAGGTGTGCAGCCCTGACCAAGCTGCAAGCCCGGGAGGGCCTCCGGGGCACAGGGCGGTCATGGTCCCTGGCTCAAGGCTGGTTGGTGACTTCTCCACCTGGGACTCAGCCTCCCTCAGGGGTGGGGTGGGGTCTGGTTCTTGGGAGCCTTTGGGTCACGGTCAGCACAAGGCCGTGGGGCAGCTGTGAGGAAGGACCGCACGAGTCCGCTCTCCCCGTGGCCTTCCTGGGGCCGCTGCCCCAGTGGTGGCAGGCGTGGTGCTACGCAAACATTTGCCACGGCTGTGCATGGAGAGAGACCAACGCCAACTCACTCCCCGGGGACTGGCACCTCCTGAGAAGCGTAAAATCCCGAGACACCCCCCTCGTTCCGTGTGTGCAAACAGCACGAGGCCGCTCTGCAGAGACAGCGCGGAACAGATGCCCCGCCTGGCACCTCCCTTGGCAGCCTGTGGTCTCCGCAGCCCGCGGGAGCCGGGAGGGGCCCACGGAGACCCACCACCGGGAGCCTCGGTCTCTGCCTGCAGCACCAGAGCGTCCCGGGTGCCCACGGCCGGAGGACACTGCTGCCCCCTGGCACACCCTGCCCAGCCCCACACTGTCCCATGCTGGCTCCTACACAGCTCTTGTGGCTGAGAAGGGTTTGAACGTGTTGCCACGACCCAGCCTGGAGCAAGGACGGTGACATCTGTACTCCTGCTATGGCTGCAGGAAGGGGTGCTCAGCCGTCCCTGGCCAGGCTCTGACTCTGCTGGTCTCTGCCCTTCCAGCCAGGTCCTGGTGGCCCCGGCAGAGGCTGAGCATCTGCACGCAGGGAGCCTGGTCCCGGCAGAGTCTACCGGGTGAGGGATCCGCTGCAGGCAGCTCAGGGAGGAGCTGAGTCCCAGGTGACAGGGACCCTGGCATGGGCTGGGCAGTGACCGCCAGGGAGCGCTTGGGAGGACAGACCCAGCACAGTCCCCCTCCTGGGGGTGTCACCTGCAGGTGCATCTCTGACGGGCCCTCCTGGCAGCCAGTCTCTCCCCATCCGTGGGAGGCAGGACCCTCCAGCGTTCATGGTGGGAGGAAGACCACTGCGCCCCAAAGGCAGATGTGCAGACCCAGGCAGGCCCCCCACGCCCCAATTGGGGCAGCCCTGGGCCTCTCCTACTGGCCCCACCCTCTGCGTGGAGCGGCTGCTGGGAGTGCTGCACTTGGGGGCTGAGACTGTGCTGAGTCCCAGGTGTGTGTGGCTGTCCCCGCTAGGCATGGAAGGTGTCGCCGAGAAGCGTGAGCTCCGGGTGAACCGGGAGGGGGTCTAGAAGGAAGCGGCTGGTGCTAACTCTTCTTGGCCAGTCTCAGCTGTGCGCCACCCCGGGCATTAGAAGAGCACGGGCCAACTCCGCCGCGGCATGGAGTCCCCCTGCCCCGTGTGCGGTTCACAAAGGCCGTGGTGGGAGAGATGGGAGACCAGAGCTGAGCCCCAGGCTGCACGAAGGGGCCCTGCGCCCGGCCGGGCCATAGCGGGTGGCGTCCAGGAGAGGATGGCAGGACGAAGCCTCCTGGAACCCAGCTCAAGTCCTCACTTGAAATGTGGCCAAGCCCTCTGCAGAGGCCTGAGAAGGTGGTCCCATTAGTGAGGGCCCTGTCGCTGGGGATACAGGAGTGGAAGGGACACCAGTGTGGGCCTGGAGAGCAGCGTCCCCTGATGTCAGAGAGGGAGGGGAGTCCTGGGCTCTGGACGGAGCGAGGAGAAGCTGCTCCCATGCCTGACGCCAAGTGAGGACGGAGCTGGAGCCGGGGCAGCTGGACACGCTGACCGCACTGAGGGTCGGTGGCCGGGCCGGCCCTGCCGCGGAGCAGAGCGTCTGAGCTCCTTCCAAGTGTGGGGCCAGGTGTTCTCTTAGCATCTCGTGGGGTCCTGATCTAGAGGAGCCCCCTGGGCCCACCAGAGCCGGCCTCCTGGACACGTTGGCCACACTGAGGGTCGGCGGCCGGGCCGGCCCCGCTGAGGAGCCGAGCTCCTTCCAAGTGTGGGGCCAGGTGTCCTCTTAGCATCTCGTGGGGTCCTGATCTAGAGGAGCCCCCTGGGCCCACCAGAGCCGGCCTCCTGGACACGGCGTGTCCCCACCAGCCGCCCTTTGCAACAGGCACCTGCACAGGGCTGTGTCTATCCTGGGCCACACACCTGAGTCTTGGGTACCTGCAGGTAAACTTGCTAGTAGCCATCGGTAACAGCAGATTCCAAATCACTCGGAATAGCGCCGCTGTAACGTGGCTCTGAGGAGTCCCAGGGAGCTCGTGGGTTCCCTGCAGGAAAGCAGGGTCGTGCCAAGGCGGCATGAATTCTGATTATTTTGTGAATATTTACTCTGTTTTGGATTTATAACCCTTCCAGATGCCAAGCAGGACCAGTTTTCTGTCCTGCTAGTCAGACAATGCAGCCTGGCTAGGTGTTCAAACTCATACCCAGGACGGCTGGGAGACGCCGTGGCCGGCTCTGGTGCGCGACCGCCCGTCATCAGTCAGGGCAGTGGACGTCCCTGGGGCAGGCCCACCTGGGAGGGGGACACCTGTGTCAGGCACACCTGGGCTGAGACAACTGTGTCAGGGACAACTGTGTCAGGCACACCTGGGCAGGAACACCTGTGTCAGGCACACCTGGGCAGGGACCCCGTGTCAGGCACACCTGGGCAGGGACCCCCACCTGTGTCAGGCACACCTGGGCAGGGACATCTGTGTCAGGCACACCTGGGAAGGGACACCCACCTGTGTTAGGCACACCTGGGCAGGGACACCTGTGTCAGGCACAACTGGGCAGAGACACCTTGGGGCCAGCGGCAGAGCAGTGGCTGGCACGGGTGATCCTGCGTGGCCCTGGCCCATGGCATGGGTGCCCTCCTCTTCCTGGTGGCTGTGGGCGGGCTCCCTCCCTGCTACTCTCAGTGCCACTTACCTGTTGGTGAAGGGCCAGGACTTCGTCCGTGTGGCTAAGTGAGTCTGGTGCTGCTCCAGCACAGGGGGAGTCTTCATTGAAGACATTGCCATAAAGAAAACACAAGTTATTCCCCTACGGTGTCGGGACCGCCCTCGCCTGCCAGGTGGGTCCAAGCTGCTCCTAACGATCGCCCTGCCTGTCGGGCATCACACGCATGCAGCGACGATTCTGTTCCCAGCAAGTGCAAGACATATACATTTTATTTACTCTTTAAATTCCCAGCACCCAGAGGATGCTAGTTCACAACTGTGTAGCAGTCAGCAAGCTCCGCAGCATGCGGGGAAAACGAGTCGCTGCCCCTACATCCAAGGGACTCCCCTCTGCCCCTGCCCGAGCCGAGCGCGGAGACGCCTGCCTCTCTGAGGGTGGGAGGCGTGGGTGAGTCCGCGGGAACGGCTGCTGGTGGCTCTTGCAGAGCACGCCGGACACCTGTCTCTGTCCTCGTGGCTAAGAAGGCTCTCGGGCCTCTGAAGGTGCTCCGGGGTCACCTCTGTCTGAGGCAGGGGACCCCCAGGACCCACACTGCATCAGATGCACCCTTCCTCCTGTCGAGCGTCTGTTTCCGGGGATTCCTGTGAGCCCAGAGACGAGCGCTCGGCGAGCGGCTTGCTTCCACCCCCTAGAGGCTGGCCTGCCTTTGCCGGCGGCTGGTGGTGCTCCAGGGACGGCTGCAAGCCCAGCTCAGGGCGCCAGGCCCCCAGTCCCCTGCACAGACGCGAGTCTCAGAGATGAGGGTCTGAGCCCCCAAATTTCTAGTGACTATCACGGAATCTCTCCTGGCTCAAAGCTCTTCCCCTTTTACGAGACACCAAACCATGCACAATGCAGCAAACTGACTGCGCCCCCAGGGCTCTGCACGACTCTCGAGTCAATGCTGTGCCCACCTCCCCTGCCCGGGCTCCTCCAAAGCCACCCTGTCCCCCACCCCCACCCCGTGCACTCAGTCTGGTCCTGTCCTCACCTTGCCGGGAGGACTCCCCAGCCATCGGCCATCCAGGTGACTGAAAGCCACACCCACGGGCTCCCCCGTCTGCCTGGCTTTGCTGACCCGGGCGCACCTGTGTCTTCTCCACACGCCGCGTCCCTGAGGACCCCTCCCCTCTGACCTCCGGCCTCATTGTCCCGATGGGCGGCGCCTCTGCCTCTGCCCTGGCACCCCGAGCGGCTGACGCTCTCCGGGCGGAGTGGCCACGTGCTGGCGCCAGTCCCCCTTCCGTGGCGCGCTGCGCTCTGTCCCCTCCTCCCCACTGCATGCTGGTGTGAAGGTGAAGAACATGAGGCGAGATGAGCCCTGGTGGTCACGAGATGAGCACTCACACGCCGCGCACAATCACGCCCCAGCCGCCTGCGCACACCCTAGGCGTCATACACCCAGCGTCTCATCTCGGGGGCAGAAGCAGAGGCAGAGAGAAATCGCAACGGTAGCTGATGTGCGGGCTGAGCACCTGCGGTTTGCAGCTCTTCTGTCCTGTAAACCTCCTGGTCACCCATGGGAGAGGTCCTCTCCTGTTTTACAGACAAAGTGAGCTGGCAGCCTGCCTGCTAGTGGTCCCGGTGGGCGGATGCCTGGGTGGGCCTGGGAGCCCGGGGCAGAACCCAGCCCCACTGGATCCTCTGTGCAGGATTTCGGGGACGTACAGACGGGAGGAGGCGGGACAGGGAGGGGAAGGAAGGAGCCCCGTGTGCTGGGCACCGCTGAGCAGGAGACAGAGCTGCCGTTGCTGTCGTGGAAGGCTGGAAACCTGCACGGGACCCTCCCCTGAGCGCACCTGTCCCCACCTGCCTGGAGGAGCCCAGGGCTGGGTGACCGGGCGGCAGAGCCAGGGAGGACACGGCCGTCTGTCCAGGAAGCAGATTTCTTGGAAGCAGCAGCGACTCCTCCTGGCTGGTGCTGGGTCTGCTCCCCGCGGCCTGACTCGCGGTCCCAGAGCTCTGGCTGGAGGCTCTTTGGACCATCCATGAGCAGGACTCAGGGGGTTCAGAAAATCCCTCCGGTTGTCCGTGGGATCACTGTCCTCTGCCCTGGGGTGTGGCCCACAACCTGGGGGACGACAGAGGAGTCAGAAGGGAGCGGGGCCTCCCTGCCAGCATCCTCCCTGCCGTGTGTCCCGGCTGTCTGGGGTGGGGGCGGGGCAAGCGTGCTGTGTCACGACTTCCTACTGGGGCGTGGACCTCCACGTCTGGGTGTCCCCAGTGGAATGTGAGCTCCAGGAGGGCAGATGTGTCTCCTTTACATTTTCACAGGTAGTCACTCAACAAACACTTGTTTCAAACTACCTGTTTCACAGGTAGTCACTCAACAAACACTTGAGCTGAGGCTGGAGCTCAGTCCCCGGGCAGCTGTGGGTGCTGTCTCTCTCTCTTTCTCTGTCTCTCTTTCTTCCTCCCCTGGCAGCCTTAGCTGAGGCCCCAGGCACCGTCCTCACGACTGTCTAGAGCCGCACTGTCCAACGTGGGGCCACTGGCTGCGTGTGGCTAAATTTAAAATAATTTAAGTGAAATAAAAAATTCTGCACCTGCCACGTTTCAAGGGCTCGGCAGCCTCGCGTGGTCGCTGGCTCCTCCCCTGGCCGAGGCAAACACAGAAACTGTCCAGAGACTTCCACAGGCGCCCTTGCCCGTGGCGCTCTTGCTTGTGAAGGGAAAGCTTTCAAATGCAAGAACTCCCAGTCAAAAGGAAGGTGCCTATTTAACAGGGACTGCAGACCACCCCCGAGAATTGCTGCGACTCTAATTTCCACCACCCACGTCAGGACCGCCTGCCGTCCTGCTGTTGGCCTCCTCGCATTTTTTGTGTTGCCAGTCAAATAGGTGGAAGGTAAAAAAAAAATCAGTAATATGATTATCAATAAAACTAATCATGAGTGTGAACATGCATTAACATTTCCTTTACATGCCTATTCCAATCCTCTGTTCGTTTTGTATCTCGCTGCTAGGGCAGTCCGTATTTAGTTGTAGAAATGCCTTGCCCGTTATGAATATTAACCTCTGATGGTCACATATGCTACAAATAAATTTCCTGAGCTATCGTTTGTCCTTTTGGCACGTTTATATATCAACAGAATTGTCTGACATTCACCCTTTTTGAAGTTTTGTGTAGTCAGATGTATCTATGTTCTCAAATGTGGCTTCTTGGTTTTTTTTCTATTATAAGAAAACTCCTAGCCGGGCGCAGTGGCTCACGCCTGTAATCCTAGCTCTTGGGAGGCTGAGGTGGGCGGATTGCTCAAGGTCAGGAGTTCAAAACCAGCCTGAGCAAGAGCGAGACCCCGTCTCTACTATAAACAGAAAGAAATTAATTGGCCAACTGATATATATATAAAAAATTAGCCGGGCATGGTGGCGCATGCCTGTAGTCCCAGCTACTTGGGAGGCTGAGGCAGAAGGATTGCTTGAGCCTAGGAGTTTGAGGTTGCTGTGAGCTAGGCTGACGCCATGGCACTCACTCTAGCCTGGGCAACAAAGCGAGACTCTGTCTCAAAAAAAAAAAAAAAAAGAAAAAAGAAAACTCCTTACTAGAATCTTACATGGATGCTGTTCTAAATTTTAAGACTTTTTTATGTGTTACTCATACATAGCTGAAGTATGTTGAATTTATTATAATTAGGTATGAGGTAAGGACTTATTTTTTTAATTCCAAATGGTTGGCCAGTCAGGTTAATACTGATGAAATAAACTATCCTTTATGCATGGAATTAATTAACCTCAATTAGCTGAGTTTTGACAGCAAAATTGAGCTGTGTGTCTGTTCTGTTCATTCGGGTCTTCCTCTTAGGCTCATCGGCACAATTTCGTATTTTTCTTCGTAGGGAACCTGCACCTTTCTGGTTTAGTCATGCAGTGTGCACAGCTTATGTTGACATTTCTGAATAGGAGATTATTATCCATTTCCATGTCTAACTGCTTGTTGCTGGTGTAGAAAAAAGCGACTAATTTTTTGTTACTTATTATACTTTGTATCCAATCACCCTAAAAAATCATATTTTGCTTGTATAATATGCTCATTCTATACAGCTAGTAATGGGACGAGAAGATAAAAATTCAGAAGCCAATTGAAAGGTGGTGTCTGTAACTATGGTTCTTCTGGATGTGGTTTTTCCCAGATGCCAGCTGTTGCCGGAAGCTCTGGCCTGGTGTTTCTGAAATGTGCATTGTATAAATCAAGGCCTCCAATGCTTGTGTGTGTGCATGCATGTGTATGTGCATGTGTGCTTATATGTGTGCATGTGTGCTTATATGTGTGCATGTGTACATATGTGTGCTTATATGTGCATGTTCATGCATTGCCTCTGTGACTGTATGTGCATGTTCACATGTGCATGTGTTTGTGCGTGCCTGCATGTTTGCTTGTGTGTATGTGTTCTTTTGCACGTGTGTGCACATGTACACGTTCTTGTGTGTGCATCTGCATGTGTGCTTACATGTGTGCACGTGTATGTGTACATGCATTTGTGCTTATATGTGTGCATGTGTGCTTGTGTGTACATCTACATGTGTGCATATGCGTGTATGAACGCACCCTCCAAAGAGAACAGGTATCACAGGCAGTGCAGATAACAAGTCCCAGGCCTGCCACCCACTCACACAGCATCTGCAGTCAGGCTGGGGGCTCCCACCCCGCACCGAGCTGGCTCTTGCCCCAGGAAGGTCTGGGAGCAAGTTCAGAAACCCCCAAGTCAAGCATCCACCGTGGACAAGCCATCCCAGAAACGAACAGGACTCGTGCTAACAGCAAAATACGAAGTTAAGGAAGGGCGTAAATAGGCAATTTAAAGAAGAGGGACAGTTGATAGAAGTTCAAACTCATTTCCATTGATAATTACATATCTGATTGACTCACTGTCACGTATTTGATTGGCAATGCTTAAAATAGTCACCAGTGGAAACGCCAGGCAGCCGCACTCCTGACACCGACAGCGACAATAAGATTCGCAGCACCTTAGCAAATGGGAAATGTCTGCTTGTATGAAGCAGACACATTCCGTGTGACTCAGAAACCCGGAGGGCTGACGTCTGGGTCTCAGAGTGGTCTGCAGGGGGCAGCTCAATCGGCAGCCGGACTTCGGGCTCAGGGCGCCCCCTCATCCAAGTCTAACGCCCCCTCTCCCTCCTCCAGCAGCTGCCTGGACATCCACTTGCCCCCACCCTCCTCTCCACTCTCCTGCCTTCCAGCTGCTTCCATTCCTCCGGGTGACTCCAAACGTCCCCTCCCCTGGGGGCCTCCCTGCTCCAGCCCTGCTGGCCTCCCATCACCCCTGCCCTGTCCCCATGCAGCCACCGGGCGGGCTTGCAGGCTGCCTCCATCACACCTCTGCCCCTTCCCAGTGCACCCTCAGCAGCACCCGCCAAGGGTGGGTACGGGCCCAGCACAGAGCACGGAGGACTGCTCGCGTGTTTCGTCTGCTCGAGTGGCAGACCGGCCTTGGGCTTGCACTTGTGTCCCCGTCACCTGCTCAGCCCTCACATCCTCATTCCCACCCTGACGGTGTGCCAGGCACGGGCTCCAGGGTGTGGCAGCTTCCTGGGAGGAGGCCGCCTGGGGTCTGCGGGGCTGGGAACGGCTCCAGGAAGGAGGAGAACCGGACGGGAGATCCTGGCCGGTGAGGGCAAGTGGGCTGCCCAGAGAGCAGGGACGGAGGGAGGTGGGCCAGGCCAGCTGAGAGTTCGCAGGGGCTGGGGAGGCCCGGGGCGGGCGGCTGGCGCCCACCTCCCCCCTGACGACGCTGCAGCAGACGCCCTGCCCCACCTGCCTTTCCAGACAGAGCCGTCGCAGGCCGTGCCCGTGCTGCAGAGCGGGACACTGTAAATGTCCCGAGTCGTAGTTACTGTCCCTGCCGTCCTCATCAAACGATCTGGAGGCGGCCGTCTGGAGCCGTGAGTTTGCATTTTTCAGAAAGCTCAGTCCCAGCTGTGAGCATGAATTAAAAGGCTGGTCCTGAAGCCTCTGTCCTCTTTGCACATTGCAAAGACCAGTGTCCCTGTGACCTTTCCCTAACAAAGGACTCTCCTCCCTGAGCCCTTTCCAGACGCCAGACACCCCCAGCTGGCAAAGCTGGGCCCGGTAATTGCTGCGCCAGCCTGCCGGGCGGAGGGAGGCTGCCGGCCTGTCCCTGGGACCGGGGAGATGCCCCGACAAGGGTCCCCAGAAACAAGACCCCCGAACGCCAGTGTCTGGTGCTGGGGTGGGAGAAAGGCCAGAGTGAATACCGGCTAGTCCGGCTGCCCCCGTGGTCACAAGGCAGACGCCAGGGGAACCAGGGTCTGGGGGCTGCCATCCCCACCAGGGGAGGGACCAGCTGTGCTCAGGGAGGGTGGACACCCAAGTAGAGCAGAGAGCACAGGTGTCGGGGAAGGGGCGGCCCCCATCCAGGTCCAGCTCTGCACACAGAGACCAGCTCAGCTCCCCACCCTCACCCGCCGGTGGCCGCAGGACATTTACTTGTCCCTCTGGCCCTCAGTTGTACCTTCTGTGGACAGAGTGACGATCTGCACTTAGCGGGTGGTGAGAGCTGGCGCGTGAACGTCTCCAGGTGCAGTGGACACTGGTGACAGTGACCATCCTCACTGGCCTTCCCTTGGCCGTCTCCCGAAGGGACAGTCTTCTCTCTCCACCCCCTGCCCTGAAACTCGGCATGAGTGCAAGGTGCCGTCTCCAACTGATGGGCAGCTCGCGCCCACCCAGGGTCCCCAGGGCGTGTTTGGAAGTCAGTTTTCAGCCTGCTGGGGCGTCCCCGGCTGCGTGACATGGGTGGGACGAGTGCCTGCCCTGAGGCTCCCTCCTTGACCACGAAGACAGGACGGGCACTTCCTGCCTCCACAGGTCACCTGGATTCACAGGTGAGAGCGGCGTGGGCGAGCTCCGTGGGCTGCACCACGTGGCACACAAGCCGTGGAAGGGGCCCAGCCCCAGGCTGGACAGATGCCCCCCCCCCCATGCGGCTCCTCTGCCATCCCCGAGCTCACCTTTCTGCCAGGTGAGTCTGCCCTGGGCACCCGCGCCGGCTCTGGGCTCCCTCCCCGCCAGCCGCTCTGAGGTCACAGCCAGGCTCGGGCCCGGGGCGCCTTCGGGAATGTCCTCCGCTGCGCTGGTTCCCAGACTCCTTCCTGCCTAGGGGTGGATTCCCCGAGCGCAAGCTGCCCACAGTCTGCGCCAGTGCAGTGCTGCTGATTTCCGGAATGTTCTCCATGTCTGGGGTCGTCCCTGCCATCCCCCGACTGCAGAGCCAGGCCACGGCGAGGCCCGGATGCTGTTCTCTGCCCCGGAGGAGCGGGTTCCCTGTCTTGTTGTCACTCAGCTCGATTTTATATTTAAACTTGACTTCAAAAGTTACATAGAATATTAAAATGCAAAGTGCTCAGTGGCCTCCCCTGCTGCCCCTATTTTTAGCACGAGTGTGTGTTGTAGGAAGTCGCTGGAAGCCTGTGGCACAGGGGCCGCAGTGGGTGTGGCTGCAGTCTGCAGGGGGCAGCAAGTCCAGGGCAGAGGTGACTCGTGCACAAGCCCAGGATTAAGAGTTCAAAGTTTAATTTAAATCAAAATAAAAACGAATCACATGTCCCAACTCAGTGTGCTCCTGGGGAGACTGTCGGACTTGGGGTTCTGGGGTTCTTGGGGCGGGAGCAGGTGGCCCCTGCTGGCGGCAGCAGTCACCTGGGCCAGGCAGGCTCAATGAAGAGCCAAGCCTGTGGACACGATGTCCCTGGGTGACAAACGTCCCAGGCAGACGCCTTTGACGCTGGAGGGGTGTGTGTGGGGGGGGGGGTTTGCACCCGGGCTGCCATGGGGGTGTGCGCAGCGCCCGGCAGGCTCCAGGACAGGGACAGGAACAGAGGCGCCATTCGCACCAGCCCATGTCCTGTCTGGTTTTCCTGCTGTCGCCGGGGTTTCTGTCCTGCAGCTCCTGTTATCTGGGAGTCAGGGTGTCTCTTTTGCTTTCCTGGCAGGCAGACAATGTTTGGATTATGAATATCAGCTGGGGGTGGCAGGTGACAGACATCACCCACCTTCAGCTCCAGACTAAAATAACACGGTATTGACCTTTCTTAGAAAGGCGACCAGAATGGAGAGCTCAATACTCTCTGTTTTAACTGACAGTTAAGCATTCAATAAATCTCCCTCCGGCCAGACACCTGTATGCAATCAAGCTAAATAAATGCCTGCGATTTCCTGCGGAAGGCGGGTCTGTTTGGGTGTGAGGCTGTCAGCCTGGCTGGAGGGACTTATCTGCTGGGCCCAGAGAAACGGCCCTTTGAAAGGTAAACAGCCGGCACAGCCCCAGGCTGCTCTGACAGGACCGAGCCCTGGGCAGAGGCGGGAGGTGAAAGCCACGTCTCCCTGGGGCCTGGCACCGAGTCCACAGGTGCCGTTCTGTGGTGGACAGCAGCCCAGGTCGCACGCTGCACACCTGTGCATGTCTGCAGCCACAGGGGCAGAGTGGGGGTGCGCTGATGCGAGATTGGCAACAGGCCAGAAACTGTGAGATCGTGGAAAGGACCAAATGACACCTGAAGAGCACGAACAAATATAAAGACATAGCAGGGAAAATAAACAATATTGAAGAGAAGAAATAAAAAACGTCAGCAGGATAAATACTTGAGTCATCACATGAGAAGTGAAAGGTTATTTCTCCTCCTAAGGAGTAGAGAGCCTGCCTTCAGGAGACCACGTGCACCTGACCACGCCCCACCTGACCTTGGACCCGCAAGGAGACACACAAGGACAAGCACTGGGACAGGCTTCGCTTGGAGACAGGAGGTGCCCATGCCTAGATGCTCCTTGGAAGGGGACTACAGAGCAGTTGCAGCCTCCCGTAACACTAAGCTTAGCTCCCAACCCGAGAGGCTCGTCTCTGGCTCATGGAGCATGAATGGGGGTCTCAGCGCAGCCCAGCCCCTCGGCTCTGGCTGCACCCCATTGTCATCCACAGTCAGCCCAGGCAGCTCTGGCCAAGGTGGGGAAAAGTGGGAGTTTGACGATAAACTTTACTTTCAGGAGCGGCACAAAGTTTGCCGCCAGCCCCGGTGCCCTGCACCAGCGAGCACTGAGCTGTGGGAAGTTACTGCTCCGGGCACGTGCAAAGCCAGGAGGGAGCACAGGTGTGCGTGGGAATAAACAGCAGCAGGTGCTGCCTGGGGGGTTTATTCGTGTGGTGGGACAGCACTGTTGACGGGATCTACCTGCATCAATTAAGATCAACCTCAGAAACGATGATAGCGTGATAAAATCAACAACAACAAAAAAAAACCTAGCAAACTTCTCCCTCTGCTTTCCATTCCTGCTCTGCCTACTTTTCCTCCCCTGTAACGGCAATGACAGGTCCACATTGTGCTTTAAAGGGCTTGCGTTCCTGCGTATCCTCCTACGCCCAGAAGGTGGGCTTCTCAGGTGACGCAGGAGGACTGAGAGGGGACGCAGGGGTCACAGGGCCACGCTGGGAGCCGCCTGCCCTGAGACACGAGGGCCCGGCTGGGGTTGCGGGTGGCCTCAGAAGGGGCGTCGTCTATGGCTGAGCACCTGGAGCTGGGCGAGGCCACCAGGCAGCAACCGTGGTGTGGGGCACAAGGGCACGGATGGAGCCAGGGTGGAGAAAACAGTGGATGCCGGACTACCTAGAGAATGTTTTCCTATCATTATTGGAATTTACGCATTTTGGAATTTGACCTTATAATTTATTGTTTTTCACATTCCTTGTATTCCCAGCAGCACTTCCATGCATGCCCTCGGGGAGGGGCCGGCCCACCGCAGGTTTCCTTTCGGCTCTGCCCCCCAGCAGCTCTGTGACCTGGGAGAGGTGACTCCCCCTTGCCACTCGGGTTCTGAGAAATGAAACGCAGCCGCTGCACAGACGCCGGGGAGGCTCCACGTGCGTGTGACGTCCCCGTGCGCACTGCTGGACCAGCCAGACGCAGGCGACGGCGGCCACGTGTCACAGCGCCTGCTGCCGTCACTGGGCAGACTGGGGCCTCCGAGTCTCCGCTTGCAAGGGACGAGACGACTGAGCCGCCCAGACCTGTCTCCAGCCTCCCTGGGATCCTGGTCCGGCGCTGCGTCACCGAGGCCCCCTTGGCGGTCACCAGGCCAGAGCCGGAGGTTTGCCCTGCGCCCTTCGCCCCTGGGGGAGCCGACCCACGTGTGAGCTCACCTGCCCAGCCGGCCGCATGGGCCCGAGGGCCGCTGGGGAGGCCCTGGTGGGGTTTCGGGCGCTTTGTCCCCTGCAGGGATGCCGGTCTCTGCGGGACTGTGCCAGAGGATCCCAGGGCTCTCCGGGTCTCGGAGACCCCAGACGTCTCCGCCTTCCCGGACCAGCTCCGCCCAACTCCTGCTTCCCGGATCCTCCTCCTTACCTGCCGGATCATCCTCCTCACCTGCAGATCCCCCTCCTCACCTGAGGATCCTCCTCCTCACCTGCGGATCCCCCTCCTCACCTGAGGATCCTCCTCCTCACCTGCGGATCCCCCTCCTCACCTGAGGATCCTTCTCCTCACCTGCGGATCTTCCTCCTCACCTGCGGATCTTCCTCCTCACCTGGGGATCCCTCTCACCTGCAGGATCATCCTCTTAACCTGCTGGATCTTCCTCCTCACCTGCGGATCATCCTCCTCACCTGAGGATCCTCCTCCTTACCTGCGGATCCCCCTCCTCACCTGAGGATCCTCCTCCTCATCTGCGGATCCCCCTCCTCACCTGAGGATCCTCCTCCTCATCTGCGGATCCCCCTCCTCACCTGAGGATCCTCCTCCTCACCTGCGGATCCCCCTCCTCACCTGAGGATCCTCCTCCTCATCTGCGGATCCTCCTCACCTGCAGGATCATCCTCTTAACCTGCTGGATCTTCCTCCTCACCTGCGATCATCCTCCTCACCTGCGGATCATCGTCCTCAGTCCTCACCTGCCGGCAGAGCTCTAGGCCCACAGACCTGACAAAAGCGCGACCTCAGCCAGGGGAGGAGTTTCTGGATCCAAATTCCATAAAAACTTTTTTTTCTTTTAAGCAGCAGCACGCATGCGCACGCACGCACGCACGCACGCATGCGCACGCGCACAAGCATGGCGGCCGCCCTTGGCGTGTTTAGGTCCACGAGGTGCGCAGGCGGAGCGAGGCGCCTCCCGACAACCCCTCTGGGCGTGGGTCACGTGGGTCACGCGGGTCACGCGGGTCACGCGGGTCACGTGGGTCATGCGGGTCACGCGGCCGTCAGCCCGGCTGGCGCGACCCCGGCCCGACCGCGGTCCCCTGGTGCGGGCGCTGGGCTCCGGGAGCCGCGTCGCCCTCGGGAGAGCCGGAAGTGGACACCCGCGGGCGCCCTGCCCCGGCGCGGGACAGCCGTGCGACGCGGCAGGTGCTCCGTGGGGGAAGCCGCCCCAGGCCCGTGCCCCTGGGACCCCGGCCCGCCGCACACCCGGCCGTGTCGCCGCGGCGGGCGGCTCCTGGCAGGTTCTGGAAGCCGATTAGCAGAAGGCCGCGGCGTCCAGGGACCCGGCTGGCTGCCTCCAGGGCCGAGGAATCAAAAGACAGGCGTGTGTGTGTTTGCTTATTGGTTTTCTGGCCCCGGCTTCATCGCCGCACAGGACTTGGCTGTCGGGTTCTATGTTGTTTATTCTGTTCTTGGATTTTAAGCAATTTGAAATTTGATGGTAAGTTTTGTCATCTGTTTGTCACTGACTCAGCTGTTCGTTCGACAAGGATCTGGCCACGGAGTTTGGGACTTGGGAGTTCGATGTCACCGGTGCAGGGGACAAGCGGGACGGTGTGGCAGGAAGGGCACAGAGCCAGCCGCCCAGCGCCACTGGAGAGCAGCCTCGGGAAATCCCCTGTAGGCTGGGACACAGGGCGAGCGGTAGACAGGAGAATGTTCTAGAACGGCATAGAGACCCAGAGGAGGCAGAGGGCCAGGAGAGTTGGGGAGGGAGGGGCCAGCAGGACGGAGGAAGCACTCCCATCTGTGTGTCTGTTCATGCATTTGTTTATTCCTTCCATTTATTCTGCAAAGACTCACCGAGGAGCAACTAAGTAGCAAGTACTCTGCCAAGTCCAGGGACAGCCCAGATCCCCGCCTGGGCTGCTGCCATCCTGGTGGGCACAGAGGTGCCGCAGGAACGAAGCCAATAGACTCCAGCCGGGGCGGCTGACGGGAACTGAGAACAGGCGGGAAGAGGGTGCTGGGAGGTGCCACGTCAGAGAGGTCTGGGCAGGGTTCGAGTGGGCACCTGACCGAGGCCTAGACAGGGACAAAGTGGAAACCGTGGGGATCGGGGAAGAGCCGGTAGCAGGCAGAGAATCCCTGGCGGGGGCTGTGCCCCAGCTGCTCTCCTGGCACCAGGAAAGCAGGGGCTAAGGATGGCGGGGGCTCTTCTGGTCTCTGCACTCCCAGGTCCCTGCCTAGGGGGTGCTCCCCAGATTGAGCCCAATTGGGGACACTCCAGGGAAGATGTGGAACTTGATAACACTTGCACGGTGTGCTGGAATAAATGGTGGACAGGGGACCCCTGGCCCAGAGACCTGAAGGGTGATAGCTCAGCATCCTGGACAGGATGCCAGCGGAGCATTCCGGAGAGGACACGGGCTAGGAAGACGGAAGGACCCGCCATGCTGAGCACTGCCCCCAACACTCAGGGAAAAGCGCAACCCGGCAGGATGGGGGTGGGGAGGCCAGCCCACCTCTCGGCAGCAACGTGTGATGAGGGCTTGGTGCCCAGCGTTCTCGAGGCCAGAAGCAAGTCTCACCCAAGAGTCGGGGGTCCGTGGAAGTCCTGGCCAGAGAGGAAGGGGCAGGAGCTGTGGTGTGTGCGGACAGCCCTGGAGCCAGCAGGGGAGGGAGCTGGGCTTCTGCTCACGGCCCGAAGGAGCTGGACAACTCCCCGGGCATTTCAGCAAGAGAGGATCCCAGGACACCCAGCCTGATTCACTGCTCTCCTTAGAGGGCCATAACCTGGATGAGTCAAAGGCTCAGGATGCTGAAGACCAGAGTCTTCATCATTTCTACCTTGAGACACCAGCAGCGTCCACTGAGCGCTCTGTGAGTGCCAGCCTTCCACCAGTGTGAACAGGAAACGCCCCAAAGAGGACTGCAAACCACCTGTGGGTTTTGTTTTTCTCAACCTCCAAGACCCCAAGGGAGAAGCCGCGCAGGACGGCCCTGGCTCTGCACTGCCGTCAGGGATGCGCCCTCTCGAGTCTCCTTGCCCCGCCAGTTCCAGGCTGCCTCATGGGCACAAGCGGGCAGCTCTGCCTCCAGCACCGCGTCCTCGTTCCAGGCAGGAGACAGGAAAGGGCAAGGGGGCCTCCAGTCGTGTGTGTCCTGTGAACGTGGTCTCTGAGGAGCCACAGCGCGCACCTCGGCTCGCACCACCTGGCGAGATGGCACCTCTGACCACCCAGCTCTTAGAACCGGCACAAGGTAGGGCTTTCTACCTACCATGTTTATTTTTCTTGTTTTTGCATAAAAATCTGGAAGGAAAAGAACACGCATGTTGGGTAGGCAGATAATCTCACAGCTACGTCTATGACGTGATACTTTTGTCTCCCCCATGAAGTCACTGGGACTCAGGGAGGTCACAGAACTTGCCCAAATCGCCCCAAACTTGTGGATTCACACCCAGACAGGTATCCCAGAGGTGTCCTCTCGAGTCCTTTCTGAGGCGACTCCGGCCCTCAGGCCCCACCAGTAGTGGCATGTTGGGGGCAGGTCCCTGTGGCTGGGACCTAGGACATTTGCACTGGAACCTGTCCATGTGCTGTGCTCAAAGCAAACCCCTAATTTTGCATTAACCTGACAGTTGGTGCTTGATTTATGTTACTGTTTGTGGTAATTGTTTTTGAATTTTAAGATGAAGGGCACCGAGTACATGGTAGCAAAATGCAAGTGACAGTAAGTGCTTATTATGTAATTATGGACTCTTTAATATGCATATTTTTCTCTGTGGTTGGTGGCACCTAAATACATAGTTACTGCATTTTAAAGAACCATGTTATCTCCAGATCCCCCTGTCTGCTGAAAGGGAAGGAGGATTCTCACCTGGGGAGTGGCTGTCCTGTCTCCGTCCCTCCCTCGTCCTGGGTGACTGTCTCGGAGGGTGGGTCGGCCCAGCTGCGTGCGGAATGAATGATGCTTGCTGGGGACGTGTGAAATGAATGAACGAATAGGTGGAAAAATGGAAGAGAGAATGAATGGATCTCAAATTCTCGGGCTGCACTTTCCAAACCTGTTGCATTCGTGCTCAGCCAAAGAGAGGTGGTGACACCGTGCCAGTCCCAGCCCCGAGGTCACAGGCGCAAGTCGCCTCCTCCCCCTCGTCCCCAGGCTGAGGTCATCCGAGCACACGGATCGTCCGGGGCGGTATTCTTAGATGCAATTCTTTAATTTTTGAAAACCCTCTAAAGAGATTTTAGTGATGGGTACATATTTGATAAACATAAATGTAAGAGCTATAAAAATAGACTTTTCTAAGGACTTTACGTTCCATTTACCATCTCCTGGGGGCCGCACGTGCTCTTTGAGGGGAGGGGAGTCCCGGCCCTGCGTGGGGAGGTGGGAAGAGGACTGAGGCCCCCCTGTCCCCTGCAGCCAGGCGACCCTTGGCCTCTGAGGCCCGTCGTGTCCTGGACTCAGGGATCCCAGGAGACGCCAGAGCCCCCCAAGGTGAAGCCTGCAAAGGCGGAGCCCCCCAGGTGAGCAACCGCCTTCCCAGAGTGCGGAAAGCCGAGGGTCATCTGCAAAGCCGAGGGGCTTCTGCACGCCAGGCACACGTGGGGAGCTCATGGCTTCGTGGCAAGACCCACGGACAGGCGGGTTGGGGGCGAGTGGAGGCCTAGCATGGGGGCTCCTGGTGGGAACCCCGAGCCCGGACCAGGCCTTAAAGTGAGAGTAGAGTTGTGAGGGGCAACCGGGGTGGGGGTGCTCCGGCAGGAGCAGCACACGAGTGTTCTGAGGTTGGGAGTGCACACCCTTGGGAGCCGGACCCGTGTGGTTCCTGGCCACCCCGATTCAGCGGGGAGAGGAGGAGGAGCTGCCCGGGGCGCAGGGGACCCAGGAGCCTTGACCGCCTGTGCTTTGGGCTTAGTCCAGAGGGCCGCAGGGAGCCGCTGATGTGTTAGCAAGGTCCTGGCCCTGCCTGAGCGCAGCTCGTCTGGGGTGAGCTCTCCCCCTCCCAGCCTGCGCCCTTGTCACCCCCAGAGCAGCACCGTCTCCCAGAGGCCAAGGCAGAAACTCAGGACTGTCCTGGCACCTTCCCCCGGGACCCCCATAGGCACTCAGCCCGCTGGCCATCCAG
The DNA here is from genome assembly GCF_040939455.1 of Microcebus murinus. Classification (NCBI taxonomy): domain Eukaryota; kingdom Metazoa; phylum Chordata; class Mammalia; order Primates; family Cheirogaleidae; genus Microcebus; species Microcebus murinus. The sequence continues at coordinate 1,366,876 of NC_134113.1, read as the reverse complement.
TTCTTGTCCCCCTGCACACCCTTGGCTGGGCCAGGTCCCCAGTGTCATCCTGTCCGCGTGATGCTGGCCCACACGCCCGCTGCCTGCTGCCCCCCCCTCGCAGTCCTGCGGGAGAGTCTGGGGTGCCAGGGGGCTGACCTGCCCTTGCCTCCCTGCTGCTGAGCAATTCCCACAGCCTCCCTCCCCTGGGCTCCTCTCACCCAGCCATGCCTTCCTCTGCACAGCCCTTGCTGTGCCGTGGCGCCTGCACCTTCCCTGAGCACATCCTCTGAGCACATCGCCGTGGCTTGACGTCGCCGCCTCCAGGGAGCCCTCCCAGACCCCTCAACTACAGGGGGACTTTCTCACCGGACCCTCGGGCCACTCTGGGCCCTTCCTGGGGTACCTGCTGTATTTGACCTACGATGACCAGCCAGTGTGTGCGGAAACGATGAGTACGCCACGTGATCACCACTGAGGGCAGGACTGTGGCCGGACCACCCCTCCCCCACCCAGTTGCAAGGTGCAGATCCACAGAAGATGAATAATAGATACATTTTAATTGAATTAAACTCCAGACTTTTTAATCCTGAGCATTCATGTACACATTTAACGAATTAAATATTGAAATAACCTAATGCACAAAACCTCCTATGGTTGTGGTGCTCACTTTGCACAAATCATTTCTGTCCAGACGTGGGCGTCCTCACGTGAGGCCTTCTGAGGCCATGGGGCTGGGCTGAGATCACGCCCCGCAGGGCAGACGTTGGAGGGGGTTGATCTCGCCGCCTGTGCCCTGCAGATAAAGCGTCTTCTCACTGACCGGCCTGTGCTGGCCCGTGGCGGTCCCAGCGAGGCACAAGAATCCCTTTGGAACCTTCCAGGCTCACAGGGTAATCTCCCGTTGCTCAGTGAAACGTGAATCTGGTCTCCCCAGGCCTTTGCCCAAAGCGGTCGGCCTCTGTGGTTTTGGCGTCCTCCAGAAAACCCATAGTCGTTTGAACTGTTGCGTCTTCCCCTTTGGAATATTCCAGATCTCACCTCACAGGTCCGGGGAAGCAGCCCAAGGCTGTCCCTGTGCCTCTGTGCACGGGAACCCCACCCCGCGCCGGCCGCCAGCCTGTGGGGCATCCCCCGGGTCCCTGCTCCCTCACAGATGGTCCCGAGCACGCGAGGAGGCTGCTTTGCTGGTTTCCCGGCTTCCCTCTCTGCTCCCTCGTGGCCCTGTTTACTCCACTTGAAAATGCTCCTGCTGCGTCCCTCAGCGAGCTCCCCGTGCTGGGCGGAAACCCTTTCTGGAAGCGTGTTTGGCGTCTCTCCCAGCGTCCGTCTATCCCAGCGCCGCTCAGCTCCTGGGTGTCCACCTGTCGCTCCACGCCCTTCACGTCCCTCGTCTGCTCCCCGTTCACGTGCTCGCGTTGGCCCCAGAAGCCGTACTTAATATTCCATCGTACACGTTAGCTCAGCCCTCGTCAGTCTCGCCTTTGGACTCGGTTCGGTTTAAGGTTCTAGATGTTTAAATATCACCGGTTTGTGGGGAGGTTCACTAGCAAGGACCTTTACAACACCTTACACGGTCTCATTTCCTGGCAGACGTCCTGATTGCTCCGCCAGTTCCTCCAGGCAGACATTTCCCTTTACTCGTGACGCACCTGCGTGGCACTGAGCACCTGTTTGGACGCACCTGGGGCAGTCAGGCTGGTCGGGAGGGCTGAGAGGCCTCTCCACAGCCAAGGGGGTATCTCAGGAGCCCCCACAGGTACACGGGTGCCGCCGGAGCACACTCAGAGCCCCGAGTCACCTGTCCATACAGATGAGGACAGCCTGGCTGGTCTGGTGGCTCAGTACCAGGCAGGTTATTAGACTGTTCAGGCAATCCCAGTAACAAGACAGAGAATGGAAAACCTCACTGCAAAGACACAATGAACCATGTTCACACACATACTCATGTACACGCTGCATGTTCTCGCACATGTGCTTGTTCATATACATACGTTCCTTGCGAATATGTATCAAGCACCTGCCAGGTGTTGGGCATTGTTCTGGAACACCTGGTGTAGACAGCGACCCTGTTCTTACGGATCCTATATTCTAGCAGGGACAGATGGTGGCCGATAAACAGACGCATATAAACAACACTAGAGAGGGTCGGTGCAGCACGGGAAAATCCCGCTAGTGACGGGGACAGCAGGGGTGGGCGCACACATCTGGGGCATGTTGTGATCCAGGTGTCTGGAGGAAGGGCGCACGTGAGGGCGTTTGGTCAGAGATCTAAGGTCGGCTGGGAAACGTCTCAGCGGCAGAAGCAGTGAGAGCAGAGGCCCCGTCCACGCGTGCACACCTGCCTGAGACACACGCACACTCACGTGCACACAGTGATCGAGCGTGTGCGCACAGATGCTCACGTATTGACAGTGTACACAGACACACACATACGTTTACACAGTGAGTGAGACAATGCACCCAGCAACAAACACACGCACACTGATGCACATTGAGCACGTGTGTGCACGTGCACACACACACACAGGACAGGACGTGAGCCAGTGGGTCAGCCTGGGGCTGGTCAGTCGTGGGCACCACCTGGTAGCCCCGGCACTGCTGAGCCCTTACGCAGGGTCAGAGGCATCAGATGAGTCTTTTTCTGATATAAAGACGTCTCATTTGACCTTTCAAAAAATGAAACATTTTGAGCCTAGAGAAAAGCTAATAATACATATAGCAGTTATTTTCTAAAAAATGATTTATTTATTTTCCTAAGAAATACAATCTCGAAAATATATTTGAATGCCTTCCCTGACCGCTCTTGCAGTCTCTGCCTGGTGTTAAGCCCGGACCCCAAGAAACCACCATTATCCAAAAGTTACTATATAGTAGCCTCTCCCTCCCTTCATGTTTGCAAATGTTAGTGTGTGTGTGTGTTTCTAAGCCAGGTGGAGGTGGGTTTTATGTGTTTTACAAAACAGATAAATGATTTCATGCACATTTAGCTGTGCACCTTGCTTTAAACAGTCTGTCTTTGATATTTATCCAAATTGTTACACATAGGTGCCGTCCATTCATTTCAGCTTCTCTGCAACTTTTCATTTGAGGACTAAGCCACATTGAGGCTGGTTTCTGCTTTCTCTGTGACGAGCAGTGCTGTGGGGACATCCTTAGGCGTGTTATTTTATCCGTGGTGAGTGAGATACCGTCAGCTCTTTCCAGCCGTCCTTACACGTCGACAGCCTCATCCGTAGGGGAGCCCCCGCCCTCCCATTTCCCGTCTGGACCGGCAGTGAGACTTTGTACCCCGGTAATCCCGTGGACGTGACATGGCATATCATCACAGTGTTGGTTTTCTTGATCCACAAACAGGCGGGACACGTTCCCCGTGCTTGTGAACCACCTCTTCCAGTTCCCGCTTTTGTGCTGGTCCGTCCTTGCTCTCTCTCTTTGCCAGGTTTCTGCAGGGGATGCTGTCGTCGTCTTAATTATTTATAGGGGTCATTTGCATATTTTGAATGCCATTTATCGTTTATTATGCGCGCTACAAATATCCTCTCCCTCTGTGGCTTTCATTTTCCTACGGGTACGTCCTGTGGTGCAGGAGTTTAACTTTTTATGTGCTTATTCTTAATCAAGTTTTACTTTTCAGATTGTATAAAAGAAACTTCTTCATGTTTTTAGGTCACAGGCCATAAAGACAGTCAATATAATTTCTTCCACAATTTTTAAAGTTGTGCGTCTCACCTTTGGGTGGTTGTCCACCTGTCTCGCAGGCGGAAGTGCAGCTGGGCTTCCTCTCAGCACGGTGGCCTCGGGGCACTCAGACACAGTGAAACATAAATAAACGAGCAAATGTCAAATTTTAGTTTTGACCATTTTTTCCACAAACTTTTTGTACCCTCTAGGCATATGTCTTTAAGTTACTTTTTTAGGGGATTTGGGGGCAAGACTCACTCCATTGCCCGGGCTAGAGTGCTGTGGCATCAGCCTAGCTCACAGCAACCTCAAACTCCTGGGCTCAAGCGATCCTCCTGCCTTAGCCTCCCGAGTAGCTGGGACTACAGGCATGTGCCACCATGCCTGGCTAATTTTTTCTATATATTTTAGTTGGCCAATTAATTTATTTCTATTTTTTAGTAGAGACAGGGTGTTGCTCTTGCTCAGGCTGGACTCGAACTCCTGACTGTGAGCAATCCTCCAGCCTCGGCCTCCCAGAGTAGCTAGGGTTACAGGCGTGAGCCACTGGGCCCAGCCTAAATGACTTTTTAACTGTCTATACTTATTGATTTTACTTGTCTTATTATACGGGCCAGTGCTTCTGGGGAGGTTTTGACCAGAAATGTTTTTTGTTGGCATCCTTTGTATTCGATTAAATGAAAGTTTATAACATATCACACAGGCTTGAATATTCCCCACTGTGAAGGAAAGGAAGGTCCTTCCAAACTGAGGCAACCAACAGACTTTTTTTTTTCCGTTTTCTTTGCTGTTAATCACTAAAGGAGGATAAATTTTATCAGATGCTGTCCTGCATTGACTAAGAAGGGTTTTATTCATTTCATCGCTTAAAATAAGAGGCAGCTGGTGCTGCAGTTTAGCACATTGATAAGGTTGAGTCTGTGAGGTCCCGAGCACTCTGCCTAGCTTAGGGGATATGAGACTTTTCTATTAAAGTGGGGAGGTATTTTTATATTTGCTAATATTGAACCGTCTTTGCATTTCTGGGGTTAAGCTTTTGTTGAATGTCATAGTACTTTTGTCCCAGCAAGGCGTACAGCTAGTGTTACAGCGCTTTACAGGGGAAAGAACCGAGCATGGAGAGTCGGGGAACAGTCATTATTCCTCCAGGATGCTCAGCCGACTTCTGAGCCCCCTTCCTTGGTCTCCTCCTGTTTTTATATCCTTGGTAGGACTCAAAAAGCATCCAATCAGCAACAAGCTTTAACATCCAGTCAGCAACAGTGGGATTCAAAACGTATCCAATCAAGATCGCGCAGCCAGCCAGGCCGGAGGACAGGAGCGCAGAGTGCAGTCCGGACAGTGGGCGTGGATCCACATTCGAGGCCCAGCCCCATCGTGCGCACCCTCCGCTACCTGCAGGGATGCAGAGCGGGGGAGGTGGTGAGCGGCTGCATCCCGGCACCCGATGGTTTTCCCTGTCACTTTTTATATACGTTCCTAGATTTGGGTTTTTAATATTTTATTTATGAATTTTGAATTTATGTTCACAGGTCAGTTGAATTTTTTCTTTCCCATATAATTGAAATCTAATTTTGATATGGAGACTATGGTAGGCTCATGAGAAGAGTTGAGGATATTTCTATCTTTTTTTTCTAATTTCTTGAGAATTTGATATACAATGGAAATTATCTGTTACGTGAGAGGAAATTTTAGATTTTTTTAATTTTTATGGCTGGGGTAAGAAATGCCAGTTGATTTTTAAATACATTTTACATTTTGTTCCTGGCTATAATTCTATGTACTTAGTCTGTTTCTGACTGAAATGGTTTTGGTAAATTATATTTTGAATGATCCACTGTGATTCAAAGTCATTAAATTATTGGGTTAAAAGATTTCAGAATATTATCTTAATTTTAAGCCTCTATTTATTTGCATTTAGAGATTTATTTTCTCTTTTATTTGTCACCTATTTCTCTTCCTGTCCTTAATCTATCTTACTGGAGCAGTTTCTAGTTTTTTGTCGTCATAAAGTAGCGGTTTGGGTATGAATATTTATGATTGTTACGGTTTTACTGTGTGTCTCCTTGAAATTCGCGTTAAGGTTAATTGTCCTCCTAGCAGGATTATGAGGTGGGCCTTTCGGAGGTGATTAGTTTGTGGGGTTCCACCCTCAGGAAGGGATTAATGTCCTCATGGAGGGGTGGCTGGTCGTGGCGAGGGTGGGTTTTTATAATGTGAGTCCGGTCGCTAGCACTCTGGCCTCACGTGGGGCGACCCTGCCAGACGCCAGCACCAGACTCTGGGACCCCCCACTTCAGTACCGGGAGACCCGTACCCCCGTCTTCATGAGTGGTTTCTCTTACAGCAACAGAAAACAAACCAAGACCTATTGTTTCTTTGTTTCCGATTTTATTAATGCAAGCAGACACTTATTTTAGTAGTTTGTGTTTGTTTTGTTAACTTCTAATGTTTAAAGTAAGGCTTTATTGAAAAGTTTTTTTTACTTTACTACACATGTTAAAGGTGATACATTTTCACCTAGATGAGAGATTTCTTCAAACGGTAGCCTATGGGCCAGATTCAGCCCCCCCGTGTTGTTGCAGATGGAGTTTTCCGGGAGCACAGCTGCACCTGTTTGTTCACACGTCGCGGTGGCTGCTTTGTCCTCACGACAGCAGAGAGGAGTAGATGCAACAGGATGGCCCCAAAAGCCAACACTTTTACGAATACTGTTTCTAATTGGCAGATTGCAATTGTATGTATTTAGGAAGTGCCATGTGATGTTTTGATAAATGTATACAATGTGGAATGATTAAATCAAGCTGATTAGTATATCTGTTGACTTTCTTAGCTATTTTGAAATACACGATACATTATTATTAACTGTAGTCGCCCTGCTCTATGATAGACCCTAGAACTTTACTGTCTGACCTGCCTCAGGTGGAGGTTGCTGACTCCTCTAAGTAGTGCTTCATATGAACTCTAGAAGTCTCAACGTACAGCATTTGTGTTGCCCTGTGGTCTTAGATATCTTCTGATATCTGTTGTGATCCTCCGTTTCCCTCCTCTCTGCCCGTGGCCGGGCCTCTGTCCCCCGGTCCCCAGCACTCCGCCCCACGGGACAGCGGCATGCCCCTCTGCGAGGTCAGCCCCAGCCCTGCTCCGCAATAGATCCAGGCGTGTCGCTGCTGACCTCAGCAGAAGTTCGGAGGTTTGGTTTGACATGTGTACATGTGTGGGCACGCGGTTTCCCGTTTTCAGACATTGATTGTGTCCTGAACACAATGCCAAGTCCATTTTCCTTTTTACCGTCTGCGGAAGAGAGATCTTGGTATGGAAGGAAGCATACCCGCCATTTGACAGGCGGGCCGGCCCACGTGGGTGCCGGCCGTCTGACTCCCCTGCTGCCGGGCGTGCCCTCGCTCAGCCCCAGGGAGAGATCACATGCGTGCACGCTCCCCTCGTGCCTTTCTGACTTTTTCCGTGGCGTGAATCCTATGGAGTGGCACAGTGGCGCCTGCCTGCACTCACGCGCGCGCCGTGTCCCGCTGTGCGGGGGCCCCTCCCGAGCGCTCCCCAGGTCTGCGCTGGGCCCGGCTGGCTCCCGTGCATACGTGTGGGCTGGGGCGGGATGCTTCGCCATCGCCGCAGCTCCCGTGGGCGGCCAGAGCTCTACCCAGGTCGCTCTGACACATGGACGTGCTTCACGTCTCATTCTCAGTTTTATTTCGTCTCTTGTAAATTGCTGAGCCGTTTCCTCCGTGGACACCCCCGGCCTCTCGTTCTGAGAGCGAGGGCAGTTCGCTGTTGCCATCGACACTACTATCCGGCTATGGTAGCAGGCGCAGAGTAGAAACTCAGGAAATGTTTGCCAGGCTACCCGTTAGCATGCTCAGGAGTTTCACGGGAAGGTTTTGCTCCGGGCTCTTAATTGCCTGGTTTAACAGTGATCCTGTTAATTAGCCTAAAAATTCCTGAACCCAAGCTCTGGGCAAGGTGGACTTGGGTCCTGTCCTCAGACGCAGACCGGTGCTCTGACCTTGAGTCTCAGCCGGGGCGGGGGGACTGGTTCCTCCGGATGAAGTCGCCACGGGGCAGCGTCAGGCTCAATAGCCATTAGGAGGTAATGATCGTGAATGCAGATATTTTAACGGTTTTGGATAAATTACTCCAGGAAAAAAAAGGAAAACCTGCAGCACATTTTATTTTGGAAGTCTTTTCTTCTCTCTGAAATTGATTAAATAGTAGCAGAATCAAAAAGGGGGCATTTGACGCTTTGTCTTATTTAACTTTAACTTTTTTATTTAAAGTCGTGGTAATGTTGGATTCCATCACTTTACATGCTCAGTGTGTGCATTAAAGAAAAGTCGATCTAAAAGCTGTTACTTGAAAACTACTATGAATTTTCTCATCGACCCCTTTAAATGTGTGGACAGAGCCCGTCGTGCCTTCCTGAACCCCACACCCGGACGAGACGGCAGGGTGAGGGGTGGGACACCGGGCGCAGGGCAGAGGCTGGTGACGAGGGGACCTGAGGCTGTGATGAGGCATTCTGGCCCATGCGTCAGCCTCAGGGGACCCGACGGGGGGATTCTCATGCCCATCTTGCTATTCCCAGCTCAGAGACTGGAAAGCTCTGCTTGCAGTGGGAGAGGCGCCCCTCTGGGAGGCCCATCACCTGGCACCCGTGTCTCAGGTAGTGGGGTGTGAGCAGGTAGAGACCAGCCCCCACGCCCCGGCGTGGTTCATGCAGAGAAATGCAGATTTCATGGAGCAAACGGCGAGGTACACAGTGGCAGGCACGGAGGAGCCACACAGGTCCAGGACGCTGACAATGACAAGCTGTCTCGGCACACCTTACCAGGTGACCCCGGCTAGCAGCGGGAGGTGGGACAAGGGCGGCTCCCCCCACCTGGCCCCAGGTTTAGTTGGCAGTGGTGGGTCCTCCCAGCATCCCGGTGTAGGGAGAGAGGCGTAGAGGCCCTGAGCATGGGTCTGGACAGCGCCACCTCCTGAACACGCCACTGCAGGAGAGCGTGACACTGGGGCGCGGCCCCGTGCAGATCTGGGGCAGACACCGGAGAAACGGCTTCCGCAAGCTCTTCCTGGGGGAAGCAGAATTGTCAGAGAAGAAAACAGACTAAGAAAATAAAGGGTCATTGACATTTAAACCAGAAAGCACCTCACAGGGTGGTGCTGGGCAGGGAGAATGAGTGTCCACACAGAACTTTCTGCCAGAAACGAAAAGAAATTATAATGAGCCACGACCGCCGTCTGCACCAGAGTGAGCGCCAGGCAGGAGGGCACGTCCCGGAGGCCCCAGCGGGGTTCAAAGATGGGGGCGGTCACGGCGAGCCCAGGGACGCCAAAGGGGACACACGGGAAGCCTTCTCGTGGACTCCTAGAGGGTGACAGGTAGACAAGGGTTGGCCTCGCCCTCCCCCTGCCACCCTGCCCACCAGGCTTGGCGTCTGTGAGCGCACTTGGTGATCGGGGGTCTGGAAAGAGTCCTGGGCTGGACGCTGCAGCATCACCCTGGGGTGAAGGCATCTGGACCCAGCTGGGCGTCACTACTGGAGATCAACCTGCCCAAGCAGGGGAGAGAAGATACACACGGGAAAGAAGAGAGTCAAGCCGAACCCGGCAGTCCCCAGCCCAACGCCAAGTGCCAGAGGCGAAGAGCCACACCGTGGCCTCTGGGAGGTCGCGTCTGGGCTAAGGGGGCTCTTCTGGCCCAGGTGGGCGAGGGGCTGTGCTGGCGCCCGGGGCAGATGCAGAGACACGGCCCGGGCGGCGGGAAGCCGAGCAGCAGGAAGACGTGATGTCGGGAGGGCAGAGGAGAGGGAGCCGGGAGGGTGGAGGAGAGGGAGCCGGGAGGGTGGAGGAGAGGGAGCCGGGAGGGTGGAGGAGAGGGAGCCAGGAGGCCCACGCTGACGGTTTCCTACACTTAAACATGACGTTTTCCTGTTGGGTGCATTTATCTCCAGTAATGACGCCCAGGACTAGTCCAGATGCCGTCTCTGCACAGCAGGGGGTGGGTTCCAGCCCGCAGTCCTTCTTCCACCCCAGATGAACTACCTGGGGGACACAGCTCACGGATCGGAACACGTGCACACACTAGACATAGGACCAGGCAGCTGTGAGTGTGCTGACAGCGTCTAATGCAGGTAGAACAAAAACAGCAATAAAAGAGATGCTTGATGTTAAAGAAATCAACTCCAGTTATAATTAATTATAAAAGAAAGAGGGGTGTGGGTAACAAAAATATATATGTATCTCTCAACTCCCCTGTGAATGCTAAAATAAATGCCACTTTCTTTTTGAGGTTGGAAATGGCAAGGCCAAGTGTTGATTTCAGAACCACAAATGTAGCCTCAAATAGAAGTAACAAATTGAGCGTAAACAATCAAAATCATTTTGGAAGATTAAAATGAAACACTTTTATGTGTAAAGCACAGAAAACAACAAAAGGCAGTGAAAGAAAGACACAGGGCAGGTGTCAGCGGGAACATAAATCGTAGCAATTATGCCCGAGACACTAAGGCTCCCGTAGATTAAAAACCAGCTTCTGTGGAGGACAAAGGACAACGTTAAGCCAAGTGACACAGGTTAAAAGTAAAAAGTGGACAGTTACAACGTGAAAATCCCGGGAAGAGCCGGGGGTGTCCTCGCAGTAGCGTTGAGTGCTGCAATTAACACCCTGTGCACCCCCGCACCCCCCAAGCCCCAACTTCCATGCTAAATCCTCGTGTAAATGGTCATTTACCCGTGTAAATAATAACACATTATTATCACTAAAAGTTGATGTGAGATGACGTCAAAAATCCAGGGAAGGCACCAAGGACCCCGTGATTATAGGTTTGAAGACATGACGTTTGGGCTGGGACAGTCATTGCTGCGGAGGACGTTTGTGACACCTCGGTCCTCCGCCCCCATCACACGGCAGCATCCTCCCGGCTGGGACAATCAGACGTCCTCAAACTTGCAGACGTGCCCTGGGGGAGCCACCGCAGGGAAGCAGTGACCAGCACCCGGCGTGGCGCTCTGCCGCGTGACCTTCCTGCCAGCGCACGGTGAGTGCCCGGTAACTAACGTCTGTTACGGGAATGAAACTGCATATTCTTTCTCAGCGTTGAAAAGCGTGTAAAAATCGCCAGGAAAGCTTTAGTAGTAAATTAAAAAGATAGAAATGACACAAACAGCATTCACTTACCAAGATACCATGACATTTAAATCTCAAACCAGAGCCATTGGAATTAAAGAAAACATAATGATAACGACACTTTTTACATCTTGAAGATGCACGGTGCACATCCATAATGGCACGTCGGGCAGAATGAAAATGCACAGCGTGTGCACAGCCGTGGCAGATACAGCCAAAGCTGCATCTAGAGGCTGATTATTAATCCTTTTTGCATGTGACAGGCATGAGGAAAGGAAATGAACTAAATATCCAACATATGGACTTGGACAATTTGAGAAAAAATATAAATAAATGAATTTCTTGCAAATTCAAGTGTGTTGAAGACAAAATCAAGGGACTGGGGAAGGAGAAATAGCACAGAGGTCTGAGAGCAGTGACAGCTGCACCCAGCGTCTGGGGACACAAGGGAGCTCTCAGGACATGGCTGGTTTCTCACGTCCTCTCCTGTCTCTCCCTGTTTATCTCCTTCCTCTGCTTTTCTCTCTTTCACACACACACACATGCACATGCATATACATGTGTACACACATGCATATACATGTGTACACACATGCCTACAAATGCACATGTGTACACATATACACATGCACATGCAGATGCCCACATACACACATGTACACATACACACGTGCAAATGCATGTACATGCACACGTATGCAAAGATACAAAATAACCCCCAATTAGGCACTCTGACTAGGCAAATAAGGAGGGGGGACAGGAAGACATAACTTTGGTATTTTTCCCTCAAAAGCATTAGGACACTATTAAATCTTTTTTCTTTTAAATGTTCAGGCTGTGAACCGTCCCAGGCACTTGCTGGAAAGCTTACGCAGTGGCCGTGCAGAGAAAGCGGTGACAGGCACAGAACACCTTCCACGACCCTCGGTGAGCCCAGCGAGGCCACAGTCCCAAATTCAGACGGGTGGAATAACAGGAAGGAAACCACAGGTCTCCTTGGGAACGGAACGTGTTATCTTACTTGGAATAACGGGAGCCACGTTGCGTCACGTATCCAGAACGTTCCACCGCAGCAGTTACAGCTTGGTCTTGTAGAGAACGTTCCACCACTGCCACGTAAGGATGCCTGGGCATCCGAAGCCCATCCTGTGGGACAACAGAGGTGCCAGACAACACAGGTGACAAACAACACGGGACCGTCCCAGTGGGCACTGGAGTAGCATTTCCAGGCAAAGGTGTCTATGTTCAACATATGTATTTAAAACTTTTTTCTGTTGATTTTTTCTGCATATTATAGTAGTCTTCACCAGCTGCCAATATTAGAGAAACCTTTTCCTACACAGACTGCTAGGACTCCCGTGGCTCTGCTGTCTGTATTTGCACGTCGAATCCGCGTGAAGTTTGCCTGCCCTGGGCTGTGGGGTGGGATCTGGCTCATTGCCCGGCCGACCCAGAGCGGCACAGAGGGTCCTTGTCCGTCTGGTGCCGAAAGCCCCACGACAGCCCTCGTGTGTGACGTTAGCGTCTCTGTGTGTGTTTCTGCTCACACGTTACCTTTGGGTTTGCTGTTTGGGGGATTCCAAAGCCGTTTCTTCCCACGTGCTCCAACACCCTGGAATCGCTGTCACCTGCTAATAAAATAGTTAATTACGGAGCGTCTGGGACCCTCAGCCCCTCTTTGTTGCTCATATTTTTTTCCCAAGAAAGTTCCTTCCACATAAAGTCTCCCAAATAATCTTTGGAATCATTTTTAGCTGATTTAGTTTTTTTCTTTAGCTTTTCTGTGTTCTGCACAAGATATATATTCTTTGTGTAAACAGGAAAATTCAATAAAACCTGGTTGTAAACAACACAGAAAACGGAATTCCAATTTTAGGGGAAAATGATGGATTATTACAGAAAGAAGCCCCAAAGAATACACGCCAGATGTTAACAAGGGCTGCTCAATTACTATTGATTAATGTTTATTCTGTGTGCAGTTCTGCATGTTCAAGCTTTTCTGGAATAAGTGTGTGTCCTTTTTCAGTTAGGAAACGGCCTAGTCCTTTAGAAGGAGGTGCAAAGCCCCACGTGTACGCGAGGGTATGTCTTAGGAAAACGCCGTCTGGGCAGGTCACCCGATGGGCCTCGACACGTGTGTGCGGAAACCCAGGTAGCATGCACCCAGTAGCTCACACTACTCCTGAGCGCAGTGCGCCCGCCCCGCATGGGGGTCAGGAACCTCTGTGTGGAAAACTCCTGTGGCCCAGGGCTTGTGCCACCACCCAGCCAGGGCAGGGTCTGGGCGGGGACCACCCGCCCCTCCGGTTTGACCTGTGCCCATCGCACAGCACGTCCTTAAAGCCCCTCTTCTCCTGCAAGGAGGGGCCAGTAGCCATAGTTCTCGGGAGACCACCTCCAAGCCCAGCTCTGGCCTCTCCATGTATAGCCCGTGAGGTCAGGGGTCGCGGGAGGACGGCACAGGGTACAGCAGGTGTCGTCAACCTCCAGAGCACAGACGACAGTAGAATGTACTGAAAAGTTAGGATTCCTGCCTTTTACGCTTAGTATGAAGCGTGTGTATATGGGTGAAATATGATCTTGTCATTTTAAGTGTGCGGTTTGGTGGCGTTGCGCATGTTCATAACATTGTTCAGCCCTCACCAGCTCCATCGCCAGGACTTTATCACCGTCCCAGACTGACAGTCTGTCTCTGTTACACGCCAGCTCCCCACTTCCCCGTCCCCGGCCCCAACACCCCTGTTCTGCTCTCTGCCTCTGCGGATTTGCCCGTCACGTGCCTCATGTAAGTAGAATCAGACACACTGCGTCTGAATGCACGACGCTCTCAAGGTGGGTGCGTGTTGTAGTGTGTTGGCGCTTCACTCCTCCTCGTGCCTGGGCACAGCGTGTTGTGTGATAGACCATGTTCTGCTTGTCAGTGGCAGACACTGGGTCGTCTCCACCCTGGCCGTTGAGGATCCTGCTGCGCGACCCTGGGTGGGCCAGTGTCTGTCTGAGCCACTTTCGGTCCTCCCGGCCGTGCCCGGGCAGGAGGGGAAATGTTCCGGAAACTCGTTGGGTCGCTTTCGAGAAGCTGCCAGCTGCGCTTGCCGGCAGCTACGCTGGCTCACGCTCCCGCTGCACAGTGCGAGGGCGCCGCGTGCTCCACGCCCTCCCAGGGCTCGTCCCGTCCCTGTGCTGATTACAGCTGTCCCGGAGGGTGTGAAGTGGGGCTTCTTTGGCCCCATGTTTGCGCAGTGGCTGCCCCTGGAGCACGTCTTTCCGTGGTCAGTCCTGCGTCCCCCAGCCACGGGGAGACACTCAGAGGAGTGCCCCATTCTGTGATGTTGTCACCGTGTGAACATCACAGTGTCCTCACACAAACCCAGACGGCGCTGCCTCCACACGCCTGGCTGTGGGGCGTGGCTGTTGCTCGGGGCTGCACACCTGCGTCACAGGTGACCGTGCCGACACCGCGGCCGCTGTAACCCAGGGCGAGCACCTGTGTGTCTGATCACACCGAAACAGCACGGGAACAGACAAAATGCAGAATCATGGTCTTACGGGGCCAGCCTCGTGCAGTCAGTCAGTGGCTGATGGGCACGTAGTTACGTGGCTGCATCCAGTGACCACGTGGGTATCGTCTTTGGAGAAATGTCTCTTCAAGTCCTTGGCCCATTTTTTGATTGAGCTGTTTGGTTTTTGTTGTTGAGTTGTAGAAGTTACTTATATATCACATTACCTTTGTTTCTCACGTGGTCTTTTAACTTGTAAGACTACTTAACACGACGTGCAATGTCTGAGCTCCCACAGACCTGGCAGTGGCCCTCGTGGCCCACAGGACGCAGCCCCAGCTGGTTCCTGCTTCTCTCTGCCCGGTTGTCGTCCGAGTCAAAGAAGAAAATGTTCATGGTAAGCTTTTGAAAGTCTAAAGTGATTTCTCAATGTAAGGAAATACTGTCAGTATCACCTGTGGCTGTTTTTCTGACTCAGTACATAAGCCCAGGAAAGTCACCTGCACTAAGGCCTCCCTTGTGAGCGGAACTGGTGGGGAGAGGACACTGCAGCCACTGAGGAAGGTGACATCGGAGCTCTCTGTGAGCTGACATCTTCCTGTGCCCTGGACAGCTCGTGAGACCACACCTGCTGTGTGGTCCCTCCTCTCTTCCCGGATGTTGGCTGAATGAATGTATGAGTGAGTGAGAAGGAGCTTAGAGCAAAGTGTGCTCTGAGGAGGGGGACAGAGGCAATGACAGGACCACACTGTCACTGCCGGGAACCTCAGATGGAAGAGCCATGCATCAGAAGAGGCCCTGTTTGTGCCATGTGTTCTCATGTGGGAGAATGTGGCCAAACGGGTCATGCTGCAGGGAGGGATTGAATGTGTGCCAAGGACTTGCTGAGGTCTGAGCTGTTCATGGCTGTCACAGGCTGGCTCAGTTTCACTACTGTGCTATCACCATCACTGTCATCACCATCACCACCATCACCATCATCATTACCATCATCACAATCACATCACCATCACATCATCACCATCATCATCACCATCACATCATCACCATCACATCATCACCATCACAACATCACCATCACATCATCACCATCACATCATCACCATCACATCATCACCATCACATCATCACCATCAATCATCACCATCACATCATCACCATCACAACATCACCATCACAACATCACCATCACATCATCACCATCATCATCACCATCACATCATCACCATCACATCATCACCATCACAACATCACCATCACATCATCACCATCACATCATCACCATCACATCATCACCATCAATCATCACCATCACATCATCACCATCATCATCACCATCACATCATCACCATCATCATCACCATCACATCATCACCATCACATCATCACCATCAGTCATCACCATCACATCATCACCATCACCATCATCATCACCATCACAACATCACAATCACATCACCATCACATCATCACCATCATCATCACCATCACATCATCACCATCACATCATCACCATCAATCATCACCATCACAACATCACCATCACAACATCACCATCAATCATCACCATCACATCATCACCATTACATCATCACCATCACATCATCACAATCACATCACCATCACATCATCACCATCATCATCACCATCACATCATCACCATCACATCATCACCATCACATCATCACCATCACATCATCACCATCACATCATCACCATCACAACATCACCATCACATCATCACCATCATCATCACCATCATCATCACCATCACATCATCACCATCACATCATCACCATTACATCATCACCATCACATCATCACAATCACATCACCATCACATCATCACCATCATCATCACCATCACATCATCACCATCACATCATCACCATCACATCATCACCATCAATCATCACCATCACATCATCACCATCACAACATCACCATCAATCATCACCATCACATCATCACCATTACATCATCACCATCACATCATCACAATCACATCACCATCACATCATCACCATCATCATCACCATCACATCATCACCATCACATCATCACCATCACATCATCACCATCACAACATCACCATCACATCATCACCATCACATCATCACCATCACATCATCACCATCACATCATCACCATCACATCATCACCATCAATCATCACCATCACATCATCACCATCACAACATCACCATAACATCATCATCATCACAACATCACCATCACATCATCACCATCACAACATCACCATCACATCATCATCATCACAACATCACCATCACATCATCACCATCACATCATCACCATCACATCATCACCATCACAACATCACCATCAATCATCACCATCACATCATCACCATCATCATCACCATCAATCATCACCATCACATCATCACCATCAATCATCACCATCACATCATCACCATCACAACATCACCATCACATCATCACCATCACATCATCACCATCACATCATCACCATCACATCATCACCATCACATCATCACCATCACATCATCACCATCACATCATCACCATCAATCATCACCATCACATCATCACCATCACAACATCACCATCATCATCATCACAACATCACCATCACATCATCACCATCACAACATCACCATCACATCATCACCATCACAACATCACCATCACAACATCACCATCACATCATCACCATCACATCATCACCATCACATCATCACCATCACATCATCACCATCAATCATCACCATCACATCATCACCATCACAACATCACCATCACATCATCATCATCACAACATCACCATCATCATCACCATCACAACATCACCATCATCATCACCATCACAACATCACCATCACCATCACATCATCACCATCATCATCACCATCATCATCACCATCACAACATCACCATCACATCATCACCATCACATCATCACCATCACATCATCACCATCATCATCACCATCACAACATCACCATCATCATCATCACCATCACATCATCACCATCACAACATCACCATCACATCATCACCATCACAACATCACCATCATCACCATCATCATCACCATCACATCATCACCATCACATCATCACCATCACAACATCACCATCATCATCACCATCACAACATCACCATCATCACCATCATCATCACCATCACATCATCACCATCACATCACCATCACATCATCACCATCATCACCACCATCACAACATCACCATCATCATCACCATCACAACATCACCATCATCATCACCATCACAACATCACCATCATCATCACCATCACATCATCACCATCATCATCACCATCACAACATCACCATCACATCATCACCATCACATCATCACCATCACAACATCACCATCATCACCATCATCATCACCATCACAACATCATCATCACCATAACATCATCACCATCATCATCACCATCACATCATCACCATCATCATCACCATCACAACATCACCATCATCATCACCATCATCATCACCATCACAACATCATCATCATCACCATCACATCATCACCATTACATCATCACCATCACAACATCACCATCATCATCACCATCACATCATCACCATCATCACCATCATCATCACCGTCACATCATCACCATCGTCATCACCATCACATCACCATCGTCATCACCATCACATCATCACCATCATCATCACCATCACAACATCACCATCACATCATCACCATCACATCACCATCACATCATCACCATCATCACCACCATCACAACATCACCATCATCATCACCATCACAACATCACCATCATCATCACCATCACAACATCACCATCATCATCACCATCACATCATCACCATCATCATCACCATCACAACATCACCATCACATCATCACCATCACATCATCACCATCACATCATCACCATCATCATCACCATCACAACATCACCATCATCATCACCATCACATCATCACCATCATCATCACCATAACATCATCACCATCATCATCACCATCACATCATCACCATCATCATCACCATCACAACATCACCATCATCATCACCATCACAACATCACCATCATCATCACCATCATCATCACCATCACAACATCACCATCATCATCACCATCACATCATCACCATCATCATCACCATCACAACATCACCATCATCATCACCATCATCATCACCATCACAACATCATCATCATCACCATCACATCATCACCATTACATCATCACCATCACAACATCACCATCATCATCACCATCACATCATCACCATCATCACCATCATCATCACCGTCACATCATCACCATCGTCATCACCATCACATCACCATCGTCATCACCATCACATCATCACCATCATCATCACCATCACAACATCACCATCATCATCACCATCACATCATCACCATCACAACATCACCATCATCATCACCATCACAACATCACCATCATCATCACCATCACATCATCACCATCATCATCACCATAACATCATCACCATCATCATCACCATCACATCATCACCATCATCATCACCATCACAACATCACCATCATCATCACCATCACAACATCACCATCATCATCACCATCATCATCACCATCACAACATCACCATCATCATCACCATCACATCATCACCATCATCATCACCATCACAACATCACCATCATCATCACCATCATCATCACCATCACAACATCATCATCATCACCATCACATCATCACCATTACATCATCACCATCACAACATCACCATCATCATCACCATCACATCATCACCATCATCACCATCATCATCACCGTCACATCATCACCATCGTCATCACCATCACATCACCATCGTCATCACCATCACATCATCACCATCATCATCACCATCACAACATCACCATCATCATCACCATCACATCATCACCATCACAACATCACCATCATCATCACCATCATCATCACCATCACAACATCACCATCGTCATCACCATCACATCATCACCATTACATCATCAGCATCACATCATCACCACATCATCACCATCATCATCACCATCACATCATCATTACCACCATCACCATCACCACCATCATCACCATCATCATCATCACCATCACCACCATCATCACCATCATCATCATCACCATCACCACCATCATCACCATCATCATCATCACCATCACCACCATCATAACCATCACATCATCAGCATCACATCATCATCACCGTCATCACCACCATCACCATCACCACCGTCATCACCACCATCATCATTCTCTTTCCACTACTTGGCCACGATGGTTAATTTTATGTGTCACCTCGCCTGGGCCATGGAGTGTGGTGCTTAAAGGAGCAGACCATGGTTAAACATTATTTCTGGTGTGTTTGAAGGTGTTACTAACATTTGAGGGTGTTTCTGGAGATACTGACATTTGAAGTGGGGGACCCAGTAGAGAATACGCCCCTCTCCAGTATGAGCACACATCACCCCACGCTCCGGAGGCGTCATAGAATGAAAAGGCAGAAGAGGGAGAGTCCTCCTTCTGCCTGACCCGCTGAGCTGTGACATCAGTGTCCCACTGCTCTTGGACAGAGCTTGTCCCACCGGCTTCCCCATGTCCCCAGCTTGTGGGCAGCAGGTGGTGGGCCGCCTCTGCCTCCGTAACTGCGTGAACCAGTTCCTCACGACAAAGCCCTTTCTGTCCGTCTGTTTATCCCATTGGTTCTCTTTCTCTGGGAACCTGACAGAGACAGGGACTGAGACGCACTTAGGATAAGACCACAGACAGGGTCGGGGTCCTGGGCAGACAACGGGCCGGGGGCCACGGGTCTCAGGCCTCAGCCCCAGCCCAGCCGTCGACCTACGGTGGTTGGGAGCCAGATCTCGTGTTGGTTTTTCCTTCTAGCCCCAAGTTCTTTTCTGACGCTAGGGTAGAATGCAAGGAGCTTTACTCATCCTAGCGTTTGCTCATGAGGGTTGAGGCAAAGTCCGTGTGAGCCCTGGGGTCTTGCAGGCTCCGGAGTTCAACAGGGGGAAGTCGTCAGAGTGAGGCACCGAACTCCTGAGAGCTGCTCTGCAATTCTGAACTCCCTGCGACCTCCAATCAGACCGATTTGTTGGGCAAACAGTAGCTGAGAGTTAATAAAAGATGTAAGAGGAAGGCTCCCTCCCCACCGTTAACCGCCTCTAACCTTCGGAAGCGAACCCGGCGCACGGCCCGGGGCACCCTGGGAGCAGGGCCGCCTCCCAGATGGGGACGCAGGAGGGAAGCCAGAGCTCGGGGCATGTTTTCAGCAGATCAGAACGTCTCTGTCCACCTGGATGTCGGCGGCGAGTCAGTTGGCGTCGAGAGCCGCACTCTCAGGTGGCGAGGACACGTGTGTGTGTGTGTGCATGTGTGTGTGCATGTGTGCACATGTGTGTGTGTGCATGTGTGTGTGCATGTGTGTGTGCATGTGTGCACATTTGTGTGTGTGTGTGTGTGCATGTGTGTTAGGCGCACGAGAATTGGGTCATCACTGCCAGTCCTTCCTGATTCTCCACATGCCCGAGCCCACTGGGGGTGGCGGAAGTAGCAGAGGTCATTCTACAGTCAGAACAAGGCCTGGCCAGGAGCAGCTGGGGTTGTGTCCAGGTGTGCCGGCGTGTCCGGGCCCCCAGGGAGGACAGCTCAGAGAGCCGCCGTCCCCCACGAGTTCTCCCATTCCGAGCCACGCCTTGTCATGTTTAGCGTCTGTCTCTCCACGTGTGTGTGTGTTTATGGAAGAGCACACTGGACCCGATCCAGTGCCTGCAACGGGCGTGATGCCCCGTGAGCGAGCGGTGGGGGGGCAGGGGCTTTCTCTCCACGACGACAGAGGTGGAAGAGGAAGAGACCCATCCAAAATCCAATTACGGTGACTTATCTCTGCTATCGATCCTGCATTCCCGTCTGGGGGAACCCAAAACCTAATTACTGTGCCGCTAATGACCCAAGTGACAAATGGCGGCACGTTGAGGGTGCTAGAGGGAAGAATCTGGCGTCCAGGGCCCTGTGGGGCCGAGACCGACACCCGGCGCTCTCCCATCCTAGCAGCACACGCTGGGCACCTCTGACCACGCAGACCACAGGCTCTGCCACTTCGGCCTTTCCTGTGTCCCGTGGCCCCCTGAGCCACTTCCTTCCCGAGGTTCTGAGGACGGTGTTCTGAGTCCTTTCCCCCAAACCCAGAGGAAGACAGCGGTCTGCTCGTGGAGAAGACACCGGTGAAATCAATTAGGCCGCCCTCCTCTTCCGGAAGCCTCTGAGGTGGCGCGGGCATCTGCGGCGAGCTGCCCCCAGCACCTCCGGAGAGCAGCTGGAGTGACAGGCGTCCCCGCCGCTGTCTGCAGATATAATTACACGGAGAATGCATTTAACGCTTCGCTGGGCAGCTTGCTATAACAGTTTAATTTTTCACTGAAATCTGAATTTGCTCCCAGACTGTATATTTTTCTATCACATTAGATAATCAATCTGAGCAGAAATCCAATTTTAACTCCATCAACACTCCCCTGGAGAAAGTCACACAGCGGAGAGCCCCTCCTCCGGGCTGCTCCGGGCGGGGGCCGGGCCGCCCCGGCCTCCCCAGGACCGAGGACGGGACGCTGGGTGTGGCGGAGGCTGCAGCAGGGAGGCTGGGTGGGGGTGGAGGCCTGCCAGCCGCCAGGGTGCTGAGGGTCACTCCCATCGCCTCCTGTACCCACACAGCCACAAGGGCCAGGCTGGGCTGCAGAGGAGTGGCTGGACGGGGGGCAGCCTCAGGCCCCCCAGGGGCCGGCCTGCCTCTCCCCGGGGGCACTCGTGGATTTCCGTGTCTTCACACAAGGCGGAGGGGCCCTGAGGCCTGCTGTGGCCGGGAGCTCCAGAAACTCCAGACAGACCCGTGTCCGCGGTGTGTCCTCGCCCTGCTCTGGAGTCTTCCTTGTGGAGCCGGTGAAGGGCTGGGACTGTCATTCCTTTCCTCCCTGCCCTGCCTTCCGCGCAGGCAGTCCCTCCGTGGCCACAGGTGTGCGGTTTGGCAGCAACCCAGACAAATGGGGGGCCTCGTCACTTGGGGTGGCAGGAGGCCAGCTGTCCCAGCTGCGTCTTGGGCAGGGCCACCCCCAGGGATGGGGCCCTGTCCTCGGATGGCTGGCTCACCACCACGGCCACCCGCGATGCCCAGACGGCACGCCGGATTCTCCGTTTGCCGCAAAACACCCGCAGACGGCAGGCCTGTGCCGTGGGGTCCAGACACTGCCCTCAGCCCAGCGCCAGCCCAGGCTCTGCGGGGACAGCAGCACACGTCTGGGGACGCCAAGTCCCAGCCCCTCCCAGGAGGGGCCGCAGCGAGGAGGCCACCCACGAATGGCGATTTTCCTTCCATAAAGGGGAAGGCTCGCTGACTAGGCCAAGTGAGAGTGAGTTTGTGGGAACTCGTGAGAATGTTCTGGTCTGTGAATTGTGGAAGAGCCACCCGGCACCGTCACGCACGGGCTCAGGCAGAGCCTGGGCACGTCTGTGGGCAGGAGCGTGGACCCTGCGCCGTCACTGCCGTACCAGCATAGCCGTGGCAGCTGGGCGGGGACTCTGCGAGGACCCGCACCCCCATGCAGATCCTCAGACTCGGAGCCACGTGTGGGCCCTGGGCTGCTCCCTCAGACAAAGGCGGGGGAGTTTGGATTTGTTTAAAATGTTTGAGGAGCCCTGGCGTGGCTGGTCTGTGATGATGGAGACTGTCCCCCTCTTTCCTCCTCCACACGTGCCCTGAGTATGAGGAGCGAACTGCGGCCGGGGCTCAGAGGCAGAGAGCCGCCGCTCAGCTCGCTTCTCCGGGGAGCACCTGCCGCCCGGCCTGGCTGGTGCCCCCCACAGCCCAGGGAGCCCCCAGACCCAGCACCGGCGGCCAAGCTTTCAAACTGACCTTGGGACCCAGCCTCGATGCTCCCCGAGCCTCATGCCCGGGCAGCACAGTGAGGGAGTCCCCATTGCCTGTGACATCGAACGCCTCAGTTTCCCCCAAAGTGGGCATGACCATCTCTGCTCACCGTTGTTCAGAGAAGATGAAACAGAAGCCCGAACCCGAATCCCTTAACAGGTGCGTGTGGCCGGGGGACTTCGGGAGGGGTCTCCGTCAGGCACTGCTCTGCCTGGAGGCTGGGCAAGGCCTTCCCTGCGGAGTCTAGGCCATTCTGAACTGGAGGGATGGCAGAGCGGGGAGGGCACAGTCTGGGCACACCGGTGCTTCTCCGCACCTCTTCCCCTCTGCAGGTATGGGGGTGGCCCTGGGGGAGGCTGTGGCATAGCCACGAGGATGGAGCAGGGCCAGAAAGGGCTGGGGACATCCCACCTGTCCTGTCCCAGGTGGGGCCGGCACTGCCTTGGCTGAGCACACACAGGAGAGCTGGGAGACCCGGACCCCGGCCTGGGCACAGGTGGCAGGTGGACAGGGGAGCACTGGGCCTGTGGACACCAGTGGCCGTGAGGCTGCACACGTGGGAACAGCGGTGGCAGCAGATGGGCTGATACCGCCTCACGCCACACAGAGAAGGGGTGGTCAGAGCCGGGCTGAGAGCGCAGGGCCGCGTGGGGGCAGGGTCACCTCCAGCTCGGAGCCAGCAGGGTTCGGGTCCTGAGCCAGGGCTGCCACGGGCAACATCCCTGTCCGAAGGGGACCAGCAGGACACAGCCCTGGGGCCCTCTGCCTGGCTCAGCTTGCGGAGAACACCGGCAAGGGCTTCTCCATCACCCACTTCCCGTCTGCTTTGCCCACTCAGCCTGTTGTTGGGGAGAAAAGAAACAAAACTTTCTGAGCCACTGACAACTCCTGCGTGGAAGAGCGAGACCCGCTCCCGCTCCTGCTCTGGCTGCTGGTCGTGAGGTCAGACCCTGTGTCATCCGGCTTCCAGGAAAACGAACAAAGCCTGTGGCCATTGGATAGCACTGAGGACACTGTCCCATCGCTGTAGGGTGCATCAGATGTTCTCAGTCAGAACTTTAAACCCGGAAGTCATTTCGTGTTTGGCTCTGTGGAACGTTCCGACAGTGCAGTAACAAAGCCACCAT